>NC_133805.1:24721097-26117347 GCF_043250625.1 Sebastes fasciatus
CTGCATATACATGCGCAGCTTACCGTCTCTAGCAGCTCAGTGTGCGTGTGCTCCACTTTCCTTCCCCAGTGCCCCCCAGAGCGTTAATTACCAAAGCTGTCGGGGCTCACCTATGTGAGTCAACCAGGCCAGGGGACAGACACACACACATACACTCACAGTAAACATGCAAGTAAACAGACATCCGATCAAACAACTGCACTTTCAAACAGCAGTGTAGGAGGATGACGTAGTTTACTGCAAGCACAACTGTCGTGCACAAATACGCATACAGACTCAAGCTAAGACACACTTCATTCTCCCTGGAGGACACATCGACTGAGAACGAGGCCAGTGGGCTTTTGTCTTGTCTGTAGATGACTGTACTCAACATTTGAGCTTCATCTGGGCCGATGTGTGTGTGTGTATGTGTGTGTGCGTTACCATCTCTAAAAACGAAAGAGAAAGTCTCTAGAGAAGCTTGCTGTCATGGGACGCTTTTTTGGAGGTGGGTTACTGGTTAAAATTTCGCAATTAGGGAGAGAAACATACACACCACCACCGAAAACACAAATCAGCTGCCTGGTTTTCTATATAAGGGAACTCAGCTTACTATTCGAATGGATGAAACAACTCAGAGTGCTTGGAGACAGGGGGGGGAGTGAGAGAGCTGCAGAGAGGACGAGCGTTGCTAAGCAGACTGAAAGCCGAGAGAGGCTGTCAGCAAGCCAGTAATGCTCTGCTATCACTACAGAGAGAAAACACAAAATGGAGACACTGCCCAACCTGTCTTTGCAATACATTAAACAGTATCAACTAAAATGCTTCAAAATACAAGCTGACGCCTGTTTCTAACAGCCATTCAGTAGCTATATGTACTTTATAATCAGCCAGCAACAATAACCTCATCATTTGGCCTGATTGCCATTTGAGTCTTAAAGCGATCAGACACTATAATTAGCCAATGTCTCTTAGTGAAAGGGGGAAATAAAAAGTCTTGTGCTATATCTTTAAAAAAAAAAAACTCACAAGCTTCACGGTTAAATAAGCAAGTGTTTAAATGTTTAAATGCAAGAGCTGGCTAGAACCCTTCTTTACTGGCCCTCGTACGCGGCCGTAGATCGATCGGCGGTTTGTTTACTTCTTCCTCAGCACAGGAGGCTGCTCTGCTGTAATGTGGAATACTGCAGAAATGTCAATGCTTGGTTGGTCGTCGCTGTCTGCAACGAGGCCGGGGGGTGGGGAGTAGGGGGTGGAGAAAGACGGAGGGAAGGTTGAAGAAACAGAGAGAGAGCGTAAGGGGGATGACCCATGATATTATAGTCACAGCCCGACAAAAAGAGAACTCCACCTGGCCAGAACGCCTCGCAGGGTAAAATCTATCATGTGCACATGGAAAGAGAGACAGTTAAATCCAAACAGGCCCTGGGTCCTCTGACTGTTCTGCAGGGAGCTCCGGTCTCATCCATATTACATGCAGGAGCTTGTTTGAAGCCTCTACTGCTCGTCTCTGCATGGGCAGCTTGGCTTTGCTGTCCAGGCCCCTCGGGCTCGCCTGTCTCTCCCACACAACACACACACACACACACACACACAGCTAGCGTAATGCAAATCCATCAGCTACCATGACTCTGTCTCTCTCTCTCTCTCTCTGTCACAAGCTCTGTTTTTCAAAACAAGTCTCTGATGACCGTTCTCTCTACTTTCACAATGGCTTGTAGACTACAAAATGCATTAGATACATTCACTTTTAACCTGAATTATTAAAAGAAGAACTTCAAAACCTAAACACAGAAATCAACCAGCATTTGGCTTGGGGAGGTTATTAATTTCCGTCTTGCCTGTACTGATATTATTGCCCCAAAACTAGGACTGTTAAATTTAACGCGATAATAACCCGTTAACGCAAATTTAAGAGGTCCCTTGACCTCTGACCTCAAGATATGTGAATGAAAATGGGTTCTATGGGTACCCACGAGTCTCCCCTTTACAGACATGCCCACTTTATGATAATTACATGCAGTTTGGGGCAAGTCATAGTCAAGTCAGCACACTGGTAACTGACAGCTGTTGTAGCCTGTCGGGAGTTTGAGTTTGAGTTTGCCATGTTATGATTTGAGCATATTTTTTATGCTAAATGCAGTACCTGTGAGGGTTTCTGGACAATATTTGTCATTGTTTTGTGTTGTTAATAGATTCATAGTAAATAAATAGATACATTTGCATAAAGTTAGCATATTTGCCCACTCCCGTGTTGATAAGAGTATTAAATACTTGACAAATTAAGGTACATTTTGAACAGATCAAAAATGTGCAATTAATTTGCTGTTAATTGCAATTAATTATGGACAATCATGCCCTAACCAAAATAACCAAGACAGGTGAACCCACAGTCCACACACACTTGATCACCAGACATCCTTCATTAAAACAGTCACTGTCTGAGGCAGACTTGACAGCAGCCCAAGAAAAGCACAGTTGGGTTTGGTAAATGTCATTACGGTTGAGTCAGAGCTGTAAGTGAACACACCTGGGCGTAGATCAAACAGACTGTGTGAGAGACCGGGACGGCGATAAATCTTTGTCCTGGCTCCACGGTGACGCTGATGAGTGGAGAGCAGACCGCAGCACTGATGGAGCATCGTGACTCACGCTGCAGGATAGGGTTGGCGTGGTGACGGGAGGAAGTTGCTGATGGTGGTTGAGTGTGTGTGTGTGTTTCTGGCAGTGTTTGACCCTTTGACTTCCTTTAATCATGGACTGCACACTGTTTCGTCAGCACAGCATCCCGCGCTACTGTGTGTATATGTGTGTGTGTGTGTGTCATCTCTCTAATAAGAAATGGCATCATATGGATACGTCAGGGTGAAGTCACAGTCTGGCTTTCTGTCATTTGCCTCTGATGACACAAAAAGTTTGAGTTTTGGTTTCAAAATTTCAAAAGTAACTTCCATTCTTTTGTGCTTTACAGAATAGAAAATAAGTCTGCTGCCTTGTCTGATAAATCAGGCAGCAGAAAAGACAACCGTGCCAAATTTCACCATCATTTGGCCGGAGGCTAGATTTGTTCTCTCAACATGAGTCAGTCTTCTGAAGAACTACTGTACATATGGCCTCATCAGGGATCAGGATGTGTCTCAGCCGGTAAATTTTGATCCTGATGACAAAGAAAATGTCTGGCATAACAAAGTGCACTTGTCATAGGAACTAGTTCAAATGTAGCCAGACTGTAAACCACAAGGCAATGCTTCACTCTTCAAAGGATAAAGTCAAGGGCAACGAGGCTCCATGCGGGCCAAGTCACCCCAGCAGCAAGGCTGTTTTAATATGAGCAACAGCGAACCAGAAAAAGAGAGCTGGACACGCAAAGAGCGAGAATCAGTGCCACATGCTCGACAAGAGTCGCACACACTAGCACACACCACTCCGTTGCTTGGGGACAATTAAGAAGCACTAGTAGCTCGCTTGCATGCAAGGATGCTGAAGTGCACTCCCCATCCTCAACACATGCGATCCTTAATTAGGCTTCCATAGCTGAAGTATCCTCACATAAAAATATACGTTTTGTGAAAGCAGTTAGGTAATTAATTGCATCTGGAGGTCAACAACCTCGAGGATTGTCTACTACTTAGTTTACGCTGTAAAGAGGTGCAGAGGGGCTGTTGAGGATCCAGAGGGAAACAGTCCTGTATTTACAGGATCTAGATGAGCTGGTACGGACCCCTGAGGGGTATGAGGCAAAGAAGACTGCATGTTAAGAAATATCAGCAAGACAGACGATTCCCATGAGCGGCATCGCTGCAGGTGGGAATAGCGGTGAGATAAACACATCAACATTTGTCAAGGTAGAGGCAGAAAGAGATTGAAGACTGGGCAAACCACAAAATGTCACTTGTTTCACCTTCACTAATGCAGTCGGTTTCCCAGGTGCTAACTTTACTGCCTTGCCCTGAGCAACATCAGTCAGGCCCCTGGTGAGATAAGGATTTACAGGGTATCGAGGCTGCCAGCAGTGGAAGGAAAAGAAACAGTTGGAGGGCTTTTGATGTTAGTGGAGCAAAGGTGAAAGCTGCAAAATAAAAGGACTTACAGGGCAAGTAATCACCTATCCGAGCTTGGCAAGTTCTCACATCTCACAGTGGTTTGCCGTGCTATCTGCTTTCATCTGGTGCGTAGGCTGAAGGTCAAAACTAGCATGGGCCACAGCCGCGCTTAACTTGGCTGCCATTGTTGTGTGCAATTAAGCACGTGGGGGTCGTTTGACAAAAAAAAAAAGACACACTCTACCAACGAAACAGGCAGAATCACTTCCATATGGAAATGACGAGCCATTACCAAACACGCAAATAAATTACTGGCAAAGTGGAGAGCTGGGGATTACTTTAATCGTACAGGCCGACGAGTCTCCCATGATTTCTCTGTGTTTGCAACATCATGCATTATTGATCAGTGTAGTGGTTGGGCTTAATGTGTTGTGGATGTGCCGGGTGGCAGCCCAGCGGGACTCATGACACGCCTTTGATATCCAGTGTTTATCTCCCTGTCTGGGAGACTGGGGCTGTGGGAGAAAATACGACAGAGGTAGTCTAAGTGCCTATATGGTGTGTGTACATGTGTGTGAGTCTGCTGTGTATATATGGTGCTCCTATGGTAAGCTCCGTCTCTGGGTCCCTCCATTTATATCTTCATTAATCACCGTTCCCACCGGGAAGGCGGCACAGAAGAGCCTTTCAAATGCAAACGCGATCTCTCTGCTTGCACACAACACGCACAAGGCTGGCACTAGTCTCCCACAACCCTTTTACAGTATACTTCCCTCGCCTCCTGCTCCCTGCCCCCAACACACACACAACCTGCTCGTCTGACTGTCTCCCAGGGAGACCAGACAGTGGACTGTTAATCTTCTCATCAACACATCGATTAATTAATACCAAGACTCCTCATTATTCCGGTCTCACGCAAAACAACCCAGGCAAGCTAGTCAGATGTGTTACGATCCAAGCAACTCTCTCTTCTTACAGTCTTGTTTGAACTCGTAGCCCATTATAGTCCCCCTCTCTTTCACTTGTTATCGTGCTCATTTTCCTTAGAGGCAGCAAACTGGTCTGACGTCCTGAGAGTGGGAGGGGGGGGGGGGGGAAACTGAGAACAGTGAACATGCAAACAGGCTGTCAGTCCTGGACTCTTTTAAAGCCCACGGGGTGGTAAGCGCTTTGTTTAGTCTATGAGGCTGTTGGCAACGTGGCAGAGGTTCAACTGTATCTCTGCTGCCTGCTGCTGTGGCTAGCGCACATCAGTCCTACAGCAGCGCATTATCTTCTTCTGGTGGCGAGGTGGGAAATGAGTCCAAGCCGAGGAATAGGGCTGGGACGATACACCTATCCCCCGATTCGATACAATCACGATACTTGGGTGCCGATTCAATATGTATTGCGATTCTACAAGTATTGCGATTCGATATGATTTACTTTTTTAAGACCAGACCCTGGGAAAATTTTAATCATACACTTCTAGGGACTTAAAATATCTAAATTAATACATTAAAATGTGTGATTTTCAGCATGTATGTAGTCAGAGATGTCCTGAAGTCAGATATATCAGTCATTGTCAGGCATTATTTATTAACGTTTTTCCAGCAACCCAAAAATCAAAGAATAAAGACATTTTCCTCACAAATTAGTGGTATTTTCTTTTAATTTATAAGGGACATGTCATGTTTTATATTTATTTAAAAATCACGATACATAGTTGAATAATTTTTTTTCCCCAGCCCTACCGAGGAAACGGTCAAACATAACAAGCTGCAGCTGGGGTGGGAAATTAAATGTGGGCTTGTAGTGCACAGGATAGGCTGTGAGCTGGTGCTCAATAAATTTCAGTGGTGAATTGAACTGCGGCTGAGGCCTGTGACCATTTTCCAAACTTGATTAGATTTTTATCTATTTAAGAAAAAGCATGAGAAGTAATGACTTTGGCGTTCCTCCAGTGAGCTGCAGTGCTGTTACAGAGCTGTGATACTGGCACTGACCTGATGATGACATACCAGAGGCCCCTCGGCTCAGCCCCTCCTACCTTGCGGGGCCCCATTTAGCCCTTTACAACAGGCAGCAAACACTGGCCAGGGCACAGCCTGTTGTGCACAGCAAACACGGACAGCCTCCTACACCAAACTACATACAGGCGTGATAGACTGTAGTAGGTTACTCTGGAACGGCGTTCAAAGAAGCTGCTGTGTATTCAGTATAAGTGGATAATTGTTCTTCGGAAAATGCACAAACAGACATAGAAATATGTGTATGGGTGTCTTGTGGTGGGGTGGGGGGCAAAGGAGAGAGTGTAAGCTGGGGAAATGCGAGCTAGCCGGCATGTGATTGGCCAACCAAGAGGGCTGTTCCAGGCTAGATTTGTGGTTCAGCTCAGGTCTTAGAGAGGTTCATTTTCAACTGGGGGAAAGAAGAGCTGGGGCCCAAGCTCCCTGTAACAACCTAATGGCTGTGGACACGGCATGTTTCATGGAAGACGACCAAAGCGTAGAGCAGTTTGTGACCGAGACAACAGCCAGACCCACCCCTCTCGGCCTTACCCTCTCATCTTCTTCTTCACATCTTTACTTCTCTTCTCCGCCCCTTACCTCATTTGCTCAAGTGCCTTCCCCAGGGGTGGTGTGTTTTCTGACCACAGATACCCTTTATGTGTCTGTGTGACGCGACTTCTGTCTGGCAGACTGTCTGAGTTGCAAAGTTGAGGCAGAAGCAGAGGTTAACTCTGTGAAACTGATACACATGTCTGAACACAGGCAGGAACTTATGCAACACCAGCTGTGGCCCCTGTAACTGAGTCTACATCCACACTAACAAGTTTTCGTTTTAAATAAGCGTTTTAAAACGATCTCCGTTCAGGCTAGCGTTTTAGGACTGTTTCAGAATTAATATCCGTCCATACTACCACGCCTGAAAACACATATCACATGACCATTCATGTACACAAGGCATGCACATGCCGGTGTAAACAAGAAGCAGCGCTGGACACGGGAATTGATGTAAAGTGCTCAAATATTAGCTTGCCTCATGCGCATGTAGGCAGTAGTAGCGTTATAAAATGCAGAATTTAACTGCACAACACCTGTTAGCATAGACAACCAGGTCAACAACGCTTGTAACTTGTTATCCATGTTGAAATTACTGGTGGTCGAGGCTGATGTTTGTTTTCTTCCGGTAACGGTTCACATGATGGGGAGTGACGCATCAGGGAAGGACACCTTCATGACTGATAACAGCCAATCAAGAAGCGAACGTGGGTGTCTCCATCATCGTCTTCAAAAGGTCTCCGTTTCTGTCCGTCCAGACTAAAACGCAACCCCGGAGTTTTAAAACTAAAACGGGGTCAGCAGCTTTTTCAAACACCTCCGTTTTAGGGGCTTAAAAACGCCCGTGTAGTGTGGAGGCTAGGTATAAACGTAGCAAAAGTCATGCATTTTAAAACAAAAGTGTATTAGTGTATCATTTCACTCTTCTTCCGTTTCCTCATGTCTCCCTCTTGGTCCATCGCCTCCTCTATTCAGTGTCCGTGTCACCCCAACAACTCGCCACATCCATCAAGGTCGAAGACCTGATCAATAGCCACTGGCTTTCCTCTCGTCTGCCTTGTAGACGCACACAAGTGGTCTTATTGCTTATGTAACGATCGACTTATCGGGTCATTTGGCTGCTTATTTTGTTACTGTCCGCTGATTGGGGCCCAGGGGGTATTGAGCGTTTACAGACACATGTGGGCAACAGCAGAACCGTCTGGGGTTAGAATAAAAGTGATGATGGTGAGCGAGGGATGACACTTAAGGCCATAACTCAAGATGGGTGATCCCAAGAGAAGAAGGCAGATGGAAGATTGACGTCATGATAGAGGCAGAGGTAGAGGAAGAGATAGCAAATGCAGCACAGTGAGCGATTAGCATGCCCGCCAAAATCCAATTAGATACAGCCCAAGAGAATGACTGACAAGCAGACAGACAGAGAGCCCAGGAGACAGCCAGAGAGTGCAGCTGCACTGGTCTGCGGTAATGAAGTCACTGGTTTCCAAATAGCAAATAGAGGAAGCCAGAGAGATGCAGCTGTCTGCCGTCTGTGCCGCAGCCACTGTGTCAGCCCAGCCAGCGAGACAGACAGAGGAAGGCTGTTCTCTCCGTCTGACACTTCTGACTCTGGGCCAGCACAACGCCGCAAACAACGCTGAGGCAAATAGGCAACACACAGCTATGTTCACTATGTTCCTCTGGGGTTATGCTCACTAGGGTGGGGGAAACATGTCTAAAATATCATACCATAATGTTTTCTTATTTCAAAACAGCATACTTTGTTCTACTTTAGACATACAAACTAAGAAAAGTTTGTGATTCTGGTAAATTAAACCAATGACACCACACAAAATTATTTACATTTTGACTGTAAAAATGACCTTTGTGTATCTTTGTTTGCGTTTACAGAGTGCTACTGGGGATTTTGCCTATTTTGTAATACACTGCTTGCGGGATGATATGCCATTTAAACACAAATATAAACAAAATGACGATCATCAATGGGAATTTCTGTTGCTTCCCGTCTTGTGTGATAGAAAGAAAATCACCCAATAAAAATGACGACACATGATCTTGTCTCAGTGGAAAGTACAATTGTCCATCATCACATCCCCCGGAGGCAAAATGAACTCATTGTCTGTCAGATACTAATGTAACGCTTGAGATAAGGCTTCACCTTGTTGCTGTCTGTTGGTGGCGTCTGTCTAGCAAACTCTATTTACACAGCAGGGATCAGTAGACAGGCTAGCAGTGCCTCGAGGCACAAAGCTCCGTTTATAGAGAGCAAGTCCTGGAGTTTTTAACTGCACCTTCTCAAACCAAACACTCCTAACAGGATATGCGACCAGTAGCCATTAGAGAAGGTGGGAAAAAAACTTCCAGAAGGCTCCCTTGTTCGTGTCTCTTCTCTTTTAGAGGTCCCAGAGCTCTCTGGTAAAACTATGAACCGCTTGTAAATGTGCACATTGACACTGTGTGTAAATAAGGGCCGCTGGGAAAAGGGTCTGCAGCCGGGGTTAGACCAACACACTGAGGCGAGCCATCTTTCCAAAAAGCATGTGTGACTATAAGCTGCCTGGCTAGGCTTCCACTAACATCCACTGGGATGTGGAAAGTATGAGTCACACAGCCAGTGCAGCGGAGGCGGCTGGACACAGAGAGTCTGGAGGATGTTCAGGGTGAGAGACATGTCCGTCTGCCTCACTTCCTGTTCAGTCAAACACACACTTTCATTACACAAATACGCACACATAAACAGAGAGTGGATGGACTTGTCCTGGCTGAGTGAAGTAGGACACTGCCAGGTCACCTCTTTCTCTGGCAAATGACCTTTCGCACACCAGTACATCCGCTTAGGCGTGGGGGTAGAGTGGCATCCTCTTTTAATGCCAAAATTACCTACTTCCTGTACACTCACAGGCAACTGTCTTTCCAGGAATTTGGCAATTTGTGACTTTCTCCGTCTGTACAAATGTGAACTGAAGTTTCACTTTTAATTTGACAACGCCATTTCCGATCAAGCCAAACCCTCACAAATAACAGAGCAAGATAAAATCTAGTCACTACCACCCAGCAATAGCTGCCAGATAAAAAAAAAAAGAAGCAACGACGAAAAGGAAAAAAAAACTTGAGAAATCACCCGAGAGAGAAGACAGCACCTGAAACTGTGGTGAGACAGAGGCTCCAGAGAGACTGGCAACGTGTGAGACAGAGAGAGAGACAAAGATGTGTCATACTAGCCTCCAGTTAGCAGCTCATTACACGCAATGTTGGCAATGTCTCACACATAAACTAAACACACACCACACACACTCATCATCCAACTTGACCATATGTTTGTGTACATGTGTGTTGCGTCTGTGGTCTGTGTACGTTGCTGTTTGTGTGTATGTGTTTCCTCTGTGGTATTAAAAACGTCTCTGCCTTTGAGAAAGAATGTCTACGTCTTCCAAGATGCATACCTTAAACCGAGGCGGAGAAAGAGGAGGAAGACAATTGGGAAGAGGCGAGACAGGAATGCGGTCGGGATTCTGGACGAGACAGCAGACGGTATTTCCGGCACATTCAGACACCACGTTAACCAGACAGAAAAAAAAGCAAGGCATTTCCCTATCCCAGGTACACAAACAATACTGAATGTGTTCCAGAAATGTGTATACTAACACCTGCACACACTATGAAATGAATACAATCGCTCTACACACTCATTTAACCTGCTGCCTACTGTACTACTAGCACAAATAAATCATGCCAGCAAGGGTTGTAGTAGAGCCCCTTCCTGTTCAATATGTTTGCTGGTTAAAGTTGGTGTACTTCACCTAAAATAAATCTGAACTGGTGGATTTGGGTGTGAACAAACCACACCAAACAGACAAAAACACAACCCCACCGTCACCCACAAAACAATAGGAAAAGGGCAGTCCACTGTGGTCAGAGGGAGGTCATGAGACATAAACCAGTCAATGGCAGGGAAACAATCTAGAGCTTTTCCCCCCACTGAATGCTGACTTTTCAATAGGCTCGCTGCCCTTGTGGCTTAGATACTGCATTGACCTGATGTTTTTTACACAGCAAGAATAAAAAGAATCGGCAAAATCCTCAATCATCGGCCAAAATCATTTGGAAGACTGCAGCATTCTTGCTTTCAGTGATAACTACTGGTAAATTATGCACTGAAGCCGTTTCACTTTCAGGTTTGCCTGGAGGTAAAAGGTTCACTAATGATGTCTAAGTTCCAGTCCTAGAGCTGTGTCTAGACATTTCCTTATTTCAAGACGCACCTGTATTTTGTCCAAGTTGCTAAGCAACTTAAAAGGATTTACAAAACAATTCTCTAACAGACGCCATATAACGTCTAACCAGCCAAAAATGTGTTGGTTTGAACTTTCCTTTCCATTTGCTCAGATTGTGTAGGAATGTGCTAAAAGACAAATTCCAGTTACCTTGGGCAAACTACAAAATGTTTTTGTTTTTTTAAGATTTTACAGTTAGATAAAAGGTACAACTATTAACTGCTGACATATAGTTTTGGAGTTAAAGAGGCTCTTCCTGAATCTCCTATGTTGGCCTTTTGTTCAGTGACATTCCCAGTGACCTCCAGGTGACCCGGGGGGACAAATGATGCACTTCCCCTTCAGCTGTGGCCAGCTGGCCTAACCACGTCTGATCAGACCTGTCCAGGCAGATGTCACCACCTGTCCCAGGCCTTTTTAACACATACTAGGTCAACGCAGGTTTAAGAAAACACCAGCTGTAAGGTAGTCTAGTCAAAACTGCTGAATACACAGACACTACCAAACGTAATAAAACTGTTTTAATTGGCTTCCTTACCAGAATGATGATGATGAATGACATTTTAGTGCATGCAAACACACAAAGACACAGGTATAATTCAGAAGTGCACTTACTTTGTCTAGCGACCTCTTGAGCTCGTAGTGGAACTTCTCTTTGACCTCGTCCAGGAGCTGCTTGAGCTTCGGCTCCTCAGGCATGTCTTGGTACTTCCTGGCGAGCTGCAGGTAGCAGGGCCACTTGGCTGAGTCAAAGCCCCAGTGGCAGGTCCTCTTATCGGGTGACTTGTGTGAATGCATGACAAACTTCTGTGGTGAAAAGAGCAACTGGCACTCGACGCACTGGATGCAGGGCGCCTCAGGGTGGGTGTAGAACTGGGGCACAAAGAGACCCTGGCACTTCCCCAAACACTGGTGCTCCACCTGGAAACTGGCTTCACTCTCCTTCAGCAGGCCCTGGGTCGACAGCTTACCGCTGGGGTCGGCGGGCAAGGCCGCCCCGGGACGCAGCAGAGCGTTGCACAGCCGCTGTGCATCCGTCAGTGTAATGAGGCCACAGGAAGGTGCGTTGAACGGCAGAATGCCCAGCACCTTGAGGATGTGCAGCTGCTCAGCGTCGCAACGTGAGCAGTAGACGTAGAGCTCGTCGCACACAGTGTTGATCTGCTGCAGCGAGAAGTCGCGGAGCACGGAGTTGAGCACCTGGGGCAGGCAGAGCCGCTTCTCTCCCCCAACGACGAAGCAGGAGATAGACTCTCCTTCTAGCAGCGAGTGGGTGAGTTCAGTGGAGCTGTCACAGGGAACCAGCAGAGGGCCCCCTCCCAGGACAGGAGGGGAGGGCAAGGGGGGCATGCCGTGCGGGGAATGCTCGTGGCCGGTGCGGGCTGAGAAGGCAGCCGGGCCCCCGAGGGAGCTCTGGCTGCTGAGGGTGAACTGGGCCAGTGTGTGTTTGAGCCCCGGGCTCAGGTCCAGGGCTTTAGCAGAGCCCACCATGTGCAGTTCAGCCCGGCCCTCTACATCCATGTCAGAGTCGTGGCACATATCCTCGATATGCTCCCTCTTCACCTTGGGAGTTTTGGGGAGGCAATCCAAGCTCCGACGCTTCAGGTTGATCTCCGCCATCACTCGCTTCTTGATGGGCGCGTCCTCCAGTCGCTCTCTGTACAGCCGTTTCATGTTGCCCTTGAATGAGGTCAAGTCTTTGAAAGGGGTTTTCAAACTGGTCTGGGTGCTGGCCATGTCTAAGCACTGGGTTATTGTCGTTTCGGTCTGCTGACTGAGTTCTCGTATTCCTCTGAGTCTATTTTTCTTTATAAGTCTTTTCAAATGACACAAATCTTCTGGTAGTTATACACATGCATGATGATGACTGAAGTTTTCTATGTTCTGATCCGATTCCTGAGTGTGAAAAAACAGAAATTTAGAAAACAGAGAAGAGGCAGGAAAAAAATCATTCAATATTAGGGCCGACCCGAATGCCTCGAATATTTCTCAAGCTTCGAAACCAAAAAATAGTATTCGGGACAACCCTAGTCAATATCTAAACTATAGCTAATCAATAAATGTTCTATAGATGAATAAACACACTAAAAACGATCTCATTAAAAAAATGTTGTGGAGCATGAAATATCCATAAAGAGTTTAAATGTTTTATGGCCCTTGTCCCAGCTGGGGGCTGAAGAGGTCAATGGCTGCCCACTAAACCAAATGGCCATTACCATACTTCACACAAACACAAGGCTTTCTCAGCCCTTGTAATTGAACCCGGGAGAGGGGGGGGGGGGGATTTACATTTAGGTTTTCACCAAAGGTTTTGAAACAAACTTTCCAGCACAGAGTGAGAATTTTAACAAGCGAAACCAGTTGACCAGACATGACAACAACCCGAGTGAAATTCCCCACCACCCTGCCCCTCTCCTGTTACATTGTTAATGTAAGGCTGATACAATGGTCAAAAACATTTCACTTAGCAAATGAAAGTGTCCTTCCCAACCATATTGTGCCTTCCCCTTAGGTCTGCTTACCCCACGCTGACCCCATCAACTCCATGAAAAACAATTGATAAAAGCGTTAACAGCGGTCGTCCCCTTCTCTCGGGCCTTTCACAGCTTGACATGCAGCAGTATGGAAAACAGTGTTTCCCCCTTTTTTTTTTACTCCCAGGCTTTACTGCTGGGATTACTAAATCGACTGTAATAAGGTAAACAACACTTATAGCTGGTATCCCCCAAATTTAAAACGCAATCTAGATGATAATGGCTACTGCTGCAATATGACACCAAGACACGGCAGATTGAACGCAGCTTGAAAATGCAACATTTACTACGTTGTCGTGAAATGCATTTGGATTTATAAATCAACACTAAATTTGGATTTTTTTTGGCTAGTCAAAAAAAGAAAAGGCACTTTCGTTTAATTGAGCACGGTGCATGGATTTGCATGCTTTTGCAAATGTCAGCATCATCCCATCGGTTTTTTTTTTTCCACCGACTGACTGAAACGCTGCGGCGGAGCAATAAACCTCCAGCTCTGCTCCGAAGAGGGGTTGATGTTTGTGGGCGGTTTTAATGGCAAATACCACCGTGGGCCGATTGAAGGAAAGAAAAAAAAACAATAAATTCAAATCAGCGACCAATAAATTCACAGAGACAGAGGCAGCTTCTCACCAACCTGATCGTCAGAATATCTCAACATCCGCATTGCTTCACTGAAATATGCTATTTCTCAAACAACCATCACAGCCATTAATAGCTATATTAGGAGATATTTCTTAAAGTCACCTCCACTTCATGTATCCTTGTTTCTGCTGCAAGGACACCACGCAGTATAATAATAAAGCTCCAGCTCTGCTCCATCCACAGCTATATATCCCCCACCTCCTCCTCTCTCCTCCAGTCTGTAAGCCTGTTCCTCGCCTCCTCTCTGCCTCGCCACGACGGCACACTGGTATGCAGACAGCGCTGATAATGACATTCACTGTCTACACTACAGTCTGGTCTAGTCTAGGGGGGAAGGAAGGCACCGCGGTCCAGCAGCCTTATTATACACACACACACACCGACCTGGTGGTGGTTTACAACCGCAGCAGCTCTCCACCGTTATGTTAAACACACACACACACAGGTAGCGGTGCCTGAGCTGACGACGGTCAAACCAGCTTTAAACCACACATCACGCATTTGTGTGTCAAATAAAGATGTCCAGGCAAAAAAAAAAACGTACAAAAAAACGTAAAAATATTCGCATTTGTTTGGAAATCAATTAAGAAAATAAAAGTCTTTAGCTGTTCAATAGTAATAGTGTTAGCAAGCTGAGCTAGCTCCTCCAGTTCACCCCCCGGTACTATACAGCAGTGTAACCAGCATAGAGGGCTGTGAAGCAGGCTAACACGGCTCTACACAGCTCAGACAGGCTAACGTAACCCCTTAACCAGGCTATTCACAGAGAGGGATAAACAGCAGCGACTAGAGAAGGATAACCCGGGTTAGTTAGGCGATAAAGCTGGCTAAACAGAGAGGCTAACATCACAGCAGGCTAACCCCCAGATAGAGAGCGATACAGCGGGCTAACTGAACCAGGTTAGCTTCGCACCTCCGCTCCAGCTCCGCTCCGTCAGTTGAACACGTTAGTAGCCGTTGATTCCGTTACCAACCGTTAGTAGCAGTTGAAACCGTTACCAACCATTAGTAGCCGTTGATTCTCGTAACCAACCGTTATTAGCCGTTGACTCTGTTATCAACCGTTATTAGCCGTTGATTCTGTTATCAACCGTTAATAGCCGTTGATTCCGTTACCAAACACTGTTTTAATAAAACCGTCCATTTTTAAAAAGCTCCATCTTTATATTTTAATCGAGTAAACAAACACTTGCCTGTAAACCGGCTGCTGATGCGTGTGTCGGTGTTGTGTGTCGGTGTGTCGGTGGTTCGTCCTCTCTGGTGCGGAGTCCTCTCAGTACTGGAGAAGCCTGGCGGACCGTCAACAAGATGCAGCTAGAGGCTCCACTACAGCCCCGCGACGTCACACGGCACACGAGCTGGCTGCTGGCTGAGAGAGAGAGAGAGGCGGAGACGTCACCCGGCCGGCTGACGGAAACTATGCGGGGGTGTCTCTCGTCTGTCTGTCTACCTGTCTGTCTGTCTGTCTGTTTGTCTGTCTAGCACAGCCTATAGCAGATTTGTGTTTCCTCCAGCAGCAGTAAAAGCTGTGAGCTGAGAGCAGAGAGAGAGAGAGGTGGAGAGATAGACGTCAACAGCAGGCTGGATGCCCAAACTAGAGTCCGGGGACTGATAGAGGGTCTTAAAGGGCTCCAGAATAGGGTCCTCACTGTAGTGGCTCTTTAATACAGGATTGGTTTTATTTCAAGCTTATTTCAAGGAGGGAATTTGATTTTAAAATTGTATTTTCTGCTCTAAATTTTCAGTGGGGCTGTCAATTGATTAACATTTTTAATTTCAATATACAATTTCAATTCAATTTATTTTTATATAACGTCAAATCATAACAGAAGTTATCTCAAGACGCTTTATATATAGAGCCGATCTTAGACCGTACTCTATAGGCATGATTGTCCATGATTAATAACAAATTAATCACACATTTTTTTATTTGTTCAAAATGTACCTTAAAGAGAGATTTGTCAAATATTTAATACTCTTATCAACATGGGAGTGGCCAAACGTGCTTGCTTTCTGCACTTGTATGTATATATTTATTATTGGAAATCAATTAACAACAAAAAACAATTACTAATATTGTCCAGAAACCCTCACAGGTACTGCATTTAGCATAAAAATATGCTCAAATCATAACATGACAGACTCAAGCCCAACAGGCAACAACAGCTGTCAGTGTGTCAGTGTGCTGACTTGACTATGACTTGCCCCAAACTGCATGTGATTATCATAAAGTGGGCATATCTGTAAAGGGGAGACTCGTGGGTACCCATAGAACCCATTTTCATCCACATATCTTGAGGTCAGAGGTCAAGGGACCCCTTTGAAAATGGACATGATTTAGTGCAAGTTTGGAGCGTTATTTAGCCTCCTTTGCGACAAGTTAGTATGACATGGTTGGTACCAATGGATTCCTTAGGTTTACTAGATTCATATGATATCAGTATCTTCACTCTAGCTTTATTGAGTCCACTACAACCTCCGAAAGATCGTTTACGTTAATCCGTTGATGAAATTAGCGGCGTTAAAACGATTTTGCATTAACGCGTTATTATCGCGTTAACTTTGACAGCCCAAATTTTCACATAATACTTCTTTGATTTGGAGGTAGTATCTGCCATAAAACTATTCTTTTAAAGATTAATCTTCATGTTCAAAATCTGGCTTGAATCCTGTTGTAGGTCAGAGTTATTGACAGTGATAACGTCCAAAATTCCACACTAACATGCTATTTAGTACGCTAAAACAGTATGTGAGATATTTTAGTATGTCTGAAAGCTTAGTGTGAAACCAATAGTATTTGCATACTATTTCTGGGGAAATATTACACTATGCGACACTGGACACTATGCCGGCATAAATATCCCACAATGCAATGCGATAGTAACAACAATGTTCATAACGGACGGTGACGGCCAGATCTTTAACGTCAATAATGCTTCAATTTAACTGTAAGTATAAGATTTCACTTTGCTAGGCATAATATATATTTTGAATTAATTCAGACTTTATGATTCTCACAAACCGTCGTTTTGGTCACATGAGGTTGGCACGGGTTGCCATGGTTACACGTCTCAAACCGGCAAGGAGGCTCTCAGGAAGTGACACCGTAAATTACTGCTCAGTGCGGCCGAAAAGATACATACTAGTCTTTATTCACACAAAAGTATGTTGACATATTGAGTATGTAGTGCATAGTATGCAATTTCGGACGATGCCTGGCGTGAACCGACATGACAGAAAGCTTTATCTCTCTCGTTGGCTTTCCATCAAGTTTGTGAAAATGAGAGGATAAGAGAGGACAAACTCTGTGGGTAAAACGGTTGCTTCTTCTCCAACACCTCCCCCCACACTCTTTTTATGCTCTGCAAAAGGTCAAGGGGTCATTCAGGCAGTCTATTGTGCCTTTAGTGATGATGGGAGTTAATGAAATTTGAGCATGAGGAGGTCAGGAATGAGATTTTATGAATTATAGCTAATATGTTTTCATTCGAGGGAGGTTGAATTCCCTTATCATCTCATATTATTGACTGGAATCTTAATCTTTAAAGATTATCATGCTCTGTATCTACATAAACTGTTTAGTTTTTCTCAGCTGGCTGGCTGACTGACCCACAGTCTGATGTCACACGTCTGTGAGAGCAGAGAGGCTTGATAAAGCTTTGATAAACAACACCGTCGGCCGTTTCACCGCAGCCTCTCTCTGGCTCACTCTTTGACAGCAAGGTCAGCATTTGTATTATGAGAGCAGATGTGCATACACCCTGTCCAGCCCCAGAGAACAACAAGAGGGACATTGATTTTCCTGTAATAACATCACTCTGTGTACTGCGGGGAGTAAATTAATCTCATATCTGCCATATTGTGACCAGCACTGATTGTTCATTAGGGGTAAAGCAAAAAGCTGAAGGATGAGGTAGCGTGCAGCAGTTGTGAAAGAGCTGGGATTCACAGAAAGAGTGTATCAGACAAGAACATTGATAAGCCTCTCCATTAGCCGAGACTGTCTAACTGTTATTGGACTTAGTACTAAGTGGACCCTGGGGGCGGACACCTCACAGTCGTTTTCATACATCCTGTCTGGAATCAATGGGGGATATTGAAATATGCCCTGAGTTGTTCAGTGGATGTATCTGTAATTTGGGGTAATGATGCTTGCTGAAGTGCTAGTCTGAGGTCACACACCTTCACCGCAGAGACGGAGGTGTCATACAGTTTAAGGCAGACGTCCAGCTACTGCTCTGCTCACTGTGTATGTGTGCGTGTCTCTGATTTGATAAAATGGCAATTGAGTGTGTGTACCGGGGTGTGAACTTTCACCTGAGGAAGATCATTTCTGGTTTAAAATTAGGTCATGTCCATGTAGAATAGAAGAAGAACTGGGAATGACAGCAGTGTGCAGGTATTGTTTTAGTCATTCCTTCAGCTGAATTTTGAAATGCATTTTCATGACATAGATTGACTCATAGTGGAATCATGCAAAAATGTGATTGCGTAACAATCAGTATGGACAGGAGGAGTGATTACCAGTGGTGGAGGAAGTATTCAATAATACCATACAGTAAAAATACAAGTAAAATGTCTGCCATGTTACTAAAGTAAAACTTTTACTTCAGTAACATGTTCAAGGCATTACACTTACATGCTTTTACTGTTAAAGTATGTAAGTATAGACCTTTTCAAACTTGACAACATAAACACTCTAAATGGGCCCCTTTGTATTTCCTGTTGCAATGTTTGTTAATGCAGTAGCTGACAGAAAGTAAACTTGGACCAAAGCTGTTGCCCTGGTAACAGAATGGCAAAGAAAAGGTCTATAATCAGCAAAATGTACTTAAAATGTTAAAAGTAAAAGTAGGGGAGACCGGGGGCAAAGAACTTATATTGCCAAGAAGTGAAAGTCAATTGTTCGTTCCATTGTAACATCAGCGCCCAGCAGCGAAGCTACGCTTCCACCATCTTGGACTGAAAGGACTACCGGACGCCAGTAAAACGAATGAAAAGTTAAAAAAAAAAAAAAGTAAAGTGCCGGATGAAAGTAAAACAAAATTATTTTGTATTGTCATATTTAATGTCTCTACCGAAATGGCCTGTGTTGAATGATAAAATATTATAAATATAAGCATATTCAGTCCAAAATGGCGGCAGCAGCTGTTGTAACACACTCAATTCCTCCAATCAGAAACAAGCTAGAGTGATGACGCCTACTCTGCACATGCTCAGTAGGATTCTCTCTCTGTCTGTGGAAAAGCAGCAGGATCATTTTATCTCGACAGAAGTTTTCAACAAAAAAAAATATTTTGAAGTATAAAAGTTACTTTTTGTATGTACAGAATTTACATTTAAAAAGGTAAAACTAATCTGTTTGTTCTAGCATAGCAGGTTATCAATAAACATACTTTGTTTGGTATAAATAATGTTACAGAAAGTTTGAATATTATAATAATAAGCACACCTATATATATATAAATATATATACATATATATACATATATATGTATATATATACATATACATACATATATACATATACGTATATATATATATATATATATATACATATATATGTATATATATACATATACATACATATATACATATACGTATACATATATATATATATATATATATATGTATATATACACATATATATACATATATATATATATATACACATATATATACATATACATATATATACATATATATATACATATATATACATATACATATATATATATACATATATATATATATATATACATATGTATATATATATATGTATATATATACAGTGTTCAGTGTTATACCCCACCAAGGGGGCAATTGTAACACTATGACTTCTTGCATTAAGTTTAATATTATAGTCTTGTCCTTTATTAGTGAATATATGTCAATTGTATTATTAATTAGGACACACGTATATGTTTCTTATATCAAAAGATGACTGCTGTATTTCAACGAGTCTGTGAGTTATGAAGGAAAATATAAAAAAATGTACAATTGCCCCCGGTCTCCCCATACTCAATACAGAAAAATGACCCCCGTACTTCACCAAACATATGGCACGTGAGAAATCTATATATTAAGATAGACTTGAAAGGGAAATATGAACCTATCCTCTAACACCGATAGTCTGACATATGCCAAAAGGACAAAAACAATTGTCAGTTGAAACCACACTGAAAAACATACATGTGACAGACATATACATCATCCAGGGGGTTTCCAAACACTGCTACTTGACATTCAACATAATATAACCCACCACTGTAGGTGTGATTGCATTTCTATTTCAAGGTCCTTGTTTTTGACATTTTTATTTTGTATAATAAATGGCACATTCTTTTATTCTCCTATAAATCCTGCTGGTTTATTTCACATGTTTCAGCATGTTTCTCTCCTCTTCTAATCAACGAATGTTACTGCAGAATTATTCTACTTGAACGTCCCGTTCATTCATATACAGTATGTAAGTGGTCATGAGGAATCATCTCAAGTGTCTCCTAATGAAACAACTGCTTTGATATCTTAAGATGCCTTCACTATATCATTACAATCACTTCAGTATAGAACACACTAATGTGAAGCCGTCTTACAGGAAGGCTGTAAACTATAGATGCTGAAGAACAACTCATTACCTTCAGTGCTACAGTCAAGAGCGCCGGTAAATGTAGTGTGATAGCATGGAGACCGTGCCAAGTAGAACACTATCCACCTTAAATAGCAGTGTGTGTTTTACTAAGGGATTGCATTTAGCACCAAGTATGATTCTTCTGCTGCTTAATTAATCCCTTCAGGGACGGAATAAAACACCCAACAAGATAAGAGCAATTAAAACAGGATGTTTTTTCAGATCCTCCTCCGTTTTACACCATTAATTATACAAGGTTAGTTTTCCCTGTGTCTTCCACAGGGTGATGTGGAGCCACAGTGCCTGGGGAGGCGTACCCCCGTTCTCCACCGGAGAGGGCACAGGAACAATGTCAAACACACCATCATGGGAATACAGAATTATGCAAAGACATTTATCCTCGTCCTGCGTGCAGCAGTGCTGTATTTGTCTCGTGTAATAGCACAAGGGGAGTAATTTTCCACAAAATCTGGCTCAATTGAGACAATATACAATGGTTTAGTGGCGCAGGATGTGAAATAAGCCTCACACAATGGGTTTCTATCCACCATTGTGCGACTTATTGCAGCACACAAATCAATCCGTTTTATTATTTCTGACACATCATCATTTCCATGACCATTTTTTTCACCTCTCAGCGCTCAGCAGTGTGTGAGGGGCAGAGGGGAGGGCAATGGTGTCAATGACCTTTTAACCCCCGGGTACGCCGAGGGCCTTCTAAAAGCCAGGCGGGAGTCACGTGACCAGCGCAGACACAAGCAGCCGGAGTGGAAAAGCTCAAGCTTAACGACTCAAGCCTAATTCCCTTCTCTCCAGACACCCATGTGGGTCTCTGAGAGCTCCGGTCTGGTCTCGGCAGTAAAACCGTCACAAGCCTGATGGTACCAGTTTGTTCAGACGGGAGTGTGGTTGCATGATCTCAACAGTGCACCAAAAAACAATCCACTTTTTAGTAGGACTGATGTGAAACTTCAAATTACAGGTTTTTCTTTAGTAACGCACCTTAAAGCAGCCGCATGTAGAATTGGAGCAAATAGGATTTAAAAAAGCGATTTTTATAAAACGGTCAATATATCCTGACAGTAGTGCGTGAGACAGGTAATCTAAAAACAATCATGTGCATCTGTGTCCTCCGGTGCTCCACATGGCATCTGCAAGATTTCACAGACCGGAGGAAAACAACCAATCAGAGCCGAGCTAGAGCCTGCCGTCTCTGAGCAGCTGTCAATCACTCGTGAACTCCGATCAAACGGTCAAACTAGGCAGCGCTGATCAAATATGAATCAATATTCTGTTACTGTAATGCCTATTTCTCACATACTTATATGATAACCTTTCAGCATATTGTAATTCAAGTGTTCTGAGAGAAAACTAGACTTCTCAGACCTGTCTTAGCTGTAAAATGAGAAAGTTTGAGATCCGGCAGCCATGTTGAGATCAGTTGAGGAAATACCAAGCACCGCCCACCAGCCGGAGCAAACCAAAATGTGTTTCTGAAGACATTTTAAGCGAGAAATAAGCCATGCAGTTGCTGAATCTGTCTTCGTTTTAGATGGACAATGGTACATTTTAAATTTCTTCAATAGTTTCCAGAGGCGGCGAGTCGCAGCGGACGCCCCTGATTTGCACAAAGCAGCCTAGACCTAAACTTCATGCAAATGAGGAGCGGCCAAAGTGACGGTCCGTCTCTCGGAACACAATGCTACCAGAATGCATCGTACTGCACTGGATCCTGTAGACACGTGCCATAACTCAAGCTAACCTTAATGACATCACTATGACATCATCAGGTTTAGCTCCTCAGACTTTATACAGCTGTTTTCACAGCACTAGTACTCCTCATAACAATTAAAGTATAAAATCATTGGGGTGCCCCTTTAACTGACTGACAGACCCACACTGACACAAGCACATATTACCACAAGGAGAGAAATAAAACGTTTATTTTACCATCTGTGTTTTTTCTTTGCACACTAATAATAAACATCAGCAGAGTCCTCTGGGTGGTAAACATCCCCAAAACACATCAAATACAACAAATAGTGTTTCCATTTGGTTCACCCAGTAACATTTTGGAATCAATGTAGTGATAAAAAAAAAAAAGATTCAAAATTAAATCTGATTCACAAAAATGGAACAAAAAAAGCTAAAGTAACTTGTGTAACAGATGAATGAGTTCCTCCGGTCACCACGTGAGCCCAAAAGTAGAAAGAAGCTTCGACCGGACGAGTCTGGAGGTTCATGCACCATCACTTAGTGTCGTTACAGTCAGGGGGTAGAGAGTGGCTCTTCAGAGCCTTTATATGCTTTTAAGCAGTTTTACAATATATCTAATTCATGATAGCGTGGTAGAAATGGAGCACAGCAGACACAGTTTACAGGAAGCACTGTGTCCTGGACTTGTGATTGAGCTCTTGTTTAACAATCCGTATTTTGATTTACAACTAAAGACATACATGGAATGGAGAAAGTACAAAAAAAAGATGACAGACCATACGTTTCAGAAAGGCATAGTATTAAAAATGAAAAAATCGGAATATATAAATTCTATGACGTGGGACAGCACATCTTCCGTATGAATACTGTACCTTCTAATTCGTACCACCAAGACATTTTTCAGAAAAATGTTTTTTTTGGTCCTGTGTGAATGTAATGTTTCATGGATGGTCCGCACATTCAAATCTAACCTGTGCTCCAGCGTTCAGGTGTGATGTGCTTCTCTTCCAGCCCATTTCCCTGCAAAGCGAGTTCTGTCATTCACAGTATGAGAGTATTAACTCATTATTAGTGTTGGTTGGATGCTGCTGGATACGTTCCTTCATTCTGGGGAGAAGGGACCTTCTGGTTTCCAGATGTTGTGTATTCATCTAAACACCAAAGCCTGAACCGTTTTGGTTCTGTTACTCTGGCTGGACATGTAACGCATTAGAACAACATATATAATGATGTTAAATAAAACATGAGAAAAATATATAGATTTTTATCTTTTTTTTTTTTTTTTTAAAAGGCTAGTGTTATGATTTCCTCTACAGAAGGGGTGTCGCGACAAAGCTGAATCCAACATGACTTTATGATGATTAAGTTGTCAGTTTTGTCCGAATGTGGCTTGAAGCTAAAAAGGCCTTGTCTAACATTTATAGTAGATTCATATATATACAAATAAAATATGCATTGAAAACACTCCACCAGCTGGAAGGAGAGGATGTTCAGTTCATGTGTCAGGGGCTGCGCCTCATCCCCCGCCCCCGTGTACAGCAACCTTGGAAGAACTTTGTAGCCTCGTTGGCTACCGATAAAGAGGCCCCGATGAGAAAATCGATATCAGTGCAGATTTACATGATATAAAAATAATTAAGAAAGAAGGTAGGCTTAAGGGCAAGTGGTTATAAATGGCAGAGTGTGAGACTGGTTTTGGCAAAAAAGCGTTCTACTGTGCATGTGCGGCCCTCGAACAGAAGGTTGATGTCGCCAGGTTGTCTCGTAACCATGCAGCTTGAAGACACTGAGACGCCACGTAACACGTGCATGAGTGTGTGTGTGTGGGTGGGTTGGTGTGTGTGAGCGCGGACGTCGCATCCCCTCACACACACTCCTCCGCCGACATCAGAAGTGGGTTGATGTACTCGAATCCTTCAAACTCAGACTGGTCGATCTTCTTGACCACATCGCTACGATAAAGAAAAGAAAAAATGATTTTATTTAAAAGTGAAAATGACGTGTTATGTTAATTAAATTAAATAAATAATATTATATAATTATATAAAAATTAAATAAATAGAGCTGTCAATGGACCCCTTTGAAAATGGACGTAACAGTTTTTCCTCACTAAAATGTTGCGCCAGTTTGAAGCGTTATTTAACCTCCCTCAAGACAAGCTAGTATAACATGGTTGGTATCAATGGATTCCTTAGGTTGTATAGTTTTGTATGATCCCGCTACAACCTCCGAAAGATCGATTGCATTAAAGAAATTAGTGGCGGTAAAAAAGAGTGTGTTAATTGCGTTATTATCGCATTAACTTTGACAGCAGCCCTAAATGCAATAAGATGAGAAAGAGAGATAATATAATGGGGACTCACTCGTCGTCAGGCGTGAGCTGGATGGGCTCGTTGGTGAACTGGGCGTCAAAGTTGTCCAATCCGAATTCCCCTGAGATGTTGGGCTTGAAAGGAGGGACCACCTGCTTCTGCTCCAGCTGGAATAACAACACAGGAATCAGGTGGGAACACAACAACCTCATCTGTCTTTACTGACATGAAAAACACACTAAATCAATACTGAAGAGTAACATAGATGATTGTTCGATTGAATTCATCTGCAAGTGTTTTGATAATTGACTAATAATTTCAGTTATTTTATTTTCTGGTTCCAGTATCTCAAAAGTGGGGATTTGCTGCCTTTCCTTGTCATATATTAAAGTCTATGAAATATCTTTGGATTTTGGACTGTGCGATGTGTCTTGCGATGGTAATTTTTCACTTTTTCTTTGACATTTTTAGACAAAATGATTAATGAGTTGATTGAGAAAATAATAGTTTAATCGACAATGTAAATAATGGTTAGTTGCAGCCTGAGAGTCAAACTGTAATCTCCAGGCCTATCATTTATGTAAAATGCTCTGAAAAAGGGCACTAGCATGAAGACACTACAGTTTTTCTTTGGTCCTACTGTTTCCATTAATAAATACTACAGCAGAGTGTCCCACTTAAAACAGTGACTAAAACCTTGATGACGCACTCAGCGCCTCAGTTTACATTTATTACAGTGTGGAGGTAATCCACAGTGCTGCATGTGTCTGTAGGAACGCTCCCCCTGCAGGCCATGAGCTACACTGCAGGGCAGACTTTCAGGTTAGTGTGTTATGTGACTGGAGGAGGGAGGGAGGGAGGGAGGGAGGGAGTTGGGGGGTGATGTAAGCTGATCCCTCCAGACTGTCTGACCGACTGCTGGGTTCCTGCTCCAGACCAAACAGGGAGAAAGAGGTCATGGTGATCCCTGGCGAGCTGCCCTTCCTGTCTGTCTGTCTTTCTGTCTGTCTGTCTGTCATCCACCAGTAAAGGTCGTTTCAGTCTGTCTGAGAAGAGACTTAAATGTTCCTGATCATTTACACGTGTACACGTGTTTCCTTTTATTTAAAAGACTTTTGGGAAAATATATCAAATAAAAGATGGAGGGTACAACACCATGTAACTTTTTAAATGCAAATTAAGTCAAATCTATTCCTCTCAGTTTGAATTACACAATAATAATCATGATTATAAATTTGTTACAAAATGTTGATCCCTGCACACACTCTTCTAATTCCTAAAAACTAAAATGACAGACAGCAAGTTAGTTTTACTTTTATTTATGTATATGTTTTTAAATGAACTGGCTTTCTAGCTTATCAGAGCAATATGCAGCACAATATAACATTCAACTGGTGTCAGTCTTGGGCCAAAGATGAAATGTAATCTGTAATTTTTAGCAGCCTTTACCTGTGTGCTATTGGCAAAAGATTTTCTGTATTAAACCTTTCGTTCATATACTTTGTGTTGAAACGATTAGTCGACAGGTCAATTGACAGAAAATCAATGGCCAACTATTTTGATAATCAATTAATTGTTGTCATTTTTCAAGCATAAATATCAAACATTTGCTGGTTCCAGCAACTCAAATGCAGAAATGGATTTGTTTTACAACATTGAAAATTGAATATTTGTGCGTTTTGGGCTGTAGTCTGATAGAAAATGCAACTAGCGTTGTGAATTTTGACTGTTTTTCTGACATTTAATAGTCTAGTCGAACCAATAATCAACAGCTTAATTGATAAGGAAAATAATTGTTAGTTGCATCCCTACATAACATTGTATCTAGATCAGCCTGTCAGTGTTTTGAATGTGTTGACAGCACGAGACATTTGTTTAAATAATAAACTCTTAGTCGACTAACACTGATACGATTTTTTTTGACTAATTGATTAGTTAATTTAATCCACAGATCTGTAAAACTGAGTTTCTCCACAGAATCACACAAAAGCACCACTTTAAATCTTGTGTTTACCAGAGGAGTTGTGCTCATTAGTTTCTTGGAAATAAGTCATTCAGCATGATTGCAGAAAAAATGACTAACCGACTAAAGAAATCTTAGTCGACTAAGACCAAAACGACTGATTAGTCAACTAATCTGCTAAGAGGGGGCAGCCCTAACAGACACCAGCAGCAATTTTCAATACCAACGATGAAGACTACAACTACACAGTTTTAGAGAACATCGTCTCAGTTTACTTCAGTATTTCACAAAGAAGTTAAAATAAATCTAGGGCTGTCAATCGATTAAAATATTTAATCATGATTAATCACACATTTTTTATCTGTTCAAAATGTACCATAAAGGGAGATTTGTCAAGTATTTAATACTCTTATCAACATGGGAGCGGAAAAATATGCTTGCTTTATACAAATGTATGTATAAATTTGTTATTGGAAATCAATTAACACAAAACAATGACAAATATTGTCCAGAAACCCTCACAGGTACCCTTTGAAAATGGCCATGCCAGTTTTTCCTCGCCAAAATTTAGCGCAGCGTTATTTAACCTGCTTCGCGACAAGGCAAGCTAGTATGACAGCTTTAAAACTGAGCCTGCTATAACCTCTGAAAGATTGAATAGCAACTGGGCTAAATCGCAAGTTGCCATCCATCCATCTGCAAGGATGGATGGATGGCAACTAATCTTTGGGCTAAATCGCAAGTTGCGTTAAAGAAATTAGTGGCGTTAAAACAAATTTGCGTTAACGTGTTATTATCGCTTTAACTCCAGAAACTCTCACAGGTACTGCATTTAGCATAAAAAATATGCTCAAATCATAACATGACAAACTGCAGCCCAACAGGCAACAACAGCTGTCAGTGTGTCAGTGTGCTGACTTGACTATGACTTGCCCCAAACTACATGTGATTATCATAAAGTGGGCATGTCTGTAAAGGGGAGACTTGTGGGTACCCATAGAACCCATTTACATTCACATATCTTGAGGTCAGAGGTCAAGGGACACCTTTGAAAATTACCATGACAGTTTTTCCTCGCCAAAATTTAGCGCAAGTTTGGAGCGTTATTTGCCTCCTTTGCGACAAGTTAGTATGACAGGGTTGGTACCAATGGATTCCTTAGGTTTTCTAGTTTCATATGACGCCAGTATCTTCACTCTAGCTAAACTGAGCCCGCTACAACCTAAAAAAATCTTAAGTTGCATTAATGTGTTAAAGAAACTAGTGGTGTTAAAACTCATTTGCGTTATCACGTTAACTTAATAACTATATAAGACAATTCCTTAACAAAAAAGCTGAAATTAGATGAATAGTTGTTTCTGAAAGATTAATGATTTCTTTGTCAGACAAATGAAAAGGAAATGTACATCTGTAACTCAACACTGTCAGCCAGTGATCCATCTCCACTCATTTCCTTCTCATCTTGGTCGTTCGCCAGCCTATCCACTGTTGTTAGTCTTCTAACTGTCTATCTGCCTGCTTTCCACAAGGACATGAGTCTCATGCTATCGCTAATAACCCTCAGCTCTGACAGAGCTTCTACGCCTGCAGGGCACAAGAGAGAAAGAGAGAGAGAGAGAGAGAGAGAGAGAGAGAGAGAGAGAGAAAGAGGGGGGGGGGGGGGGGGAAGAGAGAGGGTGACCCCATGCACTTAGATTTGACCTTCTGCTGTCTAGTAGCAGCTTTCTGTTTTTCCTTCTCTCTGCAATCGATATATGGATTGATCTTGACCTATTTGGCAACTGGCATGCAGCGGTACCGATTTCCTTCATTTTAAATTATGATTGAAATGGTGTAGAATGAGGCAACAGAAGAAAAGTAGAGGAGAGAGAGAGACACAAAGAGAGAATAAAAGTGAGTGACTCACAAGGTCCCAGTCGACGTTTCGGAAGAACGGATGGCCCATGATGTCGGCAAAGCCTGTCTGAGGGTGGCAGCCTAGACGCTCCTTGGGATCCTGTGGGAGTGAGGGTGAAAGGAGGGTGAGAGACAGTATGAGATGATGGTGGAGCAAGAAAGGTGGAGAGGGTGAGAAAGGATTGCGGTGAGGGGATTATGGATGAGATACAAGAGCCACATTGAGACACAGAAAAGAAGAAGAAGAATGCAAGACAGTGAAAGATGGCAGTTGACTCCCACTAACGCCATAATAATGTCATCCTCCAGGGCCAGCAAGAGTCAACACTGTTTTAAGATTGATCCAGGCCCGTTTGACCCCTTCTTACCTTGTTGAGGAATCCCTTGAGGACGCTGGCGGCTTTGACTGACAACGAGCGGGGGATTCTGATCTGTTTTTCCAATATTACTGCAGGAGGTGAGAGAAAAAGAGGGGAGGGAAGGGGGGTTGAGACAGACAGTCTCTTGAGGCTAAAATGACAGAAGATGGCACTGACACCGCTGCAGTTATGAGTTCAATCCTG
Organism: Sebastes fasciatus; assembly: GCF_043250625.1. Taxonomy (NCBI): domain Eukaryota; kingdom Metazoa; phylum Chordata; class Actinopteri; order Perciformes; family Sebastidae; genus Sebastes; species Sebastes fasciatus. Next base: position 24,750,197 of record NC_133805.1, read on the forward strand.
TCGGGTATACTCATGTTGAACATATATACAGAAGCCTTTCAATGAAGTGTCAATGGCTTTTGATAAAACTGTCTTGAAATATGACTTCAGTAACATTTGAATTCCCATCAATCCAGCACTTTTCTGGCAGTTATAAGAAAACACTGACACATTTTGAGGCAGTATTTTCAATGAAATGACGGCATGCATTCACACATTTCCCCCATAACAGATGGCATGTGCCTGGTACTGGGAGAAGTGGCCGTTGGAAAGGTGTCAATATAAAGGTGTTACATGTTTCCACTGAGCTGTTTTTTCCTCCGGTTAGCAGTGTGTGTGTGCGTGTGCGTGTGTGTGCGTGTGTGTGTGTGTGTTACCTTGGAAGAGGTAGTCTTCTGTGTTCTGGTCCGGGTTGTCAGAGCTCCCGACGATGTCGAAGGGCGACCGGCCCGCCATCATCTCGAACATCAGCACGCCCAGCGCCCACCAGTCCACACTGAACCCTGAAGACACACACACACACACACTGGATGTTATAAATCATATTTATGACAAGAAGGGAACATAGTTTGTATTTTGATTCTATTTTATCATTATTTTTTATGTTTTATTTTCTATATTATTATTTTTTATGTTTTATTTTTTATAAAATCATTTTGTATGTTTAATTTTTCATATTATTGTTTTGTATGTTTTCATTTTTATATTATTATTTTGTACATGTCTTATTTGTTATAGTATTCTTGTGTATACGTTTTATTTTTTGTTTAATTTTGTATATTATTATTTTGTATATGTTTTATTTTATATGTATATATTTATTTATTTAATATTTGTATATTATATTGTCGTTGTTGTTGTTGTTATTATGCATATAGGAATCATTTGATTTGTTGACCAAAATGTGACTTATATTGTTAATGTAATATTATTATTATTATTCATAAAAATTCAATAAAATACTAATTACAAAAAAAGAAAAGGGATCATAGATAGAGCAGATGTTTTAACCCCAAAAAGAAATGTCAGTCGTGTGTCCAAAACTGCCATTTAATCTCATTAATAGAGCAAAAAAAACAGGTATAAAAGTATCTTTATAGCAATGATTGTGCATGTTAAAGTACCATTACCATTAACTCATATATTTTAAATTATCTGCACAAAGCACACCAGTATTTTAGGGTTACTATAGCAACCACTCCCACCATGAAAGCAAGTGTTTTTGCATGCTTTCACCCCTTGACAACAAATCTCATATTTTACTGTTAGACGTTTTTCACAGCAAACCATTTAGGGCTCAACTACAGTATATTAAAATACACACAGTAATAAATCAAAGCTGTTATATTACTTCACAAGATATAAGCAGCATTTAGATAGAAAGATAGAAATATTGCTTGTTTTAATCCACATCATCTATTTTTAAGATCAAAATATTCAGAACAGCACATAAGGATGGGGTTCAATAGCATTTTATCCAATTCAAATCCAGTATCGACTCCAGTTATCTAATCTTATAAGTTTAACTTAATAACCAGGGATAGCTCAGATTGTTTAAAGTGGGGTTGTATGAGGTACTTATCCAGGGTCTTTAATGTGGCTAAAATACGTTTTGCTGCTGCCCCCGTCCACAGCAGCACGTTGCTTTGCTCCCGTGTTGGTACTCCTGTCTGTTTTTCGAAACTGGGAGCAAGGCGACCGTCACCTACTGTAGGTAATACACTGACTATGGATAAGTACCTCATACATAACACCCAAACTATCCCTTTAAGGCTAAAATAACTACAACTCAAATTGGTCTAATGACCTTTTGTCAGCTGAGATAGAAACAGTATAATTTTTAGTGGCAGCTTAATTAATCTTTACAACCTGAAAAGAAGATGAGCATCACAATATATTAAATGTAAAAAAAAGAGTGAGGAGAGATAAAAGGTTTGATAATAGATTTGTTAGCCCGGCGCTTAATGAAAAAACAGACCTAGCGCTAAAACTAATAGCTATCGGAACCCACTACCAATAGCACATGTAGAAAACTCCTCACCTTTTAAAGAAAATAAACAAGCCTCTTGGTTTGCCTCTTTTATTTTGTTGGTGCACACTTAATAAACCAGTCTCAAAGTAATTATAATTAGTCGCTGGCTGTGCAGACAGGGCCCATGCAGAACCAGTAGCACATGTGTAATTAAATAAGGCTTAATTACGTTATTTATCAGATAAACTAAACCATTTGTCTACATATAAAAGCAAACTTGGCAAGTTTCCATTTTCTATTAAGAAGTGAAATGGATTATATAGAGTACCGTGGTGGGTCTAATTATTACTGTGCGTCCAACAGGGATATAGAACATGCATATTATGCATATTTTGATGCTGGAACAATTTATTGTTCAGCCTGAATGTTATAGTTTTTTAACAGCAGACATCCTGACTTGTTATTGCAGGACAAGCACAGGTGTCACTAATAACATTAATAATGGCTTTGTTCTATTCAACATGATCCTTTAACAGTGGATCTTATTGCTACGATACCTCTTTTGGTAACCAGGGAGATATTTTTCTATTTCTGTTGTGTTGTATTTATAGATATTTCTACACGCAGCACTCAGTTGTTCATGTAGACTACACCTATCCTTTGTTCTTACACATGAACACTTTTCTGATTCATGCATGTTAGTCATCTGTACCCACATTGTTTTTTTACCAATACTCTAAATAATGAGTTCAGATAGAGCAGCATTCATTCAGAAGACATCACAATTGCTTCCAAGATTATTTTGTTGCCTTTTCGAATGTATTTGCAATTTTTAAGCTTATATTTTATTGCTTTTTGTGCTTATTTGCTTATTTCAAGCTCTTATTTTTCATTTTTCTGCTGCAGAGTTGTTGTAAGTTCTTAGTTTTCACATTTTTTTTTTTTTTATTAGGGCTTTCAAAGTTAAAGCGATAATAACATGTCAACGCAAATTTGTTTTAACGTCATTTATTTCTTTAACGCAAATTGCAATTTAGCCCGGCCGCTATTCAATCTTTCGGCGGTTGTAGCGGGCTCAGTTTTAAAGCTGTCATACTTGTCGCGAAGCAGGTTAAATAACACTGGTAATTGATTTCCAATAATAAATATATACGTACATACGCATTAAATATTTGACTTTCTGGTACATTTTGAACAGAAAAAAATGTGCGATTCATTTGTGATTAATCGTAATTAAATATTTGAATTGATTGACAGCCCTAGTTTTTATAGCATGTATACTCATTTGAAGAAGACTTGTCAAGTAGTCTGCAGTACTGTAGCATCTATAATCACGACTGAGAGCAGCATCCCAGATATTACTGCATACTGCCTCCTATATTGTATCACAGCAAAGAAAAGGATATCATTTCTAGTAAGTGCTTGTGTGTTCTCACCATAATCCTCTCCTCGGAGTATTTCGGGGGCGATGTAATTGGGGGTACCACAGAAAGTGCTCGTTGTATCGCCTGGTCTCAAGCCCTCCTGCAAAAACAAAAAGATAATCAGCGGCAGGATCATCTCAGAGGGCTGTAAACCGACACTTGTGCAGCTTTGCAGTTGCTTTTATCCAAAGTGCATTGGGGCATTATTAAAGCCTCGATTTTTCATACAACTGCAATCCACACCTTGCACATGCCGTAGTCTGTAAGTTTGATGTGTCCCTCAGAGTCCAGCAGCACGTTGTCCAGCTTCAGATCTCTGTAGATGATTCCCCGCTCGTGGAGGTAGTTGAGCGCCAGACTGATCTCTGCTGAGTAGAATCTGAAAGAGATTCAGGTGTATTCAAAATCTCATGTGACTATAAAAAAAAAAGACACAAAATGACATAAATCTTGTTCCTTTTAATGAGATGGGAGACCAAAAGTGTGACTGTACCTGGCGTGTTCTTCTGGGAGTTTCCTTTGTCTCTGCATGTGGAACATGAGATCTCCACCATTCACATATTCAATAACAAAGAAGAGTCTGTGAAAAGAAGCAAATGTTATCCATTAGCTTCTTACTATCAGTAATGAACGCACTTTTTAAATCACTTTTTTAATTTCAAACTTTGAAGAGATTTACAAAACATACATTTTCATAAGACTTTTAATACAAAACAATTGTCTTAATGTAAGTAATCAACTAGGGAAGTTTCATGGGGATATCTACTAGATAAAATGTTTACCCTATTCACCTGGGGTGTGTCCCCTTAAAAGACATCAAAATCGGATTATTGCAGGCTGCAGAAGAAACCGTGTGATTCAAACAGGAGAGATGTTCTCACCTGCTTTCTGTCTGGAAACAGGAGTGGAGGCCGACCAGGAAGGGATGATTGGACGCCTGCTCAAAAACGTGCTTTTCTGTTTGGACCCAGTCGATGTCCTGGAAGAGAAACACACAAAGACACACCCCCCGGGTGTAAATCAGAGAGGATTCTGACACGGTACCCTTGAACTTATAAAAGCTGAATAAGCACTGTGCTTAATCGACCATCCCGCACAGATGGAGACCAGGGTGGGCAGCAGCGGCAGGATAAAGGGCTGAGCCAGTAGAAGCAGGTTTCTATCGATGGCTGGATGATAATATGTCTGGACACGGATGAGGCTCGCGCTGACAGGGCAGGGACAGCAGAACACTTCACCATTGATCGAAAGGCACTTGTCAGTTTGTCAATCACGCTAAGTGCGTCTAATCAAGGCTAACTACTCCCATTGCCTCTGGTTGTGCTGCTACATGTGTACGTCCAGATCAATTTCTGATGACATGATGGTTTATCTACACCTTCTTAGAAAGACTGATGGCTTGGAAGAGGTCTGTCAACGAAACTCAAAGTGTTTCAGACAGGATACACAAGGCGGCTGTTCAATCACGAGACGAATCCTCGTTGTGCTAAGAATAACAGCTCCCATTGATTGAACTAATTGATTTAATTATACACTGCAGTGACAGAAGACTGATGACTTCAGTATTAACTAACCTTGGCACATCTCATAGATGGAGGTGTTGTGTTATTGTCACACTGGACAGACTTTAAGGGACAGTTACGCTTTTGAGATATTGTACATTCTTCCTTCCTGAGTGGATATTCACCTTTAAACCTTTAACAAGAAGTTGGCTGTTCTAACTGAATTACAAGTTATAATGTATTAGGGCTGCAACTAACCATTATTTTCATTGTCGATTAATCTTTTGATTATTTTCTCGATTAATCGATTAGTTGTTTGGTCTAGAAAATGTCAGAAAATGGTGAAAAATGTCAATTAGTGTTTCCCAAAGTCCAAGATGACGTCCTCAAATGTTTTGTTTTGTCCACAACTCAAAGATATGCAGTTTACTGTCATAGAGGAGTAAAGAAACCAGTAAATATTCACATTTAAGAAGCTGAATCAGAGAATTTTGACTTTTTCCTTTTAATAGTTGACAACTAATCGGTAAATCGTTTCTGCTCTAATGTATTAAGTCACTTGTTTCACTATTAACAAATAAGTAAGATTATATAAAACGCCTAAAACTGAAGTGATTAGTTGATTAATTGATATGTTGATTGACATCATCAAATATTTTCATAATTGATTAATTGTGTAAAAGTTATTTTTACACCAATGATTCTCTGATTCCAGCCTCTCTAATGTGAGGATTTGCTGCTTTTCTCTGTTTTATATCACTGTAAATTGAATATATTTGAATTTTGGACTGTTGGTCGGACAAAACAAGACATTTGAAGACGACCTTTTCACTATTTTCTAACGTTTTGTAGTAAAAACGAAAAAAACAACTGATAAATAATGGATGGATTGATTAATATAAGCTGAAAATAATTGTTAGTTGCAGCTTTAGAAACGCCCTTGTGTCCCCTTTTCATTCGTCTAAACTGGCAGCAATGGAAACAGCAGTTCAATTGATAAATTTGTTTGTTATTGTGACAGATGTGTTCAAACCTCAGCACTGGAGAAGACCGCTGGGCTGATGTTTTTTCTTGATTTTGAGCCAATTCATGCTAAATTCACTCTTTAACACACCTCAATACTGCATGTAAAGATACAAAAAATGCAAATGTCTCATTCACAGTAAGTGGTAAAAAAAAGTCTGATTGGGTTCAGTAGTATTCTAATCAATCTGAATCATTTTGAATTTAAAAACAGTGCTGTTTTCAGTTCACTCTTTCACCACATATTTAGTCGCTGCTCTGCGACATCCATTAACACCGTCATGACTCATTTTTCTTTTCGCTGCGAGGGAAAACATTAAGCATGGGACATGCGAGTGCCCTCCTGCAAATATTGCATTTCACAGTTGTTTCGTCGACTTTCGTGAAGTGTGTTCACACTTTGGAGCGGTTAAGTCATGATACATAAATGGTTTAAGTTATGGTTTAAGGCTTTCCGCCATGTTCAGTAAGTCAGTCTTGTTAACAACCGTGTGACTGAGTTAGCACGTGTTCGTATACCTCACCAGTTTTTTTTTCCTTGTAGACGCCTGTAGTGTGAGAAAGGGGCAAAAGAGAATATCTAAGAGAGATTGCGAACGAGAGATTCGATAAGGGATTCGTTTGACCGCGGAACCGGAACCAAAATGAAACAGGCTATCAACCCATCCCTAATTATAACTCAATAAAAGTAACTATATCTCCTAAATCAAAACCCACCAACTCTCTGTTTCATAACTGTTGTGATGGTGTGTCATACATCAGTGTAGTTTACCTCATCGTCATTGACCAGCTCCTTCTTCACCACCTTCATGGCGTAGATGCGCTCCGTCTTCTTCAGCTGCACCAGCAGCACCTTGGCGTAGCTGCCTCGGCCAATCACCCTCAGCAGGTCGAAGTCTGCCAGGCCCAGGCTAGAAGGCGATTTCCCCGTGTCTCTACTGTTCCGCGCCTGAGTGGGGGAGGGCAGTTAACAGAGTGAGAGGGCAGGTGTGGAAAAACCATCATACATTACATTAGATACATAGAGTGCTGCAGAAATGAGTCCCAAAACCCAGAATTGAGTTTGCATTGTAGCACTTCCCGTTCCCTCGTCTGGAAGTCAATGGGTTTTTAGTTAGATGCCTGAAATAAGATCTGCGGTTAACACAAGCTGAAGAGATTTTAACGTTTTGTTCTACGACATAAAATACATCAATAAATACCCCATTCGGGAATTTTGAAGCCTTTATGTGTCTTTAACAAGTGGCTAAATGAGACTACTTAACATCATCACGCCGACTCATTCGCCTTTACAGCCTCGTTGTGTATACTCACGTTCACGCGACCGTGGTGTAGTTCGTTTATAACCTAACGTTAGCTTTGTACTTCTGGTGATTGCATTCACACTTTAAAAACCATAAAAGTGTTAATTTGTGAAGATTATCTTGTTAACCTACATATGACAAATAAAACTGAACAAACGGTAATCAACATAATGTGATAAACACAAAGTCAACTCAACAGATCAGCCTTCCTCAACATAGTTTTTTCAATGAACTATAGACAGAGCTGGTGATTTGGTATGAGCACGAGGGTGATTTCCTTTTGGGTGTTTTGTAAATTAAGTTTTAACTGCACCACTTCTTTAGAGTGAATCTTTGTAAACACTCTTGTCTGTATTAAATACCATCACGTTGCCTCCATCAGATAAGGCGCTCGCTGTATTAGTCCTACGTCTGTGTAAACCTGATTACCACCTTCACCATTTCCTCACCTATCTTCCTCTCTCCTGTAATCTGTTCTGTAGTGAACCGTCTCCACTACCTATCCATCTAACCCCCGTTCACGTGACAGCCCCCATCCCCAGAGTCAGACATGGAACTGTAGATAAGATCATTTGGCTTGCCCTCTTTAATCTCCGTCTATCTGTATCCAACTCCATCCATTTTTATCCATCTTCAGCTCTCCTGCTCTGTCCGACGCCCCTCCCCCAACCCCAAACTACACTACTGGCCATTAATCAGCCTCGGGTGTTAAGAGCTGTGATAAAAGGTTACTTTATTAGCTCCACCAAAGGAAATCAATACCCACGGCACTGCGAGGGTGCCTACGTCTGCATGAGCATCATGCACAGCAGGTGGAAGAAGGATCACCCAAATGATCACGGTGGCAAAATAAGCAGCTTTCCATTACAGGTAATTTTATTCTTTCTCTCCCTCTTGATTTCTCACTCTAAATATACACACACACACACATATCCATCTAGACAACATGACAGATTGACAGACTATGAGTCACACATCAACAGTGTTTGAAAAGATTTTCTCTCTCACCTCTTTCTCTTCTCCATCGTAAGTCAAGCTTTCTCTGGAGTCTTTATTCTGAGGGCCTGAGAGAGAGAGGAGGAAGTGACAGACAGACAGAAGGAGAGGGGGAGGCAGGAGAGGAAAAAAAATAAAGGAGAGATGAGTGGAGAGAAAGTAGGTGAGAGACAGTCGCACACTTTGTTCACAGCCCTGCAGTCGTTTCTTTCTGCTTGGTTAGTAAAGAAAATACAGTTTTGTTTAACAATACAACAGAGTATTTAAAATATTAAGTATAATGTAACTTCATTTTGTATGTGTGGTCATTTAAAGCAGCAGTGTGTAGTATTGGAGCAAATATGATTTAAATCATGTGCCTTTGTGTCCTCCGGTGCTCCTAATGGCATCTGCAAGATTTCACAGACTGGAGGAAAACAACCAGTCAGAGCCGAGCTGGAGCCTGCCGTCTCTGAGCAGCTGTCAATCACTCGCAAAATCAGATCAAACTAGGCAGCGCTGATCAAATATGAATCAATATTCTGAAAAAATTTAAGGTGAAAAATAGGCATTACAGTATCAGAATGTTGATTCATATTTGATCAGCGCTGCCTAGTTTGACCGTTTGATCGGAGTTTGCGAGTGATTGACAGCTGCCTCCGTTGAATGAACAGCCAATAGGAACGCTCTCCCTCTCTCTCTCTCTCTCTCTCTCGCTGAAATGACCTGTGATTGGCCAAAGTCTCCCGTCACAGGCTAGATTTTTAAGCCTGAAAGCAGAGCCGTGAGGAGGTGCAGAAGTCTAGTTTTCTCTCAGAGCACTTGAATTACAATATGCTGAAAGGTTATTATTTAGCCAAAAACTTTCTGCCTACCCTCGCTTTAAGTCATAATAATCTACATAGACGCATTTCAAAACAGGCTTAAACAAAGATATCTGCATCCCTCAACTTCCCAGGTGGCCTATGAGTTTCAACTGGCTCACTACTAAAAACAGCAACAACGATCTTAAGCCCTCTCATTCCAGTCAGCCTCTCAACCACCTGACTGGACTTAAGTCTGGTGCTGTAGGTAAACCTCAGATGCAGCTGACCCAACTTGTAGTCCGGGTGGTCGCTGCTATGCTGATGTCAACAATCTCCTGAGGTTAGTTTATATCATCTTTAAGGATAAATCTGGTAATATTCTATATTTCTACCATGAAAAACTAAAAAGGAAAACTAACAATAAATTGATTGTACTAACAAGTGTTGTCTGTGTATCCAAAGCCTGACATGTCTTGTATACCTCAGCATTATAGTTCCAACAACTCCATTGTTGTCCAAAAACCATTAAAAGCTCATCAGTGAGCCACACCGTTACATGCTCCTTTATTACGATGAACACATGATGGGCACTGTAGTTTATTTTGAGTTGATCCCACAAACACCGTCCTGCTGTCGTAAATACATGAGTGAGTCCCAAACAAAAACACTATTTATTCCTGTTTGAGTAACATTTAAAACTACTTTTTGTCTTTATTTGATAGCTGACAGAGTGGCGATAGACAGGAAACATTGGTAGATTGAAGGGTACGACATGCAACAAAAGTCCCCAGCTGGAACTGGGAACGCTGCAGAGACCTCTACTACAAAACAGAATTTGGGGTTAGCGAGGTAACTTGAGGTTTAACCCTGGGTTTTCAGGGTTACGTCTTCACTTCTTAACGGGGTATAACGCCATGGTATCTGATGCTTACCACCTAACCTGCACCGGCACAGGTTATGTTTGACAGATCAACTCGTTTAAATGCACGGCCTACTGACCAATCAAAGCTCAGTGCACGGAAAATTGTACTCAAGTACAGTATTTGAGTAAATGTACTTTGTCACTTTCCATCGCTTCTTACAGCTTTGATTTTTGTTTTTATATTTATCTTTAATGTGAGCTACCGAGTTGATAACCAACAATCTGTGACCACATAGCGTGATTGCAGTTAATGGAGCCAGATAACCAGAAGATATCCTGTGTATGGGGAACTTGCTTCATAGTACAGGCCTCAGGATGCCAACTTTTTAAAAATACAATATGTTTGTGATCTGTTTTTAAAGATTTACATCTTCCAAACAACTGAAGCGGCTTAGTGGCCACACACAAGCTGGGTAAGTCAGAGAGTATTGGAAGACGGACTAACCCACTGTTGGTTGTGGTCTCTTTATGGGATTTGTTGATAATAACAATATATATACAGTATATCGGCGGCCCTATCGTTTAAGAATAGTGGTCAAAAGCTGCAGGCAATGAATTTCAATCAATTTAAGTCAAACAACTGGCAAAGAGATTCAGAAGTGAGAGAGTGGAATTAAAAAGATTTAAACCACCCTGGGTGGAAAAAGCAAACACGTGCACTGATGCTTCAGAAGTGCATAAATTAAGAGAATCCTGTAATTTGATGAGCAGTTTATGGCAGAAGGCTATTTTATTTTGTGCAAGGGAGGAGCTTTCAATGTTTTTTAAGCACTTTCAGTAGTGTGTGTACATGTGAGTGTGTTACCTGGCTGTTCAGTTGGGTCTAATTGACTCGATGGTGCGCCGGGCATGATTGGTTCCTAGACAACAACATTCGTCATTAAGTATAATCAGCATTGACAAACAGAATACGATCTTAAAGTATACGTATGAGTCATGGATTGTAACAATCCACTTTACACCATCAAGCTAATGAGTGTGACGTTCGTCACCGCCCTCACCTGGATCATCGGTCTGCCACACTCCACTGTGACCAGTTTATGGCACTTCTTGTGCACCAGCAGTTTGCAGTTGATGCATTTGTAGCCTTGTCTTCCCAGACCCCAGATACGGTCTGTACAGATGGCACAGTGGGCTCGCTGCGCAGGAGGGCAGACGGAGAGAAATCATCATCACAAACAGCACACTTTATATTGTAGGAGACGCTACAGAGGCTGTGACGGCTTCTGAAACATGAAGCCCTGATAGTCTATAATCAAATCGTTCTGTGTCACCACCATCCCTCTTTCTCCATCAATCAATACAAAGACAAATGACCCCAGGGCAGTGGATGTCTCCTTCTCCTTTAATTACACCTACAGTAACTAAGCTTTGAAGTGTGCATTGTGTTTAGGTTTTACGTGTTACACAGCAGACATTTCCCCCATTATAATAATTCAACAATGATAATGTAAAAAACGTGAAATACACATGATGAAATATATAGTAGGAAAACATTTAAAGCCAAGAAAGCACACGAGTGAAGGGCCTCAAATTCAGCGTCATGTCTCACCCTGTTGAAGCGCTTGGCTTGAAAGGCGTGACCACTGGCATAGTAAAGCTTCCTCCAGCGCCGGGCCCCACGCCGATATATAGACTCTGTGAAAAGAGGAAAATGGATGGTAAATGGACTGCATTTATATAGCACCTTTCTACCAAAGCGCTTTACAATTTTCTTGTAATCCACCCATTCACACACACAATCATACACCGATGGTTTGTGGCGGAGCCGCCATGCAAGGCGCTGGCCTGTCCATTGTTTGTTTAGTGCATCGCTCAAGGACTCTTCGACGCGCAGACTGGAGGAGCTGTGGATCAAACCGCCAGCCTTTTGATTAAAGGACGACCAGCTATACCTCCTGAGCCCTAGCCACCCAGGCAGAGGGCTGAGTCCTGCGTCTCCCCTTTACAGACATATGTCTCGGATGCAGTGACATAAAATGGAGCGGTTTTTGAAATAAAAAAGTGATCTTTGAGACAACCCTGCACCAATAAAAGCTCCAAAGCGTGCCGTGAGGAAATATGACCTTGAATACTTTGGATTCATAATGGCAGTGATGGGTGAGGGTAAGCTGAATATTTATGTGGGTCATTACACCTGACAGTTGCGTAACACATTTATAGCCCAGTTTGTCATCTATTTGGGAAGGTGGTCCTCAGAATTTTTTTAACAATCAGAAGTGGGCCTCGGTTTACAAATGTTGAGAACCCCTGTTCTACAGACTTAAGAAAACATCTTTGTTTGGCACAAATCCCAGCAAAATCACACTATAATCATTTTCATTTTTTTTTTTAATCGTTCAGCCCTACCTGTGTGTATGCATTTGTGTATTAATGTGTAGAAAATAGACCACTTTGATCTCTAAGGAACCTACATTTTCCATTTGAACTATAATTTTCTTCCATATTAGGAAATAATTTAATTATTGTGCTGCTAAGCTAAACTAAGGCAAGTGAGATTTAAGTGTTGATTTTTGGAGGCTGGAATCATCACTATCATCCAATTAGATTTGAATGGTATACACATGACGTTTGTATGGGTTTAACTGAGGATCAATAAGATTTTGATCTTTGATTTTGGTCTTGTTTCCCAAAATGTATTCTTGAACTGACCAAAATGTGTGTGTGTGCATGCGTAAACTTCAGTGTCACATAAAGTGTGGGAACTTTGAATTTCAAACAGTTTTCTGCTTTGAATCTGTAGTCAGATGTTTGAAAAAAGATTTTTTTTTTCTCACCTCACCATTGATATAATTTGTATACATTTAATAGACACTCAAATGTCTCATGCAAATCTCTTAAAAGGTTAACAAAGGGTGATACACAACCACACAGGCTTTGAAATTATTATTGTTCCACAAACTCAAAAGTCTTATCGATCCTTATTTGAGCCCATAAGTCTGAACCAGTCATTTTTTAAATTATCCTGGGTAAAAGAATTCGCTCCAAATTTAAATATTGATTTCTTTGGGACCCCTCCTGATATATTAGGTTAAAACTAAAGAAGAAAAAGGTTTAACTCACTGTCTTCTCCCGGACACGGCATTCCAGGTTTCTCTGGTATACATGGGAACACTTGGAAGCAAAACAAAAACAAAAAACAGTTACATTTAGAAAGTCTATTTCATCTAAAGGAGGTGAGTCTGACAGCATCCACGTGAGGGTGTTTGTGTTTGCTGTACATTTCACTTCCTCTCATCATGACTGCAGTTACCTGTAGCAAACCTGTCGCCTCGAGCAATTCACAAAGAAATTCACTCACGTTGTTCTTATGGTGGTGCAGCGTGTTTGTGTGTGTGTGCAACATACAGTAAGGTGGGAAAAGACACAATCTTTAAGAAGACGGCAAAGAATATTTGTGTGCATATGTGTGAGAGGAAGAGAGGCAGACTGGGGGCAGTGTGAGTCAGAGGCGAGGCGTGGGCTCCAGCCGACAAGCTCGTTAACGAGCAGACCTGACGACCCCCCGCGGCACCGTCACATCCTCTCCTCTGTCCTCCACCCCTCCTCCTCCTCCGTTCATCCTCTGCCGTCTCGCTGGCATCCCACTGTACTCTTGAACCCTCACCTCTGATTTGATTAAAACTTTACATTAACCACACAGCGCCCCCGTCCCCTCTACCCCCAGGTTACACACACAGAGCCTGTCAATCAAATGTTCCATATCACACCCCCCAACCCCCGTCTGAGTTAGCCCTGACCTCTAGACTCATGAAGTTGTACAACTATTTGTCAAGAAGGCTAAGCTTAGACGAGGATGTGAAGGCGCTCAAGGGCCCGTAGACAGACGTCAACAGCGGAAGTAATTTTCACAGGTCAGTGCGGCATTAACCGTATGTTTTGATGTTTCTTCGCTGTGTGCAGTATCTCGCCGTCTGTGTTCAGATTTTATCAGACATATAAACGCACAGAGACAATTTAAAAAAAAAAAAGGAAAAGAACTTGAAAACAAGCAGCATAACCTCAGAGATTTTTAGATTGGTGGTGAACCGAATCTAAATATATAATTTACATTTTTGTGGCCCGACATAATGCCGGGAAAAGAGGAGAGAAAAGATCCCATTCAAATCATTTTCAGACAAACAAACAGCTCCAGACTCCAAGTAAACCAAATATAAATGTCTATTTTGCACGTCTTCTGTCTACATATGATTTATTTAAAGAATGATATGTACAACGAAGAGAGCTATCTTTGGGCTTAACTCAAGTTTCCACCATTGCAACCTACGCTGCACGACTAACTTGCAGGGTAACTTCATATGTTTACAATAACTCGGCGATTAAATTGAAGTTTTACAGTAATTATATTTGACTTTATAATGAGATGATTTTAAATTACATGAAAACATGTTGATCATGATGATTACTTCTATTATTAGCAGCAGAGACTAATTACTAGTACTGGCAGGCAGTTAACTACTAAACAGTCAAGTTTTCTTGCCAAACATGCCTGGATGATCTGTGTTGGCCTGAGCTCTGGTGTGCTGTAGCTCCATGAGCAAAAATGGAAAATACAGTAATGCTGCCAAACTTGACTGGTCATAAAAAGCCCATCAGAGAGGTGAGCGGACTATTTGTAGAGCAGAAAAGATAACAGGTGTCTCATCTGGCTCTCTTACTAACTGAGCACCTGGTGTGAACCAACATCTTACTGTGTACAGAACAAGAGAACATCCTGTGAGTTAAATCCTAAAACTGTTTGTGTTCTGTTATAAACACAGCCTGTGTGAAAAGCAGTGAGGCTCACCGTGGATAATGAGCTCCGAGTCTTTGTTGACATCGTAGAGACGCAGAGCTTCTTCCAGCTCCAGCTGAGACGACACGGTGCAGGGGTCACCTGGCGGCGGAGGAGAGATGAGATGTTATTCACCACATTAAAAAAAGACACCAGGTTACTGCGAAGTACCAGGTAGAGGACGGCAATCAGAGACTGTTTTTACATCCTCTGAACTAACCTTGTTTTTCTAAAACCTACATTTACTTGAGTTCTCCTCTACGATTGTACACTAGTGAGATGCGACACTGCAGCTTGAAGGCAATATTTTCCTTTTTTATTTGGACGGACAGCACAGTGTGAGGTCAGGCTGTGTAGTGAAAGTTTATTCCTTGCTGTGCGAGTCAGAAAATGTGTCTGAATTTTACAAATAACCCACTGTTCAGCGGTGGAAACTGATTTATTTATTTCCGTTTTAGCCACTCTCCTTTGTAACTAAGAACCTTTTGAGGAACTCAAAAGGAGGAAGATTGGTGAAACAAACACAGCGCCGCTGCTTCAACATCTTCAACTTGTGTACCACTTCATTCATAAACAAGGAAGCACTCTAGTATTAATTTAGGATCATTTTTATATTGAAAAAGATATCATACTAACAAAGATTGCGATATTACTGACTTTTAATGATCCCAGTTTCTTGGCAGATGACATTTACATCATTAATTTGATTAATATCGTAGCAAAATATTATATTTATAAAATTATATGGCTTAAAAGAATAACCTCCTTTTATTCTTTTAAAGATACTGATTTTAAAACATATTTAACTACGATTGAAAACTTAAAACTCAATTCAAATTATTTAGACATTTCAAATTCATTCCATTTGGGTTTTTTTTCTTTTTATTCATCTTTTCCTTTCCTTACATTTTATTTGTTGTATAATTTTATATTGTGAAATATATTTGCTGAATTTTTTGTAATGAAAATCTGAACATGTTTATGTAACTAGTGTATTGAACTTTCGAAATAAAGTATGAAAACATTTTTTAGGACCATTTTAGGATGAGGGGAGAGCATTTGTCTTTGTTTGATAACATTGAAAGTAAAGTTAGGCTCTGCTGTCGGCTTCCCGACTCATTTAAAAAAGACAGAGAGAAAAAGAGAGAGAGAGAGATTGCGATGTTAGAAGAGAGAGACATCGCAGCGGTGCTGTGAATGAGAGAAAGAAAGGTTATTTTCCCATTGTTTCACGGCGGTTACATTCTAAAGCACAAATAAATAACCATGAAACACTCAACAGATGATTCACTGTGGAGACAGATGCTCATAGTTTCATTCTCCTTGTGTGCATTTAATTCATTACATCCAACGTGAATCAGTGAATAGGCCTACTATGCAGCAGTGAATGTCGTTGCAGTGAGACAAAACGTTTATTTTTTTCTAACAGGTTTTTTGTAGATGAAACAGGCGGACACACTGAACTGCAGGCTACAGAGTGTGTTTACTGCTGCGACCACCAGCAGCGGATTCATTTGCCTAATCATCGCAGGTCTTTAGACTGCGGTGTAAACGCAGACAACAGTGTGCTGAAGCAACCGTTTAGTTCCTTAAAAAGTAGTTCCAGGGACTAAAAGCTATTATTTGAGATACAAGTAGTACTGAATGATTAGTTGATCGACAGAAAATTAATCTGCAACTATTTTAATAATCCCTATAAAGGTTTCATGGTCATTTTTAAAGCAAAAAAGCAAAACATTTGATAGTTTCAGCTACGCAAATGTGAGGATTTGTTGCTTTTCTTCGTCATGTGATAGTAAAATAAATATCTTTGAGTTTTGGGCTGCTGGTCGGTCGGGCATAAGACATTTGAAGACGTCACACCTTGGATATTTTTCACTATTTGAGAAAATAATCGGTCGATTAATTGAAAATAAAAAAGCTAGACACACTGCTACAGCTACCTTTCATCCCTCTGCACTGCTGCCACACTGAGATATTTCCCGTCTCAAGTTTTTATCTTGTTTTAAATATATTTTTTTGAGAACAGCTAACAATTCATGCCCTTTCAGCGCTCCTCATTAGGTGCTTGTATTGGTGCACACTTTAAGCACATTCTATTTTCTCACTTTTCTGCATTTGACAGGTCTCATCCTTTTTTATTTTTGTCTCATCAAGTTTTTATCTTTCACATGCAAACATGTTAGAAATCTGATAAGGGCAACCAGGTTTGTCATTTGCATGATATTTAAGAGATTTGGTAATTGCAGAAAATCCATAATGTCCAGGTTACTTTTAATTGCAGAGAACTACAACACAAAGTAGAGAATTAAGTGGTACACATAATGTAATTTCCATAGCAAAAGGTTGTGAGTGTAAAAGGTGAGTTATACAGTAGGGCAGCATGACATTTAAAAAAACATGTCTAGCCGTTGTGGGTGTGATGATATGAATTGCAATACATGAACTTGAGTAAGCATTGAAAAAAACGTGCGTGAGAACAAACTGCGGCCCTCGATGTTGCCATTTCAAATAGTTTATTTTTAATTGTGCAGGCCTATTTGCACAGTGATCAATCTAAGTCAATAATGAAAATACCACTCAGACGCAGATCTAATTATTTCCTTATCACTAACAGATAAGAGTCGCGTGACACACTCGAAGAGGCAGCGTGAGCCGACTCTGAGGTCATCGATTCTATTCTTAGTGCTCTACCCAACTACTCACAACTAAAAACCACAGACTTTATAAATAGCTCCAGAACAGAAACTATGAAACACAGTGTACATTTAAAAAGATATAATCTGCTGGAGGATGACAGAGAACTAGAACTAGTGGGTGGACTGGTGGGTGGACTAGTGGGTGGACTGAGACAACCAACACGTCTGGGTTTATCTTTGCTGAAAAGTTGTGGTTTCCGGAAGAGTCATTAAGTGCATGAGTCCAGGAAGAGAAACTACAAACAGGAACAGAGGCAAATTATTTACAGTAAATTAAAAGTACTGATATGGATGAATCACTCACTAATCTAAATATCTAAATGTTCCCACGTCAGTAAGTTCAGTAAACTTTTTGCCCTACATAGAGTTATGCACTTTGCAGTCGGCCAACAAGATTATTTTTTATTTCCTGGTATTATTTGGTTTGAGCTAAGGAAGCATATTTTTGTCATGAGTACCATCTAACAGGTGGTGCTTTGGATTGATTAGTCCGACTGATTCAGGATTTTTGAGGCTGCTACAAATATTAATATTTAAAGTTTTAAAAATCTGATAACAATATACTGACTGATATTAATTTACACAAATAAGCACATTTTTTAAAAATAAAAATCACTCTTCTGTACTGCAATTTACTGCTATATATTGGCAAACACATATGCCAACATTGATATATGTGTGATAAGCCAAAATCGCCAATATATCGGCAGGTAGGGCTGATCGATTTGGAAAAATATCTAATTGCAATTATTTTAACTGATATTGCAGTTGCAATATGATTTGCGATATTAGAGGGAATGATCATTTTTACATCATTATTTTCATTGAGAAACATTAAAATAATTATGGTGTGATTTTTGCAGGGATCTGTACTAAACAAAGATGTTTTCTTAAGTCTGTAGAATATGATGCGAGTCAGGACATCTCTGTAACACAACAATATAGAATTTAAAATGGTATTTTGACATATTTCACATTTAACAAATATTGCTCCTCCTGCAATCTGAAAATTGCAATAGGTCGTATTGCGATTTGGATTACATTTTTTATTAATTGTGCAGCCCTATCAGCAGCTAACAATTATTTTCATTAGTTATTAATCTATAGATTATTTTTTCAATTAATCGTTTTAGTCTATAAAATATCAGAAAATTGTGAAATACAGCCATCACAACTTCCTGAAGCCAAATTTGGACAGCAGTTTGAAGGTGGCATGTCTTCAAATTGCTTGGTTTTATCTGATTAATAGTCCAAAGCCAAAATATATTCAATAAACTATCATATAAGACAAACAAAAGCAGCAAATCCTCATAGGTGAGATGCTGAGACTAGTTTTGTGTTTGTCAAATTTGGGCATTTTTGATAAGAATAAAACAATTAATGGGTTATAAAAATAATCATAATAATATCAACTGACTAATCATTAATCGATTGGTGGGCTGTACTTTGGATCTATGACTGTTACTACTAGTCTCCCTGTGGCACATACAGTTTAAATGTTCATTAAAAGTTGTTGTTTGTGTTTACATTAATCATAACTAAACGTTTAATAAACACAGAGATAAGATACAGTAAGTGCAGATCACAAGAAACACAGGCCTGTTGGTGGTATTAGTTACTTTTAAACCAGGGTTACAGAAGTATTAATTAACACATTCTCTAATTATGGTGATAATGACTTGAGTTCACATTGCAGAGCCGTGTGCATGTGGTTCCCATGGATGGGGCCGTAGCAGAGACAGCTAGAGTACTTCATTATGAGCATCAAGCAGCTTTTCTCTCTCAGACAGGCTAATGACTCCAGTGATTGTATGTGGGTGGCGACCAGTGGGAGCTGATCTGAGTCTAATGAGTTTGGGCAGGCTGACCTTATCCTGAGCAGAGCGGTCTGACGGCTCCATCTTTCCTATGACACTGTTACTGCTGCCTGACTGACTAACTGACTGACAACATGGAATCGTGGTGTGTGGGGGGCTGTACTCGACTGGCAAGAAAAGACTGAGTCTCACAGTCATGTGACAAGGAAGCGTGTGTGCTTATGTGTTCATATCAACACATGGCACCGTCAAATGCAGCTAGTGGCCTCTGAATCTGTTGAATCTTGATGATGTCACATTTTTATTTAGTAAACACATTTCTCCCGTAAGGTGAATTTGGTCTCCTCTTGAAGCACAGATGGAGAGAAGCAGTAAAGGATGGAGAGGTGAGGGTGAGGGTGAGGAGGGGGGGGGGGCGTACCTTCCTCATCGATCCACTTCATGGTGAAGAGCTGGTCGTTGTCCATGGAGCACATGTCCTTCACCTCCCCGTACAGACCCTCGTATGAGATGGACGGCTCAAAATGAGTGATCATGATGTCCCTGCAGAGACGACAAATAAGTCAAGTATTTTACTCAGGATGCACCAATCCGTCGTGTTGAGAATCAGTTACAGTACATTCAGTCATAACGAGTCAACGGCTCAGTTTCATCACCGCTTTATCAGACCAACAGCAGACCGTGTTACATGTAAAGAGGTACGTCGATTTTCAATTTGTAAAAATGACAGCACTGGTATGAAATCGGTACTCGGTATCAGCAGATCACAGTTAGGGACATTTAGGAACGTCATCTTGGGCTTTGAGAAACACTGATCAATATTTTCACCATTTTCTGACATTTTATAGAGCAAACACCTAATCGACTAATTGAGAAAAAATAATCAACTGATTAATTGACAATGAAAATAATCGTTAGTTGCAGCCCTAATTTAATGTGATTTCACTCAACAAAAATGGTATCTGTTTTTTAATCTGAAGTAGTGAATTTGAATTTGACATATTACCACTGACAGGAAACCAATATTAAAGACACACTCCACAAAACCCCAAACACACTAATTAGATAATGTTACTAGGGCTGTAACTGTTAAATATTTTCATTACAGATTTGTATACAAACCGTCAGGAAATAGTAAAAATCACAATTTCCGAGACCCCAAGGTGACATCTTTAAATTAATTTACAATTATACAAAACACAAAAAACAGAGAATATTTGGTAATATATGAATCCACTGTTTGCTTACTTTAGACTAGGGATGTCAATCGATTAGAATATTTAATCACGATTAATTAACCATTATTATCAAATTAATAACACATCTTTTATCTGTTCAAAATGGGACTTAAAAGGGAGATTTGTCATTTGCATGTGATTATCATAAAGTGGGCATGTCTGTAACGGGGAGACTCGTGGGTACCCATAGAACCCATTTTCATTCACATATCTTGAGGTCAGAGGTCAAGGGACCCCTTTCAAAATGGCCAGGACAGTTTTTTCTCACCAAAATTTAGTATAAGTTTGGAGCGCTATTTAACCTCCTTCACGACAAGCTAGTATGACATGGTTGGTACCAATGGATTCCTTTGATTTTCTAGTTTCATATAATACCTAGCTTTAAAACTGAGCCTGCTACAACCTAAAAATCGCAAGTTCCGTTAATGCGTTAAAGAAATTAGTGGCGTTAAAACAAATTTGCCTTAACGCGTTATTATCGTGTTAACTTTGACAGCCCTATTTTAGGCATTAAGTTCAAACACTCCCTCTGTCTGATGCATTCAAAGAAAAACTGGAGAACACCAGACTTTTCATGGAGAGAGAAAAGGAGGTGAGAGAGCGTTAGTTTCCCCAAACGCTGTGGTGTGTGAGTCACAGACAGTCTGTCACATTTAAGTGTGCATTCATCTGTACAGCATGATTGTGGGTGTGAGAAAAAGAGCAAAATAAAGAGCGACAAAGACTGAAAAAAGAGTGAGAGAGCCACACATTCGGGCAGAGTGAATCCCAGTCGATGGTGGTTGTGGTTGTATTGTGACCGCTTCACTTAAGGCTCACTGTCCACCACTGCACTCCATCACTTCCTGGAAAGCAGTCAAAACACTTAATCAACAAGTGCATCACCCTCTGCCTCTTCAGTTCACACATACACTCAAACATTATGATGAGACGTGGGAGAAGGAGCGTTGACTAGTGGTGGGTGACCGGGAGCATCTATGCCTGTAGGTGGGATCATCTGTCCCTCGTCATTTCATGGCAGCGTTAGGATTGATATCACATGCTTTCAGCCCTCTGGCCAGCCTCAGCGTGGTTACAACCGAACGATGGGGGATGGAGATGGTACGCTTTTACAGGTCGACAAGCGACATGGAGTCTGAGCTCAGGAAGGAGTGGGGAGACAGAATGGGCCAAAACAAGAGGATAAGGAGGTGGAGTAAAACAGGGAAGTGAAGAGGGGTTGTAAAAGCTATCCCACCAGCCAGGGAGTGACCCACAAGGACACAGACCTTTACTTCTTTTACTGCCATCGTCAAAGATGGACCCAGTTTTTCATCAACTTGAGAGCTTTACAGCAGGATGATAAAATTCCAACACACCATCCACTTTCAAGGACATCTACTGTACAAGTCCAAGGACAGCACAGAGAGTATGTCAGGTCACTGTAGGGTCAGTCGCTGCCAGGAGCAAACACACACAAATAACACCAGACTGTGATTTATCAGCTGATATTTCAGTTTCACATCAACGTTGAGCATCTAAAGAGTGCAGCTTCCGCACAGCATGTATTAAATTGTCTTGATTGAAAATCACACATCAAGAATGAATAAAGCGGCCTGAGTGAGAATAAACTGACGTAAGTCTCAGACTGATGCCTCCTCCTCCTTCCTCCCTCTCTTTTCTCACCCTCGTCCTCCATCCTGCTGGTGTTAATCACTGCTTGTGAGGAGGGGGGGGGGACTGGCAACTACTCTCCTCTAAGACCAGTATGGCAGCTCTACTTCCTCCTAAAGCACTGATAACAGCTGAGGATAGACAGTGTATGTATGAACACACACAAGGTTCCCACACTGTGACTGTAGACGGTGTATTAATGGCAGCAGGCGACTATAACGGTGTCACGTGTAACTGGACCTGAGCTGTGGGTGTTCATTAAACACTGTGTCTACACTGTAGTTAAAGTTTAGCCACGTCTCAGGTGCCTCAAACAACATCCTCTGTGACACAGATACAAGCTCAGCTAATGGCTACAGCAGGTACAGGAAAGTGATTAAAATATATTAGAAGGGAGTGCCCTGCTAGCCGAATGGTTACGGTGCATGACATGTAACCACAACGTTGATAACGTCACCCAAATCAATCGATTAGGGTTGTCAAATTTAAAGCGATAATAATGTGTTAACGCAAATACGTTTTAATGCCACTAATTTCTTTAACGCATTGACATATGTTATGATTTGAGCATATTTTTTTATGCTAAATGCAGTACCTGTGAGGGTTTCTGGACAATAGTTGTCATGGTTTTGTGTTGTTAACTGATTTCCAATAATAAATATATACATAAATTTGCACATTGATAAGAGTATTAAATACTTGACAAATCTCCCTTTAAGGTACATTTTGAACAGATAAAAAATGTGCGATTAATTTGCGATTAACTATGGACAATGATGCGATAAATCACGATTAAACATTTAAATCGATTGACAATCCTATCATCGATTAATAATTTAAGTTGTTTTATCAAGCAAAAAGGTCAAATATTTGCTGGTCCCAACTTCTCAGATGTGAGGATTTGTTGTAAAGTTTAAACAATTTGTCGATAAATTGATTAGGTGATCAACAGAAAATTAATCTGCAATTATATCGATACTCGTTTCAGTCATTTTTCAAGCAGAATATGCCAAACATTCAGAAGGAAACAGAGTAGTGCGATTCCTCAGAGTGACTAAGGCAGAAGGATTTTGCAGTGAGACTGGGAGCTCGTCACTGGTGAGTAACTAGGAGGAAGCGGCATTCCACACAGACCTGGCATTCCTCTGCTGTGTGCCGTCCTGCAGTACAGCTAAATTAAAAGGGAGGAGGAGGAGGAGGAGGAGGACGAGGACGAGGACGAGGAGGAGGAGGAGGAGGAGGAGGAGGAGGAGGAGGAGGAGGAGGAGGAAGAGGAGGAGGAGGAGAGTGCTGGCCTGTGCCCCTGGTGTCTGAACTGCCGTGAGTAGGAGTCAGCAGCCCCATCTGCCCAGCATGAAGCCATTCGTCACTGGTGAGTGCTCAAGCAGGAAGAAGACTCTGGGTGTCTCTCTGGGCTTCCATGAACACCTAGGACCATCCATCTCTCTGTCACCGCTGCCACGCCTGGGTATGCTCCCCCCGCAACACCTTCACACACCCAAGGTGCATGTGCTCGGATATCCAGAAGCAAATACACACACTTGAGTTGGAAGCAACGTAAACAACACCCAAGCAAATACAGAAACGCACATGCTGAAGTTACCAAAACAACCACCAGGTCAGGGTGAGTGAAACCTAGACTGCAGGATGCTCTGGTCTCCAGGCAACACGGCTCTCCTGTGCTGATCAGGAGGGAGCCTCGCTCCTCGCAGCACAATAGCACCAACCAAACGCACTCCCGCTGAGCCTGAGACAAGGTCACTCAAAGCGACAGACAGACACGTGTGTGCAAACACTTGAGCTGCATTACACACAATGTGCGGGACGTGTAGACGCTGCTACAGACAATACATCACATGCATGTTGGCAGCAGCTGCGATACTCGTTAGTGAAGATGTGTGTCAGCGGATGGTTGGGTGATGGTGTACGACTTTGTGGTTCAGCGCTTGAGGGGCTTTCATTGCAAAAGTAAATGGCAAGACAAGGAACGCTTCCCATATTTTAAACAAAGCCGAGCCTTGAAGCACTGATGCAGATGGCAGCGTCTTTGAAAAGAAGAGCAACTCCTTTCAAAAGAGGAAAATATCTGAACTGCTCCGTCGAGCCGCTGTAATCCCCGTTTCCTGCCAAACAACATGCCTTGCACAGGAACCCTGAAGTTGATCTGGCACATAAGAAGCCTTGTGTTAGTTGGTGCTGGCAACTCTGCAAAATAATGTTTTTTTTCTGGCCTGACATACAGAAATGTTTTGTTTTTCAAGAAGACCTGCTACAGTATGAACTGCTTTGAGTTGCATGCTTACTTTTAGGGGTGTAACAATCCATCGAACTGGATCGATGTATCGAGTCAATGATCAACAATCCAATATCATCGATACAAAGTGAAAACATTGATACATTCATATTTAAGATACGCCTGTATTTTGAAATTCCCATGGCACGTCTGTTTCACCATTTCCGTCCAAGCGTAAAACTTAAACAGAAATTAAAATTCCAGTATATAATGTATATAGTATATAAACATACTAGATAGAGCTGACTAGACCGGCCCCATTGTCATTAGAGTCCCAGCTATTTGAGTCAGTATCGGTGCGATATCCAATCCAGTATCAGTATCGGAAAATATATAAAATGTAACTGATTGTGATAAATGGGCATATGATATCATCTCATATCGATCACAGGCCCCTGAATTTAATCAAAATCGTATCATAGCAGACTTTGTGACATCAGCAAAAATCTGTCGTTGTCCAAAGTGATGAAACTTGTGATTTAAACCCCTAGAAATAGGCTGACAAAAAGGTTTTGTGTGACAATATTGTCAAAACAGGACTAAGGTAAGCCGACTGGTAAACACAGAAAGAAGAGATTGTCAGAAGATTGCCGTCCTGAACCCACACATACAGACTCCTCCAACTAGAACAAAATATTTGGTTAAATATCTGACCAACACACCAACAACAGAAGGTCTAACTCTTTGTGAAACACTTGCTGGTCCATTCAGGCAAAACAAAATCGTTAAAAGTATAACTTATTACTCACTCACATTACAATGATAAACATTTTCTCTCTCTGCACATCGTGTATTTACTAACGAGATCCAGAGACAACCTGCAGGATGAGGATCAAGGTTGATATGGGCATTTTTTTTGATGAACTGTATTGTCTATAAAGCCTTATCTGTTTTCGCTCCTTTGTTTGTCAGCTGTCAAAAACACTCCCTTGTGCCCCATTAAAACACTTGACATACATACAAAAGACTAAAGGAAGCAACACATAACAAGCCGTAGAGGGAAGTTATATGTGTTCTTAAAGGGGAGCTATTAAACTGGAGTATAAGTGGGCACTGAGCAGCTGTAAATATAATAAATTAAAAAAATTAAAAAAATATTGGACTTGATATTGATAGATATAATGTCGGATCAGGAGTGGGGCAAAAAAAAGAGGCAGTAATCAGATCATGTTAAACTGTAAGAAATAATAGATTTAAAATAAATCACAAATCTTAAAAACGACAGAATTTAAATAGTGAACTGTAACTGAAGTGTTATACAATGTGTTGTCTCTATAGACAGTGTAAGGATTATACACAGAAGCTGAGCTGAAAAGATAATTAATTAACTTTTTAAGCCAAAATGCCAAATCTTTGCTTGTACAAGCTTCTTAAAGTTGCAGTTTTCTCTTTATTATAAAAGTGTAAACTGAATATGTTGTAGACGTGTTTCTTGTATACGAACATTACTGGATGCGTGTGCATTCAGGGGGCAAAAACGCTGGCAGAAGTTGTAATTAACGTTTGGTTGACCCTACGTTCGGAGTTTAAGCTACCCTTCAAGTCCCTCTTGATGGACGTCGCCAGACACTTTTTCCTCAGCGATTCCTCAACGATTCCTCAACAGGTATAACGTTAATACAAAACTGGAGACTTGGATTTTGGTCTTGTTATTAGTACAACCAGTCACACAGCAGCTATTTGTATGTCGGGCAGGTGACCATCAACATTAGATCCCTGTCGGCTCCCTATTTAATAATGTGTTGCTGGTTGCTAGCTAACATTAGCGGTCAGCCCTCAGTCGGAAATGTTACACCAAAAGTCTATACATTATTGCTGATGTGTCCAATTCATATTTAAATGAACGTTAGCTAGTGTTAGCTTCCACGGCCGCTTGTTGTTGTGACCACGGGGGAGGAGGAGCAGCTGCCCCGGTAGACTACCACACGTCTTCCCTTAAAAATGTTACGTTACGGCGTACCAGAGTGAGCTTTCCCCCGCCGTAGACGAAATTTAGAGCTGTAACAAAGTCGCTAAATATATATAAATATTTCCACCGAGTGTGGGTCGATCAACCTGTTGTTGATCAGTTCATTGTTATCGATCAATGGAGCATGACATTGTAATCAATCAATGGAGCATGACAGCTCGCCATGACCACCCGCTGCTTTGCTAGCGCTGTGTGACTAGAATGCTTTTGCCCATCAGACCTGGATCCATAATCTCCTTCTGTTTTTCGCAAAGGCACATGATCGCCTCGGAATATTAAACACTTTTAATCCATCTTTTCTGCGGTTGGTGCAGTTTACTGCACAACAACTCCTTGTCATCTCTGCTTTGGAGCTTGGCTCTGCTAGACATGCTGTGCTTTCTGCCCCCTAGCTGTACGCTAGGGATGTTATTAATTAACCGTTTAACCATGAACCGACATTAAGCATTTTAACCAATTAACGATATTGGTTAAACGGTTAAAAGAAATATCAATAATTAATTGAAAAGCTGAATGGCTCAGAGGAGCGGCTCGTCACTTTAAGGAGAAAAGCTGGTCCACCTTAATAGCCCGCCTTAAGAGGCGGAGCCGGAATTGCAGGATACAGGAAGTCGACTCCGGTCTCTCGAGCTCGCTTGAGTGGTGTGGAGCGGAGGTGTTGTAGCATTTATTCACCGACAAATAAACTGTACACACACTGCTACACCTACATTCATAGCTATAACGCCACAGACAATCCCACACTCACCGACGCCACACACACATGGTCTGTCGGACACTCGTTAAAGTTTCACCGCGCTGACAGACTGTGTGTTGCGGTGGCGAGCACGAAACCACCGGCAATGCTACAGCTGCTATCGTAGCACAAATACACACACTGTTTGTCGGATACTCGCTAAAGGGATGCCGGGCAGTGACACAGCTGACAACCTGCTAAACTAAACTAAATGTGCGGTGGAGACTTTTAATAGGAAAGTTGCTGCATGTCCGCGACACTACACGCAGCATCGTGGGTGGTAGTAGCTCTCCCAACGGTGAACTGAGGTCTCAGTTGTCAGTTGCGCTCATACACTGCAGCTGGCGCACCGCTGCATGCGAGGCACAAATCTCGTCAGTTAACGATTAGCGGTTAACGAGGGTCGGTTATCGGTTAAGAAATGTTTTTTAAATTATCATCTCTACTGCACGCACATCTCTGTTATGACGTTGCACAGAAACCCGTCTATAGCTTTGGACTTTTGGTGGGTTGGGGGGGGGGGGGGGGGGGGGGGGACAACAACCCATAAATATGTCAATTGGGGCTCTGGGAAACTGGGATGGACAGTCTTCACTGTTTTCTGACATTTTATAAAAAAAAACAATACAAAATTATCAGGAGATTAATTGATAATAAAAATAATTGTTAGTTTCAGCCATACCATACTTTTAATTTCAGTCCATCTACTACCGTTGTACACTATCTGCATCACTGTCAGTTTCTAGTCATGTGGTCAGTTCATTGGCAACCGTTTCTATAGACATTCAGCCTGAACGAAGACGAGCCAGTGACAGGCTGAGACTGCTACAGGCTGACACCAGTCTGCTGATTCTGGCACTGAACGACAACAGACATGCAAATAGGCATGAATGGACTCAAAAAGGACATTATACTGAAAATAGCTGAGCTGAGACACTATTACCACAGAGTAAGGCCTTTGGGAGAGTCAGGTTTAATTTGGTATTTTTCAGGTTTAAAGGATAAACAAAGAATCACTCTGTCCGCTGGTTTCATTGATTACTACTTTGAAGCACAGAATGAGACTAACCACTAAGCAGTGTTTGGATGGCGGGGAAACCTGCAGACCCTCTGACCATTATGTCACATGTTTACTAGGCCTGCATCTAACAATTATTTTCATTATTGATTAATATGCCATTTATTTTTTTGATTAATTAAATAGAATATTAATCATGTCAAAAAAGTGTGAAAATGCCAATCACAACTTTGTAGAGCCCAAGATGACATCTTCAAATGTCTAGTTTTGTCTGAAGCAAAAGCTCAATACCCCAAAATGTTCAGTTTACTATAATATGTGACAAAGAGATGCAGCAAACCCTGAAATCTGAGAAGCTGGGACCTGAGAATGTGAAGCATTTGTTTCACTACTTTTGCTTGAAAAATGACTGAAACAATTAATGGATTATCAAAATAGTTGCAGATTATTTTTCTGACAATGCTCTGGCAAGTGAGTTGCTAGATTTACTAGCCTGACATGGCATTTTACTTGCCCAGGGCAAGTGGGCAAACCTTATTATTGAGTCCTGAATATATTGATTCTGTGAAACTCTTAATATCCCACTAACTTCTGCAGGGAAACAATAACATCCTTGATAACATCCTGGCTTAATGCGTCCCGATAGCCAAACAAAAATCTTACTGCATTCCCTCTTTGGCAGCATAGCTGAGATTCCTCAGCAGCAACCTCATAAATACTTGAGATGCTTTGTTCTGTGCGTTGACACCTAATGATCAGCACATATTACAGTGTTCCTGAGGTGTGTCACAGAGCGAGTGAGAAATACAACAGGTCTGGCTTTGGTGACTTGCACTTCACGTTTTTCAAGTCTTGGCTGGGCTCCAATCACGGGCTCCAATCACTGGCTCCATCAAACAGAGACGGTGGAGCAGGGAGTGTCCTGAAAACTACTGGGTGACCAATGGTTTCCATCGTCACATCCAAGTGCAAAACCAAAACACAGCTGATGGGCCTCTGCCAGGCTTGGTATGACAAAAACTCAAAGCACTGGCATCTCCATACCCCGTACATGACATTATCAGAGATCAAAAGTACGTTGATATTTAAGCGTTTGTAATCTATTGTTAGTCTTGTGTGCAAGTTTCTATCTCCTTCGAATAGTGTTTCTCACAGCTGCGCTCTGGGGCTTGATTTAGGTAAACGTTGGGCGCCACACAGATGACTGGTTAGGGCTAGAAACAATTAATCAATTAGTCAATCGACAGAAAATTAATCAGCAGCAAATGAGATGATCAGTTAATCATTTAAGCTTTTAAATTAGGCAAAAATGTCCAATATTTTCTAGTGTCAACATCTCAAATGTGATGATTTGCAATTCTCTATTTCATATCATTGTAAATTAAACATATTTGGGGGGGGGGTTTTGACTGTTGATTAGACAATATAAACTATTTGAGGACAAACGTAGGGCTGTCAAAAGTTGTGGGTGGCATTTTCACTATTTATTTGACATTTCATAAACTACGTAATTTATTACTTAATCAAGAAAATAACAGGTGACTAGATAATGAAAATAATTGTTTGCAGTCCTAGTTAGGGTTCAGGTTGGGTTATGATAAGGGAAAACACAAATACCGGTAGATGGGGAAACAGAGATTGTATTGTGAAACTGAAAGTGATATGTTGTATTATAAACACTATATTTCTGAAATACTTGAGAATACCATCTGACATTAACAGTTCAGCTTGACCTAACATTGTCAGCCAGTCCAATATCATTAACATCAACAACAAAACCCTAATTTGTTTTACCATTCCTCAACAGTTATCATGATGGTATCCATGTCAATAAAGACTGTCTAAATTTCCTGTTGTCAACTTGTCAATCCCATGCCCAATGCCAGGCAAGTTAAAAGACGTTATCCAGTGTATATTAACATGCCAGGCAACGTAAAAGATGTTATCCAGTCAATATTAACATGCCAGGCTAGTTAAAAGATGTTATCCAGTGTATATTAACATGCCAGGCTAGTTAAAAGATGTTATCCAGTGTATATTAACATGCCAGGCTAGTTAAAAGATGTTATCAAGTGTATATTAACATGCCAGGCTAGTTAAAAGCCTTGATAAAACAGGGCTAGTGAAGTGGGCACAATCTACCAGTGACAGATAGATATGGCCTAGATCCATGGTACCTCTCAGCTGTTGTTTATGTCTCTAAGGGCTTCTTATGATGTTATTTATTTATTGGTGTATTGTGAATACTGTGTTTTTGTTGTTTGTTTGTTTGTTGTTGTCTGACTTGGTGGCAATCAAATTTCCCCACGGGGATCAATAAATCTGTCTATCTATGACTAGATAATGAAAATAATAATTGTTTGCAGCCCTAGTTAGGGTTCAGGTTGGGTTATGATAAAGGAAAACACAAATACCGGTAGATAACAGGGAAACAGAGATTGTATTGTGAAACTGAAAGAGATATGTTGTATTATAAACACTATATTTCTGAAATACTTGAGAATACCATCTGACATTAACAGTTCAGTCTTGACCTCACATTGTCAGGCAGTCCAATTTCAGTCCAACCTAATTAGTATTTCCATTCCTCAACAGTTATCATGATGGTATCATGATGTCAATAAAGACTGTCGTGATTTCCTGTTGTCATAATGTCAATCCCTAAAATAACAAAACGACAAATCTTGTTGATTTGCCAAAACTGCCAATAAGAATTGAATGTTAGCCAGTGCTTATTAACATGTAGTTAAAAGCCTTCATGAAACAGGGCTAGTGAAGTCAGCAGTGACAGATAGTAGTAACTAACAGCTAATGCTAGCAACTGTTAGCTAACTAGCTGAGCTCCAAAGCTCTCAAACTGTGTCAGATTTAAAATATAAGCACGTTCAACAACTAGTCTGGTTTTGACTCAACTTAAACCACTTGACAACTTCACCGTGTGGCTGACACATGTCTTAACTAACACAGAGAGTCTGGACAGTCTCACCTGCCTGGTCAAGGTGGTACCCAACATTAGCCTTTAGCTGGGTTAGCTAACGTTAGCCACCTGGTTAGCCAGTTACAAGTCTAAAAGCATCTACTAGTTGGCTCACTGACTGTAAAGATGACCTGCTGTGGAGGAAGGGTGGTTTCTTACCCTTTATAGTAGGCTTTGACCCGGACTTGGTGTGAGTTGTCTCCGGGGTGGGACATGGTGCTGTCCCGCAGCGTCGGCATCATGAGCTCAGCCGGACTCAGTCAGTCGCCGCTACCGCTCAGCCTTCCTCTTCCTTCTTTACCTCTCTCTAGTTAGTGTACCACGCCCAGAAACACTCTGTTTTTAAACTCCGTCGACACACGGAGTGATAAACGAAGCAAGTGTTGATATAAATGTAGAGTTTGGTCTTCCTTAGAGAAACTAAAATAACATGTAAAGTAAAGAAAAACTTGCGGAGGTTCCGACCTAACAACAACTCCCTACTGCAGAGGCCTGACGACGGACCGGGCCACTGGCGGAATGCTAGGGGGGGTGGCGCATACACACACACAGACGTTAAACAAATATTACGTTGAAAACATTACTGTTTATCACATATTTTAAGTTCATAGAGTATAACAAAATCAGTATAATATGTTTAACATCTTGGATAAGTTTATAATAATATATTAATGTAATATATCCTTTGCCTGCATTCCCGACTGTACCAACTGACGCACTTTATGTGGGTATGTGCTGCTTTCAGGTTCAAACATCTGAGCTCGGACATCGTAGACGCCCCCAAGACATGTCGCATTCAAGTGCTTTGATTCGGAAATAACAACATTGACCAGTAACAGAAAGCAAAAGCATTTGTGTATTTTCATTTATTTTTGGAAATTAGTGAAATACTTTGTGCTGCTGTGCTAGTATGAAGAGAGAAAAAAGTGAAACAGAAGATAGAAGGAAAATATGAACATACGCACACCACAATAACTGTTTACATAGACTACAAAAATGCCATTTAATAATGATACTTTAACTCATTTGATTTATTCATGTCATGCAATGCAACATTAACATTAAGCTACATTAACAAAAATACTTAAAAAATACCATTTAATAATGATACTTTAACTCATTTGATTTATTCATGTCATGCAATGCAACATTAACATTAGGCTACTACAGTCTCTTCTGCACTATATTCACTTCTTTAATAGTCGTGTATCACAGCTGTTGCCCTGCACTATATTCAGTTTTGTTCATGTCATGCAATGCAACATTAACATTAGGCTACATTAACAAATATAGGCTAGACCTACAGCAACATAAAATATTAAATATATTAAATCTACCAGTATCTCTGTTGCTGTCAGTTATTTCTACAGCTCCCTTAGTCACTTAACAAAAAAATATATCTTTGCTGAAAACCACAGATTACACAGGCTATTATCTACAGTCTATGGTTCAAACACTTGAAAGAGCATCCTTTGCAACCCAGTAGTTCTTCCTCATCCTGGATGAAACTCGTGACAGGTCATGATGATCAGCCCTGGGGAACAAAAAATAACATGTGTGTTTGCTGCAAAAATGCATGCATTGTATTTTTCCCCCTCTTTTCCCCCTCAAGACAGAAAGACAGAAAAAGAAAGAGAGAGGGACTGGAATGTGAAACATGACAATTTTTCTTTCTTTCTCCTCCACCCAATTAGCCAATTTCACTTAATATATGCATCATTATGATGCATTAATATGCATCACTTTTTTGTGAACATATTCCAAAAAATCTACCCGGACTAATTAGTCTGACATTGATGCTTTTAATTCCCAGTCACAGTACAGCCTCATTTTTTGATTATGATTCACGGTCCAATCTGCTATATTTCAACATAACATTTACATACTGGTTACTAAATTCTCTCAATTATTTCTGGCCATGTTTTCTAAAGTAGGTCATCTTTATTCTACATATGACTATCACTATACATGCAGATGCTCCAACTTCCTCTTCGTGTGTTGTATAGCTACTGATTTAGGCCTACTTAAACCTGCAGTAGGCAGAATATTTTTGGCATCATTGGGCAAAAATTCCATAATAACCTTTCAGCATATTGTAATTCAAGTGCTCTGAGAGAAAACTAGACTTCTGCTCCTCCTCATGGCTCTGTTTTCAGGCTTAAAAAGCTAGCCCGTGACAGGGGACTTTGGCCAATCACAGGTCATTTCAGAGAGTGAGCGTTCCTATTGGCTGTTCATTAAACGGCGGCAGCTGTCAATCAGTCACAAATTCCGATCAAACAGTCAAACTAGGCCGCGCTGATCAAATATGAATCAATATTCTGTTACTGTAATGCTTATTTCTCTCCTCAAATGTTTTCACAAACATCTTGTAGTGTACTGTTTAGATGTAAAAATGATAAAGTTTGCCGGCTGGTGGGCGGTGCTTGGTATTTCCTCAACTGATCTCAACATGGCTGCCGGGTCACAAACTTTCTAATTTTACAGCTACACAGTACACTACAAGATGTTTCTGAAAACATTTAAGGTGAGAAATAGGCATTACAGTAAGAGAATATTGATTTATCGGAGTTCTGCTCAGAGACAGCAGGCTCCAGCTCGGCTCTGACTGCTTGTTTTCCTCCGATCTGTGAAATCTTGCAGATGCCATTAGGAGCACCAGAGGACACAGAGGCACATGTTTGTTTTTTTCAGATTACCTGTCTCATGAACTACTGTCAGGATATAGTGACAGTTTTATAAAAAATAACTTTTTATAATCATATTTGCTCCAATTCTACCCACTACTGCTTTAACAGACTTTTCCAGAATCCCACATTTCGGACATTATACTGCCCCACTCTAGGAAATAAGATATGTTTACCATTTCTTTTATCAGTGTGATATCTGAATTTTCTTTTTTGGTGTGATTAGGACACATCCTGGGGATTTCGGAGTGGATTTAATGTATTGGTTTCATATCGCAATATATTCCACAAGTCTGAAATGCAAAAAATGTCCCACATAAGGCTAATTCACCCTATACAGTTTACAAACACAAATTACTGTATGTCTGCAGGGCAAGAACATGCTTCCTGTAGAGCCTTTTATCATTCCCTTGTAATGGGTTTCCTTCCTGAACTAAGTTGTCCTCTGCAAACAAACCCAAAGGAGTATTATAGGTAGAAGATACAGGACCCCCAGCAGGACTCTCACCAGCAGACTGAGGAACAGTTTTTTCCCCCAGGCCGTCAGACTTTTAAATAGATAATTCATACAACACCTTCTCACACAAAAAGTACCTCAATCATATATCTTATACTGTATATACTATATATGTTCTTAATGTATATGTTCTTAATATGCCTTGACAAAATATTTCTTATATATGTACATTCATACTTCCTGATATGTATATGTTCTTAATATGCCTTGTACAAAGTATTTCTTATATATGTACATTCAGACTTCCTGATATGTATATGTTCTTAATATGCTTGTATATGTTCTTAATATGCCTTGTACAAAGTATTTCCTTTTATAATTGTAATATAACTTATTATTCTTAATGGAGCTTCCCAGCAAAAAGCATTTCATACGATTGTACTTGTATAACCGGCGTGACAATAAACATCTTGAATCTTGAATCTAGGGTTGTGTTGTTGTGTCTGTGATATATCAGTTTGTGAAATAGTCTTGTGACGCATCTTTTTTGCCTCAAATCCATCAACCTAATCTTCTTCCTTTTGAGTGCATATCTAAAACCTTTAACCAGACATCATCATGATGAAAGTTAGTTAAATAAAAGCATATAAAAACACATTTTAACCTTTCTCCTGGTCTCTGCATGCAGCTGACTCCCCGGTGGTGTCTCTGTGGCTGTGGAAGGTCCTCCCGCACTGCGAGCGGTGCTGTATCAGCCTGTTTTATTGCCTGCTGTGTACCGACTGATTTTTTTTTTTTTAATCTCCATTTTAGACAGTATACTGGCGCATCAGTGGGCTTCATGACTGGGACAATGTGCCGGGCTCTGGTCAGTTCCTGATGGCCTGATGGTCCATCAATAGCAGGCAGGTATAACGCCGACAGGAGGTGAATGATTGTGCATGCTGCTGCAGAAAGAGTCTGAGCGATGAGAGGCAGACAGACTGACAGACAGACTGACTGACTGAATGACATCCTGATGTGTTCAGTGTTATTGTCCAAAAGGCTCCTACATTATGGACATAGTGCATTTAAGATCATCTGTTGTCGTTCAGGGTTTATCGAGAATATCCCGCAGGTCGTTTAATATACTACAGAACCAGCTCTGCAGCAAAAAACAATCAATATTCAAGCTGCCATAGAGACCATCAGTGTTTATCTTTATGACATATGGCAAATCATTTGACTATTTCACAGCTAGCTCTTTAAGATGATAATATTATTATCCATAAAATTATTTTACTCATATTATCACCTTTGTCTGATGTTTGTCTCTTTACAGATGTGTTATAGTGGCAGAAAATAACCTTTACACCCATTTAGAAAACAAATCAATAATGTGAATGATTTACCTTTTTATATTCATAATCCATCTCTGTTTTGCTTCATATTTTCATTTGTTTTTAATTTGTGTAAATAGCTATAATTTGGTTATGCTTTCAATATTGAAATGACTAAATTGAGATGCTATAATAATATATATAATATATATATATATAATAGATGCTATAAACCACAGAGTTTAGTTTGTTTAATAATTTTTTTTAAACATGCACTTTTCCAGAAATAATCCTAAAAAAACAACAACAAAATAATAATAACAATGATAATAATAATAATAATTTTAGGGGAGCACATAGATTTATATAGATACTTATGACTTCTTAAATGAGCCAGAAGAAGTTGTTTCAGTGTTGCACTGGATGGATTATCTTAATTATAAAAAACAATCAATATTCAAGCTGCCATAGAGACCATCAGTGTTTATCCTTATGACATATGGCAAATCATTTGACTATTTCACAGCTAGCTCTTTAAGATGATAATATTATTATCCTTAAAATGATTTTACTCATATTATCACCTTTGTCTGATGTTTTTTCTCTTTACAGATGTGTTATAGTGGCAGAAAATAACCTTTACACACATTTAGAATACAAATCAATAATGTGAATGATTTACCTTTTTATATTCATAATCCATCTCTGTTTTGCTTCATATTTTTGTTTGTTTTTAATTTGTGTAAATAGCTATAATTTGGTTAGTTAGTTTTTTTAAACGTGCACTTTTCCAAAAATAATCCTAAAAAAAACAACAACAAAATAATAATGATAATAATATTTTTAGGGGAGCACATAGATTTATATGGATACTTATGACTTCTTACATGAGCCAGAATAAGTTATTTCAGTGCTGCACTGGATGGATTATCTTAATTGCAAAAAACAATCAATATTCAAGCTGCTATAGAGACATCAGTGTTTATGACATATCCTAAAATATTTTACATATATTTATCAGCTTTATCAGCAATTAAAACCCCTTCTAGTATTGTAGCACCTTTGTCTGATGTTTGTCTCAAAATAATCTTTACACCCATTTGGAAAACAAATCAATAATGTGAATGATTTACCTTTTTATATTCATAACAATGTTTTCACAGGTTACGCCATGAATCCATCTCTGTTTTCTTCATGTTATCGTTTGTTTCTAGCTTGTGTAAATAGCTATAATTTAATGATTCAGTTGTGCTTTCTATATTGAAATGACCAAAATAACATAAATATATTAGATGCTCTGAACCACAAAGGTTAGTTTGTTTAATATTTTTTTAAACATGAACCTTTCCAAGAATTTCCAAAAAAAACAACAACAATAAAATAATAAAGTTTGGTAACTTATATTTACTATAATCAGGCCAGCACATAGATTTATATAGATACTTTTGACTTTTTAAATGAGCCAGAAGAAGTTATTTCAGTGCTGCAGTGGATGGATTATCTTCATTTATTATATATGTGAATTTATATAAATTTTATTTGCATGCTTTTTGGGTGACTTTCCTTAAAGGGTGGGTTTATAGCAAATTAAAACCAAACTGAAATGACATACAGTATATTTTTCTTCACATATCATGAAGGAATAAAATATGTGTCCTATTTCAATAAACAAAATGTTTTCAGGATATCTCTGCAACACCGCCTATAGCCTTTAATTTAAGAAGATTGGAATGGACCAATTTTACGCTGCAGTGAATTAATTAATATTTTCAAAATAAGATCACAGAGAGAGCTTTTAATTATGGCTGAATTAAAAAATAACAGTTTTAGGTTTCGTCAAACTTCCTCTCACAAGTCTCCTAGCAGTGTGATGGAGTATGTTTTGTCAATGATATATATAATATGGAAATAAAAAAATAAAAACCTGATCGATCCATAGGCCTATAGTTTAACCTTTTGCAGCATGAACACTGATTGTTTGTTTTTTATATCAGACTAACCACTCTTCAGTATTTAAAGAACTGGTGTTTTGTAGATTCAGTTAAAGTTTTTGACAGTAGAGAAAATTGCTAAACAACAAAAGAGCTCAGCAGCACAGGTCCATCCTGTTTTATTTAACTTCTTGCTGTTAATTAATGTGTATTTGACCTCCACAGTTTCCTCAGTACTGAATCGGTGTGTGACCTGGGAGATGGACAGGCAGCAGCAGGCAGACACTAATAGGACTGTAGCCACCACCACCCCCTCCACATCAGCTGCCGTCACCATGGCAACAGTCAGCTCTGGCAACACCACTTGCACCCAGGCACCCTCTACTTCCCTCAGCATCATCTCACCTGACAGACAGGCGGTCCAGGTAATAGACAGGACCTGGGACCTCGGCAAGCATTGTTTGTGTTGACTAGCAGGTGGTCCAGGTAATAGACAGTACCTGGGACCTCTGCAAGCAGATGTTTCATTTAAGAGGACAGGTAATAGACAGGACTTGGGACCTCTGCAAGCATTGTTTGTGTTGACTAGCAGGTGGTCCAGGTAATAGACAGTACCTGGGACCTCTGCAAGCATTGTTTGTGTTGACTAGCAGGTGGTCCAGGTAATAGACAGTACCTGGGACCTCTTCAAGCAGATGTTTCATTTAAGAGGACAGGTAATAGACAGTACCTGGGACCTCTGCATGCAGATGTTTCATTTAAGAGGAGTCCAGGTAATAGACAAAACCTGGGACCTCTGCATGCAGATGTTTCATTTAAGAGGAGTCCAGGTAATAGACAAAACCTGGGACCTCTGCATACAGATGTTTCATTTAAGAGGAGTCCAGGTAATAGACAGTACCTGGGACCTGTGCATACAGATGTTTCATTTAAGAGGAGTCCAGGTAATAGACAAAACCTGGGACCTCTGCATACAGATGTTTCATTTAAGAGGAGTCCAGGTAATAGACAGTACCTGGGACCTCTGCATACAGATGTTTCATTTAAGAGGAGTCCAGGTAATAGACAGTACCTGGGACCTCTGCATACAGATGTTTCATTTAAGAGGAGTCCAGGTAATAGACAGTACCTGGGACCTCTGCATGCATTATTTGACTCTATTGGCAGGTAATAGTTTCAAAGTCTATCAAATTCAAAAGACTAACCAACTGAAATGAATTTGTTAAGTGCTTGATGTGTCCATCATGTCAAACAGGTGATCCAGCACGCCATCCACAGACCTCAGAGCATGGCGGCCCAGTACCTGCACCAGATGTACGCAGCCCAGCAGCAGCACCTCATGCTGCAGACTGCCGCCCTGCAGCAGCACCAGCACAGCCCTCATCTGCAGAGCCTGGCCACCATACAGCAGGTCAGAAAGATGTTGTCTGTTATGTGTTAGTGCGAGCATGGAGAGTCGTTTTAACGTGAGCTACAGGGTGTGTGATGCCTTTCTGATGTTTTTCAGGCTTCGGTCTGTCAGCGGCACCAGTCACCTTCTTCATCCAGTGGCGGTTTGGTTCATCAGCCTGCTGGTGTTCCCCAAAACTCAGTAAGTATATATGTTACGACTCTCATCAATCTGACCTGAGCACAAATATTCACCTCAGCATCTTTTCTTTTATCCAGATTACTTTACCAGCATCTCCAGTGACAGCCCAGCTGATTGGCCGAACCCAAACATCCACGGGTGCTGCAACCACTATATCCCAGCAGGCCATGCTCCTGGGAAACAGACCGGCCAACTGTAACCAAGCTCAGATGTACCTTCGCACTCAGATGGTACAAACCTTTTCAAATATATAACGCCGTTATTTGCACTGGTACTTTAAAACTGCATGACACTTTTGCCCTATTTCTATTTTGACTGAATGTGTTTTCTTATGTTTTCTCACAACATGCAACTTGTTTATTTCTAACCACGTAGCCGCCTGTCTCTCCTGCTTTTTGCTTTTCCCCTGTTAGCTCATTCTAACCCCCGCAGCCACGGTGGCCGCAGTTCAATCAGACCTCCCTGCTGTCACCTCCTGCTCCTCTTTACCTACCTCCTCTCAGGTACAAACTTCGCCAGGCACAAAATTAGAACAATGCCTGCACGCCACAAGACTGCAATATCATAGACTTCAGGATGTTACATATCTTGAGCATGAGCCACATTGCAAAATATTTTTTTTTTGATGAATGTTAGAGGAACCATTGATAAAGTTCAACCCCACCATCCATGGCTTTTATAAAGTGTGTAAAAGTGACTTTCTTTATGTGTATATTCAGGTGCAGAATCTCGCTCTGCGCGCCCACTTGCCTGGAGCTCTGGCCACAGCCCACGGCGTGATTTTAAAGCCATCCACCCAGTCGCAAGCCCCGATTCCGACCACATCTTTATCCAAGACGTCCGTCTGTGGGCTGAGAAGCAACCAGCTGACTGACCCCTCAACAGAAACAGGACCGGCTGATGTCACCCGGCTGGCCTCAGGACCCCAGATTATAACGCCAGGTGAGATAACGTGTTCAAATATGTAAAAGGTTTAAAGGAAAGATGACTAAAAAGTGTGTTTCAGGCTTAATCATAGACTGTATATAAGTGGATGTAGTCACCATGATGTCACCCATTTGTTTGTGGACAACTGTTCTGAAGCCTTGAGTTTGGCATTGAGAAAACACACTAAAAAAGGGTTAAAGTTGTAAGACGAAAACACTGACAACTCCCAGACTGGACAACACCATAGTAGCGACCTGTCAATCACAAGTTAGCCACGCCCAAAAGCATAACCTGCTTTATGCTTCTACTCTAAATGGGACCATAATTTACTAAATGAACATCATGCTGAATTGTAGAAGACTTGAAACTAGCGATTGAGACCATAAACTCATGTTTACAATGTTTACTGAGGTAATAAATCAAGTGAGAAGTAGGCTCATTTTCTCATAGACTTCTATACAATCAGACTTCTTTTTGCAACCAGAGGAGTCGCCCCCTACTGGCTAGTAGAAAGAAGGCAATTCTGCATTGGCTTCAAATTAATCAGAGTAACAAAAATTAAAGGACCAGTGTGGAGCATTTAGGGGGATCTATTGGCAGAAATGGAATATAATATTAATAAGTATGTTTTCTTTAGTTTATTATCACCTGAAAATAAGAATCGTGTTTTTGTTCATTTAGAATGAGCCTTTATATCTACATAGGGAGCAGGTCGTCTTCACGGAGTCCACCATGTTTCTATACTAGCCTAGAACGGACAAACCAAACACTCTGTACGATAACATTACTCGCTCCCGTCGCCGTCGCTCTCTCTCTCTTGCTTCACCACTCACCTCCCATGTACACATACACTCTATGCACTGACTCTGCTCCAAATGACCTACACTACTCTTACAACAACTGGCTCTAGAGAGAGGAATTTGTGTTTCCGCGTCGGCCACCGTAGCTCTCCAACACATTTGGCACACGGGAGAGGCTTTAGTTGGTTGCGATCGACTCACCTCACTGCTAGATACCACTAGATCCTACACACTGGACCTTTAACTCCCACACCATGACAGGTGTCATAACTTTCAGGTCAACCTTGAAAAAGAGATACTTCTTTTATGTATTTGTTAGTTATTATTCTTCATTTCTGTCTATGCATCGCTCTCCTTGCAGCCTACTCTTCGATGCAGACCCACGCTCTGGTCAAGCAGCAGCTGTCCTGTCCGCCGGGCCAGCGGGTTGCACACCACCAGCTCATCCTCCAGCAGGCTGCAGGAGGAGCTCCAAACCACCGGCATCTCCAGCCCATCGCCCTCAGAGTAGCACCTCAAAACACCAACTCCAACCCTCTTCCTCTCTCAGTGAAAAGACTGACCACTCCCAGCACCCAGTCTCATACCCACAATGACCTCCAGGCCCCTTCTTCTTCTTCTTCTTCTCCGTCTGTCACCAGCATGTTTGCATCCTCAGCTCATACCTCAATCCCAGCCGCCACTGTACAGCCTCAGCCTCCTCCTCTGGTAGCTGCCCCACAGCGGCGGACCTCATTCCCACAAGTGCAGAACCAGCC
The DNA here is from genome assembly GCF_043250625.1 of Sebastes fasciatus. Lineage (NCBI taxonomy): Eukaryota > Metazoa > Chordata > Actinopteri > Perciformes > Sebastidae > Sebastes > Sebastes fasciatus. The sequence continues at coordinate 24,791,748 of NC_133805.1, forward strand.
TCCACCTCCTCCTCCACCTCTGGTTCTCCCCAGGCTGCCCCAGAACCCCCCGGCCTCCCTCCAGAGGCTGTCCCTGCACTCCATCCAGGCTTTGGCCATCCAGTCGAGACAGATGCTGCTGAGGGAGCAGGAGCTGCCAGTAGCCGAGGCTCTGGTCCAGATGCCCTATCAGAACCTCCCACCTCCACAGACAGTAGCTGTTAATCTGAAAGTGCATCGGGTCAGACACAATGAAACTCCATCGGTGAGTCGCCAGGTGCTGTGGTTAAGTTTTGTGCGCTTTGCCTCTTCACAGTATGTGTTATTTTGATGAAGGGTTTGTTTTGGTTTGAATTTCAGTCGGGGCAAACATGCAAAGTGAACGGATTGAGCTCCGTGGAGAGGAAAGATGAATGTTCTCCGGGTCCACAGCGAGACAGGACGTTGACACCTCTCACTGGACCTCCTAAGCAGAATGGTGCAGGTACATTATGATAAAGAATAAAATAGAAAAGAAGTCAATACAAACCCTTTAAACCCTACAAACTCTCCTCAGTAGCTAGAGGGATGTTTCATAAAGTTGGCTCAAAAAAACAGAGCTTATTGTGAAAAGCCCGTCTTGAATTAACCTAAAAATCTGAACCTGGATCTGTTACATGAAGCTGGTTTGGAGCTAAAATTAGTGCTGAAAATTAAGGTATCGATGTTTAAGATGCAACATACTATAGACAAATTTTACATATCAAATATGACCTGCAATTCTTTTTATAGCAAGACAATAAGATCATTTGCATTTTTTAGAAGCTTAAAGGTGCAGTGTGTAAGATCTGGCCCATCTAGTGGTGAGGTTGCAGATTGCAACCAACTGAAATTCCTCCCGCATGCCAAGTGTGTAGGAGAAGAGTGGCTGACGCAAAAATGTGAAAAACGCGAATGGCATTATCTAGAGCCAGTGTTTGGTTTGTCCGTTCTGGGCTACTGTAGAAACATAGCGGCCAGCTCCGTGAAGAGAACCCGCTCCCTATGTAGATTTAGCGGCTCATTCTAAGGTAATGAAAACACACGATTCTTATTATCAGGTGATTATTCACTAAAGAAAACATACTTATTAATGTTATATTCCATTTCTGCCAATAGATCCCCCTAAATGCTACACACTGTTCCTTTAAATTCTTTATTATTTGAATTTATGTTACTTGTTTTGTACAAGTGACATAACTGGTTAAAATACTGTTAAAATGCCGTCAAATTGTCTGTCTGCCACTGAAAACTAAGCTGACCGAGACCAGCTTAGTCTGGAGGAATACGTTTCCATGGTAACTTATGTCACACTTATTTGAACCTCCTTTACGAAACTAAATTTCTTGAAAATGAACTGGAATTACTGGAATAAGTCTGGTTTAACTGGTAATCTTGCTTTAGGAAACACCCCTCAGTTCTGTTATCTGTTATGTCTCTTAGCAGTGTTGGGTTCATCCTCCATCCCATCCAGTCACTCAGTGATCAGATCACCAGTGGTGGAAGAACCCTCCCAGCTCACCACCAGCAGCAGCAACCCTCCTCCTCCTCCATCTCCTCCTCTACCTCCTCCCGTCCTGCCAGCAGCAGTGAGAGGCCCCAGCCAGCCCCCCTCCTCCCCAGCCAGCGTCCCGGGGAGCCCTGACAGGATACTTACAACCCACGTCCTCACACACCTTATAGAGGGCTTCGTCATCCGAGAGGGCCTGGAGCCATTCCCGGTATGAACACTGGAAGTGCAATATCACCGTTATCACAGTCGGATGTATTAGCTAATGGGAAATTGAATCCTGAAATTTTAAAGGGGATATATCACGAAAAAATTTAAAGGGGACATATCATGAAAAACTCACTTTTTCAGTGTTTGTGCTCATATATTTGGGTATCTGGAGTCCCTACCAATCAACAAACTGTGAAATAAGACAACCCAGTCAGTTTTTTGTGGGCATTCAGATTTGGCTCCCCTTCCTATGTCACGTGCAGGCTCATTAGAATATACCGCCCACAGCTTGAGAACTACCTTTGCAAAGGTGCACCATATTTTTCTCTCAAGCCAATCAGAGCAGACTGGGCTTTTTTTTGGAGGCGGGCTTAAAGAGACAGGCAATAAACGGAGCGTTTCAGACATAGGGTGAATACAGGTGTATTCAGACAGACAGGATGAGAAAAATAATTGTGTTTTTTGAACATTAAAGCATGTAAACATGTTCTAGTTGAAACCCAAAATACAAGTATCAACCTGGAAATGAGCATGATATGTCCCCTTTAAATTGAGATTGTCTTGCGTTTCGCTGTTTGATGATATGTACTTGTTATTATTCAACATTGAAAGATTTCCGGTGCAGGTATAATGGAGAACATTTCAAGCTAACATCAGAAAATGTCTAATTCTGGTGTCAGAATAAAAAAGTAAGCAGCTTTGGGCTGTGGGCTAGCCAGTTGGGCACGCTCACATGCATGTAAACAAAGCACAGAGAAGCTCTAGATTACACACACACAGAACACACACAGAGGGAGAGCGTCAAATTTAGACATATAAAAATGCACTCCATCTGTATCTACACAGAACTCATGTCTTTCCATGTCAGTTTGGGAGATTTAACTTTTCTAAATGCGCCTCTTAATGCAGGTGGTCTCCTCGCTGTTAGCAGACCAGCAGGCTTCACTTCCTGAATCTCAGGAGATCCAAACCAACGGGGATGCAACAGCAGAGGACAGTCCCCTGGATGCTGACCAGTCGGATACAACAGACTCAGAGATGGAAGACGATGACCCTGCAGCAGCTGGTGAGCTGATGTGTGTGTGTCTGTGTATATACTTTATATATGCTTATATGAGTGTGTGTGTGTGTGTGTGTGTGTGTGTGTGTGACTAACAGCTGGTACTGTGAAGTTGCAGAGCCGAGGGAGAGTGTGGCCGGTGTGCTGCAGTGTGAGTTCTGCGGGAGTCGAGGTTACTCTCACACGTTCCTGCGCTCCAAACGCTTCTGCTCCATGACGTGTGTCAGAAGGTAAATAAATCACTCACACACTTCAATTAATCAGCACAAGTAACATCAAGCATCAGTCTGGTTCTCTGAGGTCACGTCAATCCAGTACTGAAAATGTACAGCTGCATTATAGATACAGTTATAATAAGTTATATTTCAATTGATGCAAATGATGAATTCAGTGCTAAGTTATACAAGCCTTCATTTCCTTTTGTTGAGCTGATTAAAACCTGCAGTCTCAATGTCTCAGAATCAAAGAAGCAACAATGGACACATTATTTCACTGGCAGGTAACCAGTCCTACTGTACTGTTGTTCAGTGTTTATTTGATGTTAAAGGTACAGCGTGTAGGATTTGGTGGCATATAATGATATGGTTGCAGATTGCAACCAACTGAGTACCCCTCCACTCCAAGACTGCGGTAATGTGAGCCGCCACGTGTAAAGCTGTGGTAACACCGCTCGCCTCGCTCAGAGGCCATCCTTACCATAATAACACTACTTTAGGAGCAACGGATACATCGTCCTGATGCTAGAAATACTCACTACAGCACTGCATGTGTCTTAATCCACCGCTGAAAATAGTCCCCAACAAATGCTCTATTTCCTCTGTTTGAGTAACATTTGTTAAAAACTACATTATTAATAATAATAATAATTTACTGTATTTTTATTTTTTATATTTCATATATTTTATTTTATCATTTTATTTTATTATTCTTATTAACATATTTTCCTCCTCCCATGTTTTTGAATACTTTGAACACATGAAAACCATGAATCAAAAAGGATTTAAAGACATATGATCACAGACGAGGTAGGGAAGCCAGAAAGTATTGAGAGATGCACTGACGCATTTGTTGGTTTTGATCTTTTCATGGAAGAAAAATACAGAATAACACCAACCAGTTTATTGATTGATAATGTTGGATGAACATTATTTTAAAGAGAGACTCTGGTGCAGCATTAGGTATTTCAGCTTTGTTTTAATGCAAGTTTGTTGCCTAGTTTGAAGTTTATCACACTGTATGTGGAAATAATGAGTAACTCTCTCATCCATCAAAACCTGAACATGCACTTTACTGCAGAGTGTGGTACACTAGAGCTGCTCAGAGGTCAACAACACATTGGGTGGAACCTAATGAATGATAAAAAGCAGGGTTTTGCTGCAAAAGAGCATCCTTCCTTGTATAAATACAGATTTTTAAAAAGGCAGCCTCTACCAAACGAGACAAGTAAACTGAAAATGCCGTCTGTCTCGATGGTGGTGAGACACATCATCTGACATCTGGAACCCATTGAGTTACATTTGGGTTATAAGAAATAGTCTCTCAAGTGTTTCCTTCTGAGTCTCCATCCAGGCACCAAAGAGTCCAGATGCAGACTATCAGCTCAGTGCTCAATGGCAAAAGCCTGTCTAACTGTCTGCACTCAGTACACACAGGCAAATAACATCTCAAAGGGCTTCGAGAATGATGTCGTGACTGCAGTGCCATCACTACACACGTGTGATCATCTGCAGTATGAATCTAATTTAAAGGGGACATATTATGCTCATCTTCAGGCTCAAACTTGTATTTTGGGTTTCTACTAGAGCATGTTTACATGCTTTAATGTTCAAAAAACACATTTTTCTCATATTGATTGTCTGAATATACCTATATTCATCTTCTGTTTGAAACGCTCCGTTTTAGCGCCTGTCTCTTTAAGACCCCATCCAGAAAAAGCCCAGTCTGCTCTGATTGGCTTATGAGTAAAATATGGTGCACCTTTGAAAAGGTAGTTCTCAAGTCGTGGGCGATATATTCTAATGAGCCTGCACGTGACATAGGAAGGGGAACCAAATCTGAATGGCTTGCTGAATCAAATTTTTTTTTTAATCTAGGCAGCCCACAAAAAACTGACTGGGTTGTCTTATTTCACAGTTTGTGGGTTGGTAGGAACTCCAGATACCCAAATTGATGTGCACAAGCATCCTAAACCTCCTGATTTTCCCGGGAGACTCATGTTTTTCATTGACATCTCCTGCTTATCTCCCGGGGTCATAATTCTCCCGTATTTCTCCCAATTTATTAAAAAAATGTTTTCCTTTTCATCATCACAACCTGTTTGTGGCACTCTACAGCGTGTATAAGCACTACTGTTTCCACACGGACAACAATATAGCAACACCTGTCATGTCCTGGCAGAAGCTCGTGCCCCCAAATTGCAAAAACTTGCAAAAAACGAGGTCAATACCTAACCATAACTATAACATAACGAGAGTTTCTCAATTTACGTGTTACCTTCTTGACACAACCTTTGCAGAAGAGAGCTGATTGCGCTCACCGCTGTGGTTCAGTGCACATCACAGCGCGCGGCGCCCAAAAGCCATCATTGCGCGGTGCAAGCCATTGGAAATAACAGGTTTCAGAGCGCAGTGATGCCGTTGTCACATTGTGTCTGAAAGGACCTTCAGTGAGTGAGAGACGGAGAAAGAAATGGAGAGCACTAAGTGAAACAAATACTCAAACAGGGGTAAAACATTGGATAAACAGGAAGGCAATTCGTCAGTGCTTACAAAAAAAAAGCCCTGACGAAACATGTTGGCTTTTTAAATGATTTAGCCACTACAATAAAGGCTTTTCAATATATTCTCTTCCTCGTTGCTACTTTTTTTGATATTTTGGAGTGCCTGGATTGCCTTCCTGTTTATCCTGTTTTTTTTCCCAGTTTTCCAAGAGCATCCGACACGTTTTGCCTTACGATTGAACACACCGAGCAACCAGTTATCTCTCTTTCCAAGGGGCAAACAATTAATGAAGGAATGAAAACTGATGAATATATATAATATAAAAGTATTTAAGATAAAAATGCTGTTGTAGTGTACTTATTATTTTGCTATTTTCATTTTTTAAAAGTCACCAGAATGCAGGAAACAAAGTCTCTGAAACTCAAACTTTCATTTTGGAATCCTCCCTATTTTTGAGGTCTCAAGGTTGGCAAGTATGATGTCCCCTTTAACATTTTGACTCTCTGTGTTCAGGTTCAGTGTGAGCTGCACCAAGCGTATCACTGTGCTGAGAGCGGGTCGCTGGGGTCACAGGCCGATGGGCAGAAGAGGACGACCCCCCAGCAGCAGAGTCAACGGAGCCTCCAGAGAACATATTCTGAGACAGGTCAGTTAATATCACTGACCTGATGCACGGAGCAAAACGCTGCAGGGATCACTGGTCCTCTGAGACGAGCTGCTCTCTGGGGATCAGCTGCATCAGACAGCAGTGAAGTGTTGAGGGAGACTTCTGGCCTGTGAACACATTTTCAAAATAACTTTAATCGTTTTAATAATACTTGTTAATAAATGGAACACTCTTATGCTTTTTTAAGTATTAATATTTCCATGGTGGAAAAGCATCTCAAGCAACATATACAGTAAAACCATAATTTGATGATAAAACGTTTTCATTAAATTCACACTTTCTTCACTTACACTTACTCACATACACTTCTCTAAGGTAATTACCCACCATGCAACAGTAGAAATGTTATTTGGAAAACATAATTAGACCACCACGACTAAGGCTAATAACACAGTTGACATTTTGTCTGATTTGTCTTCAGACTCGTGGGTCGTTTGGCTCAGAGGAGACCCGGCAAAGTTCACTGAGAGAGGAGGAAGAGCTGGAGGAAGAAGATGAAGATGAGCCTCCCGTTCCCATGACAACCAGGCTCCGGAAACAGGCGGAGAGAAACCGAGAGAGGGAGAGAGAGCAGGACAGAGAGGAGGAGCAGCCGGTTACAGACACCATCAGTGTTTCTGATGGAGAAGAAGACGTCGGCTGTCCGTCTCAGTGGAACGTACAACAAGTGTTTTCTTATATCAACTCCCTGCCAGGTAACACTTTAGTACTTTAGTACATGTTGTGTGTATCAGCAGCAAATTCACTCAAATACTGTATGTAAGTACAAATTTGAGGTAGCTTGTACTTTACTTCAAATCCACTACAGTTCAGAGGGAAATATTGTACTTTTTACTTCACTATTTGACAGCTGTAGTTTACAGATTAAAATTGTTGTATACAAAACATGAAATATGATTTTTCTCTATAAATTTAACTACCAACTACCTAACAGTTTATAAAAGTACATCTGAAACATTAATCAATTAATCAATAAGCCAATCAAAATTTCAATCATCATATTGTGATGGAATCATATAGAAATATCATGATACACAATTATGTTTTCTAAATTCTTAATAAAAAGCACATACTAACTCAAATTTATCAGACAATCTGATCATTTGGCACTAAAGTTCTTAATTAAATGATAAACTACTCAGTACTTTTCATTTGTCACCATACAGGAGTATACAAAACCATGTGGTTATTTCATATTTCTTTATTGAATTACCAGAAAACATGCTATATCGTGATATATATCAGGATAATAGATTTTGGCCATATTGCCCAGCTGTAGTAGGTAGTTGGCCCACTTTTCTTCTTTTCTTCTCACTGTTAAAGCAAATTAAGCAGTTTTTCCTTCGTATATATTGTAAACACTGTTGCTGCCTTCAAGGACATAAAGTGAATGTGCATCAAATTTATGCCAGCAGATGTTCAAGGCAGCAACGGAAGCTTTGAGTAAATTGTCCCATTAAAGCTGGAGCATACAGGCCTGTTTATGACATTGTAAGAATACATATGTTGATGTATAAACCTGATATATGATATATGTATATACATAAGTAATTCTGCAAATATCAGCTAACAAAATGCATCTAAATGAACAGGGGACACTGTATTCAGTCTCTATCCTCTCTTGTCTCCAGGTGGTCATGACGTAGCCGAGGAGTTTCGCTCCCAGGAAATAGATGGACAGGCTCTGCTGCTTCTAACAGAGGACCACCTGGTCAGCACCATGAACCTTAAACTGGGACCTGCACTCAAACTGTGTGCCCACATTAACTCTCTGAAAGACGCATAAACAACACGTTAACATCTCGACTCTCCCAGAATGGATGTGTGTTGATCTGGACCCGGATGAAGAGAAACAGGAGGACGGGCTTTTGAACAAGGAACAACGAAGCATCTTTAAGTTGTCCGATGGACTCGTCCTCGGACTTGCATAAAAAAACAGACTGCAGTTTTTTCTGAGACCACTGCCAACGATTTCACTCTTGAGTGAAGTCGTCACACTGTAACAGATGATTTTTAACACACGAGATGAGCAGTTCTTTATATCTCCTGTAATGATTGTAGCAGTTTGACTCCGGCAATCCATTTGTTTCAAAATGGTAAATGAACAGTTCTTTGTATCATTTGTAAACAACTTTACATTATTACAGAAAAAGTTAAAGGATACTGTCTCAAAGTTTACAAAACAGATTTACTATCTTACGGATGGAGTTTGATACACTTATTGTCAGCAAACTAATGACTTATGGAACCAAACTGATGACAAGGTTATTTATGATTTATTTATTATTGTCATAATTAATATACAAATAAAACCATTAAAGTATTGTGCACTGTTTTGTGGTTTTGTGATATGTTTTACAAAAAGGTGCCAAAACCCCCAGGAGAGCCTTACTGAGTCAAATGTCAGGATTTACTGTTTTCTATTGGACAACAATAAATATGACTTTGTCACATAAAACATGACATTTGAAGAAAATTGTAAAATAGCTGAGTTTCCTATTGTCATGACTTGTAACTGATTCAGTAAGCACAGCTTTATCAGACATGTTTTGCAAGGTAGTATAATATATGCTGAAGAAATCATAGATATGAGTCAAGTAACTGCAGCAGATAAACATATATCTTCACATATTATATTCAAAACTATCCTTTAAAAGATGTCGTCAGGCAGGTTCAGACTGGCCTCCATCTCTGCCTCTCACTGACTTAAATACACAGACAGACAAGCTGATTAAAATTACATAATCTATCTTAAAGGGAAACTTGTATTTTCAGCCTATTTTCTCATGTTTTTGTGTTTAACTGACTAATAGGGACAATAATTTCTGAAACTGGTCCAGTATTGAGGGAGAGCGCTGTAGACGGCAGCTGCTCACAGGTTGTAATATGGTGCTATTGGGGCAAGCTGGCACCGTCATCTACGTCCACTAAAAGTGCTTGTTTTTGCCATGACAGGCTCTGATTGTTATTATAAGTGTTTGACATTATGGAAAGAGTCTCGCTCAAGGAGAAGTCTCGTGAAATCTGGCGAGGTGACGTGTTGCCGGAAGACAACAGTGGAATAGTGTAATACATCCATGGTGAAAATGCCAGTGACAGCCGGGCAGAGTTTGGTACGTTGGAGTACAGAAAGCTTAGCTTAGTGTTATTTAAAAGATATCATGGCTGAATATTTAGATGATTTTGACAATGTGGATAACAATGTGGACAATGTGAATATTCAGATCTCACAAAGAGACTTCTCCTTGACAGGACTTGGACACAATAACAAACAGACCGGATCAAGCGAAAGGTAAGAAACTTTTTATTTCTGTGTTAGGTCCTTTCCATAATAATATCAGACACTTATGATAACAATCTGAGCCCGTCAGTGGTAAAAACAAGCACTTTTAGTGGACGTAGAGTTACACTGACGCCCTCGCAGCTTGTTTCGCAGACGCCGTCTACAGCGCTCTCCCTCAATACTGGACCAATTTCAAGCAGTGATGTCCCTATTAGTCACTTAGACACAAAAAACATGGGAAAATAGGCTCCAGGTTGAAAAGATACCAAGGTTACCCTTTAACAGCTTACTATTTATTTTACACTATTTGGCTCTCATGTTGCATATTCCTAAATTATGTTTTATTTAATGAAATTACCATGCAATTGTTGAGAAAGAAAGCCTTCGATTTCATGAGAACTTGTTGACAAATGAGGGGTCAATAGGGGCTGTTTTTTATGATAATCTGGCCACGCATACAGATTATTACATATCGCTCTGCTTCGATCTCCTTTGATCCTCTCCACCACCTTGTTTAAATGTTCTTATGCAGATCTCAAGCTATGAAAGCAAAAGCAAAACATTTATTCATTGATCATTTGAAATGAGATGTTTGTGCTATATATTTAGCTGCATGTGAAACTGTGAAACTAAAAGTGCCTTTTTAAAAATCTCCTGTATTTTGGTGAACCACCACCAGAGGGCATCTTTTATACAGTTACTAACAACTACTGTATATTTTCCCCCTGCTGCTGTAAAGAGAACAATACAATGAGACCAGATCAAAAAAATGTGTTGCTAAATCTGGTCGATAACTCATCCTGCTCTAAAGACATTCATGTTGTATTCCCTGTAGTCTCTCACATTTACATAATTACATGTCACATTTTTTGGTCCCTTTTTAAATAAATCCATCTGTAAATAAAAAAAATAAGCGCCCAAGTAAAAAGATATTAAAATTACAGTGGTGAAGGAAGTATTGAGATCCTTTACTGCAGTAAAAGTAGCAAAGCCACACTATAAAAATACTCCAGTCCTGCACTGAAAATGTTACTTTTGCATTTGATTATCATTTAAAAGGTACATCGTGTTATGCCATCGTTTGATATACATTAGAATTAAGGTCAATTAGTCATGTTATAGAATGGGCTTTGATCCATTTAGACTCTATGTTGTGTGTTTTGCCCTGTTAAGATTTGCTCCTCTAGTCGTCCTGCTATTGGACAATCTGGGTGTGTCCCTCTTAGTGTGATTAGTGTGAGTTAGGCTTCAGTAGAGCAGGATGGGGAGCAACATTTTTCTGACCACAGATTGTAGACTGTATTTCAGTTATTTCCTGCGGAGTTGGTCCGTTTTTGATAGTCCCAGATTGGTCATATTGATATATTTTTGTTTATTTAAATTGTTTTTTCAACTTTTCACTCACAATACGAGCCTCATCTTTGAAATTGACTAAGAAGTGAGTGTTTGCAGAAGCGAGTGGAAGTTAGAGCATGGGACTCTACGTGAGTCAGAAACCTTTACATCCTGCTAGAAGTGGCAAGAACAGTTTATAGCAAGCTGCCACTACACTTCTCATAGTGCAAAAAAATAGCCCATGTGAGTGTATATACTGTATATATATATATATATATATATATATAACCTAAGCAGCATTTTAATGTTGTAACTCGACCACATGTTATATACGGTATACATATATATATATGTGTGTGTATATACAGTATATGTGTGTGTATATACACACATACACACATACAGTATACACATACACACATATATATATATATATATATATATACACTCACATGGGCTATTTCTCTACACGATGAGAAGTTTACTTCTTCCTCATAGTCAGTGTTTTGGTTCATTTTGTAAAAAGAAGAAAAAAACAGGTTTAGTGATATCTTAAGAGGTAAAAATTAAAAACCAAAGTATGAGTTACATTTTGTACTACCTTGTCATTTGCACTTGCCTTCATCAGTTCAAGTATTTACTATAAAAAAAGTTATTTCTTTATTTATGGTAGTAGTGTAGTGCAGTAAAACTTACAATATTTCCCTCTTAAATGTAGTAGAGCAGAAGTATAAAGTTACTCAAGTACAGTACCAGTAACTCAAAAATGTACCTAAATACAATGCTTGAGTAAATGTACTTAGTTACTTTTAAATCACTGGATAAAATGTGGCATAAAGGACAAACAGAAGCGTGCATATTAATAAAAGGAAACACAACAACAACAACAACACATGAATACGACTGTGTAACAGTTATAACTTTGTTTATTGAAACAACTCCAGACATTTCTTTCTTACACTTTTAGAGACAGATTAAAATAGATTTTGTAACACTTCTATAATCATTTAAGTGCAAAAGAGTAAATTTCTCTACTGTAAAATACTACCGACTAAATCATACACTTTCTATGCTATACATGGGGAATGTGTTGCCTGGGTGGGAAACTTATCAGTGGAATGTTTGGAGTTTGCAGAGATGTTCAGAATGAAAACAGAAACACTAACAGGAGTTACAGTATATAGAGAAAGTTTCCATGCACATTATTTGGCTTACAAGGCTACTGTGCAAAAGTTGTTGCGTTTAAGACATTGAGCAATATCAATGTGATAGAAATGTCATTAACTCCATGACAGATGATGGCTCGCAGAGGCAATATGGTCGATCAGTTTACAGGCACTGCAAAGATGAGTTTATACATTCAAACCCTGGTAACGCTTTATTTTTACGGGTCTGTAAATTCATTTCATTTCTAAATAATTTCCAAGGAGGTTTCCTGAAAAGAACCATGTAATTTGGTCCCGATTATAGGTCAAATAGAGAGTGATCAGTTGGTACACTTCCAAGTAATTCAAAATGCTAAACTAGTGCAACCTTGAGACTATTAGTCAGAGGATGGCAGGTGAGCTGGACAGGTAAAATGTGTCTACAAACAAACATCAAATTAAGCATATATGAAGAATAAAGTTTCCAATAATGACTGAATGATGAATAAATATTTACTGGGGTTTAAATGAGGAAATTTGCGGAAATTCCTTTGGAAGTCAATAATAAACAACACAAATAATTAAAGGGATAGCTTAGGTGTTTTGAAGTGGGGTTGTATGAGGTACTTATCCATAGTCAGTGTATTACCTACAGTAGATGACGGTCGGCATGCCACCAGTTTGGTGAAACAGACAGGAGTTACCGACACAGGAGCAAAGCAATGTACTGCTGTGGATGGGGCCGGCAGCAAAACACATTTTAGCCACCTAAAAGAAAGACCCACCTAAAAATCAATATCAGTTTAAGTGTAAGCTGTATTTTGAATCTTTACGCCATTTACCCTGCCGTCAGACAGCCCTTTCCGACGGACAACTGAAGCCATTGTGTCCATCTATGCTCTCGCAAAAGCAACCAGTCTCCATTGACAAAAACAGTCATTTTTCCTCACAGAATACAGGAGTTTCTGGTCCACCGCTGCCTCAATCTGTTAGTTTGTTTGTGTTATTGTTTGACTTTGGTCAGTTCAGATTCACCAAAGTCACACAATAGCACAAACAAATTATCCGATCAGGGCCGCGGTGGACCAGCAACTCCTGTGTTCTGTGAGGTAAAATTAAATTTTTTTTCAATGGAGTCTGGTGGCTTTGGCGAGAGCATAGATGGCTACAATGGCTTCAGTTCTCTGTCGGACATGGCTGTCTCAGGGCGAGGTAAAGAAGTAAAAATATTCTACATATAGTGAACACTTAAATTGCTATTAATGTTTTTAGGTGGGCCTTTATTTTAGGTGGCTAAAATACGTTTTGCTGCTGGCCCGGTCCACAGCAGTACATTACATTTAAGTCAGTGTGCGTAACTCCTCTGTTTCTCCAAACTGGGGGCGTACCGACCGTCATCTACTGTAGGTAATACACTGACTATGGAGAAGTACCTCATATAACCCCACTCAAAAACACCCAACTATCCCTTTAAACTAACTAAAATAACAGTTTCAGAACTCTGTCTCTATTTTCCCTGTAGTTAGAACCAAACTACGTATGTGGTGCTTTCCAGGTAACTTTCATGAAAGGATTTTAAAATAATTAGGAAATGACAGATCTGTAAAATAAAGCCTTCTATGCTGAGCGTTTACGTTTATTGCATCCTTTATAGTCGAACACTCTGTCCCGACACACAGTGAATTTTAATGTTAGCTGCAATCGAATGGGAAATGTAACCGGATAAATAAATACCGCTGACACTATTAGCTGTATATTGAAGCTTTGTCACATACAGACGTAGGCAAAGTTGTTGGTAACGTTCCGTTAAAGAGAGAAAAACCCACAATGGTCACTGAAATAACTTGAAACTGACAAAAGTAATAATAAATAAAAATTCACTGAAAATTAACTAATGAAAATCAGATATTGTTTTTGAATTATGGTTCAGCAGAATCATTTAAAAAAACAAACTAATGAAACTGGCCTAGACAAAAATGATGGTAACATTAACTTAATATTTTGTTGCACAACCTTTTGAGGCAATCACTGCAATCAAGTGATTTCTGTAACTCTCAATGAGACTTCTGCACCTGTCGACAGGTATGTTAGCCCACTCCTCGTGAGCAAACTGCTCCAGCTGTCTCAGGTTTGAAGGGTGCCTTCTCCAGATTGCATGTTTCAGCTCCTTCCACAGATGTTCAATAGGATTTAGATCAGGGCTCATAGAAGGCCACTTCAGAACAGTCCAATGTTTTGTTCTTAGTCATTCTTGGGTGTTTTTAGCTGTGTTTTGGGTCATTATCCTGTTTGAGGACCCATGACCTGCAACTGAGACCAAGCTTTCTGACACTGGGCAGCACATTTCGCTCCAGAATGCCTCGATAGTCTTGAGATTTCATTGCACCCTGCACAGATTCAAGACACCCTGTGCCAGATGCAACAAAGCAGCCCCATAACATAACCGAGCCTCCTCCATGTTTCACATTAGGTACAGTGTTCTTTTCTTTGGATGCTTCATCTCTTCGTCTGTGAACATAGAGCTGATGTGATTTGCCAAAAAGCTCCAGTTTTGTCTCATCTGTCCAAAGGACATTCTCCCAGAAGCTTTGTGGCTTGTCAATATGCATTTTGGAAAATTCCAGTCTCGCTTTTTTATGATTTGGTGTCCTCCTCGGTCGTCTTCCATTAAGTCCACTTTGGCTCAAACAGTGACGGATGGTGCGATCTGACACTGATGTACCTTGACCTTGGAGTTCACCTCTAATCTCTTTGGAAGTTGTTCTGGGCTCTTTGGTTACCATTCGTATTATCCGTCTCTTCAATATGTCATCAATTTTCCCCTTGCGGTCACGTCCAGGGAGGTTGGCTACAGTCCCATGGACCTTAAACTTCTGAATAATATGAGCAGCTGTAGTCACAGGAACATCAAGCTGCTTGGAGATGGTCTTATAGCCTTTACCTTTAACATGAAGGTCTATAATGTTCTTTCTAATCTCCTGAGACAACTCTCTCCTTAGCTTTCTGTGGTCCATGTTCAGTGTGGTACACACCATGACACCAAACAGCACAGTGACTACTTTTCACCCTTTAAATAGGCAGACTGACTGATTACAAGTTTGAAGATACCTGTGATGCTAATTACAGGACACACCTTAGTTTAACATGTCCCTATGGTCACATTATTTTACATCTTTTCTAGGGGTACCATCATTTTTGTCCTGGCCAGTTTCATTAGTTTGTTTTTTAAAATGATTCTGTTGAACCACAATTCAAAAACAATATCTGATTTTCATTAGTTCATTTTCAGTAAATTTTTATTGATTATTACTTTTGTCAGTTTCAAGTTATTTCAGTGACCATTGTGGGTTTTTCTCTCTTTAACGGAACGTTACCAACAACTTTGCCTACGTCTGTAACTGGCCAATAACCTGAGGCAAGAGCAAATGAGCAGACATCTCCGGCTTTTACAGCACTAGGACATTCAGATGGTATTACGTTTCTAAAAAGATAACCAGGTTAAGAAAAATTGCTGAAAAAAAGCTAATATTGTTGCAAATTGTTTTGTCAAAGTACAGTACGTAAAAAATCCCTAAAATTATAAATTAACTTATAAAACACAGGAATGAGTGTTTTCATGGGGGAATGGGTTCAACATATTACCTCTCTGCTTCTTGCTGGTGACATAAAAAAGGGTGGAACGTTTTCCCGATGGGCAGCAGCAGCAGCGTAGCTTATGATGACGACTGACCCGCGCAGACTGCACCGTGTGGGACACGTACAGGGAGGACAGGCAGGAGGATACTTAAGAATCTAAGTGTCATTGTTGGACGTCGGCCCGGCTCAGGCCATGCTGCCGAGGACGTCCTTCTCTGCAGATATGGACTTGACCAGCTCCTCCACCCAGCGGACCTCAGAGGCCACCTGCTCAGCCAGGACCTCATAGCGGTTTTCCAGGCGCCCGTACTTGCGTTTGAGGATGTTGGCGGCCTGCATGGTGAGCCGGGTCTCCTCCTGGCTCTTCTTGCGCTGCGCTTGAGTGCGCTGCAGCTCTTGGCGGATGTGGCTCAGGTCGCTGGAGATGCTCTGGTTCTCCTCCTTGTACCAGCCCTCCTTCTCCTCGTATATGGACAGCAGCGCCGCCACGTCATCCCGGCACGAGCGCTGGTTGCGCTCCAGGTCCCTCAGGCCTTCCTCCGCCGCCGCAATCTCCTCGAGGACCTGGGAGAAGCGCTCGAAGTTGACATAAGTGTTGTTGGGAGGCATGCTGGAGTGGGACTTGATGGTGTACTCCTTCAGACGAGTGGTCTTCAGGCGTCGGCGCTCAGTCTTGTGGTCTCTCTCCTCCTGGCGGACATTTCGCCTCTTAATAACCTGCAGAGGGAAAAACATAAAGATCTGAAATAAGGATGGCAATTTGATAACAAATGATATTTGAGAGCTTAAAAAACAGTTGATATATCAGCAGATAGTCTTTTTTTTATACATAAACAAACATTTCTGATAAGGGTTTCTTAAATTTTCTTTATTAAAGATGTGTCTGACCTTGAAAATATTTCTTAAAATGGAAAAAATGTATTAAACAAGTTTCTTAATATGAATAGACCTCACATTGTGAATGTTACATCACATCACCAGATATAAATGCTAAATAAAACACCCACCTTAATCCAGGGGTGTTCCATACTGTCATCAATCGTCATTCTCTTCCTGAAAAAGAAAATAATTCACCGGTGAGAAAATGACACAGTAGAAACTTTCATACGTCTTCAGAAAATTTCTCTTCTTTACTTTTGGCATTAAATCTGAAAGAGTTCGTACTTGGGATCCTTGACCAGCAGACGTCTTATGAAGTCCTTGGCCAGCTCACTGGTGTTGCTGAAATACTCCTCATCAAAGTCGTAGTTGACGGCTGAGATGTTCGTCAGGGTCTCCTGCTTGGTCTCGCCCAGAAATGGAGACGCACCGCTCAACCTGCAGGAACACAGATAAAGGGATTTGCTTTATAAAAACCAACATGGATGAGGAGTGAAGTGATTTGTGTTTCTACAAATGTCAACAACAAGTTGCGATGTGAAACATTACTCACAGGATGTATGTGATGACTCCGATGCTCCTGCAGAGAAGAGAAGAACCAAACATGAATGAAAACTGTCACCCGAGACGGTATACAGCTTCAGAGGGGAAAACAACATGTTGACATCTTACCACATGTCCGCCTCCAGTCCAAGTGGCTCATAGTTGACTATTTCTGGAGCTGTAAAGCACAGAGGGATGAACGGTTTAATTCAAACCAGATGTGGAGATCTGAAACGCACTACAACTTACTTGCCAGCGTGGGAACAGACTAGCACAAGAACTGATTTTTAAAGTGGAACGTTTTTACTGTATTTGTGAAATGGATATTCGGGAAGAGGAAACATGGACTCACCAACAAACTCCGGTGTTCCAAAAATGTTCTTGAACTCATTTCCTGCTTTAATCTGATGAGCAATCCCAAAATCAATCAGCTTGATCCTGGGGTTGGGGACGTTCTTGTCCAGCAGCATGATATTCTCAGGCTGAAAGAGAAAACGACATTGCTGAACATTAGTGAGAGAACGAGCTAAGCTATAACTGTACATTTACATTAAGACAACTTTCTAAGATCCTCTGTCATGATAATATTAGTCTCTAGCTATCTCATCTAGTGGTGCAACGGTACAACAAGCCCACGGTTCACATGGAAAAATCTCTCCGCACACATAAGTGCAAGATCCTTAAAATACAACATAAAGTTCTTCTTCTACCTTAAAAGGAATCCTCACTAACACGTCAACTACGACTGCCGGCCCAGAGTCTAAAAAACAAGCGGTCTTAAACACACAGAGCACTGACCTTGAGGTCAAAGTGAGCGATGCGTTTGGAGTGGAGATACTGAACGCCGTCCAGGATCTGCTTGAGAAACTGGGTGGCCTCCTCCTCAGTCAGTGATTCCTTCTCAGCCAGGAAGTCAAAGAGCTCTCCTCCGGACACCAGCTCCAGGATCAGGATCACATCTGTCTTGTTTTCAAAGATGTCGTGCAGGGTGATGATGTTGCTGTGTTGGATCTCCCGCAGGATGTTGACCTCACGCTCGATCTCCTCGCGGCTCACCCCCCGCCGGCTGGACGACAGTCGCCGCTTTTTGATGAACTTGGCTGCGTACTCAACACTTGTGCTCTTCTCCTTACACTTACGAACGATGGCAAACTGTCCGCTGCAGGGAGGAGAGAATACAGGGTTGTAAAAAATAATACAAATAAATAAGGATAATATAGACCTGTTTGCCTTTTTGTTTTTTTCCAGCTTCATGTTGTTATAAAGGATTGACTTCTTGGCTGCTGGACCTAGTACATAAGCTATATCAAGACCCACTTTGGGAAATGATAACTTGCGATGGACAGTGATCACTATTTTCAACATGTTATAGACTAAGTCAATGCTTCCCAACTTTTTTGGTTTGTGTCAAATGAGGCAATTTCTACCCCTCATCACAGATTACAGCCTCAATGTGGACATGTAGTTCAACCAAAAAGATGAGGGATTTTAAAAAACCTGAAGAGGTGAAAGTATCCTGTTTTTCACAAGAAAACCCCTCATCAAGTAATTTTGTCCTTAACTGAATCATATAAACCTAACTTTCTTAGAACTAGTGAAAAATCGGCCAGTATAGTGAAAACATTTCAATTTGTTTTAAGACTTGTCCAGAAATGAGAGTCTGTATCTTTAATAAGAAGAAAGAAGAAGAAGGCACATCGGTGCACAAGAATGATGAAAAATTATGAAAATGAAAATACCTGGTAGAAGTATTCTCACTGCACTGGCAGACTTTAACTTAAACTTTAAGGACTCAAGGTTGTAGAAATAAAGGACTTGGTAGTGAGGAGATTTTTGAAGTGACCTTGTGACCTCTCAGATTTATCTTGGGGGCCCATTGGGGAATTCAAAACCCTAGGTTGGGAAACACTAGACTAAGTAATGGATTGATAAAATAACAGGAATGAAAATGATTGTTGGTTGTCTAAGTAGTCAGTAGATGAGCTTAAAAACGTATGGGATGCTGAAACAGTACATGTGCAACATACACAGTCTTTACCATTGTAAATAAAGAAATATATGTAATCTATAGTTTTGTTTTATAGAATCTGGTTTAAAAGGAAATGGATATAATGAATACTGACTAGAACAATAAGACTATTGTGCAGGTGAGGAGAAAGCATTTCATAAAGCATGGCTTGGCAGAGAATTTAATATCTGCATACCTTACTAGCTCAGCACACACACGCACACACACACACAGCCCTCTCCTATAGAGACTCTACACCACAGCAGAGGGGGAATGGCACATTGAGAGGCAATGACGTCAAAGTTTTGCTGCATTACTGCAGAAAAAAGTAGCTCGGGTAGAAAGTGGAGTTTAAACTATTAAAACTTGATGACTCAGTCACAAACTATCAGGCACAGTTTAAAAGGGATATTAAAGGATATTTAATATGCTGCTATGCTGACAGCCTTCATCAGATCTTAAGTTTTAGATATTGTGTAGCTCATATCTGGCATCAAAATGCATCTGGAACACATCTTAAGTGATGTGTGATTTGATTACACTTTACACAAAAACTAAAAGCACAGGTAATCAGAAAAACACAGTTGTGCTCAGCCATACAGCTTGAAAACAGGACTGATGCAGCTGCCTGGTAATTAACTGTCCTGCTATGCAACTACTAACAACTAATTACTCAGTTTTTCAACACCACCAGGCATTTGTATTCAAACAACACTACATGAAACTCTGATGTCCTTCAAATGCGGCATAAATTAATAGATAATAAAGCATCATAAATGTGTTTTGAGCGCACTCAGCTGTCTTCCAACAACTGGGACACCCACAACACATGCTAAGTGTGAACAGCAGAGATGGGAGTAAGTCCCACATGTGCAAGTCAAGAGCAAGTCTCAAGTCTTAACCTTCAAGTCTCAAGCAGGTCCCAAGTCACTGTGGTGAGAATCAAGCAAGTCAAGTCGAGTCACTGCTGTAAGTCAAGCAAGTCACAAGTCAAGTCACTGCTCAGGTCAAGCAAGTCACAAGTTCAAGTCATACGAAATTCTGATGATCTAACCTAGTTTCCACATTTAAAATCAGTTAAAAGACAGTGGTCATGAAAAGATGATTATAGTTATACTTTACAGGACTCATGGCGAGGCATGTGAAGTGAAATATTGACTTCACTACTACTGTTCACTGAACAGTGTCTTTTGTAACACCGACTACAGTAGTGGACAGATGTTTTCCAGATACAGTAAGTTTAACCAGAGAAGAAAAAAGACAATAAAATGTGCAGAACTTTACCTGCCCAGCTCCTCTTCCATCTCATAATACAGCTCAACATCCTCCTGCCTGAAGCCAGCCATGGTGTGGAATGATGATGCCTTGAGATTCACTGTAGTGGAAAAGATAATAGATCAATAAATACTGGCAGAGGTTGGTATGGACATGACAGACAGCACAGTGGCCAAAAACAATGCCATGTTAGTAGATCTAAACTGTGATCGAAGTCTTAGTTATTCCAGTAACATAGTATTCACCTCTGAGTACCTGGGCTCCTTCTTTCCTCCTTATTTGGGAGTCAACACAGCTTTAGTTTATCAGAGAGCCTTTCTGGCTGATGTCAGCCCTCTGCATACCAGTCCTACTGACATCATCTCCTGCCTGGACCAGCCAGCTCTGACTCAAGTAAAGGGACTGGGATCTAGACACACTACCAAGAGGATTTGGCTGTTTTCCTCATGTGAAACTTGTTTAAAGTGTCTGGCCTATTAAAAACAACACTACTATTTCACACTATAGCTTCTAGTGGCTCACTGGTGACTGTAAAAGATGCTGAATAGCGACTCTAGGCTCTAATGTCGAGCTTATAGCTACAAAAACAAAAAGAAACTCGTGCCACACATACAACCTATTAAATAAAGGAATACAAACACATTTAAAAGGATAAATAAAGGTAATAGCAGCGACGGAAGAGAGCTAGCTGAGCTGGTTAACTAGCTAGCAATCGTTAACGTTACTGTAAAAACACCAGCTCTCTCTCTCTGTTTCTAACTAGTGTTTAGTAGATTAATAACACTGAAACACGGGCAGCAAAGCACATATTTAACCAAGTAAAACGTGAAAGCAGTGCTGTTTAAAGTATACTTACAGTGTTTGTCTAGGAGAGCTGCATTCCTCCTCAGAGTAGTTGTGTGACTGAAGAGAGTGAAGCCGGAGAGATAAACACAGTGACACACAGGACTTCCGCTCTGCTACTTCAAAATAAAAGCCTTCATGAACAGTAACGGTACGTGTCCACAGGCTCCGTGTTTTCCACGCTCCCCATTCATTGTCTATGCAAGAAGCCGCGCAATGCATTCCGGTAGCGTGGCGTCGCGATTCGAGAGACTAGGCGTGCAGGAAGCCCGCTCCTCATTTGCATGAAGTTGAGGTCCTGGCTACTTTATGCAAATCACGGGCGTCCGACGCGACTCGCCGCCTCTCGAAACTCCCGATAATCTTTTAAACTAAACGTTGTCGAGCCAAAATAAAGACAGATTCGGCAACTGCATGGGTTATTTCTCGCCTCAAATGTTTTCAGAAACACATTTCAGTGAACTATTTACGTGAAATAAGAGAAGAAAGTTTCCAAACGAGCCTCCATACTGGTTCCGGTTTGAGAGCAGCAGCCAACAGCGGGAAAGCGTTCGTCCAATCAGGAGCCGAGTGCCTTGTTTCTAGGGCAGCCCACCAAGCGTCCAATGTTGGGAAGCGTCGCGTCCCCTCGCATTTATTTCTGCACAAACGTCCACTGTACATTCACTAGATATTCTCAGAGCTAAACTAACTCTTCTGCAGTGTGTAGTGTGCGCGCATGCACGTGAGGTGGAGCGAAAGAGCAAGAACGTGTGCAGTGTGTGAGTGAAGGCAAGCAGACCGAGGAGTAGAGTACAGCAGAGACTCCGGTCCTGGAGACCAAAGCTACGGTCTCCCCCGCGTCCTCCGGTCACGGCCAACACTGTTTTGCAAGACGGGCTTCACTAGATAGAACTTTGAGGTTTTGGAGCTTCCGTGTAGTTTGTGTTGGAGTCTGAGTCTGAGTCTGAACAGCGTAGCCAAACGCGAGCGCGCATGGGACACCGACCCGGATTGATTTATACGTGTAAGAAGTTACAAACAGTCCCTTTAAAGTGGAACAATATGTGTTCTTGTACACCACACGTAGCATCCAAACCTTCCTTCGAGAAGTTGTGTATTTTCTTTTTTTTAAAGATTATTTTGGGGGCTTTTATGCCTTTAAATGATAGTGACAGTTATAGTTGTGAAAGGGGGAGAGAGAGGGAATGACATGCAGCAAATGGCCACAAGTCAGACTCGAATCCCGGGCCGCTGCGGTAAGGGCTCAGCCTTGATCTACGGGGCACCCGCTTTACCAGGAAGGCTACCGGGGCGCCCCAGAAGTTGTGTATTTTCTGACCACACAAATATTTACACTCAAGACAAGTGAGGAAAAATATCAGCCAGTCTCTTCCCTTGCTCGTAACAGTGTATGAAGTTCAGTGTTTCAACCATGCAGGAAAAGGTGTTGTTGTCTTCTGGTATAGAAAACAGGTGTTCACTGTTTTTTTAGAATCAGAGTGGAACTGCAAAGTAGAGTATACTACACACACACGTACACATACACACACACACAAACACAAACACACACACACACACACACACACACACACACACACACACACACAGGGCCGGCTCTAGCCCTTTTGCTGCCCTAGACGAAATTCAGATTTGAAGAAGACAAGGTTCAACCCCCCCGAACACTAGCCCTAGCCTCGTAAACCGCAACACATCAGACATAATGATTTTAAGACAAAAATTAAGATTTTTATTTTCATAAATAACTGTATTTATTATAATATAAATAAACAAATGGTCCCTGATATTGTTGGCTTAAAAGTGTTTAATCAGTTTCACTACAACGAGAGATACAGGAGTGAAAATTGTATTCCTTTCTTTCTTTCTTTATTTGTGCATTTGTTAACTCAATGCAGAAAATGAGGAAGGGCGTCCAACTGCACTTTTAAAAAAAAAAAATTTAATTTTTTTTAGAGGGCGACCAGCGCACCCCAGACGGTGTCGCCCTATGAGACCGCCTATATGGCCTATGCCTTAAACTGGCCCTGCACACACCAAAATATACCCTTTTATTCTGAAGGCAGAAATGGCTGTAGTTCCGGTGTTGATGAGTCACTTGATGCAGGTGAATACATGGCAGACGGAAGGACATATGGAATGACATCATGCTGAGTGAATCAAGTCGCTGCAGTACGTCAACGAATAACAAGTTAGAGCATGCAACAGACATGATTAAAGAGGGACTGAGGGAATTCAGACTACGAGAAAACAAATAAAACTGGTTGCCATAGTTACAAATTGGTCTATGGTTAAAATGATGTAGGCCAATTAGAACAGCTTTTCAATGTCCCATGGATATCAAAAACATACATTTTACATAAATCACAAGAACATGCAGTATCCAACTTAAACTTTGATGAATAACTGAATAATCCTCGAGGAAAAGTTGTTTTTTTTAACACAATTTATCATATTACTAACACAAAATGTCGGCTATTACTATTTAGCAATATGTTTCGTCAGTTCAATTCTCAAACAGCTGAAGTGTACTGTTAAACAGTGGTGGAAGAAGCACTCATATTTTACTTAAGTAAAAGTAGCAATACCAAAGTGTAGAAATACTCTGTTACAAAAGTCCTGCATTCAAAATTTAACTTCAGTAAAAGTGCAAAAGAATTAGGCTCAAAATATAGTTAAAGGGACTGTTTGTAAGAATCAGAAATTGGTTGTAACAGCGACACCTGTGGCTGTTAAGTCAACGAAAGTCAGTGTCCTGTTGCTCGTGCTTGCCCGTGCTACCTGAATGTGAGCGAGCATCCGTCAAAACAGTGAGGCATCACACATCAGCTAAAACCCCAATATCACTCTATTCACCTGCTTGGCAGTAATGTTAGCTGACCAGACGAAGGTCTCTCAATGAATCACTGCTGATCCTAGTGTTGGCTTTTCCTGCTTCAGCCTCCCGACCGCGGCCGGAGCGAACAGGGGAGACACTGGCCCCCTGGTCGGAGACGATAACGTTTCTCGCTGCGGAGCCCCGTCACTTCACAAGACACGGAAAACCTCTGTTGGTCTGGAGGAGCTGCAGCAGTTATTTCTGCACAAACGTCCACTGTATATTCACTAGATATTCTCAGAGCTACTAACTCTTCTGCAGTGTGTAGTGTGGGCGCATGAACGTGAGAGTGGAGCAAGCTGAGTGAAGGCAGGCAGGCAGAGGAGCAGCGGAGCAGAGGAGCAGAGTACAGCAGAGACTCCGGTCCTGGAGACCAAAGCTGCGGTCTCCCCCGCGTCCTCCGACCGCGGCAACACTATTTTGCAAGACGGGCTTCACTAGATATAACTTTGCGGTTTTGGTGCTTCCGTGTAGTTTGTGTTGGAGTCTCAGTCTGAACAGTATAGCCACACGCGAGCGCGCATGGGACACCGACCCGCAATGATTTATACATGTAAGAAGTTACAAACAGTCCCTTTAAAGTACAAAAAGTACAAAATACTCAAGCAGAAAGGCCCTTTTCAGAATGTATATTATAAATGTATATTATTGAATTATAATTATTGATGCATTAATATGTACGACTTTAATGTTAAAGCTGTTGAAGGTGGAGCTGATTGTTTTACTATATAAACTGCTGCGTATTGAGAATTTCACCAAGGGATCAATAAAGTCTTAACTTTATCCATAATAATACATTTGTTGATTATGCTTTGTATTATTAATATGAATCTGTAAAGTAATTAGTAGAGCCTAACTATAAGTGTCAAATAAATGTAGTGGAATAAAAAGTTCAATATTTGGCTCTGAAATTGAGGTCAGTAGGTAAGTTGATGACATACAGTGTAATAGGGCTGTCCTGAATACCATTTTTTGGGCTTCAAAGCTTCGGTGAGAAATATTCTCACCGAATTTATACTACATTATTACATACTTCTATAAAAACAAAACAAAAAACGAAGCACTCAAATTCTGATTTGGAGGTCGATTACCATGGGAATGGTCGAAGCTTCAAAGCTTCGAAGCATTTGTGTCAGCCCTTCAGAGTATAGGACAATTCACAGAGCGCCTACAGAGTTGCTGTTTGAAAAAGCTGCAGATGAGCAGTTATACTGGAGGCAACCCACTAATCTATAATTACAGTGAAAATACAGCGTTAGGGATGGAAAGCATAGTTGCAGCCGTGCCAGCCTTGCCAGCCTTGTTGGCTCAAGTCTGACTTCAAGAGTCCAAGTCATGTGGCGACTGAAGGTTTCTAATTTAACGGGGACTTCCCTTGCTGTAATGTGCAACATAGTTCTGGAGCTGCAGTGTAACACACTCCTTTCTGCATTAAAGAAAGTGAGAAAATCCTTTGTGAATAGCAAATGATAATAAAATGAAGAAATGTACATTTTCATCTACATCAACTAATACTTTTTTTTAATATTAGCTATCCTAAATTGTATTATTTACTTGAATGTGTTGTGTTGTTATTGGTATACAGCTACTTGCATGATCTACAGTCAAGAAGAAACAGCCATCTCATGTTCTTCATGTATAAAGCTCTAATGTTGAAGCTTCCAAACTACCTCACATCTCTTCTCTCATTTACATATAGTACACGATCCAGTGACTACTTAACCTTACATATCCCTCATTTGTGCACTATAATTTGGGCAGAACTGGTTTCAGGTAATACGTGCACCATTTAAAAGTAATGAACTGCGAACTTCCCTCAAACTAGAGTCTTACATTCCCCTTTGAGATTTTAAAGCTTTATTATCTGATGTTTTTAATTCCCTGTTTATTGTGTTGTTTCTGTTTTGCGGCTTGTTCTCTTGTGAATGCTTCATGTTCTCATGTACGGAGGACCACAAAAGTTCTAATGTATTTATTTTTTTTGCATTATTAAATTATGTACTTTTTGACTGTTTTATGGTCTTTTTAATTTGAACTATTTATTGATGGATTAATATTTTATTTGTAAATTATTTTAAGAATTCTTCTTTTTATTGCCCATTAAAATGTAAAATAATAAATTACTTTGTGATTTAGTCCATTTATAATATGGATTAATAATTACATTTGTAAAGAAAATGATTAATTATCTATTTTTTTTATTGTACAATTAGTTAATAATCAATTAGATGCTTTATTACTATTTATGTGACTCTTGTGGTCCTCCATGCACAGGTCTCTCTTGGAAAAGAGATCTTAATCTCAATGAGACTGCCTGATTAAATATAAATTACAGAACAAAAAAAAACAAAAATCTACATTTATCATTTCAAACATATTGAATCAAATATGATAAGGTCAGTTGGCTCCTTGAGTGTGTAGTTGGGAAGAAATTACATACTAAACAAGCTTATTTTATACAAAACTGAACAAGAAATCAGTCAATCTGATTTGTAACTTGTGTTTTACATCATGAACTGTCCTCAAACTTTTAAACGCTTAATCACGCCTTTATTACTTCGATCTAAACTGTTAAGCCCCCGTAAAACTAAACTAAAACGTAGATTTATATAAATTATATAAATCTACGTTTTAGTTTAGTTTTACGTTTTAACTTTTTTCAATCATATTTGCTCCAATCTCGCCTACTTCAGCCTTAAAGTACCAAACATTAAAGTACACATCATACACAATAATGTATATTATTGGATTATACTTATCGATGCATTAATGTGTTTATCACTTTAATGTTGCAGCTGGTTAAGGTGGAGCTCATTTTAATGACTTTATATACTGCTGGGTAGTTTAAGCTATAATAATACATAATTTATTCGTTGATTGTATTTTGTATTAATAATCGGAATCTGTAAAGTAACTAAAGTTATTAAATCAATGTAGTAGAGTAAAAAGTACAATATTTCCCTCTGAGATGTAGTGGAGTAGAAGTAGAAAGTATCAGAACATGGAAATACGTAAAGTAAGCAAAGTACAAGTACCTAAAAATTGTACTTTAGTACAGTACTTGAGTAAATGTACTTAGTTACTTTCCACCACTGAGTACATGTTATACTGTTGTGTTTTTCTAAGCATTCTTTACTGCTCCTGTTGGAATAAAATAATTGTTGATTATTTAAAGGGACTGTTTGTAACTTCTTACACGTATAAATCTACCGGGTCGGTTTCCCATGCGCGCTCGCATATGCGCGCCTGCGTGTGGCTACGCTATCAGACTCCCTGTGGACACGTACCATCAGACTCCAACACAAACTACACGGAAGCACCAAAACCTCAAAGTTATAGCTAGTGAAGCCCGTCTTGCAAAACAGTGTTGGCCGCTGTCGGAGGACGCAGGGGAGACCGTAGCTTCGGTCTCCAGGACCGGAGTCTCTGCTGTACTCTGCTCCTCTGCTCCTCTGCCTGCCTGCCTGCACTCACACACCGCGCTCGTTCTCGCTCCACCTCACGTTCATGCACGCATACTACACACTGCAGAAGAGTTAGTTTAACTCTGAGAATATGTAGTGAATGTACAGTGGACGTTTGTGCAGAAACAAATGCTGCAGCTCCTCCAGACCAACAGAGGTTTTCCGTGTCTTGTGAAGTGACGGGGCTCCGCGGCGAGAAACGTTATCATCTCCGACCAAAACTCTGGTGTCTCCCCTGTTCCTACTGGCCGCGGTCGGGAGGCTGAGGCAGGAAAAGGATCAGCACTGATTCATGGAGAGACCTCCATCTGGTCAGCTAACATTACTGCCAAGCAGCTGAAATATAGAGTGATATTGTGGTTTTAGATGACGTTTGTCGCCTCAATGTTTTGAGCGATGCTCGTTCATGTCTATGTAGAGCGAGCAAGCGCGAGCCCGAGCAACAGGACGCTGACTTTTGTTGACTTAACGGCCAGAGGTGTCGCTGTTAACAAACATTTCTGATTCTTACAAACAGTCCCTTTAACTGAAAAGTAGTAATGTGCTTTTGATACCTTCACTTTGCATGAAATCATACCGGGATGTTTGCTGAAATTGATTGGATGTGGCACAGCCCTACCTAGAAAAATTTCCACCAGCCGCCACTGATTATATATATATATATATATATATATATATATATATATATATATATATATATATATATATATCTTACTTCTCTTGTAACCGGTTAATAAAGACTTTTCTTTTTTCTGTTTGACTGACTTTGACTTTAACCAATCAGGGGTCGTGTTCACTCGCTCGTGACGGTGACAGCCAATGAAAAGCCCCGCTCATAGCAGTGGGCGGGTCTTGTTCTAGCAGCTGGTGGTTCTGATGAGAGGGTCTGGAGCAGAGAGAGGTAGAGAGCTGTAGAGAGGTTGTTCTGTTGATGGAGGAAACAACAACAACAACCAGCTAGTCATCATGAGGGGCCCTGAAACACTGATCTGGACCGCTCTGCTCATCCACAAGGTGAGACACAAAGAGTATCTGTTCATAAACTGTTAAACCAGCAAGTTTAACTTCACGTGGCTGACAAACAGACTGTATTTATACCAGCCGTTATTCTACCGTTGATCACTAGCTGCGATGCTAATCACTGTTAGCTGCGATGCTAATCACTGTTAGCTGCGATGCTAATCACTGTTAGCTGCGATGCTAATGACTGTTAGCTTGACTGTTAGCTTGGATGCTAGGACCGTTAGCTTGCGGAGATCAGTGTGGACAACAAGTTGTTAAACTGTAACATGCTGTTATACTGAGAGGTGTTCATAGTATTTTGTCCACACCATTTATATCAGTGAGGGTAGACTATTCTATAATTCAACAGCACCTCACACTACAGTGTGTACTTATATACAGTGTGTACTTATATACAGTGTGTACTTATATACAGTGTGTACTAATATACAGTGTGTACTAATATACAGTGTGACTAATATTCAGTGTGTACTAATATACAGTGTGACTAATATTCAGTGTGTACTAATATACAGTGTGTACTAATATACAGTGTGTACTGATATACAGTGTGTACTTATATACAGTGTGTACTAATATACAGTGTGTATTAATATACAGTGTGTACTAATATACAGTGTGTACTAATATACAGTGTGTACTGATATACAGTGTGTACTAATATACAGTGTGTACTTATATACAGTGTGTACTAATATACAGTGTGTATTAATATACAGTGTGTACTGATATACAGTGTGTACTTATATACAGTGTGTACTAATATACAGTGTGTACTGATATACAGTGTGTACTTATATACAGTGTGTACTAATATACAGTGTGTACTGATATACAGTGTGTACTGATATACAGTGTGTACTAATATACAGTGTGTACTGATATACAGTGTGTACTAATATACAGTGTGTACTTATATACAGTGTGTACTAATATACAGTGTGTATTAATATACAGTGTGTACTGATATACAGTGTGTACTTATATACAGTGTGTACTAATATACAGTGTGTACTAATATACAGTGTGTACTGATATACAGTGTGTACTGATATACAGTGTGTACTTATATACAGTGTGTACTAATATACAGTGTGTATTAATATACAGTGTGTACTAATATACAGTGTGTACTAATATACAGTGTGTACTGATATACAGTGTGTACTAATATACAGTGTGTACTTATATACAGTGTGTACTAATATACAGTGTGTATTAATATACAGTGTGTACTGATATACAGTGTGTACTTATATACAGTGTGTACTAATATACAGTGTGTACTGATATACAGTGTGTACTGATATACAGTGTGTATTAATATACAGTGTGTATTAATATACAGTGTGTACTAATATACAGTGTGTACTAATATACAGTGTGACTAATATACAGTGTGTATTAATATACAGTGTGTATTAATATACAGTGTGTACTAATATACAGTGTGTACTTATATACAGTGTGTATTTATATACAGTGTGTACTAATATACAGTGTGTATTTATATACAGTGTGTACTAATATACAGTGTGTACTTATATACAGTGTGTACTAATATACAGTGTGACTAATATACAGTGTGTACTAATATACAGTGTGACTAATATACAGTGTGTACTAATATACAGTGTGACTAATATACAGTGTGTACTTATATACAGTGTGTACTAATATACAGTGTGTACTAATATACAGTGTGTATTTATATACAGTGTGTACTAATATACAGTGTGTACTTATATACAGTGTGTACTAATATACAGTGTGTACTAATATACAGTGTGTACTAATATTCAGTGTGTACTAATATTCAGTGTGTATAGTGGAGTTTTATGTGGATTATTGTTAAAATGAAGGGGCAACAACTACTAAACCCAACCAGAAAATTACACAATTTGCCATAATGCGTCATTTCCCACAGAGTTTATCACAGGTGACAGTGAGATGGGCACCTACCTGTTCTCCTGAAGGTGCTCTAACACTGCTCAGTTCACCCGGTTGGCTGCATTTGGACAGTTTTTTCTGTTTCATGTTTGTTAATCCTCTCAGAAAGATGCTTGAGATGCTGACAGTCTGGAATCAGGATTTTATCCGAATAAAACACACACACACGGGAAGCAGAAGAAACGTCTCTCTGACTAGTTAGATGTTAGACATTTTCACCACGTAAAAAATGATTATTGTTTGGTTTATAGCGTTTAGGTTATATCCCTCGGCTGCTGGGCACCGATGTGTTTAACCTCAAGTTTTTCTTCAAAAGCCAGACTTTCAAATGGGTGCTGTAGATAATAATAATAAACTACACCGCAGTTACTAACTTCTTTAAAAGAAATGCTAACTTCTTACAAATACCAGCAAATGATGACAACAGTAATTGGCGAACAGCCAATCAAATGCAGCTAGGCAACAGGCAATCAGCCACTGCGCATGCTCATTGTTGTTTAATTATATTTATTTATAAGTTACTCAGTACCATTAAAACCTCTCTTTTTTTGTATATGTAAATATTGTATGTGTTTTATTATTTCATGTGTCTAGTGTTTATAATTTTGGTGTCATTACTGCCTTAAGTCTTATCACATTTAATGTTATATTGGTTACTTCCTTTATTGTCGGTGGTGGGAGGGAAAAATGGATGAAAATTAGAACTACTTATTTGCTCTGTAATTTATATGCCTTGCAATGTTTTTCCAATTAAAAAAAACAAAAAAAAAACTCTTTCTGCTGTCAGCAGGTGAGGTCACTACTACTACACTACCACCTCAAATGACCCGTCGTCTCTGAGTGTGTATATATATAGATATATATAGGTATATACCTATATATCTATATATATATATATATATATATACATATCTATACATATCTATATATACTCAAAGTTACAAACATTTCATGGACATGTGGAGTGATACAGACATTGTTGGGATTTTGACAGGTGGTGGGAGAGTACGGCATGGCCCATTTCAGTGACGAGGGCAAGAGCAAAGGGAAGGATTACTGCATATTCTTCAACTCACAGTGGGCACGTCTACCTCAGGACCTCAACAAGGCAGTAAGTCATGAGTGAGCAACAAGAGGTGTAAGCAATGATAATAATGACAATTAAAAAATGACTCAAAGAGCTTCACAGCCACACAGAACAGTGGGGACCAACTGCAGTTTGTACTAGTAGGTGATGGTGATCAATAAAATCTTTCAGGAAGCCTCGCACAGGATGCTGAAATCTGATCTCCACTCTTAGTGCCTGTTAGGACTCTGGCAGCTGCTTTATGAACCAACTGCAAATATTGGAGATCTTTATTACAGATATCAGAACATAATGAGTTACAGTAATCCCCCCCCTCATTCAAGAAGCATTTCTTTCTCTGGAAACAACAATTATATTCAGCCAATTATTTTCATCAAATACATTTTTTTCTATTTATATTAAGTGTTAAAAGATTCTCCTGCAGCTCTGGTTAACACTGCAAATGTTTTGTCTTGAAGTCACGTCTTCAGATCTACGACCTCACAACATCGGTCCTGTGCTCGCCCTCTGACGTCCCGGAGGGAGGCTTCCCGAATCGCATCCCCATGGTGATGAGAGGCAACTGCACTTTCTACGAAAAGGTCCGACTAGCCCAGATTAACGGCGCCAAGGGCCTGCTCATTGTCAGCAAGGACAGACTGGTAAGCCTGCTTATACCTATATCTTAAAGGACCAGTGTGTAACAATTAGGGGGACCTTGTGGCAGAAATGGAATATAATATTAGTAAGTATGTTTTCTTTAGTGTATAATCACCTGAAAATAAGAGTTGTGTTTTCGTTACCTCTTCATAGCCGTTTATATCTACATAGAGTCAGCCATGTTGCACCGCCATGTTTCTACGGTAGCTCAGAACGGACAAACCAAACACTTAACTTTTCCTGCTTGGGCCCAAGTCTATAACATTACTCGCTCCCGTCGCCACCACTCTCTCTGTCTCTTGCTTCACCACTCACATCCCACGTACACACACACACACTAAGCACGCTACTCTTACAACAAATGTCTCTAAAGAGGGCCATTCATGTTTTCGCGTTGACCACCGTAGTTCTCCTACAGGCTTGGCACATGGGAGACGTTGTAATCTGTAACCTCACCGCTAGATACCGCCAGGTCCTACACACTGTTCCTTTAAGGCCGTTGCACTTATTTATTGTGAATCAAAATTAAATTGATTTTTGGCACTTCAGTTAATAGAAATGTGTGTTTATGTTTTTTTGTTTTTTTTAAATTACAGACACCACCAGCAGGAAACAAGACTCAGTATGAGGAGATTGACATTCCTGTAGCACTGCTCAGCTACTCTGATTTGCTGGACATAGGCAAGGTGAGAAGCCATCCATCCACTAGCCATTGAAACAGTAGACAAACAAACCTTTGGCTACCTGTTCTGTTCTACTGTATCAGTTAATTCACGCTAAACATTTTACCGTCTGACAGCAGAGGCAGCCAAATGTAAAATAATGCGAAGAAAATCTACTAGCGAAAAGTATTTAATGTACCGATTTAACAAAATCTTTAGCCTTAACATAATGTTGTCTCCGACTCCTGCAGAAATTTGGTGAAGGAAGACAGGTCGCCATGTACGCACCCAATGAGCCGGTGTTGGACTACAACATGGTGATCATCTTCTTGATGGCAGTAGGAACAGTCGCCATCGGAGGTTACTGGGCCGGCAGCAGAGACAGCAAGAAGTAAGTGGACACGATGGAGATAAAACTGACATTTAATGTGGGTCATCATCACTGCATGATTTTGAATGCTTAGTTGGGTTTGAGTGTTACAATATGAAATAACTCTAAATTATGTGCAGGTCATTACAGGCAGTGATGGAGGATAAATGATTCAATTAAAGCTTTTTATTTTCAGGATTAAAATTAATGTTTTTAATCCAAACAAAAGTAGTTTAAGTCTTTTAAAGGAACAGTGTGTAACTTTTTGGGGATCTGCTGGCAGAAATGGAATATTATATTCATAACTATGTTTTCATTGTTGTATAATCACCTGAAACTAAGAATTGTTGTGTTTTCGTTAGCTTAGAATGAGTCCTTCATATCTACATAGGGAGCGGGTCCTCTTCACAGAGTCCGCCATGTTGCTCCACCAGGTTTCTACAGTAGCCCAGAACAGACAAACCAAACACTGGCTCTAGAGAGAGCCTTTCATATTTTTGTAACCTGAAGGCCACCGTAGTTCTCCAACCCGCTTGTGAAACTGCAGTAACGTGACCCGCAGAGTGTAAAACCGTGGTACCGCCAGCCGCTGTCTGACTTCCGTTGCACCTAAAGTAGTGTTATTATGGTAAGGATGGCCTCTGAGCGAGGCAAACGGCGCTACTGCGGTTTTGCACTCTACGCCGCGACTTATTACCACAGTCTTGGAAAGGGAAGACTGAGCGGAGGGGTACTCAGTTGGCTGCAATCTGCAACCACACCGACTACACACTGTCCCTTTAAGTCTTTTAAGGGACAAACATGAAAGTTGATTGTCAGTGATGATGCTGGTTGTAATGTACAGTTTACCGGACCACTACATACCATTATTACAGGACACAAAGTTCCCTTCTGCCTGTGCATACTGTGCTTTTAGCTCCGACTGCTATATTTAAATCAAAGTTAATTTATCAGGGGAGTCGTCTCCGGGGGAAATTAGTCACCGTTTTCTTGGCAAAGAACTACAAGCGTATGATTGCTCAGTCTTTTCTCTTAGAGGAGCGTGTGTTCTCATATCAAGCAGTCTTGCATTGTACCGCTGCAACTCCACTAAAGGGCAGTGATGTTTATTTGAGTGAGTCATCGGCTTAAGCCAATCCGAGTCAGTCCTTCCTGACGGAGTTGCCAAGGTTACAGAGGGCGCAGCCAGACGGGGTCTCTGACGCACAGGGGGAAAAAAAAGATTTTGGAATATGAGTGTTTTGAACTTGGGAAGGAAGTGAGTCCCAGACAGGCAGACAAATGATGGTGAAAATTGACTGTGAGAAGTGGGCTGATCATCCTGGCTGCTTTGGCAAGTCACCAACCATCACTGAATACTGTTTAATAAAAAGTCAAAACCCAAGAGACTGGCTAACTGCATCGCCCCTAGCCTATTTTGCTTAATAAGCTGGCACAAGCAGATGCGGGTGCCATGCACAGATACTGATCATTAGTCTCAAGAGTTCTTAAACTTCCCAAACAAACCTCCTCAGGTCAGCATGCCTCTCTGATGTTCGTTCCTCCTCCCGCAGACGCTACATGAAGCACAAGCGGGACGACGGCGCGGAGAAGCAGGACGAGGAGACCGTGGACGTCACCCCCATCATGATCTGTGTGTTCGTGGCCACGTGCTGCAGCATGCTGGTGCTACTTTACCTTTTCTATGACAGCCTGGGTACGACGCCAACAAACACACACATCAGTGATCTGAACACACATAATATAACCCTCAATATGATGATCAAAGATGGTCTTTGATCAGATTTATGTGGTCAGTAGATTAATAGTTGTTCCAGTCCTGTCTGTTCAGTATTTATTGCTGTGCCCAAAGCCAGTCTGTATTTTCCCTCACTCATTGTGGTCTGGCATGACTCAATGAGGCATTTGCTTGGGATGCAGGCTGTGAAGAAGAATATGGTCAACAATGTTTTCCTTGTGTGACAAATAATCTCAACTCAATGCTTTTAACATATCACAGGCTTAGTTTAGGTTAACTTTGACTGATACAGTGCAGCTTCTGACACCTGATTATATAAGCGCACCACTTACTAGGCTCTCATTTGACTTTTCTTCTCATTTTAAACTGGATACATTTTGGAAACACTGTCAAATTTCTCCGTATGAGTCGTCCCGATACTAAAATATATTTAAAGTAAGAAGGAAAGTAGCTGCAGAATTGAGCTTTATTTTGTAACTACAATGCCTCGTTTAAATCATAGTTGACTCTAGGGCTGCAACTAACCGTTTTTATTGTTGATTAATCTGTAGATTATTTTCTCGATTAATCGATTAGTTGTTTGGTCTATAAAATGTCAGAAAATGTTAAAAAAAATGTCTATCAGTGTTTTCCAAAGCCCAAGATGACATCCTCAAATGTCTTGTTTTGTCCACAACTCAAAGATATTCACTTTACTGTCATAGATGAGTAAAGAAACCAGAAAATATTCACATTTAAGAAGCTGGATTCAGAGAATTTAGCCTTTTTTTCTTAAAGAATTACTTAAAAAAACGATTAATTGATTATCAAAATAGTTGACAACTAATCAATTAATCGTTGCAGCGCTAGTTGAATTAGATGTAGGGTTCTTGAGAATTAGCATGTCATCATTGCCCATATATGAATATAAATATGGTTTTCAGCAGCTGAGAAGCGGGATGTAGCCAATCTGAGCAAATCTTTGATAACAAAGTGAGTTCATAATTCCTCCGAGCTACAGCAGATACTTCATCCTCACTTCCTCTAGCAGAGCTGCTCAGCGTCCAGCTTTATTAGACTGTGGATGCAGTTTACAGATCTGAATGTGTGAACCTCTTGAGTGCTGAAAAAGAGCTTAATGGCTCAGATAACACTTCACTGATGAACAGATTTTAAAAACTGGCAGCAGCTGCTAGAGTGCGTAACGTCTTCCATCAACCCGCACATTAAATTCTGGACACACAGTGGGGAAACTGACACCACTAATCAGATATTTAAACTTGGTCAAAGATCAAAACACCCAAAAAAGTTGATTTCCTCAGTAGATTATGAGTCAATATCATGTGATAATAATCTCCTCCACTGTTTCCTCACCGTCTAGCCATCTGGGTCATAGCCATCTTCTGTGTGGCCTCCTCTGTCGGCCTCCACAGCTGTCTATGGCCTTTTGTCAGGAGACTCCCGTTCTGCAAGTGCAGGTGAGACCGTTCACATCAACACGGTTTCATAATGTTAGCTGAACCCAAATGTCTGTTATTCACTTTACCTATTATATATACTTTCAAATGATGTAGTTAAAGATAGAGATATGGCCTCAAGGTATCATTTTAGGTATATAATTATTGCAGGTGAATGGTTAAGCTGAAAAAACCCTGAACCCTGTCGACAGATGTCTTAATTATGGTTATATTGTTTGACTTGCGGACCATCTTATGATCACAGGGTCCCAGAGAACAACTTGCCATACTTGCACAAACGGCCGCAGATCCGCATGTTGCTGCTGTCGGCCGTTTGCATCAGTATCAGCGTCACCTGGATGGTGTTTCGCAACGAAGACCAGTAAGTGAAAAGAGAAAAGTGTCAAAATGAGTCGCGTGCATAGCGAAAAAAACAGGTTGTTTACATGTTACTGTGTAGTTTTGATCTCATCATCTCTGAGTTAGCTTTATGAAACCGACCCTGAAAGCTACAATACAAAAAGGAACAAAATATTGATCTGATCCATGAGTTGACATTAACACTTAACCAATAATGTGCCGACAGCAGGAGGAGAATCATTTTTAAAGTGTGTGTTAGTCCCTCATCATTTACAAAAGTGTTTACTATCCTGGCAGAAATATTTAAATACACAAAGCATATAGAGACAACAGTGTTATCAATTGGGCTGCATATGCACTCAAATTTATATTTAAAAAGAAGAATTTGGACTCACATGTACTCCATTGTGGCTGTTGATTGCTTGTTGTGTGTCGGGTGACATAATGGTAGGATTTTTCTGTCTGTGTGTGTGATAACATGTTGGAGGTACATTATATGATGATGATGATGATGATGATGATGATGATGATGATGATGATGATGATGATGATGATGATGATGATGATGGTGGTGTTGGCAGACTCGCAAGTCTTCTTGTGTATCCTCCAGGTGGGCGTGGGTGTTACAGGACGCCCTGGGGATCGCCTTCTGTCTCTACATGCTCAAAACAGTCAGACTCCCCACATTTAAGGTGGGTCAGCACTCCTAAATATAAACTATAACATTGTGGAAGGTGTTTTTTTTTTTTTATGTTTTAATTGTTTTGAATAATAAATGTTAGTTGTAATCTCACCTGATGTATTTTTCTGCTCCGCAGGCTTGCACCTTATTACTGTCGGTCCTTTTTGTCTACGATGTTTTCTTCGTATTTATTACACCCTTCTTTACAAAGGTATGTTTTCATTCAAGGCTATTCAGATGTCTATGCTCTCTGTCACTGTGAGTCATACTTACGTAAGCCGTGGCCTTTTCTCCACAGAGTGGGGAAAGCATAATGGTGGAGGTTGCGGCTGGTCCCTCTGATTCCTCCACGCATGAAAAGGTATGACTCCCTTTAGGCGAGTGGCGTTTGCTCCTCTTAGCTCAGAGGAAAAGCAGCCGATAGTAACAGTAATGTTTGTGTTTCCTCCAGCTCCCCATGGTGCTCAAAGTCCCGAGGTTAAACTTCTCTCCCCTGGCTCTTTGCGACCGGCCCTTCTCCCTCCTGGGCTTCGGTGATATCTTAGTACCAGGTAATTAACTGTGTCGTCCTGCCACAAGGAACGCAAACTCATTAAAGCTCATCATGTGGTTTATTTCATGGTCACAACCAGGAAATTATTTCACCAACAATGGCCACAGTCAGCCTATTTAGACGTTCCTTGGAGCAGAAAATGTTGGCGTGGTTGCCAGCTGTGTAAACACAGAACTACTCAAGACCCACACATTTCATGGCTGCATCTATATAATTACAAGGTTTTAGTTCTCACAAATTGCTAACTGCACAATAATGTGTTTTCTGCCATTTCTTTGTGAAGCGGTTAATTTAGCGTATCTGGTGTGCTAGGAAATATCCAGTGTTAAGACCAGATATTGTAAAGTGCAGGAAAACACTCAAATAATGAATATTTTGTCTTGTTAAGAGATCTTAATGCCTCTTTGTCATTGTTTTTTTCTGTCAGGTCTTCTGGTGGCGTACTGTCACAGGTTTGACATTTTAACACAATCCTCCAGGATCTACTTTGTGGCCTGTACGATCGGTATGTACAATATATGGACTTATTAGGGTTGTAATTGGTGAAATGTTGCTGTAGTGTTATGATAAGACACATTCGTACGGGATTAACAATCCATGTGGGGAATAAAATATTCACTGTGCTCCTCTGTAATTTAGCCCATCGGTCTGGACGACATTTTAACCATTGTGAAATTACAGGACTGGATTGTGCAGGACTAGCCAATAGAGAATACCACTACCTACATGTAGCTGACATTATAACAGCCTATCTAATGAGCTCTCCTGATGACTTTACATATTTATGTTGTGATCTTGTTTCCCCAAATACGCCTATATGTTGTTGGTAAATACTGTATGTCTGTCAGATTAGCAAAAACATTTTTTGATTTCCGCCATTTTCCCCGGGTCTGAAAAGCGAAGCCAATGCAGTAAACTTGCATTCTTTCTAATAGCCAGCAGGGGGCGACTCCTCTGGTTGCAAAAATAAGTCAGATTGTATAGAAGTCTATGAGAAAATGAGCCTACTTCTCACTTGATTTATTACCTCAGTAAACATTGTAAACATGAGTTTATGGTCTCAATCACTAGTTTCAAGTCTTCTTCAATACAGCATGATGTTCATTTAGTAAATTATGGTCCCATTTAGAGTCAAATAGACCATAAAGCAGGGGATGCTTTAGGGCGGAGCTGCCTTGTTATTGACAGGTCGCTACCACGGCGGTGTCCGGTCTGGGTGTTGTCCGTGTTTTCGTCTTAGAGCTTTAACCCTTTCACAGTGAATGAAAGTTAATTGAAACATTTTGGTCGCCTAAAAATGACGTATTCAGCATTCGGTTGTACTGAGCTCCACCCTCTCGTGTCACTTCTGGTTCTCAGAAAAACAAGATGGTGACGGCCAAAATGCCGAACTCGGGGCATCAAAACCGTAGTACACAAACCAATAAGTAACATCACGGTGACTACGTCCACTTCTTATATACAGTCTATGATTTCCCCACAAGTCAAATTTCACACCGATTTAAAAAAAGAAGAAGAATTAAGTAGAAGGGCAAGCAGTGCTTCCTGCAGAAAAAACTCCAGATCCACTTTATAATACAAGGATGTAGTTCCGGACAAGATTTAAATTACAAGAGGAAACAGGTAATTGCAGCTGTAATTATCACTTAATTAAAGATGACTAATTACCCACATACGCGCTATGAAGGGGATTCAAATCGCTGACGAGGGCAGGTAGTGTTAATCACCCCACCAACCCTAGAGACAGAAATTCAGTCTGAATGGTACTTAAAAGTGAAAACGTGGTTTATCTGAAGTGTTGGCTGGACATGACCAGACTTTAAAGATGTTGACCTTGTGTCTGCTCTCTCTCTCTCTCTCTCCCTCTCCCCCTCTCTCTCTCTCCTGTCAGCTTACGGCATCGGCCTGCTGATCACCTTCGTGGCCCTGGCCATGATGCAGATGGGTCAGCCGGCTTTGCTCTACCTGGTGCCTTGCACTCTGCTCACCAGCCTCACTGTAGCGCTGTGGCGCAGGGAGTTGCCCCAGTTCTGGACTGGAAGTGGATTTGTGGTGAATACCAGTTTGATATGACCGCCTACTGCCGAAGAACAAAACAAAACAATCGACAAAAGACAAAAAAAAAACAATCTAGTGTAAAATAACATGCAGAGTAAAGTAGAATCTTAAGTTGAGTAACCCATTTAAATAATTCCATCCGTTCCAACTGCCTCTTTCTGTTTTACTGTCCACCCTTCCCTCCCCTTCCTCCCATTGCTGCTTTATGTTACTGTGGGTGTGCTCTAGTCTGCTGCTGAGGGCTCAGCTGTCTGTGAATGTCACTGCAGGTACTCTATCTGGGCTTTGCTACTTTACACTCACCATTAAAACTTATTCATGTTGCTTAAGGTTCCTTTTTGTGTTTTTTCCCTTAAAAGTAGTTGTTTTAGTATTTCAGCGTACACACATCTGTAATAGACTAGTGGTTAACAACTAATGAAGCTATTATTAGTGGTGATTATTTAGATTAGCTCATGTTATTCCTTAAATAGTTAGCATGTTAGCTGTGTGGTTTAGAATCTTTAATATGCTTCCCCTTTCTTTATGCATATCTGGGACTTTTTACCTTTGCTTACAGGAATACCTCTGACAATTTAATTGGGGTTTAATGGGGATGTGATAAAACAAAAACATTTATCCTCACATCTACCTGACAGAGGAATGACTGTACATTCTTTGGTTTTGTTTGTCCTATCTGTTCTGTCTTCTGTTACCATTACATTTAGTTTTCTGCTCCACACAATTCAGCAATCTTATATAGACACTGTTTTTGTCCCCTGCAGCCTCCCATAATGCTCGCACCGATCAACTGTACACAAACCGCAGCGCCGCCGTCGACGGAGGATCACTTGAATAAACCGGGGCCACAAACCACAGAAGAAGATTCACCTCATTACCCGCCTCAGGAAACGCCCCGCGACCAGAAAGAACAAGAGGAAAACAAATCTAACTGAAAGGACGTCTAGTACGGCATTTTACATTTCACTTCATGTTTTTATTTGTTGTTGTTTTTTCTACGTTGTGTCTCAGTCAATGGACTTTTTAAGTTCAAACGTTTATTTGCACTTGGTGCGAAGGGAAGAGCAGAGTGGCCGACTCAGCGGAGCGCCAGGATTGGACACACAAGGTTGAGGCATTGAAACCGACAAACACACCCAAGTATAAAACCTGCACAGCAGCCCCGACATCTTCTTCTACTAACAGTGTGAACCACCTATAAAAGGGAATGAGAAGCACAAACTCTTGAACACTAAACACTCCCGCGACATTAAGCTGAGGCTCCTAACAGCATTAAAGGCCCAGTCACACCAGCGGCTAAAACGGCAAAATCAATTCATCAATGGAATCACTGCGACTAGAGGATTTGTTCACAGGGGCGAGGTAAATCCATCATAACATATTAATGGAATTGTACCGTCCACTTTTATTAAACCTCCTCTGATGGAGTATCATATGCTCCACTAAAGAGGAATATTTTTGCAGACGGTTATGTAGAGCTGCAGCTATTAGCAAAAGAAAATTAACCGACATCTATTTTGATAATCAAATAATAGTTTTAGTCAGTTTGTTAAGCCAAAGATATGCAGGTTCCAGCTTCTCACTTGTGAGGATGTGAAGCTTTTCTGTCTCATACATGAAAGTAAACTGAATATTCTGGACAAAACAAGATGTCAGCTTGGGCTCTTAAAGAGGACCTATTATGCTTTTGTGCTTTTTCCCCTTTCCTTTAGAGCGTTATATCATTTATTGTGCATGTAAAAGCCCAAAGTCCACGCCAAAGTGAGTTACTGTCCTCCACAGAAACACTGCTCCTGAACTGCCTGAAACGCCTTGATTGAAGTCCTGCCTTTTCTTCCATAACGTGGTGATGTCACCAAGTAACACATTTGCACAATGTCAGCCTAGCAGCTAGTTTGGCACGCCCTCAAACAAAGCTAGTTAGAGCGGAGTCCGTAGACTTTTGTTTGGTTGACCAATCACAACAGAGTGGGCCAGCTGACCAATCAGTGTTTTCTTACATTAAAGCAGGTAAACATGTTCTAGTAGAAAAACCCAAAATACAAGTATGCACCTGAAAATAAGCATAATAGGTCCTCTTTAAGATATTATAACATGCATTTTATATTTTCTGACATTTTAGAGAAAACGATTCATTTATTAATTGGATAATCTGCAGATTAATCGATGACAGAAATAATCGTTTGTTGAAACTGTACAGTTATGAGACAAGGAGTCAATGGTACAAATACCAATATTGAATCAAATTCTCATTTACTTCTTCAATAGCTCTTTATCAAATGATATGGTGTATGATCCTGAGAACTAAATGCCCGAGGGAGTTAACAGCCCAATATAGATAAAATAGAAAAAAGCTTAGAGATCAATTGTGACAGACTAGTGCTAGCATGTTCTTGGCTGGCTAATGTGTTAGTGGTTAGCTCACCAGCTACAGTAGTTTACCAGCTAGCCCT
Source organism: Sebastes fasciatus (assembly GCF_043250625.1). NCBI lineage: Eukaryota > Metazoa > Chordata > Actinopteri > Perciformes > Sebastidae > Sebastes > Sebastes fasciatus. Next base: position 24,834,209 of record NC_133805.1, read on the forward strand.
GCAAGTAGTCACCAAATATTTCACCGTGCAACGTCCTGGTGTGACGGGGCCTTAAAGGTCTCAGTGTGCTTTTGAGAAAGCACGCCAATACACTCACTACATAACAAGCCATTATAGCCGTCTTCATCCCTCCGTTACATTATAAATGAGTGTCACAATATAAAGCAGGGGAGTGTCTCTAAAATAGGGTTGTTGACTGAGCCAAAGCTATTAGATATGTTTTTTTAACTGAAGCATCTGTTGATGTTTTCTCATCTTACTTTGAGTATATTTTATTTTGCATGCTATGGTTTTTTTTTAACCCTTTGTATAAAACCAGTGTATAATCTATAGTGCAGACTTTGTATACATTATTGTTGGTGCGACAGTTAAAGTGGCAGTAGGCAGAATGTTTTTGGCATCATTGGGCAAAAATTCCATAATAACCTTTCAGCATATTATAATTCAAATGTTCTGAGAGAAAACTAGACTTCTGCACCTCCTCGTAGCTCTGTTTTCAGGCTTTAGAAAATAGCCTGTGACAGAAGACTTTGACCAATCACAGGTCATTTCATTGAGAGAGCGTTCCTATTGGCTGTGCTCCGGTCATGTGACCGGAACTTGGCGTTCCTTCAACAGATTTTACAATGGCGTTGGCGGCGTCACAAACTTTCAAATTTTACAGCTAAACCGTGCACTACAAGATGATTCTGAAAACATTTTAGCCGAGAAATAGGCATTAATGTAACATAATATTGATTCATGTTTGATCAGTGCGGCCTAGTTTGACAATTTGGTTGGAGTTTTTCAGGTTACCTGTTTCATGCACTACTGTTACGATATAGTGACCGTTTTATAAAAATAACTTTTTTTTAAATCATATTTCCTTCAATCTCGCCTACTTCAGCTTTAAAACATTGGCACCGCTGTTTTGTTCCCCTCAAGTAGTTATTCATGTTGTCTTAAGAGTTGGTTTTGGCCTTATTGTGTCCATGTCGGGAGGTAATGTGTAAACGTCGCTTTATGAGTACTGAACTCTAAATGATAAGGTGCTGCAGTTTAAAGTATTATTAGCAGAGCGAATGACTGGTTGTGTTAACAATGTTCCTAGTTTAGTTTGTACGAAGCATTTGCACAATATTTTTTAATTCATGGGCTGACAGAAGTTGTTGGTTCATGTCTGTATATGATTATATGTATACTCATAAAGGGTTTAAAGAAACTGAAACAGAGGTATCAGTAATATATCCAATATTCATCCTGCTTTTGTTTTAAAAGTCCATTTCTGACCTGAGGGTTTCATCTTAAACACCAGAGGTGTCGGCAATCACTTCACTCTGTACACCAGATGTATTTCTGATTCTCATCAGTTTATGATGCCTATTTAATAAGTTCAACATTCCTGTGTAGAAGTTAAGGTCAAATGTAAAAACTTATTTGGTCAGAGGTGAAATGAGGGCAGCTTAGTTGTCAGGATGTGTGCCCTCGCTGATTCAACAGCAGTGTTTTCCAGGACATGAGATTATTCGTTCACCACTAGCTTGTCACCAAGTGGTTTTTAAAGCCTCTGTTGAGGAATGCATATAATAAAGAAATATTGTATTTGATATTTGGTGTGTTTTTTCTTTTCTTCCACAATATTACATTTGATTAAAGGGATAGTTTGGGTGTTTTGAAGTGGGGTTGTATGAGGTACTTCTCCATAGTCAGTGTATTACCTACAGTAGATTACGGTCAGCACGCCCCCCGTTTAGAGAAACAGACAGGTGTTACTGCACAGAACCAAAACAATGTACTGCTGTGGACGGCAGCAGCAAAATGTATTTTAGCCACCTAAAAGAAAGGCCAGTTTAAGTGTACGTTCTATTTAGAATATATACACCGCTTTAACCTTGCCGTCAGACAGCCCTTTTCGACGGGGAACTGAAGCAGTTATCTATGCTCTTGCTAAAGCCACCAGACTCCATTGAAAAAACCTGTAAGTTTACCTCGCAGACCACAGGAGTTGCTGGACTACCGCTGCCTTAATCGGTTAGTTTGTGTTATTGTGTGACTTTGGTGAAACCTTTTAAAACACCAAAGTCACACAAAAACACGAATAAACTAACCGATCGAGGCAGCGGTATATCAGCAGACCATGTTCTGCAAGGTATAAAAATGTTTTCAATGGAGTCTGGTTGCTTTGGCGAGAGCATAGATAACGGCTTCAGTTCCCTGTTGGAAACAGAGATTTTATAGCCGTCTGACAGCAAGGTAAAACAGTGAAAATATTCTAAATATAGCGTACACTTAAACGTTTTTTTTTTTTTTTTTAAGTGGGTCTTTCTTTTGAGTGGCTAAAATACGTTTTGCTGCCGGGCCTGTCCACAGCAGTACAAGGCTTTGCTCTCATACTGGTACTCCTGTCGGTTTCAACAAACTGGGGGCGTGCCAGCCGCCATCTACTGTAGGTAATACACTGACTATGGAGAAGTACCTCATACAACCCCACTTCATAAGACCTGAACTATCCCTTTAAAACTCTAGTTTACATGTTTTGAGAGGTGTGTGATTTGTTTGAAAGACTTCTCAACAGCTTCAGTCAGGATGCTGTTGGTGTTAGTTTTTGGATATCTTGAGGCCGAACATAAATCAGCCCCTTGCAGCGGTTTCTGGGTCTGAATGCGTCTTTTCATCGTGGCCCTCCAGCTGTGAAAAATGTCCACTGCTGTTCAGACTCTGCAGAAATGAACAGCAGTCTGACAAAGAGCCTCCTTGTTGCTTCAGCTCAGCTATTCAGAGTTGAGGGCTGTTGCCTACATTTATTATTGGTAGCCCTGATGGAAATCAAACCTTCATGCTATTGCATTAGTGTCCTGCTTAGATTTTACCTCCTTTGGTTCGACCTGAATCTTATAGAGGACAGAACCTGCCAAAATAATAAATAAATAAAATGACTCAATAAATAAATAAGCCATTAAATTAACCAAAAGTAATGATAAAAATAAATGTAGGCATTAATTAATTGATAAAATGTGACAAATTTATATTTCTTTTTTAATTGGCTTCTTTATTTATTTATAAATATTACTTCTATCCATCTACTCTTTTAAATTTCCCTCTTATTTATTTTTTTCATTTTAATTTATTACTTTATTTAAATGCATTTATTTATTTAAAAAAATCTGTTTAATTATTTATTTATTTTTTCATTCTTATTTATTATTTTAATTAAATTGATTTATTCATTCTTGCATTTATTTTTTATTTATTTTAAATATATTTTTTAATGTATGTATAAGTTTTTAAATTGTATGTATTTTATGTATATAAAGACTCCTGCATAATTTCCCTTTGCATTCCACCTCGACATTACTTCAAGTAGTAAGAAGTCAATCCACCAAAGAAAACAACTCAAAACTGTCAAGTCAACCATCTTTTTATTCCACGACCCATTAGTTGGGATTTGGAAGTGATCTTAAATGGAACCAAGTGGTCAATCATCAACATAATGTTAAATGTTAAAATGATGCCAGAACATTATTTAACAGCAAATGTCACTCAGAAATAATTATCTTACATTCTCCTCAATGCTTCCAGCAGCTGTCTGGTTGTAAACTGAAACAACCGCTGTCACTGTCTCCAGTCAGGAAGTATACAAAACAGCTGACAGTATTTACAAACAAGAACTTCACAGCCAAAATGTAGTTTCTTCCACATGCCCGATTAATTCATGATTTGATTACAAGACGCACTGAGGAGCAGGACCACAGTACAAATTTCACCTCTATCTGATTCATTTAGAAATAAAACGTTTGTGCTTTGCACCTCATATCTAAACAGACATCGTATTCATCATTCATTTAAAAAGAAAGCTGAAGAGTTAAGACACGAGTGCTAATGGTTAAAAGACAACCTACTTTCATTTAAAATAAAAATGATTAAAAAAAAGAACTTTGGCAAAGTCTTTGGCAACAAAAGGTTTCCTAACATCTTCATTTCAAATATCATCTTTCCCAATGTGCAAATGGGCCGAGCTTTTTACATTTTTTGAACCTCTAAAACAAATGTACATATATTTATAAAGCATGTCCATCAGTATTCCTTTTCTTTTTTTTTCATGTTCAGCTAATCTGAACTCAAACAGCTGGTTTATAGTGATAAAAAAGCATAATAGTGAGTGTCCTCTTCATGCTGAACACACGTGGACGTCATGAAGTCCTGTCCAATGTCTTTTAACAGCTCCATCAGTATTTCCATGTGTATAAGTCTTTATGATGGACATCCAAACTCCAGTCCGTAGTTTATGATTAAAGGAATATTACCTTCTCTTTGCTCGCTTCGAGAACATCTTTGGGAAAAGGAGGCGGCACTGGCGGCGGAGCCTCGCTGCTCCTCTTGTAGGTGCTGAAGGACTGAGATGTTTTCACACTGCGGGCAGATCCTGGTGGGTTGAAGGCAGATCCTGGTGGGTTGAAGGCAGATCCTGGTGGGTTGAAGGCAGATCCTGGTGGGTTGAAGGCACCTGAAGGGACAATGAATGAAAAAATAAATAATGGAGCTACAGTAAATAGCCTGACAATACAAGATTGCAATCTCCCCTCCCATCTCTGCACTGCATGCAGGATCTTCTCATCCAAGTAGGAGTTATAGGAAATAAGCGTATACACTAGGGCTTTCCAAATTAACGTGACAACGTGCAAATCCATTTTAACGTCACTAATTTCTTTAACGCATTAATGCAATATATGTATGTATGTATGTATATATGATATTGGTGATTGCCATGGAGTAAATTGATGTTTGGTATTTATGCCTTCATATTGCATGTGAGGTATGAAATGTATGATTGCTGGTTGCATACTTGCAGCCACTCCCTATTTAAGATGGCCTCTCATTGTTACGAATCATTTGCCTGATGAAGGTCTAGCACCGAAACATCGCAAATAAATGTACTTTTGCAAGTTAGACTGTGCAGGATTTTGCTTGTAACTCTTGATCTATTCGGCTCTCTCAATCCATGAGAAATATGTCTCTTCAAAAACACATTGTGAAGTGGCCACTTGTCCAGCGCTGCCTCGGATTTGAATCATAATGTTTTCACCTTTTCATGTTTTTTGGTTGTCAAGCACCTCAAAACTAACTTGTAGTCACAAACTCATGTTTGGCAGGTTGCAGATTCTCCACAAGAGGGAGCTGCTCAGTCTCTAACCAGTTCTACTCATGACAACCTACAGCACCATATAGGAGGGTGAAAAGAGGAGATGTCACGCGTCATATCTTTGAGGTACAACACATGCGCAGTAAAATCTGGTCTGCACTCGCCGAAATTGAGCAAACAGCAACACACGACCGCAGCTCCAGTTACACTGCGCATGTGTCATACCCCAAAGCTCCAGACCATGTCCCAGCCTCTTTCAATAAGCCTCGACCACATACAGGAGAGGACAGGAACACACCTGCAGATGTAGACATGTTGATGTCGCTACCTTAAGGCATAGAAAGTAATAGCTGCTGCAATTTTAATCTTTGAGCAGCTGCCGTTTGTTTTTTTCAGGTTTCACATTTCACACTTGTTTCACCTCTTAGCTAAAATACTATAATTAATTAAAACAGAACAATTGTGTCACACTAACCTCTCTAAACATGTGTGAACGGGGATTTAATTAATTAAGCTTTTTCAAGACATTTGACCATCAGATGAGTGCTTTAACAACAAACACCACAGTGGGTGGGGAGTGATGTTGATATCCTATATGGGAACAAATCTGATTATGTATAAGGGTGATGTCTTTATGACTGACTGAGGGAGTAGACTTGTCAGTACCTGACTGGTAGATTCTTTGAGGACTTCTGTTACTTTGGGCTCTCAGACTGCCTCCTTCTTTCCCAGTCACTCGGATGGGCAGCACCTGGTTCACGTCTATAGAGGCTGGATGTAGAAAGACAGGACAGGGTTCAGTGTTGTACAGAAACCATGATAGGGGTGACACCCAAATACTCAACGTTTCGACTACCAATCTCACAGTCAAATCGCCGCAGTAGCGGAAAAATGTGGTAATGACATAAAGGATCATTCTGATCGGGCTACATGGGGGTGCTGAATGTCTGATTTTACATAGAATTTTTGGATTTCTCCCAGTAAATCATGATATATAGCCTATTTTGGTATAAAAATCAGCAAAATAATACTATTTACACAATAATTGAAAATAACTGCTTTCAATTAATCTCCTTAGTGTGTGTGAATAAATCACTATCCAAATTTGCAGGACCATCGTAGCAGCATCTTGGCGATAGCCTCAAAAAGTCTTAATAACAACAACAACAACAACATAAGGCTACTAAGAATATCAAGTAAATGTAGAGTGGAAGTTGCAGTTTGTACAGAAATAAATGCTGCAGCTCCTCAAGACCAACAGAAACTGTAGAAAAATGGCAGCCGGCTCCGTGAAGAGGACCCGTTCACTATGTAGATATAAACGACTCATCCTAAGCTAACGAAAACACAATTCTTATTTTCAGGTGATTATACACTAAAAAAAAAACACTTATTAATATTATATTCCATTTCTGCCAATAGATCCTCCTAAATGTTACATGCTGTTCCTTTAAGGCATTTGAATTTGAAAGCTGATCATTTGCTAGCTGTGGTGCTAACAACTGCTGATAGACAATGTGTCCTAAAAGTTCAGCTGCAGCTAGATGTTTCAAACCAACAAATAACTAAATGTGGCAGTTTCGGTCACTGTCCGCAAACGTTTCTCTCTCTGTGTATATTTAACATCTGCTGATTTCTTTCTGAAGTCTCTCGTACTGTAAATGCATGCTTCATTACACCATTTATAAAAAACTCTTTTGGGAAAGAAAATACCCAAAGATTTAAAACTCAGCTTAACTGTTGTACTGAAACATTAGGAGATGATGCTAACAGGCCTGTGTCCTGACCTGCACTGTGCGTTCTCTGGTGGGACCTCTTCGACTTATGGCCTTTCTCCTTTCCCTTGGACAGAGCAGCCAGCTTGGTGGGGATCTGCTGCTGCATGGACGGAGATTTGTGCACCTGGTTGGTGGTGCTGATCAGGTGGACTGGCAGCTCGGGTTTGGCCTGCATGGGGCTGATGCTCTCCCTGCGCGGTGGGACCTTTGGAGGAGTTTCCGAGAAGTTGGAGGTGGTGGGAAAGACGCGGGATTTTGGAGTGAAGGTCCCACCTCCGTTCACGATGCTTCCCCTGAACGACTGGAGACTGGAGAGACTGGAGAGACTGGAGAGACTCCAGTACTAGAGCGAGGAAGAGGAAATGCATAACTTAAACTCTGTTAAGGTTCAATTTAGTTTTGATTATCTTGTTTCAGAAGATTTCAAACCACTATTGTTATTCAGACTTTAATGTTCCCTGTGATGGACAGTAATGTAACAATAAAGTTAATAAACATCAGATTCTCATCCTATTCCTCACTTGTGAATCGTCATAGTTTCCTGGGATGCACTTCTTTATTTTCTCCTGCAGCTGCTCTAGACGCTCCCTCTCCTGAGTCAGACGCTCCTTGTCTTTGTCTACTGATTTCGTGGACTCCCTCAGTCTTTCCAGGTCCTGCTGGTAGCTTTCCTTCAGCCTCTCCAGCTCAGCCCTCTCATCATTGAGCTTCTTCTCCCATTCTCGGCAGTCCTCCTCCCTCTGCTGCAGCTGGCCCTCCAGAGACTCGATCTGTATCCTCTGCCGCTCCCTCTCCTTCTCCCAGCGCTGCTGCTCGTCTCGATGCTGGGCCTTTAGCTTGTGCAGGTTGGCGAGTTCCTCCTTCTGCTTCTCCAAGTTGCGCTGCTTCTCCTGCTCAAGCAGCACGCTGTTGTAATGACGGGCGGGCTGCTTGCTCTTGGTCTGAAAAGCGTGCTGCAGCTCAATCTGGCTGTCCTGCTGGGTGATGATCGCCTGCACGTTGACGAATTGAATATAAACATGAGTGAAACATATGAAATCTAACATTTCACACAATTTATTATTGTGGTAGAAAACTAATCTCATTCTTCTTTTAAAGCACACATTTAGCTTCACAAATATAGCCAAAAGTAAAACATTAAAAAGACACTTACTTCTAAGCTGTACAGCCTCTGCCCGAGCAGTATCACCCTGTCACACACCTACAGAGAAAAATAATAATGCACACAAAAATAACGAGTGACGGATATCAATATTTCTGTATGAATGAATACAGATTGCAAAAGAGGAAAATAATTAAGAAAATAAGTATTGGAAGTAGGGCTGTCAAAGTCAACGCGATAATAGCACTTTAACGCCACTAATTTCTTTAACGCATTAACCCAATCGGAAAATTGTAGGCAAGGCAAGGCAAGGCAAGGCAAGGCAAGGCAAGGCAAGGCAAGGCAAGGCAAGGCAAGGCAAGGCAAGGCAAGGCAAGGCAGCTTTATTTGTATAGCACATTTCAACAACAGGGCAATTCAAAGTGCTTTACATAAACATTCAAGAACATTGCGAAAAAATGCAAAAGAACATTAAGAAATAATTAAAAAAGTTATGAAAACATAAAAACATTAAAGATTAGATTGTAGTGGGCTCAGTTTCTCTAGATATGTGAATGAAAATGGGTTCTATGGGAACCCACGAGTCTCCCCTTTACAGACATGCCCACTTTATGATAATACATGCAGTTTGGGGCAAGTCATAGTCAAGTCAGCACACTGACACACTGTCAGCTGTTGTTGCCTGTTGGGCTGCAGTTTACCATGTTATGATTTGAGCATATTTTTATGCTAAATGCAGTACCTGTGAGGGTTTCTGGACAATATCTGTCATTGTTTTGTGTAGTTAATTGATTTCCAATAATAAATACAAACATTTGCATAAAGCAGCATATTTGCCCACTCCCATGTTGTATGTAGTATTAAATACTTGACAAATCTACCTTTAAGGTACATTTTGACTAGATCAAAAATGTGCGAATAATCATGATTAACTACGGACAATCATGCAATTAAATATTTCAATCAATTGACAGCCCTAATTGGAAGGGTTACCTCTGCCTCAGGGAAATGACTGGAGGCTAAACTGGAGTCTGGCGTCTGTGTGTCGTCATCAGCCTTGAAGCAAAATAGCACAAGAAATGTAAATACTTTATGTTTTATCACCAAGGAAGTTAAGCTTAGATCCGGTACTTGTATCTCACTCACAGACTGTTCCACGTTCTCAGAACTGTGACTTTCCTGGAGCTGAGGGTCACTAGTGGTAGGACTGCCCTCGCTGCCACCTGGCCACTCAGCTGCATCTCCATCTGACAACATGAAATCATACACATCCAATGTCAATAACCTTCACATATTCAATAGGAGTGGTACGACAACGTGGTAGCACAGCCAGTCGTTGGGCAGCGAGTCTTGCGACTGTTTTCGCACGTTTTCACAACTTGTGGGTTACCATCTAGACACGACCGCTCCGAACCCATCTTTACCATAATAACACTGCTTTAGGAGCAAAGAAATGCATACGGTGGCTGGTGTTTCCACAGTTTTGCACGCTATTATTTATTTCATTAATTAATTTTTTTTCCTCACAAGTTTCTGACTTAATTCTTGTACATTTAATCTTGTTCTTTTCTCGGAATACTACCCCCTTCTCCGGCTCCGTATTATTATTATTATTTTTTGGCCCCAATTACGCCGTCGTAGAGTAAAGTAACCCAGTTTCTGCTGGTGATAATAGTTATAGTGCAGGTACAGACAGCAGCAGTCACTAGCTTGTTTTTCACCTTAGAAGGAATATTTAAGAAGTTTACAGTATGATTGGTCTTATTGTGAGGAAAACCAATGCAATGAATGTTTACAACAAATATTAAAGTACAGTATTATATACCAAAAGTGACCCATATGTAAACGTCCCTGATGCATGATGAGTTCCAAATAAGGTTTTGTCAAATTCCCCGACTACCTCTATTAAAATGCATGTCTAAATGTCTTGGTATAGATCCTGTAATATGCACATTAATAAATAAGTAAATAACACATACTTTTCTTAGCCTGTCATTAAATATATTATCCATGTTTTACTGCAACTCATGTAGCCGTCTTCACTGTCAACACTCTAACATGCATAAAAATAGATAAATGTCACAACCATGTTAGTTTTATGTTAGCTTACTTTTCATGGCGCTTGTAGCAGGATTACTATCAGCCACTCCAAAGGTCTCGGCCCTCTTGAGCTGCTCCCCCTGCGCCTTACTCTCATCCATAAGAAGGTTTGGGTCTTTTATCCTTAAGAAGAGCAGGTTCTGCAGGTTTTCCACTACAGACAACAGAAAAAACAACTCCGTAATCTCATTAAGTGCTCTCCGAGTCACGACTTGGATGTATGGGAAAACAGAGCAGAGTATATTTCACCTTTACGTCTGTGCATATCTCCAGAATTCAAATATGGACTCTGTTATAGCAGGACAAGGTTTTCATAGCAAATCAATGTAGAAATAACTGATGCTGAATATTGCCTCATTATTCCAACTATGACAAACCAGACTGAGGCTGACTCCTGAAAAGAGAGAGTAGAAAGTGAGCGCTTACCCTCATCGATGGCTCCTTTCAGAAGTGTCGCCCCCTGCTGGAGGTCGGTGGCGTCTCCTCGGAGCAGCAGCCCTTTGTGGGGGGTTTCCTGCTCAGTCATCGTCTCGTAGAGAGCAGCAAAGATCTGCTGCTTTTCCATCAGACTTTGCTTTATCTGCTCATCCCTCATCTTTAGAATATCTAAAGAGCAAATGAACAACATGTTTGTCTAGTAAATTCAGTGGAAATGCAGAAAGTACAAGAAATGGATTCGATATTGCTGTCCCTCCTGTAGGGATCACCGGGGCATCTCTTTGGTGGAAAAGATAATTGACTGAATGTGTGTCAAAGTCAACAAATCTCTTCCCATAATCACATTCTTGTGTAAGAAAGAGAACCACCGGCTGTCTTACCTTGAAACTGTTGCAGTCTAGCAGTCAGTTCACGGTATTGCTCCTCTTCTGGATAGCTACATCACACACGTCAGACATTTGACCAGTTATTCATTTTTGAATGCGACCCGTGGCCATTAGCTGCATGTCATCCCCTCTCTATCACCCCCTTTCATAACTATTACTATCGAAATAAAAGGCAAAAAAACCCATAAATAATCTTAAAAAAAATAATGATAATTGATTACCATTTGAAGGATGTACTGCCCTAAAACGGAACTCAATTATGATGCTCTTATTTCAGTCACTCAACTAGGTATCAATGCTATTTGCTAGAGATGTAATAAAAACAAAAGATTGAGTTGCACTTCTCATTCTGCCCTCTTCCTAAAAGTCCTCAACTTACCAGTTCACAGCTTCCCGTATCAGCGTCGTCCATGTGATGCGTTCCTCTCTGGAGGGCGTGTGGATCTCGTACAACTCTGGCATGCTAGTGGTGCACGCAGATACACAGATAAGGTACATGGCTTTGTCCTCATGAGCCACTTCCCTAACAATCAGCCTTTGAAGGGAGATCACTGCTGGTTTGTTGTCCTGCATGAGCCACGATAATACAGCAGGTGTTATTATTTTTATTCAAATAATTATCACAATCGGTCCATGTAAGATATGATGAATCTTGATGTAATGACTTAAAGAAAAGAAGTCTGTGTCTTACACATAGAGGGATAGTTTGGGCCATATGAAGTGGGGTTGTATGAGGCACTTATCTATAGTCAGTGCACATGACAGTCGGCACACCCCAAGTTTAGAGAAACAGACAGGAGTTACTGAGACTTACGCAAAGTAAGCAAGCAGAAAGACTTATTTTAGCCACCAAAAAAAAAGTCCCACCTAAAAATATCAATATCAGTTTAGGTGTACGCTATATTTAGAATATTTTCCCCGGTTTGCCTTGCCGTCAAACAGCCCTTTCCGACGGGAAACTGAAGCCGTTGTATCCATCTATGCCCTCGCCAAAGTCACCAGACTCCATTGAAAAAAACTGTAATTTTACCTTGGAGAACACGGGGGTTGCTGGTCTACCGCTGCCTCAATCAGTTAGTTTGTTTGTGCTATTGTGTGACTTTGGTGAATCCGAACGAACCTTTTAAAACACCAAAGTCACACAATAACACAAACTAACTAACCGATCGAGGCAGCGGTAGATCAGCAACCCCCATGTTCTGCGAGGTAAACACATTTTTTCCAGTGGAGTCTGGTTGCTTTGGCGAGAGCATAGATAACGGCTTCAGTTCCCCGTCGGAAACAGACTTTATAGCTCACTCACAGCAAGGTAAACCGGTGAAAATATTCTAAATATAGCGTACACTTAAACGGATATTGATTTTTTTTAGATGAGCCTTTCTGTTAGGTGTATAGAATATGTATTGCTGCCGGCCCCGTCCACAGCACTACATTGCTCTGCTCACATACTGGTTTTCTTTGTCTGTTTCTCCAAACTGGGGGCGTGCCAACCGCCATCTACTGTAGGTAATACACTGACTATGGAGAAGTACATCATACAACCCCACTTCAAAACTCCCAAACTATCCCTTTAATGTTTCTAATAATATGTAGAGAAACAGTATAAAATGTTTATGTAAAAGTTACAGTATACAGTAGATAGTGACTCAATTTTCAATCATTTGCTCAAGCGGTCTTAACAAAACTGACTCACTAATGGGCAGAACTCACCACAGCAGCAAACACAAGCTTCTGATCTTTCTCTTGTAAGAGGAGGATCACGTCTGACAGCAACACAGCATGGATGTCTGCAGAGAGACAAATGTTGCTCCGCATCAAAACAACACAAGTGCTTGAGGTTTTGACTCAAGCCGCCGTGGAAGAGGAACTACAGACATGTTTATCTTGTATGATCTGTGACTGTTAATCTGTGACACTAAAATGTAATGCAATAAAAATATGCTGCTATACTGGTTCTCTGAATCTTTCGGCTTTCACAAAAGCAATTTGCCCCAAAGTTGAACCGCATATTAAAACAATTCGGTAATGGAGATGCGTGTTGTTTTTTCCTTGTCGAGGTTAATATGCAAAAGAGTTATTAACTTTATGTCTTGTTCCGCCTTCTTAGACTGTAATAAAAAAACACCGTGGGAGCGCTTTGTTAGCCGAGTGGTTACATCACACGTCATATAACTGCAACGCCCCGGGTTCAATAGCAGCCTGGGGACCTTTGTTGCATGTCACACTCCCCCCTGTCTCTCTCCCATTTCTACACTGTCGTCTGTCAAAATAAATAAATTAATTAATTAGGGCTGTCAATCAATTAAAATATTTAATCCTGATTAATCGCATGATTGTCCATGATTAATTGCGATGTGATTAGTCACACATTTTTTATCTGTTCAAAATATACCTTAAAAGGGAGATTTGTCAAGTATTTAATACTCTTATCAACATAGGAGTGGGCAAATATGCTGCTTTATGCAAATGTATGTATATATTTATTATTGGAAATCAATTAACACAAAACAATGACAAATATTGTCCAGAAGATCAATTGCGTTAATGCGTTTAAGAAATTAGTGGTGTTAAATCAAATTTAGGTTAACGCGTTATTATCTTGTTAACTTTGAGAGCCCTAAAATAAATGTAATTTAATTATCATCTATAATGCACAAGGATATAAAACTCTGTTTAATAAACCAGAAAATGCTGTGAACGAGCGATGTTGTCGGGGAGAGTCAGATTCGCCTATGAAAAGGTATTTTCATTTATTTATTTAATTGGTTTATTTAACAGGGACAAGTTAGCTATATATGGCTAAATTTCATCTGCAGTCCCTGGGCAGGCAAATCCACAAAAAAATTATGGCATCACTCATTTAATTGAAGAGGTTTTCCCCTTGCAGTGTATGAAAACAACATTGATCACCAGACTCACTACATTTTCAGCTTTCATTAATGACAAAAAGATTATCTATCACTTTACATAAATACCTGTGAGCAACAGTCAACAGACAAAAAGCCACTATGTCACAAACCTTTTTGTCTACCGGGGGACTTCCAGGTGACGGTGCCTTCGTGCAGCAGCGTCCTGTTAGCCTGGAGCAGATCCTCCCTGCGGAGCAGCTGGCCGTCCTTCAGCCGACCCTGAGATTTTGGTTCCAGACGCAGGCTGATGTCTCTCAGACGAGCGGCTTTCTCGTAATCACTGACCTGATCGTTCACCTGGGAGATGGTGTCTTTGATCAACGCCAAACCCTGTACCAGAGACTTGTACTCGTCTGTGTCAGCTGAAAGGGGCAGGAAACACATTAATTGACTCGTTTTTATCTATAGATATGAAGACATTTTATACATGGGACAATTCCAGACGGCATTTGCGGTACCAAAGAAGGTCACCAAACGTATTTCAGTTTGTCGAAGGCTGACCATAGACTATAACAACTTTGGCCTAATCCCAATGTCCACACTCACAGACTTTGAGGCGCGTTCCCACAAAGTCCGTGAGGATTTAGGGCTGTCCCACTGTCAAATCATCAAGTCCTTGAGGGCTCTCTCACCGACATTTTGAGCCCTTTATGAACACTTTCCGCAAGTTTGCATTTCTGCAGACTTTGTCTGAGGGCATTACCCACAATTCAAAAATACAAATAAAAAATAATCAAGGAGGACGACACATGGGTGTTCAGCCAGGCATATTTAAATTTACACAGAAACATTAACATTAAGGATTTAAGATGGTACATAAGCAGATGAAATCAGAGTAGTGCAGTCATTAGGCTATATTACACACCTGGTTTATTCATCAACCATTTCTTTTAATTTTGCTTGATGAACTTTAACAAAAAGTAAAACACTAAATAGATTTTTGACAGTAACCTTTCATCTCGTAAGGCAAGAGCCTGGGAGACGTTCAAATAGGCAGTAAAAAACGTAACATAGAAACCCACAATTGGCATTGTCAAGGTACCGTGAAATGTTGCTGCAAAGTGCCGTCCCATTCATATTTCTACCATTTGAAGTCCTTGGAGCCTCTCACACTCAACCATTTACCAGGTGATGTCAGTCAAGTCCCTGAGGGTTCAGGGTTTAAGGCCTTGGGGGGGGGACATTGGGATTGGGCCTATAAAAACTAGTTGAGGTACATGTTAGTGATGAGTAGTGACATTTTACCTTCAGTGTTCTGTATGATTCGCTCCACCAGGACGGGATATTTTGTGATGCGTTGAGTCACCAACAGAAAACATTCAGGGACTCCCAACCGTCGCACCAGGGGCAGCTGACCTATTTTCTGTTCAAAGAAAGGTTTTGTTTTTCAAGACTTGCATTATTCCTGCCATCCACCTCTCAACAGTAAACTGTCTCACGTTAAGTATCACAGTCGGTTTTCTTTTTGTTAGCTGCATCATTCTTTGTAGAATGTGTCGTTTGTGAAAAGGCCCGTCTCGTAGATGCTGCTACTGATGCTCCAGGCACGCAATTAATTCACTTAAATTGTTTTGCCAATTCCAGCGCATTTATACTGTAACACACAACCACAGACCTCACTGTGTCTTAAAGAAAGTCACATCCATGTACATAAGTTGACCAATGAGAGAAGAGTGCTCACCCTATTGAGGATCTGCAGCTTCTTGTTGTTCTGCAGCTGCTCTTTGTAGAAACTGATGGTTTCATTGTGATGACCGCAGAAAACACTGTAACACTCCATCATTCCTTCTCCCAGTTCACCTGAAAACTAACACATGGAAAAAAACATTGCATTTATATTTCTTAACAGGATACGCTTTAGTAGTAACAACATTGCATTGAAGTTACTGCCAACGTATGACAGAAAATGTCAAAATATCAAGATTTAGTTTATTTGATAAGAGGGAATAATGGAGGAATGAGAGGAACGAAGTAGCATTCGGCTGGAGATATACTTTCTGTTAACTACCCGTTCACGTGCGCATGATGCTGCCTCGCGTATCCTGTGTCCGTTAAGAGATTTGGTTGTGTGCATCCTCAGAAAAAGCAAATATATCTCCGGCTTTAGACACTTGTGTCACACACACACACCGGCGATGTCATTCAGACAGAATCAAGGTATCATAGCCAAGAAATATGATAAAATTACTGCTTTTTGGGAGAGTTTATGTTGTGAAATAGGACAGTGGCTTATCCTGAGGAGTTCTTTATATGCATTTTTATCATAATGCCTTGCAGTATTTAAAACTACTGTCATTAATAAAACTTCTCAAAAAAGTACATCTGATACAAATCATCATTATTTCACTGTAGTTACATGAAATGTATTATTGACATGTGAATTTGCACACATTATGTTAACACATGTATAGATATAAATACTGTAGGATCTTCTTAGGATCATATTTACAGTATATTTGTCCTTACAGCTCAACCCAAATATTAAAAAAGGTATAATATGCAAGGATTAACTAAAAAACAATGTATAGACCGATACAAAAATAATCCCTCTCAATCATCACTTATGCCCCACTAGAAGTGTTTGGTGTCTGTTTCTGCAGAGACCCTGCAGCTCTCTGCCTGCATTTTCTCTTTTCACCTTATTTTGCTTTACTCGGGACGCTGCTGGATGTCTGCAAACAGCCTTTGAGCCCCACTTGGCGGTGTAACCCCAGCCAATAACAGCGCACAGGGTGTGCAGCCCGTTCAGGTGGTCAAATGCCACCGCTGTGTCAGGCCCCTCGGCTTCTGATACTGAGGCACAAGTCTTCACATACAAAGCAGCCGTATTTCAATGATGATAACGGGTTGTGTTGTGTGCATGTGTTCCAGTGATCCCCCTGCTCCTCTCTGTGCTGTGAGTGCAGCTATGATCGGTGTGTGTCTGTAGTTTGACAGAGCAGCACTGAGCCACAGCCAGCAGACAGGAAGTCTGCATTCATTAAAAATCCGGCAACTCAGCACCTTCCCGCAGGATTATGTAGAGTTGTGCAGAGCTAGTTGTGTGTTTATTTGTGCTTCAGAACTAACCGCCGGGAAACAATCAGAAAG
Source organism: Sebastes fasciatus (assembly GCF_043250625.1). NCBI lineage: Eukaryota > Metazoa > Chordata > Actinopteri > Perciformes > Sebastidae > Sebastes > Sebastes fasciatus. The sequence goes on from NC_133805.1 coordinate 24,851,131, forward strand.
TTTTACGTTTTTATATCACTGATTCGCTGCTTTGTTTTCACTAAGGGCGCTCTCTCTCTCTCTCTGCGGTCACTCTACAGCTCACTCTACCATTGCTGCTCTCTCTCTCGGCTTGTTCAGCTGTGGCCAACTTTGAATGTGTTGTGTTTACAAACAGCAACTAACAACTGTTACATATTATACCTTTAACCAACCTAAAAAACGCAGCTTAGCTTTTACAGCCCCCTGCAGTTAAAATAATCATTTCACAGGTTGCAACAATGGAAGTCATCTGACACAACTGACGCCAGAAAACATCAAATTTAATCCTCTTTTCACTGGCAGTGCTACAAAAGGGTTTAATTCAGAACAGAAAGCTCTGGTGTATCTGTGATTCTATTGGTTACTCTGATTACTCAATTAAGAAAATGATTGACCACAGAAGTAAAACTGCTTCTCCAGGAATGTGACGCAGATATAGTTCCTGAGTTTATGAAACAAACACACCCATCTGTAGTCCCTTACAGTGCGTTTCAGACATACCAGCCATTCCTATTGACACCTGCACACAGAGTGAGTGACAAGGGTGGAGAGAGGCTCTAATAAACATAATTATTTATAACTGAATATATCCTAAATATTAGATAATTAGTGAAGCAAACCTCAAACCTGTTTTTGTATATCAGTGCTGCATGTTGGGCTGTAATGACAACAGGCACCTGGGAACAATTAGGGCTGGGCGATAATTAAATTTATTACACAGCTGTGTTGAATATTCAATTTTAATTGGTCAATCACGGCGTTCTGCGGTCTGTAATTTCTGTATAACAGACCGTTGTTATGGGCGCAGCTCTGATGTCGGACTCTGGAGGACCGTTTTTGTGTCAAAATATTGATTTCTTAAGTAAGAAGCTGTGTAATAAGGGGGATAATGAACAGCTAGCAGGTCAATGACCGGCTCGCTGTACATTATCCTTTACATGATAATTCATCGTCTTTTAATGGAATCGCATTGTGATGAAATCATATCACAATTACGTCATCTAAATTGGTAATAAGCACAAACTAAAATATCTCAGAAAAACGTATCAAACTCAGTTAAACTATTAATTACACTGTATTTGTGTGCATGCATGTAAATATAGTGTATAGCAGGAAATATTTATTAATTTTTTCTCTATAATGTCACTAAAACTGTTATGTTCATTTTAGTTCTAAATCAAATGGGAAAATACTCCATACTTTTCTTTTGTCAAATATTTAATTCACACAGGAGTATACAAAAATACGCTTTATGTGTGGTTATTGCATAAAGACTATTTATGGATTGAATTACCAGAAAACATGCTATATCATGATATGTATCGTTATCAAAATATGAAATTACCTATACTGAGATTTTGGCCATATAGCCCAGCCCTAATGGTAGAAAAAACTTATGTGAATCTTATTTTCAAAATGCAAATGTGAAAATGTTGACACTTAATCCCACTTTTTTACAGCTGAGTTGCTGGTTAAGATAACTACCAATGCTCCAAGGCAGACTGTTTGTTGTACACCTCTGTATAGAATGTAAACATAGCATTTAGTTGAAATGTGCAATAAATAAAATGCAGGCAATGCAGTGCATTTGGGAATAACACAATCCTTTGTCTTTAGGAACATTTGGATAATGTTGAGCAATCTGTTTATAGTAAATTCATGATCCGTTTGAACCTTTCTGAACTCTATAGAACAGCTTCCCACTGTTGTTTTGGAGAGGACCTGCATGGAAAAGCACCTCTAACTCTGTGTGTTATGTTGACATACAAACTTTGCAGGTGAGTAAATAATGACATTTTCATTTTAACAAGGAGGAAATATTTCTTTAAACTTGCACTCTTCAACTTTGGAGAAAATTCCCCCCAAAACAAACAATCCTTTTCAATTAAAGAGCACCTCTCTGTTGCAACTAGGGCTGTCAATCAATTAAAATATTTAATCCTGATTAATCGCATGATTGTCTATAGTTAATCATGATTAATCACAAAGGAATCGCACATTTTTTTATCTGTTCAAAATGTACCTTAAAGGGAGATTTGTCAAGTATTTAATACTCTTATCAACATGGGAGTGGGAAAATATGCTTGCTTTATGCAAATGTATGTATATATTTATTACTTGAGATCAATTAATAACACAGAACAATGACAAATATTGTCCAGAAACCCTCACTGAATTTGCGTTAACTTTGACAGCCCTAGTTGCAACCCATCGATTTAAGAAGATCAGTTTGATTGATTGACACGAAAGCCTGCTGTGGCTTTAGATGATTCTACCCTACCTGAGAGATGAGAATATCCCCCAGCTGTGTGATCTGGTAGTTGTTTGGGCTTCCTTCCTCCTGACTTTGGTTTTGGCGCACTTTGAGGCAGTTCAGGAAGTGCTGGTGGAGGGTGAGCATGGTTTCCACCCCGGGGAAGAGACGCTCCAGCCGAGCCTCCTCTATCAGCAGAGACTGCCTCAATTCGTGCACATAGACGCGGAGGAGGATCTTTAAGGTGCGTACATGGTTCATCTCCGTCTGGATCAACTCTAGGATATGATAAAGAATACGTCCAGGTTGAAATGAACAGGAAAGTTTATGTGGGCTACAATGACAATAATAGTTTATTCCTTGCTCAACACCGAAGTCAAACAAAGTCATGCAAGTAAATAAAAGTAGTACACCATGTTAGAACTGGAAAAATGTAGGGGAACAACACAATTGGTGGTGTCATTATACTCATTATCATAGCAGAAGTGTTTACAATCAAAAAGGTCCTCTGAGTTCAAGATAGCATCCATCAGCAACATAATTATAGGCACTGTCATCTCTGCTTAAATAACTATGTACTCTGTCACCTTTGATCAAAGATTTATTTCTTCAACGGGTGATTGACATGAGAAAGTTCAGTCTGCATATACACACACTTTATATGATAAGATATCTATTTAAAGACTGAGCTGGTTACCATATATGACGTCCTGTCTCTTAACAGCCTCTTTGTTCAGGGCCTTCAGATAGTTCTGGTCCACCGCCACGCTCCACGACTCCGCCTCCAGGTTCTGGTGGTCGGATTCCAACTCGCCTCGCAGCACAGCATAATGGGAATCTGGATGACACATAGAAAGTCACACTAGGACATGTATCACCCAAACAAGGCTCGTGCTTTGTGGTCATACGAGTATGTATCTCAGTGATTCATTACTGGTCATGTACAGGTTATTTTTAATCATTTTTGTGGCAAAAATGGTCTTTACGGCGCCAGGTTTTAGTCATGTCACACCAATTCATTATTTAAAAAGATAAGGGGAGGTTCAAGTCAACAAAAAAACTATTGTAGCTGCTTCTCACTGTGGATTTTGTGGTTATACAATAATGCCACTGCAGCATTACACATTGATCTCTCTCTCTGTCCATTACTGACAAATATGATGAAATAAACAGCACTGATTATTTATATCGTTGTGCTACAGAATTTTATCTATCTTTAATATTTTCAATAACAATGGTTACTATTTCATAATCAGTCATTCTTATTTTTAGGGCTGCCCTCTCTCTTAAGCTATGTTCACACTATGAGCGACAAAAGCAACAAAACAGCCAAGCATGGCCAGCTACCTTGACACAGAGTCACTGTTGAAGTGTTGCTCAAGCACTTGTTGACAGTGTTATGCCATTAGATAGCACCGGGAACTGGCTAACGGCATTTTTGTAGACGGAACTAGGGATGCACCGATACCGGATCGGATATCGGGCAGGTACTGACTCAAATAGCTGGATCAGATATCGGAGACAATGGGGTCTATTCAATTTAATTTTATGTTTATATACTATACACATTATATATTATAATTTGAATTCCTGTTTCAGTTTTGACCAATTTGTTGCTGCATTAAAAAAAGGTTTACACCTGAATTGTAATTCCTGTTAATTTTGAAGATGTTTTACCAAGTTACTGGTGTATAATTTATTATTTCACTAGTAAATAACAATTTAAAACATTTATATCCGGGGATTTATTTGTCACATTTTGTTTTACAAAGTTAGGAAAGCAATGTCAAGCCTGATGTTGCCTTACACATAACAGAATGATCCCAGTCACTTCCACACAGTGAGGCATACAGCTTATTAATTAAACACTGGTATCGGATCGGTACTCGGTATCAGCTGATACCCAAAACCCAGGTATTGCTATCGGTATTGGGACTGAAAAAGTTGGATCGCGCTTCCCTAGACGGAACGGAACAGAGTGAAACAAAAACATCATTGGTTGATGTTTCACCGCGTCATTGGAGCGCTGAAAAAAGTTGAGACAACTTTATTTGTAGCACATCATGCGTGTCAAGTGTCAATTTGTAAGTTCATATCACCGGCTTCCATTGAAAATGACTTGGAGCCTACTCGCTTGTAGTGTGAACACAACATGAATAGATTAGTTTAGCCGACTAGTCATTTCAATCAATTAGTCGACAAAATCGTATGAGTGGCAAGATGACATTTGTCAAATCCCAGATCAAAAATATACACAGGAACTATGTATTCTTAAAAATAGTGGTTTGTAAATTTGGGATACTGAATGAATATACTTTTTTGTGTAATGTCCCAGTTTGTGTTTTGTTGTAACAAAAGGTGCAGGGATCTTTCAGCAGCTTCTCATCCTGCTGACAGTGACCCACTGACCTTCTAGGTTGATGGGCTCAGCCAGCGACACCGAGTCATCAGGGGTGAGCTTCAACCGCAGGCCTTCAACCTCATCCATCTGCACGGGACTGGTTCTAGTTGGTATGTGACGAGATGAAGCTCAACAGGTAAAAGTGATGTCAGCGCACAAACACGCACACACTGACGTTTGCAAAGTGATCTTATCTATTTGAAGTGTAACACAACCTTGATGTCAAAAGGAGACATGCCAGTAACAACAACGACAGACATCACATGATAATGAACCTGGAAAAACATGCGACTCTGTTTAACAGTCAAGAGTCAGCAACTGAAATACAAGCTTTGTCGTTTATAATCAGCTAAATCAAGACGCTGTCGGTTGTTGCTGTGAATGTGGCACAGACATAAATGTAGATGATGGCAATGAGTTCTTAAAATCACCAACCTGGGACTTGTGTCGTTGAAAAAGGAGGAACCAGGCTGAGCAATGTGTTTTTTAGGGGTGACGGTCATGCCTGGATGGAGGAAGCAGGCAGGGAGGCCATGGGAGGCTGGGGGAGAAGCACTCTCCCCAGAGCTGAGTGAGAAATAGACTGAGGAACAGGAGCAGAAAGATAAATACTGTGTGAGAGACTAAAAGTAAGTTTGGAATAGAAGAGAGGACAAGTGCAGAGGAATGACATTTAAATGACGTGTTACAAGCAGGTGTTTTCCTTTGTCTTTTCACTCTACGTGGATGAATAAAGACTGGCATTTGTCTAAAAATGTCAAGTCACCATGACGGCAAATGTGCAGCAAAGTTGTCCTCATTACTATGCCTCTTAACATTTTTATTACATTTTAACTAGAGGCTGCAACGGTTAATTGATTAGTTGACAACTATTGAATTGATCGGCAACTATTTTGATAATCAATAAATCGGTTTGTGTAATTTTTTAAGAAAAAAATATTCAAAATTCTCTGATTCACATGTGAATATTTTCTGGTTTCTTTATTCCTCTGTGACAGTAAACAAGACATTTGTGGACATGATCTTGGGCTTTAGAAAACACTGATCAACATTTTTTCACCAGTTTCTGATATTTTATAGACCAAAAAACGTATAGATTTATCGAGAAAATAATACAGATTAATCGATAATGAAAATGGTCGTTAGTTGCAGTCCTAATTATAACATAACATTCACAAAATATCACTCATAAAAGAGGACTCTTGTTCCTCAGTGTGTTTTTCCAAGTGTGTCCAGTTCACATCATAAAAACAAAAATAATTAAAACCAAACAAACCTAATCTGAAAACAGACATTCTTCCCTTTCAGAGCAGGCAGCTGTTTTTGATCATCACATTACATTGAAAATCACAGTATTAAGAATATTCCTGATACTGCAACACAAATTGTATGTATGTAAAATCACACATCAAATTTTCAAAGTAATAGCAACACATCAGATAAGACTATTTTAATGTGTAAAACATAACCAAAAATAACTAGTTTTGTTCATGTTTGATTACAATTTTCATTGAATCAATTTTGAAAGAGCTTTGTGCAAGATTAACACAATATGATTACATAACCACAATACCATAATAAAAAGTCAATTAAATCGCCTGGCGCCACATTAAAAGCAATGAAGATTTCACGGATAAAGAGTTTGTTACTCAACAGGAAATATAAATCAACATACCTTTATTATGTGTTTCTGAAAGCACTTTGCTGACTCATGAGCCCTCAAACAGACAGGTTATCTTCAAAAGAAAAAAGCACTGTAAGTAGGGAGAGTATTTCATGGTGCTGAATCCAAACAACAGGCTGCTGCTAAACTAATCTAGCCCTGTGGAGAGGGAACTGGTTTGGCAAACTGCGACAGCACAGATGCAGCTCTCAGACAAAGACACAACAAAAAAATTGTGCCAGAGAGCCACTGAACTGTACTAAAAATGACATGATGTATTACAGTGACACAGGGACAGTAGCGGTGTGTACATGCATGGATCAACACTTCCTACTTTAACATGACACGATATGCATGTCAACAAGCTTAATCTACACAGCATTTCCCTCTCGACTCTGTCATGCACATCTCTGTCATGCACATCTCTGCAGAATGGGGTGTGAGAAGGTTAACAGACGACATAATAATCCTCTGACTGACACATCCTGTCAAATCCAGCTTTGAAATTAAAGTCAACTTTGAGATTAAAGTGATTTCTGTTCTCGATTGCCTTTAAATGCCAATCATCTCTATGTCTGCAACCAAGAATGACTCACCTTGTTTATATATACTTCTGTTTATTGTGTTCAGTGCTCCACAGTTTCCTCGTGACACTGGAAAAAAAACATAAAGGGAAGAAAATCCAGTTAAACCAGTGGATAAAAACGAGAGAGGAAAATGCTGAAAAAAGACTCATTGAACGCTCTTCAGTCAGTCTGATTGTATTTGGAAAGCAGTGACTGTCCTGGTTTTAGTGACCCTGCTGGCTGTATGTGTGCACATGCTAATGGACCCTTGAGGGTCAATGAGGCTGATCAGCTGTCGTGTACAGAGGCCCCTCCACCTGAATCGAAGGCAGCAGTTGCATCACTTGTGGCAAATCAGACAGAATAAGGAAAACAGCTCTATGATGTGGGTGGTAACATAAATCATACAGAACAAATAAACTTGAACAATGCATAAAATACGGCCACAATTGCTAAAAAAAAAAAGTTGACTTTTTTCCAGCTACAGTGCAAACTGCATTGTATCGAAGCAGCAGTTGTTCAAAGTCAGACACACCTAAAACATACACATCACTGTTTGACTAAAGGAGCTGCGACACAAACTCACTTGGGAGCTCTGCTGCTAGCCTCTGGCTCACCTGTTTGACACACACCGACACGTCCTGCAGAACGAGAGCAGATAGCACAATATCAGTGTTTGCAGCACGCTGCTTAGGAAGGCTTATAACACCTCACATTCATGCTGATAGAGGTGGGCGTCATTTAAGAAATGATGCCATTGTTTTTGATCCATTCACTTGATATGGGCGATATGGGCTCTGAGAAAAAGACAGCAACTACAAAATGTAGGTACCATTGTCATGCAAGTGAAAGCATTATTTCACTCAGCAGAAGTAGATTGATTTCAAAGATGTTATTGTAATGCAGTCTTTAAGCTGCAGTGGGTAGAAATGGAGCAAATATGATTAAAAAAAAAAGAAGTTATTTTTATAAAACGGTCACTATATCCTGACAGTAGTGCATGAGACAGGTAATCTGAAAACAAACAAACATGTGCCTCCGTGTCCTCCGGTGCTCCTAATGGCATCTGCAAGATTTTACAGACCGGAGGAAAACAACCAATCAGAGCCGAGCTGGAGCCCGATGTCTCTGAGTCGGCTGTCAAGAAAGTTTGTGACCCAGCAGCCATGTTGAGATCAGTTGAGGAAATACCAAGCACCGCCCACCAGCCGGAGCTCATAGCTCATTTCACAGCTAAACAGTACACTACAAGATGTTTCTGAAAACATTTGAGGGGAGAAATAGGCATTACAGTAACAGAATATTAATTCATATTTGATCGGAGTTTGCGAGTGATTGACAGCTGCCTCCATTGAATGAACAGCCAATAGGAAGGCTCTCTCTCTGAAATGACCTTTGATTGGCCAAAGTCTCCCGTCACGGGCTAGATTTTCTAAAGCCTGAAAACAGAGCCATAAGGAGGAGCAAAAGTCTAGATATCTCTCAGAACACTTGAATTACAATATGCTGAAAGGTTATTATGTAAGTTTTGCCCAATGATGCCAAAAACATTCTGCCTACTACAGGTTTAACCGGTCATATTAAGAGTATTTTCTATACATGATTGTTTACAATTATGAGTACCATATGCTACATTTAAGTAGGGCTGCAACAAACAATTACTTTCATTATTGATTAATCTGCAGATAAGATTCTAGATTATTCGATTAATTGTTTGCTCTATAAAATGTCATAAAATGTCCATCCCAGTTTTTCAAAGTTCAAGGTGATGTCTTTAAATGTCTTGTTTTGTCAGTGCAACACCCAATGATAATCAGTTTAATATGATATATAACAGAGAAAAGCAGGAAATCTCCATATTTGCATTAAAAATCACTTACAGGATTAATCGATTATCAAAATAGTTGATTATTTTTCTGTCGATCCACTAATCAATTCGTCGACTAATCGTTGGGGCTCTACATTAAAGCTCTACAAACATCCTCAGCATGCGAAAAAACTTCATAACACCACTTGCTTCAGAACTTTTCCCCAGGCACTTGTATCACATTACTTTCTTTAAAAGACTTGTCTCTAAGCATCATGGTATGTTATTAGCCATATTATGGTTGCATGGTTCTGCCCCTTGTTGTGAGTGACAGCCACACCTCAAATGATTCACCCGCACTGGGCGGAAAGGGAACAGAGCAGCATGAAATACAGGTCATTCCCTGCAAGAGACAAAACAAGCCCAGCAAGTCTGCCAAGTATCCTGCAGAGGACGGAGAGAGAGAGAGCCAGGAGGAAAAACACTGCTAAATGCAGTGTTTGTGGAAAGTAGTTTCACTTAGAAACACATGAGGCATAATCACTTCAACACCACAAAACCAAGATTATTAAAACAAGTGAGAGTTGCTGGTGATCTGTCATGACGAGATGAGTGAAACCAGGCAATCGACGGTTAACAGCCGTGAAACTGTACCCACTGACGGATACAAAGAAACCAGTGATCCGTGTTGCTCTTGTTCCTAATAAATCCTGGAGGCTGTATTTGTTTCACATCATCGCAGAAGTATAATTTGTCAAAAACGGAAACACGACTGTGAAATTCTCCCTCAAAGCAACAGGTCTGGCTCGCACATCCACCAGCCTTGACACACAGTTTACTCATTAACTTCTAGACACTGTCGGTGTTTCTATCTTTAGTGTGGTGTGCTGTAAACGCATGCCAATGTGTTTCTGTCAGCCTGAACAGGTGAATCTTACCCTTACCAATGAGTGACGCAGTTGTGTATGCAAAGCAGTGTGAGCCCCGAGTAACCTACAGCACTTCCTAACTGTAAACATATGATATGAGACTGGCAAGAAAATGTAGTCTCTTTAATGATTGATCAGCATCAGGGCCTCTACCCCTCATTCAGGACCCTGGGAGGTCACTTACAAACTCTTAGCTTTCTTTCTTTGAGCTCATGTTTGCTGTCCATTTTTGATGAGCATTTTCAAATGTACGCTATACAACGAACTCAGGGCTCAACAATAAGAAGTGCCTGGTGGCAAATAAAATGCCATTTCGGGCTATTAAATCTAGCAGCTCACTCACATTGTTTTTTCTAGAGCTGATGATGGAAGTAGCTAAGGATTGAGTCATCTTGCTTCCTTCTCATCTCTGTTGAGAGTTGCACATGCAGTATCGATCAGGGACTCGGAAGAAAATGGCGGCGGGTAAGGACAAAGTTCATGAGCTGAAGTGCAAGCGAGCATTTTTTAATTCTAATTTGAGGAAAACTGTCACAGTATAAAGAAACAGTGGGATCTGCATTTGCATTTATCACAGTCGCTGTAACATCCAACATCATAGCACTACTTTGAGAGGGCACATCTCTTTGCAAATTAAATAAAGTATTGACCGAGTTAATCTTTGCACGTAAACTATCAATTAAAAAAACGATGCAGTGATTTTGAGAATCGATACAGTATCACAAAACATAATATCGCGATACACAATATTTTTTATATTTTCTTACACCCCTACTCAAGAACGTCTGAAGAGTTTGCTGACATATCGTATGGAAAATAATGGAAACCAATGGCTGCAATGAACAGTAAAAATACTCTAAGTTTCTAAAATACAACAGCATGGTTTGCAGAATGGTTAGCGTTGCTCTAAAGTATGTGACTTAGGGGTAAATGGGCAACAATATGCAAAACCCCTGGTATGGTATCGGTGTGACATACTGGTTACTCAAAAGTAATTTAATATACATATGATGTATAGAGCGCAACAGGAATGAGTCCTAAAACCAGGAAACGAGTGCATTTTAGCACTTCCGGTTCCCTTGCCTGGAAGTCGATGGGTTTTTGGATCGATGCCTGAAATAAGGTCTGTGGTTAACACAAGCTTAAAAGATTTTAACGTTTTGTTCTACGATATCAAATATGACAGTAAATACCCCACCAATGAATTTTTAAGCATTTATGTGTCTTTAAATAGGCGGTTGCTAACAAGTGATTAAATGAGACCATTAAACGTCATCACGGCTGCACGGTGGTGCAGTGGTTAGCACTGTCTGCAGGTTCACACCCGGCTTGGGGCCCTTCTGTGTGGAGTTTGCATGTTCTCCCTGTGTTAGCGTGGGTTTTCTCCGGGTTCTCCGGGTTCTCCGGCTTCCTCCCGCAGTTCAAAGACATGCAGGTTAGTTTAACTGTTGAATCTAAATTGCCCGTCGGTGTGAATGTGAGCGTGAATGGTTGTCTGTCTCTACGCGTCAGCCCTGTCATAGTTTGGCGACTTGTCCAGACCCTGCCTTCGCCCAATGTCAGCTGGGATCTGCTCGAGCCCCCTCGCGACCCTGAATAGAATAAGCGGTTTCGGATAATGAATGAATAAATGTCATCACGCCAACTCGTCCGCCTTTACAGCCTCTTTGTGTATACTCGCGCTCATGCAACCGTGGTGTAGTTTTGTCGAGGGAACCCAGGGCGATGCTAACTTTCTGGTTGGCCTACAAAAATACATCATCCCTGGAGCACTCTATTACATCACATTTTAGAACAGCGGTTAACATGCTTAGGGGGTCAGCATCCCAGATTGAGTCCTATGGTTAGCAGAGAGATTCAAAGTTTGGAATACTTCAACATCATCACTGTATATATCCCATTTAGAGGTCCTGCCATGCACTACATTCATTACAAGCTATAATGTAGTGCTCACTGAATAAATTATTGTGCAATATTCATTCCTTTAACTGTCAACTGCTAAATACAGTTGCCCGTGGCTCTTATAAAGCACAACAGTAGGGTTTGATTTGTTTTTTAACCAATACTCACATAGTTCTGGTGGTGTAGATGCAGACATATTAGGCTTTATAGTAACGCTTTTAGAATATGCCATTTACTTCCAGTCAATTAGTCATTTTTTTGGGACAGTATGTAATAAAATCAGTTTAACTTCAGCAATCACAGATATAGTTTCACTGCTTTCATTTCTTATTCCTTACATAAAAGCTAATCTGCCTTTAGTAATAATAATAATAATAATAATAATAATATTCTTTATTTGTATAGCACCTTTCTAAACATAGTGTCAAAGTGCTTACACAGATACAATGAAATACAGACAAAATAAAAACAATAAAAGAACAAAACAAAGACCAAATAATGAGAAAACTAAAACCAGTGGTATCAAAACAATAAGTTACTACACATACGCCAAAAGAGAACAATATAAGGTGTAGGGAAAAGGTGCACCAAGCTGTTGCCTTACAGAGTTAAAAAAGCCTTTTTTATAAAAATGTTTTTTTTAAAAGAGATTTAAAATTGGTAGTAGAGCTAGATAACCTGAGGTCCTGAGGTAGGCTGTTCCAGTCTAGGGGGCATTGATGTAAAAGGCCCTGTCACCATTAGTCACCAGCCTAGACCTGCATGGTACAGCCAGTAGAGCCAAGTCAGAGGACCTCAGGTTACAAGGTGGCACATAGGGTGTAAGAAGCTCAGTGATGTAGCTTGGTGCCAAACCATGCAGAGCTTTATAAGTTAATAATAAAATCAATTCTAAATTTGCCAGGCAACCAGTGAAGTGCAGCTATTGTGTAACAGTGATTACACTCCTACCTGACATCTCGACTACTGCCAGTGCTCACACTTCAAACCCTCTCAAGTCTCAATGATTAGTTATATCATAACGCTCTATTTATGGTGACATATTACCACCTGACACACCAAATGGAAAAACTACCAGGACTTGTAATGGATCCCTCAAAACATGTAGTAAAAAAACACATTAATCTCTCATCTGGGGAGTTTGGCAGCAGTTAATTATAGAAAAGAGAGAGTATGATTGACGACATTAGCATCAGGGTTTAGTGTTATCAGGAAGAATGTTAGTGTGAGGAAGGTGAGAGTCACCCACCTGGATTCATAACATTAAAACACTGAAATGAAAGTGTCGAATAACAGAAACTGAAAGAGATAAAAACAAACAGGTGTGAAGTCACGAGAGGAGACAGGAGAGGCAGCAGGTGGCTACTGATTACAGCTACCTAGCGTTAGCATTAGCTACATGTATCCCAACGGTCCCAACGGCTGCTACTGGTTAGCAACGGAGATAGAACGCTCACGTTAACCGACTTTAACCGACAACAGCAACGTCTAACGGCTCGACATTGACCACAAATTAACTTTAAAGAAGGAAAACAAGTTTTAAATAAGAGGTCACCGCTTTGGAAACAACTCGTGTTTTCATGTTTTATAAAGTTATCAAGTTAACGTCAACATCAAGCTTTGTATGTTAACGTTACCGTGTTTAACATTATACCCAACGGCCGTTTATCAACCGTTAATTTAACTACTAACACGAACAATGACACAACACAACACGTCTCCTCTTACCCGGGGTGGAAATCAAGCAGCAGCTGTGCGCCGACTTTCTGTTTGTTATTCCCAGGTGAAGACGAGAGCGGAACCGAGGGAATAACTATCTCTCAACTCCACTAGAGAGGCGGAGAGGATGCCTGAGGAGGAACAAGTGCACACAGACGCAGTGCTGTCTGGAGGAGGAGGTGTTTAAGAAGAGATCCCAGCCTCCTCTGGATGAGCCCTCCTTCCTCTCTAAGCATTGTGGGAAAGGTTTAATTCACTGCAACACATTCCACAAGTTCATCCAACAGGGCTGACAGCTCCTCCTGTAGACTAATGATGAGGAGTGCTCCTGCATGCTCTGCTGTCATTATACATTAGATAGATAGAGATTTCCCTGTTTCCTTTTATTTACTCCTCTACTTCATGTTTTTTTTTACATTAATCCTTTTATTCTTGTTTTATCGAGTCTGTCTTGACGTTCTCTTTTATCAGCTGGTATGGGTTGCTTACCCTCAAAAACAGGAACATGTTGCAGGGTATAGTCAAAGTGTGCAGCAAAATTGCAGGCACCACCCTGAATGACTTGACTCCTCTATTCCAAAGTAGGACCGTGAAGAAGGTTCAGTCAGTCCTAGCTGGTCCTAGCCATCCCCTGTCCATTGAGTTCAGGTTGCTCCCGTCAGGCCGCAGATACAGTTTGCCTAAACTTAGGACCAATAGGCTCAGAAATTCTTTTGTTCCGACTGCCATTGGTTTCCTAAACAATGCCCTGTAATGTTGTATGTTGTAAGCTTTTGTATTTATTGCCTTTAATAGGCTATTTATTGTGTTTATTGTATTTGTTTGATGACTGTGTGGTACTGCTGACTGTACAACCAACTACCCTCTAGGGGATAATAAAGTTTTCCTTGACCTTGATTGTTATTAATTGTTTATATTTGTTTGTTTGTTTTATTGACACAACAAACATTTACTTCTTTGTTGCTTTCTTCCATTTACATGCATGTTCTTTTTAATATCTATATATTGTAATTTGCCTAATGAATTGTATATATGAGTATATATATGTTTTTGTTTTTATTTTGTTCTTTTTCTATTTGTATTTATTATTGAATTGACGCTTTGGTAATATTGTTCACCTGACAGTCAGCCCAATAAAGCACATTGAATTGAATTGAATTGAATTGAATTGAATTGAATTGAATTGAATTGAATTGAATTGAATTGAATTGATTTCCCTGTAAGAAACACCACGTCCAGCAGGATGGAAACCAGTTGGTGTGAAAACTGAGATGCTTTTTATTTTGGCAAAAATAAACCTTTCTTTATGTTGGCAACTACATTGAATGCAGGTATAGGAGCTCAGGTAAGATTTGTCACAGTATTTCTTGTCATTTTCACCAGCTAAGTCAGTTTTATAGCAACTACTATCAGAGTATGTGAAAATAATTAAATTAGCAGGTAGTTTATTACATACCTGGATTGTTCATTGTACTATGTTAATGACTTTTACCTCCCTCACTTTGATTCAGTGTGTATCATAAAAGTGCATCAGGCGATGGAAAGCATCTCCAAGAGGTACAGATATTGACAGCAGAGGTGCTCAGGAAGAGAAAGTTTGCTATACTAAATATATATTATAATATGATTCAATAAACCTTAAGGTGAGCATATTTTGTCAACTGTTTCCAACGTTAAGAATGAACTGTCAATTTTGAATTCAACATGAACGAGAAGTCCTTAAAGTGCTCAGAAAAGTTGATATCTAGTATAATTCAATAACAACTGGGTGACTGCCTGCTAGGGGAAGATTGTGTGATACAATTGAAAGTGTGATAAGAATGTTTTGTCGACCAAAATCACTACACTTTGACAGACTTGTTGTACGTACTTCACTTAATATGTTAACATACTTTGCATTTAGTGATCCCCAGACAGACTGAGATGTGGAAATGAGGCCCTGACTTTACTTGGACTGCACTGGGCAGGTGAAACCAGGACTATAGCCAAGAGTTTTAGAAACACAGAGGTCACATTTTTGGTCTGAAAACAATACTCCCAATGCCCCTGTGTACACTGAAAGAGTTATTGGTCTCTAATGTAAGAGATGTGAGACAAAATCCAGTCCTCATTCGCAAAAAAGTGCATTCTTAAGTTTCAAAGGTAACATGAGGCTTCATCAGTCCGAGTTAACCATATTAAATGTTAGTTTTTTTTAGTTCAAAATTTCCTGTATTGCAGTTCAGCCAGAAAAAAACTATCCAGGAAAACACAAAGAGGACATTTTTTCCCACGATTCAATTCAGACTGCTGAAGCCTCACATTAACTTCAGATGAACAAACTGAATGAGGACTGTGGATTTTTGTCCCCATCACATACTGTATGTTGGAGTCACGTTAGAAAACCAACATTGCTCTCATACCTTGATACCCCTGTAGACACACCTGTATTTTCTATCTTGTGTATGTTATTGTGGTCATATTTGTTGACATATTTTTGTGTTTTCTTTTCTTTTTCTATGTTAACTCTTTTTGTTTTTAGCATATAATATACATCCAGTCCTTGTGCATATATACAGTATATATACAGTATGTGTGTTTCTGTGATGTCCATATCAAATAAAATAAACTAAATTAAAAAGGATCTTTTCACAGCTAGTAAGAAGAGGGGGAATAATACAGCGAACAATGACTCAATTTACATATGGGCTTTCAGAATATTGTATTAAAATGTGAACCTATTCTGTCTTTATGGGAGATACTAAGAGGGTCACAGTTATTACACACCATTTTAGTGAATATACTTGCATGACTTCATCTACACTCCCTTTACAGGATAGTGTTGAAACTATTTACCCTGAAAGCTTGTTTATTTTTTGCATCTGGATTTGTATATATTCAATATTGTGCAGAAATAAAACGTTCACTGTTGTCCAGCAAGTGGCATCATTGCACTAAACTTAATACAATACAGCCTGAACAGTGGCACAGCCAGCCAGCATTATAACCAATTACAGATGACACCCTCATTACTGCACTTAGCATTTAATAAATGCTTTTTATTAATGCTCGACAGTTACTAACGATTATTTTTATTGTCAATTAATCTGTAGATTATTTTCTCGATTATTCGATTAGTTGTTTGGTTTATAAAATGTCAGAAAATGGTGAAAAATGTGGATCAGTGTTTCCCATAGCCCAAGATGACGTCCTCAGACAACTTGTTTTGTCCACAACTCAACGATATTCAGTTTACTGTCACAGAGGAGTAAAGAAACCAGAAAATATTCACATTTAAGGAGCTGGAATCAGAGAATTTTGACCTTTTTTGCTTAGAAAATTACTCAAACCGATTAATCGATAATCGAAATAGTTGGCGATTGAATAGATGCATTTTAATGCATCTAGACTCTTATTTTATCTTAGCTGTATTTGTGTTTTTAGTTTCTTTATCAAATTTATTATGATTGAAATTCTCGAAAAGATTATTCAGAATTTAATATCATTCTCATCATCTGTAAAATATCAGTATGTAAAAAAAGTTAAATATCCTGCCTATCAAAATTCTAAAATAACCATATTTGAGGGATCATTGCAAAAAGCATTTGATGGTGTAGTGTTGAGTGGTTATGTGAAAAATCAGTCATTTTGTTCTTAGTCGACTAAGATTTTTTTTGTCGATTAGTAGTTTTTTATGCTTTTTCATGCTGAATCACTTTTTACCTTGAAACTTATGAGCACATTTAAAGATTTAAAGTGGTGCTTTTGTGTGATTCTTTGTGGAGAAACTCACTTTTACAGATATGTCGATTAAATCAACTATTGATTAGTCGACAAAATAGTTTCAGTGTTGTCCAGCAGGAGGCATCATTGCACTAAACCTAATACAATACAGCCTGAACAGTGGCACAGCCAGCCAGCATTATAACCAATTACAGATGATACCCTCATTACCGCACTTAGCATTTAGTAAATGCTTTTGATTAATGCCCGACAGATATGTAATGTCACTGTAAAAGTAATGTAGAAGTCACTACTATCAGCGTATATATTGGACAGCTATAAACATGGAAAATTTCTGTAGATAAACATTTTATAGGCTGCATTTTAATGTAGCTAGGCTCTTATCTTTCTTAGTTGTATTTGTGTTTATTAGTTTTTTCTATCATGTTTATAATGACTGCAATTCTGGAAAAGATTATTCAGAATTTAATGTCATTCTCATTATCATGTGTAAAATATCAGTATGTAAAAAAGTTAAATATCCTGCTTATCAAAACTCTAAAATAACCAAATTTGAGGGATCATTGCAAAAATATTTGATGGTGTAGTGTTGAGTGTGAAAAAGGATTTCTCTTTTATCCACAAATATCAATATTAGGGCTGCCCCCTCTCAGTCGATGAGTCGACTTATCGGTCATTTTGGTCTTAGTCGACTAAGGTTTCTTTAGTTGATTAGTCGTTTGTTCTGCTTTTTCATGCTGAATGACTTATTTCTAAGAAACTTATGAGCACATCTCTGGTAAACAAGATTTAAAGTGGTGCTTTTGTGTGATTCTTTTTGAAGAAACTCAGTTTTAAAGATCTGTCGATTAAATCAACTATTGGATTAGTCGACAAAATGGTATGAGTGTTAGGTGACTAAGAAGTTTCTTTGGTCGAGGACAGCCCTAATCAATATCTGTATTGGCCTCAAAAATCTCACTCAGGCTCTAGTTTGTATGTAAATTGAATTGAGTGTGTGTACATTGTAGTTTTGCATGTCAAACTCGTCTTTATATACACACATGACAATCTCAGTACTCACTGAAGAAACACAGCACTGTCTTGAAAAACACATGTATTGAGAGAATGGAAAATAACACGAGCCTCTTCATGAATGCACCTTGCTGCATTATTTACAGCACTATTTTATTTGATCTTGATATGACGGGCAGACATCTTAAGCTGAAGACGCCAAACGCTTCTTCTCCCGGGTATCGCGTAGCAAAAAGAACCGAGTGCTGTTGGTTGATCATGAGTCCAAAAAAAAAGAAGCTAATTAGTAGGTTTTCTGGATTAGAAAAAAATAAACATAAGAGACTAACATGTAAAAACATTTTCTATGACCGTAAATACCTCAAAAATGACAACATATCAGCTATGTACAAAAACATCAACAATATATTTATATATATATTTATATATTTTTCATCTTCTATACCCACTAAAATATACCAAAGAAGCAGCTATTGGTCAATCTGAGGAACTCGTTCACCAACACGTTTTTGAAGACAGTTTAAATATCCTTCAGCTGTAAGTGTGAAAACTCAAAAAAAAAAAAAAAGGAAAAAGAAAGAAAGTAAATAAATTTTAAAAAATATAACCCGACAAAAAGTCCTGTGTTTATCCTGTGTGCCATTTTGGAATACTGCAGAGTGTGAGGAGGTAAGCCACTTCAACCAGCTTCTCCAGTAGATCAGAGTTTGTTCGTGGATCTTTGACCATCCAACAGAGTTCCCAAAGTCTTTCATACTCAGTTCGTCGTCCGCTTGCGTACAAAGATTCAGACACAGCTCCGTGACAACTGATGTAGGCCACAGACAAAATAGAAGGGCACTTTTTTTCAAAAACGTACTGTAGCGACACGGGGATGAAGCCTCTTGTTGAATACTAGGGGAGAGGGACACAGTCTGGACTCGGGAAGGGACAGTGGGTTTAGCAGCCTTCTTGTTTGTCAAGAGTTTGTTTCACAGTTGAATCCTTTAATCCACCCAGTCTAGCACAAACTTGGCAATATATATATATACAGTATATAAACTACAATCATGAACAAGAGAGATGCGTCCTTAAATACAAAAAGTGTCTTCTGGCGTCCGTGCATGGACTTGCTGTAGTGTGTTTTTGTGGCATCTGAGGAGGAAAATAAGGTCCTGAGATATGCACTGGGGGCTTCTGTTAGAGAGAGTGATAAAAGTGTGATCTATATATAAAATGACAACAAAAAACAAAAATATATTTAAATCTATAGCAATGACGTTGCGGGATGTGTACAGTATGTTAGGAGGGGCTGGACCGCGGTAGGGCCAGTATTCGTCCGTTGGTCTTTCCCCCGTTCATGTGTGTGAACGGGATGTGGTGCTCCTCGTAACTGCCCCTCAGGCCCATGGAGGAGGCCTCGTCCCTGTCCGAACACTGCTCCCTCTGGGAGTAGGACGACGGGTCCAGGGGGATGCTCTCCATGTTTTCCATGTCCAGGTCAAAGTCCTCGGTCTCGGGCGGCTTGTTCTCCTCGCTGTAGAAGAAGGAGAGCTCCTGGAAGGAAGGATGCAGGTCCTCGCGTAGCATCTCGATGATCTCCTGGAAGGCGGGACGCATCTTGGGGTTGTACTGCCAACTCATCTGCATCAGGTTGTGTCTGGGTGAGGATACACGGAGATGGTTAGATGATACCGATGACTGAAGTTTAGTTTGTTCATCGTAGTTATTTCTTCCTTACATCATTTACTTATTTCTTGTTAACATAATTGTCTGTCTGATGTGGTTAAGAGTACCTAATTTAATACAACTTGAAGGGATAGTTTGGGTGTTTTGAAGTGGGGTTGTATGAGGTACTTATATCATACCTACAGTAGATGACGGTCAACACGCCCTCAGTTTGGAGAAATAGACAGAGTTACTGCACGGAACCAAAGCAGTGTACTGCTGTGGCCGGCAGCAAAACATATTTTAGCCACCTAATAGAAAGGCTGACCTAAAAAAACATCAATATCTGTTTAAGTGTACGCTATATTTAGTAAATTTTCACTTGTTTACCTTGCTGTGCTATACAGTTTATGTTTCCGATGGGGAACTGAAGCCGCTATCTATGCTCTTGCCAAAGCAACCAGACTCCATTGGAAAAAAACAGTAATTTTACCTCGCGAAACACAGGAGTTGGTGTTCTACTGTTGCCTTGATAGGTTGGTTTGTTTGTGCTATTGTGTGACTTTGGTGAATCTGAAATAACCAAAGTCACACAATAACAACTCCTGTGTTCTGCGAGGTAAAATTACAGTTGGTTTTTTTTCCAATGGAGTCTGGTGGCTTTGGCTAGAGCAGAGATGGCTACAACGGCTTCGAGTCCCTGTTGGAAATGTCTGTCTGACTGCAAGGTAAAGCGGCAAAATATTCTAAATATAGTGAACACTTTAAGTGATATTGATTTATTTTTAGGTGGGCCTTTCATTTAGATGGCTAAAATACATTTTGCTACCGGCCCCGTCCACAGCAGTACATTGCTTTGCTCCAGTGTCAGTACTCCTGTTTGTTTTCTCCTGTCGTGCCGACCTTCATCTAATGTATGTAATACACTGACTATGGATAAGTACCTCATACTACCCCACTTCAAAACACCTGTATTATCCCTTTCACTATAACTTAAAGGAAACGGCTGCCAACTTGATGCCAACAGAAAAGACCAAAACCAACAAAGTATTTATCCCACTAACAAGTATTACCTGTGGAGCCAAAGCCTGATACAGCTCTTATTTTTCTGAGCCTCAATTGTTGTCCAAAAAAGATTAAAAACACATCAAGCCACAATGTTGCACTGCTCCTTCTTTATGATGAACCTGGGCACTGTAGTTTATTTTGAGTCAATCCCACAAGTACACCGTCCTGCTGCTGTAAATACTCACTAGAGCACCAAGTGTGTATTAATCCACTGCTAAAAATATCCCCCCCTGAAAAAGCACACTTTTTAAAGTAGCATTTGCTACAAACTACAGAGCCCAGCTGTTTCAGGGAACTACTTTTCCTTTTTTTTTTTAACTAAAGTGTACATCTGTTAAGTCAGCTGTTAGTCTGCTGAGCCACAGACAGGTTTAAAACAGACTAACACGTTGTTGGTTTTGGTCTTTTCATGGGATTTGTTTACAGAACATCACCAGCCTCATCCTTTCGTACACTTAATATTTACTTATTATTCTAAATCTTTGTACTTCAACCTGATGTTGTCATCCTGTTTCTACATTTTGTAAATTTACTATTGCTACTCCAGTCTACTCTGTATGTACAGCGTGTTTGTCAGTCCTGGCTGTTGGTGAAGATTTCTTTTTTTCCCCTGTTTGTTGTACAGATGACAGTTGCAACTAACCATTATTTTCATTAGAGCTGTAACGAGTAATCGATTAGCTGTCAACTATTACATTTTGACAATCAATTAATCGGGTTGAGTAATTTTTTACGAAAATAAAATAAAAGTTCTCCGATTTCAGATGTTAAATGTGAACATTTTCTGGTTTCTTTACGCCTCTATGACAGTAAACTGAATATCTTTGAGTTGTGGACAAAACAAGACATCGTCTTAGGCTTAAGGAAACACTGATCAACTTTTTTCACCATTCTCTGACATTTTATAGACCAAACAACTAATCGATTAATCAACAATAAAAATAATCGTTAGTCGCAGCCCTAACTTTCGTTATCGATTAATCTGCCGATTATGTATGAGAAAAATTCCCCTTGCATTTTTCCAAAGTCAACGATGAGGTCTTCACATGTGTTGTTTTATCTGACCAACCGTCCAAAACCCAAATACATTCAGTTTACAATGATAATAATAATAATATAAATAAAACAGAGAGAAACAGCACATCCTCACATTTTTAGAAGCTGGAAACAGAGAAATTTTGCTTAAAAAAAATCTATTAATGAATTATCAAAATAGTTGCAGACAAATTTTCTTGATATTGAAATATAGAGTAATTGTTGACCCTCTGAGGCAAATTTGTGATTTTGAGCAATGTAAATAAACTGACATGACACAAGCAGCATGATATTATTAAATTATTATTATTATTATTATTATTATTGTTATTATTATTATTATTATATGAAACCTCAGCCCAACTCACAGTCTGTCGGCGCAGTTGTCCGGCCGGTCCAGGAAGCCTCCGTCCATGACGAACTTGAGGACCTGCTCGTTGGACAGGCCCTGGTACGGCTGCTCGGCCAGCGTGCTGATCTCCCACAGCACGACCCCAAATGACCTGACAAACAAGAGGACGAGAGACAACAACAGCAGCACAGGGAGAATGAGGACACGCCAATTAGACACCTGACAGAGTAAATATGTCTGTAAACACTTGAACAGGTAAACTGAGGGCAGAGGAGGCGGCTGTGATGCTGGTAAACAACGCCGGATGAAAACTGGTTAACTACTCACTCATGTTCTGATCTCATATTTTAATATCTGTAATGTGTTTACTGTTTGTTATTCTGGTCTGTGGAGAAGCTCTAAAAATGAACTCAACAGGAAATGATTTGCTTTTGAAAGATATGTTTGTTGATCAACTTATCACAACAAAAAACTAGGGCTGTCAAAGTTAACGTGATAACGTGTGATAACGCCACTAATTTCTTTAATGCATTAACGCAACCGATCTTTCGGAGGTAGTAGCAGGCTCAGTTTTAAAGCTAGAGTGAAGATACAGGCATCATATAAAGCTTGAAAACCTAAGGAATCCATTGGTAGAGACGGTGGCTAAATAACGCTCCAAAGTTATGCTAAATTTTGGCGAGGAAAACATCAGCATCTACGCCAACACACAAACCCCAAACTCAGAGGTGTCACTGACCAGCAGTCTGAATTTGCAGTGAAGACGCCATCCTTCAGAGACTCGGGCGCCATCCACCTGACGGGCAGCAGGCCCTTCCCTCCCTTCCTGTAGTAGTCGGTCTCGTAGATGTCTCTGGTCATACCGAAGTCTGGGACGAAAGATTTTCATTAGTAAAACCTACACAGATATTATTTGATACAATTTTTTATATGTTTAAGGGGCTTAATACATTTTAATAAGATCCACTTATTCCCTACTGCTTTTTGTCACTGCTGTGTTTTATCTGCTTTTGAAACTGTTTTTTATTCAGGTTGTAATCTACTGGATTATCTTTTTAACCTTGTGAATCACTCCACAACAGAGTGGTTTATGTTGAATAAATACACATCATTTGACTTGAATGCTGTTGTTGAGTTTAGTTCTCTGCGTGGAGTTATGTAAAGTACAGTTTAAAAGGTGCTAAATACAATATTCAGAGCATTAATATAGCAGCAAGTGTAGCACAAACTCTTCGGTTCCCCCTCAGGATAGCATTGTTATCTCTCTCTCAGCAGCGTTGCAGTTGTTTGCACTGTTAGCTGTGAGCCACCGGTCAACCGTTGCCGAGAGCCATGTTGAGGCAATCCTTCAATCACGGTTATGCTCTGAATTTGGAATTTAGCACTTTTAATTTAAAATACAGAATAAGTATATGGGTTATAATGGCTACGTCCAAACTTAGAGCCACCGAGGGGCTGCATAGACGGGATAGTAAATAATGCATCCAGTAAACACAACACACAGCATGTCTAGGGATAATGTTAACTAGCTTTATGTGGCATGTCTATTGCTCGCCATACAAGCATTGTCAATTATTGATGCAGGAATTCATTATAGACACCCAGCGTATAAGCTTCAGTAACAATATCAAACTGACCTCTATCTTAAAAATGGCTCCTTTGTGGGTAAATACTAGTTTCAAATTCCACCTGCTGTCACCGTGATGTGAGTAGCAGCATTCATTGTTGTCAAAAAAATGTCTCGTGCCTGCTGTGCTAAAACTCACCTCCTATTTTGACGGTGAGATCGCTAGCTACCATGCAGTTTCTGGCTGCCAGGTCTCTGTGGACAAACTTCTTGGCGTTAAGGTAAGCCATGCCGTCTGCGATCTCAGCGGCCATTTGGATCATCTCCTTCAGAGTGGGCGGTGGACGTCCGGGGTTGTTCTGAGGGACACAAGACAGATTTTCAATTTCTGATCTGCTAACAGAGACTCACACATTGTTTTCATGTCAACAACTCATGTTTTGATATCCAACCAGTGAGCAAGCTCCGCGTCTGAAAAGTGAAGTCAATGCGGAAGTGCCTTAAACTTGCATTCTTTCTAATAGCCAGCAGGGGGCGACTCCTCTGGTACTCCAACTACGTCCACTTCTTATATACTGTACAGTCTATGTACCCAACCCAAGTCTTGATACTTGAAAAAAATATATTACTTCTTAGATCCCACAGCATAAAGAAAAATAATCAGGTTTGTTATTATCAAAAGTTCATTATAACACATGACTTGAACAGCTTAGTAGCAACAGCTCTCTGCTGTTCATCTCCAAACAAGCCTATCTGATGTTTTCAGCTGACTTTAGTGCAGACTGCTAAACTCCTCTGTCAACATCCAAGAGCTCAGTCGTCTTCCTCCTCCTATTCCAATCCAGTGCCATCTGTATATTTACACACTTCAGAAGATGACACTAAAATAGAACATCACCTACATACAAGTCATCTGCACACATATCAAAAGTAAATTCAATGTGGAATTTAATATTAGGTATAGTAGTTTCAGTTACTATATACTAGATAACTCCACACAAATAAACCCATATTAGGCCACACAGTCCCTCGTCTCATTAAATTATATTCGGGAGATGTGATCTAGTCCTGAATGCACAGCAATCTGTCCGGGAGGAAAACAGCAGATGGAGTGAAATGTGTCATTAGAAAATCCCTCTACATATTGTGTTAACTGACGGTTAATCTAAACATTTAAATTGTTCTCTATTTGAACATTTGCATTGAGTCTTCAGCCCAGACTGAAGTTGGGAAACCACGGCGCTTTTGCATGTAAAGTAAGATAAGTAAAATGTATTTATATAGCACCTTTCAAGATCAGACGTCACAAAGTGCCAAACTTCTCTTAGAGCGAGTAAAAATCAGTAGAGTAAACACTACATTTGTGTAAACCACTCCCATGCAGCAATAAATAGAAAACAACAGAGATTTGTATACTGGTTAGATGACTGCAACAAAGGACTACTGCACCATTAGTCTACATAAAAGCAGAAGTGAAAAGAAGAAAAAGAAGCGCATGACGGAAGATAAGAGTACTTCTGCATCTATACTATTACCAGCTCACCAAACCTAAAAACAAACATGAGCTGAATTCAAACACTTCAGTTTTGTTAGTTGTGATTACCTCAGCGTCTGGTCGCAGAGAGCGCAGGAAGCTCTTCAGGTCGCCGTGGGTCATCAGCTCCATCACCACCAGGGTGGGCTGGCCTTTAGACACGACACCCAGCAGACGCACCTGGGACACAAAGTTTCATTTCAATATAGTCTGGTT
The DNA here is from genome assembly GCF_043250625.1 of Sebastes fasciatus. NCBI lineage: Eukaryota > Metazoa > Chordata > Actinopteri > Perciformes > Sebastidae > Sebastes > Sebastes fasciatus. The sequence goes on from NC_133805.1 coordinate 24,876,549, forward strand.
CACATTATGCATTATCTGACATACTGCTGCCCTTCACACAGCTAAATGTAGGATAGGTCTGGTATTTGCACATGATGGGACCTTTAGTACTTACTATTCTAGATCAGTACTGTGTCTAATTATTGACATTCGTACCTCGCACATCGTCAAAACTAATCCCACAATGCCTGGCTGAGTTTCAGAAGATATCTCTCCTTACCACATGGTGGCAGATGAAGGCCTTCATGACCGAGGCCTCGTTCAGGAACTCAATTCTCTCTCTGAGGCTGGCCGACTCGTTCACCGTCTTCACCGCTACGCGCATGTCCCCCTCGCCCTTGACGACCTCCTTGGCGATGCCCTCGTAGACCATGCCGAAGGAGCCCTGACCCAGTTCCCTCAAAATGTTGATCTTGTCTCTGGCCACCTCCCACTCGTCCTCCTCGTACACTGCAGGCACATTTTACAGGAACATGTTACACATGCAGCTTAGAAGTTCACCTGCACATAAGACAGCAGGTTAGTTATTCATGCAGGTCATCAATAGTCAGATTTCTCCCCTGTTCTCTCGCATCTTTCAAAGACAGTTCTTTTACGTAAATTAAATGTTCAATTAAAAAAAAAGAAATCTGGTCAGTGTTACAAGTGTTACATAATGCAGCAGCTTGAAGAGATTTTGGGCATGTTTACTGAGGAAGCAAATGATTATTTGTGGAAATCCAATCAAACGTTTTCATGTGCACAAATGTGCCAAATAATAAGATTCCTCCCAAGAAAAATATACTGGTCTAAACAGGATTTCTTTCAGGAAACTGCATTTTCCATTTACAAAGTTTCCGAAATAAGATTACTGCTGAGATCTGGGAATAATCAGACTGGCATCAACTGACTCTAACGACTCCATCGACCCATGTTGCAGTCGTTCACACTAGGCATCATATGACTCTAACGAACCATAAATACAGTCGTCGCACCTCAGAGCACCAATGTACGGAGTGGTTTCTACTATCCTGCTAACGACCCCACAGAGGTTTAATTCCTGGGTTCCCCTGCCATTTAGCCAGAACTGAAGAAGATTTAAGCCTTACTCGGATACCATGACCTGGATGACTGAGAACCTTCACAAACATACTCATGACAAAAACAACAGATTGAAAAAAATATATTGAGGTGTGAATTAATTGGACGAAACAAAACGCTGCTGGTGTGTAAAAAGGCCTTTAAGAGTAATAACGTGGAACTCATTACCAATTACCAGTGTTAAAATGTAATAAAGGGATTCAAGACAATTTATAAATCTGATTTGTATGTAGTAACTATGACAGTAGTGCGCAATGTCATCATGATTTATATTTTTCCTATAGTTTGCCTTGTCTCTGTTACTGTATTGGAGACGACTGCTGTGAAATGATCTTTAATTCACTGTGAAAGAAAGCGGTGTCTGTGGTGGTTTAGAGGGTTTACAGTGTGGATGTCTTAGCTGGCGGCTTCTTACTGAAAAAGGGCTTGTCATAAACTTGCTTAATGCTGTTTTCACGATCAGCAATTAGGCCTGTCACGATAATTATCGACTTGTATGATATATGGACATGACCTCAATCTTTCTTTCTGGCCTTGATATTGCCCATTGTGTTTAAACCTTTAAAAACTGACCTTTCTCGGGCAGCCGCGGGAGATCGCTGTTTGTATGATTGTTTAAATCAATCTAAAATAAAACAATAATAGCTAGAGCATTCATTCTTCTTGCAGCAGAAAGAAAAAGGCTTCTGTCTTTCGTGTCATCATGATGTACGCTTCAGATAACGTAATTAAAACTTTGCACTCTGCTCATAAAAATGAGCATATGTCAAAAACAAAAAAATTTACATTGTTTAAATAATGTTAGTTGTGTTGAGAACTATTTTGTTCATGTTTCTACATTCAGAGTTGTTTAGGAAAATGTGTTTTGTGTGTTCATTTATTCAAATTTAATGTATTTGTTTGTCATGATATAATTTCAAGATTATTATTATTATTATTCAATTCTTATGTTTGATTTACTTGCATAACCTTTTAGCCTAGGTTGTACAGATTTTAGGGATATGAAGCACTTCTATTCAAAGGCATGACATCACAGTAAGCAAAAATACTAGTATAGGCACTGACGGACCATTTCTATTACAGAGTTTTACAGAATGTCACCAACATTTGACATGATACCAGAATAAACAGTCTTCTAGTGGTAGGGTTTCCCCTACCTCAATAAGACTTGGACATTGCGTAGACGTTGCACAATTTTTGTTAACGAAGCCAAAGAGTCCATTTTAGTTATTGTTTTAGTTGTGTGGTTTTATTTTATCTGTGTTTCATTTATTTAGAATATTGTTTTCACATTCCAAATCCAATGTCTGAATATGTTTAACATTTTAAAGGTCCACTGCTCTTTGAATGGGTGTCCTTGCATTATTATGCTATTATATTACCTGGGACAATATATCATCCAACAAAAATAGTTAATGTGACAGGCCTGTTAGCAATCTAACAGCAATCTCGTTATATTTTTGAGAAAAGCACAATAATCCCTTAAACCAAAACTACGAATCCATTTTACGTTAAACGAATAAGTCGGCTTACCGTCATTAGCACTGAGATACTCTGGGTTTGAAGATGCGTAGATGGGACCGCTAGGCCCTTGAGTTTGACTAAAGGGAAAAAGAGAAAAGTTTTTAATAAATATAACATAATAAGAAAATGGGTGACAGTATTGAACGAGATGTGATGATTGCGTACTTCTTCTTGAACAAGACGAATCCGGCCGCGGCCACGAACAGCAGCAGGACAAAGCAGATGGCCGGTCCGATGACGATCTTCACTACGTAGAGAGGATCGCCTGTTCAACACATCCGGCCAGACAGTGAGTCACGTTTCAGGTGAGGAACAAAAACAATCTCTGATGACTCCCACACTTTAAACTGCAGCTAAGATCAACACGCGGATCTGTGAAGATAATCTGCTTCGGGTACATTGGTCGCATTTTTTGATCTTGTGATAATGTGGTTAAGAGGACCGAGTCATACGAGGCTTCTGCATCTTAATATCCTGCTTTTACATACATTTACATTAATTTCTTGGCTGGATTTTAAGATGTTTGACAGCAGCTGATCCCTATATAGATAAGACATCAAATATCATGAGGTTAAATAATAGCAGATTTACAGCTACATAAAGTGTGTAGTCATCTATGTACTAGTACTCAAAATTAATATTCCTGCCACTGTTCAAGGCTAAACCGGTACAAAAAGTCATTCATTCCATCCTCCATCAAAATATGAACTAGTAACAAGTAGTATTATATGATATGATTTTATTGGAGGCTAATATATTGCGACTTGATTATTTATTATCTGGTTTGACTATACCTGGTTTTGTTATTTGAAACTATTGTCTTTTACTGTATTAACAAAAAAAAACTGTCTCACACTCAACATGAGAATTAAGGTGGGGAAAATAAAGAGTGACTTTGGTAAAGTCTATGTTTTTGAAATTACGTTTAATCCATTACATGGATATCCATGGTTAGCACTAACGTTAGCCCCTCTTCCTTTCCCATTGGCTGTTAAGGGTGAATATTCGTGAGTTGCAAAATTCTCTGAAAAAACTCTCCAGCGGCGGTATTTGCACGAGTAATGCAAGGCAAAAGTCTGCTTTGCGTTTGGTCTGAAAACACCTTTAGGAAAAACATTTAGATGTTTCTTTCCTTTCCAAGGTTTCAGTTTGATTGACATCCAACGTCACACGTACTACATCCTTTTCCTGTTACTATAAAATTATATGTTGGTATTTTTGTGTACTACCTTCATGGCAGATGGAGACTTACTTGCGTCCTGGACGTAGAAGTATGAGGGCTCGGTCCAGGATCCGTTCCCGGCCAACGAGGTGGCCCGAATCCTCACCGTGTAGTTCCCAGGATGCATCACTTTCAGCTTGCAGCCATGGGACACTTTGTACGTGTTCCTCGACACGCAGTAGTGCAGCTCCTGCAGGAGAACAACGCTGAGGGTCATCGTATGACAAACGGCTGCTTCATAATTTCCAAGTTTAAAATAAGGCGTTGACTCATTCTATAGAATACTGTTTCATGTTTTATTGTTGTTTCCACTGTGGAAAACATCTGAGTTGTCTTTTACTGTTTTCCACAGTAAATAACAGGCTCCAGCATCAGCCAGATGTTTTGTAGACCGGTCTCCATAGCAACTAAAACATGGTGCGACGCTAAAATTACGTCTCCATTGAGTTTATCAACCAAATGACATTAGTGAGACCACAAGACCAAATTTCAAAATACAAGTCAAGTAATAAGTATTGCCTCTCTCTTATGTGTCTGTGCTGCAGCATGGGCAGCTTTAAGATTTAATTGGATTCTCCATTAAATTGTCTTTCATTAGCAGCTCGAGCTATTGTGTTTAATGAGAAAGGGAAATATAAAAAGCTTTCAGAGTGAGAATGCGTTTATGTGTTGTGGTGAACTTACAGTGAACTCATGTACCCAGCGACCCAACAAACTCAAATCACTACAAACACCAAAGCAGCAAAGGCATGACAGATGTGTGTGCAGATGTGTGGTGTGTTTCTTCACCTCCGTGTCTCCCAGTCTCTTGTAGTTGACCTCGTACAGGATAATCATACCATTAGGGGACACCGGTTCCTGCCATGTGATGTGCACTGCATTTTCTGTCACCATATAATTGATGTGACCCGCGATGTTGTCGGCTTTGTCTGCAGAGAACAAAGTCACATGTTCCATGAATCATATTTCTATTAAAACTCAGGTTTGTTTGGAGCAAATAGAAGATGAGATGAAGGGGCGTCCAGCTGGCCTAATGGTCTCCCTCTCTCTCTCTGTCTCTACACTGTCCTCTGTCAAAAAGCGATGGACATCATTATCTAAAGTGCCATGATATTGTATCATTACCTCTATTTTTGACGTAATTCCTGTAACAGGATGTTGGGGTGGAACATTGAGACATTTCCAGTTAAGAAGACATGGGGGAATTCATTTCAAGTTAAACCAGTTAAAGGGAAACTCCACTGATTTTAAAAGTACTGATGTACATTCAATGCAATGAAATGCATCTGCCCTGGCTCTCTCATCTCTTCAAAACGATATATAATAAGAATAAATAAAAGGCAACAACAATTATAACAAATTCTCTACAATAATAGATAAATAAATAACTGTGGGTTATTAAAGTGCTTGCTTTAAATAACGTCTGGTTTAAAGGTCTTGGAGAGTACTAGCTATAGAAGTGCGACCTCTGTAGCCGGCTCCTGGGTAGCAGGGTTAGTAGTACACAGTGAAAATGTTGCGGCGGTTACTGCTTTTTTATATCGGTTACTTATTCAGCCTCTCTTCTTCAAACTCTCAAACCGAGTTGGTAATTATTGGAACAGTAGAAAGACTAACAAGGATGGTTTTGATGAGTTTTATTTTATTTCCGTCGAGTTTGAAGGAAGTGTTTTACAACGATCAGCGATGTCAAATGACTGTTGTCTGACTGGAGTCTGGTGGCTTTGAGGAGAGCAAAGTAATTGTTTGTTTGTACGCTATTAATTTATTATAACTGTCCAAATTCCTGTTGATTTTATTTATCATATATTCACTTCAACACGCGTCACATAGCATCGCACCGATTGTAACCTTTCCCACTGAAGACAAAAGCCAGATGTTATTGGGTGTTAGTGGGCTTTTTGTTCAGTGGGAAAGGGGCTAAAGAGAGGAGATGAGAAGCCACACATTTAGAGAGCGACAGTAGACTGAAATCACCAAAATCGCCAGGCGGAGGCAGCTAGGACCCTCTGGATGGTGATGTGATTTTATTACATAGACCCACACTCTCCCCCTCCTCACTAACAGCAACAAGAGAGGAGCTATCAGTGCCTCCTCACCTTCAGGCATCGTGCGGGCGCTGACATATGCTGCCATGCTGCAGCGGGCCGGGTCGGTCGGGTGGTTGCATGCGTGGACTTCAATCTGGTAGCTTGTGAAGTGACGCAGGCTGGAGATGACAGTGGACTCCTTGGCGAGGACGGTGACCACCGTCTTCAAACTTTCAAAGTTGTCCTCGTCCTCAGGGACGCCTGTGCCCTGGGGCGGGCTGGGGGCGGTGGTGAGGAATGGGTGAGTTCGGTTGGCGATGCCCATCACAGAGCGTCGCTGTCTCGAGCGTCTAGAACAAGGCAAATATTAAGTGATTTACATAATGCACAAAAGACATCAAATTTGAAAAACAGCATTAGATATTTTGAGGATCGAAGCAAAATGTGACAGAAATTGAAAAAAGATGAAACTTCACGATGTGATTGGTCAGCTGTGGTGAGAAAGCAGCCAGGGTTTGAACTTCTCTTTTTTATTTGTTACACAACTATTCCTGTCATTTTTAGTGTTTATAACTGATTGCAACACTACGAGTGTCTTCCAGAAGAGACTATCTGAAAATGTGTGATGTTGTCCCATTTTAAATGAGATTGCATCTCCCCCCTCTCTTTGACAATGATCATAGATGCTTGTTTTCCTGTATAACACTGATACAGTGTCCCATTCTGAGTTTTGTTTATTGCAAAACTGGACAGTGCTAGGTTGTTTTTTCCAAATATATTTTCGTGTTTTTCTGTTTGTCCATGCAACTGATAAGTAGATCGGTCTGAAAGAAAGTTTAAGCTGAATCCACGGTACTCCAGTGACACTTTTATAAAACATAATAGGGAAGAATTTAGCTCTTTTATGTGTGTTTTAAGTGCTCAGCATGATCCAAACACCAAACAAAGGATGGTGCGTGAGAACTTTAATTTGTTGTGTGGGAAGCTAAACTGAAAGCAAAGTTAAACTGGATGGAGATCCACAACATGAGGACAAAGAAAAGAAATGCCTTTCTGATTTAATCCAACTGGACTCAAACCTTAAATAATAATTCTCTTGAGGACAACGTTCATGAATAATAAAGTTAAGAAACACTGTTTTCTTACTTTTAAACACACAATATGTAATTTTCTGCCGCTAGGGGTCTCTCATAAAAACAATGACTAAAGACTTTGGTTATGTTGGGAAGTAGTATGGGATCATGGGAGTTGTCGCCTTCACCACCAATGCCGTCACTTTCTCCTGTTCAGGAGGTTTTAAGCTGGAGCCGAATTAGCCATGGAGGTCTTCTCCTCACCAAAACAAACGGACTCTGTGATTAAACCCGGTAAAAACACTGAATAAAGTTTCACGTTAAAAAATCAGTGTTTCTTCAACACTGTTTGGTGGACACAGGAAGTCCTGGAGGGGCTGCGAGCCGAGCTGCCACTAACGTTTGCTCAACTTGTTTCTCTGATAACTTAATATCCAGACCCTAGACTGTATATAAAGATGGACGACATGACAGTATATGTCATAAAGCCCGCCTCCTCCAAGTTAGAGGAGGGGACATGGGCCAAAATAAAAAGCCGAAGTTCATGTAAAATAAAATGTTCCCAAAGATGGTTTCTGTCATTTTAGGTAGTGTTAATTATTTATTTGATGCTATAGAAAGGGGGTGAGACGACATGATTGGCAGCTGTAATTCTCTCTTGCTGACAAGCTGCAGCCGTGCTCGGCTCGCGGTTGGTTCGGGCGGGTGACCTCGATAACACAGCTCCACCGCCCGATCACTACTGCACAAACTCTAGCCCCAAATGACATCAAAATCTCAAGATGACAGCTCCCGTATCCCTGATATTTTGGCTCCACTTCTGTACGGTGGGAGGAAGTGGAGACGCGTCGTCCATCTTTACGGTATATACAGTCTATGATCCAGACATGTCATGGGGAGAGGCCCAACATGCTGCCAACGACCGAATGCAATGGAGAGAGCTCATTGGAGCCTTATGTCCCGTAGGGGATGAAGAGGAGTGAGTGAGTGATGATCCAGACATCCAATGACTAAAATAAATAGTTAAAATATATAGTGAAAAACGGACAAGATCTAAAAAGTGTATCTTAAAAATGTGGTTTAAAACTGGATGAAAAGTCAATTTATGACAGCGTCTGGCAGACAACCACAATACTGACGCATGCACAAAGGAGATATGACGCCACTGACAGGCAACCAAGTGAAACAGACCATTATCTTGTTTGAAATCTCTGGGTTTGAGACTTGTTGAAACTTGTTGGAAACATTTGGGCTAATGTAAGGACACAACTCAACAAATTATATAATATAGGTCTAGTGGTTTTTGGACATTTTAATGCAGATAAGTTACATTTTATACCTTTAATTCTTAAAAAGACAACTCTTACTTGATCTCAAAGACTTCATTGTGGAGGTAATTCTCAAAGGTCTTGCGGTACTCTGAGTCCTCTTTCTCCTTCTTGAGCTCCTTGTCGGTTTTGGGGCAGGCGCAGCATCGCGTCCCCGGGCCCTGCTCCTCCGTCTGGTTCCACTTCTGCTCCTCGTCACTGTCCACCTGAGTGGGCTCTCGTGACGGCAACTTCATCCCTGGTGAGATTCAGAGAGGAAAAAAAAAACAGACAGAATGGGATGATTGGTGAGATAGACACAGACACATAACTCAGTTTTATGCACAAATATCCACGTACACACACACTCCTCCTACACACACATGCCAGAAGGGCATGTCTGTCATTGTCATCCCCGGGTCCTCACCCTCTCTAGTGGAGATAAATTAGCAGTGACACAGCCTCCCTGCAGACTCCCATCTCTCCGGATGTGTGGGAGTTATGGGAGTTCAAAAGAGGAAAGTTTGGGCTCGGCTGTGTGCTTACATGGAAGGGCACTGATGGCGGGGCATCCACGTAGGTCAGGCTGTGACAGGAATAACTCAACCAAGATAAATGTCTGAACTTTTCCTGAACCCGAGTCAGCGCAAGAGGAAGATCCTGATTATCTACAGTGCCATGTTTCACGTAGTTTAAGCTACATAATACTACCCAAACAAACGATTCACCTTAACTGCACTTGATTTTCTTGCTCAGTTGGTACAGACTCAGAGTAGAGCAACAACGGTTCAATTCACAAAGGGGCCGTTATGCTGAAAATGCACTCAAAGATAAAACCGTTCTATAAAAGGAATGTTTTTTTTATCCTGCTGAGACACAATGAACACTGTGTCTCAGACATATAGCTGTTGTCATTTCCACATTTTTTTAAACTCCAGTTTTGGTGATTTTAATGTTTTCACAAGCCATAGTCCGTTTGGCTAATCCCAATCAGAATGAAATGATACTTTTAGTTTGTTTTCTATTTAGTCTGGTTCAGTTTCACAGTGCACAAATTAAAGCAGACTAAATAATAATAATAAATATTTGCTGACGGGCATGTATGAAGGAGCAAATTTATCTTTTTCTTTTAGAGAGCTGCCACTTCTATGCAGGGAATCACAGACTTTGATATGACACTTTGACAGCAATGATCTACTGTGCACATTTATCTTGAACTACTTTATAAATGTCACTATTTTTTTTGTGGACTTTATTAATCATATTCTGTATGTTCTCTTTGGCCCAGATGTCAGGCAAACATCGTTCTTCTGCAGGAGTCCAGGTCAGTCCTCTCGCACTCACCTGTCGTTTACCCCTGTCCATCTCAACAAATACACACACAGGCAGCCTGTGATTTGGTTTGCTTAGAAGCGCTCTGAGACCACCTAACCTAACACAAGAGGTCTCGGAACATTTGTTCTTTTTGTCCACACCAGAGTACGATTACTGCGTACACAACCGCCCAAACGGACCGCACCGGAGTTTGATTAACGCAGACTAAATGTTGGCTTGTGAAAACACCTTTAGTTAAAAACACATGCAACTGTTTGGGATGAGAAAATTCTGCCACGGCTTCTACATCAAATGAAACCTTTTTGGGATATGTGAAAGATGTGTTGACATTTAAGAGTTATGTCAGACTTGATAACATTTTATGTATAATGAAGTAAACTTAAAATCTATCAAAACAATGAGGTTGTTTGTTTTGGGCGTTTGGTAAAAATGCTTTTCTGTTGTTGTTTTGTAGGTTTGTTGTGGTGTGGTCGCTGTTAAGATTGTGTGCTTTTATATATTATGTGGGTCAATATATATATATATATTTGGAAAATCAATGATTCAATAAATAAAATAGATCAAATCTTGATATGAACAGTGGTGGAATATAACTAAGTACATTTACTCAAGTACTGTACTTAAGTACAATTTTGACATAATTGTACTTTACTATTTTCATTTATACTACTTTATACTTTTACTCCACTACATTTATTTGACACTTAAAGTAACTGGTTACTTTTTACATTAAAAACATGATATGCTTTGAAGATGTGAAGCAGTGTTATGCTACTAATCTACACAGTAGTATACAAAGTATCTACAATTGGCTCCACATTAACCAACTATAGCAATAAAAGGCTCTTTCATGTAACTGTGAAAGGAACCATTCTGCATAATGAGTACTTTTACTTTTGATACTTTAAGTACATTTTGCTGGTAATACTTCTGTACTTTTACTTCAGTAACATTTGAAATTCCTGACTTTTACTTGTAATGGAGTATTTTTAGACAGTGGTATTTCTACTTATACTTAAGTAAAGGATCTGAGTACTTCTTCCACCACTTGATCTGAACTACCCATAAAGGAGAATCAGAAGTAGTCAAGAGCTCTCCTGCTAACATAAAGATAACAAAATATTTTTTTTATCTCTCTCACTTGTCACATAAAACCACGAACACAGAAGCAGACACAACAACGTGACGACTACAAACGATGTGGCTCACCCTTCTGACAGTAGTCAAACTTGTAGAGCTCGCTGGCTTCAGGCTGGCGCTGGCAGAAGACCAGGTAGTGGGTGATGTTGCCGTTGGGGTCGTTGGGAGATTTCCACTTGAGGATGATCTGGGAGGAAGAGTTGGACGAGGAGATGGGGTCCAGCGGGACAGAAGGTTCTGTGGAGACGATCACAGAAATACAGAGGTTTAATAAGTGGGAATGGTTAATGCTAGGCAGGGCCTCTTAAAGCACTGGTTCCCAACTTGCGGGTACCGACCACAAAGCTTCACGGGGGGGTCGCTGGGCCTTCTTGAGTTTAAGGGGTGTAAGAAAACTTAAAAAAAAAGAATAAACAGTTGGCCTATATCTTAGCATTTCATTAATTTTTTCTAAATGACCAACAATAACACTGAACTGTCAGGGGTCCAAACTCAAGCCTGAAAATATTGACAAGCTGATTTTTAATAATAAAATGTCTTTGGTTTTTGACCATTTTGTTAAAAATACTGCCAGTATATCAAACCGTGAGCTGATTGTACAGTTAAGTAAATTCAGAATATTATATGTAATTTGACTGATCATGATACTGCCGTTTAGTGAGTCTCTGGTTTTTAAAAAAAGATCTGTGTTTCTCTCATGGGAAAGAGATTTTCATTATTATTATTAGATCCTGATACATTGGTGTCACAATCAGCCCATTTCTACAAATGAATCATTGGGATTTACCAAAGACAGCAAAGGAGAAGTGCTGTTTCAATCTAATTTGCATTTCATGTTACAGTATGAACACACACTTACTGGCAGGGCGTTGCTCTGTGACCAACAGCTGCCTGCTCTGTTATCTGCAGTTTGGTTTTTGTTCATTACACCACTTGCATGTGTTTTTCTCTTCTACATCTGAGTGAATAAAATGAGTGCTGGATGTCCATATTTTACAAGTTAATGAGGACCAAATAAACAAAAATATGCATTTTAGTAGAACTTTCTTTACGCTGGGCAGCACAGGAGAGAGCCTTGTTTTGTTTGCTGTAATTTGTACATTTCTTTGAAAGACATTTTATACCATTTTATAAAAGTTGACTCTTCATTGCTGTGGGGTGGATGTCTTTATCTCAGTTTTAGTTTAATCGTTGTTCCCATTGTGGCTTTGGTAGTTTTAGTTTAGTTCTTCTTTAAGTGTTAAGCTGTGGTTAACATGTTTAGTTTCAGTTCTAGTTTTCAGCACTTTTGGCAGGTGTGGTATTTTGAATATTTCAAAATTCAGCTGTGAGAAAATACATGTCAAACTATTTTCTATTAATGGGGTCCTCCCCAAGAAATATTTGAGTTTCTGAGGCTTTGTTTCCTGCATTCTGGTGACTTTTAAAGAATGAAAATTGCAAAATAATTATAAAGTGCACTGCAACAGCAGGTTTATGTTAAATACTTTTAATTCTGAGGAGGGTATACAGAGTAATTGGCCCCTCTGGTGTGAACTTGTGTTAACCCTGGCTTCATCAGTTGTCATTCACTCACTCATTCATTCATTGAGTAAGCCTATTTCTTTCTCCTCCATTTCTCTCTCCTCTCACTGACTAAAGGTCCTTTCAGACAAAACATAACAACGGCACCACTGCGGCTTTCTGCTGCATCGATTAAAGCCCAACTTTGGGTGCAGCACACACTGACAACGTGCGCTGAACCCAGTGGCGATTGCATCTCAAACCGCGAGCAGCTTTCTTCCCCCAGGAAACAATTTGGTATTGCTGTATTGTTGTTCGGAAGGAAACCGAAGGGTTTGACACCCTGTACACTGCCAGAAACAGGTTGAGATAACGAAAAGTAAAAAAGGTGTGAACATTTATCATAAATCGGGAGAAATTGTGACCCCGGGAGGAAACTGGGAGAGGGCGATGAAAAACGGAGTCTCCCGGGAAAATCGGGAGGGTTGGCAAGTACGGTGCTTTTGTGTGACTCTGTGGAGAAACTCAGTTTTACAGATCTGTCAATTAAATCAACTAATCGATTAGTCGACAAAATCCGATGAGTGTTAGTCGGCTAAGAATTTCTTCAGTCGAGGACAGCCTGCTGTGTAGTCTGTTTTCTGTGCTGTAAGTACAAAAATAGGTCACCAGCTACCTGTGGCAGGAACACTGACTGACTGGCATCACCGTATATATATGACTGTCTGGTGAGTCGTCTTTTGACTAGACGCATGAGTCAGGTTTCGAGTGGGAGGCAAAATAAGAGACAATTTACTTATTGTGTTCTTGTCCTTCCCTAAAGTAGATTAGAAGTTATGAGATACAAAAATATCACTGAACAAAGTGTTGACATTTACTTCATAAGAATAGTGTGGGAGGAGGAGAATAAATAGAGGGAGGATGTGCGTGGGGATGTCAGACTGAACCCTAAGGAGACATTGTGTGATTGTGTTGTCCCTGTTTCATGACGGTGCATCGCACTGGTCTGACTGCATTGTCAGACTTCAGTAGCAACAGCTTATTCGTAATGACAGCTTTGCCCTTCTGACGAGGTATGCCGGTTAGACATGACACAGACCAGGAACCCGGAGCGGCTGGCAGACGGAGAGAAAACAACCCTTCCCTGACACGGCTGACTGACACAGTCTCTGCTGGAAGCCGGTTTCGTGTGAGCGAGGGACGTCGTGTTTGATGCGGTTTATCAGGAAGGAAGAGCACGTTGTGTAAAAGGAAGCCGGTTAGACGGGCCATCATGACTACGACGAACTTAAACTGCACACGACGCACGCCGTGGGTGGCAGTGCACAATTAAGCACTTGGGGAAGAGATTTATGATCGCTGCGTGATCGCGGGATGTAGACACCTTGCACGAGGTAGCACCCTGTTGGTCAATGGCACCCCAGGCGGAGCATGCCATCTGTCTTTCCTCTGCCCTGTTCTTGTGCCAAGGACGTTTTGGCAGCTGCCAGACTGACACACACAACACTAGTCAACTAGAGTAACACCACAAGAAATGTAATAGTTCAACCTTAGCACAGAAGATACAGGCCTTTTCCTCTACATGAACTTTAAGGAATACTTCACCCACAAAATGACCATTTGTGTCAATTACTCACCCTGTGTTAACCTTGAATTCTTGAAAAAAACGTAGTTTTTCTCTCATGCCTCCGCGGTGTGGCGAAAAATGGAGAATTGAAGTAAATGGGGGCCGCTTTTGACAGCAAAACTATATCAAAATATTTGTTTACATACTCTCACACAACTCGTGCAGTATAATCCAAGTCTTATCTATCTAGTTGTATGCTCACTACCACCTCCCAAACACATGCATCTTTGCTAAAACTTTACTATTTAAACAGGCGCGCTACTTGTCTGTGCGAGTCCGAAGTGTTTTTAGAAAACAGAAAAAACTAAAGGCCCGACTTCAAGGAACTAGCGGCGATGAAGGCCGACTGTTGCGTCTCCTCACGTCGCCTTTGTTTTGGCCGACAAGTTGCATTTGAACACACTGCAAAGACTACAGTCGACGGCCAGTTACCACGTACGTTTTGTGCCTGCGTGAGATGAAATAACTCTCCACACCAGCAGATCCTGGTAGTCTGTATTTGTCATTCAAAAAGGGAAACCGGAAGACCGAGGACTAAATATGTACAAGCAGTTGTTGTGATTCGTACAAGAAACAAAGCGACGCTTGCCGACCATCTTCACACCACTCTCACTCACCACTTAGCTTCATTCCAGATGGCCATGTCGTTGTGAAAATATCCGTGTATTGGAATGATCAGATGAGATGAAGATGAAAAATGAGAAGAGCCTTCTGTGTTTTTCCTCTTGACTTTACTCGTTTGCTTGCTTTCCTCACTTCCGTTTCTCTTCAAGTGCACTGATTCTTTTAAGCTGAACCGCCGATTAGAGTGATTTCTCTCACAGACAAGCTCCGCCGCCGATTCTCGAACACGGGCAGTCTGGAGCCGACGGTGCGAAAAACCAGATGCTCACCAACGGCCCCAAACTGTCTGACAGCCGACCGTCGGCTTGGTGTGTCAGGGCCTTTAGTTAGTTTTCTTCAAGAATTCAAGGTAACACGGGGTGAGTAATTAATATACAAATTAATTTTGCGGGTGAAGTATTCCTTTAACTACCCATAACCTGGACTTTTAATAACCTGTAAGACTTTGGTTTGAGGTTCCTACCTTGTGTTTCCACTGTGCTTTACAAGCAAGAACATTTTTGATATGTGTCATTGAAAAGAAAATGAATCAGGTCATTTGCTTGGCAAGTGCAGTTGTGGGACAGACAATAACAGAATAAGTGTGGTTCATATTGATGTCCTTTCTATGTTTACATATTTAAACGTCAATATCAAGACATTAATGGAAGGGCTGCTGCTGGATTTTCTCCTGAATCAGAAAACGGGGAGGTGCTGAGCTGATATATATACTATACATACCAAAGTAACCCGAATGTTACCATAAAATGTAATGAATCAGAATCACCTGTATACTGAAACTCACTTCCACACAGTGCTTAGTGTTTTAGCTAATATTATTAACAGTCATTAATTGCATTTAATGTCCCTGAGAATATCTGGAACTTTAGTACCACCTCCTGAGAAGTGCTGAATTTTAGGGTTAGGGAATGTTGTGTATAAATATCCAATCCAGAGATTTTTACTGAACAACCAGTGAACAACACAAATCTCAATCGGTCTTACTGGTGGCGTTGGTGCGAACGTAGATGATCTCGCTCTTGGCTCCGTGGACCTGGTGCTCGTCAGAGGCTGAGAGCTGCGTTTTCACCATGATGGCGTACTGCGTCCAGGGCTTCAGTGGCAGGATGAGATGACCCGGCTCAAACTGCTCTTTGTCCCCCTCCGTGGCTCGACGTGGAGGGTCCACGTCAGCGATCACCCAGCTGTTGGAGCCGCAGGCGTCCTGCCCGTCAAACTCGGTTACGTTCTGAAAAGGTCTATTGTGGGGAAAAACAATAACAGTATAAGAAAGAAACAATTGTTATATGTAGGCCTAAATTGTATTCCAGTTCAGAAAAGATATTAAATTTCAGTTTGATGTTTTACAGCAATTTATCATTGTGTTTATCTGAGCAGTCAGTAAAGGAATAGAGCTTTTAGAGGGAGGATATTCAGGATATCTTCTAGATTTTACTACTTTGTAGAGCTACCAATTAAAAAAAACAATCAGGTTGAAACAAATGAGAACTAAAAAATAGTCTCTTCAAATGAATTCAACTGTAAAATGTATCGCAAGATTGAGGTTTAGTTCATTCGTGGTACCTCACTGAAGCCAACAGGTGACTTCATTGGTTGCTGTGGCAACGTTACTGCAGGCGTTTTGAAAAGACAACAAACAGCCTGATCTTCCTGCACGAATTTTCCATCTATAGTGTTAAATCTAGGGCTGTCAAAGTTAACATGATAATAACGCATTGACGAAACTTGCGTTTTTTAGGTTTTGTAGCGGCCTCAGATTTAAAGAATGAAGATACTGGCATCTTATAAAACTAGAAAACCTAAGGAATCCACCGGTACCAATCATGTCACACTAGCTTGTCACAAAGGCTAAATGACGCTCCAAACTAAACTTTGGTGAGGAAAAACTGGCGTAGCCATTTTCAAAGGGGTCCCTTGACCTCTGACCTCAAGATATGTGAATGAAAATGGGTTCTCTGGGTACCCACAAGTCTCCCCTTTACAGAAATGCCCACTTTATGATAATCACATGCAGTTTGGGGCAAGTCATAGTCAAGTCAGCACACTGACACACTGACAGCTGTTGTTGCCTGTTGGGCCATGTTATGGTTTGAGCATATCTATGAGGGTTTATGGACAATATTTGTCATTGTTTTGTGTTGGAAATGGATTTTGAATAATAAATATATACATACATTTGCATAAAGCAGCATATTTGTCAACTTCCATGTTGATAAAAGTATTAAATATTTGACAAATCTCACTTTAAGGTTTATTTTTTAACAGAAAAAAAATGTGTGACTCATTTGCAGCTAATTGCACTAATTGACAGCCCTAGTTGAATCCAAAATGCTTCCTTACATTACTTCTCAGTCACTTTGGTGTCATGGTTTGAAGACATGTTGTTCTTAGCTGTTTATATGTCATCTGTTATATATTATATATGATAATTATGTGTTATATGATTTCTATGCAAGTGTTTTAAATAAGTCAGTGAAGCAGGAAATTACATTACCACAATCCGCTAGATTTAACTGATAACTCTATTCATCTTTTTCTTATCTATAAAGTACTTAAGCAGCTGAAAACAATATTTGTCTGGCAGAGACCCAACTCTGAGTGTGACTGATGGCTGAAGAGTTACTCACGCTTCTTTGTAGAGCACCATGAAGCCCAGCAGATCTCTGAAGTCTGGAGGCCAGAAGGGTTCCCACTTGACCATTATTTTATCGCTCATGGTTCGAATCTGGGTAAACTTCAACACATGGTTCTCGCCTGAGAAAAGACATTAATCAGTTAAAAGCAACGAACAGCAGAAAAAGTTCAAAGTAAAGCAAGAAATTATGTTAGTTGTTAAATCTCTGTTATTGGGAGATATCAGTGAAGAAACATCTGCTTTTGTTGATTTAGTGTGAAATATACCGAAGTCCTGGAGCAGCCGCTCACCTCCACCTACACAATCATTTTAAGTAGATTAAGGACGCGTTCACACCCTGTTTGGTGAACAAACTCAGGTCCGTTTGTCCGGTTAGTACGGTTCTTTTGGGCTGGTGTGAAAGCTGTCAATTGAACCCTGGTGCGGACCAAACAACCGGAGTCAGCTTCGAAGCGGACTCTGGTGCCAGCCAGACCACAACCACAGGATGTTATGATAGCACATATGTGATTTTAGCATGATTTCAAAAGCTAAAATATAATAAAACCTTCTGCTGATTGTGAAATCTGTTCAGGGAGTGATCTTATACTTGATCTGTATAAGGCCATATATTTTTGGTAACCATGGTAACACGTATAAGTCAGCGCTCCAGGGATGGCATATTTTTTGTAGGCCAACCAGGAAGTTAGCATCGCCCTGGTTCCCTCGACAAAAAGCCAATGGGATTTTTCCAATGGGTTTTGGATTATTCCAGAAAATAAGCTCTGTGGCAAACAAACGTTTATGAAACTTACACGTAGCAAGATAACCTTCACAATGAGCACCACTTTTATGATTTTTTTAAGCGTAAATGCAATCGCCAGAGGTAAAAAGCTAACGTTAGGCTATAGACGAACTACACCACTATTGCATGACTTCAAAGTCACCTCCACTAAGCTAAAGGTGGACTAGTGTTCGGTGTGATGACGTTTAGTAGTCTCATGTTAGAAAAAGTGAAAACATAAAACTTCAAAATTCACGAGTGGTGTATCTACTGCCGTATTTTATATTGTAGAACAAAATGTTAAAATCTCTTCAGCTTGTGTTAACCACAGACCTTATTTCAGGCATCTAACTAAAAACCCATTGACTTCCAGACGAGGGAACCTCTTGGTTCATTTGTAAAAAGTCAGTGTGAACAGGAACCAGACAAAAACTTCAACAATATATCTTGTAAAGCATCAGGAGTTAAGATAAGACCAGAGAGTTTGACAATATGACAAAATTGAGACAACTGCCCCAGATCTTGGTCCCCCGATCCCGATCTTGGTTATTAGACACTAAAGTATCCCAAATTTTGAAGCATCCCATCCCCTTCCGTCTCTTCTCTTTACTTGCTCTCTCTTATGTCAAACTAATAAAGGAAATGTATCAAAAACATATAAAAGAGAGATTATCCCGGCGTCTTAATCTATATAGAAGCACAGTGAACTCACCCCTGCATCTCTTAACTTGAATCGAACATGTGGTTTAAGATGGAAAGGACAAAAATAGCCTACATCACTGTTACCATGTTGGCAGTTATTGGTGCTTTGCTCTGTTGGTTGTTCCTAGTTAATCTGTGTGACATTTGCAAACATAGAAGGACAGGAAATGACCATCATAGCAATAACTAGGATTATGTTTGCGTCTGTACCAGCGGTGCCTCTTGTGTTTTTTCTGCTACCATGGTAACTCCTCCAACAACTGACATGTCCTCAGAGCAGAGGGTTCTTACATGAGGCCTGGTCTCCATTGGTCTTTGAGGCGATGTCGTTCTTGACTTGACGCTCTTTGGTCCCCGTCACCTCCTCCATCTTGCGGATCTCGGACATGCAGAGTTTGGAGTTGTAGTGGAAAAACATGCGTCCCTGCAGGATGGTCAGCTTGTGTTTGGACCAATCCCAGAGCTGCCGAAGGTTCTGGTTATCCAGAGCATAGAACGAGTAATTCCTGGAAAAGAACACACAAGATTTCATGATATATGTGACATTTAGCTGAGGATATTATTAAAGAGGAACATCAATAGAAACATATTTCAGCACGGTTAGCCTACAATTTGCATCATATGCCTATCCTTTGCCATTTCTGCTGTAAGTGTAGCCCATTGTGCTACAAGCGTCTTCCACCTCGTCTGAATGAAGCCTCATATATGATTTGTCTAACCAAAAACAGTTACCACAGAAAGACATTTTGAAAAGGTCAGTCCTTCCGCTTTTAACTCATAATTACAGGAGGAGGCTCTGACATGGCGAGGGTGAGATGAGTTTCAGAGGACGGAGTCTCACCCGATTTCCTGTTCCTCTCCACGAATAACACGGAGTTTGCGGAAAAAAGAGAGGGAGACGAGGGCGTAGGAACGTCGCACTGTCAGGTAGCCAGTGATCTCCTCCAGCTGGCCCAGGCTGGCCTCCAGTTCAGCTGCTATGTTGTCTGCAGAAAACCAAAAGACACAAGTGACTTCGGATTCTACAGCACGCTTACAGTAGAACAAAAACACTCCCACGCAGCTGTTCTTTTCTGCTGTGTTTTCAATTTGGTTTCATCTTTTTTCTTTTAAATCACCGTCTTCTGAATTATATAAAAGATGGAAAAAGGTGCCTATAACATGTAAGGTGTTAGAAGACAATTATTATATTTAACACCCTTCATAGTTTAGGATATATGGGATACAGTTTAGTATCAAATGATGATGTGCTCTGTTATGTTACTGTATTTTATGGTCTGGTGAAAATATTTAATTATGATTAATCCCACATTGTTTTATTTGTTCAAAATGTACATTAAAGGGAGATTTGTCAAGTATTTAATACACTTATCAACATGGGAGTGGGCAAATATGCTTATTATTTATTATAAATAATATTTATCTTATTTCATTTTAAATTTATGCTGACGTATGTTCGACTGTTTGTTTCTTTTGATGTCATTTCCTGGTTTTGTGTAATGTCGACCTGTCTCTGTGCTTCTGTTGTGTTGATCAGTTGTATACTGTCATCTCATTCCACCAAACAAACCCCAGATACTCACTTCCTCCACGCAGGTTGATGACGAGGCTCCCGTTGAGAACAGTGCAGCCTCTCAACTCCTGGGCAGCCGTGACGGACTCCACAGTTTGCAGACCCATACAGACCTTGGGACAAAGCCCTGCACAGGGAGTGCAGTTGAGTCTACAGAACAAAAGGGAAAAAACAACACTGATTAGAAAAATATTTCAGGAAAATGTGTGCATGACAACAACATGTGTTGGTGCTACAGACTACAACTCGGAGATTCCATTCTTGGAGGGATTCCATTTCTGCCAATAGATCCGCCTAATTGTTACACACTGTTCCTTTAACATCTGTCTCTTCAGGTGCTAAATGCTCCACTATGCTCACCAGCTTATTGTTAACTTTGTCCATCTGGCATGTGGTGCTGGGCAGGTAGCGTTCAGTCTGAGTTTAGAGGTTTTTTGCTGAAAATCGCTGCCTGTTGTGGCTGAATGTACTGGTAGAGCTGTGAGATTAAACTAAATGAGTAAAGTTGTGGGCCGGACGGATAAACAATGAGCTGAAAGGCGCTAAAACGCTCCGTAGAGCTGAGATGGGTGATAAGTCTACTATAAGGGACACCCTTCCTTGCTGCTCTGAATAAGTTCTTCACTGTATGCATAACAAAAACACTGAAAATAAAGCTTTCCTCAACTTTTGTTTTGAATTAACTGAAAAAATGAACTGACCCCAACCCTTCACCTTAGCAACCGAGTTAAACAACCTGGCTTACGTAATGCTTTCATAACAAGTCTCTTCTCATAACAGGTATATGGTCATGGCTTTGTGTGTCAACCATATTAACCCATTTCCTGAAAAGCCGTCTGTTCAATCCCCGCACTCATAATGCGGCGAGAGCAAACTTTGATGAGGTAAAATCCAAAGTACACAGCAGCAACCTCTGCAACCTCTCAGATTCACACAGCAGAGCGAGCAGATATCTCTTAGCGGAGACACTTGCTGCAGAGGAGTTAAGGCTTGGATTAGACAATGACGGGCTGTTTGCTCAGCGCCATTGTCCTGATTGTGTTAAAAGTATTTTTTGCCGCTGGCTTGTTTATGAGGTGAGAATGCCTTTTGTTTTGTAACAGTTGAGTAAGCTGGCAGGACAAATACAGAAGAATGTGGCATTTCTTTTGTGAATGCAAAATAATGGAAGCTGGTGGTAATGTGTTAATGGCACTGCATGTCTAGTCTACAAATACATGAGCCACTTCTAAATGAGATTAATGACAGCTTTCAACAACAAAACAAACCACCCACGTGACAAAAACACAAAAGATAAAATAGCTGAGAAGTTCAAGATTCAAGATTCAAGATTCAAGATGTTTATTGTCACGCCGGTTGTACAGGTACAAACGTGTGAAATAGTGTCTGTGTCTGTGTCTGTGTCTGTGTCTGTGTCTGTGTCTGTGTCTGTGTCTGTGTCGTGCCAGTAAAGATTGTGGGCATTGTTTTTTTATCTGGCTCACGACGCGCCTGATCTATCTTGACCTTTTTCCCTCTCCAGTGCCACATCTGCACTTTCAGCCGAGACACTCATAACGCCTTGGAGTACACCGCTTATCCACAAAGCACTTTCATTTCCACAGCTTAGTTTAAAGCCAGCGACGGGAGAGAGATGCCAAAAAGAAGAAAAGAGATGGGCCATAAGGGGAACAGAAAGGGGAGTCAAATCTAAAAGGCTGAGATAGTAGTGCCGCAGGGTTCACCACAGGTCAACAGTAGCCTGAAGGTTTGGATGAGATTGTTGATCACCTGGTAAGAAGTGATCAAATCTGGCGCCTGGGTTAGCTCAGTTGGTAGAGCGGGCGTCCATGTATTAAGGCTTGGTCCTGACCGCGGCGGCCCGGGTTCGAATCCGGCCTGTGGCCCTTTCCGCATCCACTCTCTCTCTCCCCCCTTTCACGACTCTATCCACTGTCCTGTCATAAAAATGGAAAATGCCCCCAAAAAAATAACTTTAAAAAAAAAAAGAAGTGATCAAATCTTTTTAACGAAATTTGTTCAAGCATTATTTCAAAAATTCCACTTAAGCTACACGTGTGCAGCGAAGGCAAAAGGAAATTATACAATCATATAAAAATATTAAGGCTGTCATCGACCAAAGAAATCCTTAGTCGACTAACACTCATACGACTTTGACGATTAGTTGATTTAATCGACAGATCTGTTTCTCCACAAAGAATCACACAAAAGCACCACTTTAAATCTTGTGTTTACCATAACTTTACATAACTTTCTTAGAAATAAGTAGGTCTGTCAAAGTTAACGTGATAACGCGTTAACGCAAATTTGTTTAAATGCCACAAATTTCTTTAACGCATTAACACAACTTGCGATTTTTAACTAACCTCTTAAAAAAACGAAGGGCAGTCGATCTTTCAGAAGTTGTAGCGGCTTTTAAAGCTAGAGTGAAGATACTGATAACATATGCAACTGAGTAATTTCTTAAAGAAAGAAAAAGTCAAAATTCTCTGATTCCAGCTACTTAAATGTGAATTTCTTTCTGGCAATTAGTCGACTAATTGCTCTTTTTGGTCTTAGTCAACTTTCTTTAGTCGAGTAGTCGTTTTTATGCTTTTTTCATGCTGAATGACTCAAAGAAACGTATGAGCACATCTCTGGTAAACACAAGATTTAAAGTGGTGCTTTCGTGTGATTCTTTGTGGAGAAACTCAGTTTTAAAGATCTGTGGATTAAATCGACTAATCTATTAGTCGACAAAATCGTTTGTGTTTGTCGACTAAGAATGTCTTTGGTCGAGGACAGCCCTAAAATCAAATTAAAGGGAGCTTCTCAGTCATTATTTCTGCTCAACAAATGAACACATCTGAATGAGTATGCCTTCTTTTTCTGATTCAAAACTTTGGATCTGAACTGTAAAAGAAAGTTAGAAGCACTCTTTTCTTTCACAACAATAACACTTGAGCAAGGCCCTTCACCCTCATCTGCTCCAGTGGAGCCGGATCCGCTCAGAGAGTCCCACTAGAAACCTCTCAGGTGTGAATGTACAGTATGTAACTCCATGAATGTGAAGCTGCATGTTGTTTGAACAGAGATTATGTACTTTGGTAAATTCTGTGTGGACAAATAAAGGTTAAACACACATTACTTTTCCTTGTCATCGCTGTTGTCAGTGACAGACTGCCTGCTGGTCTACGCTGCTGTAGTTGCTTGCCAGACGGACCCTCTATCTCTTTGCAGCCAGCCAAGGGAGCCGAGGCCCTGCACCCCGGGGGACTGACAGTCTGGCCTGAATGCCTCCCCGACTTCCTTGGTGTTTAACTGACACCATGTCAACTAGCCAGTCATGTTGTAACAGAATACAAAAAGTCTTGAAAGATCCAGCTGCGTTTCCAACCTCTGCCTGAGCAGAATGATTAGGGCTGTCTGGAGTGTCTCGCGGGCACGCCCACGCTAGTCAGCAGCTCTGTCACGGTCAATCAAGGTGTCAAAGAGGGACGCGATAAAGGTCACCGGTAAGTCAGCACAAGCACAACGCCCCTCTATAGAGAGGGAAATCTGTTTGGGTGCAGCTACGAAGATACACGCACTACGGGTTGTAAATTATACATATAGAGAAAAGGGGGAAAAAAACACTTACTATGGCTGCACAATGCAATGCAGACACCAGCGGTTGGTAAACAACCAGCAATTTTGTTCAGCATGTGAGCCAAAAAAAAATGTAGGGGATGGATACAGAGTCATAATCAGAAATGTAGATGTGCCAGGCTTCCTACTGCGCTGAACCACTTTGACCCAGCTGTCGGTGGTCTCACCGACACAAATGCTAAAAACAGGTGGACATATAAAGAGCGCTGTCTAAACTCAGCAGGACCTTCAGTTCCTGCACTGTCACTCTGTGGAACAAACACAGTGACAAGAGCTAAACACAGGCAGGACATTCTTTCTCTTTCTTTCTTTTGTTGTTATTGTTGTTGAGATGTTCACTGTCGTATCATTTGTTCTTATTGGACTGCTTTGTGTATGATTGTCCGTTCTAAAGGCCCAACGCAAAGACTATCAGCCGACGGCCAGTTAGCACGTACGTTCTGCGCCTGCGTGAGATGAAATAACTCTCCACCAGCAGGCGGCTCTGCTGTGCCGCATTACGTTTCGCAATGATGCTCTTGTTTTGTCTTGTGTTATAAATCCAGTGCATCTCTTTCCTTTACAGCGGTGCCCTTTCGCCTCGCTCAGCGGGTCAGGGACGGCCTCTCGGTGTGGGAGGATCCCCCTCGTGGGAACTCTCCCCGGCGCTGGCTGGCCCTCGCCGGATGTATTTCCTCCGTGGTGGCGCGACGCAACTGGCTCTAGATCTACTTGGAAAGGCCCGGGGTGAAAGTTGGGCATTACAGCACCCCTCGCCCGCCGCTTAGTGCTCGCTGTGCCCCTTTCTCCCTGCTCCGGGGCGGACTGTCCTTAGTGCGAAACACGGAGCCTGTCATCGTTTACCATGCTTTGTGGGTGTGACTTTGTTTGCCGTGTCATCACCATTCATATCTATACAACCAATGTGATTATAACTAAATTGTTTACTAGAGCAGAAAGTTCTTCAAAGATCTAGCCTCTTAATTTTGCTCTCAAAGTGCACCAAATTGATACATTTAACTTTAAAATGTTCACAAATTTCTTTCTAAATGCATGATGTGTCCAAAGTTTTTTGCCATAATCGAGCAGCCCTAAATATACCAATCAAATGAATATTGCATAATACCTGGGAGTCTTCTTAATAATAATGAAAGAATTAGATGTTGTTTTAGGGAAATAAACACATGTAGGAGAATCAACAAGTCGCCTATGTAAAGGCCCAGGAGGATTAAATAATGACGTATATGTGAATGTGTGTGTGTGCATGCAGAATATTAAGCCAGCTACACCAATCACACATTGTTCCAACAGACCATCAAGAGCCCATCAGAGCAGCACGAGTGTCCACTTACGAGGAGGAGTTGACGGTCGTGTAGCCGGAGGGACACTCTGGGACGCAGGCACCGTTGTGGATGACGTACTCGTGGCAGTTGGGGCTCTTGCTGCGCTCCTTCTCCCGCTCCTTCTCCCGCTTGCATCTGTTGTGGAGATCTTGGCAGAAGGAGAAGGGGACGCAGCGCCAGCCCTTGTAGGTGAAAAGGTTTTCGGGGCAGCGCTCCACACAGTTCTCCTCGTGCTGGAGGCCGCGGCAGGCCACGCAGTGATCGGCTGAGTGGGGCTTCATGCAGCCGCCCAGGCACTGGTCGTGGCAGCACTGGCCGTCCTTGGTGCAGGCTCGATTTTTACACTGAACAGGGCACACTGCAGGTGAGAGAGGAAAACAAAGTTAGTGAAGCAACGACGAGACCAGTCAAAGAAAAGGTTACTTGGTCAATTTAAATGTATAAGTATTAAGGACTGAATGCAGGAAGAGAGACACATGAAACAGAAGCTTATAAGCATTCAAACACCTACATAGTATTTCAGTTCCCCAAGTGACACAGGTTTAATCTCCAGTGACAATATATCTTTATATCTCCATCTCCACAGAAATCAGCGGGAGTGAAATCCCTCCTCGCTGCACTAGCCAGCAGCCCAGACGGCCATCTGTCATTGGCCAACAAGCATTTTGAATACAAACAGCAGGGATCCATCCAGCACTAGTTGAAGAAGGCTCGGTGAAAGTGAGACAGAGAGGGTAAAAAATGCCATCTGAATGAGACGCGTGCAAGATGTCTTTGATTGGTTTCTTTTTTTGTTCTTTTAGAGGCTTTCAAGCACATTTCATAACTGACTACACTAATATAAAATGTAGTTAATGCAACTATAATAATAAACTTTATTTATAGAGCACTTATCAAAACAAAGAACGAAGTGCTTCACAGAGAGAAAATGAAATAAAATACCAAAGCGAATGATAAAATACATGAACAGCAAGATTGAAATAATAAACAATAAATAAAAAATCAATGAAATAAACAGGCAGCTCAGATACAATCAGGATATGCTTTCTCATAAATGTATCTTTTTAGAAGAGACTTAAACCGGCAGTAGGCAGAATATCTTTGACATCATTGGGCAAAAAATCCATAATAACCTTTCAGCATATTGTAATTCAAGTGTTTTGAGAGAAAACTTCTGACTTCTGCACCTCCTCATGGCTCTGTTTTCAGGCTTTAAAAAATCTAGCTTGTGACGGGAGACTTTGGCCAATCACAGGTAATTTCAGAGAGAGAGAGCGTTCCTATTGGCTGTGCTCCGGTCATGTGACCGATGCTTGGCTTTCCTTCAAGAGGTCTCAACATGGCTGCCGGATCACAAACTTTCTCATTTTACAGCTAAACAGTGCACTACAAGATGTTTCTGAAAACATTTGAGACCAGAAATAGGCATTACGGTAACAGAATATTGATTCATATTTGATCAGCGCTGCCTAGTTTGACCGTTTGATCGGAGATCACAAGTGATTGACAGCTGCTCAGAGACATCAGGCTCCAGCTTGACTCTGATTGGTTGTTTTCCTCCGGTCTGTGAAATCTTGCAGATGGCATTAGGAACACCAGAGGACACCGGAGGACACAGAGGAACATGATTTTTTCCAGATTACCTGTCTCATGCACTACTGTCAGGATATAGTGACCGTTTTATAAAAATAACTTTTTTTAATCATATTTGCTCCAATTCTTCCCTCCTTTAAAAGAAGACACTGACTCAGGCAGCTTTATTTCCTCCGGCAGGTTGTTCTAGATCCTCAGGGCCCTGAATGTCTCTTCCTTTTTTGTGTTGTTTTATTTAAATTAAAAAAAGAAGAAAAAAAACTCTTGCAGCACCATTGCCCGTCCTCAAGGTGACTTTGGGAACCACTATAATAGATATACAGTAGATATATCACAACATCTGTTTAGATATGGCAAATCACACATCAAAGTGTCTGGTTGATTAGTGCTGAAACAATTATTTGATTAATCAATAGACAGGAAAATAATAAACAAGAATTGTGTCAATTGAAATATCATTTATCAAGCAAAAAAGGACAGATGTTCAATGGTTCCAACATCTGAAATGTGTAGATTTGCTGCGTCTCTCTGTTTTATATCTGATTGATTGATTTAATTATTCCTTTTTTTTTCTTAGAGTTGTTCCAATACCAATACCAGTATCAGAAATGCGTCCGATACTGCTCACTGGCCACATTATTGCGAATACAAAGCCCTAGTACCTGTGAGGGTTTCTGGACAATATTTATCATTGTTTTTAGTTGTTAATTGATTTCCAATAATAAATATAGACATACATTTGCATAAAGCAGCATATTTGCCCACTCCCATGTTGATAAGAGTATTAAATACTTGACAAATCTCCCTTTATGGTACATGTTGAACTGATAAAAGAATGTGCGATTAATTTGTGATTATTCATTGGCAATCATTAAATATTTTAATTGATTAACAGCCCTAGTTTAGACCATTATGTCATTTGACCATTTCTCCCTGAAGTTGAGGGATACTTTTCACAGCGAAGCATGTTATGAAAGAATCATTGAAAATGTAATTCTTTGGGTTTTTGAATGCTGGTCGGACAAAACAAGGCAGATGAAGTTGTCACTTTGGCTTCTGGGAAATTGTGATGGACATTTTTTTCATTATTTTCTGATGTTTATATCGTAGATTAAATCATTAATGGAAAAAAATAACTAAGATTAACTGATAATGACAATAATCCTTAGTTGAAGCCCTGCAGTTGTTGCACAACACTGTGTTGCGATTTACTATATCCAAATAATCTCACATCATCATTACAATGACACACGATATATATCCATGCATCGGTAAACCCAAATCATCTAAAGTAGCTAAACAAAGGCCTCTTTCTAGCAACATGACCAACACAAGCTCTTTGTAGGCACGCAGAAGATATAAACACTGACAGAAAGATAAAGTGCCCTCACAGTCACACAAACCGAAGTTCAGCGTTGTTTTTAGGGGGCGTAAACGCGATCAACTAAGGACAGAGACAAGTCTGAACGCTGGCTGTTTTTGCATACGTCTGCATGTGTGTGTGTGCGCGCCTGTAAATCAGCCTGTTACATAACATTAGACTCTCAGGATCGGCGTGTGTGTGTGAGTACGTGCATCAGAGTTTGTGTGCGTGTGTGTTGTGGTCTCGGTGTAGGTGTGAGGATGGACGGAGGCTTCTCAGAGGTAAATACAGCTGACTGACCTGCCTGCTGAGATTAGCTTGCCATCCACGAGGGCCACATTAAGACGGTTGGACAGATAATCATCGCCGAGGTTAGGGGCGGGTTACAGGTCACAGGCCGTAAAGTTGTGAGTATGTGTGTCTTTTACGGGTCTGAGCTAATATTCAGTCACATAAACCAGAAACAAGAAGTGAAATTTGGGTGCTTTACTTCCCATTACAGGAGACAATTAATCTCTTGTTTGCTTCCTTTTCTATTGTGTCCAAAACTGCTCGGTTTCATTAGTGTCACGAGGTCAACCGTTAAACGAACAATACAACATGAACCCCCTGTCTTACATTCACAGAGGTAAGCTCTTGAAGCTCATGGAGAGCGTGTGTTTGGGGCGGCAGCAACATGAGAATGACAGTGTGAGGGGGGGGGGGGGGGCTAAAGGGGGCATGGTGCTAGAAAAACAAATGATATAACCACCTTTTATCTACGTCAGCCTGCTAGTCGAAATAATCTGCCCCGCCGTGGGATTTACAAAGAGCACTGAGGATGATTACACACTGAAAAATGTCCTCTTGTTATTATGTTTTTCCTTCCGTCTCCAACGTTTATTTCAAAACCTGCCCTTCAACTTTTCCTCAAATGCATGGACGCAAACACGTACACACTGTACACACTATACACAAAAGCGTTGCTGTGTGCTTTCACTGACTCCCGATCCTGCAGCACGGCTCCATGTCGGAGCACAGGCCCAGCAGCAGATCCACCCTCAGCCTTAGCCAATGTGTTGGCTAGCTGTAGAAGCTAGCCATTCAAATGGCCTCTCCCATCTCCAAGGAAGACAGGCGCACAGTTTAACCCTTTGTGTGCCTCTCTCTCTTTTTCCTCTCAGCCAGTCAGACGGTATTAAAAGCAGCAGCAATGGGAGGTATGCAAAGAAAACAACACGAGTAACAGGCTGGAGCTGCTCACTACTACGAATCGGCTGCTTTTCTGCTAATCTGAAGCACAAGTCGTTCCTATTAAGTGCTTCAGATTTTATTTCTTCTTTGTCATGCACATAAATCTTGCCTGAAGAAAGAACAAAGTGCTCCGGGAAAATCTTTTTTTATACAGAAGTCCTTGTTGAGAGAAGCGTGGCGCATCCAGTAGTAAATGGGTTCAAACTCGTGCTGAACCAATCATGTTATGTTAGTATTGTGCTGAGCAGCTCGCTGCCTCAGGCGATGCATCATGCCTCATCATGTCCACAACTCATTAGCAGGTTTTACAGACTTCCAACGGCCCGGGAACAACTTTTCATCCAGATATCTCTAGTTGAAAAATTGATGCCTCCTTTTACAAACTGATTGGTAAAATAAATTAGGGCTGCAACAAACTGCTTGGTATTTCCTTAACTGATCTCAACATTGATGCTGAGTCACAAACTTTCTGATTTTACAGCTAAACAGGACACTACAAGATGTTTCAGAAAACATTTGAGGTGACAAATAGGCATTACAGTAACAGAATATTGATTCATATTCGATCAGCGCTGCCTAGTTTGACCATTTTATCGGAGTTTGCGAGTGATTGACAGCTGCTCAGAGACGGCAGGACACCGGAGGACACTGAGGCACATGATTTTTTTCAGATTACCTGACTAATGCACTACTATCAGGATATAGTGACCGTTTTATAAAAATAACTTTTTCTTAATCATATTTGCTCCATTTCTACCCACTGCTGCTTTAATCGATTAGTTGTTTGATCTATAAAATTTCAGAAAACGGTGAAAAATGTCAATCAGTGTCTCCCAAAACCCAAGATGATGTCCTGAAATGTCTTGTTTTGTCCACAACTCAAAGATATTCAGTTGACTGTCATGGAGGAGTAAAGAAACCAGAAAATATTCACATTTAAGAAGCTAGAATCAGAGAGTTTTGACTCTTTTTCTTAAAAAATGACTCAAACCGATTAATCGATTATCAAAATAATTGGAAATAATTTACATAGTTGACAACTAATCAATTAATCGTTGCAGATCTAAAATAAATAATGATAAAATATAATATAAGTAAGTAAGTAATATAAGTATTTCAGACACTTTGTTGAGCATTTTTTGCCCAATGTTCAGAATATGTTTGAATGATGACCGGTGAAAATGTTTCTTTCTAAATGGATGCGTGTTATTTTGAGTTACTGTAGCTCCATTAAATGTTGCTACAGGTCTTTTAATTATTATTCAATAATGATGTTGAGCTGAAAGAATTAGGGGCCTTACACATGCTGCGTGTTTTGCGCGCTCAAATCCATTGTTCTCAATGTAGACGCGCGGCAGACTTGCTCAAACGCGAGCCGTCACGGTGCGCAAGCGTTCCCAAGTGCCTATTTTTCAGGCTGCGCTCCTTTTCTTTCTTCTGTTAATATCAGTCTACGGAGTATATGGAGGAAAAGTTAATAATTTTAGTGCAGGGCTACCCAGAGCTTTATAATCTGTACCACAAACTATTTTACCAGCTTTACCCTTTCCATGCGAGGACATCACAACATCCGGTTGAAAGGTTAGCCAACTTGACACAGATACATTTAGTGTAAAGCCACTGTGAGGGATTTACAATGCTGGAAATGCATTTATCTTTGTTTTGATTGAGTTCAGTTTAGTCAGTGAGGCTTTTACTGCAAATTCAACATCATCGTCATCGCAGCACGCAGGTTTTGGTTGCTTAGTAACAGCAAGCGTGACAGGAGCGCAACCTCCCAAGCACATTGGAAAGAAAAAAAGCGTCACAGCTGGTATTTTCCACGCATTCTTAGAGGTGGCATGTGTACGCACCCTAAATCTATTAATCGACTAGTCAAAAGACCTGAACTATTTTGATAATCAATAAATCACTTCAGTTGTTTTTACTGCTTTTCTCTGTATTATATAAGTTCAAATTAAATATGTTTGGATTTTGAACTGCTGGTTGGACAAAACATTCAAAGACATTCTCAGAACTTGTGATGGGCATTTTAATTATTCTTTTTTTTTTTTTACATTTCAATCTGAGTATATAATAATAATAAATGATGAAAATACTTGTCTGTTGCAGCAACGCAAATGTTACCTGATGTTTTTTAACAGAGAAAAAAAACAACACAAGGGTTAATGTGGGTCAGTCAATTTCAGTGACTTCAAACATGCACTGGGTGCCACCTGAGCGAACAAGCGGCCAACCACTTTCATGAAGCACCAAAACAAACCAATCTCCGTCCAAAAGATTTGTACAGCTCACTCTGTCAGCAGCTGACTTGGCCATGTGTGTCTGCTGAGCTGAAATCAATGCCGGTAGACAGTTGATCCTAAATTAGCGGTATTATTCGCTATCAGACACCACAGAGGCTTTCATAATATCAACAACAGTGACCACACTGAAGGAGATAGACTTGTTTCTTGTGTGCGTCTCAAAAATGTTTTCAGGGTCGAGACCCTGAAGACCTTTGAGAGTGGGGCCACCCCAAGCCATCTTTGATCTCACAAAGCGAGGAGGACGCTCAGGAGACTGCTTGTCATTCTCTCCTTAAAACATGCAAATCTCTAAACACAAGCCCAGTTTTCTTTATTATCATCACAGACCCTTCAGCTAGCGCCGCTCATGAAGAGCAGAGGTCTTTTCTCAGTATGTCAATTAGTTATGCTCAGCTTGAGTTTGCTCTTGTCAGCATCTCCGCTACTTATCTTCCATTTGGACAGCGGAAAATCACCTGACAACAATAAATCAATGGGATTTTTGGGAGACAAGTGCTGGGTCGGCAGTTGGACTTAGGCCTGTTTACGACTTGGCTACATATATTTTTTTTTAAAAGTCTTGAGGCTGAATGTGTATCTGAGCTCCTTATCCGTATTACTCTGGTTACTGTGGCACACTGTTCAGGACCTGTCTGATCTCTTGTCATGCAGTTTGTGCAAAGTGCAGCAGGATCACATGAAGGCTGCTGCAGAAATGCCTGGCTCTTTATCTCATAGGCACTTGAATGAGGGGGGCAGAGCCACACAATGAGATGCTAAATCCCCGAAGCCCGAAACAAACCAACAAACCAACACAACTCAAGGCCCCTGTCTGACAGAGAATAATACACCCCGTCGACTTGGAAATGTGAGTTGAAGAAACATATCTGCGCAGCCTGCCAGCTAACGGCGAGCTTCGACAACGTGGGGTGTCGAAAGGCAGAAAGAATCCACATTGCTTGCAAGGAATGACTCATACGGTTCATAAACGGTTCCTTGTCTGCTGTCTGCAACCAACGCACACACACACTGAATGAAGAGTTATCTATTTCTATGTTTCTACCAACATCAAAATGCACACCAGCAAGCCATTAGTAATGTACTTACCGTTCCCTAAACTCAGGGATTTTTGCCTAAAACGATGAGCCTCCGTACTTGTCATTAACCGCATCCCTCCCTAAAATCATTTTGTGGTGAGTTTTTCCAAGTTCCTTTTTTTGGCAGTGATGAAACAGCAGCGTAATCAGGCTTTCTGCGTTGAGATCGTATTAGAACCCAGAAAATGCTAAACAGGAACGTGGTGGTGCGCTGGATGGTAATTAAAATTCCACGGCCATGACAAGGGTAGTATTTAGTTTCTTATGAAAGACGTTTTTTGCTGAAGGAACAGAAGAGAAGAATCTAAAGAAGAACAAATAAAGTGCTTTTTGAAAATGGCGATCTTTCAAAGTTTCTACACTTTCCACGACTTAAAACAAACTGACAGAATAAAAGAGAGCAGCAACCTGAGAACTGAGTGAACTGCCAAAAACTTTACTTTGAAGGTTGATTCATGTTTCAAATGTGATAAGGATTGCTTGGCACTCACTGCTTGTACAGCACAACAGCTGACTGGATATTTAGGGATGATGAGGTCATGCAATAAAAATGGCAAAGGCAAAAAAGAAAATATAACCAATGTACTGCTATAGTAAATGCATATATGGCTTTTTAAATTTTGGGTTAATGTATTATTTCAGTTTATAAAATGTCATAAATGAGTGAAAGATACGGGGGGAAATCGATACAGCTTATTGAGGCAATATTGTATCGATTGTATCAATCTTTTATTATACAAACTAAGAACATCTTAACAATCGGACGGGCCCTGCCGCTACTCTGTCTTTCGGAGTTTGTAGTGGGCTCAGTCTTAAAGCTAGAGTGAAGATACTTAAAACTAGAAAACCTAAGGAATCCATTGGTACCAAACATGTCATGTTAGCTTATCGAGAATAATGCTCCAAAGTAGGGCTGTGTATTGGCAAGAACCTGGCGATATGATACGTATCATGATACAGGGGTAACGATTCAATATATTGCGATACTGTAAGCAAGGCAATATATTGCAATTTCTTTCAATTTAATTTTAGGATAACGTCATAGTATGAGGGATAAGGACACACCACCAAAAAAAAGTCACTATGTGAAATGGCTACTATGGGGCCTGACATCATCACACTGGAATACAATTGGATTCATTGGATCCACAAGAGTCTCAGCTTTATGGTGATACCCAATATATGCAATTCAAAGACTGTTTAGGGACCCCAGTATGCAGAAATATTCAATATACATCATTTTAGAACAGGCGAAAATAACACATTTTACTGCATGTAAAAACTGCATGTGATTATCATAAAGTGGGCAGGTCTGTAAAGGGGAAACTTATCCATAGAACCCCTTCCCATTCACATATCTTACGGTCAGAGGTCAAGGGACCTCTTTGAAAATCGCCATGCCAGTTTTTCCTCACCAAAATGTAGCGTAAATTTGGAGAATTATTTAACGTTCTTCGTGACATGCAAGTATGATATGGTTGGTACCAATGGATTCCTTAGGTTTTCTGCTACAACCTCCGAAAGACAGAATAGTGTCCGGTTCGCTAGCGGGCCGTCGGATTTTTAAGAGGTTATCGATATTTTCTTACACCCCCTACTCCAAAGTTACGCTAAATTTTGGTGAGGAAAAACTGGCATGGCCCTTTTCAAAGGGGTCTCTTGACCTCTGACCTCAAGATATGTGAATGAAAACTCTGAGATGAACAGAGTGAAAACTGGATCTTAGATAAAACAGATGTTGGCAAACTGTATAATTTGCAGTTGATAAAGGTAATAAATTGCAATATATCTTATCACAATACTCAGCATATCGCAAAATGTTTAAAATCACAATAAGATTGTATCATGACTTAAGCATTGTAATTATATCGTATTGTGCGGCCCCTGGTGATTCCTACTCCTAGTAAAAGATGCTAATCACAAGTTCTCAAAGATATGAAATTTGCAATATAACAATCTAAACTTTATTCTGTTGCTAGAACCCTATTTCCTGGCAAGTTTGAAATAAACCTATTTTATTACCTATTTTTAGTCCTTAGTGAATGTGTGCACCATGAAGGTATATCAAAGTTGTTAATTGATGTTAATTCAAGGTGTATACTGTATGTTAGTAGATATTATAACCATGGTAACAGTACACTGTGGATGGTGCACGGTGTTGTCTCAGCAGCCGTTATAGCAGTTTTAACTGTATAGTATCAGAAGAACGCAGAATGTCCTAAAAGCAATGGATGCACATATGAGTCAGACATCTGAGCCTTGCTTTCTTTGCTCCTTTGTCCAATTTGAATATAATAAATAACATCAGTCAACAAAAACATTTCTAGTTCTATGACAGAATCAAAATCCCTGATGGTTCCCTCAGTGTGATTACTGGTCCGTGCCCTGATAATGTCTGTCATTAATACAGAGCTGCCTGCTGGTTTCCTCTCTACTAGTGAGGAACAGATGTTATACAGTCAAATATGTCTCTGCCTACTGCAGCTCCCTCTATACCTTTAATAAGAATGAGATGGCGGCGAATGCAGACGGCTGGACGGCGAGACAAAAAAAAATCAACAATGAATCAATTCATTGAGCTGAGAACATTTTGTGTTGTTGACTTTGAAAAGAGTCCTGCATAGACAGGAACATCCGACATGATACAATGTTAAATTCTCTATAAAAGCAAGTCATTAAGACCTAATTAGACACCTAATTAATTACTTTATTATGACTTAAACAGCCCCAGGCTTTGCTGACTGAAGTCAATCCAGATACAGTAGACGTCTCACATTTCTGAGTTTATATAAGCTGAGGGTAATTACTTATAATCAAATATTTATCAGTAAAAATAACCAAATTGGGTAGATGATGAGAGGAAAGCCGAGCGGTTAGTCAATTAGCTGACAAAAAAACATTTTGATTGATAACGCAATTAAGTAATTTATTAACCAAAACCACCAAACATTCTCTGTTTCCAGCATCTCAAGTGTGAAGGTTTGCTCCTTCTCTTTGTTTTACATCATTGTAAAGACCGGTTTGGAAATGTTTGGTTGATTAATCGATTATTCAATCAACAGAAAATTAATCAGCAGCTATTTTAATAATTGATTAATTATTTGAGTCCTTTTTCATGCAAAAATGCCAAATATCTGCTTGTTCTAGCTTCTCAAATGTGAGTATTTGCTTCTTTTCTTTGTATTATAAGATAACTATAATGTTGGTCCGACAAAACAAGACTCTAGGAAATGATGATGGGAATTTATTAATATTTTCTGTTATTTTATAGACAGAACGATGAATTCTTTAATTGAACAAATTTGGGCTGTCCTTGATCAAAGAAATTCTTAGTCGACTAACACTCATACAATTTTATCTATTGATTTATTAATTGATTTAATCGCCAGATCTGTAAAACTGAGTTTCTCCACAAAGAGTCACACAAAAGCACCACTTTAAATCTCGTGTTTAACAGAGATGTGCTCATAGGTTTCTTGGAAATTATTCAGCATGAAAAAAGCCTAAAAAACAACTAATCGACTAAAGAAATCTTAGTCAACTAAAAACCAAAACGACCAATTGATAATTAATAAATGGACTAAGAGGGGCATTGTGATGGGCATTTACATTTGATCTATTAATAGAAAAACATAACTGACAGATTAATTGATCATGAAAACACCTGCTAGTTGCAGCACTTAAACCCAGAAAGACAGATTAGCAGGGGCAGAGATTCACTTAGTCTGAGCTGTGTTGCTTATATTTACCGTTTTATGATTTATGATCAGACGAAACAACATGAACAAGTGATACTTTTAAACTCATTTCATTGATTTAGTCTTGTCTGACACAGGAAAACCAAGACAGATATCAGTCAGGACCGATCATCGCCATTCTGACGTCTAAGTATTCAATAATGCGTCAAAACACAAATGAGGAAGATTAAGACTCAGACACAAACTGTATTCAATCTCATTCCAATTAAAAGAAAATTAAGTATGTCA
This sequence comes from Sebastes fasciatus, assembly GCF_043250625.1. Taxonomy (NCBI): domain Eukaryota; kingdom Metazoa; phylum Chordata; class Actinopteri; order Perciformes; family Sebastidae; genus Sebastes; species Sebastes fasciatus. The sequence continues at coordinate 24,913,175 of NC_133805.1, forward strand.
CAGAAAAAGATTGAACTTATTGCCTGAACGTGACTTTTTAAAAAGCAATGGCTGATGACCCGGGTTTATTTGTCTAATTCTTTCTACCACTAACAACTTATCAGCTGGTCTGACTCAGCAGCAGCAGGGCTCGGTTGAGACGACTCGAACAGCAACAGGAAACGTAAACAATTTCATTAACCAGCCTCGGCCTCCGTTAATAGAACAAAAACACACAAACAACATGGAAAAGCACTTTTTGTTTTTAATGTCGCCCTGCCGCCGCTGTCATCTGAAGGCAGGATATCCAGTTTGTCCGTGACTGGAATAGAAATGATAAACACTGTGTACTCATTGATGGTCAATTACACTGCCTGCTTTACAGGCAAATGACGCACGCCACGGCCTTGAATCTCAATTTCCTTCCAGCTCAGTGTCAGGCTGAAATAATGACTAAGTCTGTGGTTGACTTTGATTACCTGTTATGACATCATGTCACATTTACGTCATTAATGCAACGCCACGACGCGGTTTGTCTTTCTCCAAATCAAAAATTAAACCAACGCAATTAATCGTCTCACTAAGAAGGAAGCAGTGGAAAAATATACGACATATTATGGGGAAGAAAATAATCACAACACCAGAGTCACACTCGAAAGAGTTTCTTCGATTTAAAAAAATGATTTAGGTATCCAAAAGGCAAGTGAAGCCTTTTTTCTAGGGCTGTCAATCAATTAGAATATTTAATTGTGATGAATCACAAATGAATCGCACATTTTTTTCTGTTCAAATGTACCTTAAAGGAGATGTGTCAAGTATTTAATACTCTTATCAACAATTTCATTAATTCATTTGGCAGACGCTTTTGTCCAAAGCGACGTACAAATGAGATCCAATCCAAGCAAGTACTGCACCAGTACCGATAAAAATGGTCTTTATTCATGACGCTTGTGTCTTTTGAGTGCATGCTGTTTTTTATGTTTCCAGCAGTGCCAACAACACGGTCTGTGCAATAAAAAGAAAATCTGGAAAGTAAACATGACCAGTGATACAGACTGAGAGAGCTCCATGAGAGAACTCCAACTCCAAAAAAGGATCAAAATCAATACAGCAGAATCGAAGAAAAGAAAAGAAAAAAAGCAACTGTCTTGAGGATAAAGAAATTCAAATTATTTAACAGAACAGAAGAACTGTGGAAGTTATTTAAGTTGTGCTATAACACAAATGGAAATATTGTGTGTTGCACTTATCTATGGCCATTTTGTAATTCAACATGTCACAATCGATTTTTCTATTTTGCTTTCCTTTAAGGCTCTAAGATGACATTCCTTTTCACAAAACACCATTTTCAAGAGCACCATCACTAGGGCTATGACAGCCCTAACCATTACATGATGTTTTTCATTTCCTCATTCATTTGCAACCTTGAGTACAAAGAAAATAAATGTTAAGGCTTGGCTATGACGCACCATTTTATGAGGTGTTGTGATATTAAACAATAGTGATATTTTGCCACATTGCATACAAAAGAAAAAGAAATAGGTGCAGGCACAACAGATTTCCATGACAACGCAAAACTGATTTTACCAAATAATACAAACCTTATTTAATAGGAAAAGGACAAAATAAACTAATAAAAATCTGGATCAAGTCCTCATGTAACTTGTGAGAGTAGATAAAAAGAAACATTTTCCTGCGGGTCTGATTAAACCAGCAGTAAAACAGCAGTGAGCTGTTGTAAATCGAATGGCTGTGGTGAGTGAGAGCGCGTACAGCGGTGAAGAAACGCCTGTCGGCCCAGCTTTAACAAATGCCTGAAATGTCTGGGATTCCATGGGAATGGCTCCAGGAGCTGAACGGCGAGGGTTCGCAGGGTGCAGCTCCACAAGACTGAGTGCCAGAGCAGTTAAGTCAGCTCAAAGGAAAGGACTCATGGCGTGTGTGTGTGTGTGTTTCTGTGTGTGTGAAGGGGGGGGGTCTGAGAGCATACTGGATTTGGGCTAGTAGAATAGCACTCTGCAAACTGAAGCATGAAGAGAGTAGACTGTCGAGGCTGGATTTATGTGGATCTGTCTGATCTTGTCCGATTCCTTTTTTTCTTCTCATGGCTGATTACAAACCAACGTTTTGCGTTAGAAAGATGGACCGAATTTTTACTACAAAATAAGTTTACCAATTGAGTTATAAGGTCCTGATACAGAAGATCCATTTGTTGTTTCACGCATTGTAAACTACCGAATAACACAAGTAAAGGGTAATACACATAGCTGGTGTGTATTTCAAGTTTTGACAGTTTGCCAATTCAAATATCAACGTCGGCACAGCAGCTTTATTTTCTTGCTCTGTCGAGTGTTTTAAATCTCATCTCAAGACCTTTTTATCAACGCCTCCTTGCCTCCATTTGTTCTTATTCTTTAACAATTTTTGCTCGTCTTTGTGTCAAACTTTCCTTCAAATGTTTTACTTCTAACTATAAAGAAGGAATCTATGGTGGGGGCGGTGGGCAAGTAATGTAATTGGCGTATGCCCGACCACCGTGTTACACCGGTAACACTACCGCGGCGATAGTGCTCTGTGCAGCAGCAGAGCCGGGACTTCAGGGCTCTACGGACTCGAGTCGAGCACAACGTCCGCAGCAGGCCTTTACAGGCTGCGGCTCATTGACTGTAGTTCACTTTAGCTGCTGAATGCTGGATATATACTAATGTTACAACCAAACTCTTTTTCACTTCCCTGGAGTCAACGAGTGGTGCTAAATGCAGTACCTGTGAGGGTTTCTGGACAATATTTGTCATTGTTTTGTGTTGTTAATTGATTTCCAATAATAAATACACACATACATTTGCATAAAGCAAGCACATTTGCCCACTCCACGTTGATAAGAGTATTAAATACTTGACAAATCTCCCTTCAAGGTACATTTTGAAGAGATAAAAAATGTGTGATTCATTTGCGATTAACTATGAACAATCATGCGATTAATGGCAATTCAATATTTTAATCGATTGACAGCCCTAGATGTAAGGGGAAAAAAACAAAGGTGACAGACAAATAGCAAGCGGATTATTTGTTTAGAAGCTTTTGCAGAGTGGAAATAAATAAAGAAAGGGAAGGAGTTCAAACATGACGCTGGGGTTGTAATTCTTCTTTTGGACAAGAAATCTACTAGCCAATATATTAAATGGCCCTTACCTTGTAAGCTCGCTGGCCATATGTGCAGTATATATATTGTATTTGGCTGACGTTCAAACTAACGCCATATGAGATCTCCGGGTGGAGGTTGCAATCCTGCAATAAAATCACAGCAGTCCGTATTGAGGAGATTTTCATTCAGTGGAATAGCCGTTTACACTCAGCCAGGACGTGACGTCTTTCAGAAGCATAAGTCTAGATTTTCCATCACCTTTGTTTCAGTTCCCAAAACAATTTAATTTCCTTCTTGCTGCAGTGACAGACAACCACGTGCAGAAAGCTGCAGATTTAACCTTTAAGCTTCAATATTACAGCATATAGAAGAGGATACAGAATGAATGAGGAGCCATGGCAAAAATAGAAACGAGAAGATTAATGTGAAGGGAGAGGGACCCGGCTGGCTTGGCTTTCAAACACAGTTCACGTTTAAAGGCAATGCCACAGGCAATGAATACAGAAGCCCCACCAGCCCTGGACATGTCAGAGAGACATCATTACACCGTTGGCAGGTAGACAGGCAAGTCAAGAGTCAAGACAATATGATAAAGCTATAGTTTCGTCATGTTTTGTCACACCAGGGGTCACTTCCATCTCAAAATAATAAAGCTTGGAAACAATATCCTCCCTTTTCCCCACAGACTTGCAGACTTACTAGCAGCTAAATTTGTCCTCTTTCCTGCCTTTCTGACCTCACATGGGTCACCCATCAGTATTTTGGTCTCATAAAAGTGTCTGCTGCTACCGAGGTGACACCCTAGGCCCCTGTGTCCATTCATAACCTCAGAGAGGAAGCAGACCAACAATGACAGGAAACAATTGGAAAGAACTCTCCGTGAACTTCTACGACTGCCATTGTTCAGGGTGGAAAAGGATCGTGGCGCCAGCGCTGACCGTTGCGTGTGGGAGCTGCGGCAAGGTCGGCAGAGGGGAGAGCTGAGGGTCAACGGTGAGGCAGGACCCGTCCCCCTCCAAGACCCACTCACCTTCCTCACCCCTGTAGTGACCAGTGACCTTGCTTTTCCCTTTTGATACAGCCTGGGTGAATGACTGATGTGCTCATATCCACGATTACACCACAGTGTTACTCCCGTTTCCTAGCAGCAAGACTAAACAATAGCCATCCACTCTGTCTGCACACACACAGAGGTTATGTCCCTCCTGTGTGATTTATAACCCATGTCTGTGTTGCCATCACACACACACACACACACACACACACACACACACACTGACCCTGACAAGTCCATCTTGTGATGTGGTGGAAGGACATATGTGATGTGAGCCAAGAGTAAATTTGGAACATCCATATCAAGAAAGGTCTGGCACCGAGTCCTCACCTGACCTGGCTGAGACGTGACTCGTAGGAATACTCCAATTGTGACAGCCTGCATGAAACCAACAGTGGTCTGGTGGCACACATGCTACAAGTGTGGAGAGTGCCAAACCAATCAGAGGCTGAGGCGTCTGCTAAGTGCTGTTCTCCACCTTGTGGGAGCTTATTAACCATGTAACAGAGCTTGCAAACCCAAACACTGGCGCAAGCTGCTGCGGTGGCAGAGGAGGAGGAGGAGGAGGACGGCACCCCCTGGGTGTCTCATCTCCGGCAAAGGGTAGATAATTAAGATCACTTTTAATCATGTGTGTAAAATACTGGCCACCTGGGAAAAACAGGCTAATGTACAGTATATCTCTCTGGGCTGCTACAAAAACAAGCTGCATTTGATTACAAAATAAACAACGATATTAAAAGACCTTTAAGTGAAGATGATACCTTTAACTGCTGTTGTAAAATTTGTATAAAAATGCCTTTCGTAACAAATTTTGTACTCAGAATTTTTATAGACGTAAAAATGAGAAAGAAAATGCCATTAGATTTAATCTCACAGTAATTCAAATTATGTTTACTGTTATGATCAGGGCTCGGGCTTAAGGACGTTCCGTTGTCCCAGGGCTGGAAAAAATTATGATTAAGTAGGATGAAAATTTATTTTGGGACATAGGAATATACCCGCTACATTAAAATGAACAACCGATGTTTTGTGTAGCGCACCGTTATTATTAAACCTCCTTGACAACATAAACACACACATACACACACACTGTCGGCCTCTGACCTCACGATAGCAGCAGCGGCAACAGGGAATTATTCTGCAGTCAATGAGGTACGCTTTCTGGTATTCACATTAGCAATTAGCTAACATTAGACTGTTTGACTTTAACGGTAACGTTACAGTTAACGCTCGCTAACCAGTCAGCAGCCGACGTTTGCATTTACAGTGAGTGAGCTGACGTTGACGTTACGTTAACTATGAGTAGTCACAGCTCAAATCAAGTTACTAATGTAAACCACTTATTTACTTACTTACTCCTCTTCATCCTCTGTGGGCAATAAGGGTAATACGTGCTGCTCCTCTCCCCATGACAGGAGCATCTTGTCCGGCAGCTCCTCTAACTTTAAGACGAACCAGCTGGAAGGGCCGGTTCTAGCTTTTTGGGGGCCCATATGCAAAATCGTGTTGTTTTTTTTACCAAATGCTACTTTTTACAAACAAAAAAAAAAATTTAAATTAACTTTGCTGCATTGTTAACATCAAAATAAAAAAAAAAAACATTCAAATCATAAATAAAAAAGTTTTGGATAAATTATAAATTTATGAACAAAATAAACCAGTTTTAGATGTTTGATTTATGTTAAAGGTCACTTTGAATGTTTAACTAATGATAATGTAGAAAATCAAAGATTTTAAATTTGGGACGGTCCGCATTCATTTCGGGACGGCTTAGGTTGTTTTTCGATTCGGTTCCGGGAGGATGGTGAAAAAAGTTAGTTGAGTGCACCTGGTTATGACAAAGAAACTACTTTGTACTTAGAATGGCATTACTGTTAAATATGCAAGATCAGGGGCACCCTTAAAGGCCTACTGTAGGTGTTATATGGTGCTGACCATGAACCACAATGTGTCATGTCATTCCCCATCTCTCTCAATTTTCAATTCAATTCAATATGCGTTGTTGGCGTGAATCTAACGTAGACAATATTGCCAATGCGTCAAGTAATAATGCCATCTCTCTACTGTAGACTCTCTAATAAAGACATCAAATGCCCAAAAAAGTAAAACAGAAAATATGAAAAATTAAAGACAATTTTGACGGACAGATGGGACAGTCTGTCGGTGCAGTTAAGCAGTGGAAAAAGATAATATCCCAACGGGAAGCCCCTGATTTCTTATTGAGTCGCAGCCAATTTTTTCAGCTGCCAGCCCCTTTCAGGGCTCATCAGGCTAAGCTGACGTCCTATCAGCCAAACAAGCTGTGCCACATAATAGCCATTACCAAAACATAATCAAATGCCCATTATCTACAAATGAGTGTTGGCAAGAAATAGTACTTCATTACAAGTAAATAGACTCAAGGGTAATATTCCCCTTCACGCCAGCTCACAGTTTCAACTCAATTTTTAAAAGGAAATAAGGGCCTGCTTTGTTTTGCAACATATTTAGTTGCTTGTCAGTTTATAACAGACTTGAGCGATTTTAAAAGCTAAACACAGAATCAGGGGTTTCACAACTACTGATTATTGCCAGTAACAGGGTTTGTCAAAATAGTCCTTGATATGTTTGACATTGAAAGGCCCCGTTAACCTCCAAAACAAATACAGACACCAACTTCAGGATGTAAAGTGTAGCGCACATGATAGGGTTGTGTCGATAGACGATGATCTCGACGATGGTCAGAGCGATCGCAAATAATCGCCAGCCGATGCCTTTGCCAATGTCAAGACGATATTTGGCTTGTTTTCCTATTAATGTATAAAATTATTATCATTATTATAATTAGTAGTAGTAGTAGTATTAATATTAAATTTAATTTGCCCCATCATAGTTTCACGTCAGCATCCCCCGCATATAACACACACTTAGACCACGACTGAAAGGAGCGGAAGAGACATAGACAGAACTAGGGCTGTATCGAATAGTTTGAAGCTTCATAACGTTGATATTCAAATTATTATTATTATTAATAACTTACAGAAAATTTGTGGGCAATAGTTCACCTTCCAGCTTCTTTTCCTCTTTCTCTGTCGCTCCCTCTGACACACACAGTGAGCGATAATATCGTAATGTGGGGCCTCTGGTGATTCTCATCCCGACAATACGGTCCAATAAGTAATTTGTGACATGACAAAACAACAGAAACAACCTCATCAATGCACAGTAATAAGTAGGTGTTCAAGCTGTGTTAAGAAAGCTTATTTTGCATGAATGTCTGATGTGTGAGTGTGTTTGTCTGGCATTCATTTTCAAAACTCCATAACATATCAAACATAATTTGAACCAAATTCCAAAGAGTTAATTGCAAATATGAGAGAGATGCTTCACAGGATGATGTTTTGTATTTGCAACTATTACAGCTGTTGACATGACATGTGTTTGTGTGTGCCTGTAGCCAAATCTAATCAGCTTTGGTAATGAGCATCTCCTGCAACCTCGCTTTGCCACTATGCTTTACGGACGCACCCAATTTAGTGTAAAAAGTGAGGGGGGAATTAGGAGAGAAGCTCAAATTACCCCTGTTATAGAGGCAGGGAAGGAAAATGGGTTGTGACTCCAAACATGGGAGCTAAGCCAAGCCTCGTGGTTCTGCAGCTTTGTTTTCTGTTGGCGTACAGACTACAGAAAGTGTGTGTGACCCGTAGTCACCTCTGGCACTTACAGAACTCAACCACGGCCTACACTTTGCATCACCAAATTTAGTTGGAGTAAAAAATAATGTGACAGTCACAACCCTCTATTTGAGTGAGATCTATTGAGCATGAATAAAAGGTTAAAAGTAATTTTACTTTTATCTCTAAAATGCTACCTCTGCAATCACATCCAGCATCTGTGTTTGTTTATGCATGTATGCGCGTTATTGTGTAAAAAAATCATCTGAGTCAGCAGACATGAGACCAGAAGAGGATAGTTATTAAGGGTGCAACAAGTTTGGGAAAAGTAGCTTACTTGAAGAACTACAGTAGGTCTATAAAAAGCAGTAAACATCTGAAGAGGACACCGAATGTCTTGCACTCTGTCCTGTGGTTCTAGCTGGGGCTTAGCAGATCTTTTCATGCTTTAGTGAAAGTAGGCAAAAAACCGCAGGTCCCTGACCACAAGACCACAGGCCCTGCCTGTGCCGAATGCAGGCCCATGACCAGAGATCAGAGCTTGCCAGCCAACATTTGGTCTTCATGATTCATCGTCAGAGAATAGCACACAATTAGGAAATCATCTCTGCTGTGAGACTTTATAACACTTCCTCCTGATCATGTTCTGCAAATGACTTCAAGGATTTGTGACGACTATGAGCAATCACGTCAAGCACAAAGTCATTAGTGGAAAAACTATTTAAAAAAAAAAAACACTCGTCCATGGCAAGGGACTGAAGAGCATAATAATGGAGCTTGCTCAGCTCAACAGAAACTGCATTTAGCCGCCACGCCAAACAAACATTACTAAAGAGCAGACATGTGCAGGGAAACTCGTTCAAAAGAGCTGTTCAGCTAATGCATGCAGGGTTGCGCAATGGTGCGAGCCAAGGTGTTCAGACAGCACCCATGCGCAAAATTCTTCTCAGCACTCGAACTTGAACTCTTTGGCAGTGTGAAATGGGTGGGCTTGTCATTTTACAGTAAAAGCCAGAACACAGAGGGACAATGAGATGTGTGCCATGATGTCCAATATCTTCTTTACCTCCTCCACACATCACGAGCAACGACAACACTACAGTCTATTGAGAGTAAACACTCAAAGACTAACTGACGATGTGTTGCGTCACATTAGAGTACAGTTCAAGCTGCATTGACACACAACTCGGCCTACTTAACTAAACCTGAGCACATGACACAGCTCTGACATTTCAAGACCACAAAGAGACATAACAAACTTTTTGGCAAAACAACTTTTAGGCCTCGAGTCATCACTCATTCTGACGTGGAAAAAGACCTATTTTTGTTTCAAACAATGACCCTCATGATCTTTTATTTGGTCCAAATGGAGAGTTGAATTCTGTAAATGTTAGACCGGTTGGACGTGTGGCAAAAGCAAAGGGAGTGGAAACAATGATATGTTGACGGAAAGTAGCTGAGAAGAAGGAGCTGCTACTGGTAGCTGGCAAATGTATATGACAATAATGTAATCGTAGGGAATTATAGCAAAATGTGTTTGATACAGTTTCTCATCTAAAACAAGTGCAAATGTTTTAGATGCAATGGTTGTTAGCATTACAAGCTCAACTACAACATAATGCAGAGACCCACCTGTGTCAAATAAGGGACAAAACTGAGCCAGCTCAATCTGTTGATCGAGCTGGCTATGGGAATTATAATACACTTTGATCCTTGAAAAAAATCAGTGAATGAACAGCAATTATGAATTACTATGATACTTGACCTTATAAGTCATTATAAATTGATTTATGTGTTATGAATAAGTGCTTTTAACTACAATTATACAGTGCTATAAGCAGATTATAACGCATTATAAGTATGTTTATAATGCATTATAGATATGGGCGTCATAGAAAGTGTTACCCAATCATATTAGTAACTTATAAGGATGATAGAAAATTATGTCAAGCAGTAGTAAAGTAACCAAAAGCTAGATTCAATTAGACAAAGGTAGGGTGACTTCTATTAAAGTCTATAACTCCACCCAGTGAGTAATTATTTTCACCATTTTCTCCATAGCGAATTTTATGAATGTCTCAGTGTTGTTTGGGTTCCCTCTGACGGCCATCCAGGACCGTGATATGTACTATGATCAGAGCTAGGTAGTATTGCTGTTTGCATGACTCCAGTTCTACCATAAAGAATCACAGATCAAATATACTACATGCGAGTTATAAGAAAAGACTGCTTACTTTTTTGACAGTGGTTCTGAGTCCAGCAGCGTTCACTGAAGTGTCCGTTGATGGTGGTGGTCTGGCAGGTGGTCTTTCCGATGGCCGCCCCCGGGCACACGTCTCCACACTCTCTGTCGTTCTTGTTAGCCATGATGTAGTTGTCCTCCACCGTGTCCAGGATCTTTGACCAGTCCAGAGTGGAGAGATAGCAGAGATCCGGGTTCTTCTCTATTCTCACTGCTCCTCGGGTGATGTTCATCAAGCTATGGAGGCCGATCTCTCGCAGCTGGAGCATTTCGAACATCACTAGGGCGTAGTTGAAGAACAGGTTGTTGCCTCTGATGAGTGTCAGGTTGGGGAAGAGATCGCTGAGGGTCTCCAGGCCGTAAACTCTGAAGACCAACAGGTAGTCGGTGACCACTCTCAGTTTGGGGAAACTGAGGCCTCGGAAATCCTCGGGCTTGGTCCTGAACATGAGTAAGATCTTCAGGTGGCCTTCGATCACAGTGCAGTTCTCTAGCGTATGTAGGTTGGTCACATTGTTGCGGATGTCCTTACTTGGACAAACTGAAAAGACAAAAAAAGGAAAGACAGAGGTTCTTTAGTAACTAGATACCTTCATGTTTGACTCACAAAACAAGTAAAAAAACAGGCTCAAACAATATCGAGTAGAAAGGCTGAGATGTGCAGTACAGTAAACAGTATTGGATTATGAAATGGAAATGTTATGACTCTCTTATGGCATGTACAATAAAAAGATTTCCCAAGGGCAATTTATCTTGTGCTGTTGTTGGCAGATTCCAACTGCTGAATGTGACGGATGCGTTAGGCAACATGTCTGCTCTGTAAACTAGAAAGACGGGGTTGAAGAAGTCGGACACAGTCTCAAGGAGGGAAAAAAATAGATCTCTTGGTAATTAGAGGGGATATTTTGCTGAAAAATATGCGGTTATGTCCCTGGCTTTGATGAAGACCAGACCATCTTCGCTGACATTTTGTTTAGCAACCACATATCTGGCTGTGGGCCACTGTCAAATATGGAGCGCTGTCATCAGAGTGAGGCTGTGCTCATCCCTGGTTACGCAGAGTTGATTTGTGGAGTTGCTTCTGTAACTCAAGACCATAAAAAACACTAGTTAATGCATTACAAATCTTTGTCTGGGAAGGGAAATTGAAGCATTAATGGACGCGTATTGCTACAGTAATAGATTTGTGGCTTTGTCTGTCCTCGACCAGACACATGATTCTCTTCCTTAAGTATGCTATTGCACAGATGAGTTACATTTTTATATCTTCATCTCAATCATTTTAAGTTTTCTACTGTATCACAATCAGGGCTTTCATTGTTGATTAATCTGTTGTTTATTTTCTTGATAAATCGATTAGTTGTTTGGTCTATAAAATGTCAGAAAATGGTGAAAAATGTCTATCAGTGTTTCCCAAAGCCCAAGATGACGTCCTCGAATGTCTTGTTTTGTCCACAACACAAAGATATTCAGTTTATTGTCATAGAGGAGTAAAGAAACTAGAAAATATTCACATTTAAGAAGCTGGAATCAGAGAAATATTTCTTAAAAAATTACTCAGACCCATTAATCGATTATCAAAATAGTTGGAGATTAATTTAATAGTTGATAACTAATCGATAAATCGTTTCAATGAATCGTTTCATCGATTACATATCAGACAATAGTGAACAAAGCCTAGCACAATTTGCCTTCTAATTACTTGTTTTGTTCAACCAACAGCTCAAAACTAAATAATATCCCATTTAACAATGACATGAAGCAGAGGTAGACGATTAATCGGCCAAACCGATTAATCGGTGCCGATAGGACGTTTTACAAACTATTGTTATCGGCGGAACTGGGCTCTGATAGTGGCCGATGGCCAATAGTGGCCCAGAAACAATACTGGCAGACGGGGGGGAAAAAAATCATTTACTGTTACTTATTTGGTGTTCTCTCTTCCAGATGATCCAGCCATGTAACCATCCATTCATGTAATGAAATCGCACACTTAAGGATCCTCCTTACCCCAGGAATATGCATGAACATTAATTGCTTGCAAGAGTGGCATTCAATAATGAAAGAGACGCACAACAGAAGTAATCCTGGCCAGTCATACTGTAAACCACAGAACAGCACACCGCCCTTTGCAAATAAATAGAACATTTCCAATGATGTAATCCACCAAATCTCACTTCAGGATATTCTCTTACAAATTATTTAATTTGGAGCAACAAAAAAATGATTTTTTAAAAACAGCATATACAAAAGTAGCCGACTAGGCTGCTGCAAAAGTAAAGAAGATATCAGCCGATTAATCGGCTTTCGGCTTTTTCCTGCTCCAAACTATCATTATTATATCGGCCTTTAAAAATGTCGGTCGACCTCTAATATGAAACAGAGTAGCAGCAAATCCCCACATCTGGAAAGCTAGATACAGCATATTTTTGGCCTTTTTGCTTAAAAAAAATGACTGAAATGACTAGGGCTGTCGTCAACAAAAAGAAATTCTTAGTCGACTAACATTTGATTTAGTCGACTTATCGATTAGTTGAGGTTCTCCACAAAGATTCACACAAAAGCACCACTTTAAATCTTGTGTTTTTTATGAGATGTACTCATAAGTTTCTTGGAAATAAATCATTCAGCATGAAAAAAAGCATAAAAAAATGACTAATCGCCTAAAGAAATTTTAGTTGCCCAAGACCATTACCATCACACTAATTGATTAATCAGCTCATTGTGTCAGCTCTAGATGATTGGCAACTGTACTACAACTTCAGATAATGCAGTATAGTGATCTTGAAGCCTCCTGCTAAATATATTAAACACTATTACACCCAGGGGGTTCTGTATGAAGAGAGCTGACAGTAATGAGGATATCCTCAACTCTCTGCTCTGGAAATCAGCCAAACACTTAGGCATATGCTTTGTGTGACATAACGCAAGTAATGGTGGTCATAAAGATGTTTTACTTTGCGGGTGCAATGTGGGACATTTCAGGCCCAATTTAACAGTTCACAAGTCACGGTTGCAGCTGGAGGTGTGCTGCCTGGTGAGTGGACTGTATTTGTTTATCAACCATTGAGCTGGGCGCATCAGGACAACTGGTCAGCCATGTGGGGAAGAGGCATGACAGCTAGGCGTGCACCTCTTTATGGCAGCAGCTCATTTTACACCTTCTGTTGCATAACAGTACAAGACAACCGGCGCACACAGAGTGTCCAAACAACAAGCTTTTCACTCCATAACCTTAACCAGCGTGCTCACTGCGCAAGAGTTATCTAAAGTTCAGCCTACACCTTTTGAGGCTTGTTTAAAATACACACAAATAGTCCTAACATGGGTTTAAACTGAAAGCTATTAAAAGCAGCTTGGCTTGTTAAAAAGTACATTTCTCTACATTTAGATCTGCAGCTCTCTTTGTGGTCTTGGGCGTACAGCCGAATTGTAAGCATGAACGGCATGCCACAAACCTGTAATTTCAACACATCCACCTCCAAATGAAACATTTCCGATCAAACTGACGGTAACTGCCAGAGGAGTCGGCAGCAAATGTAGCCTGCCGTAGATCCATCAAGGAGCACATTTACAACTACAAAGAGTCTCCGTCTTTCTCAAAGACCCCACACACACTCAAACAAAACAATTTAATCGACAAAGACCCTAGCAGTGTACAACACAAGGGGACAGTGGTTCTGTAGTGGCAGTAAAGTCAACCAGCAGAGTACCGAGTGACCCTGTGGAGAAGGCGAATCATCACAGGGCGGCGAGTCCAGGCTCCTATCAGTGTACACTTTCAGCCAGCCAGTATTTTTAGCACCACATTCCCAATAGAGAATCTAATACACTCCGGCCGCACCGATAGTGGCTCACATTGGAAACTGGAACATGGCAGCCCTGGTGTGTAAGTGAGGAATTTTAGAGGGGCAGCAGAGAAAGAACTGGCCGAGCTGACTTCTCCATGTGTCAACACTTAGTTTGGAAACAAAACTTCTCCAGAAATAGGAACTATAAAACAACACTGTTTTTTTTTTGCTCTGGCGTAGAGCACCAAAATTCTGTCCGTGACGACATGACACAACTCAAGCAAAAACAAACCAGGTGCATCCCAGAATTTAAATGCTCCCTGTGTTGTTGAGAAACTGGGAGACATCACAAAGGTTACTATGGCGACGAGGCCAGCTCCAGCTCTCCATACATCACCTAATCTGAGCCAGACGAGACTGAAAACACGACCGAATCAACAATTAAGGGTCATTAGAGCGGCAGATTTTCATTGACCGAAGTCTCTCACAGCCAGCACCTCTGAGACAGATTCATTAAAAAGGAGCAGTAGGATGGTTTCCCATACATCCAAAGAAAACACCAAAGCCATCAATTTATCCTACTAATAAGTCAAGACAAAAAGCTGATTTGTATAGCACTTTTCAAACACAGAGATAATAAAAAAAACAAATTTACCATTGGGATTAAAAAAAATAGAAATAGAAATGTAACTATTACCTGTAAGGCAAGAGTCCTGCCACTGCATTGGGTCATATATTCCTTAATTATGAGGAACGCACACTACTTACAATACTTGTCAACAGTTTATGTTTTTGGTCTCTTCAGGGGATTTGTTGATAATCATTAAAAGATAAAATAACGCCAGCATTATCCTTTAACTGTTAGGCCCCGTTCTTATGTCGGTTAAAATACAATCTGTGTGTCTTATTAGAGCTGAAATGATAAGTCGATTAAACCAGAGGTTATCAATCTTTTTATAGCCGAGGACCCCCTAATGTCCCTTGGAAAAAATTGACGTAGCCTTTTTACACTTATATATTATTAGTTATGTAAAAGAACACAAGAAAAATGTAAAAAAAAAAAGATTATATCATGATAATTTAAATGAATGTATCTGAAAACTTCTCACAGACCCCACTTTGAGAATCATTTAATCAAACGACATGTTGTGGACAAAAAAATAATAGTCAACTATTTGATAATAATCTTTTATTGTTTTTTTATCGTTTTTCAAAGCTAAAGTAGCAAAATTCATTCATTCTTTGGTTTCAGCTTCTAAAATGAGAGGATTTGTTTCTTTTCATAGTCATAACAAACTGAATATCTTTTGGTTGTACAAAACAAGACATTTGAAGACGACACTTTGGGCTCTAGGAAGTTGGGATGGGTATTGTTCCACTATTTTCTGATGTTTTATAGACTATACGATTTATCAAAAAATGGTATAAAAAAATAGTTAGTTGCAGCCCTACACATTACTGCTAATTATAAGCAGCATGCACTTCAATCAGAATATGTTCAGATCCACTGGGCACCTGAATGTGGTCCAGTTCACATTGTGATCAGACCAGAGTGAAAGTCAGACAGACATAAAGGAAGTCCATAAAAGAATGATCACATTTGAGGAAAAAAAAAACACAAGAAGAAAATGTCCCTTTCTTCATATCTTACACCTGACTTCTGTGACTCTACTTTTGCAATTTGTCACAATTCTGTACAATAATGCAGACAAGACCAGATAATTAATACCCATCTTAAATACAAAGCCAATGATGACATGTTGTCCTTGTAATAAATCCAGATAGATACCATTGTGAATGCCTGATGTAAATAGTGTCTAGGTCACAAGTGATGGCCCTAAATTTAATTCAACATGTGCTGAGCTATAACTCTGACGTGTGAACATAAATACTGTTCATATCTATACTAAAGGGAGTCGGTCCTACACTGTCTGAGCTTCACTGTCTGTACAATCCTTTCACTACTACAGCTGCAAGCATCAACAGGCACTGAAGCTTGTGATCTTGTGAAGGAGGTGGATCACCTACAGGTTGTTAGACTGATGGCGTATAATATCGCTGGGCCTCAGAGAGAACTGAGGCCTCAATGAGCATGCAGGAACACAAACATTACAGTGATTGCAACACTTCCCTTTTCAAGGTTTCACTGTTCTGTTGTTTTCCAACCCAGGCCTTAAGCTAACCGCACATCCACAAAATGCCGAGGTCACCGAGATACATGTTCACTATTTCCAAACTGACATGTGATGTAATCCACTTTAAGAAGGGTTGTAAAACCTAATCACCCGGCAGTTTTAAAGGTGCACTGTTAACATATAATTAAAAAAAACTCCTGCTGTGAAAGTAAAACCAAAGGAAAATAAGCTTAAATTCTGACAGTTGTTTCAGTTCAACTGTTTAATAAGTCAGTTTACAACCATTTAACTTTTCTTGGCTGCAATTGCAGATAATTAAGAGAGGCTTGTCGTAACAGGATTAGATATTACCGCAGTTAAGACAGTGACATTACTACAACTCTAAAGCTGGGCATACACTGTTCTGGCTGTTGACAGTTATCAATAAAGATTTGTTTGAAAGCTCCGTGGCAGGTAAAGTTTGTTTGCTACTAGAGGTCTGTACGGGTCATAAGGCAGAAACGTGCTGCCTTGATCATCTGTGCCATCCTTTCTGCTGACACAGAAAAAAAAGAGGCGCCGGCGTATCTGAACTCGCAGGTGGCTAGAAAGACATGTATGGCAGACAGTATGGCTTGTCCATTTTGCAGAGAGAATTGGAGGTAAGGTACAGTATATTGTTATCTGGATAGCTACGCTCTAATTACTGTAAAAAAGAGTAGAAATAAGGCACTGACGTTGGGGAATCGGCTCGTGGCTCTGCTTCAACTCTGCGAGAGCCTGTGGACAGCCAACCAAAATTTTCTGACATGTCAGAAATTCATATTCAGAATGTCCGACGGCTGGTCGGGAGGAGTTAATCGGTCATTTGTCCCCCCTGTACACTGCAAGGCAAACGACGCCCGACGAAGATGAAATTCTGTCCGACTCTAAAATGAGTCGTGCAGCTCAAAATTCGGGCCAGAAACGGTCTAAAATCGTATAATGTATGTCCAGCTCAAGAGTACAGGCTCTCCTATAAAGGTCTTGTGAGCTGGGCTGATGGCAGAGCGGGTTATCAAATGTGCCAGCTGTTGGGTAGGGGTGACATAGCAAGTGCAGCACATTGACAATACAATACGGTCCAGGGAATAAACTTAAACCTAATTAATTCAGGCCGTGGTCTTTAAATAAAGTGAAATGGGAGTAAAATAGAGAGCCTATAAAACCACAAAGTTCCCTCTTGGGGTTGTTTAAAGTGGATCCTGAATGGATGGCTCGGGACCAAAGATCATTTGGCGATTCAGTTGCCCCCCAGCAGCACTCGTATACACATTGTTCTCTTTGTCAGTGTCGGCAGTGAGGTAATTATTACCTCTAAAGTGTGAGAGCACAATAACAAAGCACATTTCCTTTCAACAGGGACACGGTGTCAAGGGTAAAGATGTGACACAACAAGGCTTCCTTGTCAGACGCCTGTATGGTCGGAGTGAAAGAGTGCGGTTGTGCCAGCTAGTTTACTCCACTTTCAAGCGGTGTATCATTTCCAAACGTGAACTTGCCAACCACGATTAGACGGACATTGTTGAGGGTGACAAGTGTACAGATCATTCGATTGTATACATGTCAAACGCACTCCTGACTTAGGTTCTTCAGACAACAGTGGCAGTTTGTTTGTAGTGTTTTTGGAGAGGCGGTGGTGGGGGGGTGACAGTTTCATCACAATTGCTCTCCTTGTCAGGAGGCGTAAATCAAGAGTACCAGGTCGCTGGATTGCCGCCCGCCCTAGAGACCTCCTCTGACCAGAGTGGTACTCAACAAGAGGCTGCCGGTGGCTTCATAGCGAGCCCCTGCTGTCTGACACTCTTGATAAAGTGATGTGCTGTAATGGCACAACAATACGCTGACAACCCGACCACCTGAGACCTCCACACGCCACACCTAGCTGGAAGTAGACCGCTGTTTGTGCCTCTTGTGTATTGCCATTACATTGGAGGGTTAAGCATCAGTTGTTTTGGGAAAATAAAGATATATTATGATAATAATAATAAAATATATCAATAACCGGTGATGTTTAAAATACCCATATAGTCATTAAACACTTACATTACCACTGATCTGAAGGTATTTCCAGAATCCTCACACACTCTTCTAACAATCTTGATTAAAATGACTGTCTTGCCTGCTGAACAATAAAAAAAAAAAGTTTTGACCTGTTTCCCAAGTTGCAACTGTTTCCTATCCAGATAGTCAGAAATTACATACCTCCTTGCTTGTTTTATACGAGACAAGAGAAATATAAACATGTTATTTTTGTATGAAAATACAAGTAGGGCTGCATCTAACTAATTATTTTCATTGTGGATTAATTTGTAGATTATTTTCTCGATTAATCGTTTAGTTGTTTGGTCTATAAAATGTCAGAAAATGGTGAAAAATGTCAATCAGTGTTTCCCAAAGCCCAAGATGACGTCCTCAAATGTCTTGTTTTGTCCACAACTCTGTTTTATGAAACCAGAAAATATTCAGATTTAAGAAGCTGGAATCAGAGAATTATGATTTCTTCTTTTTTTAATAACTCAAATAGATTAATCAATTAACAAAATAGTTGGCGATTAATTTAATAGTTGACAACTAATTGATTAATCATTGCTGCTCTACAATATAGTGTCAATATATATATATATATAACTGATGATAAAACTTTTGAATGGAGTTCAATTTAGGAATCTGCCTTGGTGAGCTCACAGTGCAACAGGACAGACAGAACAACATTCAACACACCATACTAATAATAAAACTATCATATACATAACATATTAAACTACACAAAGTACCATAAATATAAAAGATAAGCTAAAAATCATATACTTTAAAGTGTGAGAGATTTGCAATTCAGAAATCAAATAACCTAAACTTATAAAAATACACAAAATCCCATGAACAAGACAACAAATAAAGTAAAAACATGTACCTTAAAGTGCCAAAGGTTTACCATTCAAGAGTCAAATAGCATGAGGGAATAGAGACGTAGTTGTATAGCGTTTGACATTTTGTTTCACGTTGTACAAATTGAGCACAGGCATAATGTCATTTCCTGCTGACATCTTTGTTAGGAAACAGCGGCACAACTTTTTCATCGTGCAGCAGACAGAATATTTTTTTATCCAGGATAGAGATTTCGGAGAAACCTTCAGAACAGCAGTAAGCGTTGTTAACCGACCTCCTGGGTTTTTCAAAGATCACTGGGTATTTATCTTTCAAAAAAATGGATGCTTAAGCTCTGTGACTCTAATGTAAGGTTACAACAAAAGATGCTTAAACTGGGGCTAGCTGAAAGTATGAAATACTTAACAAAACATAAGACACAGTTGCAGTTACATGGACAAATTGACATTAAAGTTTTCAACTGCCAGCTGATGCTAAATAAACAAAATCAATTCACGCTGCCACTAAATATAAGCTTCCATTATTAAGTACATTTTTCCATCAAGCTGAGTTGGCCAGTTACCAACAAGTAGCTCAGAGGGTTTCCTGACTTCGACACTGGTCAGTCCGGCTTATGAAATCGGCCAGTGTGAGGCCCAGGTCCCACTCTTCCCTTCTGTGGTTCACTCTCAAGTCTGAGGGGAGCGCGAGGGGGGAGGGGGGAGGAGGCTGCTGTGCAATTACACAACTTGCTTTTGATTTATGTCTTTAAACTCTTGCTCAAACTGGTTTGATGACATCGCTCCATTCGCCCCTCACTAAAAATCTGATGAAAGGTGAGAGAGCCTGTGCTTTTCTTTTCCTTCAGAGCGCCTCTTCAATCCGACTACAGCAGCCACATACAGTACTGCAGTAGTAGGAGTTGTAGAGCTACCTGCTGTGTTTACATACAGGGGACAGACTTCTTATACTGTACAAAAGGAGGATTATGTGTCGCTGTGCTTGCGCTTATGGCATGATTAATGTGAGACAGCACAGACCTTGAGGCAATGTTTTCTCAAAGAGCAGCAAAGAAAATGAAAAGAATGGGATATATCACATAAGAGCAATTTAGTAGTATTTACTGAGTTATACAATCTTAATAAAAGCATCTATAAAAGCCTATAATATTTTGCAATTGTGCACCAAAACTAATGCAATGTATTTTGACGTGCATTCTCCGTGAGGGAAAGATTTAAAGGAAATTATTGAGAGTGTCTTATATACATGTCAATCACACTACAGAGAATGAACTGGTAGCTAATAGGGCTGAAACTAACGATTATTTTAACTGTTGTTAAAGTTGTTTGGTCTATAAAATGTCAGAACATGGTGAAAAATGTGGATCAGTGTTTCCCAAAGCCCAAGATGACGTCCTCAAATGTTTTGTTTTGTCCACAACTCAAAGATATTCAGTTTACTGTCATAGAGGAGTAAAGAAACCAGGAAATATTCACATTTAAGAAGCTGCAACCAGAACATTTTGACTTATTTTTCTTGACTCAAACTGATTAGTTTAATGCCGTTTCATTTAACCGTTTACAACTGATCAATTAATCGTTGCAGCTCTAATAGCTAAATGCATTTTAATTCCCTATAGTGGAGCTTTTAAGCATTATTTAGATTTTGAATAGGGATGCACCGATACCGGATCAGATATCGGGCCGATACTGACTCAAACTGTTTGATCGGGTAACGGTGATCTATTCAATTAAATTCGGTGTTTATACTGTATACATTATATAATGGAATTTGAATTCCTGTTTATGTTTTGACCAATTTGTTGCTGCATTAAAAAGGTTTACACCTGAATTGTAATTTACTGTTAATTTCAAAGTTTTTTTTGCCACCATGCTGGTGTACGATTTATCATTTTAATAACACCTATCCATTCAGTAAATTTATATCTATGTATTGATTTGCTACATTTTGTTTTACAAAGTTAGAAAGCAATGTTTAAGTCAGGCCTGATGTTTCCTTACACTTAAAAGAATGATCCATCCAATTCATTTCCACACAGTGAGGCATACAGCTTATTAATTAAACACTGGTATCGGATCGGTACTCGGTATCGGACGATACCCAAAGCCCAGCAATCGGTATCGGTTTCGGGACTGAAAAAGTCGGATTGGTGCATCCCTAATTTTGAATACATTTTCTTTTTATTTAAATACCTGCTGCCTATTTTAGCAATTGTTTGTGACTTAACTTCGCACTTCAAAATAAAGTAATGACACATGGACTGAACACAAGCCAGTTCTTCCAACTCTCATTATTTCAAAAAGTCTGAACAGTAGAGAAACCACATGAAGTGCTGTTAACAGAGACTGGGAATTCATCTTTTCACCTATAAATCACCAGTAACTGCCACTGAATCATCTGCTTGGATAAAATCAACAACATTTCCAAGTATATGGGACAAAGAGAGAACTGTGTAATGTCACGTTTACCAGACTGGTCTTTGTTGTTGTCATATTTAAAGAGCACACTTAGTGTACAGTAGTTTAAGCCAGCAAGTGGTCTCACAGGTTTCCTCAAACGTTTAACAAGTATTTGCTTAAAATAACAGATTCCATCAGTGTGAAACACTGAGTGTGTGTGTAGTCATTGTGTTGTTTGAGAAATGTAAAAAGGTCTCTGGGTGATTTAAAATGTTGTTCATTCATTCTTATCACCGGTTTGTTTGTTGGCTGGTGAATATAAAGGGATTGTCAGGAGCTGTAAAGAGGGCTTATTGTTACATTCCTGCACTGACCACTGTAACAAGCCAAGGCTTTACAATAGCAGCCAATTAATTCTTATAAATTCTCAGATTACTTACTGGGACAAAACATTTTGTTTACAGTTCCTGCAGACTCCAAATAACCTGATAAGTGTTAACCTTTGTCCCCTTCAATGCACTGACTGTCTACAACACACCACTGTTACTGCCTACTTATCAAATCACCATCACTAACAAAACAAAACAAATCTGGATTACAATATTTCAGCAGGGGCATACAGCCCTTTTTGTCCATTTAGAGATAGATAGATAGATAGATAGATAGATAGATAGATAGATAGATAGATAGATAGTAACCTTATTGATCCCGAGGGAAATTCAAGTTTCCAGCATCACAGTTCCATAGTGCAAAACATGTTAGTAAAAAGGCAGTAAAAAAGTTAGTAGTGCAAAGTACAAAGTACAAAAAAAATGTACCAGATATAAAAATACAAGGAGATGAAGAAAACTGTTAAAACTGAATATAGTGCAGAGTAACAGCTGTGATACAGGACTATTAAAAAAAGTGAATATAGTGCAGAAGAGACTGTTAAAAATGAGTATAGTGCATTATTATCTGTCCTGCAGACCGTCCTCCTTATTTAATGTAATTGCACTGACTGTGGTATGTAATTTATAATGTATCTGTAGTGTAATGATAATCAATGTCACAATTATTTGGCTTCTACATGTTGGATCTCTATCAAAATGTCTATCAATTTAATCCATTTCCTCCAGTATCTTGGCACAATGTGTAATGATTTTTAGATTTCAGTGTTAATCCCCTCACATGCAATACACAGAAAATTGTGTAATATTTGACAAATTTTTTTTTTTTAAATCAAATGTGTGTCTGTGTTGATCATTTCTGTGTTCTTCTTAGCATACTGCATAATTTATATTTCCTTAAGTGTATACACACAAACAGTTATACTGTCCAACCAGCCACTTATAAACGATTACATAATTAAAATGCTTAATATTACCTGTGATAAAGTGTGATAATGAGTGTTACTCACCCTCCCCACTGGCTGGCACAATTAAATAATGTGTCATGATTTTAATCAGATCAGTTTTAATCCTCCTCACATGCAATACACAGAAAATTGCATAATATTTGACAATTTGTTTTTTTTAAATCAGATGTGTGTTTATCATCTCTGTGTTCTTAGCATACTGCATACTTTAATTATGTGTACACACAAACATTTATACAGTTCAACCAGCCACTTATGAACAATTATATAATTAAAATGCTTAATATTACCTATGATAAAGTGTGATAATTAGTGTTGATCACCCTCTCCAGTATCTTGGCACAATGTGTAATGATTTTTAAATTTCAGTGTTAATCCCCTCACATGCAATACACAGAAAAATTGTGTAATATTTGACAATTGTTTTTAAAATCAAATGTGTGTTTATCATTTCTGTGTTATTAGCATACTGAATGACTTATATTCTCTTAACTATATACACACAAACAGTTATACTGTCCAAACCAGCCTCTTATGAACAATTACACAATTAAAACACTTAATATTAAGTATGATAAAGTGTGATAATGAGTGTTACTCACCCTCTCCAGTTGCTGGATGACAGCTCATCACAAGGCAGACAGCAGTCATAACAAAACACCAACACACAGTCCGGAGCCACATAACTACTGACTGTGAAGAACACAGCAGCATCCAGCAGCACTAGTCCGGCTCAAACAAACACTACTGAATAATAATCCTTTAGTGAGTTCAGCAGACTGGAGGAGAAACACCTTCAGGAGATTGGTTTTGTTTGGCGGCGTGGGCCGACAGGTAAACAACAATAAATAAAAGACATCCCGGAAGGAAGAGAAGATGGGCGGAGGAACGAGTCCAACGTGTTCAGTCCAACGCTGAAGCTAACGAGCTGCTGCTGCTGCTGCTAGAGTTATAGCCTCCTCATGGAGAAATAACACACACCGCCTCCACCGCGACGCATGGCTGCTCGTCTTCTGTCTTTTATGGTCAAACTGGTCCAGTTGTCCAGGAAAAAAGAGCAAAAGCAGACTATTTGTTCAGATAAAGCAGCTAACAGCTAAGCTAAGCCGTGTAGCTGTCTGGCTGCAGCTCTCTGGTCCAGGCCACAAGTAGTGAAGTTTGCGTCGCTGTTTTTTTCTGCAGCTGTAACTAAATTTAAACTTTAAGAAACCTCCCTCTGCATTACCTCACACACTTGCAAGTGTTTGTTCTTTTTACTAACAAAAGAGACAAATTGCATGCAGGGTAATCTCAGTAGAAGCGCTAGTTAAGTTGATTTAGAGGTATTTTAGCTGCTGACTCGATGGTTGTGGCTGCATAACGTGGCGTCACGTCAGCGTGTCTTTCTCCTCTCAAGCTCAAGTCCAAACAGAAAACAGCACAGTTAATTTATTCAGCTTGTGAAATAAGATGTTTTCTCCAAAAAGCAAAGCGACAACTCATCTTGAGTGAGTGCAGGGATTTTAGTGAGACCTCCACTAGTCGCAGCTCTTCTTCTTCTTCTTCTTTTTCTTCTGTTGTTTTGGAAATAGAAAAAAATATATATATATATTTTTGCTCCAAGTTGTGTTTAAGCTCCTGCCACCACAACAACTTAAGTGCGTATCTGAATGAGAGGAAAAAGTAGGTGAAATAAAAGTTATTTTTCTCCTTTTCTTCTTCTTGTTCTTCTTGCACAAACACAGAGGTAGATTGTACAGTCTCTCTCCCAGCAGCTCCTGTAGGATCCCTTCTTCTTCTTCTTCTTCTTCCTCCTCTTCTTCCTCCTCTCAGCCTCTACGCCAGTAAACAAACCCTGCCAGTGAGCCAGATGGGCTTCAGGGGAAATACGGACTGGAGTTTATTGGATTACACAACAAACAGATCCTACTGTCAGGTCAGGTGCTGCTGCTAGTAATACATGCAGTATTACTAGCAATACTAATGTTACTAAATGTATAATAATTAGTATTGCATAATAATTGGGATATATAATAAATGCATTTACTAACATAATTACTAATGTTAGTAAATGCATTACTAATTCTAGTAATACATTTACCTCTATACCGTTGTGCTTGTATAGTGTAAAAAGACTATATGGATTTATTGCCATTTCAAGATCAAGATTCCTTTATTCGTCATTTTTATGCTCCACATAAAATTGTGAGAAATTGTGTTTCTTACATCCACCACTCAGAAATTCAGTGCAAAACAATTGGTAAAAAAATCTATAAATGAATGATTAATAATTAAGAGCACTAATAAATAAACTAGAAGTACGCTAAAAATAGAATAGAATAAATAGTTACAATTTAAAGGAACAGTCTCTTTAGTGCAGTTCACATACTCTGATGAGCAATTTAAATTTAAATTACATATATAAAGTAATACATTTACCTCTATGCTGGTGCTTGTAGTGTAAAAAGACCATATGTATTTATTGCCATTTTCAAGATCAAGATTCCTTTATTTGTTATTTTTATGCTCCACATAAAATTGTGAGAAATTGTGTTTCTTACATCCACCACTCAGAAATTCAGTGCAAAACAAATGGTGAAAACTATAAAGTAATTAACTAATAATTAAGAGCACAAATAAATAAGCTAAAAGTATACGCTAAAAATAGAATAGAATAAATAGTTACAATTTAAAAAATTTAAAAATATTATTAAAGAAACAGTCTCTTTAGTGCAGTTCACATACTCTGATTGAGCAATTTAAATTAAAATCACCATTTGGCTGCTACAAAATGCTAATACACCAGAACTGAAACAATTAATCGATAAATCCGTTGACGGAAAATTAATATAGCGAATTAAGTAATTTTTCAAGCGAAATTCATGAAATGAGCTCATTTTTTTTTGTTTTGTATTATACATTGAATATTATCATTAGGTTTTGGACATAAGCTCCTTTTTAGTCATCACAAACTAGTGATCAATGAAACTTTGTGACATTTTCTTGACCAAACAAATTAGCAATTAAAGCTGCAGTGGGTAGAAATTAAGCAAATATGATTTTAAAAAGTTATTTTATAAAACGGTCACTATATCCTGACAAACAGGCAATATGAAAAAAAAAAAAAATCATGTACCTCTGTGTCCTCCGGTGTCCTCTGGTGTCCTCCGGTGTTCCTAATGGCATCTGCAGGATTTCACAGACCGGAGGAAAACAACCAATCAGAGCCGAGCTGGAGCCTGCCGTCTCTGAGCAGCTGTCAAACACTCGTGAACTCCGATCAAACGGTCAAACTAGGCAGCGCTGATCAAATATGAATCAATATTGTGTTACTGTAATGCCTATTCCTACCTCAAATGTTTTCAGAAACATCTTGTAGGGTACTGTTTAGCTGTAAAATGAGACCAAAATTTTAGGAAAACTGCCATTGTATAAAGAAACACCATATCTATCAAATTTGAGGAAAAAAAGGTCACTATGTGAAATGGCTACCATTGGGACTGACATCATTACACATGAATACAGTTGGGCTCAATGGATCCACAAGAGTCTCAGCTTTACAGTGACACCCAGTTTATGCAATTCTAAGACTGTTTAGGGACCCCAGTATGCAGAAATATTCAAATACACCATTTAACAATAGGTGAAAATAACACCTGTATACTGCATTCAAAAACTGAATGTTGTCTGCCCAAAACTGTATGTGATTATCATAAAGTGGGCATGTCTGTAAAGGGGAGACTCGTGGGTACCCACAGAACCCATTTTCATTCACATATCTTGAGGTCAGAGGTTAAGGGACCCCTTTGAAAATGACCATGCCAGTTTTTCCTCGCCAAAATTGAGCGCAAACATTGAGCGTTATTTAGCCTCCTTCACGGCAAGGTAGTATGACACGGATGGTACCAATGGATTCCTGAGTTTTTCTAGTTTCATATGGTGCCAGTACCGTCACTCTAGCTTTAAAACCTTAGCGTTTAGGGCCCGCTACAATCTCTGAAAGACAAAATAGCGGCCGGGTCTGGCAGCGAGCTGACAGATTTCAGAATTAAAAATCGATACAGCATTTTGGAGAATCAATACAGTATCGCAAAACATAATATTTCGATACTCGTGTATCGATATTTTCTTACACCTCTACAAATAAATGCTGGCCAACGAGAGTCAGACACAAGACCATGTGTAGCAGAGAAGAAAAAATCTGATTCCGAATAAGATAAAGTTCACAAGAACCTGGGAAACAGTAAATCTTAACCCAAGTACCCCTTACTAGCTTTTTGCAGACCTTTCAACCACATCTCACAGCCTTTATCAGCGGATGGGGTTTGTTCCGTTGTCATGGAGATGGCTCAGTTGTTGTTGTTGTTGATCTCATTTGTTCACATGGCAACATCACACAGAGGAGCAGCTCTGAGTTGCTTATTACGCTATTTTGTTACATAAAATGTGAAGTTTCATGTTTTGTCAGATTTACTTGACAATATGTACAGTAGAAAATATCAGATTTTGTTTATGGTCAGTTGCACAGACAATAAACATGATTTCTAAGAAGTACTAATAGTGCTATTATACAGTACAGTACAGCTAAAGTATGCAGAGTTTTAGTGCAACAACAACAACAACAACAGGTAGTTAAATGTTCATTGTAGTGTGATTAGTGGCAAGATTTGATGGAGATTTGTTAGCGGTGTTTGAGTAAAAGGGGTTACCAATTCTTATTTTTAGTGTATAAGTAGATGACAGAATAGTTACATGATAGTTATAATAACACAAAACAGGTCAAAATGTCATTGTATTGAATTGCACCAATTTACATGTTTTTTTGTTCTGCTCTAACCACACAAAGCAAAAACATATTAACATAAACAATTTTCTTTTTTCACTGAGTTTAATCTGTAAGTTTAGATATTAATAAAAAAATTACAGTAAGCAAATACTCAGTGGCAATCCAAGTGGTAAAACATTCCATTGTTATAAAAATACAGTAAACTCAATACCAACAGTACTGACCTCCTCCATGATAACTGCGTTACAGGTTTTCTAACGGCCTTTAATGTAGTGTTGACGTGATTATTACTGATTATGTTGCGGTGCTGCTCATATTTCTACCAGTAAAGACTGCAAACACATGTTGATCTATTGTGTGTCCAATAATAAGCACTTAAACAGTGAGGTGTCAGTATTATGAAAATTGAGCATGTGGTTTAGAGTTTTTTGCGTTTTCTATAAAAGCACAGCATTTTGGATTTAAATGTACAGATATTTAAAGTTTCCCTCTTTGCATTAGGTCCAGGCAAACATAAAACAACGTCAAATGTCCCCTTCACTTTTTGTTGTACATAAATTAATTTGTCTCTTATCTTCCTTCCAACTGAATTCAAGATCACATGCTGTAGGAGCTATTTATTCGTTGTTAGTATTCAGTTGTTGTTTTACTACTAATAAGTAGCATTGTTTTATTTATTATTCTAGATGTTTACTGTATTTAGATTTGATATTTGTATATTTCGTTTTTTGCGTAATTCTTTTTCTTTATGAATGGGTAAAACTGTGGGCACCTGCGGTTATATTATAGGTAGGTAGGCAGGACGGACCAGCATGCACCTGCGTGGGCTTATGATTTTTTTTACCAGAGCAAGAGAGACAGCGACATCCATG
Source organism: Sebastes fasciatus (assembly GCF_043250625.1). Lineage (NCBI taxonomy): Eukaryota > Metazoa > Chordata > Actinopteri > Perciformes > Sebastidae > Sebastes > Sebastes fasciatus. The sequence continues at coordinate 24,941,477 of NC_133805.1, forward strand.
TTTTCTTTGTGCTCCGTTTGCTCTTTGGATAAATAAATCATTAGAAACACATACATTTTGCATGGACAATGGGCTCCTTTGTCTCTGTAAACCACATGGTGCGTCAGTGGCCCTTTGATTGAAGTCTGATTTCCGACAAAAGGCCACTACACATGCTTTTAAAGAAAGTTTTGCAATCTAAAAATCCATCTTTGCAAAGAACCAAGAATGACTGATTCCAGTTCCGACCTGATCCAACTGTCCATGTTCGGAAATGAAGAAGTTATTTTAGGAAGCCGAGGGGAAGAGATGAGGAAGGAAAATCCTTGTGTGATTCGACCATTGTTTAAAAACAGAACATGACTCTCCTTTTGATCCCGTGATGTTCTCACACTCAGACAGACTAATGGAAAAAAACAAAACATCAAGATTACGTATTTCACACATGAGCTCTCAGAGGCTGAAAATATCTGAGACTGTTCTTCCTGGCGTGTTTGTGTGAGCTGTATTTGTGCCACAATGCCATCTCCATCACCACTGCTAATTCACTACCTGTTTACGTCCTCCATCGGCGCTAATCATGTCCGCTTGTTTGTTGTACTGAAATAGATTTTACTGGGAAAAAAAATCTGCATTTACGGGATTTCTGCTGCAGCTGTAACATTTTAATCATCCTTTTGTTGTGAAATAGTCTCTGGCTGAGATTTGTCGGTAAAGCAGGCGGGTGGTGTGGATGAACAGAGGCCATTATCTGCTGTTGACGCAGGCATTGATTCAGTGGGAAGAGAAACAGGAGAGCAGCTCATTAGTAATATCAGCACTTGGTAATCAGAGTTATGTAGAGGAAAACTCTCACGTGTTCACAACAACACATCTGAGATGGTGGAAGGAAAAGCGAAGCAACAAGGTCAAGAGGTGATACTCGCCAACGCCTTTCAACAAGCGCCACTTTTAATAACAAGAGAGAGAGAAACAAAAGTAATCAGCTACTGAGCTGATTGGACCATCATGCAATGCAGGAGCATCGTGCGTTATAGGAAGTACAGCTGTGAATTATAATATTTTAATATAATTTTAATGGATGAAGCCATCTCCCACGTCCAATTCATGAGATGTTTTATACAAACAGTTGTATTTTTGACTCTTACAAAAAATATCATCAGTGAGAAGTTCAAGTTTTGTCAGATTTTCTTCAGCATTTTGTGCTTGTAAAGGATATTCTTTAGAAGAGGATTATGTTTTTAGAGCTGCAATGATTAATCGATTAGTTAACTATTTTGATAATCGATTAATCCTTTTTTTAATAGAAAAAAGTAAAAACTCTGATTCCAGCTTCTTAAATGTGAATATGTTCTGGTTTCTTTACTCCTCTATGACAGTAAACTGAATATCTTTGAGTTTGAGGATGTCATCTTGGGCTTTGGGAAACACGATCGACATTTTTCATCATTTTATAGACCCAACAAATTATCGATTAATTGAGAAAATAATCGTTAATTGTTAGTTTATATATTTTGTATATGGGGTTATTAGCATGTAAGACCGAGGGACATGCTATCATTCAACATTAATATAAAATAATCTTTGAAAACAGTGTAACAAAATGTTTTACATGGGGAAAAAAATAAAGCATCTCAGCATAACAATTAAATTGAATAAGATAATCAAAATACAATAAAAGATCATTAAAACCTGCAAAATAAACACGTATCAGAGCTGTTTTCTATGTTTAATGTGCTATACGTCCAACAGTGCCATACCTCCTTTAAGACATCCACTCTTATAGTCCTGGATGTCTATGTCATGTAAAAGTAAATGTCCATTAAACCATTTTACAATGTCAGACATCTCCTTAATCTTGAACCACAAAAAAATAAAAAACATACCTTGTTAGTAATAAATAATGAAGTCATTTTCAGTACATTTTTGTGTTGCATATATTATTAAACCAATTTGGCCAAAGCAGAGTGCGTACCCTACTGTGCTATTTTGACCAGATTAGGGTGATTATGGCCCCGAACTATTGATGTGTTATTGAGGCTGAGATGAACAAAAAACAAATGAGTCATAAACACATGATGTGCATGCTGACAGGCTGCTGCCTGCTGTTGCTGGGGGCTAAAAGGAGGTTGTTTTTTGAGCTGTGTCTCCTAATCCTGACGACCTCCTAATCCTGACCTCTGCTGGGGTCTCTTGAAGGTGGAGCGGTGCCGCCGTACTGCACACAACATGGACACCATGGCTATTAGTGTCTATTAGTGTGGTTCAGGTGAAAGGTGGAGTGGGGTCAAGATGGTTGCTTGACAGCAGGCCGCTCGTGTTTAAAATCAGCCACACATATGAAGAGTTTGTTATTTAGATCTTATACTTTAAATCACTGCTAACCATTTTGCAAACTATTCTGCTGTATTTTAGACGTTTTATGCATTTTTCTTACAGTAATCATTTAGCTGGTTCATTAGAGGTTCTTTTATCCGACACGGGAAGCAGCAGTACAACGCAAAATATGAGGAAAACATATACTGTAATTTGGATTAAATTTTAATCCTAAATTAAATTATATTATGTTTTTATGCTGTTGTTTGAATGAAGCAGTTGTGGAATGTAGTTTTGTGATGTTGTTATCTGTTTTTTTTATTTATTTATCACATTTTGGAACAGACTTGAACTCAAGCTAGTGTTAACAATCTTTGAATAGGTTTTCATACTGCACAAAAATCAATGGAAACCAGTGGCAGTTCCTTGCATTTATTTTATTTTATTTCCTTCCTTCTTTACTTTCTTTCTTTTTTCTTTTCCCCTTCACATAAACATATTACTTTTGGAGTTAAATATGATGATTATGTTATGGAAAACAAAGTAGCCTACATTTATGGATTAATTGAGTCAATAAATAAAAAGTAAAAAAAAAAAAGAAGAAAGAAATGAAAAGGAAAACAGTGGCTGCCATGAGAAGTAGGGAAAATACAGCAACAGCAAAAAAAAAATACATCTCTGCATTAAAAAATGGTCAGAAAATCTGGAAAGTACACATGATTTGCAGTTAAGGAGCCACAACTTGCAGACACACTGTTATGTTTTTACATCCATCAACAAATACTGACTACTTTAAATTATTGGTCATCATTTTCCAAAGCACACCAAGCATTTAGACAGATTTACTCCAACAACAGGCATAGTTTTCCATTCATTTCACTAAAGTATGAAAATCATTTTTTTGCGAGAGGTGAAACTTGCTTGAACTATTTCCCGCCATTTGGCTTCCTGTCAAAGTGACGTGCAGTTATAATCTATGTTGTGTAGTGATGCTACTTGGAGGAAGAACTCTTCCTCTGTGGGGCCTTCAAGGAAGCTTCAACATCCGATATTTACATGTTGGCTGTCAAAAAGCAATGATTTCACAAGCTATGTTGTTGGGAAATCAGACCCAGAAGACGAACAATAAGCAAACATGGATGTCCTGGAAAGGACTCGGAATTTGGCACAAACATCAAAAAGGTTGCTGTCTGGCAGCAGATCCTTAAATATAAGTCTGATCTCCTCAGGAAGGAGCTTTTAGGAGCATAAGCTTTTATGACACAGGTATGGTGTAAGTTACCAGTGGTGAAAAGTAATTAAGTACATTTACTCAAGTACTGCACTTAAGCACAGTTTTGAGGTACCAGTACTTTACTTTATACTTCTACTCCACTCGATTTATTTTAAAGTTTAAGTTACTAGTTACTTTTCAGATTCAAATGAATAATACAAAATATAAATCAACTAATAAATTATGATGTATTATTATAAGTTAAATTACCCGGCAGTGTATAAATTAATTAGAATCAGCTTCACCTTTACCAGCTGCAACATGAATGCATCAATTATTATAATCCAATAATATAATCACGTTACTCTGCATAATGAGTATTTTTACTTTTGGTACTTTAGGTATTTTTTGATGCTAATGATTTTGTACTTTTACTTAAAGGTGCAGTGTGTAGGATTTGACACCATCTAGCGGTTGGGTTGCAGATTGCATGGAGAAGAACTACGGTGGCCGACGTGAAAACGTGAATGGCCCTATCTAGAGCCAGTGTTTGGTTTGTCTGTTCTGGCTAGGGATGTTAATAATTAACCGTTTAACCGTTAACCAACATTAAGAATTTTGACCGATTAATGCGGTTAAAAGAAATATAAAAAATGAAATAAAAAGCTGGAGAATAGCTGGTCCACATTAACGGCTCACCTTAAGTGAGCTTGGAGGAGTTGTTGCATTTATTCACCGACAAATAAACTGTACACACACTGCTACAGCTACGTTCACAGCTATAACGCCTCCGACAACCCCACACTCACCGCCGCCACACACACGGTCTTTCGGCACTCGCTAACGTTACGCCGGCCTGGCAGAGTATCGTTATGCCAGGCAGACACACAGCTGATAACCTGGCAGCTAAACTAAATGGAGACTTTTACTGGGAAAGTGGCTGCATGTGTCCACGACAATGCACGCAGCATCGTTGCTGCTACAGTAACTCTCCCGGACGGGTGTACTGGGGACACAGTTGTCTGTTTTACTCATACACTGCAGCTGTTGATAAATGATGGATTAAACCTGTTTGTGCACTAATCTTGTCGGTTAACGGTTAATGATCGGTTAACGAGGGTCGGCTACCGGTTCGAAAAAAAATTCTAAATTAGCATCCCTAGTCCTGGGCTCCTGTAGAAGCATGACGGCTGGCTCCGTGAAGAGGACCCGCTCCATATGTAGATATAAACGACTCATTCTAAGGTAACGAAATCCCAACGATTCTTATTTTCAGGTGATTAAACACCAAAGAAAAACATTTATTAATGTTCTATTACAATTCTGCCAATAAATCGTAAATGTTAAACACTCAATCCCTTCAAGTCAAATTTTGAATGCAGGACTTTTACTTGTAACAGAGTTTTTCTACACTGTACTATTTCTACTTTTACTGAAGTAAATGATCAGAGTACTTCTTCCACCACTGATGGTACTCCTGAGGTTGACGTTGGTACAGCTAAGTGTCAACTAAAAGGCTATGATGAGGCTCACAGGGAGGTAAAAGCTATTTAATATAGCTTATTATACGCTGTAAAAAAAAGTGGGCAGCAATATAAAGTAGACACGATTTGTGGTAAACAGCCTAAAACAGCCCAAAACCCATCGATGTGGTACTTTAACTGCCACTCACAACAACAGGTGCATTAGTTTATATAGTGTCTCTCTCAGTAATGACATCAGCGTGCTTGATATGATGAGCTCACCGCAGGGAGGGATTAAAGCGCTCTTATATAAAAGCCTGAAGCTGCCAGTCTATAGGTGTCTGCTGCATGCAGCCGCATTAATAACAACCACACTTGACTTTATTCCAACATGTAGGTATGTAGGTAGCACCCTGTTTGAATGTGACAGCAAAAACAACAGGGTCAGGGTTCAGCGTGATAAGGCTGACTCACCCTGTTATTAGGAACGTTCTGTGACATACTGGGGTTATTTTTGTTCATCTACAGTATCTATAGGACGTGCAGGAGATATCTGAGCGGTAAAGACGAGGAGTTAAGAATAATACTTTTACAAGCATGGCCTTGGAGGAAACGGTATCCAGAGATGTTGTGTGAAACCGCCAGTGCCCGGAGGCCGCCACACCTATCCCTGAGTTAATCGTCAACCACATGTACTGGGAAGTCATGTGAGGAAATGTTGGTGGTCTGCATATAGAACATGGGAACGCAGGCATCGTGGCAGAGGTTAGTGACAAACCCAGGTTCACACAGACCCGTTTGACTGGAAGAACAATAAGGTTCACACATGATTCATCCCGGGGCTCTTCCTAGACGCCAGTACGCTACACATCTCCACCACAGGAAAAGATGCCGCCGTGTGTCAGGGCCGAGTGGGACATCCACCACTGGGCCCCACTTCCCCTTCCCAGTGCGTCTGAGGTGTACGGCTCTGAAGAAAGATTCCTTCCTGCTGACATTTACAGTGTTCGCAAAGACAATACTTGAAGTTTTGAGGCCGAGCTTGATGGATGCTCTGTCTCTCTGAGGTTAATGGACACTCACATTTATAGTTAACGCTGCTGTGGACGGTGTATGGCCCGGAGCCAAGTCCAGGAGGCCAGCTTTCAAACATGTAAGCACTCTTCCACTCTCATGCACCTAATTGAAGCCTGGAAAGTAAATGTGCTATGACAGCGACTCTGCATCACAATACATTCCAGCAGCTCACCCCAAATAGTCACATGGCCCCTTTTCATCCCCAACACGAGCACAAATGAGCGACGGGGGTGAAACACTAGAGGGGCTCTTACGCCTTGGAAGTGATCTGAGCAGCTAGCTTCTCTAAAGCGCTCAGCAAAGTTGCTCTTGTTAAAACATGCCCGATCCCTTCCCTGCCAGAGAGCTGTTAATCCCGACAAGGCTGTGTGCCCCTAATTCCCAGAGAGCTGAAACCTGCCGTTTGTTGATGTGTTGTGTAGCTACAAGCACTGGAGGTTAAAGCATTCCCCCCCTTCCTTTTAGTGCCATGTGTTTTACACAGGGAAAAAAAGTTAGTGTCTGCAAGCCTTTAGATGCAGAAGAAGCTAAAATCAAAGTGTGATATAAAACAGTAGCACGGTGGTCGTCTTTCTAACACTAGTCACTAGATTTCTGTAGCCCACATGTCACATCAGTATGTTCAATATACAGAAAGAGATCCCATTCTGCTGATGAGTCCATCATACTTCAGTGCCGTTAGAGCGCTTCCAGGAAACAATGGGCATGGATTACAGTTAAGAGTCTTATTATCTCCTCAATCCCACGTTAAGACCACACAGCACCTGTTGCTCCACTTTGCCGACATCACATCCCAGCAGACAGAAGGAAACACCGGCGAGGAGGCAGTTCTGATCAGGCATGCAGAGATTATTCTGTAAACGACGTAGAAGGAAATATCCCATTAGTGGCTGAGTCTTCACTTTTTCTCTAGTAGGTAGATTCAAACATCTTTCAAAAGCAAGAGTGAAAGTGATGTGAGAGAAAGCACCATTAATCTCATAGGTAGTAGGATCATGTTAGCACATGTGGAGGGGAAGTAATGTGCTCGGATTCATGGAGACTGCATTTTGCAAATCTCTCCTCCTGCAGTGATAGAAAAATATAAATATGAGCCCAAACACAGTCAAGTAAAAACAAAAAATCCACAATTTACCCACATTTACACTCATATTATGCTGCTGGTTTCTGTATGAAACCAGAGACTTGTCATAACAGTCACAGGGTGAACTTAAAGAGGACCTATTGTGCTTATTTTCAGGTTCATACTTGTATTGTGGGTTTCTACTAGAACATGTTCACATGCTTTAATGTACAAAAAAACACTTTATTTTTCATACCGGCTGTGCTGCAGCACCTCTTTTCACCCTCTGTCTGAGCTCCAGAAAAGCCCTCTGATTGGTCAGGTGGCCCACTCTGTTGTGATTGGTCAAACGAACCAAACTCTTCAGACTCCACTCCAGCTCCGCTCTAACCAGCTTTGTTTGAGGGCGTGCCAAACTAGCAGCTAGGCAGGTATTATGCGCATGTGTTACCTGGTGACATCAGCACGTTACGGAAGAAAAGACGGGACTTCAAGCAACACATTTCAGGCAGTTCAAGAGCAGTATTTCTGTGGGGGAGAGTAATAGTACGTGTCCACATGGGCATTTTTTTATCACGAGGGATCGCCTCGCTGCCACTAGACACAAGGCACTCAGCACCTGATTGGACGAACGCTTTCCCTCGTGGGCTGCTGCTCCCAGCTTTCAAACTGAAACCAACGGGGCAGCTCGTTTGGAAACTTTCTTCTCTTACATCATGAAAATAGTTTACTGAAATATGTTTCTGAAAACATTTTATGTGAGAAATAAGCCATGCAGTTGCTGAATCGGTCTTTATTTTGGATCGTTTAAAAGTTTCTGGGGAGTTTCCAGAGGCGGCGAGTCGCGTTGGACGCCCGCAATTTGCATAAAGTAGACTAGACCTCAACTTGGAAAGGACGGAGGCTGTGGACATGTACCATAGCTCCCTTTCCACACTAAAGGAAAAAAATCTCAAAAGCATAATAGGTCCTCTTTAACAAAAGCACACACAACATATAAATAAGTGAAATAAAGCCTTGATAAATACATTAGAATTAAAAATGTCTGAATGATATCATGCTCAATTGATTCAATGGGTGAACCTTTTCAACCGACAGGCAACAGTTTCTAAATAAAGCAACATTTCAGAAGGGAGTTAACAAATACAAAGTCCTGGTATATAAGTAAAGGATTACGATACATACTTGTTGTGGTCAGTATTGTAATGTGTTTACACGCCAGTGGCAGGCAGATTGAGTCCTAAAGTATTGATAGGTTAATATAGATACTAAAGAAAATCATGTTAGATCACGTTTTAGAGACATGGACGCTCTTGTTAGTGTGCTGTGTGCACGCGCTCAGCAATCACCTAAAAATAAACATTTATTTACCATAAAGACACGGAGAATGGCCTAATGTTCAAATTATTAGCTGTCAATTTAAATACATTCAGAAGTAAACCATTACTGACACATTCAGCTCATGAATAAAAAGACATGTCTCTCCCTTACATGATATTACAGTAGCTGCTTTTTTTTAAAAAGTTGGTTAAGTAACATGACAAAATGAAATAAAAAGTGACATATGGACATAGAAGACAGATGTAATATACAGACCTACAGACAATAACAAAGCAGTTACAATGACGTATGTGATGATATGATAAAGAGATTAGATTGGATTAAGTAGGCGGTGCGTATGCATGTGCGTGTGTGTGCATGTTTGGATGAGAGGCAGTGATGTGTATCCATGTTTAGTGATCCTGGACAGGTTGGTATGTGGAGTAAGGAGTAGGTTACGAGATGTGTGGTTAGTAGCTGCTTTAATAAATAGAGTGCTACAGGAATGAGTCCTAAAACCCGGAAATGAATTAGCATTTTAGCACTTCCGGTTCCCTCGTCTCAAAGTCAATGGGTTTTTAGTTAGTTAGATGCATGAAATAAGGTCTTCTGTCATTTACACTTCAAAAATCATAACAGTTGTGTCAATTTGTGAAGATTATCTTGCTGAACAAAACGTGTAAGTATCATAAATGTTTGTTCGCCGCAGAGCTTATTTTCTGCAATAATCCAAAACCCATTGGAAAAATCCCATCCGGTTGTTGTCGAGGGAACCAGGGCGATGCTAACTTCCTGGTTGGCCTACAAAAATAAGTAGTCCCTGGAGCACTCTAGAGAAGTTATATTATTCTGGCCCTGAAATGACTTGATATTGGATCAAACCACCCACCTCTAGTAAACACAGAGTGATGGCCAGACTTTACTGCTGCCTCCATGTGGCTTTAATAAAGAAAGGCTCAGACCACAGAAGGTAAATAAGCTTTAGGTCTGTGCATTAATAACAGTTGAGTACATACAGTGTGTAGGTGGAGAAAAGCATTAGAGGGGCAGCTTTAATAAACAAACAACCGACAGCATTAAACAAAAAGTCAGGTATTATGAAAAGTGAGTAAAAGCTGAATGGAGTAGTAACTGTTTGTAATGGGATTTAGCAGCCATTCAATTCAGGATCCCCGTTTTAAACAAAACACTAAAGGAATTATTAGTTGATTACTTGCCGAGGCACACCCTGATGAAACTAAACGTATGGTAAACACCCACAAACTCAAACATTTCATTGTACAATAAACCTTTAATAAATAGTTTGTCATTAGTTTCCCATATTTACATAATAACCACCATTTACTTATGTTGCCATACTCATTTCTTGGCTAATTTTAGGCACACAGAGAGGGGGTTCAGGCCACAAACCACATCGTACTAAAAACAGGAGTGGCTAGCAGGTAAGTCTTGAGAAATATAGAATAATAATTGCACCATACAACCAAATAGACCAAGAGGTGGCCGTCTCCTTGAGCAATAAATATATACATTAGCTGTACGTACGGGTGATTTTTGTACAATTACAGTCGTCTGCTTGGAAGCTGTACGAGTGCACATGGGGCTGGTGCAGAATCTTACCAATTGTAGTAGGATCTGAATTTATGGGTTTACCAATGTGTTGGTTCAATATATGATAATAAAAAAAATGATATTCAGAGATTAAATCAATGGCCTCCTGTCTAGTGACATCCCTTGTGAAATAATAAAAACTATGACAGTCAAAATGTTGAGGGTATAGAGTGATCAACATGTACAGCTTAGCTTGGAACATTCAGTGACTTCTGTTATTATCTACTGATAAATCTGGGAAAAAGGTCAGATATTAACTAACTGAAATGCTTGTTATTAAATGAAGATTGAGACCGAAAAACAGACAGCTGGACATTCGATAATTTACCATCTAGCCACAATGTTGAAGATTCCTAAAAATGACTGGATGAAGTCTTTAAACGCTATAAAAAATAGCATTAAAACTTAAACCTTCAGCCAAAGAAATTAAGACAAGAGAAAACAAAACAAAGAAAAAATATTCAAATCACTCAAGCACACATACACACAGTATGAAAAAGCAAACCAAAAAACAAAAACAATTTGGCACAAAATATATATCGTACATTTCTCTTCAGATAGATGTTAAACAGCATGAAACCTAATGTAAGCTACTGATCCATGTCAGCTTGTAATTTGGCTATTTAAATGCACTTGAGGCATTTATAAATTAACTTTTGAAAGTTACGATGATGAAGTTTACCAGTTGCTAATGCAGTACGTGAACAAAGGGAACACGGCAGATGACCGACTGCAAGCAAAGGAGCTGTACGGAATTAAAAATGGACAGCCCCGCTAAATTTGTCACAATAAATGATGCAGAGGTGGAGGCCGTGAGGCAGGCCCTCCAACTCTTCACCTACAAATGTGCAGATCCGGCGGTGCCGCGCCAGGACCTCCATAGGGAGAGCCTGCGCATCAATGCGCAGGCCATGGAGGTCCTGGTGCGGCAAGTCCGTCGGTTGCGGTCGGCGGACCGCAAGGCGTCGCTGCTCCAGAGGGAGCTCAAGGCCACGAGGGCCAACTGGCGAGCTCCCTCCAGGAGTCAGAGGTGGCGCAGGCCTCGGCCTGCTTCGAGCGAGACGAAGTGGCAGATGCGTCTATACAGACGGAGGAGGAGGAGAAGGAGGAGAAGGAGAATGAATTTTAAATTGTTTTTTTCTATATTTGTAAATAAATTTTTTATGTTAAAAAAAAACAAAAAAAACAAACAAAGGGAACACAGTGTCACTGACGCGAAGCACCAAAACCAGGCGCAGACCCATATCATCCTGCAGTTCATGTTCAACTGGCGCCATCTACTGGCAAGAAGGGTAACCGCAGCACTTTACACCTGCAGACAGATGTGCTGATGTGCACCATCCACAGGGAAGAAACGCAACACATGCTGCAGTTTGGACACTTTCAGGCTCTTGATAGTGTGCATATTTTTAGGTTTTACATTTTATTTCATTTGTTAACCGGATCATATTTATTATTGACTTCTGGGACATTCACAATGCTCTCAATGTCATCGTGTAACCTCCGACCTCCTGGTTACTTTGTAGGTTGATATTTGAAGAGGGAGGGTAGAAGAGAGGACAAAAACTAAATTAAACTAGACTTCTAATCTTAGTTTGTTTTTATGAATGAATAAATTGAATATTGAACCTTGAGTGACAATATTTTTTTACTTTATCGTAGTTAACAGGTGTTTGTGGAAAATGTAAAACCTTAAAAACACTCATCTGCTTTTAAAAAGAAAAATCTGTAGCGGCAACATCTGCTAAAATTGTAGCAACTGTAACCTTCTTTGCCTGTAGGGGGCGACAGACCTTTTTTTGCATCTATTAGTCTGAACTACAGTTGCAACGACCTTTTTTCCCTTTAGGTGGTGCAGGTTAACATGTACATGGTTCGCTTTTGTGGAGAATTCTGAAGCCTGTTAAATGGGAGTTTGAAGCCAGTTCCTTGAGGTGCTTCACATATTAAGTTTCGACCATCTGTTCGTTATTGTTTGAGAAACCTGCAGTGCCTGTAAATAGCTGTTTGTATGGAAGCTTAAATTCTGTGAAACCGTTTCATTGTTCATATTGCCACTGTAGAAATCTTCATCCGCCACATTACATCACACTTAACCTTTGAATTATCTACTGCAGCAGCACGAGTGATATTCTGTTTAACCTAATGATATTAATTCAAAGAGTCCGTATTAAACGGTCAGTGCCGACACTGACTTGCTGATAGCAACGCTCTAGCTCCAAATGGTCCTCTTAAAATTAAACCATGGTTCTGTAAGCTTTAACCCCGATGGTGATAAATGTCAGGAAACAACGTAACAGGAAGGGGCATGAAAACAAAGAGAATAAAAAGTGTGTAACGGCTCCGATGGGAGCGATAGCGTAAGATTACAGAGCCTTCTCAGACCTCGGTCTTCATACAGGTTACGTAATTAATATATATATTTTTATATATATATATATATATATATTAAGTCACTTCGAGGCAACATTTGTTTCTTGAATAAAAACTTGAAGCACAACTAGCCTTCAGTTTGAACAGAGAAAAATATACAACCCAAACTGTACTACTAATCTAGAGAATGGCAAGTAAACATTGAAAAACAGTTTCCGCTAATAAAGTGGTCTTTCTCGCACACTTCTCTCTGTAAGAAGTGTGATGTTTGAACAAAGTGTGGTCTTACGAAGCTTTTTATATCTGAACTGGTTGACCCATCCTGACCTAGATGAGGCAGCGCCTCTCCCAACACTGGTTTGCAGAGACTCCCCTCGCAGGTGTACAGTCGCCGCTGTGCATTCAGAGGAACTGTGTTCCCTTCTCGGATGCTTTAACAGAGCCGACGACAAGCATCGCAACAGAAGTTAGCTTGTGAAAGAGACAAGTGCTCAACTAGCTGTTTGTTACACTCCCGTTGGACAAACAAACAAAGTTGCCACTTCACTGGCTACAGAAGAATATGAAGAGTCACACAGGGATTTAGTAACAGTAGAGATCTACCCCACTCACACTCTAAACCAAATCATTTCACTTCTGTTTTGCACCAGGAGGAGGAGGGGGGGGGGGCAAGCTGTTGTATGCTCCACTCTGTTACCGCTTTATAGAAACCAAGGATTAGAGTCCAGCTCAGCCAAGTCACACACCTTTCCACTGCAGCCCAAAAAAATACTCAACACTCTCTCTTTATACAGGGTCTTTAGAGAGTCCTCACAAATACCCTGCTTTTAAAAAAAAAGAAAAGGGCTGCTAAGGAAGGAGTGCCCACTTCTTTTGTGCCGTGGACACAAACACCTCTTCATGGCACTTGAGTCTGATGTGTGCCTGAGGTGAGTGTGTGTCCGTGTGGTAAAATGTGTGTCCATGTGTGCGTTGGAGCGCCGTCTGCCCCCCTTAGCGGTGGTTATACACTGCTGTCCTCCAGCAGCGGCTCCTTGCCCTCGGCCCCGCTGCCCTGAGGGCTGTGGGAGTGACTCTGTGCCCCGTTGCTGTGCTTCTTATAGGCGCCGGGCCTCGTCCCGGGTCCTGTGTGCTCCGGGATGAACAGGGCCACCAGCAGGGACAGCAGCACTGAGCATGCACCAAACAGGAAGGGAGGACCCGGGATGATGGCACTCTGAAGAGAGAGGAACATTTTTGTTTAAGTACAGCTACCATATGTGCAACTTATTATTTGTATAACTGTTTTGTGTAACTACCTCATCAGTGGGGTTGGCCATGTTGGACTTGGCACCTTTACCGGAGCCGTCCGTGTCGGTCAGCTCCACGTGGAACAGGTAGAAGACAAAACCGTAAAGAGCTGGGCCCAAACCATTACAGAGGCCCCGAATACCAGTAATCATCCCCTGAACAACACCTACAGGCAGACGGATAGAAACACAACACTGTTAGATGCTACATTTCAGTGGCACAATCAGAATGACAATTACGGTTATTTGTAAAGCAAATAAACATGTATGGGATACATCAGCCAGCTGCAAGACATCTTTTTTCGGACACAGGTATATAGCAGAAAATAACATTTGGTTGCTTTCCTCTGGACTGTGAAATCTTGCAGATGCCGTTAGGAGCACCGGAGGACACAGAGTCACATGATTACCCGTCTCATGAACTACTGTCAGGATAAAGTGCCCGTTTTATTTGTGTACTTGTGTTTACCCCTCCTCTTTCAAGTATATCATTGTGGAATGATTGAGCACAGATGCCCTTTATGTTAACAAATGAAAAAGGCGAGGTACTGAACTTCAATACTTTTTATGTACGGACTGAAGTGCGTGTCTTACATCTAGAATAGAAAACTGTAAAAGAAAAAAACAACCTAAATTTGGCATTGAATGAGGGGTCAAATTCTTAATCTTGGTCACATATACTGTGATTAGATATTCAATAATTTAAATAATGACATAACTTATTTTAGACTGTTTTATTTGGGCATCAAGTTCATATATAGCGCTTTGTGTTGAGAAAATATCAAACACTGATGCATGCTTATTTTATCAAATAGAAAAAGGTGAGAGGTGTTAAAGGGTAACTTTGGTATTTTTCAACCTGAACCCTATTTTCCCATGTTTTTGTGTCTAACTGACTAACAGGAACAACAACTTCTGAAACTGATTCAGTATTGAGGGAGAGCGGTGTAGACAGCAGCTGCTCACAGACGGCAATATGGTTCCATTTGGGGCAAGCTGGCACCGTCATTTACGTCCACTAAAAGTGCTTGTTTTTTGCCGTGACAGGCTCTGATTGTTATTATAAGTGTGTGACATTATGGACAGAGTCTCGCTGAAGGAGAAGTCTGGTTTTGAAATCTGGCGAGGTGACGTGTTGCTGGAAGACAACGGTGGAAACGTGGAATACATCCATTGTGGAAACTTGAGTGCCAGCCAGGCAGAGTTTGTTGTGTTGAAGTACAGAAAGCATAGCGTAGTGTTATCTAAAAGATTTTTATGTCATGGCTGAATATTTAGATGATTTCCACAATGTTGATGAGGTCTTTGAATTCGATGGCCGCCCGTATGTATTTGAGCCAGAGTATACGGATATTCAGATTTCACAACAATTTCTCCTTGAGCGGGACTTGGACACAATAACAGTTTTATTACTCTGTAGGGTCCTTTCCATAATGTTGTCAGACACTAAAAATAACAATCTGAGCCTGTCAGTGGTAAAAACAAGCACTTTTAGTGAACGCAACGTTACATTGACGCTGCTCTCTTGCCTTCACAGCTCGTTTAGTGGCTGCCGCTTACAGCGTTCTTCCTCAATACTGGACCAGTTTCACAAATTGTTGTTCCCATTAGTCACTTCAACACAAAAACATGGGAAAAGGTTGACTAATACGCAAGTTACCCTTTAACGGTTGAGAAGCTTACCTTGTTGGTCAGGTTCTGCATTACGGGACACGATGGCGCTGATGGCGGGGAAAGTGATGCTGGACATGGCTGCGACCGCTCCAGCAGCCCACATCATCCTACAACCAACAACACACATTTGTTAAGGATAGAAAACAAAACTTTATCTAACCTTTCAAAAAACTGATATATACAGTATATACACACACACACACATCATTAAAAGGTTGTTACGCCTTATGGCTAAAAAAAACGTACCTGAATAAATTGTGAAAAACTTGCTTCTGTAACCAAACTGCAGTTATAAGATAAGCAGCGACTGAGCCTCCAGAGACCAAAATGTCAAAGCCAATTTTAGATACAGCTGTACTTCCTATTCAATTGATGAAAAACTAAAGCCACGACAAAGGATTTGTATGTTTTTGTCAAGTGGCTGCTTTAGAGTTCTGGTAATGTTCAGACACTAATGGAAACTGTATCTTTTTTTGTGAACATGGAACAACCTGACCTTTATTTAACTTGATTTCCTGGGTATTGACCAAAGCAGAGAGGAGCAACAAGACGACATGTTGCGAATGTTTATTCTCAGAATCAATAGATATTATGGGTCACTCTGCCCTCCCCTCCAGGCCCAAACAACAAGAGAAACTGACGCAGTTGTTATGATCTCACTTCAGGAAAAGTGAAACTGATAGTGTGCTCTGTGTGTATGGGTGGTGGTTGATTAGTAAAAGCCCCTTTTCTTCATATTTACAGGTTTCACGTGAATGAACACACAAAACATTAGTTGTGCTACTGTATTTTGCTTTAAAAAAAAATAAAAAAAATAAATCAGGTTTCAAAAGGCACTAAATCTCAAACTGTAACTTCCAGGACAGTAAAAGCCCTGTACATATGTTAACAAAAATCATTTTACATTAGTCAAACTAAATCTTTTGAGTTACAAAACTACATTGATGCCTTTTAAGAGTCTCAAGTATCAGATTACATTGTCACAGTACTATTGATTGAGGCTATGCTTCCCTCTGGTGGTTTGTCAGGGTATTACAACAACAGCGGACAATAACAGATTCTAATGCACAACATGACAATAGTGCCCTGACCATGTGTGCAGTGTTCACTGGGGGATTGGGCCTGAAACACATGTGGTTGGGTGCGATTTAGATTTTTATTGATTTTGATTATAGATTCTGGTTGTTATCTGACCGTGCTTCAGGCTCTTTGAATATTATTTGAGGAACACTGAAAGCAAAATAACACATTTTCCAGCAGATTTGACTTCCACAAACCTTTGTCATAAAGGAAGTATTAGGGCTGTCAACGCAAAACCGTTTTAACGCCACTCATTTCTTTAATGTATTAAGGCAATCGATCTTTGGGATGTTTAGTGAGCTGAGTTTTATAACTAGAGATAGTACTGGTATCATATGAAACTAGAAAACTTAAGGAATCCATTGGTACCAACCATGTCATACTAGCTTGTTGCGAAGGAGGTTAAATAACACTCTAAACTTTTGGAGGTTGGCTAAATATTGGCTAGGAAAAACTGGCATGGCCATTTTCAAAGGGGTCCCTTGACCTCTGACCTCAAGATATGTGAATGAAAATGGGTTCTATGGGTACCCACCAGTCTCCCCTTTACAGACATGCCCACTTTATGATAATCACATGCAGTTTGGGGCAAGTCAGCACACGGGCACACTGACAGCTGTCGTGAGCAATTTGGGGTTAAGTGTCTTGTGTCTTGTGTCTTAAGTGTCTTGTGAGCAAGACTGTGGATCGAACCACCGACCTTCCGATTGGTGGACGACCTGCTCTACCCTCTGAGCCACAGCCACCACAACCTGCCGCAGTACCTGTGAGGGTTTCTGGACAATATTTGTCATTGTTTTGTGTTGTTAATCTATTTCCAATAATAAATATATACATACATTTGTATAAAGCATTATGAAACATAATTGTACACTCCAATGTTGATAAGAGTATTAAATACTTGACAAATCTCCCTTTAAGGTACATTTTGAACAAATAAAAAATGTGCGATTAACCAACACAAATTAAATTGCAATTACTTATGGACAATCATTAAATTCAATATTTTAATCGATTGACAGGCCTAGTAAGTATGTTGCGATTCTTTTGGCTTGAAAGGTTAAATTAAGAATATTAGAAAATGGATATCGGTGACGACAGGGTCGATCTATTAAATTCAATTCTATGTTTACATAATATATATACATTATAAAGTGGAATTTTAATTCCTGTTTAAGTTTTGACCAATTTGTTGCTGCATTAATAAGGTTTACGCTTGAATTGCAAATTCCTGTTAATTTGGAAGATTTTTTACTAAATTGCTGGTGTACAATTTATTATTTTAATACATTCTGTAAATTTAGTGTTCAATTCATGTATTTATTTCTTACTTTTTTTTTGGGAAAGCAATGTTAAAGTCTAGCCTGATGTTGTCTTACACATAAAAGAATGATCTCAGTCACTTCCACACAGTGAGGAATACAGCTTATTAATTAAACAATGGTATCGGATCAGTACTCGTATCGGCCGATACCCAAAGCCCAGGTATTGCTATCGGGAGTAAAAAAGTCGGAACGGCAAATCCATAATTGCCATGCACAAGGTAAATATTTGTCGTTTTACTGGGGGTGAATGAGCCATCATTAACTGATTCAGAGGCATTATGAGCAAGACTGCGGTTTTGCGTCATGCTGCAGGAAATGCTTTGTCATTTCAGACAAACTTCCTTCCTTCTTCTCTTGAATAATATTTACTGATAACATTTCTCTGCATCACTGCTATCTTTTGTGAAGCTCGCCCACACTTTTGAACATGAGCTGCAAATGGAGGCACGGAAAGTTCAAACTTTGCTTGCAGGAATCAAAAATCACATTTTGATTATATAATGACTCTCTGATTCTTAGTGCGTGAGGTCTCTGTCCCTTTGAATGAATATAGTGGAAAGGTGTCTGTGTGTGTGTTAGATGTTACTGACCAGGGCTGAGAGCCGAAGCCGTACCACGCCAGCTGGAGGATCTGGAAGCCGAGGCCGAGCAGGATTGTGTTCTTGTTCCCTATGGAACGCATCAGGATCCCCAACACCACCGTCTGCAGAAACACAGCACACAGGTCATACAAGAAACCTCTAAGGAGGCATTAAGTAATGCAGTTTAATGATTAATCAACGGACAGAAAAATTATCTGCAACAATATTTAAGATAAATGTAATTGTTTCCCTAGCTCTACTAGTGTTGCTACTAGAAAGGTATTGCGATATCCTGCCGTTAAAAACGGTATGATATCCCATTTTATTAGTTCCATTACTGTAAGAATGTGTGTTTTAATAAGAGCCGCAGGCTATTTCCTATGAGTTGTGTTGATGTGTGACAGCGGGGCAGTGTGTGTGCGCTGCTTTATAGGACGGGATTGTGATTCTGCGGGAGCGAGCGGTTATAACAATAACCAGAAGGATGGAAATGAAACAAATGAAATTCAAAAGAAGATTAAAGCAGTTCATGAACCACTCGCCGGTTGCACAGTGCCGCTTTGAGCTGGGGTCTGCATCAGTCGAACTCCCTTAAAAAAAACAAGGAAATAACAGCACAGCTCTTATTACCAGTCAAATGCACCTATAAAATTAGATTCACCATCTTTTCTGAATCTGTCCGAGCATCTCCTGTAATTCGTCAAACACATTATCCACCAAAGAGCATGTGTTAAAGTATTATTTTACCATGTGCCTCAGTAATGTGAAATGGACGGAGAGGAAAAGGAGTCCTGTGAGAGTGAATCTTCTCTCCCTTCACACCACTTCAACACAACACACAGCTGTCTACAGTTACTGTGGTGTGGTTCCTGATTCTAGCAGCTTTTCCTGCATCATCAACACCTCACAGAACTTCATCTGACTTTATTATTATTTTGTGATACATTTTAAGTTCCATGTCCTGTCATCTATTATTCCATTACTTTTCCTGATGTTTAAGATTTTTGCTGTGGTATCGTTTCAGCATTGCATCAAGATATTTATCAGGGTATTGTATTGAAGTCATCATTTTGATATTGTGACAACACTAAGCTCTACCCACTCAAATATTAAGATTTTCTGCTTTTCTTTTTCTTCCGTGATAGTAAACTGAATAACTTTGGGTTGTTTTTTGGACGAAACAAGCTATTTGAAGACCCTATTGTTATTTCTGTCTACTCTGTTTACACATCTATCACATGGTTGTCCGTCCTCAGCTGCTCTTCCTGAAGTTTCTTCCTTTTTTTCCTGTTAAAGCTTTTTTTGTGGAGTTTTTCCTTATCCAATCTGTGGCTCTGAGAACAGATGGTGTGCTGTACAGATTGTAAAGCACTGTGATGTACACATCAAATTTGACCTGACTTCAAGTTGTCAACTTGGGCTCTGTGAAATTGTGAAACTTTTCACTATTTTCTGCCATGTAATATAGACAAAACGATTAAGAATAACAATACTCAAACACGAGGAGAGGAGGTAATTCAACAGCAAAAGAAAAAGTGCATTTTTCAGTACCTGGGCTAGTATTGAGAGGATCCCCACAACAGCGATAAAGGCAGCCACTGTCGCTGATGAGAAGCCTATGACCTCAGGGTGAGAGAGAATTCAGATAACACAAGTTAGGACATGACAAGACAAGCACAGACTGAGACAAACAAGACAAGTAGCTCAAACACAAAGCCCTCCTCCATGTTTCACCAAACACAAAGGAAGAAGGGGATTCGTTTTTCTGGCCTTTTGTAAACACATGCTGTTTCCTACTGCATCTTGGAACAACAAAAAGGCGCTCCTCTTTTTCTTCCCCTTGTATTTAGGTCAAATCTGCTGCCCTTTATCTCCTTCAATACAGGTAGCCTCAGGAGTAGGGCAGCTGGTGCGAGGTGTGTATAATTCATGACAATGACTTAGGAGAGATCTATGATAAAGCAACTTCGGCATAAAGGGGTCAGGAAGGCGTGTAGAGCAATAATAGCCCCAATGCTCCAGAACTACTTGTCTGCTGTTTCACGATGGTATGTGTGTCAGACTCGCCCGACTGGTTCATCTGACACTGTTTACACAAACTAAACAATCCTCACTTCAAGTGGTTGGAAAAGACGATTACATCTTGTCAGTTCACCTCGAAGCTGCCAACTGCCACCCTACATTTGCATAACGACTGAAGCTGTACATTTCTGGCTACTTGTGTTTTTAAAATACATTGGTTTTCCTGCGGTAGCATTTTGCTGAGACACCTAATGAATTTGCTCTACTTATTCACACACTGAAACCGGCTGCTCAGCAAACCTGCTGATCCAATCTTAGAGCGATGTAGGCAAAAGTGTGTGTCGAGGGGGGTTGTACTGACATTATTCCCTGAGCTTTCCAGTCACAATTTCAGCAAAACAAATGGCTAAAGTATGACTCTGCCTCATACAGCATGCACAACAAACCATAACTTCACCTAAGAAAGCAGTGTCTTAGATTTTGAATATCAATATGATAATGTCCAATTAATTTTTACACAAAAATCTGTCTAATACCACAGAGAAAGGGGCCGTTGGCATAGACTGTGAATACAGTTGAATCCTTAAACAACAATTCAATGTCACATTTGGATAAGTCGGTGATGTTACATGCAGTAGGAAGTGTATATGATGTGTGTGAACAATGTTTGTTTGGATAACTTGTGTGTATAATCCAGTCATGTTAATGGTCTAAGAAGGAAGAGCAGAGCATTACCTGTCTGAGATAGAGGAAGAAGCTGGAGTACTGGCCGGCTTCGGGGAGGTAGGAGAGAAACACTGTGATACAGATGAGGAGCACTGTGGAGTCCTGGCCCACCTTACGCAGAGACTGGCCAAGAGAACAGCAAGAATACTTGTTTAATAGCTACATAATTTGAAACATGAACAATATCAGTGGCTTTTTGGACATACTGACTTGACCATCGTCACCTAATGTAATATAAGACACATCTGCTGCCCAATGCCCTGCCATAATCACCATCATATTTAAACTGTCCTGTGAGTATCTTACAAAGTCAGTTTTTTTTTTGTATAAAATTCCCTGTTTTTTGTTTGTTTCTCTGGACAGTGTTTCCATGATGAGCTGCAGCGAAGGGATAGTCACAAAAAAAGGAAAAACGACAGTAAACTTGGGAGATACTTGATTGATTTGTCACACTCAGACTGCTGACTATTATCTTTAGATAAACTTTGGAATATACTTTTGCACAGAACAAGGACTGTGGATTTTGTCTCGATCGCTTACACACGGGTGATGGTGAGATTTTTTTTTGGACTGAACTTTTTTAAACTGGTGTCCAGTTTGTGCGACGAGCAACGAAGGCGAGAGGTTACCTCGGGGGGGCTTTTTCTCAACAAAAAACAACAACTATCCAACTATATTTTAGAATAAAAATCACACAAATATCTGTTCTAATCTTCATCAACTTTAAGGCAGCCTGAATCTACAGAAAAAAGTTAAAATTCTTGTCACTTTCATATTAACAATGTGACTGCACTGTCTTTTATTTCAAATGCACATTGAAAATACGCAGCAGTGCAAATGTCAAAGACAGACACAATCCTCTTGCTGGGGACTGAGGCAGCATTTTGCCCACTGGCAACTTTGGTAAACTATTTTCATCTGTGTTCATCTCATCGGAGCCCCCAGGGTGGAATAGGCATACATTAGACTGCCACCTGCTCCAAGCAAATTATTATATGAACATTTCCAACACTTCTGTATTCCACTGTACGAACACTGAACAAACACTTCCCGAAAAGGCAACAGATCACAAGAGACTATAAAACTGAAAAGCATCTCTTATGCTATGAAATTGAATAATAAAAAAGCAAAACTTGTGCATTAGGAGGAATGTTTCAATTAGTTTCACCTTGGCTATATGCCAATTAAGGGTGTAAAGACAAACTGATACTGTATTAGCCATGCGTTTACTACGTGTTTACTTGCATATAGAGCAGGGAAGTGAGATCCGATCACAAGTGGTCACTCAAGACGCATGTGAAGATGCATGCTAATGCCAGGTGTTAACAGACGTACGAGCTGTTCACTTGTGATTGGATCACCCAAGACAAATGTTTATGTTTCCAGTAGATTTAGAATCTGTGTTTTCCCCGGCCAGTGGGCGGTGCTTGGTTTTGGCTCAACTGTTTCCAACATGGCGGCCGGTCACAAACTTTCTCATTTTACAGCAAAACAGTACACTACAAGATGTTTCTGAAAACATTTGAGGAAATAGGCATAACAGAAACAGAATACTGATTCATATTTAATCAGCGCTGCCTAGTTTGACAGTTTGATCGGAGTTTGCGAGTTTCGCGAGCAGTGATTGACAGCTGCTTTAGAGACTGCTCGGCTCCGATTGGTTGTTTTTGTTCGGGCGTGGTGGAATCTTGCAAATGCCACACAGGAGGACACAGAGGAACATGATTTTTTTCACAGATTATGTGTCTCATGCACTACTGGCAGGATACAGTAACAGTTTTATAAACTTTTTAACATATTTTCTCAAAGTTCTTGACTGCAGCTTTAAAAAGAAACTTAACACCGCCTCCTGAGTATGTTGTCTTTGCTGGCCTCCAGTTGTTGTGCAGTGAAGTACAGGTGGACTCCCTGTGACATCACTGTTGGGTGTGGTTACAGGTTCGACAGGCTTGAAACTTTAAGCCAGAGAGGACAGCAAAACACTGCTTTTCAGCCTGGTGTTTAGTTGCTCTTTAATGATTTTTACAATTTCAAATAAATTTTCTTTGCCAATATGCAAATTTAGGCAACAAGGAGGACTAAAATCTAATCAGATCTGCACACACAGATTGCCAACATAACAGACATTAAAAAAAAGGTAAACTACAGTAGTTTTTCATTATAAAGAACCAAGTCATCACTAAAGCTAAAGCATTATTCTTTTATTAAAATTCATTCATTACAAATAAGGGAATCTGGTCATGCATCATTGCCTTGCTATGCAGGAATTCATGATTGAATGAAAGAATTGTGTTAATTTTTGTCTGAGCTTGAAAGTATTTGTCTGTGGGCAACGTGCCCTTGCACATCTTTTGCAGCACTATCAAGTGTGTTCCCAGCATGACGCTCTCTGCTATAATGGAAAACATTAATTATACAGATCCATTTTACTGTGAAGTAAAAGCTTCCACTCAATAGCTTAACCTTAAATCATTATCTAGCCAAACATGTTTTTATTCCAATAAAACACTTATAGCTGATGAAACACACTGCAATCAACTGCTGTGTTGTTAGAGACCTGTGCATAATGCTGGGTCATAACTGACATGAACTGAAAATGATCAACTAAGAGTGTTATGTTGTTACTCACAGCGAAGGGGTCTGCCTGTTCCCAGGAGATGGGTGCTCCCCACGATGCTGGCCTCATCTTCTCTGGCAGCGACTCCGGTACGGCCACCAGGATGAAGCAGATGTCGAGCAGGGCGATGGCGGTAGCCAGGATCACCACTAAGGTGTCGCCGTAGGCCACAGACAGGTAAGCTCCGATGGCCGGGCTGGTAACCAGGCTGGCCGCAAAGGTAGCTGATACCTTGACGGAGAGAGAAGCAGAGCTGAGGGTGAGCAAAACAGGAAGTGACTCATCTTTTCTTCCATGCAGTTATTTTTTTTTAACTGGTATGACTCTATGGTTAAGAACTTGTTCAGTATTGAAAAGTGATAATCAAATACAGGAATGATTCTTCATTGATAATTGCCTCAATCATTCTGGAGGAGTTTAAAGACACATATTTTAACAGGACTCTGTTTTGGTCAACAATCTCCTTACCAAACCATATGCTGTGCTCCTCTCATGCTCCTGCGTGATATCCGCCACATAGGCAAAGATCACAGAGAAGGTGACGGCAAAGACGCCGGACATGGAGATGACTGCAAAGTACCACCTGGAAGAAGAAAAGAGTTTGGCTCATCATCACAGACAAATTAAAATGGCTACAACTAGGGACATCAAAGGTTGACTGATTAATGGAGAACAATTTTGACCGGTCGGCCAGCAGGTTAATTTACAGTCTATGGGCTCCATCTTACACCCGGCACAAAGCGCAGCGCAACTGTCATTGTTAGTTTCAGACCAACACAGTTGTCATTTTTAAGCCCAGCGTCCACGTTGTCTAAGTAGCAAATGTACTTGCGCCCATTTGTGCACCCATGGGCGTGCTGGTGTTAAAGTGAGGTGTGGTCAGGTGCATTGTTGGTTCATTACTACCTTGAGGCAGTACAAAGCGATTACGCCATTGACCAACAACAACCTGGTCTAAAGTCTGGCGCTATATTTTCATCTGCTTATGCAGTCAAATGGAGTTGTTGATGGGAAAGAGGATTTGGAGATGGCGGAGGAAGAGGGACCATCGGCCAATCACCACATACATCTGTTCGCGCACTTTCACTTGGCGCATGAGCAGATTCATTTCCTCAGCAGAAAACAGCTCGCTTCTCCAATTTGCCAAATCCGCCTTTTAAATAACAATGCGCCAATGTGCAGGTGCACCTGGCTTTTAAAGGGAATGGGAGATGACACATTGGTTTAATTCCGGTTACGCCCAAAACACACCTACAGTATGATTAATTAAGAGACTAAATACAACCCCTTTGCGTCTTACTTTGCGCCCAGATAATGTGCTGCTTAACTAGCAAAATTGGAGTTGGACACGCCCTAAATGCACTTTAGACCATACACTATATATCATTAAAATAGGGCCCTATATGTTAACCAATTTAGCTGTTCAGACAGGACCCACCGTGGCGAGCGCCTCAATAAAACTATTTAGAACAAAATATCAGCTGATAACGATCGGTGGCCGATCAATAGGAGCACCTGTGACCTGATCAAAATGTGGTAATAAACTTCAGCAAAGCCAACATAAAATAAAATAAAAGGCTACACTTACAGTACAAAACATTCAAATTTGATGGATATGGCGCTTTTCGGCACCAAAGCTGGAGTGCTGGAGCAAAAATACTTGAATTTCACGTCATTATGCATTTTTTTTTCACTCTTAAAAATGAACTGGTTGGTTACGGTTTAATGGGTGTTGGGCTATTGAAAGTGAAATTAACCAAAACTGACATGACACTAACTAAAATGCCGCCATTTTACATTGTATGTAAATTCTACCGTTGTGAAGTTTATAACGTTGTTAATTGGTCGTTTTGGGGCTGTAGTTCATTCTGTTGTATTAGATTGCATTATATTGTTTGTATGGTGTTTCAACCAGCACAGGATAAGACTTCACCGTCTCCCTAAAAACACGACTGAATAACTGCACAGAGCTGTCGGTGTTTTGCACTCACCATGGGCTGATCTTCATCAGTGGTATTGGTGCACACGTGAAGAAGACCGTTAGCAGCAAGAAGGATTTGCGTCCCCATACGTCTGACAGAGCTCCAATCAGCGGTGCACTCAGAAATGATAATAGGCCCTGGAGAGGATAAAGAGAGAAAGGGAGGTGGATAGATGTATCAGAAAAGTGCTGTAAATGGATAACTTGAGTGAAGTTACCACTCACAGATTCACAGGGACTGTGATTCGAGTACATGCACACACCCTGGCAACACAGATAGTTTTGAAGCCAGCAGGTTTGGTAGAGGGCCGTGTACAATATATAACTATAATCTATGTATGATACTGGCCTTATGGCTAACTCTCAAGTGGAAAAATAACACCAGCCACACATCTAAAACTCATCAATTTTAGCCTTTATAGTCCATCTATCGTTTTGGCCATTTAAAGTCTTACATAGACTTTAAAATCTGGTATCACCCGGCTATTGTAGCTGACAGACTTGAAAGAAAAGTAGTACAATAACAAAGCACTCAAGGCCTGCTGGTGAGAGGTCTGGTTTGAAGATAAGTCAGTTGGGGATGACATGGCGAAAGCCAAAAAACAAAGATGATCTTTGAAAAAAAAAAAAATCGTACTAATAAAAAGACAGTTATTTAGTATTTTTTTAATTATATAAAATAGTTAACAAAGACCCCCTTCACACCTGGCATTAAAATGTGTCTTGTATCCAGATTGTAGCTAGATATGATTTAACTTGATTACATTTACATCTGGTATTAATGTGTGTCCACTGTCCACATTGAGATCCGGTGGCTCTGTCTGAAAGGGCTGAGAGGAAGGCTTCATACGCTCGGGCCTGCAGCCGTGCACACAGTTGTTGCATGTAGGTTGAAATGTATTTGCATTATCACTTTGTGTTCAATGTGGTCACAATGTGTCCCTGACCACCTCCGGAGGTTGTTTGGCCGATAGCATAACAATCTGTCCTCAATGCGTCATAGGTGCATTTACACCTGTACTTTCATGTGGTCAAGCACTATCTGATGGAAATCCGATCACCCAAAATGCATGTGTTAAGGGAGTCAGAAACAATCAATCCATTATGTTGACATATAGACAACAAATTGTCATAATAAGTGGGTTATGGTGATCACTAATAGATTAGTCCACTCGATTTAGCTTGTTTGCATTGTTGTATTTCTTGCTCAGCGAATAACAATGTTTTTTCTCAACATCACAACAAGAAAATCTAAAATAATTACAAGCATCTCCAACTATCTTTACACATACTTTCCTTTTCCCTGGATAAGGACCATCAAGGTCAGCATGCTTCTATGTGCTATTCTGTGGCCAGCTGGAGAACCTGCGAGGGTTACTGGACAGCTTGCAGGTGTTAACATGTAACTGCATTGGTGTCACGCAGGGCGTCGCTGAACAAGAGCACACACGCTCAGCAAATCTTCCAAGGGCAAATAAGAGCAAGACAAACTTGCTGAGGAAGAAAAGTGTTTCTTAACAGCAACTGTGGTACCAAAAACATCAAAAACACATGGCTTCTGGCATGCCTTACTGTCTGGTTTTATATGGCCAGAAAAATGTATTTAATATTTGAATTAATCCACAAAACCATCACAAATTGCAGACGTATAAAAGGTGGCAAAAATATTATTATTATTTTTGCTTATTTATTCCTTGTGAACAACGACCGATCAACTCCACAGTGCACACAAATGTTTGCCCTTCCATTTATTTTAAGTCATTACATTTTAAGCAACACAAAATGTATTGCTTGCTATTGAGTTACGGTCAATAAAACAACTAGAGGTAACTTGCTAGCATTGTGTCACTGCTATATTGCCGTCATGAGAGACAGAATATTCTGTTTATGTGTACTGATGTCTTACCTTGACACCGTGGATCAGCCCATTCATCAGGAATGTGTGTTGGGGGAATGTCTGGTGTAATACCTGGAGAACAAACACAGATAACACCACGTTACCCACACATTGCATCACATTTCAAACAAACAATGACCTACACTGGTTTATGTACTTTTCAGAGTTAAACTACAACTAGGGAGCAAAACAAGTGTGACGCCACGGGACAAAAATCGACCAAATGTACCAGATGATGGAGGGTTGAAATGAAAAATAAAGTATTGATTCAATCATTGAGGCCTATGGCAGAAAACTAGATGTTTCAAATTCCCACTGTAATGAAAAAAACCCCAACAAAAAACAATCAAATATTGCAAACATAAATATCTGATCTTTTATGCATTTTCTGAGCCCTTCCACAGGGATATGACCTACGTTGTTGAGAATCATTAAACATTTCACATAATCAACAGGAAACACAAACAAAAGCACAACGATTCAAAACAACGTAAAACATGGACACGCTGAAAACAACTGTAAACAGCGGATAAAACAAAGTGTTATTAATAAAATTGAAGCGTGAACCAGGATAAAAACACTAAAAGTTAAAATAAATTATTTTCATAGTGGTCCTTGGTGCCCAAGACCATCAACACCACCAATAACACAGATTGCTGGTCCCCTGCTACATTACTAACTGCAAATTGTGACATGCAGATTATAGCAGGTAAAGTATTACTCACTATACAAATTATACATATTTACTAAAATACATTCACCAATCTCTCCTCTTTCCATTTCATTAATAAAAAGGTTTTAAAAACTATAATAGATTTCAAAGAGGTCACTTTATCTGTCAATCTTTGCAAATTAAGCTCCCACAGATTGATCTTTTGTCTATGCCGAGTATTATACCTATGCTGAATATAATTTTTTGGGCTTCGAAGTTTCGGGGCAGTGCCGCTTCTGCACTACTGTACACCCACACACCTCTACAGATAAACAGCGATATCCGTCTGAGAATAACTAATAATAATAATTAATGTTGAATATGAATAATGTTGTGGAATTATTCCTTATTTTCTTATTATCACATACTTGTATATAAAAAAAACAAAAAACAAAGCATTGGAATACTGATTCAGAGGTCGATTACCATGGCAACGGCCGAGGCTTCGAAGCATTCGGTTCAGCCCTATTTTAAGTGTTGTCATGCTTTCAGGTGACATCCAGTCATCCAGTCTAGCGATAACCATGGATGAATCCTTTTACCTGTTACAAACTGTGTTTGTTTGTTTCCCTCTGCTCTGTTGAGGTTGAACATTAATTAATTTAGTGAATATGATTGTGAAACAGTCCAAGTTTAGCCACAGAGACTAAAGAGCAAATTAAACTGGCCATAAACTGAGTAGCATCAGGGAGCAAAATATTTTCACCGTTGTCACATTTCTCATGGTATAACATCATGATACAACATTTACAGTACATTACAGTGACATCGGTTTGTTGGTTTTTAGATGACAAACTTTTTGCTGAAAAACTGCTCTGTTATCAAACTTTCGTTAAAAGTACTCAGAGAGTGCAAACCCCATCAAGGCTGCACAATCCTCCACATTTGATCTTAATTGTAGAAAAAAGTTTTTCTTAACTTGGAATTTGTGCGGTTGGATACTGATTTAGATTTTAAAAAAATTTGGAAAGTTTACTCTGTGTATTGCTGTCTTTAAAAACTAGGGACGCACCGATCCAACTTTTTCAGTCCTGATAACGATAGCGATAACTGGGCTTTGGGTAGACACTGTGTTCCTACAATACTTTATATCTGTGAGAATGCAGAGGGGAGAGGGCTGTTCAGATAGTTAAAAACCATGGCATGTTCAAAGTCCATAACGTCAGTGTGCAGCAAGTATGAAGCACAAGAGTCATTGACACTGGTGAGGGAACATGAAGCCTTGGTTTAATTTAGGACATGTGGAGCTTGACTGAGACTGAATAACTGGATCTGGTTATTGTTTAGGAGTACAGAGGGAAAGCTTGTGGCATGGCTAAGAATCCCCTCTCTTCCTCTGGGAGTCAGTTACCCAACACACAGAGACTGTGAATGCTCAGTGACGACTGTTGCTGCTGGATACTAATGAAGCAGTGTGCTCACTGGGAGCAGTGAAGCAGTCCCTCTCATCTTCAGGCGCCCTCTGATTAGTCCAAAATGCAAATCCTGCCTCCGCCCAGGGATCTTGAGGGCAACAAACCCCCAGTAATTAATGCTTTACAGACCCCCAGTAATTAATGCTTAACAGTTACACATACAACCACCTCTTCAAACAAGAGACTGATGAAAAGCATGCATTGCATAAGCCTGTCTGGTTCACATCATGTGGCGCACAGATGTTTGCTCATCATTTGTTTGACATACCAGTTTCTACAAAAAAGTAATTTACGTAGGTAGAGAAAAACGTTTAAAAAAATGGACAAGATTTCAGTAAATATCGTGCTTGGCTGAAAAATGGAAAGCTATTGTCAGAAAAAGGAAAAACTATTAATACACAATCCCTGCTGGTATGGAATAAAGCATGTCGTCACTATGAGTCATCTTAGCACTTTGCTTATAAGTTAGATCCGTTTTTGAAAAAAACGATCATCTGAGTTTTTTTAAATACTAGCCGATGATCTTCTGTTGCCAACATGTCCAAAAACGCAACATGTTCAAAAACACAGGTTACATTTTGGAAAGACAATCCTCTAAATAATAGCGTTTGAGTTGCCTGTAGCAAATACGTAAGCCACGCCACTCTGCAGTGCACTGAGGGTGAATGTGTGGCGAGGTTTGCCTGGCCGGCATCTGTGCTGTGGTCTGACAACACAAACCAGTGACCCCCTGATAAGCCTTTTCAACAAAGAACTGGTGCTCAGACAATACAACAGTTTGATGCCCTTTTCATATTTCTCAGTCCATTAGTGCTTGGTAAAACATCTGCCAACACATACGCACAAAAAAACAAAACTGCGTCACACGGGGCCTCGCTCATTTGATTAGGAATTCAATCATTCACAGACACTGATGGGCCTTGTGTGGTTCCAGTCAATGGGAAATGCCACTCTTTTGCGGGGTTTCGCGTAGGCGTATGAATATATAACTAACTGTTATGTCAGTTTACATAACATTGTGTCTACGTGAGAGTGCGTGTTTGTCCGAGCTTACCGTGAGCATCGGGGTGGTGAGAAGACCCCATGCAAAAAACTCCAGGAAGATGACCACCACAGCATGGTAAACACTGGGCTCACCGATTCCCTGCGGCTGGATGGAGACAGAGAGACACATAGACAAATAGCAAGGTAATTAGCTGAGAAGCAACAAACATTTTTACAAGCATCAAAGTGTCTGTAAATGGTAACACATTAACAGATTGAACCTTAAACTGAAAAACTTAAACTTCATAGCAGCATTTGCCTAATGATAAAGACTCTGCATCACCTGATCCTGTGGGACAGCCCACAGTTGAGTAAGAGTGAGAAAGAAAATGTGAAATATTCTTTCACTCTCGACTTTTAGAAGAAGTATGTACCCTTGGGGAAGTTTTAACTTAGCCAATACCGGGCTGAATGTTGAATTACCACCAATCATACTAGAATTGCTCTGTGACTTGTTTGTCTTTCTCCTTCAATTGAAATTCAAATTTATATAACCTTCATCTGCTCACAGGACACAATCACTCAGTAGATTTGCATGCACACAAATAATGCGATCACTGTACATAGACCTATTAAGGGAACTTTCTGAATAAGGTATTCATATGATTCACAATAACTCCATAACATTGCACAAAAAAAACTGGAGTTTTTTGCATGAAATACAAATGTGTTTTATTCTGGTATATTTCTGATGTGTTCTTTATACTATGCCAGTTTTCCTAAAATTAGTTAAAAAAAAAAAAAAAATTGCAATATATTGCCTTGCTCACAGTAGCGCAACACATTGAAATCGCATCATGATACGTATCGTATCACCAGATCCTTGCCAATACACAGCCCTACCGGATAGTCAGAAAAAATTTTCTGCATCCTGCAGACGATTAAGAAATAAGAACATATTGAAAATGGTGTTGTTTTGTAAACTGATGAGTTTACAGAGAACAGAGAATTAAGCTGTATATCTGCTGCCAAAATAAAAAAAAATTGTCATTGCCACAAGTCATTTAGCATTTTTTTTCTCTATTCTACAACATGAGCTTTGTGGTGCCTGCACACGCACGCACACACACACACACACACACACTATCAAGTATCAAAATTGAAGATCCAAGAACAAAAAGCGATACATGCCAAGAAGGGCTGCGCGATTTAAAAGAAATATCTTATTACAATTATTTTCACTGATAATACAATTGCGATATGATTTGCGGTATTAGAGGGAATGATCATTTTTACATTATTATTCTCATTTTCAATGAAAAACATATTAAAAATAATTATGGTGTGATTTTTGCAGGGATCTGTACCAAACAAAGATGTTGCTGTGTAGGCCAGAACATCTCTGCAGCACCACAATATTTGATTTAAATTGGTATTTTGACACATTTTGCCTTAAACAAATATTGCGCCGTTTTGAAAATTGCAGCAGGCCATATTGCGATTTCGATAAAATTTTGATTCATTTTGCAGCCCGAATGCCAAGAGTAATTTAAATGCAGGCGATCACTGTACCTCAATTAATCCAGTCATACTTACTCTAATTATTACATTAATGTGAGTGACACAAGGTTAAGCTGTGCATATGACATCTGCAATATTAGCTATATTGCCGTACTCTGATTACAAATTAATTTTGTCGAGTACACGTTAATGTACAGGCTGAAGCAAGAGAAGAGCATTTCATTTCAAATTCATACATGGTGAAGCGTCAACTGTGATTGTGTAGCCCTTTTACTGGCACAATATTTCATAAAAAGATTTAAAAGTCATTTCTGACAATTCTTCAACATCGAAGTGAAGCATTTCTTCATTTAAATTTCACAACTATGAACCAAAGTGTTGATACCCACAGGTAAAATAACCAAATATTCTGTACTATAGTTTACTGGGTCACTCTAAATACATACCTTTATCCATAATGAGTAAAACATAAATAGACATCCTGTTAACTTTTGTAAAAACCCGCTCCCTAGAGAAGCAGTCACTTTAGTGTGCCATGGTAAAATCTATACATAAGTCATAAATTATATTAATCATATATATGTCTGTACGGTGAAGAGAAAGTGTGATGAGTGAGCGTGGATGCTGAGCAGGATCTTTGGCAGGAAACACAGGGCGGTGTGATAATTGTGGAGACTGTAAAGTAGGCCAGGGCCAACTTAACAAAGACACTAGCTGCTAGTTTACTCGCTCATGTGGTTTGTCACTTCCCTACGTGGAAAGGGTGAATGCATCGCAGAAAACCAATCTACAGGTATGAGTATGACTGATCAGGGCGCAGGCAACAAATAAGAGGATACTCCCACCATTTTTGTTCAATGACAAGTCTATGATCACACCACCTGCTTAACTGAAATAAATGAGGAACAATCTGCAACCGTCTCATTATATGGATGATGCAACTTCCTCTTTTCTGAAATGACGACCAGCTACATCTTTAGAGATCACATTTTGCTATTGACCAGTGAGCGTCTAAGCTTATTATGACTGTAATCAATGGGTGCATGTTGAAAGTGAAATCTTAATGGCTGAGTGGTCAGACCTAGCTGCAATAATACTGTTATGGATGCACCAATGCAACTCTGACTCAAATAGCTGGATCGGGTATTGGTTGACAATGGGTCCGATCTATTCAATTCTATGTTTATATACTATGTACATTATATACTGGAGTTTTGACCAATTTTTTGCTGCATTGAAAATGTTTACACCTGAATTGTAATTCCTGTTAATTTTGAATGACTTTTTTTTAATCATGTTGCTGGTGTACGATTTATTATTTTAATAATAAATAAAAATTCTGTTAATTTTTAAGACGTTTTACCATGTTGCTGGTGTACGATTTATTACTTTAATAATAAATAAAAATTAAATTTGTATAAATAGAATACAATTTTTTATTATTTGTTACATTTTGTTTTACAAAGTTAAGAAATCAATGTTTAAGTCAAGCCTGATGTTTCCTTTCATAAAAATGAATGATCCCAGTCACTTCCACACAGTGAGGCATACAGCTTATCAATTAAACACTGGTATCGGATCAGTACTCGGTATCTGTATTGGGACTTAAAAAGTAGGATCGGTGCATATCTAAATAAAGTGAGACAATAATAATGATCTGAACTCAGCTCTTCATTGGAATAGAGACACATTATGTCAGGTGTTTAAAAAAGGTACAGACACAAGGTGTTAGGTATCAGGATGACAGGACCATTACTGAGGGAAAACAACAGTTTTTTGTACTCTTCATTAGGATTACATATTTGTGTGTCTTCATATGGATACCCAGCATGTTTGGCATAGCTGTCCAACTGATTACATAAGCAGCACTGATGCCTCACTGTATTTTAACAATCCCACCATACTCACTCCTTGCCAACAGCCTAATTTTGGGACAATCATCTCTTCCACCTTCTAAAAAATTACCCAAATAAATACAATCCCTGACATGATAGTTAGTTGTCTATTGAGAAAGTTTGATGCTTCCAGGTAAGGGCATCTTATCACATTATAGGATGGGGTTTGTCGTACCTGGACTACAGGTGTCAATGACCCAGAGAAGTATAAATGTGTCAGAAACAACAAGCTGATATTTAACCAATCATTAGCACCACATTCTGAACAGCCACCATAGCATTATAAGCTTTGTTATGTTACACAGTTGTTGTAGCAATGGCAGTCTGTAATGTTGCTCCCCTGGGATGTTGACTCAACGTTACTGTTAAGGGATTCAAAATATTTCAATTAGGTCAGCTAGCTTTCAATTTACACACATTAGGCTATGCCTTAAGGTCATAAAATGAACTGAAAATATGTTAACCTGAAATTATTTCCATGTAAAAGAGCATGTCAGTGCATTCTGAGGCACAATATCAAATCATTTTAGAGAAATAAACATGAAAATTGGAGGCCATACAACACATTTCAGAATGGAAAAGAGGGGTGCTCACTGAGTTTTTGTTATGTTCTGGTTTAACAAAGCGTGGACTCAAAAGCAGACACACAATGATGCTTCCAGGTAATAAGGGCATCTTATCACATTATAGTATGGGTTACCTGGACTACAGGTGTCAATGACTCAGAGAAGTATAAATGTGTCAGGAAAAAACAAGCTGATATTTAACCAATCATTCATGAACAGCCACCATTGGCATTATAAGCTTTGTTATGTTACACAGTTGTTGCATCAATGGCAGCCTGTAATGTGGCTCCCCTGGGATGTTGACTTAACGTTAACCGTCGTGTTTGCTTCTTTGTCAGCCGACGTTACCAAACCCTGTGTTTAAAAGTCCTGCCCATTTACAAATCACATTATCGACTAACTTACCTTACTTTGTCTCTTAATCAATTAGCTAGATAGTAACATTAGTTGATTAAAACCTTTTTATTTAACCATCCTTTGTTTGTTGTAACAGGATAAATATCCTATGCAGAGGGTAGTTTAGTTTATTTATCGACTACACTACACGTTTTATGTTTTAATAATGTATTTATTTATTTATCGTGTTGAGTTGAATGTGCTACTCATTTTGTACTGTAATTACCTTGTGCCTTTTCTACCTTTTTTTATTTTGTTAAAGTTGACTTTGGTGTAAACTGCTCAGAATGTACTTATATTAGGTGCAAATGGAAAATAAAACTCTTGAATCTTGAAATATAACCCCAATTAAACACACATATGCTAGTGAGCTAATGCTAACCTGTTTGTGCCTCCTAGTGATGCGTTGACTTGCTCACGTAATTTACATAACATCTGAACAAACGTGAGATTAACCTTTCAACACTAAGCGCTGGTTTAAAGTTATATATTAAGTTATATTCAGGGGTATTACTGTGTGGAAGATAAACACGGCTAAATTAACATTAGCAACAGCTAGCTAGTTACCTGAGCTGACGTGTAAACGACCAGCTAACGTAGGCCGCTAACATTAGCAGCTAAACAAGAACTATAAAAGGAGGATAGGAAAAGGGTCTTGTTTACGAGGCACGACGCATGCGCAGTGTAACTCAAGCTGCGTTACCAATTGGCTCAATTTACACCAGATTCTACTGCGCATGTGCAATACCCCCAGGAGGTATGACGTGTTGATGACACGTGTCTCAACCTCCTTTCCATAGGCCGTGGCCGTAGCTAGCTGTCTTAGCTAGGCGGACCCAGCTAACGGTTAACATTATATCCACTGTGAGACAAACCACTAAAAGACAGAAAGACATAAACAAAATGCTGCTACTTACTGCAGCGTTTACATAAAATAAACTACTAACTAACTCTAGTGTCTGAAGAGCAGTTTAGCTCCGTGTGAAGCCGACTGAACGAGAAGATAAATAAATATTTAACTCACACTTCCTCCATCTTTTATTATAATTTTCTTAGCCAGAAGAATGCTGCGGTTCAGCCGCTTTTTCTTCTTTTTCTCCCCCGTCATTGTTAACTTATGTCCATCCTTGGTGTCAGAGGGTCATCGTCGCACCTATCAAGACTGAGATAATCTACTGTATTTCGGCTGTAAAGCTCATAACAGCTCGGTGGTGACGCTCCAGGCAGCTAGCAGTGAAGCTAACTAGATGATGATCTCTCATCCACACCTCACTTCAACCCGTCTTCCTGAACCAAATGTTTGTCCCGCCCCCTTCCAGTGCCATACCGCTCACTGATTGGCTGCCTGGTGAAAGAGCAGGCGTCTGATTGGTTTAGAGAAATGTTAGTGCTATTGATCCTCAAATGGTGATTTGCGAGCATCACACCGCGGGTTCAGTGTACAAAAGAGGAAATCCCTTATATGGTCACTGGCTGTGTTTATGAAGAAAGTGTACAAGATGTTCAGCTACTTCCACCAACCCAATACAGATTCAGACATAATAATAAAACACTGATAATAGGGCAAATGGCTCTTTGCAAGTCATTCAATCTTTATTTTCTTACACTAATTTGTTGATTTGTCTTTAAGTCAATTTTTTTTGACAACAATAAAAGATAAAAAATGATAAATTACCTTTTTTTCTTGTACCTGCTACTTTGGGAGTGCCCACTATATGATATGTAAATGGGACGTTTTTGTATGTGTGCTGCTTTTTATGTTATTATTATTTATTTTATTTTATTTTATGTAGCTTTTATTGTGTTTTTATGTGAATGTGTTTTAATGGGATCTGTGTGGATGTGATATGTTGTTTTAATGTACTCTTTTAATACCAGTTTTTGTCAAAAAATCGTCAAAGGTCAAAATTAAACCTTTTGTGCTGGAGATCTGCCATAGGGTGTGTGTAACTGTGGGAAATGAGTCATAATAAAAAAATGAAAGTTTGGACTGCTGAATGAAGATCAAATTAGGGAAGTATTAGCAAAAAGCACGAGAGCCTTGTTTAAAATCTTCAGATCTAGAAATAGTATTTTCACCAAGAGCAGAAGGGGTTTCTGACCAGCTAGATGTGATTAACATGTCAGTTAGTAACACATCATGGAACTAATGTAATATAAAATTTCAAACACTAATATAAAATCAGGTCTTTTATATAGTGGGTGGCAAATAATAGGGCAAATAGAACTTTGTAAGTCATTCAATCTCTCTTTTCTTACACACATTTTTTGATTTGTCTTTAAGTCTAAATTTTTTTGACAACAATAAAAGATAAAAAACGATAAATTATGGAAGTTTTTATTGGACTTTATTAGTTGTAACCCACAGAATACATTCCACAAATGTGTACCATGATCTACAAATATTTCACTATCCACAAACATTTATTTTTGTGTTTGTGTTGTGTTAGGTAAATCAGACATAATAATAAAACACTGAGAATACGGCAAATGGCACTTTGAAAGTCATTCAATCTCTCTTTTCTGACACTCATTTTTAGATTTGTCTTTTTTTTTTTTTTTTACTTTTTATTTTAAACACAAACACAAACAAACATACAAACCACAATGCAATGATACAATAACGTTATAAGACTGGTCCAAAAAAGAGAAAGAAAAATAATAAATACATTTAAAAAAAAGATAAAGCATAAATAAAATTGAGGCACTGCACTTATATAGAAGAAAGTATGATGAAATTAAATGATGAATGAAGTCAATAATTGTGTATGTGGATCTGATTCACGCCCACTGTCCCCGATTCAAACATTTGTCCACAGTTATTATCAATTTAAGTCCAGATTATATTGCAGATTTGTCTTTAAGTAAAAACATTTTTGACAACATAAAAGATAAAAAATGAGGAATTACCTTTTTTTCTTGTACCTGCTACTTTGGGAGTGCCCACTATATGATATGTAAATGGGATGTTTTTGTATGTGTGCTGCTTTTTATGTTATTATTTATTTTATTTTATGTAGCTTTTATTGTGTTTTTATGTGAATGTGTTTTAATGTGATCTGTGTGGATGTGATATGTTGTTTTAATGTACTCTTTTAGTAACAGTTTTTGCAAATTTCTGCCTTTTGTACATGAAAAGCAGACAAAGTATTTTCTATTCATTGTATTCTGTTATTTTATTTTTATGTTTAATACTTTTTTAGCCTTGCCAGTCACTCTTTCGCCTCGTTGCATGTTTCTTTTGTGTATTTTGTTAGGTTGAAAACATTTTATTAAGTTGTCCCCTGTCTATATTGTACTGAAAAACTGACAGATGTTTATGTTTACACATACAATAATATACAATGCAGGAACACAATAACAAATGATAAATATCTTAATAGAGGAAAACATGTATGAGGATGTATTGCAAACATCAGTTAAAATAAAAAAAGCTACTAAAATTTGAGAGTTAGAAATCAATTTGAATTGAATGAAGACAGGATAAAATTAATTTTCTTGGCTGTTTGTTTATGCTGTTACTGTTATAATGGATTCCAAATATCTCAAAATTAGGTCGGCTATCTTTCAATTTACACACATTAGGCTATGCCCTAAGGTCATCAAATTAACTGAAAATATGTTAACCTGAAATTATTACATGTAAAAGAGCATGTCAGTGGCACAATATCCATAATTTTAGAGAATAAACATGAAAATTGGAGGCCATACAACACATTTCACAATGGAAAAGAGGGGTGCTCACTGAGTTTTAGATTTCTGGGAAAAGAAAGTGATGGGAAATGACTCAAAGTGAAACCTTTTGTGCTGGAGATCTGCCACAGGGTTTGTGCAACTGCGGGAAATTTATAATGAGTCATAATAAAAAAATGAAAGTTTGGACTTCTGAATGAAGATCAGATTAGGGATGTATTAGCATAAAGCATGAGAGCCTTATTTAAAAATTTTCAGATCTAGAAATAGTATTTTCACCAAGAGAAGAAGGGGTTTCTGACCAGCTATTTGTGATTAACATGTCAGTTACATTAAATAGAAAATCAAAAGAGCAGTTCCTTAATTTCCACTTGAAGTACAATTTCAGTTTCCTCACATATTACACAATATAAATGGTTGGTGGTTCCAGATGTGATATGATGAAACTTAATAAAAATAGTTTTGATATTAAATCACTTGTCAAAAAAAATCTAGTGTAGTCTGTCTGGTATAGAATTAAATGTAGTAGCACATCATGGAACTAATGTAATATAGCATTTCAAAATACTAATATAAAATCTCTTTTGTATAGTTTCTGATTGATGGACCTCAACTCAAACAATATTTCAAGTATTTTTTTATGTTGTGCAGTTTGTCAGTATTTTTACCTAATATTTGAACAGAATATGCAATATACTATCAAAGCTGCAGTATTGGTTATAGACCTTTGTATTACAGCAGGAGACATTTGAAAATGGTCAGTTTATTTCAGTTGGTGACAAAAGACAATCTCTGAGGAGGTTCACCCCCATATGCATCATTCCTACCCCTTATAAAATGTACAGGCATGCATATTAAAAAAAAAAACTATATGTATGGACAAAACGTTTACTTGGTGAAACTGCAGAGCCTTGCAATACCGAGAGAAGTGACAGAGGGAAGTATTTTCAGTCAGGCAACAATATGACCAAACCCTCTAACAGGTGTATTGAATCAGTGGTCAGCCACAGCAGTAGATACCACAGGGAAGCGAAAGGCAGAAAAACCGAACTGAAACTGTTTCAGATGCACTCAATGAGAGGCCAAAACGCAACAATGTCACTCTGTACAACGGAGAAGCACTCTGGCTCTCATATGAACATTTCTGGTACACTTACAAGACATTTTTTCCCCACAAACACCATAAAGTCCCATCAATACCACAGTGGTCAAATTCAGAATAATGTCCATTAGTAAAGGAGGCACTTGTATCCTGAGTTGCTCCTCATACTTTTCTCTCCAGATGAGACACAGCTGGTCACACAGCTTCACAGAAGTACCTAATAAAATGTGAACTGTACAATTCTGAAATATGTTTAAAATCCCATATAGTGTATTGTTTATAAAGAGGCTGAGCAGTCCTTTCTGATGGTTCTCCTCCAGATCTGTTATAAAACCCTGAAGGGAGAGCCCTAACGATCTCACATTAAATACATATAAATTCTCTACGCACTTTGTTTCCATAGCAGCATTGACAAATGGAAAAGTCTATAAAACAAAGTGCTTCTATTAACACTTCCTCCAATTATTAGAACTTGTGGTGTTATGTGCAGGGGAGAGGTTCATCTTCAT
Organism: Sebastes fasciatus; assembly: GCF_043250625.1. Lineage (NCBI taxonomy): Eukaryota > Metazoa > Chordata > Actinopteri > Perciformes > Sebastidae > Sebastes > Sebastes fasciatus. Next base: position 24,981,877 of record NC_133805.1, read on the forward strand.
CGATGTACGGGATGTCCAGGTCGTCATAGCTCCCATTGAAAGGCTTGCTGGTGAGCTGGGGCTTGTCGGTTGGGGAGGGGCCTTCTTGGATGGGCAGGAAGCACATGGATTGGGTAACATCTCTCTTTTGTCCTGGTGCGAACTCACTCTGTGCATCGTCTGTCAGAGCCATCAGACTTCTGATTCTCTGCGCCAGGTCAGGAGGTTTAGGTGGGCAGTCGGGTTTCTGGGTTTTCAACCGCATGGTCACCTTTCCTGGTACTGGAAACATCAACATGTTAGGTATGAGCTTGTACACACACGCTGTCAACCCCAAGTTCCTGTGTTGGTTTGATATTATAGATTATAAATGGAAACAATAAACATTTGATATAAATAGAACCAGTTATTCTAATGAAGGCACACGGTCCGTAGGGTTAAAGAGGATATGGAGTTGAAGTAGTTTCAATGCTTAACATCTAATCAGATCATCTACTCTGTTGTGACTACTTTCACAGGTCATCAGTATGCTTCTAACAAAGTGCTTGTTGGATAGTCTAAAGATAATCTCTATAAACAGATTCTGCATTCATATGTTCTGGTTTATGCTTGTAGTGCGAGTAGTGTTGAACAATTGCGTTTGAGCAGGCTTTGGTTGAATGCAGGTGAACAGTCCGTATGGAGAGAAAAAGAAGCGGAACGAATTGGCCAAAATCTGGGAATCCACTGGCTATCGCCTGACGATGATTTCGCTTTTTAATAGTTTAAAATAAGCTTGTAAACTGGCTACTTGTGAAACAATCTGGTCGTACACGTCGTCTCGCAACTCCAACTCCAGTCTCGCATCTCAAGTTGCTAATCGAACTGGAAACAATGAGCAGCGCACGGAAAACCAAGTCTTGGCCCGGATATCCGCTGGCTACACCGGAACCCCAGAAATATAGCCCCTTTCCCCCAGAGGATTATCCGTCGACAGACCAATAGCCGATGGGTTCAGAGATTGGTCTAAAGGTGTCAGTATGCTCTAAACTATTTTGTATGCATCGAAGGGGCTGTGTTCGACAGACAATCTGAAAATGACGCCCACTTTTTTTGGCCAAGTGCTCCAGTGGTGCGATAGTAAGGCAGGTTTGAATGTTTTTTTGTCCGCCACGTTCAGACCGACTTTAGCCCCGTGTGAAAAAACAAAGCCCTCTCATGAAGTTGAATGAGGCCAGTCTGGTGGTACAGTGGGGGTGCCAACGTAGGCTACATCCACACTAATCCGTTTCCATTTTAAAACGGCTTTTTAAAACAAAAACGATCTCCGTGCACACGAGCGTTTTAGCACCATTTCAGAAATAATTTCCGTTCATACTAACACGCCTGAAAACCATGGATGTATGCAGAGAACTGGATACAGCGTTGGAGGCTCCCGTTCATTCCTATGAGAGTTGTTCAGTGGCGCATGAAGCCAAAATGGCTCGACTGCCGAGCGATAAAGTATCCGGATCATTTGGCGATCTTCCGCATCCATTGGGCCCATAGAGCAGGCTCAGTATTGTTTTCTTCTGGAAAAGGATCACGTGATAGGGGTGTGACGATTCAGGGAAGCCCACGTTGTGACTTATAAAACCCGATTAGGAAGTGAACGTGAATGACTGCGTCATCGTTTTCAAAAGTCTCCGTTTCCGCCCCGTCCAGACTAAAACGCAATCAACGCATCCATTTTTAGCCTAAAATTTCTCTGTTTTAGAATTGGTGGATTACTTTGTAACGTGAACCTCATATTTCTACTGTTAATCCCACAATTGTTGCGACAAAAGATAAAACAGTTGCTGCCAGGATAACTTGATCTAATACAATCTTTCAAGCATACTGAACCCTCTACAGACAGACAGAACACTATCAGGAGGACATTATCTAATATACCCTGCACCATCATGGGGGGACACAAACTAATCACTTGTTATCTCCTTTAACCCAGAGGAAGGTGAAAATAACGTACCTCCCTACTGACCTTCCGAGTCCAGGCTGTCCTCTAGACTCTCTGAGCTCATCGATGACGATGAGTCCAGGTTGTCATTGTCGGAGTTCTCCTGCTCCAGGTCAGGTAACCTGCAGGCCAAGTCCACCCTGAAAATAACAAAACAAGATATTATCATTCAAATTTATATGCATTGCACACATTGCATTTAAGTCCAATGAAAAAAATCTCAGCCTACTTTTCTTGCTTGATGGACTGGATCCTATCAATGAGGGTCCTCTCCATTTCATCCGGAGGTTGTTGCTGTGGAACGTCCAGCTGTGAAGGCTTTTCAACAATCACCTGCACAGAGATCAGAGTAGTTGGAGTAGGTTGGATGTCAGCTGATAAATCATGATAAATCTGATAAAATGAATAAAGACACTGGCTTCAAATCAGATACATTTTGTTCCAAAAATGTTCAGCTACTGTAATCTACTCTTCAGAATGTTGCAGAAGTTTAGCTATCAAGTCATTTACTCTAGATGCAACAAAGGGAGTTTTTCTTTGTTTGAACCACAGGCTGTAAATAAAGATAGACGACATGACAGTTCCCCAAAAGTGAAGTCAAAAGATCTTGATCGCCCCCTGGTGGCTGTCTGCAGTATAGCTCATAAATCCCACCTCTGCCATGTTAGCGGATGGGACATGGGACAAACTAAAAAGTCAAAGTACACGTAGAATATATTTTTCCCAAAGATGGTTTCTGTCATTTTAGATAGTTCTTATCGGGCTGATGTATGTTCAAGTGTTAATTTTTCTGGTACGTTTGGTTTTAATGAGTTATCTGATGCTATAAAAAGGGAGTGAGATGTTATGATCATATCTTCCTTTGGCCTTGTAGTTTTCTCTCACCGTGTTTTGTCTCCTCAGTTTGAGCTGATTGACAGCCAGGGCCTCTGCGTATTCCAGCTCCTGGATATTCTGCATCTTCTCATTGTAGCGTCTGAACTGCTCAGAGATCAGGATCTCCACGCACCTGCAGGTCAAAGATGAATACACCGCCATAAATACGATGCCAATCTCTAGAAATACAGACAATTCATCTAACAAGAGCAAATACAGCATTTTGAAGCCAGGCATCCCCACCTAGACTGATCCCGACCGATAACCTGTTTATATCTTATGACCCACACTGTTAACCTGAGTTTGACATTGTCTATATTGTATATATAATTGGATTTGCACCGTATTGTTCATATACTATTTATATTTGCACTCTTACCACTTAATATTGCAACTGCTACACAGCAATTCCCCTCGGGATAAATAAAGTTTCATCTTATCTTTTTCAATAGCCAAGAAAAATACTTAAATAAAACAAAATAAAATAATAATAAAACTTCTTGAAGAGTTTTGACTCACGTTGTAGTCTTGCCCACATCTTTCATACCAAGGAAGGGGTCATCAACATCCGGTGTACGCAGGATGCAGGGAGCAAACACAATAGCTAGAGAGCTTGGTGTCATCTTATTGTGCTCTTCCTCTTTTGCAACCCTAAAAAGACACTCAGATCAAGGATCTCGCAGGACTTTTATCACACACACAAGTAAACAACAGAATCAAATAATCACAGTGGAGGATTCTTTGCAACCCGCATTTTAGTGGAAATCATTTTGTTTTGGCAACACATAAGGCATAAACATTACAGTTAAAGGAGCAATGTGTAAGATATGGCCAGGATTTTACCAACCAGCAAGGTCCAGCCCATACTGTCTTGTAATACCACTTGTTCCCCGAGAGATGATACCGAGTCACTGTAGCGTCCAGTCTGCCCTCATGAGAGGACTAAGAAGTAGAGCTGCTCCGAGGGCTTGTCAATAATGCATCCATGGTCCATTTGGGTTTTTGATAGTTTGTTTATTGGATTAAATGAAGAACGAGATGAAGGTGGGGTCGTTGTCTCATTTCTGCCACTTTGGATTCAGTCCAATAAACAATATTGTGAATATTGTGAATATTGTGTATTCTTGCCCTGCTGTTAGTTAGCTGATGACTATAATTGTATGGACCCAGTAGAGGTGAAATGATGCCTCCTATTTCTTTGGAGCAGGTGGCTAGGCATTACACATCACCCCTTTAAAGAGTAGACACAGTAGAAGGGAATACTATAGATCATCCTACCTGACCAGGTGAAAGATGAGCCGCTCTAACGTGTTGAAATTAGCAGGAGGAAGTTCATCACACTTTTGGTAAACGGCCCTTATTCTCTCAGCTTTCTCTGGCAGCTCTGGGGGCAAACAAGCATGGAGATCAATAAACTTCTGTCAGAGTAAACATCTATATCAGGAATTTCTATCATTTATGACAAAGAGCTCACAAGTACATTGATCTACAACAATTCTGTTTTATATACTATCAATATTTACTCACCCACGGCTTGCAGAAAGTCGCTGTAGAGGGAAAAGGTCATGAGGGGGTCCGGCAGCTCTCTGAGCCACCGTTTAAGCAGACCTGTGATGGTGTGGATGGGGTAGTTGTCCAAACATGGTCCCTCAGGATCTGATGCCACGAGACAGAACACACGGATGAAACACACCAAAAAATGTACAATTATTTTATTAGTACATGAAATTACTTTTCATTCATCGCGGTCAGGGGACTAAGGATGTGATAAGGGAATTTTATCATAATAATGATAAAAGTATAGAGTTTAGAGTTCCTTAAAATTGTTTTTAAAACAGCATACAAGTTATCATAGGTTCTAAGTTTTAAGTTATATATTTTCTTAATTTTAACCTGAACTATTAAAACACAAATACGTAAACATACAAATTAACAGAAGAGATTAGACTAAGAACAACAATTTTGATAATCGATTGGAGTATTTTTTTAAGAAAAAAAAAAGGAAATATTCTCTGATTCCAGCTTCTTAAATGTGAATATTTTGTGGTTTCTTTACTCCTACATGACAGTTAATTGAATATATTTGAAATGTGGATGAAACATGACCTTTGAGGACGTCATCTTGGGCTTTGGGAAACACTGATTGACATTTTTCACCATTTTCTGACATTTTATAGACCAAACAACTAATCGATTAATCAAGAAAATAATCAACAGTTTAATCACCAATGAAAATAATCATTAGTTGCAGCCCTTAAGTCCACAGGAACTTTTTTTCCATTGACTGTGGCTGTCCTTGCTCCACACTAATAATGCCAATTAATAACACTAGAAACATCATGTTATGTGGAGCTCTAAACTATCAAGTAGACTGTAGCTGACTGGATCTGTTGTTGAAAGATATTTCCGCTGATGTGCAAAGAAGTTCTTACCGGTCTCCAGAATCTGGTGGAGCTCCCTCGCTCGGCAGGCTGAGCCCGACTTGCGGTAAATACCCTCCGTGTAAAGGCCGTTTAGCTCCACGTGCATCAGCAACAACTCCACCACTTTGGGCACAGGGTTGGCTTTACTGGTGAGGATGCACACCTGCACCCCGAAGTGAAGGGAGCCCGGTATACTGTCATCCTGTCACAAGCAAAGACGAGAGGGGGATTACAGAGATATATGGACAGGGAGTCTTGAGAAATTGATGTGTATGTTCTCAATCATACTATAGTATTTTAAGGTTCAAGGTTCTTTATTTGTCATATGTCAATTCTAGCAAAGCAGCCATTAGCAATGAAAATCTTTGGTCTCAGGTTCCTTCAACAATGGTCATAAAATATGTATATATATAAAAAGGGAAATCACACAAGTAAATGTAAAAGCATAATGATAATCTAAGGTATAAATTGGTGCAATTAAAATCTAGGGCTTAAATATAAACATAAGTAAATATAAAATAGTAAAGTAAATGTCAATTTTGTTGACGACAGTATTTCAGATGGGGAAACTGAATGTAAACGGGATTTATATGCATGATGAGAAGTAATATATGAACACAGAGGTGTAAACAGGAATGTAGTATGTATAGAGAAGTAGTAAATATATATATATATATATATATATATACACACACCGATCAGCCATAACATTCAGACCACTGACAGGTGAAGTGAATAACATTGATTATCTCCTAAAAATGGCACCTGGCAGTTGGTGGGATATATTAGACAGCAAGTGAAAATTTTGAACTTTAAACTTTGTGTTGGCAGCAGAAAAAAGGGGCAAACGTAAGGATGTGAGCGACTTTGACAAGGGCCAAATTGTGATGGCTAGACGACTGGGTCAGAGCATCTCCAGAACTGCAGCTCTTGTGGGATGTTCCCGGTCTGCAGTGGTCAGGACCTACCAAAAGTGGTCCAAGGAAGGAAAACCGGTGAACCGGCGACAGGGTCAGACCCGAGGCTCATTGATGCACGAGGGGAGCGAAGGCTGGCCCGTGTTGTCCGATCCAATAGAAGAGCTACTGTAGCTCAAATTGCTGAAAAAGTTAATGCTTGATCCGATAGAAAGGTGTCAGAACACACAGTGCATCGCAGTTTATGCATATGGGGCTGCATAGCTGCAGACCAGTCAGGGTGCCCATGCTGACCTAATGTTATGGCTGATCGGTGTATATAAACAGAGGTGTAACAGTTTGTGAAACAGTGTGTAAAGTATATAAAGGTAAATAAAGGTGATGAGCTCAAGAGCTCAAGAGTTGGTATTTAAAAATGTCAGTTCCTACCTGTCTGGCACATCGTGTCGAGCAGTCTGTGATGATTTTGTTCAGACATTTCTTGTGACATATTAACTTGCAAGCTAAAATGAAAAACAGAAGAAAAAAAATAAATTGAATTTAATTGCATTCCTCTTGTATTTGTCTTTTTGATGCTGTTACATTTTGTGGTGTTGCAGCTCTTTGAACTCACCACTGCACATGTAGGCTTTCTCCATTCCCCAGATGTAGGAGCCACACAAGTCACATGACTGCATGATGTTCACCTGGTACGTGCTGAACAGGTGATCCAGAGGACTATTAGGCTGTAGAGAGAGGACATACAGATATTGCACTGGGTTGATTTACTTTAATGTATAATGCAGAAACTTCTTATTGCAGTTAAAGATATTCAACTTACACATTTGTCCTTTTTCCTCCTCTTCTTCGTCGTCTTGGTGGCCTGAGAGACGCCAGAAGAGATATACGAGTGAGTCAAGGGATAGTTATACTCACCAAGTAGTTTAGAGACTGATGATTGACTAACTCATTTACCTTGGATGGTTCAGACTCCATTCGTTTTATCTCGCCCCTAATAAAGCCGTCCAGTACAGACTGAAACAAGTTGACCACCAGCGAGACTTCTGACTTCTTCCTCTTGGTTCCCGCTAGTGTGTTCACTTTGTTGCGGTAGCCCTTCATCAGATCTTTGTAGCCGATTTGGGGCTTCTGTTGGTCACAGGAGACATTGAGTAGCAGACTTACAATAAGTGACTTCAATGGTAAAATAAATGAGTTAATTAATTAATCTACATTTTAACACTGTAAAAGAACAAGTCAACAACTATAAAAAAAAAAAATGTCCTAGAAGAAGATGAACTGACCTGGAGCGAGTACATTCCTTTGATGGTATTTCTGAACTGCATGGTGGCGTTGATGAAGATGCTCTCTGTTGCTGACAGCTCTTTTACTCTACTTCGCAGCTCATTCACCTGCAGACAAAGATGAGGGAATTATAAAGATGTTGAACACAGAATATTTAGCATTTTTGTCTTTATTGGAGTGAGAGGGGTGTGACAGGCAACAGAGGACAGTTTTGTGGTATGTGTCTTAACCTTTCGGCTACCGGGGTAGATCTCTACTACTAAATTCTAAAAGTCCATAGGAGATTGAGCAATAATAATATAAGAATTTATTGAACTATTCCACTATGAAAATTGACTAGATACAATTCTATATGTAAATAAGGCATTATAAAATATTCATATAAATAAATACCAAAAACTGTGTACATTGACCTGTAAATAATACAATAACTGATCAAAAATAAAGTATTTTACTGGAATTACTTTCTATTACAAATTTATATTTATTTATTCTATTTAACCTTTTACCATGATATTCCCATGGAGATTTTAAATCTGTTTTCCGAGGGAGTCCCGGCCGAGAGGACAGCAAAAAAGTTTCAATAAACGACAAATAACAGACTTAAAACAAAACAGCTAAAAGTTAAAAAACAAAAGAAGAAATTTCACAAAAAAGACAAGTAACAGACTTTAAACAGTTAATTGCGTCAACCCATGAATTAACAGAGTTGTTTGAGTACATTCAGTATTCAAATAGTCCTTAATCCTGTTTTTAAAACCTCCATGCTTATAAAATAATGTAGTTTAAAATGACTCTGGAGCTCACACCAAGATGATGGTGTAAAAACTTTAAAAGCACTTTCACCAAAGACGGAGCGGGTTCGAGGAATATTGTACATAATTTGTCCGCATGACCGAAGGTTGCAGCTCCTCATAGTTTTAGGAGTCAGTAGAGAATGTATTTTAATATTTCCCAGTGGTGTTTTTCCCAGTTACACTTTGATATCATAATGTCACTTTTAACAACACTGTTGTTTGTAATACCCGCCACATCTCCCCTCAGCCACTCACACCGCCCCATACATGACAGCTGGATGTGTGTGCTAAATGTATGTACATAGATAAAAAAGTGTAAGATTGTGTAAAAGAGCTCGGCTACAGTATGTGACAACACTGCACAAAAATGCACGTCTACAGTACAAACAAGTGAAAGCCATGTATGTTTGTCAAGATTTGGAAGTGCCGTAAATAAAACCTGAGTTAGGGGTTATGTGCTGTGCTTCAGATTCCCCTCCTCAGGTGTTCATCTCACCTGATTGCCGAGGAATTCGTCCAGGTTTCGCAGCTCTTTGGGGTCGGTGATCTCACGGTCCAGAGACGCGTTGCCCTGCAATCCCCGTGTGGCCCGGCTGATTTTAATGGTTGGGTTTCGCTGGACCCTCTCACTCTGCTGGTCTGGCTTGTGGTAGGGATGTGGAGTGTAGCTGGGCAAGGTGACTGCAGTCAGACGAGGGAGGTGTGGCATTATTAGTCTGACACGACAATTAAAAGTTGAAACACTATCTACTGGTGATGTGTAGGATACTTCTACAAGAAGACCTTGTTTTACACATGTTGCTGATCAGCAAATAACCTCCAGATGGCAGTGAAGAGAAGAAGTGTGCTAACCAGTGATGTATGATGGTAAACTGTGACCTCCACCAACAGCATAAGAAAACTATGACACTGTCATTGTTTCCTCTTTACTTTAGACCTTTTCCTCAAGTAATTCACATTTTGTTAATACTACTGTGCGACAGTCTCTGTTGCTGCCTATTTAAAGTGTATGTGTACATTTTATAATAACTGCATTGAACAAATAAATACATTAAGATTGCTACTTTTGGTTACCTGTTTTATCTGACGGAGAGACGTTGTCCGAGGAATATTTCGGTGGCCGCTTTTTCAGGAATTTACTGAGAAACCAAACCCTATAGAAAAGACAGTCTGTATGAGCTCTATGCAGCTACATCAAATACATTAAGTACTGTTAAGCTTGGTCCTGAAAACTCAAAGCATAGAACGATTCCCTTTGAACTGAGTGGAGGGTTTTACCTCTCCGGAGTTGTGAGTGCTGATTGGTTAGATTCCTGCTGTCCTGAGTCCTCATTGGAGCCCCTGGCTGGAAGGCTGAACCTCGACCCGTCAGGTTCTGCTGCTATCATCTATAGTATCAAAACATGTTCTCAGTCAAAGTATAAAATGTGCGAACAAACAACTCTAAAAGACAACTTTCATAGTAAAACCACCTCTCCCCACCGTGTCACCCTGCAGCGGCTGCACCACAGCTGCACCACAGCTGCACCACAGCTGCACCACAGCTGCATCACAGCTGCACCACCACCAAACCAGGCCACGTAAACATGATACAATATCAGCACCATAGTGGTAGTCCTCCACCATTTTTAACTCATGCAAAGCTGCACGGCCCTCTGCCACCAGCTGAGCGTTGACCTTATTTTTTTTAACTTGAATTAGTATGAGTAGTTAGTTCATATATTAATAGCATTGTGTCAGTGTGTTAAAACATTAATTATTTACACATTCAAGTGATTTTAAATCTTATTCACTTGTTTATATGTTCATCATTAAATGCAATTGGTTCTGAACACCAATTATATGATTTTTTTCATTGTTGACTATGACGATATTCCAGTAAAGTTTACATTATTTAAAGTATAATGATTTGAAGAATAATGATAATAATGATTTGCCATAACCTGACTATGCGTTAATTTAAAATGATTGGTTCATGTGTATGATGCCATATAGTTTAAAGGTCCAGTGTGTAACATTTAGGGGGATCTATGGCAGAAATGGAATATAATATTATAGTATGTTTTCGTTAGTGTTTAATCACCTGAAACTAAGAATCTTTGTGTTTTCGTTAGCTTAGAATGAGCCGTTTATATCTACATACGGAGCACGGAGTTGGCCATGTTACACCACCATGTTTCTACAGTAGCCCAGAACGGACAAACCACACTCTGGCTCTAAAGAGAACCTTTTGCGTTTTTGCGTCAGCCACCTTAGAACACGCTTGCCAAACAGGTGAACTTTTAGTTGGTTGCAATCTGCAACCTCACCGCTAGATGCAACTAAAATCATACACACTGGTGCTTTAAGTTCAATACAGGTTGCCACGTACAGTTAAAAAGATAAATATGATTAAGGTGTGTCCATGACTTAATAAATCAAAAGAATGTGCAAAAATCGAATAGTCTTACATTTAATTGCCTTAATCAGATTCATATTGAATTTGTCGTATGGTATTTAGTATTTTTGTAATGTGAACATAATCAAAATGAACGGAAATAAAGCAAAAAGATTAAATAATTAAATTCACAATCCCTGTCTTCATTACATAAAAGCAATCCACCGTATTCTGTGGTGACTCTGAACTGTACCTGCTGACCTACGGCTCATTTGGGTGAAGAGACAAAAAAGATCCGAAATGGGCTTTGAGATTTCCTTTTTTGTTTTTCAGAAGCAAAAGCTCTTTTTATGAAAAGTCCCAGAGCAATGCAACCTTCAGTCCGTTTGGGACATACACATGCAAGGCCTGCATGCAGAGGAGAGTCGTGGTCGGTCAAGGCGTCCCTTCGGTCAGTACCTTGACCTGGGATTTGAGGGACCGGACATCCACGCTACTGGCCGCGCTCCTCATGCCGGTCATTTGGGGGCTGATGGGAGGCAGCGGAAAGCTCCAGTACTCGCTCTCCTTGGAGCCCCCAAGGGTCATCATCAAACTGCTGCGGGGGTAGGCTAAGCGCCGCTTGCGTTTGGGATGCTTGCGGAGATGCACCCTGACCTAATTGGGCCAGGAAAGGTGATGAGGCACAGACTGGGAGGCCTTCTTTGATTCATGCGTAAGGAGCCTCCATTTGTGTGTTTGTCAGATTACAGAACCCATACAGTAACTACAGTACTTACAGTACAGTATGCCAACATGTATTGTTGTACAGGACTCTAACAACAACTGTATGAGAAGCGAAAAGAAAATGGATTAAGTGTTCCAAGTGTTTTGGATGATATAATAACATATGGAGAAAGATTACCTCATTGGTGGTGGGTGAGCTGTCAGAGCCTGATGAGCTGATCTTGGACAGTTCATCAACAGACCTGGACTTCATTTTGCGCCTGTGTTACAGAAGGAAATAGAAACCGAGCTGTGGACTATTGTGGGACTAAAAAAACACTTTTGCCATTATTGGTAACAGACATACATTTTGAGAAATAATATATATAATATAATGAGATAATCGATGATATAATATAAAGAAGGATATGACATTATTAAAATAGCTTGTTGGGGCTACAACAGAGAAAGACTTGTATAACTTTAGGATGCTTACTGAAAGTCATCTTTCCGATCCTCTCGTCGTCGTACTTCTGGACTCGATTCATCCGTCGGTTCGCCGTCGCTCTGTCGGCCCTCCCTCCACCTCTCGGCCTTCTCTTTGATCCCCTCGAGATCTGTGTAGCGCTGCAGCGAGCTGCTCTTAGAGGGGCTGGTGGAGCCGTCATCGGTGCCAACTTTAGGGTCCAGTGGGAGGGAGAGGGGCCTGTTGAGAGGGGGAGGGGATCCTCTGCCCTCTCGATTCTCCCTGCTCTGGGACCTCTCCTGGCTCCTGTTGGGGCTGAACTCCACTTTGTGCTGCCTCATTAGCTCCTTTTTTTTCAAGCTGTTATGCAAGAACCACTAAATCAGACTGGCGTCACAACAACATATCCATAATATAAAGGCTAATGCTTTATTGTCTGTTTTGATTCTAATTCCACCTGAAATGTCTAGTTAAAACTTCAGGATAAAACCTGGTATGAACCCATCATAGTATCAAGTCCATTTCTTAACTGTAAAATGTCCTGCACGGTACACTTCTTGTTCACAATTCTTTTATAACCAAATTTCAGGGATCTGTATCAAAAATGTTTGTTAACCTTATGTGTTTGATTAAAAAACATTTATTGGCTTATAACAATAGGCCTCATGCAAGAACAGTTTTGTATTATTATCTTAACTTTCTTTTACTATTTTTCGTACTGTGGGCTCGTACGAGTGTGCCACATCAGATTCAGCGAAGGCTCCTAACTTAAGATAACTTAAACATGATGAATGCCACCTGTGCGTAAATGAGCGTGCATTCATGAGAATTGTAAATTAGCAAAATTGATGCCCAATAATACCATATCATCATACCACCCCAATGATATAAGGCTACGCATCCTGCCCCATTCATCTGTCTTTGCCAATATATCAGCAGGCTGTCTAAAGACAAGCTCTTTTCCAAGATATTTTCTACATCTAAAAGATTAGAAAGTATTTCGAGATAAACTGGAGGGGAGGGGATTCAACAGCAATATTTCACAGGCCACGATTCCGTAGTGGCAGCTCTTGAGACAAAAAATATAAATTCGCGCCTTCGTACAAGCTCCTCAGCAAAAATGTATTTTTAAATTTGGTCTTTTTTAATTTGTGCACTGTGAAATTGAATCAGACTAAATAGAGAAAAAAATTTCCCTCTGATTCGGACTAGACAATCGGACTATGGCTTGTGAAAGCGTCCTTCTTCAACAAGAGAAGCTGCAATGCAAGCAGTGTAGGTTTAGAGGTATGTGTACCTGTCCCGTCCAGGCCGGGCCTTGGATGTATTCTTGTCATCCTCTGTCTCATGTTTATCCAGGGAAGTCCTCCATGCTGTCTGCATCACTGTAGCAGCCAGGTTTTGTTTCTCGTAAAACTGACGCCAGCTCCTCTGAAAATACACCAGAAATCTTCTGTCAACTTTAGTCTGTTGTGTCTTTATTTGTTCTTGAGACTTTGGGAATATTTTTTTTTTTTGCTGGGACACTAAGAAGACAAACCATGGGGACTGATCTACAACATCCATGGAAACCTGTGTTGGGGTGAATGCTTTTTATTGTCTAGTAGTCTCCATGAGAACATTTCCAATTGTCTCCTATTTTATACTATAAATGGTACCTGTATAAGCAGAGTGGCATCTCTCTTTTGCAGGAAGTGCGATCTGATCAGACAGACACGGAACCAGCGCTGCAGGATGATGATGTGACTCATCACTTCTTTGTTGTGAGTGACTTGGAGCAGTTGCCTCTCCTTCTCCTTGAGGAACACCTGAGTAGATGAAAGAGCGGCACAATGAATGATGAAACCACTGGAAACCTTTATACCCTGAAAAACATGCATTACTCCTTATGTGACTTTTATGTGTTTTTATGATTTTATGTAAAGCATGATGTCTTTTTAGGAAGTGACAGGGTTCTCTGATTCATGACAATAACGGTTTACTTGAAGAGACACATTACAGAAACATGGGTACATGCAGTAGTCATGGGTGACCTCAGTGTAAAGCAAGTTTCTAACCATGGCAACGTTACTTTAATCCTCAGGCCATTGGGATACAGCAGACTATGGTGAGTTAAAATCTGAATAAATGACTGATATGATCAAGAATCTTTACCTCGGTTTTTCCTATTTGATAGGTGCTCTTATCCAGCTCCATCCCCTCAAACAGTTCAGTTATGGGCTCTGGCGTTGCAGTAACTCCTTTTGGAAGCAGCATTCTGAACTTCTCGACAAATTCCTGTCATCAAAAACAGTTTCAGAAGTGCAAATTAACTTTCTTCTCACTAGCCAGGTTTCCATCTAAATGGAATTTTCTGCATGCGCGAACCTTCTGACAGGTACAGAAGTGAGTTAGACTTCCTTTTCATTGTAAATACCTTGAATGTACAGTAAAGTAGGATATTTATATACACATACACAAACACACACACATATATATATAATACATCATTCTCAAGTGATTGCCCACCTTGAATGTGTATTTGGCGCTGTAGCCAGACTTCTGGATGTCAACCATCTGCAGGATGCCTGTGTACTTGATTTGCTGGAGCACAAGTTCATCATCAAAGTGTAGCTGCTTCTGCAAAAACAAAACATTTTCCCCAAGTGATGAACTGTGTTATTCGGCCCAACGTGTAGGACTACATTTACAATCAGGATGGCGTTACAGATTCACACACGACGTTACCTTTTCAGCGTTGGAGCGAACACAGAAAATAAAGAATGGCTCGGCTTTTTCAATCGTCTCCATCAGCTTTCGAATTGAGGCCTGTGAGACAGAAGTGCAGTGAGTGATGGTTTTATTATTTGCATTTGTTCCTAAAATAAAAGGAATAGTTTGGAGTTTTTAAAAAAAAAGATATTCCTATTTCATTCTCTCTACTCTTGTAGTTCAATACATGAGTCAGCGGCTATGCTCACCTATGATGGACACCTACACCGGCAGTTAACAAGTTAGAGACAAACATGCACTGATGTTTTGCAATATTGTTCCAAAATTACAGTACATACAGTTTGTACCTCAAGATATGTGAATGAAAATGGGTTCTATGAGTACCCACGAGTCTCCCCTTTACAGACATGCCCACGTTATGATAATCACATGCAGTTTGAGGCAAGTCATAGTCAAGTCAGCACACTGACACACTGACAGCTGTTGTTGCCTGTTGGGCTTGAGTTTGCCATGTTATGATTTGAGCATATTTTTTTATGCTAAATGCAGTACCTGTGAGGGTTTCTGGACAATATTTGTCATTGTTTTGTGTTTTTAATTGATTTCCAATAATAAATATATACATACATTTGCATAAAGCAGCATATTTGCCCACTCCCATGTTGATAAGTGTAATAAATATTTGACAAATCTCCCTTCAACCTACATTTTGAACAGTTAAAAACTGCAATTAATTGCGATAAACTATGGACAATCATGCGATTACATATTTTAATCGTTTGACAGCCCTATTGATGATTTAAGTTTATGAAACAGAGCAATAATAGTCAGCAAAGATGCAGAGAGAACAAACCTGAAACTGAGCGCCAACTGTCGGGGGCTTTGTCGTACGATGAGGGTGGAAGATTAATTTGCTGGTTCGGTCATGCGCGGCGACACCAACAATATGTCGGAGCGAGTGCACATCCATGAGATTCTGTTTAATAAGACAAAATAAAGTCTGTGAGCTTTAAGATGTACAAACATCTGTGTATAAGTGCTGCTTTTGAAATGACTTGAAAAACTCTGAGCTTCATCAATACTGCACCCATCATTAACACTTTACCTTTGGAATGAGCTGCTTCTGTCGACCGCTTCGACTTTTCCTGCAGAAAAATACAGACAAAAGGAGGCTCCATTCAACAAACAGCTCTGGAGATAGAAAGTGAGGAGTGTGTTTAAACTGAAGCCATGAGGCCCACTTACTTTCTCTTTTCATAATTGACAAAGATGTCTTCAAATACTTCAAAAGGATGTTCGTCAGAGCGGTCAAAGGAGAAATCCAGAGTCATGCTGGTGCTGTAAATGTAAGAGAGGTACTTTAACTTCATCAGCAAAGAGTCTTTTTTATTTTCAAGGTCTATTTTCCTTTTGACAAGCATATATTTACAGGTGTTCCTTAATAGTAAGCCACATGTATTGTCCCCTCTGGGTCACTATTTTGTCTTTGAAAAATGTACATGTGAGTGTGATGGTTGTTGAGTAAATGAATTTTCTTTGTGATCTTATGTATTATGAGACTATTATGAGATTTCCTTAATAAATAAAGCTCAACCGACTAACTATCTAAGAATAGATAAATGAGACAATGAATGAACAAATGAAAAAAGTAATTAAGGCAGTATTTGTGCCTGTGTTTGGAACATAGACTAAGAAGTGGATGTAGTCACCGAGATGTCACCCATTGGTTTGTGGACTGCTGTTTTGAAGCCTTGAGTTCGGCATTTTTTTCAGCAAACAAACGCCGAATAAGACGTTTTCAGGCAACCAAAAAGGTCATAATCAACTTTCATAAACTGAAAACACACTGTGAAAGGGTTAAAGTTGTAAGACGAAAACACGGAGAACTCCCAGACCGGACAACGCCGTGGTAGCGACCTGTCAATAACAAGAGCTCCGCCCTAAAGCATCCCCTGCTTTATGGTCTATTTGACTCTAAATGGGACCATAATTTACTAAATGAACATCATGCTGTATTGAAGAAGACTTGAAACTAGTGATTGAGACCATAAACTCATGTTTACAATGTTTACTGAGGTAATAAATCAATTAAGAAGTAGGGTCATTTTCTCATAGACTTCTATACAATCAGACTTATTTTTGCAACCAGAGGAGTCGCCCCCTGCTGGCTATTAGAAAGAATGCAAGTTTAAGGCACTTCAGCATTGGCTTCACTTCTCAGACCTGGAGGTTGTCTACTGGTTTGGAATTGATGGTTGATGATTACAGTTGTTAAACCTGCAGTAGGCAGTATATTTTTTGCACCATTGGGCAAAAATTCCATAATAACCTTTCAGCATATTGTAATTCAAGTGTTCTGAGAGAAAACTAGACTTCTGTCTAGTTACCTCCTCATGGCTCTGTTTTCAGACTTTAAAAAATCTAGCCAGTGACGGGAGACTTGAGATGATTCTGAAAACATTTGAGGTGAGAAATAGGCATTAACGTAACATATTATTGATTCATATTTGATCAGCGCCGCCTAGTTTGACCGTTTGGTCGGAGTTCGCGAGTGATTGACAGCCGGCTCTCATAGACAGCAGATGGACAGCAAATCTCAGGTCAGCTCTGACTGCTTATCTCCGGTCTGTGAAATCTTGCAGATGCCGTTAGGAGCACCGGAGGACACAGAGGCACATGATTTTTTTCAGATTACCTGTCTCATGCACTACTGTCAGGATAGAGTGACCGTTTTATAAAAATAACATAAAAATAACAATCTCACCTACTACAGCTTTAATGCTGTAAAACTAAAATGCCTGATTCAAGACACGTTGTCAGTTTGAATACATTTGGTTGTATTAAAATTAAGGTTGGAATCGAGACATGTCAGTGACGGTAAAATAGACTTCAAATGCAACAATGTAGTAAAGTTACCTGGACAGCCTGTCCTTAGCAGCACTGTTGCGCTTTTGCAATTCTCTGAGGGTCTGGCGGGAGGTTCGTCTGGCAGACACTGTGGTGACAATACAACAAATCAGTGATGGAAAAAACGTAATTCATGCAAAGATACATCGGGAGTCTTTTTACTTCAACAGAGTGACTTATTTTAGCTGCTGGCTGCAACTAAAAACGCAGATCGATCAGCATCTAAAGCTACCTACTCGATTCTGCCCGCTGGCGTCCTAGGTTCTTGAATATTGTGAGGATGCGGATGGTGGCTCGCAGGACTCCCCATCTGAACAGAGCTTCTGGGCTGGATGCAACCAAGTGATGCACGAACGCCCGCCCGCTGCTCCGTAGAAGTGATATGACTTCAGGACGCATGTGCTCTGTGTTTTTCTGCCGGAAATCCTGAAAAACAAGAAGAATCACGATTAACATGCTGTATTCCTTTACTCTTGCACAAAAGGGAGCTCTACATTCATTACTTGTATTCACAACTTTAAACTTCACAGTGCAACAACAGTCCTCTTGGGGGAGGGAGCAGCATTAGTCATTCACTTGGTTCAAAGATTTTCCATGTTTTTTCCCCACGGTGGTTTATCTAACAAGGCTACTGCAGACCCTCGATATGTTTAAGTGTACTTTTACTGAATTTCAAATGTTTATTATTTCATTTGTAGGCTAAAGATGTTCGCAGTGTGGGAAATATACTCCACCTTGATGTGATATTTAACCCTTCCAGCAAAGTGTTGAATGACAAAAGTCGGCTCTGTATTTGAGGAGGGTACAAAGAATGGGTTGTCCTCATGTTGCTGATTCAACTTGTACAACAGGATTTCATCTGTGGCTTGAGGGCGGCTGAAGATACACAAAGAGAAGAACAGAATATCAATATTAAGGGATCACTGTGTAGCATTTCCCTAAAAAACAATGTATATACTCATACAAAAATAATCCCTCTCATCATCACTTATGACACTCTAGAAGTGTCTGTATCTGCAGAGACCTGGCCTTCTGCCTGGATTTTCTTATTTTGCTGTGTTTAGGACATTTCTGGGTGTCAACCTCTATAAAAACGACGCAACTAAATGACAGATTGTAAGCATCCAAGAGGAAGCAATGAAAATGGCCAACACAGTGCCAAAAAAATTCAAATATAGCGAGGTGAAACGCCAAGCGGACCAAACTTGTTCCAAAATGAGAGTGAATGTGGTGTTGGCTTTCACCTGCTGGCGAGCACCATAACCTTTGTTGAGCCTTTAAATCTTGTGTTTACACCACAATCGACAAATCGTACTCATTCTGCCTTTAACTAATGGTATGTGGGAAACATTTGGGAAAGAAAATGAATGGATTTCTTGTAGTGACTGATCAGCTGACACAGAACAAACGGTGATAATTATTTGTCATTTATTCGTCTCGCGATACCCGACAATCGGAGAGCTCCACCTACCGAATGTGTGGGGATTTCTAAATGCAAAATTGTTGCCAAAACGGTGGTGAGAACGGCCGCGAACAAACCTACGCCCCTCACATTTCCTGGTTTTGGACAAGCCAATCACAACCGTTTATCTACAACAACAGCAACAATGAGTGAACTGTCTGTGTGTGTCTTTTAGCACGTTAGCAGTCAGCTGTAGCAACAACAGTTCTGTTATGAAGGGCCACCCTAAAGACTTTGGATTGATTGCGCTATGCAGGTTTTTTTTATTTTTTTGGCCCATACAGTGTAATATTACCGTCATATGTTATGAATGATAAATACGTCATATGACTGCGATAAATCCCATCGGGGATCATATTACAAGCACCCACTCGCTCTCCTGATCCAGCAGGTCAAAGAGTCCGGTCGACTTCTCGCTGATCAGCTGAACGCAGCCACTGTTGTCAGTGCAGTCGATGTTTTTCCAGGCGATGCCCTCGGACACATAATCTTCCTGGAATACATTTAAATCACAATTGCATAATTCGGTTACTCAGGGGAAGTAAATGGATTTAATTTGTCTCTGTAGCACTGATGAAGAGATGTACTAGTAACAGTCAAACAGTACATACAGTGCCTGACAGTTTTAAGACTCCTTAATGCCAACTGGATTAAAAAATAATTTAAAAAAAGAATTCACCAAGAAACACTTAAAGGACTGCAGTACATCTTTCTGTAAGACAATGTAAGTCCTGCATTTTGATATCATAATTTCAGATATTTAAAGACTTTTGCAGGCACAGTGGTAACTTCACTGCGAAGGCTACAAGGGCAATAGGACAGCCAATAAAAAGTGTCGGCCATGCTGAGTCCAAATAAAGAATGAATACTATCCACCACTGAATGTCATGAGAGATTAAAATGAAAAAACACCTACTTGCTTAAGCTTGAAGATGTGCTGGTTGATGTAGTACTGCAGTTTCTCGATGGTGTAGTTGATGCACAGCTGCTCAAAGCTGTTTGTCTGGAGGTTCTCGAATCCACACATATCCAGGATGCCGATGGACAAACACTAATAAACAAAACAGCAAACACGACAATTCAGAACCAACATACAAAAAGGCAGCACACTGGAGACATGAGCCCATTACTGGTAAACCTATGTATTTATTAGGGCTGCAAGATATCAGAAAAATACGCGATAACGGTATTAGTTGCGATAAATAAACTGATATTAAAGTGTACTCAGTTCTGCCTTTCTGCTGCTTTCAGTATACTGCTAAAATACAATTAAGAAAAGTTGACATCGTGAAGATGATAAAAACACGATATATTGTGCAGCCCCTGGTATTTATTTATTTATGCATGTATGTATGTATCTTTGTTCAAAAATGCAACTTTAACTTCAGATACATGAGTGCACAGACATTTTATAATTCCCTTTTCAGCGTTGCACAGCAATAAACTGAAAGACTTGTAGTAGAAAAATGGCATGTGATTGATGATACTTTGTTATAGTTGTTGGTAGGGTTTGTAGTTTTGTTCAAATACATTTTTTGTTATATTCTCATTACATCCCGACAGCAATCAATAAATCAAATGCTCTGACAAAAGAAGAGAAAAAAAAAAGGTTAAACCCGTAATAAACGCGTCTAATCATTTCATTCGGTCCAAATGAAATGATTGGACAGGTTACCTACCTGCCTGCATGCACTCTACCCATGTACTCATTGTGCATCATTGTGCATCATTGGAGTCTTCCACAAGCTGCCAGCTTGACAGCTGTGAGTACTAACAATAGCCATGTTCGTTGTTTACGTTCATTATGATTAATTTTTGGGGGAGTGGCTTAAGAGAGAGGCCTGAAGGGACGGACTGTCAGTGTTGATTTAGGGACTCTTGGAACTAGTGCTGCTAGCTACTTTCATCTTATTTAAATCTAGTGTACTCTTGCTAGTTTCTCAGCATTACCAACCCTACCTTTAACTTAAAAGTCAAAATCATGCACATATTTTGTGGCAGTCAATATTGCAGTTTTTTCCCGTGTGACTTACAGAGACTGACTCCTCCATGTCTCGTCTGTTGAGCATTGCGTGGTTGATGTGAAGGATGATCCAGTCAAACAGAGCTCCGTATAAAGACTTGGCCATGGAGTCCCGCACTGTGTAGGCCTGAACGTACAGAAACATTAAACAAAGCAAATTACAACTCAAATGAAAAAAAAAAGGAATGTTGTAGAACACAACTCAAATTAAACATATTCATATTTAATGATTTAATAACTAAAATTAAAGGAGAAGCCCTGATATTAAATCTAAACTCTATACCTCTTGTAGTGTGTACTGTGAAACTACGGTGGCGTTAGCGGTCACTACTCTCCTCTTGGTCAAAGTCTTCACCAGTGGCTCCATTTTCACCTGGAAAAACAGTTAGAAACACAGAGAGTTAAACAATACTGTAACACGTTATTAACCCCAAACAAAATCACTACTAATGACTGTACTTGACAAACAGAACAGGTTGAAACATGTTTGTTCTTAAACAATACAGAGAGCTATTTCAGGCGGAGCTGTGACGCAGTTCATCTCTAGGAGTTGTTCTGCTCACTGAGAGAAAATATTTTCAAGCTACTGTGATTTCATGCCAAGTTTACAGGGTTTTTAATTCATATTCAAGCGTTTTACATCAGGAACGTACTTTGAGCAGGTCAGATAGTGTGGACAGAACGTCAGCAGGTCCGACCTCCAGGACTTCAGGGTCCTCTGACAGCGTGTACTTCACATTGCCCAGGTGCAGGATGGCAGAGAGGATGGAAAATATGCTGCAAAGTAGAAAGAGACACACACAAACAAACAGATGTAAGATGTAAATGTAAGACTATTCATAGCTATTGTTATGGAATTTACTTTGCTTATAACCAAGTCTCCACTGGATCTTTGTGACTCTACTGGAGGTGTTTGATGAGGAATGTATGAAGCCCTTTTATTAAAGGAAAAATTATCATTTCACTTTGTCCTTATTTTCTGGCTTTGTGCCTGTTATATTTCCAACTGTACTTTGCTCTGTAGATTTACTAAATGGTGGTTATTCACCAGGAGGACCAACCTGAACAGGTTACAAACTTTGCTGCTAGTGCTTTTATGTGTACACGGTGTCCCGAGGCTGTGAGGCGCTTGTCGACATGCTTGCTGCATTTTTCTCCTGTTTGACTTGACAAGCTCTGACCTGTCACTGACACCAGTATAGAAAGCAGAAACTCTTCGACAGTGAGTGTGCAGTTAAATAACTTTACCTACCTACGCAAGTTTTAGATTAGTACAGTTAACTGATTACTGTGCGGTGTCACTGTCAAGTCAGTGTTGTTGGGC
This sequence comes from Sebastes fasciatus, assembly GCF_043250625.1. Classification (NCBI taxonomy): domain Eukaryota; kingdom Metazoa; phylum Chordata; class Actinopteri; order Perciformes; family Sebastidae; genus Sebastes; species Sebastes fasciatus. Next base: position 25,004,104 of record NC_133805.1, read on the forward strand.
TGTGTACAGCAAATATTTGTCTTTCAAATATTTTTGCAATTCCAAGCTTTCTTCAGCCTTCCTGTGAAGTGAGTGGGCTTTACTGTAATAATATACATTCCTCTGATGGTCTAACCCCCCTGGCATGTGCTGTTGTGTCCTTGATGACTAATCCCACATGTCTGACAGAAAAAAAAATAAAATTATTATTTACAGACAAAGTGTTTTGCAGGCACATTTTAAACTGGTCCATTAACGCTTTTGTTGACTTTTCCTAAAAGGTCAGTATAGCTACACTGGTCAGTTTGACTCCGGCCTGCAGCGTTCCCGTTGTGTTGCTCATTATGGGAATCATACATACTGTTTCTTGGTGGAGGCCAGGAAGCCAACCATTTCCATAGCCTGTTGGAGCCTCTTGTACTCCTGCCCAAGTTTCTCCTCACTATCTAAATGGAGGTCTTCCTGCAGGACAAAGAGACGAGATACAGAGAGAAAGGGGGGTTAATATTATTAAGCACAGCCACAGAGGTGTATGAATGGATACAGATAGCACTGTCAATCTAAACTGTCTACACATAATCAGAATCAGAAATACTTCCTCAGGGGAAAATTGGGTTGTTACAGTTGCTCTTGTATAAAAGTATAAAGAAATAAGAAAAATAGAAATAAAGGAGTATGTAACATTTACATAATGCTACAATATATAACACATTATACATAGAGAAATATAACTAAAAAATAAGAAATGAGAAATATAATAAATATGTACAAATATGTGCATCAAACACATACAATATATAACCACAGTGTAAATAAGTAAATCAAAAAAAAATTGAAATGAACTGAATCACCTCTCTTCTTTTTGTGTTTTTATAATTGAATCCAAAATTATTGATTCTCTTACTTTTATCAATTCATTGATTTTCCTATTAATATTTGAGGTTTTATCTGATTCTATATAATGTACTTTGGTCAACATTTGTTATTTGTAAGTGCTCTCTATAAATAAATTGACTTGACTATAGTTTGAAAAGCTGAAGATTGTGTTATTATAGGGAGGTTTTCTTGCAGAGTCCTTCTGCATTATCAGGGATACACAACCCTGTAAGTTTAATTCAGTGAGTGACAGCAAATGATGTGGCATCTGACTTGGCTAAAAGGCTTCATCAATTTATTCTCTAATGTCTGAGCAAAGCAATTATAAAGACGTACAGTAGTTAGTTATGAGAATTACTCTATGGATTCAGTAGAGGGGTCCGGGGGCAGCCTCCCGCGGGGAAATATTTTGACAAACAAAATTGAAATATGTACTATAAAAAACGGTTGTTTACTTACCAGATTAATTGTGAATTGTGATATTAAAAATATTAGGCCTTGTAGTTGTCAGTAATAACTATTAGTATTGACTAGAAACAGAATAGTTCACAACTTCATGGACTAGAGTTGGAAATACAGTTTTTAAATGTATTTTTAAGTTAACAATGGTGGAATGTAACTAAGTACTTTTTCTTGATTACTGTTTTTAAGTAGGCCACAATTTTGCAGTACTTGTACTTTACTTGAGTATTTCTATTTTATGCTACTTTATGCTTCTACTCCACAACACATACAGACGTAGGCAAAATCGTTGGTACCCTTCCGTTAAAGAAAGAAAAACCCACAATGGTCACTGAAATAACTTGAAACTGACAAAAGTAATAATAAATAAAAATTCACTGAAAATTAACTAATGAAAATCTGATATTGTTTTTGAATTATGGTTCAGCAGAATCATTTAAAAAAACAAACTAATGAAACTGGCCTAGACAAAAATGATGGTACCCTTAACTTAATATTTTGTTGCACAACCTTTTGAGGCAATCACTGCAATCAAGTGATTTCTGTAACTCTCAATGAGACTTCTGCACCTGTTGACAGGTATGTTGGCCCACTCCTCGTGAGCAAACTGCTCCAGCTGTCTCAGGTTTGAAGGGTGCCTTCTCCAGACTGCATGTTTCAGCTCCTTCCACAGATGTTCAATAGGATTTAGATCAGGGCTCATAGAAGGCCACTTCAGAATAGTCCAATGTTTTGTTCTTAGCCATTCTTGGGTGTTTTTAGCTGTGTTTTGGGTCATTATCCTGTTTGAGGATCCATGACCTGCAACTGAGACCAAGCTTTCTGACACTGGGCAGCACATTTCGCTCCAGAATGCCTTGATAGTCTTGAGATTTCATTGCACCCTGCACAGATTCAAGACACCCTGTGCCAGATGCAACAAAGCAGCCCCATAACATAACCGAGCCTCCTCCATGTTTCACATTAGGTACAGTGTTCTTTTCTTTGGATGCTTCATCTCTTCGTCTGTGAACATAGAGCTGATGTGACTTGCCAAAAAGCTCCAGTTTTGTCTCATCTGTCCAAAGGACATTCTCCCAGAAGCTTTGTGGCTTGTCAATATGCATTTTGGCAAATTCCAGTCTCGCTTTTTTATGATTTGGTGTCCTCCTGGGTCGTCTTCCATTAAGTCCACTTTGGCTCAAACAGTGACGGATGGTGCGATCTGACACTGATGTACCTTGACCTTGGAGTTCACCTCTAATCTCTTTGGAAGTTGTTCTGGGCTCTTTGGTTACCATTCGTATTATCCGTCTCTTCAATATGTCATCAATTTTCCCCTTGCGGTCACATCCAGGGAGGTTGGCTACAGTCCCATGGACCTTAAACTTCTGAATAATATGAGCAGCTGTAGTCACAGGAACATCAAGCTGCTTGGAGATGGTCTTATAGCCTTTACCTTTAACATGAAGGTCTATAATGTTCTTTCTGATCTCCTGAGACAACTCTCTCCTTAGCTTTCTGTGGTCCATGTTCAGTGTGGTACTCACCATGATGCCAAACAGCACAGTGACTACTTTTCACCCTTTAAATAGGCAGACTGACTGATTACAAGTTTGAAGATACCTGTGATGCTATTTACAGGACACACCTTAGTTTAATATGTCCCTATGGTCACATTATTTTACATCTTTTCTAGGGCTACCATAATTTTTTGTCCAGGTCAGTTTCATTAGTTTGTTTTTTAAAATAATTCTGTTGAACCACAATTCAAAAACAATATCTGATTTTCATTAGTTAATTTTCAGTAAATTTTTATTTATTATTACTTTTGTCAGTTTCAAGTTATTTCAGTGACCATTGTGGGTTTTTCTCTCTTTAACGGAACGGTACCAACAACTTTGCCTACGTCTGTATTGTACTTTTGTAATGTTTTTTCGTCCCCACCAGTGTTCAATCTAATAATAGCAATTTCAAAAAACATAAATAAACAAGATTAAATAGGCCACATGGCATTAAATTCCCAATATAATAAAACTATTTTGAGGGAAAGCAGATGCCCTGTGAGCCTAGTTAAAGTACAGTTTTACGGTTTTATGTGAGTTACTGTTGAGAAAGAATTAGACATTGTGGGTTTGTTTCTATAAAACATCTACCACTGGTTTTCCCCATTTGATAACATAAAATGACACATCAAGTCTAGTCCTCCCATGTCTCTATTGCTGCTGCTGTAAAGTTTGTGGATCAAAGGTACCTGCTTGAGGTAGAGATAATCTTGCGGCTTTAATAGATGAAACTCCTCCTGCTCATCTTTGGACGCCCCCATCAGCAGATAGTAAAACACGTGGTAGTTCCTGCGGGTCAGAGGTCACACAGCGCCGATACAGTCAATCAGGGCTCATTTCAACTCTGTTATTTACTCAACATTTCCATGTTAACAACGCTGTAAAGGTGATTATGTGACATTGAGCCTCCTCCAAAGTGTTTTGCTTTTACTGTTTTATATAAGAGGTCAGAGTTCAGGTACAATTTGTTGACAATGTGAGCACAGTTGGTACCAGTTAAGTATTAACTAACTTATAAATAAGAAATAAAATGTGAACTAGGAGTATTTCTGTGCGTCTTCCTCATACCTCTCCCGTTGATCTCTGGACACCAGGCGGCACTTTTCTAGTAGGTACTTCTCAATAACTGCCCTGTAAGAGACACACAAGAAGAGAAAGTCAACACAACCTATGAAGCTATGGTGTGGCTGATAACATTGTACAATTATGACACAGGAAGAAAAGAAACTGTTAAACAAAGATATCAACCAAGGTAAACTGTGCTGCAGAAGCCTTGAAGATTCACGAAATGAGTACAGGAGGTTGGTGAGAAAAATAAAACATGAAGTCTTACCCTCTGATGACGCCGCTCTCCAGATAGTTGAGCTGGATGAACTTCCCAAAGCGACTGGAGTTGTTATTCTCTGCCGTCTTAGCGTTGCCAAAGGCCTGTTTAAAACATGGCGAACATAAGTTTTCACTAAAATAAACAGACAAATTTGGAGGCATGTTCCTCATACACACTGGCACCCAGACTTAAACACTGCAAATGTTTGCTGCACAGAGCAGCGATCAAGTACATCACTTTGGTTTGTGGATGGCAGGGGACTGTTTCTGTTAGCAACCTTATGAAACATTGAAGATCAAGTTGGTCTAACTCTGAACTAGGGCTGCAACTAACAGTTATTTTCATTATCATTTAAACTGTTGATTATTTTCTCAATTAATTGATTAATCTTTTGTCCAAATCGTAATCAATCATAAGTGTTTGACTGGAAAATTACAAAATGAGCCCAAAATGATGTCTTCAAAATTGCTTGTTTTGCACAACTAACAGTAATACATGTATATTCAGTTAACTAAATAAAAGACTAAAGAAAGTTTTTTATTGATTAACATAATAATTGCCGATACATTTTCTGTTGATCGACTAATTGATTATTCTACTAATTGTTGCAGCTTTACACTCATGGGTGAAGTCTGCAACAACATCTGAGAATTAATCAGCATTTAGACAAATTAGACAGTAATTGAAACCAATATTAGAAGGCATTATCTAACTGATGTATATGGAAGCCCTGAGAGGCAAGAGACAAAACTAATTCTGGTGATCCATTTTCTATGTCTGATCTAAATCAAGTCTGTTTTATGACTTAAAAACACTTGAAAAAATGTTTTACTGGGATAATCCTAATCCTTAATTATTTTAATTATTATTATTATTTATTTATTTAATGTGTTTGTTGTTGTAATACTAATGTCGGCCACAAGAGGCGGAAGTGCACAGCTACGCCATGTTCTTAATAGGACTAAAAGCATTCATGTTTTCTTCCAGGTGAATTTTAATTTCTCCATGCACCCTAAACAAGCTACAAATGAGGTCTGTCCTCGACTAAAGAAATTCTTAGTCGACTAACACTCATACGATTTTGTTGACTAATCGATTAGTTGATTTTATTGATAGATATGTAAAACTGAGTTTCTCCACAAAGAATCACACAAAAGCTCCACTTTAAATCTTGTGTTTACTAGAGATGAGCTCATGAGTTTCTTAGAAATGAGTTATCAGCATGAAAAGAAGCATAAAAACGGCCAATTAGTCGTCTAATCAACTAAGAAAGGGACATCCCTAGCACATATATTGTGTGTTAGCAAGTTGTGCAAATTAAAACCCACCTGAAAGGAAGTATGAATGCTTTTAGTCATATTTATAACATGAAATAGTGATGCACTTCAGTCTCTCGTGGCCAAAATGAGTATAACAACAAACACTGCCAAAACTTTTTTTCACCTGTTCTTAAATCATAAACACAGGAGAGAAAACAATTTAGATCAAATTACTTAAATGAATTATATACAATTAAACTTTTCTGAATTCTGACATAATTGATGCTGTGATTTTTCACATGATTTATTTACATATACTGGAACTGTTTGCCTCCAAATGAACACTACCAGGAGGGTCCATTACCACAACATTATCATTAATAATTAATTTGCATCTCTGCATTATATTTCAGTCCACCTGGCTGAACACAATGACTGCAATGCATTCTCCGTGTTTTCATCAGTAAAGCAATTAAACCAGGAGACTCACATCTATTATGCACATCGTTAAGTGGCCACAAGCATTGGAAATAAAAACTCCATCAAGCAGCATCCTTTTGTTAAGTTCTCAATAAGGCTTCTGAATAAACAGAGTGGAGTTTCACTCTCATTTAAGACACAGCTCCTTCTTCCGTAGTTGCTAGTCTATTACATTTCAGTGAAAATGAATTACTGTAAGGCTGATGAAGCAGTCATTCTAGAAAACTGTACAATAAATAATAACTCAATCAGCTGATTGATTGGTCGTTTGATTGATTAGTCAAACACCACAAAATTGACATCTATCTTGACAATCAATGAATTTATCATTTTAAGTTATTTATCAAGTTAAAACACCCAACATTAGCTGGTTCCTACAACTCAAATGTGAGGATTTTCAGCTATTTTCTGTTTCATATCATTATAAATGCTTTATTTTTCAACTGTTCAGACAGAGTAAATAATAAAAGACACTTTGGAGTCTGAAAAACAATGACAATTTGTCATTATCTTCTAGCCTAAACAATCAAAAACCATCTGCTAGAACAGAAACGTTTTCACGTCAAGGACCCCTAAACTGACACGAATTAGACCGTATTTGATAATATTTTGTGCCATCTGATAGGAGTTTTGCTTTTAAATGCTCTATTACAGAAAGTGTATGAAACTCTTCACCAAAACAGTCATACATTCTGTTACTGTGTTACTTATGGATGGAATTATAGTGAAAATCAATTATTCCTCTTTTTGCTGGGACCCCCTGAGACCCCCTGAAGGACCCCTGGGGCCCCCGAACCCCACTTTGAAAACCACTGTGCTCGAATAATCAATGATGAAGATAATCATTAGTTGCAGCTCAAGAGGAAACTTTATGATTGATGTCACAGTTGCGTGGATTGTTATTCTGTGACTGGAGACCGTATCTAAGGATCACTATCAACAACACAACAGACTCCACCCACGCAAAGTCACCACTGGGTAAAATTACACATACAGGATTTTGAACGCCCATTTGCTGCAGCTGACTCTGGATCAGCTTGTACTTCCCAAGTTTGAACCTTTCCCAAAGGAAAAGAAAAATCCAAACTGCGCCCAGCATCTAAAAGGTATCGTTCTCCCTCATTCCAGCGTGAGCTCTGCTGATGGTCGTGTCTTAACAGGCCAGAGCAATGCTTACGCAGACAGTGAGCTAGACCTGCAAACTGTACTGATCGCACGCTGGCAGGTAAACCTTTTGGATTGCTGGAATGTTCCTACCCTGTGCACCTCTGTAAACACAGTGCATGGTTTTCATTTCCAAACAGACCTATCAAACGTATGTATATAAAGAAGTTGAAAAAATATGATAGGCATGTGGAGAGAAGATGGTATGTGGAGGAGGGAGAGAAACAGGTGTTTGCCACGAGGCAGTTTAGGAGCTGGATCCTCTGAAGGATAACATCATGAGCAGGGCCAGGTTGAACTCGCTCCTCCTCCCTCATACCCTTTTTCCACCAAAACTAGCGCGTTCATGCAGATATACTCTTTTCCCATCGTGAGCATGTCGTGCCGTTGCACTGGCCCCTTCTGTTTTTATTACTGGTGTTTCATGTTCGACAGTGTTACAGCGAAATCTGTAACCACAGAGAACCAGAAACTCGTGAGAAAATGTGACCCCACAGTATCTGTGTAATAAATGAGGCAAACACCAAACAATAAATCCCAATACGTGACAGAAAACACATAAAACTAAATTGTTAAAAGACATAAATGTATTTTAATATTTTTATTTTAAACTAGGGCTGTCAAAGTTAACGCGATAATAACACATTAAAACAAATTTGCTATAAACGCATGAACGCAATCGATCTTCCGGAGGTTTCAGTGGGCTTTTTAAGCTAGAGTGAAGATGCTGGTATCATGTGAAACTAGAAAACCTAAGGAATCCATTGGTCCCACGAGTCTCCCCTTTACAGACATGCCCACTTTATGATAATCACATGCAGTTTGGGGCAAGTCATAGTCAAGTCAGCACACTGACACACTGACAGCTGTTGTTGCCTGTTCGGCTTGAGTTTGCCATGTTATGATTTGAGCATATTGTTTTATGCTAAATGCAGTACCTGTGAGGGTTTCTGGACAATATTTGTCATTGTTTTGTGTTGTTAATTGATTTCCAATAATAAATATATACATACATTTGTATAAAGCAAGCATATTTACCCACTCCCATGTTGATAAGAGTATTAAATAATCTCCCTTTAAGGCACATTTTGAACAGATAAAATATGTGTGATTAATTTGTAATTGATCGCAATTAACTATGGACAATCATGCGATTAATCATGATTTAATATTTTAATCGATTGACAGCCCTAGTTTCAACCAAATTCCACCTTTAAATGCCAATCCCTGCAATCCTTGAATTGAAACACAGCTGAACAAAAGGGGGAAGAATGGGACAAAGAGTGCAATTGTGAGAATGAGGTTTAAGCAAAACGAGAGAGAGAGAGAGAGAGAGAAAGAGAGAGATTTATACTTTGTGGTGTAGGTTTGCCCGCAAACCTGGCTGAACCTGTTCCGACACGTTCCCGCTTCTCTTCTCTCTCTGGTGATCCCTCAAAGACAACGCCCTGCAAATTCCCGCTGTGGAGCTCAGCGCTCTGCTTCCCGATAACAAACCACGAGCTACAACCACCCACCATACTGAAAGCAAGGTGCAACCGCCTGCTAGCTATTGACTGCAAATCATTTCCATACTTTGAAATTAAACAAATATCTTCAGTAAATAGAACATTTTAAAGTGGCACTGAATACATGAGTCAGCTGCAGTTTTCTTGCATCAGGAAGATCAAAATCATGTGCAGTTTCTGCTACATACCGATGTCGAGAGAGATAACATTAAATTAACAGTTAGAGGGAAAGAAGTATGAGTCCTGGGAGTGTCTGAAATCATTCACGACTCCCTACTCACTATCCAGGGAGTTCTATGTAGACGACTGTATAGTGAGCTCATCTGCTAAATTAAAAAAACACTTTCAGACACTACTCAAGCCATTTTCTCGGCGCCATTAATTACGTAATTGCTGTCGCACAATCAAAACACTTACATACTGACATGTATTCTTGTGTGTGATAAATACATAATTAAGCTATTTTCTTGAGTTGTCTCTTAGCGAAATGATGCTCTGAGTGAATTTAAGTTCCCCTTGGTAAGCAGTGATGCAGAGTATATGTCTCGGGCTTTTATTGTGAAAGGGAAGATTTAACAGCCATTGTGAATGTGGGGGCAAAAAGCGTATTTTCACAAATCAATAAATTCAAAACACTTTTGTGGCCGTTTGTGTTGTGATTATTTTTGCGCCACAATTCATGGATTCGTCTCAATCACGCTGCTCTCTCTCCTCTCGTCTGTCTGTCTGACATTTTTCTTTCAGCGCAATGCATGATGGTATATAGTGCTCGGTTAGTGACCATCGTTGTCAAAGAACGTATATTGTTATGAAATGAAAGTCACTTATACATTCCACTGCAATGCCAGCGCCCGGCAACAGTCCTACGCCTCCGCCATTTTGGACTGTAATCGAGTCGACTACCATGACACCAGTTAAACGTCCACTTACAAAGTGCTGGACAAAAGTAAAACAAAAATAATTTCTATTCTATTGTCATAATTTTAATGCCTTCTACCGAAATGCCTATGTTGAATAATAAATATAATTATAATATATTATAAATATGCACACTATTATAACTATTTACTTACTTACTCATTTATTTATTAAACATTTTTGCCCGTCTGCTTCCCAGAAGAGCATAAAGTGAGCGATGGACATAAATGATGTCCGATAGACCACAGACCATGGATGTATGCGAGGTTGTGTCCTGTGCTTTTGCCCTGCGTGGTAGTAAATAGCCTACAACTACATTAAATTCTGTTTATGTCTACTAGCACTACTAGCTACTGGACGATAACTGGTCGTTTAGGAGACGTTAATACATCCACCACGGTACAGGCTTACAGCATACAGCCCATGGGTGTATTATAAGATAAGAAAAGTGATGAATTACAGACAATATATCCATTATTACAGCTGCATACAGCTAGCAGGAAGCTGGCAGAACTGGATATGCCATATGAGCGTGCAGGGCGGTGCAGTCCCGTGGGTCTGATGCACGTTTATTATGCTGAGGAAAACAAATCTGAATTTGGCCAGTAGTGAATTTAACATTTAAGACATAATGATTTATCTACTCGTTTTCAGTCCAAAATGGCGGGGGTGCTTCCGAAACGCCATCTAGCAGCTGTTGTCAAAAAAGCACCAGAGTTTCGCCTCTTTGCCTCTATACTCTTTGTCGTTGTCCATGACTTTTCAAGATGCATGTGGGATACTTTGAGTCCACTGGATAGGGTATAATAATTCTCACTATACATGCAAACAGCACTAAAAAAATGGCGAACTCACTATATAGTCCACTATATAGTGTCTATATAGTCCACTATATAGACACTATATAGTGGACCATATAGTCCACTATATAGTGAGTAGTGAGTAATTTTGGACACAGCCCTGATTTTGCAATTTCATGCAAAGAGGAAGAAGTATTTCAGGGTGTGACTCATGCATATAAAGGAAATCCCAAGAAGGCAGAAGGCGTTTTGCAAAGCAGACAAACAACAGACCCATAAAACCCCAAACAACACATTAACACATCAATTGATCGTCATTACTAGAGTAGGCATCTTGCTAATAGGTCTGGCTTGGCCTCTATTGATATTCAGTTTGGGTGTGCATGGCCACCTCTCAATAAACCTAAGGCTAACTGTTGTGGCATGACATCTCAATCTTCACTAAGTTCCTCATTTACCCCGCTAAAAAAAAATCAAATCACACCCATCTACAAGGCATTTTCTCTCCTCAAGCTAAATCTCCACCTCTTTGAACGCCTATTAGGAGAAGAGCACAAAACAACACACTGCCAGAAATATCAGTTCACAGGAAAAATACTTAAGCTGTTGCTTATTTAAAAGAGGAACTCATTGGACTCGTTCAGAGAGAGAGAGAGAGAATGGAAGAATCCATATTTAGTCACTCTCTAACAAAAGGCTGGCCCCTTGGGGTTGTGTGATCAGTAACCAAGCGGGTCAGGATCCTTTGTGATAAAGGTTAGTTGGTGTATTGATGGTATAAACTGTGCACTTGTTGCTGGAACAGATTTAAAGTAAAGTAAAGAGCCACAAGCAGCACTTTCAAAAACAACGTGAACAATGTATTTAAATGAACTGAAACCAACTAATGCCTTGCTTCCCACTTGCAGATTTGTCCTCAGTTCTTGTGCTCTGACTTGTAGAAAAAGTGCTTTTTCCCCTAGATAAAGCATGTGACCTAGTTTCACGTCAGTTATTATTGAAGCACGTTGTGTAATCCAACAGACAACTGAAACAGAAAGAACATTTCACAGGGAAACGTTGGCGAATGTGTGGACGTGTTAATCATTGACACGGTTACGGTATGACAAGGCTGATGTGGTTGCCAACAAAGAGACCTTTTAACCTAAATGACTGAGAGTGAAACTGAAGTTAAAAAAAAAGTTCCCAATTGACAAACACTGTTTTGGTCTTTGATGTTTTTTGATTTGAGGAAATAGAGTTTCACGGAAATCCAAATGTGGAGAGGAATGTCGCAAAACAAACTATGCAAACACTGATATCTAAATAGATTACTGATCAGCATCAACGAAACAGATGTCTGCCTTCTTATTCAAACTGGGAAATGTTTGTGAACCTTTAGATGACTAACAAAATACCACAAGGTTCTTCCTGCTTTAGAGCACACAGCTGTTTTTGTGGTTATTGTTGATCACACTGAATCACTGTTTTTACTCCAGGAAGTGCAAAACATACTGTATGGTGCTGATAAATACATATTTCCCGTGCAAAGGGAGCGGTTTCTTTACGCTAATTTCTGTCTAAAAAAAAACTATATGAAAAAAGAGTGGGCTATTTTTATGATGCAAAAGCAGTTTCAGTTAGACTCTGAACCCTGAACTAGAGCAACAAAACAAGAAACAACAATCTGGTGATCAGTAAACTCATATCACTGTGACTGGATTAAGTATGGCTGCACGATTATGACCAAAATGATAATCATGATTATTTTAATCAGTATTGAGATTATTTATTTATTATTCATCATGATTATTCATAGATTTTTAAATAAACAGGGCACTGCTTTCACTTCCATGCTGTGCTACATGCCTGCTAATGTACAAATCTTTGAATCAAAAATAAAACTGGTCCTTATTCACATCTCCTAGAAGCTAAATAAACAAAGTTGTAGCAAAACTTTTTACCCAAAATTAAAATCAACAGAGCACTGCTTTCCCTTTCACGGTGTGCTTTCATTTTGTCCTGCTAATTAACAAATTTCTGCATCAAAATAAGAGTTAAAATAAGGCTCTTCTTCACCTGAATTCAGTGCATGTTTCGTTTTGTTTGTCTGCTCTCTGTCAAAACGAGTAATATACAGTATATTTACTCTTCTACTCTGGATTGCAGCTGCAACATTCAGGAAGGTTTCTCACGGGCTGTGGCTTTAGGTCTCTTGTGCAGCATTTTAAATGTCAATATCCCAGTACATTTAATTGTAGGAAGCCAAAATTGTGATTGCGATTCAAATTTGATTAATTGTGCAGCCCTAGTATAAGAGTCTAACTTCATGTCACTCTCTGCAGGCTGCAGATGATCACATGGTGAAACCAGCAAGATAAGCATTCTCTGAATCAACCCAGCATCATCATGGGTTTCTTCCCCCACTTGTGCAAGCATGTTAATTTCTAGTGTGGTGAAAGATCTGGGGCGGATTACAGCTGGAAATGCCTCAAATGTTGTCAATAATAAAGGAAACAAAGGGAGGGCAAGACCAATATGCTCTCAGGGGCTTTGATTAGTTGTTTAGTCCAGTGGTTCTCAACCTTTTTCGTATCAAGGACCCCTAAATTGATAAGATTTCACTTCAGGGACCTCCATCTGAACATAATTTGGTTGTTAGATATGATCATGACCAGAATTCTATAATTGTCACCTACAGTTGAGGAGATAACTGTGGAGGAACTGAAACCTATGATGAGAATAGTCACTCTTATGACTCTTACTCATATTGGGCTCACTTCTATAATGAACTAGATAGAGAAAATAAACTATTTCCCCATTAATCTGGGAACCCCCTGAAACTCCCTCAAGAACCCCTGTTTGAGGACCACTGGTTTAGTGTATGTCAGAGGTTTTCATAGTGTGAGGCGGGCCTCTCCAGGGGGCCTCCAAACAGTTTCAGGGCAGGCTCAGTGATTGGAAGTGAACAAAATATTACATTAGTTATCAAAATAACTTGCTGTTTTTCCCACTTTCCCAGAGTCAGAAACTAATAAATACCTCATGACAGATCTTTATTATGTATCTGGTGTAGTCTGAAGTTATCAAACAGCAATATTAAGCTATCTTGGCTCAATTATTGAGTGTTTATGAGATCAAATCACATATAATCATGATCCCATAGGCATCCAGGAATTGAGCGAAGCTAAACAAGTAAACTGCGGAGGGGTGAGGGGGCGCCTTTTTCAAGCTTTGTCTGAGGGGAGGCCCACAGTCTCAGTCTCAGACTTTGAAAACCCCTGGTCTATGTCGTAAAATAGTGAAAAGTGGCCACAGTGGTATCTTCAAATTGCCTGTTTTGTCCAAACAGTTATAAAACCCAAAGATATTCTACTTGCATTGATAATAAATAGTAAATCCCAACATTTGACAATCTGGAACTAGAAAATGTTTATCAGATTTCCTTGACAAATGACCGGATTAATAAATTGATTCATTTTCTGTTGATTGACTGATCGTTTTAGGCCTTGGTCTAAGAATTTTGAAAGACATTTGATATCTGATACAGATGATGAGACACCACAGAAGTGACAAACTGTCTTTTTAGGGCTGCAACTAATGATTATTTTCATTGTCAATTAATCTGTTTATTTTCTTGATTAATCGATTTTTTGTTGGGTCTATAAAATGTTTTTAAAAAATCAACTCAACAATATTCAAAGTTATTCAGTTTACTGTCATAGAGAAGTAAAGAGACCAGAAAATATTCACATTTAAGAAGCTGGAATCAGAGCATTTAGACTTTTTTTTCTAAAAAACAAAACATACTCAAACCGATTAATCGATCATCTAAATAGTTGGTGATTAATTTAATAGTTGATAATTAATCAATTAATTGTTGCAACTCTAGTGGACTTCAAGTTGGAGAAAATGACTTTATCTACTAGGGAGACACTTGATATGATTTGACTGAATATTCTCCCTCTCTTAATAGTATGTTTGGGTATTTGTTTCTTAATAGTTCAAGTTAAAATTAAGAAAATGAATAACTTAAAACTTATGACAACTTGTATGCTGTGTTTCAAAAGCAATTTTAAGGAACTCTATTCTTCAATCATCATGATGATAATATTCCATTATCACATCCTTTGTCACCCGGCTGTGAAAAATAAAAAGTAATTTCATATACTAATAAAATAATTGAACAGTTTTTGGTCCTTATTGGTGTGTTCTGTCTCATGGCATCAGATCCTGAGGGACCGTGTTAAGACAACTACCCCATCCACACCATCACAGGTTTGGTTAAACAGCGGCTCAGAGAGCTGCAGGACCCCCTCATGACCTTTTCCCTCTACAGCGACGAATAAAACGACGAACTAATCGATTAATCGTTTCAGCTCTACTCTTCTTATTGCCTCTACGAAGTGAACAGTGTGGAATGCTTCAACAGATGTGGGTGTCGGTGTTTTAAGCAGCTTCACATCACAGTGACCTACCTCCAGCACCGGGCCAGCCCCAAGGATGGTCCGTTCCACCCCGCTGGAGTACGTCTTCTGGCTGAGGGCAGTCAGGCAGTGGATGAGATAACTGCTGCTCTCAGTCTTCCCTGAGCCACTCTCCCCAGACAACACAATACACTGGTTCACCTGCCGGGTCAGCATCGAACGGAAGGCCACGTCTGCTATGGCAAATATATGAGGGCTCAGTTTGCCCAGTGGCTGTTTCTCGTACTTCTTCACATACTTGGGATTGTAAAGAGGCAGGAACTTATTGGGGTTGATGGCGATGAGGATGTTGCCGACGTAGGTGTAGAGTTTGAGCCTGCGGAAGCGCTGGCGTAAAGCCTCCAGGATATTCTCCTCAGTCACAGTTTGGAGGTTACAGAGGTCATCATAGTCTTCTCTGCTGCTTTCTACTTGGTTGCCTCCACTGTTGGCTTGCTGCAGGATGAAGTAGTACCCGTGGCTCTGAGGGTGCCACCTCTGTGCCCCTCGAGGCCACAGCAGGACTCTCTCCAAAGGGTAGTCCCCGGCCTCCAGCGGCCTCTCCTCTCCGCCGCTCCTCCTCACCTCCAGCAGGCCGTACCTCTGGCTGTCATCCAGGCCCAGAGAGGCCACGGCATTGCGGATGACCGACCCTGTCGTGTCCCCAGCGCTGACCTGCAAGGGACAGTAGGTAGCTGCGTCCTGGGGCGGCCTGGGGTAGATCTGAACAACGCGGGCCTCTCCAACATGTTCAGGGGGCCCGGCTCCGTCTGTGGTGCTCATCCTGACGGACAGGCGGGCTTCAGCATAACTTACTGCCCTAACTCTCTGCCAGCATCCACTGTGGAAACACACACAGTAATGTGACCAAATGGCAGTTTAACATGAAGGGAATAAAGCAGGTAAAAGTACTGGTTCATCAAAGGTTGAGACCATTTACATTTCAAACATACTCATTACATGTATGTGTGTATGTATTGCAGGTTGTATTGCATGTGTATATTATAAATTGTATTATTATAAATAATAATTTGCACATATAAGAAAAGATAACAAATAGTCAATATGATTAAGATAAATATGTAAGTAATTGGTATTGTGATTAAGTTATATTATAAGTGATGAATTGGTATTCTGGATTGTTAACAAATTTATATTTTGATAAGGATAATTATATCAGTAATCAATTTATATTTCTGTATGACACAGATTAAAGGTAATAATTATAGTTAGAATAATTATAAATAATAATAATAATTATAGTTAGACAAATTTAGGTAAATTTAATTAGAGTATTTGTATGGCTCAATAAGGAAGCTTGTTAATAATTAATAATTGATTTATGGAGAAGGGTTGGGATTAAATAAGTTTATACTTCTTTTCGAATATGTAAATCAAGGCATCAAGTGTTTGACAATTTATTTTTCTTATGCTTTTCATTGTATGTAAATACTACTTGTTTCTGACTGTCCACTTGTTGGTATGATCATTATTTTTCTTTAATTATCTTTTTTCTTTTTTGTATTCTACATGCTCTAAATACATTTTGAAATGAAATTACAGTAAAATACATTATTTCTGGTACAATGTTGTATGTCTCTTTTCCACCCAGTCTATGAACATGTATAGGCTAGCCATACTGCATCAACCATAGTCCACATTTCCCCTCATTCACATCATAATTCCCACATATACATCCGTCCAGGTGACAAATAAAAGTGTCAAACAACACCATAAAGTCAAAATAAGCCTCACCTTTCGAGACAAAGACACTCATTTCATCTTTAAAAGTCGGAATTAGGAAGTGAAGAGGAAGAACGAACTCCAGTCACAAAACTTGAGGAAAACAAAAAACAAGTTTTTCACCTGAGCTTCCTACAAAAAGAAAGGTGAGGCAAGAAACTGCTTATTTCTGGTTTTAAATAATTAAAAAATAATTTCCCAGCAGTTCGGCGACGTTATCGCTCTCATAAATCACACTTTTCTTTAGGAAATAGAGGATTAACGTCGTCCTGGTCGAGGAGTTAGAGTTCAGCCTAAGGTTTACTTCCTAGATTCCTCCACACGGACTCACTGACACACACACAGACCCGTCGACGAGATGTAAATGAATGGTTTTCTCTTCACTGACCTGAAAGATGTCACACTTTAGCCAACAGGAGATGAAACGGTGGAGAAAACAAAGACACAACTCCACAGGACTTTGTGACAGAGAGAGGAGCTGACACTTCAGCTCACCGAGGAGGTGGAGACGTTAATAGAGGGCGACACCACGGAGCAGTTTGATTGACCTCATTGTTATCAAGACGGAACTGTTCGACTAGAGCGACCTCTGGTGGATGTTTGAGGTATTACAACTACCTCACAGCGCACACACATATAAAGGCAGTGGTGAAATTTACTTTTTATTCCACTATATTATTCTTTATATAATTATGTTGTTTTATGGGTTCTTTGTAAAATATTTTTCTTATTCTATTTTATAGAATTTATTATTTTCATTATATACATATTTATTTCATTTCATTTTCATTCCAAAATTTATTTCGAACATGTAGAATACAAAAAGAAAAAGAAAATAAAAAATAAAGAAAAATAATGATCATACCAACAAGTGGACAGTCAGAAACAAGTAGTATTTACATACAATGAAAAGCATAAGAAAAATAAGTTGTCAACACTTGATGCCTTGATTTACATATTCGAAAAGGAGTGAGAAGAGGTATAAATTTATTTAATCCCACCCCTTCTCCATAAGTTAATTATTAACCAGCTTCCTTATTGAGCCATTCATATACTCTAATTAAATTTTCCTAAAATGTTATAGTATTGTATATATTGTAAAATGATTTCACTACACATTGTACACTGTATAATTTTGTATGTGACAAATAAAAGTGATTTTATATTAATCTGACAGCTATAGTAAGTAGTCGCTTCTCAGATTTAATATTTTAAAAAAAGCATATGATACAGTAAGCTTATAAAGCACGGCGTTAAAGATTAAACCACTGATCAGATGGTGTACATTTACCCTTCGAGACCCACAATAGACCTGTTTTTTTTGTCTTTTTAGGGGGTTACAGGGGGTCCTTAGGGGGAGATAGCAGGTCAACAGTAAATGTCACATATAAGTGGTGTACATCATCTGAAAGCTGGGAATCTGAAGATTAATTTGACGCACCTCAGCACTGTGTGTCGAGTTGTTCTAGACATTAATAAGAAATAAACATGAATTAATTAATTAATTATTTAAAATTAATTATAAGTGTATAAGGGTTTTAGAACATTATAATGGAAGTGTATGATGGCCATCCCCATGCTCTATTACTGTATGTCTCATAAGTTGTTGCAGCATTTTTTTGGTTTGATACCATTTGTTCTACAGATTTGGTGTTGAATTTAACAATTTTTTACCAATCGAGAATTGATAACAAATTATCTACAATCCCTCTGAATTACCACATTAAGACACCAAGATCTTGAGGATCACCATAGAAAAAGCCATGCTGGGATTTGGTTTCAAAAACTTTTGACATTTGGAGATTTCTGCAAGAATTGCATTTTTTGGCGATTGGATGGCGAGCACTTCTGTTCTGGAAACTGCTCAGAAACCCCCTTATTGTTAATCTACCTAGGAAAACCATCCATCCTCTGAATGATCCAGGTCTTTAGTTTGTGGTTGTAAAGTTTCATGAGGCTGTGATTATCTTAGAGGCCACTACAGGTCATGTGGTCAAGATTTAAAAAATGGTCTCAATACAATGAAATGGCTACTATGGGGACTGACATCATCACACATGAATACAATTGGACTCATTGGATCCACAAGAGTCTCAGCTTTACAGTTATACCCAATTTATGTAATTCCAAGACTGTTTAGGGACCTCAGTATGCAGAAATATTCAAATACAACATTTTAAAATAGGCGAAAATTAACACATTTATACTGCATGCCCCAAACTGCATGTGATTATCATAAAGTGGGCATGTCTGTAAAAGAGAGACTCGTGGGTACCCATAGAACCCATTTTCATTCACATATCTTGAGGTCAGAGGTCAAGGAACCCCTTTGAACATGGCCATGCCAGTTTTTCCTCACCAAAATGTAGCTCGACTTTGGAGCGTTATTTAGCCTCCTTCCCGACAAGCTAGTATGACATGGTTGGTACCACTGGATTCCTCAGGTTTTCTAGCTTCATATGATATTTGTATCATCTGCTACAGCCTCTGAAAGACAGTAAAGCAGGTCTCAGAGGGTTAAATAATTTTCAAGGCCCAAAGAGGTAAAATTATCCAAAACACAACATACAATTCACAAAAAAGGTAAAAATTAGAGAAAAGTCAAAAAATTTATACAAATTTAAATTTTTATTTCCTCTCCTGTTAATCATATTACAACCCCCTCACATTTATTTTGTGACTCTTTTGAGGGGCCCGACCCTCAGACTGGGAACCACTGGGCTGAATACCAATAGAGTGGTATAAAGTAGTTAAAATTAGCTCCACCTCAACCAGCTACAACATTAAAATGCTGCTTATACATTCATGCATCTGCATCAGTATTAATAATCAAATAGTCATAAATACACTCAAATAATTTTAGCAGAACAGAACAGAATAAAGAGACTAGAAAAGGATAGAATATAATTTCTATCAGGTCAGAAAATTATGTTTGTCTCTCCAAAAAGTACAATAAACAGTCAAAACAATCAACACTGCACAATAAAAGTAATTATCACAACACAGTCACACACAAATCATCGGTTATACTGAATTATATGTGCAAAAGTTGATGCAATTCATTGAAATGTCCTGACATGAGGATATTTTAGTGCTGTTTGTTCTTTATATTGGTTGCATATGGTTCAAAAGACCCCTTATTTTTTCTTTTTGTTTACATTAGGTGCTCCACAGTGTTGCCCAAAAGAGCTTTTGGTGATTAAGGTTTAATGTCAGGTTTTAATGGCATGTTCTTGTGTCCTGGTCTGCTCTCTTAAAACTGGTCCAGAGGCTCCAAATCCTTTTGACAATTTTAATAAATCATGTTGGCCTCAAACCGTCTTGTGAAAGTAGCAGCTGAAAATTAATTGGTTGTTTGGTCTTGAAAAACATTTATTTATTCATAAGGGGTTTTATGTAAGGTTGTTTTAAGGTTATGGTTATGTGGCTTGTAGAGTTGCTTCTGGTGACGACAAATCCCAATAATGTTTTTGTAAATAATGTAAATAATCCTGTTGGACTATTGTGGACATTATAAAACTCAACAGGGACTGAAACTGTGCATGTGGCAGTGAGTAGTGAACCGGTAGTGATCTTATCTTTCACAAACATTTGGCCTTACGATTCTCATGAGATGCTATATTTAGTTTATACAGGATACAATAAAAGCAACACATGGACAATATAATGCAAATCAATGCAGTAAACCTTGAAGCGTATAATGTTGTTGAGACGGTGTCAGCGAAGTGTTCCTGCAAGGCTGAGACCTGCTTGTGATGTGCAAATGATTAATACCTTTATAGAGATCTTACAGACCACAGACAGTTTTATCATCTGTTCATTTCTAGGTCAAAAAACAAGTTTATTTTGAATCACAGGAACATTTTCTGCTGCAGCTGCGTGGATGTTTTTATGTGAACACTTTTTTTCCCTTCTTCTTGCTGGTAATGGTATAAACTATCCTCTGCCATTAAAAAAAAATAAAAAAATCTAGATCACATTTCATACACAAAGACAATTAATAGCACTTTACATAAACATTAAAGCGACGGTGTGTAGGATTTGGTGGCATCTAGTAGTGTGGTTGCAGATTGCAACCAACAGAATACCCCTCCGCTCACTCCTCCCGTTCCAAGACTGCAATAACGTGAACAAGAAAAAAACACGGCAACGCCGTTCTCCTCGCTCAGAGGCCATCCTTACTATAATAACACTACTTTAGGAGCAACGGAAGTCAGAGGGAGGCTGGTGGTGCCACGGTTTTGTACTCTGCGGCTCAGGTTACCGCAGTTTTGTGTCGGAGAACTAAGGTGGCCTTCAGGTAACTTTAAAAAAGGCTCTCTCCACAGCCAGAGTTTAGTTTGTCTGTTCTGGGCTACTGTAGAAACATGGCGGACTCTCTGAATAGGACCCGATCCCTATGTAGATATGAAGGGCTCATTCTAAAGTAACGGAAACAGAACAATTCTTAGTTTCAGGTGATTATACACGAATGAAAACATAGTTATGAATATTATATTCCATATCTGCTAATAGATCCCCTGAAATGTTACACACTGTTCCTTTAAAGACAGAATATAACATTTAAATGCAAATAATTAAAGGGGCAGAACCAATTAAAAAATACATTAAAACACAGAAATAAATTCAATACAGGTCAAGATGTAAGTGCAAGGTGAAAACGAAAACTAAGAGAGTTAAAGTAAATAACACTAAACTTATTTGGAGAAGAGATGTTTGACTGCAGGATTTAGTCATATAATATAATCCTAATGAAGGCTCAGTCTTTGGACATATTCAACAATCTGAGCTCTTTTTAGATGCACTCTACAGCTTCAGGTGTGAAAAGATAATACATGTGTGAAAGAGGAATACTGAGCACACAAACTGATGAAATAAAAAGTCCAGTCTGTATTTTATGCTTTCTTAATATTGATTTAGTTAAGTGCCACAAATTGCAGTGTAAGAAAAAATCAATGACATTTTATACTAATTCAACAAGATTTTGTTCTTCTTTTTCCAGCAGGCTATATACATTTTTGCACATGTGCAGATTTTTTAGTCCTCCGAAAGATAGCTAAAATAATTGTTCACACGGCATCTCGAGTTCATCCAAAATCAATAACCTTGTGATGATCAGTTTTGCTTATGCTAATGCAGCGCCTGTCCATTCAGGTATATAATGACTGCACAGGGGTTGAGCCGGTGTATCCCAATTTAGTGAAGGAGCTCGCAGACAGCACACTGACAGCTTATTATAGCGTGAGCAATGAGGAGAGGCACTGTGAAGTGTTACTCAGCACAAATCAGCTGCTGTTGGTAACGACTACCTGCAGAGGCAGCCAGATTCACCCACACAGGAAGACAAATTAGGACCCATATATACTCACACGGATACATACCCACACACACACACACACACACACACACACACGCATCATTTATTTTGTGTCGGAAATGTAAATTCATCACTCCTGTTGCTGAAAGCTGTGATAAACATGTTTGTGGTCATTTGTGACGTGCTCCTTCTGATTATTTTAATAGGGACGTCCTTGTTAGCGCTGAAGATGTCAAATTAGGTGTCACTCTTGTTCCTGCTGGACTGAGCCAGTTCTGCAAAGACACACTGAATCCAGTTCAGTAGGCACAGGAGTACACAACTCGGGGGGGAAAAGTCCACACTATCACAATCCCAAAAATGAGCACAAAATTTAACAAGCGATGGTTCTATTTTAAACTCTGTGAGGCAAAGTACAGTAAGTCCATATTTGACACATTGATTTATCGACTAAAAAACATCTTTATCTAGTAAAATATGCAGCTTTACGAAATAATCTTCACCAGAAATAGAAATATGGAGTGTTAAAAATGGACTTATAACAAAGGAAAATGAGTGCTATGCTTCAAAAATCCCACTGACTAGACCTTCTGTCATCCATCGTTGGCCTTTCTTCATTTTCTTCAAACCCCCATAAATCAGGAGAAGCTGACTACTGTACATTGTGTCTGGACATGCTAAGACTTTAAAAGCATTCCTCTTTTACAGTACAGGTGGCCCAGCCTTTTCATTACGTACATCCTTCTTCCCTCGCAGTATACTTCACAGTATGCAGGAGCTCATTCTTTCATGTCAGACACTGAACTTAGCCACTGTGAACAATTCCTCGTTGGTTCAATGCTCACTAATGAGCTAAATTCTGCATCTTCAGAAAAGTCATCCCAGAGTAACCTGAGCTTTGTGTGCCTCATTCTGCAAGAAAAGAAAAATCATAAAATTATGCAGATTTTTAATGGAGATCATGGATTTAATTGATGTTGCAATCATGCTTGTACCTGTAAAAGTAATAATGTCTGCTGCGTAATCCATTGGCTGCTTTCATGCTGTGATTTATCCAAATGAGAAATCCAGGCCCACTGCAGGCAAAGATGTCATTAAATATAGAAAAACACTGAGGTAATTTGCTAATAAAATCAAACTGTATTAGTCTATTATATTACACTGGCCACTAATATGAATGTAGAATATGTGGAGACATAAGACGAGTGGTTAGCCAAAGAGTTAGCTCACAGTTTTATTACTTTAAAATGCAATATGAATAGCTCTTTTCATACGGCAACCTGAATGTTAATGCACCTCATAAAAAGTAAATTGCCTCACATCACTCTTCAAATGCAGTGGTGGAGGAAGTATTTAGACCATTTAAAGGTGCAGTGTGTAGGATCTGGCAGCATCTAGCAGTGAGGTTGCAGATTGCAACCAGCTGAAACAGCTCCCGTGTGCTAAGCGTGTAGGAGAACTACGGCTCTCTATAGAGCCAGTGTTTGGTTTGTCTGTTCTGGGCTACTGTAGAAACATGGATATAAACGGTTCATTCTAAGGTTACGAAAACAGAACAAATCTTATTTTCAGGTGATTGTACACTTATAAAAACATGCTTATTAATACTATATTCCATTACTCAGTTGGTTGCAATCTGCAACCACACCACTAGATGCCACCAAATCCTACACACTGTACCTTTAAAGTATGAAAAGCAAATGTACTGCAGTAATGAATCAGAATGGCACCAGTCATTGTTATATTATTATATGAGATATTATTAAATTATTGTAATTTGTAAGACATGCAAGCTGCATTTTAATATCGCAAAAGTTTTGGTCTATAAAATCCAAGTTTGCTAAGTACTTAGTAACTATAGCTTTCATATAAATGTAGTGGAATAAACAGTTCCAATATTTTGGTGTACTGGAGTTGAAGCATAAAGTAGCAAAAAATTTAATAAATACTCAAGTTAAGTACTTCTATATTGTGAAGCACAGTACTTGAGTATTTGTATTTAGTTACTTCCCACCACTGCTCAAATATGAGTACTAAAGAAGAAGAAAAAACAGTGGTGGGTGAAACCAGGCCGAGATGCAGCTCTCAGCTTTCTGCAGACCACTGCTAGGAGGTTTAGTAAACTGCATGTAAATGACAAACACTAGGTGTTTTATAAACTCTAAATGCAGATATCGGCTTTCTCTTTTCACACAGTGGGTATATTCCTTCCCTCCCCAGCCGTGAAGAGCCTCTTCCTTCATCGTTTGTACTCGGATAGTTTGTCTGAGCCTCAGGACACTCCAGGCTCAGTTTTCAGAATAAACTGTTAGTCCGCCCAAACAGTGGTGTCATGACATCAGCGCTGGGTGGAAAACAACTCTCTCTCACGTTCACGCCGCCTCCATCTGGAGCCTTACGAGTAAACTTGCTGCACACATATTGATATTCAAAAATGTACTCCTCTTCGGTCGTTCAAATGGTATAATTTGACTACAAGCGTCACAATATCGTATTTAGACTCTTCCCTAGTTAAATTTTAATTAACAAGAATAGGACATTTGAGCATAATGACACTCATTCACAGTGTTAATTAGAGCATTCTATAATTTCCTCATCACTTTGTTATTCTTGTTACCCAAGCAAGTCATCATCACAGGCTGTGTCCTCAGAGTGACTTGGATTTCACACTCTTGCGGCGGCACAAATCTTGTAAACACAACCCAAGAGTTGGATTAGTTTCAAGGGTATCAGTGTCCGAGTGAAGTTACCTGAGCTCCTCTGCCATTATGTCATTTTTCACCCTGCTTCAGGAGAAGAAAAGGCAGCTGCAGCCTTTGTCATCCCGCCACCTCCTGCTTTTCCTGTGGAGAAGATCCATCTTTAGTGGTAAACAAGCAGGATAACAAAGCCTCCACCGTCACCTCCGTACATGACTTTATTCAACTTCTCGAGGAAGTTGTTTTTGCTCAGGTTAACGGCCTCTTCTAGATGGGAGAACCGAGGAAAACACTTCAGAGATGGTGAAGTTGTGATGAGAAAAAGTGGGTGCAATAGGAGGAGAGAGAAATAGGGGAACAGAAGGAAAGAGCGGCACAGTCTAAAACATGCTATACAAGCAATACGGCAGCGCCACATTCAGCAGAAAACATTCCCAAATAAGAAAAATGCACTTAAATGCATCACAGAACATCTGCTATTGATTTCATCTACAATTTCTCTTCTGTTGACCAAAGAGCTTAAACACCAGCCTTCATGCATCTAATCATAAAAGTGCCTGTAAAAGGTGTGAACATCAACTTACCTGTTTGTAAAGAAGAAAGACACTCCAGAGATGCCCTCAGTGTTGTTGAACCCGCTCACTCTCCGCTGGTTTCTCTGTTTTCTGTTGCATGTTCTTAGCAAGGCAGCGCTGCTCTCTGCTCCTCAAGCTGTTCAGTGAGAGGTGTGGGTGAGCGAGGGTGGGAGCATGTGTGAAAAGAGAGAAGGCACAAAAAGGAGGGGAGACGGAGGGAGGGATTGAGGGAGAGAGGATGATGGGACAGGTGTGGAATTTACACACCCTGCTGGTAGCGAACACTATTGGCATGTTTGCTTCAGCGTGATGAGTCACCCTTCTTATGGCGGACGTGAGAGAAAATGTGTTTCTGAGCGAGAGAGAGACACAAACTGGAATATAAAGGAATACATTGTCTGCAGGATGGATCATTGTTTCAGTCAGGCCCAGGATTTTAGTTTTAAGCTTTGAGTAAAAAGCCATTTATAAGTTCTTAAGAGTACAATTCTTTGTGGAATTGACATGCATCTGTGCATAATAAGCACAACAAACTAAAAAGTAAAAAAAGAAGTAGTAGATTACGTTATAGTGATAAAATTAGTTTCACAGACAGCGAACATGATCACAACTTCCACACAGTCAAGATAGTCCCATTGACCATTTAAAGGTACTTTATAGGATTTGGTGTCATATAGTGGTGTGGTTGCAGATTGCAACCAACGGCCATTCACTCCTCTCTTTCCAAGACTGCAGTAATGTGAGCCGCCGAGTGCAAAACCGTGGTAACACCATTCGCCTCACTCAGAGGCCATCCTTACCATAATAACATGACTTTAGGAGCAACGGAAGTCAGACGGTGGCTGGCGGTACCATGGTTTTGCACTCTGCGGCTCATGTTACCGCAGTTTCACAAGCGTGTCGGAGAACTACGGTGGCCTTCAGGTAACGTAAAAACGTGAATGGCTCTCTCTAGAGCCAGTGTTTGGTTCGTCCGTTCTGGGCTACTGTAGAAACTTGGCGGAGCAACTTGGAGGACTGTGAAGAGGACCCGCTCCCTATGTAGATATGAACGGCTCCTTCTAAGCTAACGGAAATACAACGATTCTTATTTTCAGGTGATTATACACTAATGAAAACATAGTTATTAATATTATATTCCATTTCTGCTAATAGATCCCCTGAAATGTTAGAACTGTTCCTTTAAATCAGCAAATTATGTTTTGTATTCTTATTTCTGGTAGCTTTTTATGTTTTTACATGAAACTGAGAGCTACAATGAAATAAGATAAAGTAAAATAGTAAATTAAAACACTTACTAAAGCATTGTTGTACATCCTAAAGTCAGTAGTGGGTGTTGAAGCAGGGATTGAAGTAAAATAAAGTTAAATCAAACAAATGACAATAGAAAGTAATGTGCAAGGAGAGGAAAAAAGCCCCCAAAAGGCATTATTCAATTCATGATCCCGACATACATATCAAACAATAGATCATTCTTAACCTTGGGAACAGTAATGTCAAAGATATGCTGTATGTAGTTTATGACATTAAAAATCCTAAATAATTAAACAGAATATACAATGTATTTTTACATGTTCTTTTAGACTTTAATGGATTATTTAATGGAGTCTGGCGCTGTTCTATATTTTTCTTATCTTCAACAAATCCCATGTGCAGCAGAGTCAAACCAACAGTTTACTGATCCTACCAAGTATTGTCTGTGTAGCCAAAGCCTGATATACTTTATTCTTCTGTGCCAAAGAGCTCCTTTTAACACAGACATTAACCACGCTGTTGCACTGGGTTCCTTCATTATAATGAGCACAGTAGTTCATTTTGAGTTGATCCAGCCAGAAATACTCACGAGAAAACCAAAATGTGTATTAATCCGCACCTGTTTGAGTGATGTTTTCTAAAGAATGACTGAGTCCTGCTTTTTTAGGAAACAATTTATAAAATTTTGTTAAAGAAAATACTATATATTTGAGACCCATTTTTAAAGATGTAAGTATTGAGAGAACACTTGTTGGTTGGTCTTTTCAAGGGGGGTGGGTGTTGACAATAAGAAACATATAGAATAACCAGCTTAAATTTATGCAGTTTTATCCAAATGGGATAAATAATTCCATAAGTTATATATTTTTGAAATTGTACCCAGTAAGATGTGATATTTTTCTTAAAAATGCAGAACAATGTCAAAAGTATACTGTATAATTCCTTGTTTCTTGTCTTAAGTTTGTTCCTCCCTGTGATACCTGATGAGAAATGTTTGTGTAATAATTCAGAAAATGTAGTTACCAATCACAAAGAATGACTCCTAAACTCACAATTTGTCTCTTGTTTTTTTTGTTGTAAACTCAGTCCAGTTGTAACAAAGCAGAGCAGGAAATGGAAACTTTACCCCTCCATCACATGAGGGCCCTCATGTCAGTCACCATAGCCTCCATGTACATTCTGCCCTCTCTCCATCAGGACGATTGTTTTGATTTGACGGCTGCAACCCGACACGCAGCTCTTCCATACATGGTTGGTACATGTCGCTGTCCCTCTGCAGCGGGGCAGCGGGGCTGAAAAACACAGGGACGCTGTCTCGAGTTGTTTTTCTCCCCTCGCCTTTTAAGAGCACTCTGCAGCGTGCTCCTCTGGCCCCTAATGCACCCGGTCCATTTAGCAAGGCAGAGCTGTGAAACCCAAGATCACAGGCATGGTCAAAAACAATTTCACCCTCTGATTGAGCCAATATCCACTTTACATTTTGAGGAGAAACAGGAATCTGATACGCGTTACCGCACATGTACGATATACAAGTTCTCTATTTTATAATAATTTCAGAGTGTTCCCTATACTCTTGTAACCAGCCCAAATATACGTCTGTGAAACCTCAGAAATGTTTATTATTTTACCAGATACCTTGTATCCTCCCCTAGACCTTTATTTGACCTTGTAACCTCAGCTACTAAACACACAAACTTATTAGTATGAGAGTGAAAACACCCATTTTCTCAGCAACTGTTTCTCAGAGGTCATTGTTTTGCAGCGAGAGTTGCCTCGAGCACAAAGAGATGAAGCGGCTTCTGTGTGAAACCAGATCCAGTCTGGAGTGATGGGCAGTGCATGGCGAGGAGTCCTGGATGCATTAGCCGAGGCTAATGGGCTAGCTGGCTCCGACAGACCTGACTGTCCATTATGTGCGGCCACGGCTGGAAGAGTCTGCTTTTGACTGCTCTGATGTCCAACAAGCCCCTTAACTCTCACATCATTATGTGATACTGATGTCTGATATTTTAAATTATAAAGAAAATATATCATTTCTGCCAGATATAAACAGATTGTTTATTGGCATTCTGTTGGGCAATTATTATAATGTTTTTAAATTATGTTTTTCTTTTAAAGGCTGTTAGGCTGTCGTGATTTTCAGCCCTGCTAGGAATGGCAATGTTGGTCTGTCAACTACTTTGGTCCAGACCATGGACTGTATGTAAGAAGTGCACGTAGTCACCCTGACGTCACGCATTGGTTTGTGGACTGCCATTATGAAGCCTTTAGTTCAAGATTTTGTCCGTCGCCATCTTGGTTTTTTGGAACCAGAAGTGACACCAGAGGGTGGAGCTAAGTACAACCGAATGCTGAATGAGATGTTTTTAGGCGACCAAAATGTTACAGTTCATGAACTGAAAACACACTGTGAAAGGGTTAAAGTTGAAAGACAAAAACACGGACAACTCTCAGACGGACAACGCCGTGGTAGCGACCTGTCAATCACAAGGTAGCCCCGCCCTAAAGCATCCACTGCTTTATGGTCTAATGGACTCTAAATGGGACCATAATTTACTAAATGAACATCATGTGTATTGAAGAAGACTTGAAACTAGCGATTGAGACCATAAACTCATGTTTACAATGTTTACTGAGGTAATAAATCAAGAGAGAAGTAGGCTCATTTTCTACTTCTATACAATCTGACTTCTTTTCGCAACCAGAGGAGTCGCCCCCCTGCTGGCTATTAGAAAGAATGCAGGATTAAGGCACTTCAGTATTGGCTTCGCTTTTCAGACCTGGAGGTTTCCAACTGGTTTGAGTGAAATGTCTCGACAACTATTGGATGGATTGCCATGAAATTTGCTACACACTTTCATATCCCCTATGCGTGAATTGTAATATCTTTGGTGATCCCTTTACTTCAACTAGTGCCATTTTAATATGTCTCCTACTCTGGTTTATGACGAAATACCTGCAAAACCATCAACATTCCCATCAGCCTTCAGCTGTACTTACTTACTTTAGTGCCAGTTAGCAAATGTTACCATGCCAACACACTAACCTAAGATGGTGAACATGGTAAATGTTGTATCTACTAAACATCACAGCTGTGCCAAAGTACAGCCTCACAGAGTTGCTAGCGTGGCTGTAAACCTCTCAATCTTGTTAGATAAGAAACCTTAAAGGTCCAGTATGTAGGATTTAGTGGCATCTAGTGGTGAGGACCAGCTGAATTCCCCTCCGCTAACCCCTACCTTTGTTGGAAAACTACGGTGACCTTCAGGTAACGTAAAAACGTGAAAGGCTCCCTCTAGAGCCAGTGTTTGGTTTGTCCATTCTGGGCTACTGTAGAAACATGGCAGAGCAACATGGCAAGAGGACCCGCTCCCTAACACAAAACCTCTTAGTTTCAGGTGATTATACACTAATGAAAACATAGTTATGAATATTATATTCAATTCCTGCCAATAGAGCCCCCTACATGCTACACACTGGTCCTTTCACTGCCCTTTTCTTCATCCATCTATCCATCTATCTATCGAATTAATTCAGTAGACTTTGATTTTGATTCCTAGACTCCTTGCAGACAAATAGGCCTACAGCTACAGTGGAATTATATACAGCAATAAAATGTAAGAGTAACACTATCAGTTCCATCCAATCCGTCATTCTTATGTA
Source organism: Sebastes fasciatus (assembly GCF_043250625.1). Classification (NCBI taxonomy): domain Eukaryota; kingdom Metazoa; phylum Chordata; class Actinopteri; order Perciformes; family Sebastidae; genus Sebastes; species Sebastes fasciatus. The sequence goes on from NC_133805.1 coordinate 25,034,117, forward strand.
ATTTGACATTCACAAAAACGGCTAGACAAATCACCATGGCCTGTGAGAGCGAAATTATCCGTGCGTCACTAAAAAGGTGAATGTTAGTAGATTGATTGAAGGTGGATAATGAGAGACGTGAGTGTTTTCTGTCCTTGCAGTGAGGCTCAGGCCAATTGGCATCAGCTCCGGAGTAAGAGTGTAAGGTAGTTAAAAAGGCCACAGAGATGGGAAGGAGCCACGTGATGAACATCACAGGGAGAAGTGGATTGATCTGCATCCCTTCCTGCATGCAAAGCCAACTGGCATTTTTTGAGTGAGTAATGTAACCTAGCAGGAGAGAGAGAGAGAGAGAGAGAGAGAGAGAGAGAGAGAGAGAGAGAGAGAGAGAGAGCACTCAGGCAGCAGGTTTTTTTTATGTACTGCAGGACTTTGGATGATGTGCCGTAGAGGGTGCTGTTGCATTAATCAAATCTGGAGGTGATAAATGTCTGAATAAGAGTTTCAGCAGCCAAGAATGAGAATGAAGGACAGAGATGGGTAGTGTTTTTGTTGCAGAAAAGGTTGTTTCACTTAGCAGGATTATTCAGAATAACATCTATGTAAAAGCTGAGCAGCATCATTTCTATATTTGATCAAAGTTATGTGTAATCATTTAGGATACAACAGATATCATTGCAACATTTATAAACATTATTTTTAAACGTAACAGGGCAAAAATGAATTAATAAAAACTGCGAAAACTCGCTGTTTGCAGCAATAATTCATTCCTGTGAACAGACGACCTTGCAAAACTGTCAAGGATCATGAGTGCCACCTATTGATCATGATGAGAATTATAATCTATTCCAGAAGTGCAAGAGATCATTTCAATCAATTTCATGCCTGCTTGGTTAAAAAATGAAGAAGGGGGAATTTAACAATGTTCTAAATGCGAGATCATTTAGCTTGTGAGCAGCTGCAGAATGTGTAACACATTCGCCCCGATATCGTGGACTCTCAGCGGGGTCAGTAGATATCCAGTTGCTTACAGAAAAGGAAAACAGCATCTGTGAAAATGGCTGGGAGACCTTTGACCCTCACAGTGGTTAGTGGGAGTCAGTGACACTGGCGCATACCAAGCTGTCGGCTGCACCGCTGACTCCCGCCGCCTCTGTGGTATCAAACAGGAAATGCAAAGAGCTGATTTTATTGAAGTTTGAAGTGTTTCAGTTTGAAAGTGTATAAATAATCATCCCCAAACGATATGTTCAGAGGAGGTCACACTATGTTTGTTTTTTATCACTCTTGAATGAAAGTTTTTGTTAAACTGATACTTAAGCTTCCTGTGAGTTTCACTGACATCTCTGACATCAATATCCTCACACATACTGTGTTTCATAGCTGTGTCCCAATTCCATTAGTGCTGCAACTAACGATAATTCTCATAATCTGATAGTCCATCAATTATTTTCTTGATTAGTCAATTAAATGTGCAGTAGGCAGAATGTTTTTGGCATCATTGGGCAAATAATCCATAATAACCTTTCAGCATATTGTAATTCAAGTGTTCTGAGAGAAAACTAAACTTCTGCACCTCCTCATGGCTCTGCTTTCAGGCTTTAAAAAATCGACTTAGATCAATCACAGGTCATTTCAGAGAGAGAGAGCGTTATCTCTGAAGCGTCCTATTGGCTGTTCATTCAACAGAGGCAGCTGTCAATCACTTGCGAACTCTGATCAAACGGTCAAACTAGGCAGCGCTGATCAAATATGAATCAATATTCTGTTACTGTAATGCCTATTTCTCGCATAAAATGTTTTCTGAAACATCTTGTAGTGTACTGTTTAGCTGTAAAATGAGAAAGTTTGCTCTGGCTGGTGGGCGGTGCTTGGTATTTCCTCAACTGATCTCAACATGACTGCCAGGTCACAAACTTTCTCATTTTACAGCTCATATTTGCTCCATTTCAACCCACTGCAGCTTTAAATGTTTGGTTTTATAAAACACCACACAATTTAATATTCTGTCGATGGACTAAGCTCTAAATTTCATACTACATAGGCTGTTATTAATATACAGTATATAGCAGAGGTGGGACCAAGTCATTGTTTTGCAAGTCGCAAGTAAGTTTCAAGTCTTTGCACTAAAATTCCGAGTCAAGTCTCAAGTCCTAAACCTTAAGTTTTGAATCCTAAACAAGTGATAATGCGGTCGGCACCAAATGTAATGCCATTCCGTCTTTAACTTTCGACCAGCACGTTTTGCATACTGCAATTCATTTTTTGTTGACCACCGCATAGATTTTGTATGTGATCAAAAATTATCTTTGGTATAATTTTTTCCAACTGGAACTCAGGTACATAACGTTAGTTCTTCATGGGTTTCTCCTGCAACTTGATTGGATGCTGTCAGATTGGTTCATACAAAGTCGATGTGAGGAATTAAGTGTTGATTTACTGGGAATGAACAGCTTGATTCAGGAAATGATTTGTGGCACCCTTTTTAAATATCATACTTTTTATTCTTTGGGCTTTGGGAAAGGTATCAAGTATTTTCTAGTCAAAAGGTCACGAGTCATTGGTGTTATAGTCCAAGTTGAGTTGCAAGACACAAAATATTCTTCCCATTATGACATATTTTAAATATAAATATTTCTAAGAAATGTTCCGCAAAGGACAAAATAATCCTAAAAACCTCTAAAAACAATGTTGAAGCTCACCAAAATGTCTCGTGAGAAAATGTTTTCTACAACTACAAGCTGCATTTTCATCCAAAGTATTCAGTGAATCTGATGTTCATCATCCAAAAGCTGTTTTATGGAAATCGCTGTTTTGACTGAGGCCAGCTGTGGTGGACAATGGCAGAAAAAGAGAGGATTTCATTGTTGTTTTGGTGTTGATGGCGGTGAAATGATGCTCTCAGATGGCACATAAACACACTGTCATGCTCTTTGTATATTTCCCTGTTTCCATTCTCTGTCTTCTATATGCAGTACTTTTGAACATGTCTCCATAACAAGGCATATTATTTGGGTTGTTGTTGAAACTTTGTGTAGTACATCAGATCATTTCCAACAATCATAAAACGGTCACTACATCCTGACAATAGTGCATGAGACAGGTAATCTGAAAAAAATCATGTGCCTCTGTGTCCTCCGGGTTTCCTAATGGCATCACCACCAGCCGGAGCAAATGTTCTCATAGATTTTTTAAAGCCTGAAAACAGAGCCATGAGAAGGTGCAGAAGTCTAGTTTTCTCTCAGAGCACTTGCATTACAATATGCTCAAAGGCTATTATGGATTTCTTCCCCCAATGATGACAAAAACATTCTGCCTACTGCAGGTTTAAGTCTGATAAAAAGGTCCCCAGTCTGGACTTGAACTGGACCTGAGCTTAAAAGTTGCCTTCGACGGTCTTCACTACAGTTTTGATAATGATTTAGAGGACAGAAAAAGACTCGGCTCTCACAGACGATGCTATATGAGAGCTGCGGCACTAAATGAGATACTGCCACTTAGGAAAATAAGAGAGGTCGCATAGCTGGAGCCAAGATTGAACGTTGTGTCAGCACAGTGTGTTAAACCACACTCCCGGGCTTGGCTGTTTCCTGAGTTGGTTCAACCAAGGTCTTGCAGAACTGCCCAACTTTCTTAAATGGCTGTTTATGAAGCATAGAAACACCTCCACTGACCATCAGTAGCTATTCTCACACTAAGGCTGCTGTACATGAGGACATATTTGCAAAACTTGCTCTAAATGAGGTCACAAAGCCCAAACCAATGCAAGGCAAACCAAGTTATGGATTCACCAGCGAGAAACTAGGACGAGGATGGTTTTTCTTTGCCATGTGCTGCACATTTCCATATCTACACAATAAAAGACACTAAGAGCTACTTGAAACATACACAAAAGAACAGCACTCTGTCTATTCAGAGTCAGTTTTTGTTCGAAGGCTGATTTAAAGTCATCGCTTGAAGCAGATGTGAAGCGTGTGAGAAGCAAATGATGATTCTGACATTAATTGGTTACCTTGGGAGGATTTTGCACATGATCATAACGGATGTGGAATTAAACACAATACTGGAGATAGCGAGCGACTGTCAGGTCGAGTACGGCTTTGATTTCTCCCTCGGTGCACCGATTTAAGTGCACCACTATTCATTTCAAAGGCGAATATTTGAAGGATGGAGGCGTCGCTGTTTGGGTTGCAAGACAGTGGCGGAGAATGAATGATTCAGCTGTTGTTTGGGTAAACATGAGAGATTGCTCTGAACAAATGGACGGCCGTGAACTCGGAGGTCAGACGAACGGCAAAAAAAAGAGGGTTTGGAACATCTCTTGCTCTTTCCTGGTATCTATGAAACCAAATGTTAAAACTGCAGGAGGCTCGGAAAAAGAAAAAGGATTGAAAGAATGTTTTCTGCTTAATATGTATAACAGGAAGGATGTTTGCAGTAATTATATCTCGTCTGCATCTGAGAATGAGTTAATCAAATCTGAATAAGTAGGTCTACTTAGTTTAATGAACGGAGCCTCTAATTCCCCGAATGTTACGTGATCAGTTTTAAATATGTGGATGTCTCATCATGTAAATATGTGGATGTCTTACTCCAGTGGTTTCCAGCTTTTTTGGCTTGTGATCCACTAGAATAAAAAAATATATATCTACTTGTAAACCATCGTCAGGGAGCTTAGAAGTAAAACACTCTAGTTATTCACAAGTAAAAAAAGATTTGAGAAATGTCAGAAACAATAAATATAATTTGATGTAGCATCAATGTTTTTGGTCCAGAATGAAATAGCTCAACAACTATCAGATAGATTGTCATAAAATGTTGTACAAACATTCTTGGTTCCCAGATGGTGAACCCTAATGTCTTTGGTGATCACCTGACTTTTCCTCTACTTCCACCTTGAGGATGACAACCCCCTATGCTGGGAACCATTGCATCAACTAGGGATGTTGATTTAATAATCTTCCCCCCCAACATTTTCAAGCTGCATTTATGTCAAGCTGATGCTGATATTGTGGATTTCTCCTGTTCTGCAGGTTGCAGACGTAGACATATTAAAAACCATTGCTTTATTCTTCCCTTTCTTCACTGTGCCTGCAATCGCTCAAGGAGAAGAGCACAAACTACTTCAACTTTGAGTAAATGTCAAAAGCAAGCACCGTTTTTCTATAACATTCTCAAAGGTCTTTGCTCATGCTTTTTTTTGTAAAATAGTTGGATCCTTGAAAGCTTCTCTGTAAGATGCTGGCCTTCAAACAGTTTATGCTATTTTATAATTATACAAAACATCTGCAGTGTTATAGCTTTAAATACCAAAACCAACAGTAAACTACAAGCTACACCAGTAAAATGCCACTTAGACATCAATGCACCGGTAATAATAAATCATAAATATAATATATAATAATTAGTGCTGTCAATTGAATAAAATATTTGATCGTGATTAATCGCATTATTGTTCATAATTATTTGCGATTAATCGCATATTAATCAATGCATGTACTGCTGCTGGTTAGATCAGAGTGAAAAGAAGTCTGACTGTCTGTTCCTGTTTGAGATTAAGAGTCCCGGGCAGGGAGACGCTGCCAGGCAGGGCTTTCATGCGTTCATGATGTTTTCACCGTTTAGTTCCCAGGTAAAACAGAAAGGTAAGAGCCAAACATTTTACTGTAAAAAGGATGCTTTTGTTTTTTATGCCATTTGGTATCCTCTGGCGGGGTTGTAGTGTTTGAGTCTGGATTTGTAAACATTTTCTTGGGACTTCTATCTGTCAGACAGTGTTCACCTGTGAGCAGTGTGGCTCTACAGATGTGGGTCTTTTGTTCCAGACTGAAATATCCATTTGATGGATTGGCATGACATTTGGTACACGCATTTATGTCCCCCTCACGATGAATTGTAATAACTTTGGTGATTCCTTAACTTTAAAACTAGCGCCATCTTCAGGTCAAAATTGTAATTTGTCCAACACTTTGGTTTATATCCATAGACTGTACATAAGAAGTGGACATAGTCACCGTGACATCACCCATTGGTTTGTGGACTGCCGTTTTGAAGCCTCAAATTCTGCATTTTGGACGTCGCCATATTGTTTTTTTGCAACACAAAGTGATACGAGAGGGTGGAGTTCAGTACAACCGAATGCTGAATAAGACATTTCTCGACAACCAAAATGTTACAATTCACGAGATGAAAATTCTGACAACTCCCAGACTGGACAATGCCGTGACCAGTCAATCACAAGGCAGCCACATCCTAAAGCATACCCTGCTTTATGGTCTACTTGAATCCAAATGTGACCATAATTCACTAAATGAACATCATGCTGTATTGAAGAAGACTTGAAACTAGCGATTGAGAACATAAGCTCATGTTTACAATGTTTACCGAGGTAATGAATCAAGTGAGAAGTAGGCTCATGTTCGGATCTCTTTTTTGCAACCAGAGGAGTCGCCCCGTCATCCTTGAGAAATTTTTAATTTTATGATTTGAAAGACACTATTTATCGCTTTGCCCAAGTGGAGGATAAGATTTGCACTTCTTTGGGTCTTGACGTGGTTTCCTTTTCAGCTCACATGGATCTGGTCTTAGAATTGCCGTATTATTCATCTCAGGCGGTCTTAACTACAAACATGCCCTTGCTTTCACTGTAACATGTCCTTTTGAGCTGTCAGTGCAGAGCTGATAAAACTCCCCTCCCATCTATCTCTGCTTCCCCCTTGTCACCATTCAAGAGCAATACCAGGTTAACACGAGCTCTTTTTCTTTAGTCACTAAGGCAAGTTCAATCTCATGCCAACAGAGCAAAATGAATAATTTTGTTCCCATTTTCAGCCATGGCAACAGCTTTCTGCGAGCCATCCCAGCTGTGCTTCTCAAGGCAACACTCACTCTCCCTCCGTCATTATCCTGTCCATTAGTGCTTTCTGCCATTGTCATTTGGATTTCAGGCCTTTTCTAACAACTGACTCCCGCGTGGTGCCCTTGATGTGCCCCATACAGACAAATTAGCTACAGCATCCTGAGGTCTTTAACACATTGTGTGCAGATTGTGGCTGACCATGTGAAATAGTCTCAAGGACTAAAAGCTTTAGATTTAGAAAATGAAAAGTTTTCTCTTATGACAGTCATGCACAAAGAATGAAGGAATAGAAGCAGGGATTTGCTTGACAGTCTTATTTAGTGTCCTTTAAAGCAGGAACATACTGTATCTCTGAGCTTCCAGCATCACACTAAAACCACTTTGTTCGCCCATAAAAACTCAAGGAGCAACTTATCTTACGAATTGCATGACGCAGCTTTTTTTGTGGCACCGTGATGCAATTGGGTTTCCTGGCTCAGAAATAGGAATTGTTTTATAATCCTCTTTGGAACAACGTAACCATTGTGTTCCCTAAAAGCAGGACGTGAACACACACACACCGAGCACTGATATGAGATATGACCTCACTAGATCAACGTGGTCTTCTGAAAAATATTCTCGACATTGTCACTAGTCACTATCCCACGTTGGAGAAATCACTTCTGACTGCAGTTTTTCTGGCTATCTTCTCTTGTCTCAGTGAGTACAACCTTCCCTCAAAGGTTTTTGGACGCGCTACTGAGGGGCAAATTGGCTTAATTTATGTGATTTTTGTCTGTTTTTGATACATTAAATATACCATTGGTCTTTCTTTTACCATGAAAAACATAAAATCTCTTTTCTAGATGGAAATTTTACTTGTTATTTCATTGGAGACGGTGTCTCTTCAGGAAATGCAATAATGGACTCACATTAGGAGATCGTTAAATTGGATTCAGCGAAATTAAACTGACCTCATCTACAGATGCAGGAACTGCTCATCCTCATTAAAGCACCCACACTGAATGTACAAAACATCAGGGATACTCATGCTTGAGAGGGATACTTATGCTTGACAAATAACAGGTAAAATATTCTGTCATTGACTCTCTTTTAGGGCTGTCAGTCGATTAAAATATTTAATTACGATTAATTGCAAATTTTTTATCTGTTCAAAATGTAACTTAAAGGAAGATTTGTCAAGCATTATTACTCTTATCAACATGGGAGTGGGCATATACTGTATGCTGCTTTATGCACATACTGTATGTATATATGTATTATTGGAAATCAATTAAAAACACAAAACAATGACAAATATTGTCCAGAAACCCTCACAGGTACCACATTTAGCATTAAAGAAATATGCTTAAATCATAACATGGTAAACTGCAGCCCAACAGGCAGCAACAGCTGTCAGTGTGTCAGTGTGCTGACTTGACTATGACTTGCCCCAAACTGCATGTGATTATCATAAAGTGGGCATGTCTGTAAAGGGGAGACTCGACTCATAGAACCCATTTTCATTCACATATCTTGAGGTCAGAGGTCAAGGGACCCCTTTGAAAATGGCCATGCCAGATTTTCCTCGCCAAAATTTAGTGCAAGTTTGGAGCGTTATTTAACCTCTTCGCAAGCTAGTATGACATGGTTGGTACCAATGGATTCCTTAGGTTTTCTAGTGTCATATGATGACAGGACCTTCACTCTAGCTTTAAAACTGAGACCACTACAACCTCCAAAAGATCGATTGCGTTAATGCGTTAAAGAAATTAGTGGCGTTAAAACAAATTATTGTTATTGCCGTTATTATCGCGTCAACTTTGACAACCCTACTTTATTTACTAAAATTGTATACGTTTTTAAGTAGAAGATGTAGACAAAGAGAAGAAGACGAGCGAACATTGAGTGTACTTTAAAACATTGATCTGAGCAGCTTCATGAACTAAGTGTCTCCATAGAACTTTGTTTGTGATGGAGTTACTGTTGCTCTTTTTAGCTTCATCATGCAGTGTTATAATTATAATGTACGTGATGGGGAGTTTAAAATACTCATGAGAACTTCATGTTGCAAGAGCATGCAATCAGTGCATTGTTATAGTACTTCTGTTGGTTCTAAAGTTAGTGAACATAATGTTCACAGCAACACACACTGATATTCATATCATAGAGAACTTATTAAACACACTGTGTCTGTGTGCTGGTGTAAGAATCTGATAAGGGAGTCACATTTTCATAACAGAAAATGACACACACATCACTGTCAAGACTCTTACTCCATTAAGAGTGTTAAATCTGTTAAAAACTGTATTTTGGAGGTAGTGCACTAGGTTTTCATTGAATAGTTATAATGGGGAATGTTGCAATTGCATATTGAGACACCTTATACTTTATTTTTAGTTAGTTTAATATTTTAAGTTTACACAAATCTTAAGGGGATATAGATAGGCTATATTAGATAAAACAATAACACACAGGTGAAGTATATAAAATGACATACATTAGACACAAGAAAATACTGTATGTGGGGGAGGCAATAACTACAGTTTGAGACAAAAGACCGAAGTTTTTACAGGCTTTAAATGTGATTCGAACATCTTGGCTATTCAAATATGATATAATAAGCTCTTCCTTTAGGTTCATTTGGTGGGTTCGTTATTTGACCTTAGTCTGATGATTGCAGACTGACTGAGGGACAATATGGCTTTAAACGCAAAACAATGTACTCCAGTCCATAGCTTTTCTATGTTGTGCCTCCTCAGTGCCTGTAATTAAAGTGGACCTATTCTGCTTTTGTGCCTTTCCCTTTCCTTTAGCGTGTTATATTGTTTTTTGTGCATGTAAAAGATCTGCAATATTACAAAGCCCAAAGTCCAGGCCAAAGGGAGTTACTCACAGAAACACTGCTCCTGAAGTGCCTGAAACATATTGCTTGAAGTCCCGCCTTTTCTTCCGCAACGTGGTGATGTCACCAAGTAACACGTTTGCATAATACCTGCCTAGCTGCTAGTTTGGCAAGCCTTCAAACAAAAGTAGTTAGAGTGGAGCTGGAGCGGAGTGCGAAGAGTTTGGTTCGGTTGACGAATCACAACAGTGGGCCAGCTGACCAATAAGAGCAGATTGGGCTTTTCGGGCAGGAGCTCAAACATAGCGTTTCAGACAGAGGGTGAAAAGACGTGCTGCAGCACAGCCGGTATGGGAAAAATTGTCTTTTGAACATTAAAGCTGGTAAACATGTTCTAGTAGAAACACAAAACAAAAAGTATGCACCTGAAAATAAGCATGATGCGTCCTCTTTAAAATTTAAAATCAATATGACACACTGGGAGCCAGATTAATGAGGCTAAATCTAGCCTATACAGTATAATGATATCACAGACAAAACAATCATATCATATACAGTATCTCTTGCAAACTAATGCGTCTGCATCAGTAAATATCTGGGCTCGTGCATCTGCAGGAAGGTACGGTAAATAGGCCACATACCATCTGACACATCACCGACCCCATATTGAGCTCTTGTTATAGGCTCGTTGAGAGGTATCCATATGTTCTAATTAGGTCATCTTGACCCTGGTGAGGACAGGAGAATGCAGAGTGGCAGAGCAGTGAAGTGTGGCTCCCATTCTCCACTTCATGGTTGCCCTCCAGTCGTGCAGCCAAGCGGGTGGTGGGCAGGCCAACACAAAAGAGCGTGATGTAAGAGCTGAACAAGCTGGGAACTTTCTGAGGCAACACACGCACGCACACATACTACACCCACCTATAGGTAAGAGTGCAGACACTATGACAACTACAACTTTTGATATTCCTTTTGTAACTCGTAGACAAGGATCAGCCCGAGGAACCCCTACCGAGAAATACTGAGATTAAGATGACAGGTTGAGGTGTTACTGTCTCCTCTTATCGACTTTATCGTCTTTTTGTCTTTTTGTCTGGATTGTATATATGCATATGTATGAGACAGACGGAGTCGGAGTGAAGAGCTTATATTCAGGGGTGGAAAATATACCAAAATGTCCTACTCAGGTAAAAATTTGCTCGAGTCAAGGAAAGTAAAAAAAAAAGAGTAGAAAAGAGTTTCAAAAGTGGAGCGATGATGCAACTCCAAAAAGGTTAAAAGGACACAGGGTACTCAAAATAAATAAATAAATAAAGCAGAGCCAGATTGCTCTTCTGTCTCGGCTGACCGACTGTTCGCTGCGGGTGGCTCAACTTCTCATCATTTTACAATGAGCCAGATTCTGTGCATATTGAGAGACTACAAAATGTGACTGTGCTTATAACAGATGGTTATTGTACACTAGAAGTGAGACATATGACAATACTGTCTATTGTATTCTGATACCGATAAAATAGAAATTTGTCAACTATCAAAGATTTTGTCATACGGTTTATAGGCTACCTGTACTGTGCATCTGTCCCTTTAATTTCTCTCTTAGTGTATTAGATTACTGTGGGTAATGTTGTAAGGACTCATTAATGACAATGTTGGATTTTTGGATGAATTTTGCAGCAATGTGACGTACTTTGATTTTTCAGGCATTTAATTCACTCGTAAACCAAAAAACAAAAATTCCTGTCTGGATATTTAAAGTGGCTATAATAAATATTTATATATTATATTAGTTTTGATTCACTTTCACCGCTCTCATAGCATCAAAACACCAGCTGTACACAAGTAGCTGGTGAACATAGTGGAGCATTTAGCAGCTAAAGAGCCAGATATTCCCTCAGGAGCTGGTGGAGACCAAAAACTGAGCTAACGGAGAGTGAATATTGGACTTACATCTACCAGGTGGACAGAAACATGACTGCAAATGAATGATAATGTTGCTCTGTGTCTGCTGGATGTGTAACACCAAATTCACACCAGAGCTGCGGCAGAGTGCAGCCCGCGGCGAGCTGCCATGCAATTCCGATGAAAAGCTGTGGCGACCGCTACCGAGCTCAGCGAATAGTATTTTTGCTTGAAATGCACATCCCTAGTATATATACATATAGTGTATGCTATATATCAATGTGATGTCATCCCTACATATTTATTTTGCCGTTTGAGCAGAAGCCCCCAGCGTCAGCAGCCTTTTGCGTAGTATCTTGATGCAGGTTTGCAGATGCTTAACGTTGTAATATGGTGGGGGTTAAAGTTGTAATGCATGGTTAATGTTGTGAAACGGTGGCGGTTAGATTTAGGCAACAAAACTACTTTGTTAGGATTAGACATACATCATGGTTCGGCTCATAATAAGTATGCTTGTAACATAACTAAAGCTGTGGACATAACGTACTGCTGCGTAGCGTCACATAACGTCGTCAGTAAAAATCACTCAACTTTTGGTTTCACGAACGCCGGTCCCCTGAGTAAGTCCTGTGTTTGTTTCACCCATTCACCACCCCTCCCTCCCTCCCTTAGCAGACTTTCTCGCTCTTAATGCTACGTCAGTTGCTCCGAGCATCTAATAATGCTGCAGGTGGGTTTACATTGGAGTTAGTTGAAAGCCTGGTGCATCTCATACAGAGATACCATACTCATTAATGCTTGCGTGTCGGTAGCAAGATGCCGAGGCCCACTGCCCAAGGCTTGCTAATTGACGCCCTGGGAGTGAGACATATGGTCTCACTCCCAGGGCGTCAAATAGCAACATATATATACTGTATATATGTGTGTGTTAAATTGAAGCCACTCCAGATGTGTTTCATCTACGACAACAATCTTTCCCAGCAGCTAGGACCGGACTGCTCATCCTCTCGCTGGGATGGATGTATCCCCTTCATCTTCCTCTGCTGTTATTCTCGGTAGTTTTTTTGTTCTTTTTACAACCCATTGTTTTCAAAGCTCCAGTTATTCTCTTTGAAAATAAACGCCTCGCTGTCCTCAGTCGCTGTGGATTAAGAGCCACAACACGGGTGCCTTGCTATGCTATTTTTGAGAGAGAAAGAGAGAGAGAGAGAGAGAGATCTTGATTGCTCATCTTGCTTTGCTACTTTTGTATGGAGGACTTTTTTGTTCCATTCATCCTGGGATTATAGTTATCTATAGTGAGCGGAGATTGATTTATAATGAAAAGCATGACGACTTCAACATGTCTTGAACATATGGTTTGACTTTTCTGTCAGAGAGTTGTTTAAGTGGCATGTAAACACTATTGTATGGACTTGAGAGGAAGAAGGGTGCGTGCTTTCCTATATAGCGCAGCTATAATGTCTGTGCTTGCCTCGGCAGAGTGAAGTTTTGCTCAACTGTTGAGGTGAAACCACTTTAACCGAGACAATGATAGAGTGGGAATGACAGCAGTGGCAAAGGACAAAGAGGGGAAAGGATTGGTGGGGAGAGAGGTAGAAAAAAGGAGAATAGTGAAAAAAAATGTTCCCGTGTACAAAGGCAGTGGCTCTGTCTCCTTGACTCAGAGTGCTATCTACTCCGTCGTCTGTGTATGTTAGAAACCCCACCTCCCCCAGTGCTTCTCTCCTCCCCTCCCCTCCCCTCACCTCCTCCCTCAGTCTCCGGCCGAGGAATCCCAGGCAGCGTTTAATTGCAGAGTGCAAAGGCTTTAGTTGGGCTAATGAGCTCAGCACCGGAGCTGGGACTCTTTCACGCACTCTCTGAGAGACAGAAGCCACATTTGGAAACCGTTACCGGAGGAGCCTCAGTCACAAGGCGGCTGGATTTTAGAGGTGGAGGGGAAAAGAAGGAATTCAAAAATTCAGGTACAGCCGACTATGTGAGAGAATATACCAGAGGCAGGAGACGGAGTAAGAGGTGGAGAAAGAGAGGAGAGCGGGAGAGGGGAGGGGAGGAAACGGGAAATACACAGTCACAGAGAGAGAGAGAGAGAGAGAGAGAGAGAGAGAGAGAGAGACTGGAAGCCTGCAGCAGCAAATGAGACAGAACAACGAGGCGGGAGAGGTAGAAAGAGAGACGGAGAGGGAGGGAGGTGGAGAGGGGCCCCGTGTAGGAGAGAGGGCTACAGGGTGAAGAAGGAGTAGAGAAAAAGTTAGCAGAAGTAGGAGAAAGAGGGTCCAGGCAAAAGAAAAGAACGGGTGCAGAGATTAACAACTACAGGAGAGAAGAAGAAGGGAAACAACAGACAGGAAGGAAGGGGAGGGAGAAGTCTCGGGTAGAGAGGAAGGGAGAAAAAAAAGAGCTGAAGAAAAAGTTTTCTTGTGGGAAGACTCAGATGAGGAAAACAGAGCGAGTGAATGACTGGGCTAGAGAGAGGGAGGAAACCAATTGTTTTCTAAGGCGTTTTCCACACAAGCCTCTGGACTACTTTGGACATGTACACAGAAGGCGCACAATCAACGGGACACCACCGATTTCTCCAGCACATCAACGCCACCACCACCACCACCACCACCTCCGCCGCCGCCCCCTGCTCCTGCCAGCACTGCGTCCACTATGAGCAGTACGGCCATCACGGTGGGCCAGGATACCGACCAGCATCAGCCAGACAGACAGACCACCCATCTCTGGACGGCAGGAGAGACACCCAGGCTCCTCGGGTTAAAGACGTAGGAGGGAGAGCTTTCGCAGTGGACAGAGCTGAGAGAAGCGGTCATCGCAGCCCACAGAGGAGGCCTGTATTCGCGGGGCCGAGCCCTTACAGCCAGTCAGACGACTTGAGCCAAGTTTGCCCCTGGGAGTTGAACCCTGCCCAGTGGAGCCACCCGCCGGAGCCGGGGGTGAGACACTACCCGTCTGTCAGAGAACAGTGTGGCTGTGTGGTGCACGGCGACGCCAGGGCACACCCCTTTAACGCCGGGATACCACATCCTCTCCCCCATCTTCAGGTCAAAGGTCAAGGGTACAGGCACAGGAGGACTGTCAGGTATGTCTCTGTGGAGGAGGAGGAAGAAGGTTGTGGATGCAACTCTGGGAACTATCATTCGGAGCCACACAATCTCCATCTGGGTCCTTTACACATGCCGAATGGCCACTGTGGACCGAGGCCTGTGTTCTTTGAGGGAGGGGAGGAAAGAGATAGCCATCAGGACCGGAGCAGGCTGAAGGGTGGATCAGAGGAGGGCTGTAATGGACGCGGTGGCCCTCACAAAGGCTTCTTCCCCACTGAAGTCCCACAAAAACACTTGAACCAAAGCAGACAGAGGGGACCCTGCGTCCCACCCTCAGGCATCGCCAGTCCAGAGCCCTCAAAATCGACAACCACCAGCGACCACCAGCGCCAGGGTTCGGAGGTGGCGAGGCAGAAGATGAGGCAGGATTCGGTGAGGGATCAAATCAGACAAGTGGTGACAGATCTGGAGGATGTGTTGGGGGGTTTGAAGCAAGTTCACGTGGAGATGAAAGAGGTAGGAGGGTCTATCATTATAGATGTTTACTCTTTACATGCAGGCGTCTAAAGATGAAGGTCTGCGTCAGGTGCAGATGTCCCAGCCTTTTTTTATCAATGCTCCCCTGGATGTTGTGACATTTAAAACGATTAACCAGAAAGCTCAGATGCAGACAAATCAGTTTGACACACGTCGCGTATCTGTGTGTCCATGGTCATGAGAACATATCGGCATGTGTGTGTGTGCATGCTGACTGCATTGTTTGTGACTCACTTATCATCTCTTACCGAAGCGGTGATTGAGAACGATTTGCACTGACCTTTTGCAGAACGCTGCAGAATATTGGCAGCGCTGCGGCCAGCACATTAAAAAGCCTGGCTTCAGATTGTTACTAAATTATGCCTTGCTCTTACAGTATCCATTTTGCATGCAGCTGTAAAATAGCATTGATTCACAGCTGAATGCATCTGTGCAAGGCCTGACGTTGTCCTGAAGCAACGTTACAAATAAATAAACATCCATGATTGTGAATTAAGCCAGTAAGGACATAAAAATAAACCAGCTTTGATTTGAGTGATTGGCTGAGTTGTTGATTATTGAACAGTCAGACAAACTTGTGTACTACGTATGTATTGTCAGCTAAATGTACTAAAAGTGTCAAAAATTAAAGTACTCATTCATGAAAAATGTCCCCTGTTGCTGATATATCATCACATATGACATCATTACATTGTTAATACTGATGTAGCCATGAATAAGCAGATTTGTTCTGCTGTAAAAAGGTGTTAACTACTTTACATACAGCTAGTTTAGTCCAGTGGTTTCCAACCAGGGGGTCGGGGCCCCTCCAAAGGTCACAAGATAAATCTGAGGGGTTGTGAGATAATTAATGGGAGAGGAAAGAGGAAAAAAATGTATTCGGCTACACAGATCTTTATTATTCTTTTGGAATATTCTCTATTTTTTGCTTTTTGTGAAATATTGGAAAGTTTTAACCCCTTCTATTAATCTCACAAGTAACGTAAAGATGACTGTAGCTGTCAAACACATGTAGTGGAGTAAAAAGTACAATATTTCACTCTGAACTGCAGTGGAGTAGAAGTATAAAGTGTAATTAAATATGCGAGTAAATACAAGTAGGGCTGCAACTAACGATTATTTTCATAATCGATTATTCTGCCGATTATTTTCTGGATTAATCGTTTGGTCTATAAAACGTCAGAAAATAGTAAAAAATGTCCATCCCACTTTCTCAAAGTTCAACCTGATGTCTTTAAATGTCTTGTTTTTTCAGTCAAAAACACAAAGATATTCATGATATACAGAGAAAAGCAGGAAATCTCCATATTTGACAGGCTGAAAACATTTTCTGCCATTTTTGCATGAAAAATTACTTTAACAATTAATAGTTCAAAATGGTTGGTGATTATTTTTCTGTTGATAGACTAATCGATTATTAATCGTAGCAGCTCCAAGTACAGTACTTGAGTAAATGTACTTAGTTTGTTTCCAAGTACCGACCCTCTTTATTGTCATTCAGGTGGTCCAGCAGATTGATCGTCTCACAGCCAGGATCGACATCAGCGAGGAGGCGCCCTGCATCACTCAGGGGTCGTCCATTAACTTTCACGGCTCAACTCATCCAGGTGACCTCAGGGTAGCGCCGCTGCCCAATCACAAGCCCGCTCCAGTCCAGGCGTTGCAACACATCGACGAAGACCGCATCATCTTAAGAACTAACTCTCCCTCGCCTGTTCACATGGCGTCGGTCGTCAAAACCAGCCGCTTCACCCCGCCCAGCCACACTAAGGACGTCAACCACGAAAGGTTGGGTGTAAATGGCCACCCGCCTCACCTGTATCCCACCAGAGACTCCAACCACGTTGGCCAAACTCATCCTGAGCCCCACCCACAGAGCCTCGACCCTAAGGTCATTATTGGCAACAGCACCTCCAATTCGAGGACTCAGAAGCCTCCTATGTACCCTCAAAACGGGCGCTGTGGGAAGGGCCCGTACCCGCCTCCCAAGCCTGTGAGGACCCCTGCCTACCCCGGGAGAGGCTGCCAGAGCACCAGCATGGTGTGAAGGAGGGGGGGGGTGGTCTGCCCCAGTGCCATGGGGGCCTGAAACATGAGACCCTGCTGCAGCGAGTGGAGGTCAGAGTGGGACCAGGCAGGGGAACAACTCATGGTAAGTTCAGATTTCTTACAGTGTTGATGTTTCCATCAGCGCTCTCAGCTGATGACGTTCGCCGTGTTTACTGGCAGCGTAGTTTTCAGTCAGTAAATGAATTGCAGTGTTCCTCCCTGTTACGAAAAAGGGTTTATGTGTGTGTTTGATGTCTATGTGTGTGTGTGTGTGTGTGTGTGTGTGTGTGTGGGCGGCGGCGGAGGGGGCGTAATGTGTCTGCTGTTGTTGATGTCACATGATTTCCCAGCCTTCACTACACTGCAAAATGTGTCTGTCTTGGCAAGTGAAATGAGAAATGAGTATTTAGTCTTCAGTTTGGTGACACGTGTGGTCCAAAGCAGCCAGCGGGGTGAGAAAATGTCACTTGCTGGAGTAAAATTCAACTTTTTTTTTTGTAGATTTGAAGAATATCTGATCTTGCAAAACAAGATTATTCACACTTTTTAAAACATAACTCTCAAAGTTAAGGGGAGCTTTATTTAAGCAGCTTAACATTTTTTGGAATTTTGTTAATTTTTCTCACTTTAATCACTTTAATCACTTTAATCACTGGAGTCTGAAGGCAAAAGGAGGATAAAATATTAAGACAGACTTTTTTTTTGCAGTGTAACTTAGTCATCACTAAGAGTTGGCAGGAACTCAGTAGTTTTTGGAGAAGGAAGACCCCACAGCCACTTGACTCCAGTCATGTGACACAAAAGAGGCGTCATTATTTTTACAGGATGATCGTAGCTCTGACTCAGAATTGGCTTAATTTACTGTCAGGGGCTGATGAGGAGGAGGAACTAAAGCTTTCTTCTCATGCCACAGTCAGATGTATCATTACTGACTGTGAACCAGGAGCAGACTTAATAACAAGATGACATCTGTGAAAAAGTCCCTCCAGCAGATGGGGAGAATTAAACACACAGCTCCTTCAAAAAGTCCACCTTTACAGATGCTGCGGAGACAGACGTGCATGTTTCTGTACTTCCCTCTTGTGCAGAGTATGCGTAACTGCAATCTATTTTTCTGGCCTCTCGGAGTTGGGCAAGCACAATCTGGTTTTAATCATAAAACCCTCTGGCCACATGCCAGAACGGAGTGAGGCAAACTTGGTATATTTGTGACGTGCATATAAACATAAGCATCGCTGCACAGTAAAGCAGCTCCTCACATTATGCTGCAGGGAGAGACGCGCTCCGAGCTTCAGGTCGAGGCTGGCAGCCAGAGAAAAGTCTGTGTGCTTTGAGCTTTCATTTATACAGCGAGACAGGAGTTTAATTAGTTGTAAGTGTACTGTAGCTTTTCTGTTCGACACTCTTTGCCCTTTCTTTTCACTTTCAAAGTCTTTCAAAGCACCGATGCAGTTGACATTTTAAAGGCCTGAATCATCTGAATTAATCACCCAGAGCAGGTTCGCTGTTAAAATAGCTAGCACAACAGATTTTGTGCTACGCAACCAAGCCGCTCGCACACACACACACACACACACACACACACACACACACACACACGCGCACACACACACACACACACACACACACACACACACACACACACACACACACACACACACACACACCACACATTATTTCTTATTATAAGTTTGTCTTTTACAAAAGTATATTTCATACACAGTTGTACTTTTATACTTGTGACATAATTAGATCTGCAAGAATAGATAGATTTGTTGTCAACTATCAAATTAATAACCAACTATTTTCATAATCAGTTTGAGTAATTTTTTAAACCAAGACATTTGAGGATGTCATCTTGGGCTTTGGACCAAACAACTAATTGATTAATCAGGAAAATAATCGACAGATTCATAATCATTAGTTAAAGCCCTAGACATGATACATTCCCTAACCTTAACCATAGTCTTATACCTCAAACAAATCCTAATTTACCTTTTTATTGATTGTATGATCATCATTAGCTAATGTGGTGTACGGTATATCCCACAATGCAATGCGGTAGTGACAACAACATTCATAAAAGACGGTAACGTCAATAACGCTTCAATTTAACTGTAAGTATAAGATTTCACTTTGCTAGGCGTAATATATTCTCTAAATATTTCAGACTTTGATTTTCACAAACCTTCGTTTTGGTAATGTGAGGTGGGCACAGGTTACCATGGTTACACGTCTCCAACCAGCAAGGAGGCTCTCAGGAGGTGACGACGTAAATTACTGCTCGGTGCGTCCGAAAAGATACATACTAGTCTTTATTCACACAAAAGTATGTTGAACGATAGTACAACTATTGGGTATGTAGTACATAGTATGCGATTTCGGATGAAATATAGATAATACATATAGACCTTTTCATTGCCATTCTGTTGCCAGGGCAACAGTTTTGGTCCAAGTTTACTTTCTGTCAGCTACCGCATTAACAAACATTGCAACAGGAAATACAAAGGGGCCCATTGAGAGTGTTTATGTTGTCAAGTTTCAAAAGGTCTATACTGTATAACACTGAAGACAACAGAGAAGACGAGGCTAAAAAGATGATTGCAAATGTGGATATTTATATTAGAACCAAGGCCGGATTACAAACTGGGCAACATTCCCTGTCCGCCGACTCAAGATCTCCCAGGGGCCTAAAAAACTGAAATAATAATGGGTCCTGTGACAAAATCTAAATTTAAAAACTTTAGTATTTCAGTTCATATTGTGCATTCATGGGGTACATGTACCTAAATAAATGTGTGTTTAATCAAATTACCACATATTGATTGGTACACAACAATCTGGAGGCCAAGTAGTTTTCCTGCGTAGGAGTACTGGTTTGAATGAACCTGGCATGTGTAGTCTGTTTTCAGGTCTGTACTTGATGACTACCCAAAGGCAACGTGTTATACACAATGCCCGGAGAGTCTTCATGATCTTATGCTTTCATTCTAGTCATTTCAACTCATTTTTTAATTGTTTTAACTTGTATACTCTGTATACTCTGTTTTATCATGTTAACTTTGACAGCCCTAGTTGATATGCTTTGATTTGTGTTTTTGTTGCTACACAGTCAATTGCCTCTGGCTTACAGAATGAGGCAGTCAATAGTAGACCTTAGCTCATTTTTACTCCAGGGCTAATCCATGAATAGAAGTAGTCTGATATTTCACTTGCAAAGACGAGGACTGGCATAAATGTCCTCACTTTCCATAATGTCCTCACTCTCAAGGCCAAAAACATTAGTCTTCACAAAGACAGAAATACATGAACACACATGCAGCAAAACTTTGATGCAATCTGGTTTACAGTCCTCCTCCAGAAGCGAGGCATCATGACTCACAAGGACACACACCTTCACTTTCAGAATAACAGAGATCATCACTCTGTTGCTGCGTCTCCATCAATGAATGACGGTAGAAGAAAAACCTTGAGAGGGAGTGCCGTTTGTAGGTAGAGTGTTTGAGTCTGAATCCTCTGAGGTGCTGAGTTCAGAATCTAAATTATTTTTTTCCCCCTCTTCTTCTTTTTTTATGATGTTTCCAGCAGGAGCTGATGCCACTGAGACAAGCTGTCAGCCGGTGGAAACAGAGCACGGCCTGAAGGTGGGGATGTTTCCAAAGGGAAAACTCCCCCCAAGAGTCGACCTGCGACTCACGAAAGCACAGAAGCATGGAGGAGTGGCAGTCAAACCTCTCTGAGAATTTATGCTTTGGCTGTTTCTGGTGAGGTAGTGGCAAATAATGAGAACCTGTGAACTGCTACTCAACAACCACCAATAGAAACATAAAGGTATCTTTTCATGACAGTGTTAATTTATTTTATACAAGGCTATTTTTTTATTGCAAAGAAAGAAATCTATTTTCAGGCAGCTTACACCAGTCTGGATACTACCTAACCTAATGTATGCTATATCGAGATTTATATCATCTAAACTATTGTACAGATATTTTACAAATAAAGAGTTTTTCTCACTACTACATAGGGCTGTGTATTGGCAAGAATCTGGCGATATGATATGTATCATGATACCTGGGTTCAATATAACGATTCAATATATTGTGATATATTGCATTACTGTAAGCAAGGCAATGCCATTGGGATTTTTTAAAATCAAATTTTAGGAAAATGCAAAAAAAAAGTCCCAATGTGAAATGGATCATCACACATGAATACAATTGGGCTCCATGGATCCACAAGAGTCTGCCGGCAGGCCATCAGGTTCTTAAGAGGTTAATTAAAAAGCGAATTGATGCAGTATCACAAAACATAATATCTCGATACTCATGTGTATCGATATCTTCTTTCACCCCCACTGCTACATGGTCGTTACATTATGTAAGAAGAATAATCAGCAAGGAGACAGGAAAGATTCCTCTCCCCTTTTTCACACAAATCAATCTGACGTCTCATTTATCTAATTCCGAGAGATGTGCATTGACCTCTGAATGTCCCTCATTTCAATATGAAATAAAATAATTGACGCCGGCATATCATTGCCCCTGACTCATCTGGGAAATTTTGTATGCATTCACAGAGTGATTATTGTGGGAATACTTCTCGGGCTGATCTGGAGATGGCAGTGTGTGATCTCTCATGGCCTTATTCTGTCAGGGCCTCCCGGGCCAGCCAGGCCAGCGTCTGTGTCTCTGTTTGTTTAAATCGTGTCTGAGATTTTCACCACTCTGCTCTCACGAGCTCCTGCTGCTATCAGAGGACACCGCTTACCCTCTGACAACTGCATTAATCCATCCACATCACATAACAACCCTCGCTTTCTGTCTCTTTCTCTGTGTGCATCAGTGATGGAGAGCTATGGTGGCAGATGGAGGATGACACACGCAAACTGTTAACTGTCCTGACCACTTTGTCACTGATCACCGTCTGTGGCTGCAGCCTATAGCAGTTAGAGTAATTGTGTTATAATGGTGAGTGAGAGGTGAGGTTGTAAAGAGTCGATTATACCTCCGAAGGTTAGATAGATGGGTGAGGTCAAGTGCTAGAGGGCATTATTACTTGTCAGGAGCAACATTGAAAATGAATAGAGGATTTTTTTTCTTGGCACCCTGAGCATCCTATTATATCATGATTTAATAATAGTAGACTAGAGATGGAAAGATTATTTTAAAATCAATTAATCCGTCATTGATCACTCCATTGGTTTGTGGACTGACGTTTTGAAGCCTCAAATTTGACATTTTGGCCGTCGCCATCTCGAGCATATCTATTGCCTCCACATGGCGATGGCTGAGCCAATGGCTCTCAGCTAACGGTGCAAACAAAGGCAACAGTGCTGACAGAGCTAACCGTGTTTACCTGAGGGGGAACCGGAGGGTGGGTGCCACGCTTCCGTGACGACGCAGTCGGTCGGTCCGGCCTTATCAGCTGTGATCACCGTATGAGCGCAGTGCAGAGCGGCTGCCGTGAGCTAGCCAGTGGGGCGCGCTCAGATGATGCACTAAAAGACAAACAAAGTACAGGAAAGCTCAGATTACAACACACACAGAGGGAGAGCAACTTCATTCTCTGCTCAGGTAGACATGACTCCTCTATATCTTTACATTGCAAATAGTTGTTTGAGTTAAATTAATGCTCTGAATGGCTGCAAAGATTATTTTAACTATCAATTAATCCGTCCATTACTTTTTTGAGTTTAGAGTCTGCTATGTCAGGAAATAGGGATAAATTCCAAACACAATTTCACCACTGAGACGCTGCCCCCAACTATCGCTATGCCTGTCGAGCTTCCAATTTAGAACTGCACGTATGCAGTTTATGATAACAGTGACAGATTTACAACTTGAAGTTGATAGTAATCTTTGATACAATTGGTACTTGATTTCAGAAAGAGGTAGACATAAGCAGTCTTGTCATTTCTAACCATATAAGAAGTGGACGTAGTCACCCATTCGTTTGTGGACTGCCGTTTTGAAGCCTTGAGTTTGACATTTTGGCCGTCGCTATCTTGGTTTTTTGCAACCAGAAGTGACACGAGAGGGTGGAGCTAAGGACAACAGAATGCTGAATAAGACATTTTTAGGCAACCAAAAGGTTATAATTAACTGTCATAAACTCAAAAAATACTGTGAAAGGGTTAAAGTTGTAAGACGAAAACACAGACAACTCCCAGACCGGACAATGCCGTGGTAGCGACCTGTCAATCACAAGGTAGCCACGCCCTAAAGCATACCTTGCTTCTTTATGGTCTATTTGACTCTAAATGGGACCATAACTTACTAAATGAACATCATGCTGTATCGAAAAAGACTTGAAACTAGCGATTAAGACCATTAGGGCTGTCCCGAATATAATTTTTTGGGCTTCGAAGCTTCGCTGAGAAATATTCGAAGGTATTAAAAGCTTTGGGACAGCGCCGCTGCCGCACTACTGTACACACGCACACACACCTCTACATATAACAAACAGCGAGATCCGTTTGAGAATAACGAATAATAATTAAAGTTGAATATGAATAATGAATACTGTTGTGGGATTATTCCTTATTCCGTAGGCTATTTTGGGATTTATACATTGTTATTATTACATACTTGTATACAAAAACAAAAAACAGAAAACCCCTGAAGCATTCGAATATGGATTGGATGGATTTGGAGCTTGATTACCATGGCAGTGGTCGACGTTTACGATGTTTGCTTAGGTAATAAATCAAGTGAGAAGTAGGCTCATTTTCTCATAGACTTCTATACAATCTGACTTCTTTTTGCAACCAGAGGAGTCGCCCCCTGCTGGCTATTAGAAAGAATGCAGGTTTAAGGCACTTCTGCAATGGCTTCACTTTTCAGACCCGGAGGAAGCCCACAGTTTCTAACCAGCAACGGTCAATTTTACGGCTGAAATGAAAACTCACTGGCAAAATGTATCAGTTATAGCAAGCTAGCTAAATAAGATAACGTTCCAATTAAGCTAACATTCCATGACGCCCCATGAGTTGAATGAAAAAGCCATCTCCAGCTTTTTAACATTTTCAGCTGATTCGTTTTAAAACATGAACCATGTAAAAGAATCTTTAAGTGGCTATAATCCATATTTTTATAAAAAGGGGCCGGTCATAGTGATGAACCTACAGAGGATTATCACCTGAATCTGGAGCTGAGATTGTGAGATTGATGCACTGTGGGATAATTCAAACTCGTGACCTCGGTATTTCTAAAATATGGCAACAGACCTGCCCAAAACTATTCACTTTAAAATGGTATTAAACACAGAAAAGCAGTACATCCTCACATTTGAGAAGCTGGATGTTTGTAATTTCTGCTGAATAAATGCCTTAAGTGATTGGCTGGACTGCTGCAGAATCATGTGCAGCACTGTATCTCGTAAATGATGTGTTTCCTTGCAGGAACAAAGACTAAATATTTTAAAGCTTAGTCATGAACTGTGTCAGACTATTTTCCATATTCCAGATACAACATCACTCCGCTTGCTGCAGGAGACGTCTGCTTTGGCAGTGAGATAAAAGTATGCTCTTTCAACTCTTTCGACCAAAATCTAACTTTTAAAACAAAATGTCTTATTCGGATCGCTGTATGAATACCAAGTTGAAACAAAACAAAACAAAATAAAACAACCATCAGTCCTCAGAGCGATCACTTTAAGGTCTGCAGGCCTGGCTCTCAGATAATGTCTGCTGCACCTAAAGCCTAATAGACTTTGAGAAAGGCCATGTCTTGGCCTGCTGTCCAAGTCTGAGCCTTTCCGCATACCCCGTCTATGAATCTTGTCAGACAGAAGGCGCACTGGCTGAGCTGCTGGCCGTGCCGCCTTTGTAAATACTGGAGTGACTCTGGAATTTCAGACAGAGATTCAGACCAAGAACAACACCAACTCTTAGCACTGCCACCTCCCATT
Organism: Sebastes fasciatus; assembly: GCF_043250625.1. Lineage (NCBI taxonomy): Eukaryota > Metazoa > Chordata > Actinopteri > Perciformes > Sebastidae > Sebastes > Sebastes fasciatus. Next base: position 25,059,222 of record NC_133805.1, read on the forward strand.
GGTCTCATCCACCCAAAGATAATACATGAGTAGGATGCTGTTAATACCACAAGTGTTCGATTACTGTCCAGAGGAGTATTGTTTCCTGGTCTGTTTAGATTCTGGATGGAAAACCACAGCGGGCTGAACAACTGCAGTCTGAGAGGCTACGGCCGGATCCTGAACAGCTAAGTGCTAATAGATCCAGCCAGACTCCTGAACCACTGGGCCAGGCAGGAGGAGACGGAAGAACAGTACGAGGATACTCAACCTGCTTTTGCAAAATTACTGTTAATAAACAAACATTAATAATATTTATCAGATAAAATAAATAAACATTAAAAAGCCCATAACTCATCTCTTTCTAGGATTTGAGGACATTCAGGGCTTAGCCCGGCCCTCTATCGGGGCGGGGGGTCTGTGGGATCCTCCACTGGCATAATAAATAAACTCTATTAGTCTGTTTTGATTTTTTTTAAAATTCACTCTGGCACCTTATTTACAAAATACAGAAACTCACTACTCTCACTATTGTGAATCTATTTATTATCATTGTGATATAAGAAATTGGTTGGCAAATTCAGAGCACATCTATTGCCTCCACATGGCAGTGGCTGAGCAAGCGGCTCACAGCTAATGGTGCTAACAGTGCAAACAAAGCCAACAGTGCTGACAGAGCTAACAGTGTTTACTTACCTGAGCGGGTAATGGAGGGTGAGCGCCACGCTTCTGTGACGACGCGTCGGTCGGGCCGGCGTAATCGGCTGTAACCGCCAAATGAGCACAGTGCAGAGCGGTGGCCGTGAGCTAGCCAGTGGGGCGCGCTCACATGCACTAAAAGGCAAACAAAGCACAGAGAAGCTCAGATTATAACACACACACACAGGGAGAGCGACTTCATTCTCTGCTCAGGTAGACATTACTCCTCTATATCTGTACATTAAAAATAGTTTTTTGCTGCTAAATTAATGCTGAATGTCATAAAGAGAAACCTTCAGGTAATGACTAGTTCTAACTGATTACATAAGAATTATCTACAGTGTATTTTCGTGTCTGGATTTTGCTATTAGTGCGTTTTACAACTTTTAGGATCTAATTATTTAAATAAGGCTTATATAAGTGTTTGTACTGAGAAGATTACAGCATACTTGTCAACCCTCCTGAATTTCCCGAGAGACATCCGTTTTTCATTACCCTCTCTCAGTTTCCTCCCGGGGTCACAATTCTCCTGCATTTCTCCTGATTTATGGCAATCTTTCACACCTTTTTTTCCTTTCCATCATTTCAACATGTTTCTGGCACTGTACAGCGTCTATAGGCCCTCCTGTTTCCACTCGGACGGCGAAAGAGCTACACCAAATGTCTTTTCCCGGCGGAGGAGAACTGATCGCGACACAGCGGCGTGGTTTGAGCTGTGCTCGCCACACATCACAGGATCACAGCAAAACCGGCGTGGCGTAGCGCAAGCCATTGGAAATAATGTGTTTAAGAGCGCAGTGGTGGCGTTGTCGCATTGTGTCTGAAAGGACCTTCAGTGAGTGAGAGAAGGAGAGAGAAATAGAGAGTACTAAGAGAAATAGATACTCAAGCAGGGGCAAAACAAATGAATGAATGAATAAAAACTGATGAATAATATCTTAGTTTATAACAGAGACTTTCAGAGAAATTCATGCCAGAGGGTTGGATTATTCAGTTTTCTTTCCTGAGAATTAAAAGTAAAATTAAAAGTAAGCATATTTAACAAAAAATGCTGTTGCAGTGTACTTAATATTTAGTTATTTTCATTCTTTAAAAGTTACCAAAATACAGGAAACAAGGTCTCTGAAACTGTAATTTTCCTGGGGGAGGACCCAGACCCCTGCTTTAGTTTGGAAATCCTCCCTATTTTTGAGGGTCTCAAGGTTGGCACATAGGCTATGTATTACAGACGTCTCTTTCCCAATGTAAGTCTATTACATGGGAAAACATCTTTTGGGCTCAATGGCATCACGTGACTGACCCGGAAGTTGTAATTCCACCGTTTAGCGCTCTTCACCTAGTCCCCGCTCAAACTTGAACTTGCCTTCTACATGCTGTGCAGCGGGATGTGACAACAGAAAAAGGAAACCCTAATATTTTGTTCTATAGTCTAATTAAAAAGGTAAAGTGATTTCAGAAATGGTTAGCAGCAGTTAGGAGGGCAGAGTGGACACTGACTGAAAGCAGTTGTCTGTGCAGTGCAGAGTTAGTCTCAGGTCCCAGCTGAATATGATGTAATGTAGCGAGCTAACTTTAGCTAACACAGGTGTTAATCTTAATTTGGAAGCTGGTACATTTCCTTGATATATGAGGAATGGTTCAGATATGAGATATGTTAACTTGCCGATATTTTTAAATCAATGACATGTAGGCTAAGAAAACACTGTTTCTAATCATAGCAACCTGAGCCATAATGTCCCTCATGCCTGTGTGGGCAGCAGTTGCACACATTGCAACCAAACACCAGGATAAGCACATGTTATGGCAACATATTCATCCTGCATAGCCACATAACAGGAGGAAGCTCGGCTAAAAGCTTTTTTACCGAAACAAAACACAATTCACAACACCAAGAAACTAAATGAGCAGCCATAACCATAATGTACGCCTTACCTTTGCTGTTTCGTGATCAAAACTTGTGTTCAAGGGCATATCAGTGCTGCTAATGGCTACTCCGATGTCTCTGGATAGTTTTTGAGACGATTCCAGCGGGCTGTAAAACTTTAATACATCCATGTCTGTAGACTGTCTGTAAAGATGGACACATGACAGCTCCCCAAAGTGGAGTGGAGAAGTCTGGATCGCCCCCTGGTGGCTGGCTGCAGTAGAGCTCATAAATCCCACCCCCTCAATGGATGGGACATGGGCCAAACGAAAAAGTCAAAGTAAGCAGTCCTCTGTTGTTAAGAGCCTGACAAGCATGTTTATGTGCTCATTCTCCGGGGGAATATCCATTAGATCCATTAGATTAGATTAATGTCTTTTGGACCAATAGTTTTTGAGAAAAGTGGGGAAAAGTAACACCTCCACTGTGTACGGAAGATCATTAACAGTACAGAGCATTAATGAAAGTGTTAATGAAAATTTTAAAAGTAAAAAATATTTGATTGATATAATAAACATGAAATTTATTAAACTTTTATTAAATAACACCGCTGTAACATCAAGATGCGCGCAGGATTACATGCAAACAGCATCCGTGTTGACAGATTTGCTGCTGCAGTCAGTGCGTGGCAATGATGTAAAAAAAACTCATTTGAAAGCATTTATTCAACAAAGGGGAATATATTTAACAACTTGTGATGGCATAATAATCATTTCATACAGACTAGAGTACTGTGAGATGCATAAATTAAGTTGAAATGTACATTTTTGCTGCTCTATTCATCCCCTCTCAAGCTGCAGTCGGTACCCTGTGGGCGCAACTCGCAAGCTTGCACAAATCTCACAGGAAGAAATGACGTGGAGGTCTCTTGTTTGGCTGGGAATGAAAGACGGGGAACTGTGAGATGACACTCATATAACTTTTATGCACAACCTGGAAGTATTTATTCAGTGATCGTCGAAAAAAGGTTACGTACAGAACATTGTTAGTGTATGGAATATTGTTAATGTACGTTACGCCTCAAATAAATTTTTCCCAAAGATAGTTTCTGTCATTTTAGGTAGTTCTTATCACTCTGATGTATGTTCAAGTGTTCATTTTTCTGATAAGTTTGGTTTTATTTATTTGATGCAATAAAAAGGGGGTGAGACGTCATGATTGACAGCTGTGATTGACAGCTGCTCTGAGGGCAGTAGCCGCACATCCGGAGGCTTGGGAATTATACGAGAGAGGAGACGTAACTTTAACTTTCCATAACCGTCACGAGCCTGTGTAATAGAACATGTGTCAATTTGATCATAAATGTTGTTATAGAGATATTATGGTTGTTGTGCCTTTCTAACGTAGCAGCTAGGTGGCTCACGCTAGCGGCCGTGCTCGGCTCATGATTGGATTGGATGGGTGTGTGGGCGGGACCTTGAGACCGCGGCTCCAGCCTCCTGATCACTACATGATCACAACCAAAATATAAAATAAAAAGAAGTCCCCTGAAAATAAAACCACAGTTGTTTACATACTGTACAATCAACTTTAAAATAATAGTCACTGCCGTGTATAATGAAAATAACTTGTCTATATACCGTATATAATGTCTATAAACTTAAATAAGTAGTCAAAAGCCATGTATTATTTCACCGTACTTGTTGATGAACCCAAAACTAAAACATCTTAGATTATGTGAAGGTAATCCTGAAGTACAATAACTGAGTTGCTTTGCTTTTAAACAGAAAACTGTTTATGATCAATTAGAGATTTTCACTTTTCTTTCTGTAGTCAGATTTTTCAAAGACAATCAAACAAGGGATTCATTTTGATTCAAGAAAATGAGAAGCTCACAATCACAACAGTTCTCCAGGCTTCCTCTGGGCGTTTTAAAATGAACAAAACAGATTGCTTCACAAACAAATTAATACAAGTGTTTGAAGTAAGAGATGAAGAGCTTACAGACAGACAGTACAGTGGATCAACAATCAAAGAATAGCAAATCCTTTGAAACATCCCTCCGAATGCCACCCAAGTCACAATACCACCCAGCTTGAAAGAGAAACACAATTCATCATCAGTCCCACTCGAAGATGACTCCTCTGTGATTTGTTTCAGTGTAGTTTTCATTCTCTGAATTTACGACACTGTGTCTGCTGGTTGTGTAAGTGACCCCCGGGTGAGGAAGTGGCCCAGTGCGTCTGCCCTACACGCCCTCGCTGGTCTACGGCCGACCTCAGCACTGCTCTTAATCTCAACGGGATGACAGAACTGCTGAGGAATTTCTCTGCTCTGTGCCTAAACCAACCTGTCAAGACGCTCTTTTTAGGCCGAGCACGTTCCTCTGGTACGTTCCCGCCGGCTCTCATGTGGCCCCGCTTTGTTGAAATATGACCTAGAAATACCAAACCCTGGCCTTAGTAACCTCTCCAAACACTGCCCACCTACGTGCAGATGCATCCGGAAAATGTGTCTCCTTGCCACAGTATGTTCAGTATAGGCTGCAGGCAGATGGCAAAACCCGTCCCCTCCTCACCTTACCTACCTGTACGCTGGATTGTGTTTGTTGAGAGGTGCCAGCTTGCCTTTTTTCTTTTGCTTTTTGGCCTTTGCCAGTGCTGCTCTGTGCTTGTGTAAGGCTAACGAGAGACTCCGTCCAGATGTTGGTGTGAAGCTCCACAGCTGAGCAAACAGTCGCCGTCTTCTCTACAGCATGACATGTTTAAAATGACACGCTGGTCCAAAAAGGAGGAGACCAGCTGAGTTCTGAGGAACACATTCAGCCAAACACTCATCGCCTGATCGGCTTGTTAGAACAGCTTAAAGTTCAACATCCCTTGAATTTTTATTGGCTCTGGGGATGGCAATGTTGGCCTGACTTATAAGTGAGTAAAAAACACAATGTCAAGAGAGTGAAAAAATCAGAAGATTAACGCCAAATAGCGAAACAAACATGGAAATCCTGCAGAAACTTTGATTATACACAGATGGTATTGACTTTAATGGAAGACATCTTTCTTGGTGTAAATCAAGTGGGGCGCCAGCGATGGCAACGTCTGTCTGTCTCTCTGTCATTCGGTCCACCATCTTGATCAAATATCTCTTCAACTCATGGATGGATTGCAATGAAATGTTGTACAGACAAGATGAAGCCTAATCACTTTGTTTATCCACTGACTTTTCTTCGAGCGCCACCATGAGGTTGACATTGTTTTTAAGTCAAATGTCTTGACCCATACTACCATACTATTTAGTATGCCAGAGAAAGATTTAGTGTGTCCCAATACATACGTGGTTGTTTTGCAGTATGAAAGCCAAAATGCTTTTCTGACCCACAATCCTCTGCGCAGTGGATATAAGAGCAAGAGGGTCAAAGTTCAATTCACAAAAGGCTTGTTCGAGATGGACTGAGCCTCGACTGGAAAGTAGACGAGATCAGGCGGCAGCAGCAGCAGGAGGCGGAGACAAAAAGCTGCCGTTTCCAGCAGCCTTCAAAGAATTCACAGGAAGTCACAGGAAAAGTTACATCCTGCTAGATCTGATCTGCAGACCATGTTCGGATTCATTTATATTTTTTTGTAAATATATGTGGAAATGTGCGTGTATCTGGCATTGGATTCTATCCTTTATTATTTTTATGTCTGCCTTGTAAAACACTTTGTAATGAGCACTGGTTTTGATAAGTGCTATACAAATAACCTTCATTATTATTATCAACCACACAAGATGTGTTTATTAACAGATCAAACCTTCATTGCACAACATGAGACTCATAGCCTGCAATCTAGTGTAAATTATTACAATTACACAGAGAGCTAGGGCTTTCTACAACACGTGGTGCTTGTTGTCAAAACTAAGCCAATCAGGCGACAGCCAGGCGTTTCCCATCATGCCCTGGGTCTTGCAGTGTTCGGACCTCGATCTCGTTGCCCACGTGTGCATGATGTCAGAGCAAGTCGAGATCAAGTCGGACACAAATCTAACCGGCATGCATTGCGCGCCGATCGCTGATGATCGATTCTGCGCAGTCCCGGCTCATCTCGAACGAGCCTAATGTTACGAGTATGTTTCAATTGTGCGCATACTGCATGCAACAGTATGTACTTTGTAAGGGCAGCTGCAGTAAAAATAAAAAGTATGTGATTTGGAATGTGGCCATGGTAAAAAAGTATACATACTTAGCATTAGCATGTTAACATTGTCATTGAGCGTGTGTTAGCATTCAGCCTCGCAGAGCTGCTTGCATGGCTGTAGACTCTTAATGGTGTTACATCTGTTCAGATCAGACTTTCAGATTCAGACTGATTTAACCCTCCGCTACAATGATCCTAGTCACTGTCTGCAAATATTGTCCCAGACAGACAAGAATGGAGTCGACATGATGGGAGTCGGGGGTATTTTCCAGACACTTTCAATAACATAGACAATCTACTCTGGCAGTGAAGCACCTTGGTGACTTCCAACATAAACCATTTCAATTGCGCTTAATCTTCCCGGTTCGCTGCTTCCTTAAGCTGTGACTGAGCTCTGTTTCGTTGTAAATACCCGACATCTGTGCATTTAACAGTGCATTCATTGTTTGGAGCCTGTATGTTTTCCAGTACATCATTCAAAACCGCTTCATGATATATATAAAGAGAGTGATCGGTTGGAGGTAAAAACATCTTTGAATCAGGTGAAGCACTGCAGAGTGAATGCAGGTTTAGTGCTCCTCCTGTCATCCTTTTGCTGTTTGAAACAGTCTAGTGCTTGCTGCAAAAACACATTTGTCCTCTGGATTGCTGGAGATATTCTCTGGCGGGTTGTGTCAGTCCTCCCACTCAGATAAAATATCCCAGTGCTATTAAAACGGCTGTCGTCTTAACCCCGATGGACGCGAATGAAGCCATGATGCGATGCATTCTGGGCCAGGAAGGAGTCTTTTACAGACACTTCTTTTTACATGCACAGAGGAGAGAGTGAGAAAAGGCCTCCATTCATGGTGCTCTGGCTGGTGTTGTAGTATATGGCACGGCTGTATAAGATCCTGTGGCTTGTGTCTTCACAGAGGCCTGTCAGCAAACATGCCGCCAGCGTCTGCCTGCAGGCCTGTTTGTCTCCAAGGCCACGATCTGCACGCATCACTCAAAGTAAAGCTCCTCCATTCAGAAGGACAAGGACGAAACACTCATTCAGTGCTTCAGCGCGGTGATACTTTCTACGAGCAAGACGCTTTTGTCCACTTAGGATTTAAACTTTTAAAAGAATCTATTCTTTAATGGTCCTTGAAATGTGCTACAAGAAATCTTTAGAGAGATGAATAGCTAAACAACTTAGATATTTTGGCCTTTCAGAAGAGCCTGTGGTTATCATTCAAGAGAAAAAGGAAGAATTGTTATAATAATAAACCCCTCTCTCCTCCTCACCATCTTTATTGCATTAAATCCACCATGCCAACAGAATATAAGGTTTTCAACAATGTTTTAGCAATATTAACAGTTTTACAAGACAGTTTTCCACATTTTTCATTCACTCAGTTAAACAACAGCACGCATTCAGAAAAACATTACTATTTAACATAAAAAGAGATAATTGCAATTTGCTAATGTGACCACCAAGAGGTTAAAGAATAATCTCTATAAACAGATTCTGCATTCATATAATCTGTAGGCAACGTGAGAAGATTTTGGTATCATAAGAATTCTGGTTTCCGTTTGTAGTCTGAGTAGTATTGACCAGTCACATTTGAGCAGGCTTTGGTTGAATGCGGGTAAACAGACCATGTGGAGAGCAAAAGAGGCTGAACACATTGACCGAAATACAATCTGTGAATCCATCCACTATCGTCTGATGATAATTTATCTTTTCATTGGTTTAGAATTAGCTTGTAAACTGTCTATTTGAGAATTAATATGGTCGTACACGTTGTCTCTCAACTCCAACTCCAGTCAGCGTCTCAAGTTGCTAATCGGACTGTAAACAATGAGCATGGCTACACCGGAGGCTTATCCATCGTCAAACCGATAGCCGATGGGTTCCGAGATTGGTTAAAGAATAACAGATAATCTGTATTTTTTAGGGCTGTCAATCGATTAAAACATTTAATCATGACTAATCACATGATTGTCCATAGTTAATCGCGATTAATCGCAAATTATTCGCACATTTTTTATCTATTGAAAATGTTACCTTAAAGGGAGATTTGTCAAGTATTTAATACTCTTATCAACATGGGAGTTGCCATATATGCTTGCTTTATGCAAATGTATGTATACCTGTATTATTGGAAATCAATTAACAACACAAAATAATGACACATATTGACCAGAAACCCTCACAGGTACTGCATTTAGCATAAAAAAATATGCTCAAATAATAACATGACAAACTGCAGCCCAACAGGCAACAACAGCTGTCAGTGTGTCAGTGTGCTGACTTGACTATGACTTGCCCCAAACTGCATTTGATTATCTTAAAGTGGGCATGTCTGTAAAGGGGAGACTCGTGGGTACCCATAGAACACATTTTAATTCACATATCTTGAGGTCAGAGGTCAAGGGACCCCTTGGAAAATGGCCATGCCAGTTTTTCCTCGCCAAAATTTAACGTAAATTTGGAGCGTTATGACATGGTTGGTACCAATGGATTTGTTAGGTTTTCTAGTTTCATATGATACCAGTATCTTCACTCTAGCTTTAAACTGAGCCCGCTACAACCAAAAAATCACAAGTTGTGTTAATGCGTTAAAGAAATTAGTGGCGTTAAAAGGAATTTGCATTAACGTGTTATTAGCTGGTTAACTTTGACAGCCCTAGTACTTTTCTTATTGTCAACACATCCCATGAAAAGACCAAAACCAGCAGTGAACTGATCCTACAGTACTAACAAATAGACCGTCCTGATACCAGAAATACTCACTTTCACATCCAAATCCGTAGCTAGAAATAGTCCCTAACAAATTCACTATTTGCTCCTGTTTGAGAAACATTTGCTAAAAGCTACAGTGTCCAGCTGTTTTAGGAAATAATTTAGTATTTTTAGAAAATTAAACTATATATTTGGGAGCTGTTTTTAAAGATTTCTGTCTTCAGTAGGGACCAATGGACTTGGGACTGAGAGCCACAGACCGGCTATAGAAGTCAGAAAGTATGGAAAGAAGACTAAGTTGGTTTTGAACTTTTTATTAGATTTGTTGACAATAACAAAAATACAGAATATCTTATCCTTTAAATAAAACGTGCACGTAACAATAATACAAAGCAGAAAAATAAGACAAAGACAACACGTGGCAACAAAACACACATTTCAAGCAATAAACCAGCATTCAAGAAATACATGTATATGAACACAGTACTTGTATTTGTTAAGGCAATAAAGAAGATATCTTTTTGTTATGAATTCAGGCACATTTGTAGAAATACATAATCAAGTAAATCCGAGGATCTCACTAGTTTAATGTACAAAATATGTGTAAACGTTTGCATGTATTTCCAGTAAATGCAACACAAGACTATAGCAGTTACAATTAAACACAATTGCACCTTTTTGTTAGTCACAGAGTCGCTGTTGCTGTACAGTACTGGGAGAGATGTTTGCTGCAAAACCCCTGCAGATAGTACTTGAATGGAGGATTTTAACCCCTGAAAAAAGGAAGAAAAAGAGACATTGATATAAGGCATCCAAAACACAAGACTTCATACAGAACCTGTCAATCGTCATCAGACTGTTTTTCCTCATGTTTTCATTCAACAGAAACACTTGTACGGTACCTTGATACTCGACAGTTGCGTGTCTGAACATAAGTTCCTGTGTACGTGATATCACATCTCACTACGTTGTTGGTGAAGTCTGACTCCAGGACGTGGGAATTGGGATTGACAGTAACCTGAAATAAATGAAACTTGTTTGAGCAGTTCTGCAGGCAGGTTTGTTGTATAATAAAACCTCCATGTAGAGAAATAAAACAGTTAAAGTGACACGTGTTACCTTCAAGATGTAGTTTCCTGGAGGAACGTCTGTGATGTCGATCCACTGACAGTCAATGTTGGCCGCGTATACATCATGGCATCCTGGACTCAGGCCCTGAAAACACAACCAGTGTGGTTTAAAGCTTTTGACTCTTCAGACAACTCTGACTACTTTTTTCCTACAAGCGCTGCAAATGAAGCAGATTTGAGTTTTAGTTATACAAACAGTTCTCTGGAAGAGAAGCTGTTACACGAAACCAGCGCTAAGCCGTGCAAAGCCTGAATCACAGAGCCCAGACAACAGATATAATAAATATTCCCATGTCCTCAGGAAGCTTCTTTTTTTTTATTATTGGCGTACATTGGAGTTTTAGTTAGAAAAACATTTCTCAGAAGTGGATCTGGAGGATTTGTAAAAACCTCCAAGACAAAAGTAACTGTAACTCAGAGCCTTGCTACCTGCACTATGTTTTGTTTGACTAAATAAAATACTATAAAAACTGTACATCTTTGAACTACAAACCAAATAGAGGAGATGCTGATCTACTGTATGGCAAAGTTATCCAAACTGGCAGACTAAATCTAGTTAGTCAGTTGGCTTGCTGACCCAGCACGTTCTCATCCCAGCTCGTCGCATACGGCCGCTTTGTCACGCCCCTAGGTGTCACTTTATATTTTGCAACAAAACCACTATAGTTAGGTTTAGGAAGGAACGACATGGTTGGGCTTAAAATGACTGTTTGTTTCTGCAGGTTCGCAATTCTCCCGTATTTCTCCCGATTTCTGACACATTTTTCACACATTTTTTTCCTTTTCCTTATCATAACTTGTTTCTGGCACTGTACAGCGTCTATAAGCCCTACTGTTTCCACCTGGATGACAATAGAGCTACACCTACAGTATGTTGCTTCCTGGTGGAAGAGATGCTCGCCACGCAGCGTGCAGCGCCCAAAGTCGGGCTTTGCTCGACGCAGCCAAGAGCCGTTGTGGTGCGGTGCAAAACGTTAAAATATAAAAAATATAAAAAAATAATGGGTTTCAGCGCGCAGTGGTGCCGTTGTCATGTTTTTTCTGAAAGGACCTTCAGTGACTGAGAGATGGAGAGAGAAATGAAGAGCACTAAGAGAAAGAAATACCTAAGCACGGGCTAAAAATGAATGAATGAATAATAACTGATGAATATTAGTTTATACTAGAGGGGCGAATTATTCAGTTTTCTTTCCTGAGAATTAAAAGTAAAATTAAAAGTAGGCCTATTTAACATAAAAATGCTTTTGCAGTGTACTTAATATTTTGCTATTTTCATTTTTTAAAAGTCACCAGAATGCAGAAAACAAAGTGTCTGAAACTCAAATGTTTGTGGGGGAGGACCAAGAGCCCACGCTTTGGTTTTGAAATCCTCCCTGTTTTTGGGGTCTTAAGGTTGGTGCCTTGTGCGGCGGTACCGAACACCAAAGGCCGTGACAAAGCCTCGGTATTTAACGCCCTGGGAATGAGAACCGGTCCAGGTCCGACATAGTTCCTATCACAGTTCTAGATGGCCATCTCCTGAGACCCGACATTTGTGCACAGTAACAACAAACCATGATTTTTTGCGACCAAGAGATAGCTAACTTTTCCATTCAATTCAATACAAACCAAAGCAAAATTCACTTTTTTAAGCCATTCTGAGTGAGTCATGGTTCTTTCTTACCTCATTAGTTGTTAAAAAGGTTTCCTACTTTCTGGTGAATTTGTATTTTCAACACTAGGCTTTCATCCAGGAGACCACCGTTTGTGTCCTGTGTGTCACGTTACAATCAGCTGTTCATTCGTGTCTCGTGTTCACAACGTTCAGTTTCATTTTTACTGTACAAACAGTCATTTTAAGCCCAACCATGATGTTTTTTCAAGCCCAACAGGCAACAACAGCTGTCAGTGTGTCAGTGTGCTGACTTGACTATGACTTGCCCCAAACTGAATGTGATTATCATAAAGTGGGCATGTCTGTAAAGGAGAGACTTGTGGGTACCCATAGAACCCATTTTCATTCACATATCTTGAGGTCAGAGGTCAAGGGATCCTTTTGAAAATGGCTTCGACAGTTTTTCCTCGCCAAAATTTAGTGTAACTTTGGAGCATTATTTAGCCTCCTTTACGACAGGCTAGCATGACATGGTTGGTACCGATGGATTCCTTAGGTTTTCTAGTTTCATATGATGCCGCTACTATCTTCACTTTAGCTTTAAACCTGAGCCTGCTACAACCTAAAAATTGCAAGTCCTGTTAATGCATTAAATAAATTAGTGGCGTTAAAACAAATTTGCGTTAACGCATTATTATCGCGTTAACTTTGAAAGCCCTAGTAAATACTAAACTTGGGAGGACTGACTTCCAGTACTTTGTGCCATATCATTTGACTGTCTCATTACACATGGGTTGATTTAAAGTTTTAACTTTGTACATATTAAGAGATGTCTGTGATTGTTTCTGATTCCTCACTGCTAATTTCCTCCTCTTGATCTCAGTGAGGCTCCTTGATTTATTAAAGGCTAGACAACATACTGTTTAAGTATATATTACCTGTGTATGAGATGTACAGGCGTAGCGCCGCCTGAATCCAGGGTCACAGCCTGTGTCCTCCAGACAAAAACTGGCCTTGTGTCCCTCTGCCACTTTACGTCCAGTGACGATGTCCAGCAGGTCGTAGTTACTGAAGGCGTCCATGCTGTGGTAGTGTCTGAGGGGGGAGAACAGAAAAGAATAGGGCTCAATAAAAGGATCAGGGATGCCTTTAAACCCACAATCTGATGTTCTTAAGTGGATGTTGAAGCTGTGGTGTTTTTATCAGAGCTGAATGGAGCTGTGCGGATCATTACATTTAAAGGTAATTTCACTTTTATTCTGAGTGAACTCACTGGTGACAGCTGTGCCAGTCCCACTGATATCTGGGCTTGACAGGAAGGAAGTCAGTGGTCCCTTGGTTCTTCACTTTCTGGGGGAACCGCAGGAGGACTCTGAAGTCGATGTCCTTCACGGTGGGTCCATAAGCCGACCTTGGATGGATCACAGGGGAAACGGGGGGCATAAGCTGCGTTGGAAAGTGCTACTGGCTGAGCTCCCGGGGGCTACAGTAGTTTTCACAGTGCAAAGGGTTTGTTCCATTGTGCTGAATGCTTTTGGGAAAACCAACCCAGAACATTTATGTCTTGGCAGGACATCATGTTGGAGAATCACTGCTCCATAATAACATCAAACTGTTTTTGTAGCTCTATCAACAGAAGTTATACAGATGTAATTGAAAGGTATCGTGAAACAGTCGAAAGTTGTGTTAAAACAAGTCAAATTAACCTTCAATGGGCAGTAAAAACAAAGGAAACTGTGTGTGTGTGTGTGTGTGTGTCTGAGGAAGTGAATCACTTTTGGCATCACAGATTACCTGGCCAGACAGTTCTCCTCAGCTGCACAGCGGAGCGCAAACATCTGCATGCGCTGGATGTAAGCACCTGCTTGGATGGCATACGGGTCGGGAACCAGGTCTGGCAGTCCTGGGAGAGCAGATTAAAGGGACAATCCAAGTTTTTTTTGTGAAATTCTGATATCTTAATGTTGCCAGTTTTTTCGTGCCAAGAACAATTCCCTGATATAGAAGGTGTCCAGGCTGAAAATCAGAGCAGCTGTTTGTGTTTGTTGGCATAATTCAAAGTGTTTTACATTCCTGAGCTTTCAGTCTGGGATACCAAAGCCCAACTAGGATTTTTTTCCCTTCTTGTCATTCAGTGTTTTCCCTCTCAGTAAGGAAGACATGAGACTGTGAAAACAGGCTTTAAAATATTGACAAAACCAGCTGATTTAAACATAATATTTGCTGTAAGATCATTTAAAGGGACTGTTGGTAACTTTTTACAAGTATAAATCTACCGGGTCCCGATCCCATGCGCGCTCGCGTGTGGCCGGAGTCTCTGCTCCTCTGCCTGCTTGCCTTCACTCACACACCGCGCGCGTTCTCGCTGTCTCGCTCCACCTCTACACGTGCATGCACGCTCACTACAAACTGCAGAAGAGTTAGTTTAGCTCTGAGAATATCTAGTGAATGTACAGTGGACGTTTGTGCAGAAATAAATGCTGCAGCTCCTCCAGACCAACAGAGGTTTTCCGTGTCTTGTGAACGTTATCGTCTCCTACCGGGTGCCGGTGTCTCCCTGCGATAACGTTTCTCTTCCTGCTGAAGCCCCGGAGGCTGAAGCAGGAAAAGCCAACACTGGGATCAGCATTGATATTCATGGAGACCTTCGTCTGGTCAGCTAACATTACTGCCAAGCAGCTGAAATATAGAGTGATATTGTGGTTTTAGCTGACGTGTGTCGCCTCACTGTTTTGAGCAATGCTCGTTCATGTCTATGAGCAGAAGCACGAGCCCGACGCTGACTTTAGTTGACTTAGCGGCCACAGGTGTCGCTGTTAACAAGCATTTCTGATTCTTACAAACAGTCCCTTTAATCAATAAAGAATACAGTAAACAATGTGACATAACGTTTTAACTATTTTTAAACAAGATATAACAGGTTTTAACTATTTTATCCACTTTTAATGGTTTTAGACAATCCTTGTATGTATGATGTAATGTATGATCTTTTTAACCTCATTACAGATTTTAACATCATTACTTAGCCTATTATGAACTTACTTATGCTTTTGCATTAACAGTAATACACTTATAGTCTTTTTTAACTTGTCACAAAAACAGGCTTTAAAATATTCACAAAACCAGCTGATTTAAACAGAATATTTGGTGTATAAGATCATTTAAATCCATGCAAATCAAGAGGGCTATACTCATTCATTCCTTCACTTACCATTTTGGAAATATCTTGTCCCAGACCCTGTGCCAGGCGGACGGCGCGTGCGGGCCACTGACCTCCCTCTCGTGGGATACGAGTTGTAGACTGAGTTCCTGTGGTTTTTAAACGGGTTTCGAGGGTCGTCGTTAACCATGTCCTCTCCATTACCAGGCGCCTCGTTTGAACCATCCTGGCTGAGTGCAGCTGATGGAGCAGCAGCTAAGGATTCCCTCTCCAGACCTGAGGGTTCTACTGAGCTGGACTGTAACTGCTGGTACTGCACACCTGGACCCGGTTCTCCTCCTCTGGTGTGCAGCGCAGCATCACCTCCTCTCCTGCCTGGTACAGACGCGTTGATGGTGTCGGTGCGTGTTGCGCCTACATAACCTGCAGCTCCTGACGCACGAGCATTAAGAGGCGCAGAATAATGTCTAACATCGCGTCTAACAGATCCTGGCTCTATCCTGATGGGCTCAGTCTGTCCGGGTCTCACTGGAAGAGTCGCTCCTCTGTGCGCACCAGACACGTGGCTCCTGGTGCCATCATCCCTCCTGCCGGTGAAATACACCCTGGATTGGCTTCTGGAGCGAACCGGAGCGTGGTACTCTGATCCGGTGCTCATTAAACTATAAACCTGCCCGTTGTTCTCCCACTGGATCCGGTGCCGCCACGGTCCAGATGTGCGCATCTGCTGCTGCTGCTGCTGGCCAAAGATGAGAGGAAGTTGTCCATGGAAAAAGTATAAAAACAAGAGTGACAATTTTGCCATGGCAATAAAACTAGAAGAAAAATATAAGTCCCTCCTGTAAAGTCAATGATAAATGAGATTATAACATGAAGGATATCTGTGGATGCTCTCAGTTGCAGCTCTCACACAGAACAACATATCAGTACTAAGAGAGGACTGATATGTGGAGAGGAGAAGAGAGGAGGACTGGAGGCTTTCCTGTCTGCTCATTTATCCAATTCAGCCCAAAGTCAAACTTTCTAGCAAGAAAATTTAACCCATGCATCGCCGTGGAGAAGTTCTGTTACACAAGGCTTACACAAGGATGTTTGCTTAGTCAACTTTACGCACAGGTGTTACCTGAAATAGACTGAATGTTAAAGTTCAATCTGGTTATTGGCAAGAACCAGTCAGCCCGGTAGAGGAAAAAAACACAAAGGTTATCTGGTTTTGATTTCACTCACACAGTTATTGACTATAAATTTACTCTTTAATGAGTTGCATTAAAATGCCATTAAAAAACATAAATAATCTAAATATTTTCTTAATGAAGTGCCTCACGATCAATTTAACAACATTAATGAACAGATATCAGACAATAGTTTTGAACAAAATCTGCTCACATTGTGCAACAACTTTGGAGAGGCTGGTGCAGGCCTCGTGCAGGACTAAACGTCCACCACACGGCGGCAGGATGCATCTGTATCATCACCATCTCCATCACCATCCTGCAGACACTGATGCTCCTGAGGAGCTTCTTATATCATCCTGAGAGTCCATGAAACAAAATGCTTTTATTGTTGATCATATCGGTCCTGAATATTGTGTTTTGTGTTTTGAGCATCTGCATCTGCAAACTTTCCTGTTTGCTGTTTCTTTTATCATTATTATTATTTTATGTTTAAATTTGGAGGAAGAAGTACTCAGATCTTCTTAGTATCACCACAGTGTAAAAGTACTCTGTTACAGGTAAAAGTAATGTATTTTAAATCTTACTTAAAAGTACATTAGATTCAAAATATACTTAATGCACCAAAAGTGAAAGTGCTCATTATGCGGAATGGCTCATTTCAGGAAAAAATTATATCATTGGAATATAATTAGTGATTCATTAATGTGTAAGCGTGACTAATGTTAATCTATAAAAAAAATATATTATAGATATAATATAGATATAATTTATTAGTTGATTTATATTTTTTGTTAAAGAGGAACTATTATGCTTTTGTGCTTTTTCCCTTTCCTGTAGTGTGTTATATAGTTTTTTTGTGCATGTAAAAGTTCTGCAAAGTTACAAAGCCCAAAGTCCACGCCAAAGGGCCAACATGGGAGTTACTATCTCCCACAGAAACACTGCTCCTGAACGCCTTGATTGAAGTCCCGCCTTTTCTTTTCTTCCATAACGTGGTGATGTCACCAAGTAAAACATTTGCATAATATCTTCCTCACGGCTAATTTGGCACGCCCTCAAACAAAGCTAGTTAGAGCGGAGCTGGAGCGAAGTCTGAAGAGTTTGATTCAGTTGACCAATCACAACAGAGTGGACCAGCTGACCAATCAGAGCAGACTGGGCTTTTCGAGGGGGAGGGGGCGGAGCTCAAATCAGAGAGAGGTGCTACATGGTCGCCCTCTAAATAAAAAAATTAAAAATGCTGGTGGGCGCCCTTTCTCTTTTTCTGCATTGAGGCAACAAATTAATCCAAATCCGAATTTGCCTACAGTGCACCAAAAGAGATAGAGCTGGCCCTGAATGGACAGCCCGGTGCATCTCATACCAACGCTAAAGGGTGCCTTGTGCGTCGGTATCAGACGCCGAGGGTCATGACAGAGCGTCGGTATTTGACGCCCTGGGAATGAGAACGGGCTGGTCATTTGCAGCAGTTTACACTGAAAGTAGATTAGCAACACTAACATAAAGTAGTTTGTATTATTGTATGGGTTTGCTTGTTGATTTAGTTATTTTTACGGGCGTGACAATGGATGCATTAAAAGGTGAAGGGGGCCATTGAGTACAGTAATTAAACTCACTGATGTTGCCTATTTAACGCTTGGCTTTTTCCATAAAACTAAAGACTATCATTAACGCAACCAAGATCTTCTTTTCAGGTAAAGAAGTGAGGTTATGTGATATGGGTCACAGACACTGAGTCAGGCAGAGCTCAGTATATGTCGCCTGTCACATGAAGTTCCGTGGTGTGTGTTTCCTCAGCCAAATAGGGCATCAGGACGGAGGGCCTTCATGCTTTTCTATTCTTAGTCAAAGAACCCATCCCCTTCTCCAAAGTCCAGCACCGCCCCCGCTGCACTGCCCCTGCTGCAGTCCAGATTTATAAGAGCCACAGATCCTAGGCACTGGTTTGGCACAAGACTTCCCGAGCAGGACATGTAACCCACAAAGTTTAGCCAGTAAGTATTAACGTTGAATTGAGTCTTTACTTGTGTGTCTGACCTGGAAGTAAACAAATCACAACAAATGTTGCCACAAAAACTAATGTTGACTGTAAACTAGGAGTGCTTGTGAATAAAATAAAGTTTGTGGTTGTTTTCATGGTACGCCTACAGCAGCAGCAGCAGCAGATCTTTCCCACGAGTGAAAGACTAACTCTTTTACGCTTTGAATATCATCTCATGAATCTAGGTATCCAGGGCTGCTCACAGCTTTGCTTCTTGTGAGATTAAACGACGATGATGGTCTTAAAATGGTTTTACCACAAGAAAACTGCCCCACAAGGAATACACCTGTTGTCTTCCCCTGAGGCCTCACACTGCCAGTCTGAGGAGTTTACAACTAAATGATAGATCCAGAGGGTTTACCACATGATCATGGGGAAAAAATACAGGTGAGATGCTGAAAAAATGTGTGGAAAAAATGAAAATTATTGAACTCTGCTGTCCCATTATATGAACATATAGTTCCTCCTGAAAGCAACAATTGTAAAATCTTAAATAAAACTGACTTCTTTTTTTTTCTAACCTGAGTTAAAATAGAAATGTCTAATAAATTATGAATTATATGTTACTTGACGACTGCAGATCATCAGGTTTCTTGTGTTGCTTATCGTTAATTAACTTTTACCAGAATCAGCGTGGTCAGCTCTCCTCACGTTTCATTCTGCTGTATCTATTCTCACGTTTTGGTCGATCTACACGTGACAAACTAATGTTGAGAGCACTTAAAATGTGAGCTATTAAAAACCGTTTCGCCAGTGGACCCTTAACCCGAATGTTAATACCTCCTGTTGTTAAGCGGTTACCTTGGCCTTTAAGCTCTACTGTGTGTGACTGCTGCTACTTCTGTTTTAACGCTTGAATAAATGTCTTTTAGATCAAATATCTGCAGTTACAGAAAAGGAAGACAAACATAAAGTATCAGGGCAGCAAGAGTCATTTATGCATTTTTCTTTAGAACTGGATAAACTAACTAAACTAAATATATTTATTGATTTTTACTATAGATTTTTAATGAATGAAGTTTACTGTACAGTATAAACTTTATTTATCAGAGCCAGCACACATTAATTAAAGCCAAAATTGTGTAAATGAGTCAGATTTATCCAAAAGGCTGGTTTTCATCTGCAGAATAAAAAGCAGAGCTCAGTAAACTGTATGCTGGATGACAATTTAAAAACTAGTGGTAGTTCTTAAGGCGTATGATATGTGATATTTAGTATTTTTTTAATGTTGGTTAAACGGTGTATCTCCTTATCTCTTCTAACATGTTTTTTACAAATATCATGAAATTAAAGTGGATCTCTTTTAAAAGAAACCTTAGGACGTATCTTTTTAGCCTGGCTTTTACTTAGGTGCCTCATCATTTAATACCTTAATCATTGGTTTTCATACTATTTCTATCGCTTGAGCCTATTTATTCCCGCGACTTTTATTTATTTTAATGTTATTGTTTATTGTTGTAACTTTTAGTCTTGCAAAATTCTATTTATTGTTGCCTATTTTTTGTTTTTTGTATGTGCTTTTTTTTAGTCTTGCTCTGTGAAGCACTTTTGGCTGCATGATTGTATTAAAGATGCTATATAAATAAAGTTCAGTTGAGGATATACAACATAAGAAAAAAGAACACCTTAAGGAACCGTTGCCACATTCACAAAACCAGCTCCAGTAAAAAAACAACAACAACAACAAGCAAATAAAAGTGGTGTAAAAACAACCAGAACAATGTGACTCTTACTGTAATGCCTATTTCTCGCCTCAAATGTTTTCATAAACCTATTGTAGTGTATTTTTTAGCTGTAAAATGAGAACGTTTGTGACCCGAGATCAGTTGAGGAAATACAAAACGTCGCCCACCAGCCGGAGCAAACTTTCTCATTTTACAGCTAAACAGTACACTACAAGATGTTTCTGAAAACATTTTATGCGAGAAATAGGCATTACAGTAACAGAATATTAATTAATATTTGATCAGCGCTGCCTAGTTTAAACGTTTGATTGGAGTTCACGAGTATTTGACAGCTGCCTCTGTTGAATGAACAGCCAATAGGAACGCTCTCTCAATGAAATGACCTGTGATTGCTCAAAGTCTCCCATCATGGGCTAGATTTTCTAAAGCCTGAAAACAGAGCCATGAGGAGGTGCAGAAGTCTAGTTTTCTCTCAGTACACTTGAATTATAATATGCTGAAAGGCTATTATGGAATTTTTGCCCAATGATGCCAACAACATTCTGCGTACTGCAGGTTTAATACCTGGTTTATAACACACTATAATGTAGTTGTAAGCAGATACAAGTGTTTATTAATGTATTTGTCAACCAGTGTTTGATTTGTCCGTTCTGGGCTACTGTACAAACATGGCGGAGCACCATGAAGAGGACCTGCTCCCTATGTAGATATGAAGGGCTCATTCTAAGCTAACGAAAACACAATGATTCTTAGTTTCAGGTGATTCTACACTAATGAAAACATCGTTATGAATATTAGATTCCATTTCTGCTAATAGATCCCCTGAAAGTTACACACTGTTCCTTTAATAAGCAGTTAAAATGTCCTTACACCTGCTTACAGCTACATTATTGTGTGTGATAAGCCATTTATTAAATAGGGCTTACTAATGCTAAATAGGGAGACTTTAGTTGCTCACATTTAGTCACAGCGAGGCAGCCATAAATATTCCTGTCATTACTTCAGTGGCATGACCACAACTGTTCACATGCCTCAGCGGTCCTCTCTTACTCACAGACATGTGACAGCCGCACCTCTCCCTCTCCACCTAAATATGGATGCCACGGCTGTACTTTCGGGGGTTGCCAAGGCGGCGGGTGACGTGGGACCCCGAGGTTCTCGCCTTACCCACCCGGTGGTGGCGTGTGGGGACTGGCCCCTGAGTCAGAGCAGGCGGCTGTGTGGCAATCGGCAACTGGCTGTACACTCGTTACATATATTCCCCTGACACCCCGGACACTTGGCCTAAATATAAACTAGCCCCCCTCTGCTCCAGGCCAACTGCTGGCATCTAAAGACTCCTAGAAACGTATCACAAGACACTGAACCCCCCCAGCACACCCTCTGTGGCTGTGCCAGGGTCATGTGCAGTATGCGAGATCAGAAGAAGGAGAGATTCAGAGAAAGCCTATATGACACTAAATATTTAATGCATGCTCAGACAATAAATCCTGTAATGTCTTAGTCATCACTGCCGGTCAGACACAAGTCATTTGCTTTATGGCTCATGCTTTGTAGTCAGCTGCAGATAGGACAGACGGCCCTCAAGGTGACCATATAACTCACTGGCTTTTTAATATTGAAATATCATTAAAAGTGAAAATTTACTGCCGTTTCCCCTCATTTCTGTGCAGACGGTGTTGGCTGAGGGTGGAGCGATGTCGGTGACTTTTAAAAGGACATTTGATCTTTTAGAGACGTGGTAACCTATCAGGGAAAAGGACAAGCACTTTCACTCCATGTCTTCATTAAGTTGATGCCAGCAATTGGAAAAAATAAAGCAGTTTATTCACCAAAGCTACAGGCTAGAATAGAGAAACGTTACTGGATGTGTTGTTAGCACAGCAGGGAAGCATAATAACAAGGACCTTCCTGTGTAGATGCAAGTGAAAAGAGAATTTGCCCAGCAAGACTGAACATGATTTACAGAAACATGATGCAGATATTTTTATTCAGTGTCCTGATAAGTGTTCCACATTGGTTGACAATTACATTTTTCTTGTCGACAGAGGCAGACTGGAAAAAGGTGGAGAGAGAGAGAGAGAGAGAGAGAGAGAGAGAGAGAGAGAGAGAGAGAGAGAGAGAGAGGGCTATGACGTGCAACAGCTGGAATTGAAGCAGGGACGTTGTGGTTGTATGGCAGACTCCCAAGGCCAAATTTAGGTCATGGCTAGACTAATTATTTTTCCAATCTTCAAAAGGTAAAACAATAATTATAATACTATTTATTACTGAAGTTATAGATGTAATGTTAAATAGATATCAATGGAGTGCAGCATAACAAATCCAGTTCCAGGCACTTTAAAGCAGCAGTGGATCGAATTGAAGCAAATATGATTAAAAGTAGTTATTTTTATAAAACGATCACTATATCCTGACAGTAGTGCATGAGGCAGGTAATCTGAAAAAAATCATGTGCCTCTGGGTCCTCCGGTGCTCCTAACGGCATCTGCAAGATTTCACAGACCGGAGGAAAACAACCAATCAGAGCCGAGCTGGAGCCTGCCGTCTCTGAGCAGCTGTCAATCAGAATATTGATTCATATTTGATCAGCGCTGCCTAGTTTGACCATTTGATCAGAGTTTGTGAGTGATTGACAGCTGCCTCCATTGAATGAACAGCCAATAGGAACGCTCTCTCTCTGAAATGACCTGTGATTGGCCAAAGTCTCCCGTCACCGGATATATTTTTTAAACCCTGAAAACAGAGCCATGAGGAGGTGCAGAAGTCTAGATATCTCTCAGAACACTTGAATTACAATATGCTGAAAGGTTATTATGGAATTTTTGCCCAATGATGCCAAAAATATTCTGCCTACTGCAGGCTTAAGTGGATGATTAAACATAAAGTGCCTTTAATAAGTATGGGCGAGTAAAACAATCCAGTTGCTTTCCTTGCGTTGTGTTGACACACAACTACAACAAAAGCTCCTGTTTGTTTCATTTTAGTTGTAGAAGCTCAAATGTTATTTTGATATTTATATATCCCAACATTTAAAATGGCAACTTAAATCAGACCACCTTTATTGGTCCTTCTTTCTTTTCCTTCCTGTAAACTGCAATAGTTCATCTATTGTGTTTTAGAGGAAAACATCCTCATTCAGTTTGCAGGCCACTTTTATTGAGGCTCTAACTCTGATCTGGGTGATAAAGAGTCTCATTCAAGAGCTGCAGGATGTTATCAGTCATCCTCAACTTACATACTCTATATGTTTGTGCTGTAAAATGTGAGGTTGTGATTCTGAATAGGGCCTTTATAGGAGCTATAGATGTGTGTGTGTGTGTGTGTGTGTGTGTGTGTGTGTGTATGTGTGTGTGTGTGTGTGTGTGTGTGTGTGTGTGTGAAATGAAAACAGGAAACTCAAATTAGATTCAGTCGTTTCATTTGGTTGCGAGACACAATTCCCTTCGTCCCAGTGGGCATTTCGTATGTTTACATACAACAAGATCAGAGTGGAGATCTGTCCCTGATGTTCAACACTGGGCGGTCCAGAGGTGGCTTATCTTTTACAAAAAGTTACACAGGACTATACAAAACACGGCGCTTCTTTCTTTAGTTCTTAATAAGTTACAGGATTAACTATTTACAAGTCAGGCTAGAAGTGCAGAACTGGTGTTACACATTCAGGCAAAGTTATATTTACAAGTCTATACACAAATCCACTCTTATCCCCGTGTTGCTGCGGAGAGAGAGAGAGAGAGGAGAGAAGTTACGAACACCGATGCTGTCACACTGTCAGTGAAAATGTAGCGGATACTAGATTTTATTTACCTATAAGTTGTTCAGTAGGGTGTTTTGAACACTTTCATACACTCTGTTGTAGATATCGTCCTTAGATGTCATCCCATCAAGGTACTCTGTCCAGAGAAAGACAAATTAAAGGTGAATGAGAGTTATATCAACGGGAGAGAGGGGAATATTCTGCTTTTATTTTGACGCTGTGGATAGGGAGACAGAAGCACTGTAAGCACATGAAGGGTAGTTGATATTTTGATTCAGATGTGAGCAATATGCTCAACATACCTATTCTGTCACAGTTGTTCTCCATCTCTTTCCTGTGTCTCAAGTACATGGGCCAGACGTGGCCGTCGAACAGGCCGGGGGGGTCAGGGAGCGTGTATGTCCTTGTACTGCAGAAAACAATTGAGTCATTTTATAGCATGTAATTCGTCCAACACTTCATTGTCAAAGTCACGGCGATTGTTTGTTACCTTCTTCTCCTTTTGCACTCCTCATAAGGAATGGAAATGTAGAAACAGTTGTCGTAGATGTCAATTAGAGGCCTGCAGAGGGGAACCGAGGGCCAGATTAGTGAAAAGCTTCAGAGGTCAAGAGGCCTGTGGGGTAAATTTGAGAGCTAGAAAAACTAATAAGATGGCAAGCGACTCACTTGTAGTTGTAGATGAGGAACCCCTCCACTATGAGAATATGGATCCCCTCCTTCGAGTCGGATTCCTCAGTTTCGGGTGACACGCTGACGCCGTGTGAGCGGGCAAATTTGACTGGGTTCTCCTGCCAGCCTTTCACAGTGTTGACCATAGCCTCCATGTCCATGGCGTCGATCACTGATACAGAACAAGGAGAGGAGAGAGAAGAGCAGGCTTCATCACACATGCAACCAGCACGCTTCACCAATGTGCTTTTACACACATCGGTCACAATTAGTGAATGTTTGCAGCATTCACAGAATAGATGACAGAATATCAAACAGTTTAGGATTTTACCAAACTGAGGAAATGTGCAGGAAAGAAAAAGTACATTACTGCATGGTTTTCCTACGCAAAATCCATTCTTACCATCCCACTGTCTAAAGCCGTCCTCCCCGACTTCTATTTGATCGGGTTTCTGAAATAACAGTCACCAATAAAACATTGCTGCAACCTAGTAACCAGCCAGAGCTGATCACACCTGGACAGGACAGGTCAAGGACTCGTCTCCACAAAAAGTAGCGCCCGCTGTTGTTTTGCGTTGACGAAAGTGTTTTTAAAGATGGATGCTAGCTCATTTAGCAAACTGGAAAATGCAATTTCGATTCTTTGCAGTCGCGCGGCCCTCGATGTATCGTTGTAGCAGTATAACATGCAATATCAGTGGAAAAATGACCTCCAGTCACTTTGATTTTTAAAAACAATTGGTGTTTACGGGCCCTGAATGCAGCACGAAAAGATGCATGTGGTAGAGTTATAAAACATCTGGCTTCTTTTGAGCCAAATGAGGTTTAGCAAAAATTTGGTTGCAGAATTTGCAACAGGATTGGACAAAGTCTGACTTTAAGTGGGGACGCTCGGCCCTTTGATTAGCTGTCCAGGAGACAATCAGCCAGATGTATTACTAGGCTACTGTGATGACAGCACATCTGCAGGTCAGCCTGGCGCTTTATTAACGTAGCAAATTTAACGTAGCAACATGAAATATATCAAATACAAAACTTGCATTAACTCAACATTAATATAATAAAATAGTAGCTTTAAACTGAACATATATAGTGACTTAAATTTCATAATAATGGTGACTTTAATTCAGCTTACCTTGAAGAAGTCATCTTGGTGCACCACACAACAGTTGGGTAATGTCTTTAATAGTCTATTTGTTAGAGTGGTCTTCCCACCGTTGGTCACTCTGAAAGATTAAGATAAAGATTAAGATTTCATTCCACACAGATGTGAGTTACATTCTACTAAAAGACAAGCAGAAGTATAAAGTGAACAAATGAAATGAGACTTACCCTCCAATGCCTATGATGAACTTCATTTTGACTTTGTGTCTTGGTCACCTCTGGAATTCAGTAAATAAAAGAAGGGAACCCACCCAAAGCAAACAGTCTATTAAAGGCTTCTTCTAAAAAACCTTTTCCTTCTCTTCTGTCACAGACGTTCCCCCCTTTTACTACTTCATTGATAGACAATCTCCTCACCGGACATATAAAGGCTTTAGCTGCAGCGTCACAGCCTCTCAAACCAATCGGCCCCCTTTTTCCTGCAGCCTATAAGCTGCCGCTTTACAGCCAGCGCAGCACCAATGAGGAGGAGGAGGACATACGGTTGCATGAAAGTAGATCCCAAATATTCCACCTGCTGCTGTCAGGGGTCAGGGGAACATATAGACACATAATAAAGAAATGATGATGGGGCTAAGCTGTGAAACACAACATTAAGTCTCTCTTTGGAGAGAGCCACAGTCATGTGGAGTCTCAGAAAGAAAGCTGGTGGAGCTGATAGTTTAGAGCGTAAAATCTTTGTTTAGTAAGATGTAATTTAAGTGCAGAAGTCATTTATCATAAGAGTGTCTTAGAAAAAGCACTGTATGGAGAGGAGATAAAGGCTGCAAATTGTACAACTAGTAACATTTACTGTTATACATGTCAGAGTATAAAAGTACTGACCCATCTGCATCCCAGCTCAGAGAGAAACCTCATTATTTGGCTTTAGAGGGAAAGTTTTCCATGCTTAGACAGCTCCGGGTGGGTGAAAACCAGAAGCTCTATATTTAGTCGGCTATTGTGTGTCGGCCTGCTGCGTCACACATTTTTCTGATGCAACCAGCTGGAGTACATGGCCGCCAGCCATGCGACCATGTGACCTCGAGTCACGGCTATAGGTCTGATAACATTCGTCTATGTCTTTGAACTTATCATGTTTGTTAAACACCTCCGGATATTAAGCAGTCTAACCTTGAGTTCATTATGTTTGTGCAGGATTTTGAACAGATTGGTATCTCTGTAATCGTATGCGTGAAAGAGGTGAACTTTGAGTCTCAGCTATCAGAACACATGGTTTCATGTTTCACTCCGGTGACATTCCCAATGCAGAGGAGATGCCTGTTGACACCATGTGATGATAATATTTCTTTTGCCTCTTATATCAAAGCGATTGGCAGCGTTGATGTGTTGTATTCTGATGTTAGTTAACAGAAAATGCTGCATTCTGGGATTACAAAACTGTCCCATATCAGCTCAGACATTCTGTAGGGCACTAAATCACACTACTTTTTCCTTCTTAGTCAGACGACAGACAAACCTTTACTTGAACAGCATTTTGTTTGTCACAGTTAGAATTTGAGTGTAATATTCCAGATCCAACCTATAACAACTTTTTAAGATTTTTCCCACAGAATGGTGTCAATTTACCAACATATCCAGGCTTAAAGGAATAGTTTGACATTTTTGAAAATCTGTTTGCAGAGACTTAGATGAGAAGGTTGATCCCACTCTCATGTCTGTGCATTAACTAGTGAGCTGAAGCCATAAGGTGATTAGCTTAGCTTAGCATTAACAGTGGAAGCAGGGGGAAACTGCTAGCCTGGCTCACACCAAAGTTCAAAAACACGCCAAAAGCTCAGTAATTAAACAGAGATGTGAAAACGCTAATTTGTGGTTTAAGAAGGTGTCGCAGCTTCCTTCTTTAGATGCTTTGTACATAATAGACATTTCCAACGCATTATCTTTCAAGTTATTTGGCTTGCTTTACTCACGGTTGTGCAAGGTGACTTTTGTGGTTTGGCTTGTCAGGAGCAAAGGGTACGGTTAATCAGAAATAAATCAAGGTTGTTCCAAACACACATTCGACAAAGAAAATTTACAACAATCAAAACCAAAAGAGGCAGAACTGATCAAAATATACTGAAATAAACTGATCAGCAAACTTAAATCTTTTTATGTTAAATGGTTGAGAACTATCATCAACAGTCTACAGCCTCAAATTACCCACACCTGACTCTATTAATTGGCTTGAGCGACGTGGGAATTGTAGTCCTATTATTTTCTATGGCCTACAGAGGTCACCACTATAGGTTGCAATATTGTTTTGACTATTTACACAAAAGAAAACTGGCTCTAATAGTCTCTAATACTTTCCACATAACTTCCCCTATAAACACACATTTGACCCCATTGGTGACGGCCTGGCCAGGGTAGCGGTTTCTCACTGCTTTCAGTCTTTATGCTAAGCTAAAATGACTTTATACAATAGACTAAACAAGTTAATGGTAAAAAAATAAATAATCAAAGAACATGCAGGAGAAAGTTTATTATGGGTTATGTATTGTGCTAATACCTTGTGATCACAGTAGCCTAACATGTACAAATAAAGAAGAGTCACCTCAGGAGAATTATGACCGAATGTCAGGGGACACAAAGGATACTGACACGCTAATAAATCATAATTATGCCTCTTAATAACTCTTCGGTAACTGCCTGTCAAAAACATTCTGGATCAAACTGGAATATATTTAGAGGCAATAAAAAGATGAACATATAAGCTGTAATGTGCATCTGTTCTGTATAAGAAGTCAAGGTTGGATACAAGGTGACAAAAGCTTGTTTTAGTTCATTCATTTATTTATTTTTTTACAAACAGTAAATGGCACATTTTCGTAAATAACACTTTAATATGACTCTCTCTTTAAATATATTTAATTTTTCATTTGTAACAATGTATGTTTTCCTTCTTGTAAAAGTACCTTTTGACAAATGACAAAAACAAATGAGACAGAAGGATATAAACAAGCATGCCACCTGCATATCAAACTCTGGAAAACTTGACACACGTTTGCATCAGTAACATCTACTGTAGGTCGAAGAAGAACAATATCATTGCACATTATTTCTCAGTAAACGGCCATGAAACCAAATAATAACCATGCCACTCAAATTAAAAACCAAATATCCTGTGCAAACGCCGTTCTCAAAAATATCTATACAAGTATGTACACTTAGAAACGGATGATATTCCCGGCTTTGTAGGAAGATGCTTGACTGTTCATTCAAGTCCTTAAATTTTCATTTAAATAGTTGAAGTCATGCTGCAGATAAAGCTCAACTTGACATGCAGATTCATTTAGCTATACTCTGTAATGCTTTGGTTGTAAATGAACTTTTAGTTAGAAGCAAGCATGTCACTGAAAATGATGTTTTGGAGAAATGATTGTCTTGCATCCAGGAGATTTAAGCGCGAGATGGCGGTCTAGGCTGGCTCCCGTTTTAATGAATGAATGTCCCCCGTTGGTTCTTCGATTTAAAGCTCTGAAATGCAAATACAGACAGTTTCATTGGTTTTTCTTCTCTGTCACCTTTATCCTGACAGTCTGAAAGACATCAAATGAAATCTGTGCATCTCCACAAATACAACATTTCCTATATAATCCTTGAGGGGAGCAACATATAGCACTGACAGCTAGCGTCTTAAAATAGGTAACAGCAGTCCACATTCAAAAACATTTTCATTGGCTCTAGTTTTGCAAGTGAACCTGTCACCGTCTTTGCTACGCTATGCCCAACAGGGAAAATTGCGAGTCACCACAAAGTCACAAGCAATGCAGATTTAGGCAGAATATGCTGAAAACTACCACAAAGAAAAAGAAATGCAGCTACAACAAAGACTGTGAAACTATAGAAGTGGGCCAAGCGGCACAGTACATGCGAGCGAGTCTCACAGGAAACGTGGCTCAAAAAGAGACGTGCCGATCTATGGATGCATTCGGGCAAAGCATAGAGATGTTACATAATAAGGGGCAGAATAGAAATGTTTATTATTTGAGTTAGAGAGACATTATATCAAAATTGCAGACGACCTCTCAGCCTTGGTAACAAGTCCCACATTGTCCCACACAAACATACTCTTTGTCCCAGCTTTGTTGTGTCGGAATCTGGTCGCCCTACCACCGGCTGTGTCTCAAATACTCGCTGCCTTGATAACTCAGCTGCACACGGACCACAGAGAGATGTACCGAGGCTTTTCAGGTGGAGTTTAATCTAACGTTAAGTTATTTCTGTTTGATCCAGTTTGTCTGCTTGCTCCCATGGCTGCAGAAAGGCTGTGTTTGCGTGCCAATTTGTTTCATATGTGGCAAACAGGATGTTGAAATGTGCAGTGGACGGGATCACACAGATCCAAAACAAAAAGAAAAGAAGAGCATACTGGCTGTAGCATTGTTGTTAGAGAAGCCAGGATTTAAATTCAGCATGATTCTCTGATGACATATGGTCATTTTATGATTTATTACAGATAATGTATTACATATCGGTCCTTTAAATTTGGCAGTGTGTCAATAAAAATGCATTAAATCTAAACTAGATCCAACTTGACACATGCCTATTTATTTTCCCCCCTGCTTCTTTCCCTTGGCATTTGGTTAGGAGATGGTGTCCGTGTCCATTCCTGGGATGTAAGCAAGTCCTACGGCTGATAGCTCCTTTGATATATGGAGGCTGATAGGAACGGTCAGCAGGACAGCACAGACAGGGGTGTGGGGAGGGTTTCTAAAATAACCCACCCCACACCACCCTGCTGCTGCGGCGGCGGGTAGTTCCCCCAATCTCAGAATGGGCTGTGCGACGCGGATCAATTTGCCAGACCTCAGTCGTACAGCCCAGTATAAATAGAATCGATCGGTTGTGTGCAGGCAGGCTTAAAGAGATCAGCAGATGTGATTTATGTAACACGGGGTAAGATGGCAATACGATGTTTGAGGATCAGCTAACATTTCTTGCACTCGCACGCGGTCTGAATTTAAAGACCTGAGACATGACTTGGCAAAAGAGAAACATGAGCTGGACTTGATGATTGACAGTAATCATACAGCATTACAATTTGTGGTTAAACCTTTGGTACAGTACTCTCAGAGAAGGAAACACATGGTTGTTTCTTTACTTTATATTTATGATCACGGGCTTCAGTACTAAAGTTACATTTTGAGGCAATTTGCATCTTCATCAGAGTCAAAACATCAAAGTGATTAAAGTAAGTAAAGAAACAGGTGCATGTTTCAGTTTCCTCCTGGGGCGAACTATCTACTGTATGAATGAGATGTACTTTAAATTACACTTATATTCTATTATGTAAATATATATATATATATATATATATATCTCTCTCTCTCTATATATATATATATATATATACTGTATATATACACTCACCGGCCACTTTATTAGGCACACCTGTTCAATTGCTTGTTAACACAAACAGCTAATCAGCCAATCACATGGCAGCAACTCAATGCATTTAGGCATCTAGATGTGGTGAAGACGACTTGCTGAAGTTCAAACCGAGCATCAGAATGGGGAAGAAAGGGGATTTAAGTGACTTTGAACGTGGCATGGTTGTTGGTACCAGACAGGCTGGTCTGAGTATTTCAAAAACTGCTGATCTACTGGGATTCTCACGCACAACCATCTCTAGGGTTTACAGAGAATGGTCCGCAAAAGAAAAACATATCCAGTGAGCGGCAGTTGTGTGGATGGAAATGCCTTGTTGATGTCAAAGGTCAGAGGAGAATGGGCAGAGTGGTTGGAGATGATAGAAAGGCAACAGTAACTCAAATAACCACTCGTTACAACCAAGGTATGCAGAATAGCATCTCTGAACGCACAACACGTCAAACCTTGAAGCAGATGGGCTACAGCAGCAGAAGACCACCCGGTACTAGCAAGGTGTACCTAATAAAGTGGCCGGTGAGTGTATATATATATAGATATATATAGATATATCTATATATATATCTATATATTTATATATATAGATATATATATGTGTATACATACTGCTTTTGCCATGTCTATATGCTATTATTTTTATATGTTACATATGGTTATAAAACATGTAACAACTTGAGTATCTTCCGTTTACAATGAAAAAATACCAATAAAAATTATTTTAAAAAGAAAAAAATTATACTTAAAATTATACTTTTATTCTTAAACTACAGATGTGATTGATTTGCGATTATGATTATTTTCCTTATCGATTAATCTGCTGATTATTTTCTTGATTAACAGATTAATTATTTGGTCTATAAAACATCAGAAAACAATGAAAAATGGCCTTCATACTGACAGTCCAAAACCACAAAATATTAATTCACTATAATCTAAGACAAAGTAAAGCAGCAATTTCTTACTTTTGAGAAGCTAAAAAGTTCTGTATTTTTTATTTGATCAATGACTTAATTTACCTCTGATCGACTAATCCTTGCAGATCTATTCGTGACTGAAAAAGTAAATGAGCTGTACATCTTTTTAGAGTAACTGAGATCTGAGGAATCTCATTTTTTTCTGCTTGTGGTCTCACTTGACTCTTGGACCTCGGTACCTCTGAACTGAGAGCTGACCCTTTGGACCTTTGGTGTCAGTGACCCAACACCCCAGACAAGCCATTGGCCGTCCAGCATTTAGGTGATTTACTGGATCGTGTCTCGTTTGTGCACACAAGCATGTGTTTGTGTGTGTGTGTGTGTGTGTGTGTGTGTGCGTGTGTGCGTGTGCAGACGAGAATATTTCCCTGTATGTCAGAGATTAGTTACACCGGGCTGACATTACACACCAGCCTGGTGAAGTTTGTGGAGGCAGTTATGTCAGCGAGAAGCTTTACCTTAATGTCAGATGTCATGGCCAACCTCTGCTATCGTTGACTTTGGCCTGGAAATGACAGATTAAATATTAAGCCATAAGTAAATATACATCTTTATCTTGGTCGTATACACATGGCTGCACAAGATGCTCACACTTAATTTAAAGAGAAGAAACACACAGATTGACTTTCTATCAGCCTTTTCCATCACATTCTGTAGATACTAATGGAGGGAGCTTTCTTGTTTCAGTATCTTAACTGACTAAATGATATGAAGTTGCACTGAGTGTATGTGAGAGTGAAATGGCTCCAGGCGTCTAGCAGCCACCAGTTGTAAATAAAATAACAAATTGTCTGAACATTCTCCGTGTTGTTGTGCTGAAGTAGAAAAAAAAAAATCCAAAAATGGCACTGGACTGTATGTACTTTAAAATGAGGTCACCTTTCTTTAGGCAGTGTTGAGTTGCTCTGCTGCTGCTCTTGCTCAAGTCTGTAAGTAAGACGGGCAAATATTAATAACAATAATGCTTAGATGCAAGAAAAAGAGCAAGCATTAAAACTCTTAAAATATATATATAGCATAAGAAAAAGCATAAAAAATAATGAAGATGAGGTTTAATTAATGGATACATTAATGGATTGATGTATATAAGAGGGTTTTATTTATTGTTGTTAAACACTTAAAGTGAGATTATGTATCTTTTGAAAGAAGAAATAATACAATCCTCCTCCAAATTAAAAGTTGCATTCACAACAACAACAACAACAACAACAACAACAACAACAACATAATACATTTTTATATAAAATCACATGAACATCTACTGCTCACCTTTCCCTTTGTGCTCGTACCTTCTCGTCATCATACCTTTAAAAAATGACAATAGAAATGTCGGACTGATGTATCATTACATCAACATACTAACTACAGCATACAAAGAAGCTAAAAGTTATAGAAGTTATAGGGCGCTATTGTAAATCATATGTTTACTGAGTTTAAGTATTCACTGCAGGTCTTCCCAAAGCCTCTGGTTAACTCACCCAGCTAAAATTCCAAGGCACAGCCACCCACAGTTTGATTAAAAACCAATATGAGTTTTTACTTTTTAGAAATCCTAAAAGAGTTCTCACACCTTTTTAAACATCAAATTCAAGAATTGTTTTAAGGACTTTCCAGGCCCAATTTCCTCAAATTCAAAAAAAACAACACAGCATAGTTTGAGACACGGATCAAGGTTAATTACTGTTACAATAATAATAATAATAATAATAATAATAATAATGTGGTCTCTTCTTGTTCTCTAACGCAGTACAGCAAAACAAGTAAATAAAATATCAAAATAACTTAAATTTCTATTCTTGCAAAAAATATATAAATTCAAGCACTTTCAATGACCCATGTCTATATCTATTTTTTAAAAAAAAACACAAATTCACAAACTTTCAAGGATTTGAAGGCCCCATGGGAACCATGTGCGTAGCACGTGAATGTCATGGGTTCTTTTAGTATTATGTTTGAGATACCTGATGTGTGCAACAACAGACAGAAAGTCTGAATGCTGCTTTAGAGTAGTGACTGCTAGCATATTGCACATTATCTCCATCATCTACTGTTTCAGCTGTTCCAGTACATTCAAATAAACAGTGAGAACTACAAATGCTGACAATGACACAGACTAAATATTGATGAATGAAACACAGCTTGGCTCAGGTTGAGTTCTCTCAGGGTGTTGTTACTCTAAGCATGCAATACATAACATGGGCTGTGATAGACGTGTTTAGTGTCTCAACGGTGACCCTTGGTGGCTCAGAGTACTTACTGCAACACACACTCAGGGATCTGTACGTGCTCCATGGGGATGATCTGACCGAGCTCCTGCAGGGTGTGAACGTAACGGATCTTATCCATGAACTTCACGCTGCAGAAAACATCAACAACATGCAATTATTGTCACAAATTAATATTACAAAATGACTGACGGTTCAGACTTCCACTGTATTGTTGAATGCCCTCTCATTAATGACTTCTGGGTCAAAGTATGTAAAGAAATTGACATTATATTTAAGAAAGAATTGTCCCTCGTACCTATTTGGTGGATTTAAAGACTCTGTCCCTACAGTCTCGCATTGGATTCAGAGTGTTATTGAACTTATTCCTTTAGAAGATAAGCTGCTGGCTCAAGGACAAACTTTTTTTTCACATCTGGGACTCCTTTCCGGACTCTGGCAGACCGTTTTTGTGTCAAATTATTGATTTCTTAAGTAAGTAGCTGTGTATTAAGTGGGAAAAGGTACAGCGAGCCGGCCTGACAGGGTCGATGCAAGACGGGCAGCATCGCCCTGTCGGGGTTTATTTCACAACAATGACCGTCTCGCTGTACATTATCCCTTACATATAAACATATATTTGTATAAACCTTCTGTCCCCCCCCTTTTTTATGTATGTGTATGCGCATTTATATATGTTATATATTTTTATTTTATTTATTATTGTTTATTTATATATTTTATTTTATTTATTTCATTTATTTTGTTTTTGGCTCTCGTGTGTGGAGAATGTGTTCTGTTTTGAGGGTAAGATGGAAAAGAGGGTACATATTTCTATTATGCTCCTTAATCCTTGATTTTTTGACCCTTTGGAAATCAATAAATATACTCTTTAATATATATCTATATCAGTGTCATCAAGACCAGGCCTTGTAGCAGAGCTCTGTTCTGTGATGGTCTGAATCGATACGCAACTGGATCATTATGTCATGACTTTAATGTATCTTCTGCCTGTTCCTTAGATGTGTTTGGAGAAGAGGTTCTCAGCCACTCAAAGATAGCCTGATGAATTACGAACCACACTGAATGTACCCTCACCTGATGAAAGGTCTCGAGATGGCCAGGACGGTCCGGATGAACCACGTCGGGTGAGCGATGAGGAGACACTTTAGATTCTTCCTCAGTCTGCAGGAGACATTCAAGTGTTTGTGATGCTTTCCTCCTTCTAATAATCATTTCAATCATAATATCATCATTTATCTTTAGCATCAACAACATTAGTTTTACATTCGTGACTCTCTTGTCATTTCCATCACATTTTCCCAAACTGTTTTGATATGTTGTCTGTCTTACTTCCTGTCAATCATCTGGTAGCATCTCTTCAGCCAGCTGATGCCGGGCATCTTCCTGCGAGGAGTCGCTCCGTTCAGGTAAACAATCATGTAATCTTCTGCCACCAGCAGCTCCAGGCTGCTCACAACGTACCTGAGGACAGAGCAAACAAGCTCAGATCGGACTCAAGACTGTACAGTAACATACAAGATGAAAACTCTTTACTTGACCGAATTCCTATGTTCACATTAAGTGGAACCAATCCAGATATGTACTTCACAAAGTCATGAAGCCAAGATAAGTGTTGTTAAACTTATTCATCTTTCATTACCAGCATGTAATGTTAATACTCGTTTCAAATAGGATTCGACATGCATATTTTATGGAGACATGTTCTCCAGTCACGTCCTTTGATCAATTATACAGTGAAGAAAAGAATAAAGTAGAAGAATATTGTTATAAAAAGGCGCATAATACAGCATGCTGCTGTCAAAGAGTCCCTTAAGAGACCAGAGGGGATCTTACAGGAAGAGATTCTCCATGATGTACGTGTAGTCCTCACAGCCGCTGTCAGGAAGGTGGCAGGCTGCAAACACGATGATGGCATTCAGACCCTCGCCATAGTAACCTGAAAGAGGAGAGAGAGACACACACATTCAGTATGATGGCAGCTGTATTGGCAGAGTGGTATGACACTGGCTGCATCATCATGAGGTCTGAAAAACTATGAAAACCCCAAAAATATTATATGCCAAAATTACTTTATTTGCATGTTGTATTTCAGTTGTATGTTATATCAGTCGCTCACAACTTTTCTTTTCAATGTTTACTTTCATTCATGATTTGCTTGTTGTGGGTTGGGTCTGGTTAACGTCATTAAACATATTTTCAATGTGAAGCGCGTGAGTTTCCTTTCTCTGCATGAAATGTGCCGTATAAATAATTTTCTTTTCTTTTCTTCCTCTACGAGTTCTAATGTCCTCTTATGGTCTAAATGTTGTTTCAGGCTTTTCCAACCTGATAGGACTATTACATTCCTGGTGAAGACTTGTAATAACTGGCACAAAAGCTATTCAGAAATTCAAATATTTAGCAAGTACAAAAATCCATTATTCGTGTTTAGCACAGGTGAATTAAATGCACTAAGGTTTTTCTATTATTTTGTCCACCATGCACTACATTTATATCAATGAGAGTAGACAAAATAATAGAAACACATGTCAGTATAATACAGTTTAAAAACACCACAAACTACGTCCTCTAAAATGATCATAAAGTTGAGAACTTAGAGAGCATTTTTAAGAGAGCCAATCATCCATCCATTATCTGTAATTGCTTTTAATCAGGAAGCTGAAGAGCTATGAAATAGCATACCAAAGCCTGGTTGAAAGCATTTTGTCATTTAACACAACAGCATGGTGTTGAGTGCCAAGAGCAAAAACAAGCTCTTCAAGATAGTTAATATTGCATGGAAGTTGATTGACAAGTCAAAGAAAGAACTTTGCAATATATTTGACAGTGCTGTACACAGGAATGCTAAACACATAGCTGCAGATACCTCACATCCACTACACTCAAAACCTGAGCTGCTTCCGTCTTACCTTCAATTTAGAGTCCCAAAGATCAGCCGCAACATAAATAAGAAGTCTTTTATTCCCCATGTCATACAGGCTTTGAACTCAGAATGACTGCATTATATTTAAATAACTTTACGTTATTTTATAAGATGTGCTCTCTTTTATTATTTATATAACGAGCTGCTACATGCCCATTGTACTACTGTATATATTGTATATTTGCATGTATTAATGGTGTGTTTTGTTATGTGAATTGTATGTAACTTTTCTGTATTCATAAGTCAATGACACATTTCCACTGAGGTGGACAATAAATCTATCTATTTAAGTTGAATCAACACCGCTCTAAACTCTAAACTCTTCTTCCAAGTTCATAATATTTGCATAAAAAACTTACTGCTATATCATCAACTTTGATCTAAAACTGTCCTGCTAGTACTGGTGTTTCAAAACCACTGTTGGATGAATCCTAACACACACACACACAAGCTCCCTGTAAACACAGACACTCAGGTATTTAAATACAAGTACACACTGGTTTACTAACCTCCATGTGTAACCACCCTCAGGTACGATCGGATGACCTGCATGTCAATCCGCTGCTCCTGGTCACCGATGATCACTGTTCGCCACAGACGACCTGATGAGTCTCTCTCCTCTTCACTTTCACCTGGAAGACGCTTGGCATTGGCCACAGGAGTGTCATCTGGACACAAGGTGACACAAAGATGGTCAGAGTGTTTAACCTTCCTTCCCCACCTGCCTTCCTTAACATATTTGAAGTCAGCATGAGGCAGATAAGGGTCAAGGAGTTGGAACTGGCTGTCACTGCCTGCTATAAATCTTCAACGTGATTCATAGCTTGTAACTAAGACTGCCCACTCTTGGTCGATTAGTTCCAAGAAAGTTATGAGCACATCTCTGTTAAACACAAGATTTAAAGTAGTGATTTTGTGTGATTCTTTGTGGATTACATCAACTAATCGATTAGTTGACAAAAATCGTATGAGTGTTAGTTGACTGAGAATTTCTTTGGTCAAGGACACAGAGGACACAGCAGTGATGGAAATATTTCCTTAAGAATCAAAACATTCAGCTGCTTTAGACATAATTTGGTGAATTAAGAAAAGCAGCCTTGACTTTCTAGCCAAGCAGTAATCACGATATTCAGTGTTTGTTTTCATTTTTGCTGTATTTGACAGTTGAATGGACAGCCGGAGGGAGATAACATATGACGTCTGAGTCCCTTGACCTTAAAAAAAATGTGTGCTTTCCTCAATATTGATCATCTAAAGTTGTCAATATCATTTGACCTCCGTCTGACCTTCCCACTCCAGCTCGTTGCCATTGTTGAGGAACTCCAGCGAGTCGGTCTCATCAGGAGTCTCGATGTCGTCTACGTTGATGTCCAGGTCGTCGGGCGTTTCCAGAAACTCGTCAGACAGCACCGACCCCTCGCTCTGATCCAGGGACAGGTTCATGTCGGGGGCGACCAGAGTGCGACGCTTACGCTGGGCCATGGACTCGCCCACGTTCAGACTGGTGGGAGGATCTGGACAGGCGGGCCAGTAAAGTTTAGATACAGTATATAGCAGAGGTGGGACCAAATCATTGTTTTGCAAAGTCACAAGTAAGTCTTTACATTCAAGTCCCATGTCAAGACAGACAAGTCCTGTGTCCTAAATTTTGAGTCCTAAACAAGTCATAAAACGCTCATCAAATGTAATGCCATTTTTAAGGTATTATTTGCAACAATTTCCTAAAAAAACAATGTAGAGACTGATACAAAAAGAATCCCTCTCAATCATCATTTACGCCCCACTAGAAGTGTGTGGTGCTACCTGTATCTACAGAGACCCTGCAGCCCTCTGCCTGTATGTTCTCTTTTCTTTTTATTTTGATTTACTCGGGACGCTTCTGGTTGTCTGCAAACAGCCTTTGGGCCCCACGTGGGGGTGTAACCCCCAGCAAATAACAGCACGCCGCCCGCTCAGGTGGTCAAACACCACCGCTTTGTCACGCCTCAAGTCCCACAAGTCCCCCTTTAGATGCCTTGCGGCCGTATTTGATGGATGAGAACGGATTTGTTACATCGCTGTGAGTTCCCATGTTCCTCTGTCTCTCCTCTGCTGTGTGCTGCTATCGGTGTGTCAGTTTGACCGTGGCACACACACACCAGGCAGAGAGGACAGCCTGCCTTTCGGCTGCATTCATTCAAAATCCGGCAACTCGGCACCTTCCCGCAGGGTTGTGCGGAAGTGTGCACAGTTAGTCGCGTGTTTATTTGTGTTTTAGAAGGTAACTACCGTGAAACAATAAAAAAAATAACGTTTTATTTCTCTGACTCACTGCTTTGTACCCACTAACAGCACTCTCACTCCGTTCACTCTATAGCTCACTCCACCATCGCTGCTCTCTCTCCATCTCGGCTGGTGGCCAACTTTGAATGCTGTGTGTTTACAAACACCAACCGACAACTGTTACATATTACACCTCTAACAACAGAGTAATAATATATTCAATTTACAAAAATCATGAGTGCTTTTAAAAAAATTTTTTAAAACAAGTGTGTATCATAAAAAAAGATCTGGGGGATTAAGTGTTGACTTGCTGGGGATGGATAGCGTTAACGTGAGTTGATTCAGGAAATCAATTGATTAGTGGCACACTTTTTAAATATGATACTTTTTACTAATCTTTGGGCTTGGGGGGAAGGTATCAAGTTTAAAGTCAAAAGGCTCAAAGTCCAAGTAAAGTCATGGTGTTAAAGTCCAAGTTGAGTTGCAAGTCAAGTTTTGATTTTGTCAAATCAAGCCTAAAATCATCAAATTGATTGTGACTCGAGTCTGACTCGAGTCCAAGTCACGTGACTCGAGTCCACACCTCTGCTACAGTATATAGTTAAATATATAGTCAATGCTGTGTATTTATTCCACTTACTGGTTCTGTTGTCAGAGAGGCCACATGAAGAATCAACATATCCATCTTCTGGTAGTGGCCTGCAGAGAAAGACATCAATATACAGCATAAATACAATACAGTAGAAATAAAACATGAAATGACATACAGTATATTGGAATCATAGTTTCTCTCTGGCCTTTTGTTTTTTCTGTTACCAAGTTAATGATTGCTTTGGTCTTTTTGTAATTGCTAGTTATAAAGCATTAACATTCAAATCAATTTGCTGTGATAAAAAAGTGAAATAAACTATAAAGTGTGAGCATTTTAGCTCTCAGTCTTTTGTTGTTGGTGTGGTGCTATTATTTAACAAGAGTGTGTCCTTGGAAACAATATGTGTTGTTTGAGAAAATACTGTAATTACCAACTCCCCTCTGACATTATAATAAGACAGCTGAACCCTCAGTGCTGGGGGCACAAGAGGGCTAGATTATACTGTAGTAGATAGCACACACACACACACACACACACACACACACACACACACACACACACACACACAGACAGAAACATACAGAGACAGAGAAACACACAGACATTAACACAGTCGTGCATGCATAGACAAACACGCCCTAAAATACCACAAGTATGGGCGAGCTGATGGAGCTGTTGAGATAATTGCTGTTATTATGTTGTCAGTAGCTTTGTCGAGGTAAGTTAAAGACAATTCCCACAGATATTCAAGAGTGGATTAAACAGTGAGAAGAGAAAAACGATTTACTGTGTAAAAGCAGTTTCT
Source organism: Sebastes fasciatus (assembly GCF_043250625.1). Taxonomy (NCBI): domain Eukaryota; kingdom Metazoa; phylum Chordata; class Actinopteri; order Perciformes; family Sebastidae; genus Sebastes; species Sebastes fasciatus. The sequence continues at coordinate 25,100,193 of NC_133805.1, forward strand.
CTTCTATAAGACTCCTGTTTAAATTGTTATACAGTATGTGCCCATTACTCTTCTTATCTCTAATGACATGTGTTGGTATTGTATAAACATTAGCAGACTGAGCTACCAGGATACCATTGTTATATTATTATACTTTATAAATACAACTTGCAGCAGACAGATATAGTGTGAAACTACTATGTAATAAACTCTAAATATGTTGTGAATACACTGGATGTCCTTATAAATAATCTGTTTCTTCTGCTCAAACACATTTCTCTCTGCTGCAGAAGTGATTCTTGCCAGTAAAACAGTGGTTGGCCGACTATTTTTCCATTGCTGGACACCGTGACGTGTTTGACTTGTCCTCATTTTTTAGTTCTCTGTGCAAGCTGCTATTTAGTTCACTGGCATGATCCGACATAATCACGTAACACTACATCAAGGAAAGAACACACCTGCCGCCTTTCACCATTCAAAACACGTGACTAACTTCCCATCATAGCTGGGCCTGTTTGTCAAAGCCTCCACACAAATCAGACAAATTGCTCACACACACACACACACACAGAGAGAGAGAGAGAGAGAGAGAGAGAGAGAGAGAGAGAGGAAGAGAGAGAGAGGAGTACCTGGGGAAGTCTTCATCCTGCCACTCGTCCTTAACCTCCATGTTGTCCATGCGTAAAGTGGCTTCTGCTGTACCCATCCTCTGCCAGGGAGGACGGGCTTCAGCTCACTGTGGTTGACAAACAAATGAAACAATGTCATTCAGCAGGAAGCCACATGTTGAAATATTGTTAAAACAAACAGTACCTGCTGCTGTCTTAAAGGGGCACTCCACCTATTTTACGCAACCCTGATGATTTCATCAGAATAACCGGAATTTTGAGACTTATAATAATTGAGATAAACCAGTCAGACAGACAGCCAGTGTTCAGACTGAAGGTGTGGAGTTTGGAAGACGAGGGTGTTTACCAGACAGGGAGGGTTTAATTAAAGACACTATCCGGTTGCATTGTGGGAAATGTAGGATTCAGTGTTTTTTGGAGCTTACTTGGACCATACTAGGGAGGAAAAATGAGGATAGATTTTTTTATTAAAGATTCAATTTTTACCGTTTCTTTTTAAATCTGTCTGTCATGTCAAACAACCTTATGGAAGCAGTATACTAAATTGCTAGAATAACCCTTAAAGCTGCAGTAGGTAAAATTGGAGAAAATATGATTTAAAAAAACGTATTTTTATAAAACAATCACTATACAGTATTCTGACAGTAGTGCATGAGACAGGAAATCTGAAAAAAAGATCATGTGCCTCTGTGTCCTCCGGTGCTCCTAATGGCATCTGCAAGTTTTCACAGACCAGAAAAAAACAGCCAATCAGAGCTGAGGTGGAGCCTTGCCGTCTCTGAGCAGCTGTCAATCACTCACGAACTACGATCAAACGGTCAAACTAGGCAGCGCTGATCAAATATGAATCAATATTCTGTTACTGTAATGCCTATTTCTTGCCTCAAATGTTTTCAGAAACATCTTGTAGTGTACTGTTTAGCTGTAAAATGAGAAAGTTTGTGACCTGGCAGCCATGTTGAGATCAGCTGAGGAAACACCAAGCACTGCCCGCCAGCCTTTCTCATTTTACAGCTAAACAGTACACTAGTCACGGGCTAGATTTTCTAAAGCCTGAAAACAGAGCCATGAGGAGGTGCAGAAGTCTAGTTTTCTCTCAGAACACTTGAATTACAATATGCTGAAAGGTTATTATGGATGTTTTGCTCAATGATGCCAAAAATATTCTGCCTACTGCAGGTTTAAAGAGGCCAAGTAAAGGCCAATTTATCCACAATATATAGCTTTAGAAAGCTGTTAGAAAACGTAACATGGGCGTAATGACGAATCCAACATCACAACAAAAAGTCAATTTCTTGAAACACTAGTACTATTTTGCCATGGTAATAATTGTCACAATGTCATAATAAATACAAAAATGTAAAAACTAAGACCCAGTGGATTTCCTTTTCCTACATCTCTGGGGAAAGAGACACAAATATAACACCACATTGCTCATACAGCCCCTCAGGGCGATACGAGAAAATCATCTGTGCTGCCATAAAGCATATAATCATCTGAACTTCCATATTTTACATAACCAAATCAGAAGTCTCCACCTAAAGCCTTTTCTTGGTATGTGACGTAAAGCTTTACTGTGTCTCATGTTTGTGTTGGTGGTTGTTGAGGGCTGTCATACAAGGATCAGTCATGCACAGAGTGAACATCATGTATGAGTCTTGTATCGGAAATGTGCGTATGGGGGGAGGAGTGTCCATACATCACTGTCCCAGCCAGAGTTCATGCTGCGGCAGACGTAACCACAGTCCATTTGTCCACTGGGATGGCACTGATGTGCTATAGTGAGACACATCAGAGACTAAAAAAAGCCGAGGTCTAAAAGGCACCGGCCCTCAGGCTACATGCTGCTGTGTTGTGATTGGATTCTAAAACGATGGGTGAGAGTGTTTACACTGTGCTATCCCATAAGAAAGTCGCAGTGTTTGATATGAACTTGATGGGGGAAATCCTTAAACATCACTTTGATAAAGATCCTTTTGGCTAAGTCACACGTTGAGTCTCCTTCCTCTGTTCTCTGTTCACTCTGATCTTTAAAAGCTTTGTGGAACAGATTGATCATTCTCCCTGCTAAATAAAGAATGAAAGAGGGGTTGTGCCTTGCTGAGAATAAAGTGGAAAATTCACACGGAAACCGGCGCAGATCAGTGCGTGTGGTCTGCTGTCTGTGCAGATGTCTCTTGCCGAGGCTCAGCTGCTCATACAGTGAACTGCTGATTGATGGACGCAAAGTAATGATGCAGGAGCACGTGTTTGGTAGGGATTTGAGTCCAGATGGCAGAGCAGCCTTCATTTCCCAAACACTATCTCGTGACCTATTCACTGCGTTGTGTCTAATAAACCAAACACCTACTAATCTGTCTCAGAGGTGGAAAGCAAATAGCTGAAAGTGCTATATGTGGAGAGCATTTTTTTTTTTAGTTTTTAAGTCTCTTTCTTTGACAAGCAAATTTTAAGTGGAGCAGAAGAGCTTCAACTTGAATAGAACATCACAGCATTCCTTCCTCCTCTGCATTTGGAAACATTTACATGGCTTGCAGCTTGGAGATAAGCATCAATAGAGCCACTGATGATAAAAAAGGCAAGGCGAGGGGATACATCACGAGTGCAGCCTTCCTCAACTTGTTTTGATTGCAAATTTACAGACAAGAAAAGCCCCAGTTATTTGGCTTCAAATCATAAGTATTTCTTCATAACATTAAATATGTATGACTAAATAAGCAGCAAGCAAATGTAAAAACATATTTAGGTATCATTTAATAAGAGTTTAACACTTGAAAACTCAGCTAATCCGCTTCGTCAGGACTGAATGGGCTGTGGTTTGATCAGATTAAAATCCTGATAGGTGCACGAAAGTAACCACCTTTTTTCCAAATGAGCTCTGTCCACTTCAAGCAAGTGAGAAGAGCACAGAGAAACATAAATATCTAATGTAAAATAATAAAAAATGTTTTAAATTTGTCAGGAAACGGTGTGTTCATGTAGGTTACTTATATAAAGAAGCTGACTGAGACATTTTCAGGGCCTTAAAATGTGTGTGAAAGGAGAGAAGCTACTCTGTCACGACTGCCATCCTTTCCTCATCTGACAAATGGAAACAGACACTGTCTCAATAATTTGAATCACAAACAGTAGCATGACGAAACAAAGCATTAAATATGTCATTGATTGAGAATCTACCCCCTTGAAGAGAGGCACTTTATCCAGCCAAAACCAGCCAAATCATGGCTCATGTAAATGTACTCACATAGTGTGATGATGAGGAAGACTTCCTCTTCGCCGTGTTGACAGCTTCCCTGTTTTGCTTTCAGACGCTCCTCTTTGTTTTCCTCCTCCTCCTCCTCCTTAAATCTGCCTGAGCAGAGTGAGCGTCATCACTGTTTACATCTGCAGGTGGGACACTGGTGTGTTCAGGATCTGGGCTGCTGGATGATTCTTGCTGTTCACTGATGCTCCTAATGGAGGCTGAGAGAGAACTTGTATCCTCCTGTAGAGAGAGAGAGAAGGGTTAAGAGGAGATTCAGGGTCATCACATATCAATCACCATCCTGCTCTCATCTTTTCAGTCTCCTCTGCCAGTCAGATTCCACACAGCATTTTGCTCAAAAGATAATCCTGCCCTTTTAGCTTGTCTCATGATGATCACCCCCTCTCTCTCTCTCTCTCTCTTCCTCCCATTTATTTCTGCTGAATCCCTCATCTACCCCGCCTCCTCCCTCTGCCACCACTAATGCCCCCACCCCAGGCTCTAATCCTGATGTGATGATGTCACCAGTATGTGTTGTGGTGGTTATGTAATCACACCTGCCTACCTTCTCTTTGAGGCTGCAGGGTGTCAGGATCAGCTGTTTTCCTTCTCCTCACGTTCAGTCCATTTTGCATCCATGATTTAACATCTTTCTATCCTCCTATGAGCTGGGAGAGATGGACGTTTCTACTTCACCGCTGTTCCCTGGCAACAGCATCTTCCTCCCTCACAGTCTCTCTCTTGCTTTTTCTCATCACCTCTTTTAAGCTCTCTCGCTCTAGATGAAACCCCTCCTCCACATGAATTCCCCCCTCCTTTTCTCTTGCTCCCTAGCTGTGATCCTCCCTCCTTTTCTCTCCTCACAGCTGCACTGAGCTCTGGGCGATGTCATGACACAGAGTGGCTTCTCTCTTCTCTGGCATTGCACTCATCGCCCAGTGGGGGCAGCCACAGTTTCCTATTCTTCTCCTGCCATTGGCTGCTTGACAGAGAAAAGCATTTCGGGTGTGTTTACAGTTTTCTATTAATAACGGTACTTTGCACAGCACTGAAACACTGCAGCATGCCCCAGACTTGTGACTAAAAGCATTTGTTTTCCCCAAAGATCCGGTATCGCTCAAATGCTGAAAATAGAGTAGATAGCTTTAGGTGTTTAAGAACAGACAGACATTGTTTTGATGGCTCATTTTAAACCTGCAGTAGGCAGAATGTTTTTGGTATCATTGGGCAAAAATTCCATAATAACCTTTCAGCATATTGTAATTCAAGTGCTCTGAGAGATAACTAGACTTCTGCACCTCCTCATGGCTCTTCTTTCAGGCTTTATAAATCTAACCTATGATGGGAGACTTTGGCCAATCACAGGTCATTTCAGAGAGAGAGCGTTCCTATTGGCTGTTCATTCAACGGAGGCAGCTGTCAATCATTCCCAAGCTCCAATCAAACGGTCAAACTAGACAGCGCTGATCAAATATGAATTAATATTCTGTTGCTGTAATGCCCATTTCTCTCCTCAAATTTTTTTTTTTTCATAAACATCTTGTAGTGTACTGTTTATGATGAAGTTTGCTCCGGCTGGTAGGTGGTGCTTGGTATTTCCTCAACTGATCTCAACAATGGTTGCCGGGTCACAACTTTCTCATTTTACAGCTCAACATGTCTCCTGCACTACTGTCAGGATATAGTGACCGTTTTATAAAAATGACTTTTTTGAATCATATTTGCTCCATTTCTCCCCACTGCTGCTTCAATATAAGTTAGTAAATTGTCAGTCTTTGTATCTTATTTCAAAGAAAGGCTTGCCCAGCTTTTAAGTGTGCCATATCTCGTTTTGAATACTTGGCTATCTACAGATTTTTTTCATAGTTAATAAGGTAAAATGATCTTGTAATGTTCTGTTTTATTTTTCATAATAAACTGTACACTCCTGGAGGGTTTTGCAGAGAAAACACACAATCTTGTTTCAGTTCCAGGCCCACACTGTATTGTGTTTACTTTTATTAAGTATTAAATAGTTCTCTATATATTTATATGCAACGCCCATGTGTAACTGGGTCACTGAGATATTTTTTTGTCTTGCGTGTTGACTGTCCTGCCACCAGATGGTAGTAGAGTGTTCGCTATGAAAGACACCTGCAGTGCCATAGATACTTGGGTTGGACTGACCTCTTGATAACCTCATGTAAAGCCTGTGTTATGTTTTACAAGGTTAATATATGTTGCATTCTAACATATGGGCTGTTACCTTAAAGTCTTGTAGACTATTCAACAATATAATTTGGAGTTTGAGAATAAAATCGAAGAGTATAGGATAGTAGTTGATGTTACTAATGGGGATACAAAACACTTTCTCTCTATATCTAAAAAACAAACAAACATACACTAACCCAACCTAAGGCCTGTGACAAATGAGACAAATGTCATTCAAGAAAACACCAGTTACAGTATGCAGGCACAAACTGATATATATTATAATTAATAACATCTATGCTCTATTTGCAAATATTGTCAGCCTATACTAGTTTTATCAAATCCTAAAGTTTAACATTTTATATCAAACATACTGTACATAGAACACCATCAGGATGTGTGCTGTTAATTCCTCCTGCTCCTCATGTACTGAGGGTTACGTCTCAAAAATTCATCACTCCTCCTGATAGCAGATTAAGCAGGGGCAACTAATTCACTTCCTAACCTCTGTTCCACTAACACCTGTAGTCACAGAGAGTTTCTTTCACTGTTTTTTCTGAAGAGCTAAAACATGTTCCTGGGGATAACTGTCCATATTGTTGGATTTATTATGTACAAAAGTGCTTACAATAACCTGACTGTTGGATTTGTTATGAATAGAGTGATTGTGAGGAAAGGGAGGAGGCAGGTGCTGTTTTTCTTTTGCAAGGTCAAGAAGAGGAAGGAGTCAGAAGGAGATAACGAAGAAGACATGCAGCAGAAACATCACGTGCCATAAGCTCATGAATATTAATATTGTGTAAACCATGAATAGGCTGGATCAGGGATAGCTCGGGGTTCAGACTTCACGAACTGACCCATGCACTGTATGTTGTCAGGGACACGTAGACTGGATCCAGATATCTGTATACTCTTTTATTTTTACTTATGCAACATTGATTGTTCGGAATAAATTGTATTATTATGCTTTAACCCGTCTGTTTGGAAAATCTCTTTGTCATACAAGATTAACCAACACGTAACTGGGCCTTGACCTCTTGGAGGCAGAAGGCCAGTTCCTTCAATATTGTAAGCTAAATGATTATCTACTACTACTGTATACTGGGTAGTCAAACACACCTCATCAATTTAACAAAGACAAAAAACAAGTATTTTGTTATCATGTCACATGAATCTTAGTCATTGGATACAGATGTTATCAAGCCTCATGAAGCTCAGAGCAGGGTGCTTTCTTCCACCAAGTTTTGTTCTGCAGGAATGGAGCGCTGCAGCTCATGTCTGGACAGATGCTGCACTACACCCACACCGATGCAGTCACCCAGCACATTGATGGTAGTCCTTAGACGATCCCTAGAAACAAACAACAAGATCTGAGGCTGTAGTAGGAACTTGTCAGTGTGACTTTAACACAACTACACACAAGTTTAGGGTGGTTAAAAAATGTAAAGTTACAGGATACTTTTATGGTGAAAGTTGGTGACAATAACATTATTCAGTTGAAAATATTCTCATAGTTTTAGAATTCTTGCCATTTAAAATAGAAACGATAAAAAGTTAGTTTCTACACTTCAATAGTATTGTATTTTTCTACTTGTAAACAGACCTCTGAAAAAGTGAAGATAAAATGATTAAACTTTCCAAAAATGTTCTCACTCTCAAGATCTGAAACTGATATTGGTTGAATGTGCACTCACAGGATCCAATCCATCATAAAGAGCAGGGATATATCTTTAGTGGGCAGTCCAGCTGATTCCAACACAATCATCATGGTAACCATGCCGGCCTGTGGGATGCCTGCTGCACCAGTGCTTGCAGCTGTGACAATCAAACTGAACAGGAGAAACAGTGATGGTTACGTAATGGAATCCTTGTTAGTGTATAAGAAAACAGGCACAACCCATTAACAGTGCACTTAGTCTTGACCACTTATGTTTGTGGATCCACATACCGAAATGTTTCTTTGAGAAGAAACCTATGGGAACTAGTCCGATGTAAGGACTCTAATTTTCCATATCTTCATCTGCTGATGCCTTATTTATACTTCTGCAGAAAAGCTTGTGCGGAGCTTCCACAGAGCCACAGAGATAATTTGCGGAGCTTGCAGAGACACACTGCGCACCAAAACACGCACAAAAACACGCCACAGAAGTTTGATTGGGCATCAGAGCCAAGACAAGTACCTCACATCCATTACAACAACAACAACAACCTTATTACGTCTAGACACAGGAGCTCCTCCTGATCAACCAACTTTTCCATAATTGTTTTTCCAGCCATGGAGATTTGTTGGGCCAAACTTATATTGAACTATTGACTCATGGCTATCAAATAAATGAAAGACCAACTGACAAAGGATTTGAAAATCACGGGTCCAAAACAAAATGAAATAACATGCTACACGTAATCCTTCACAGTACCATGTATGCCTGGCGTGCATGAGATGTGCCTGCACCAGCCCGCACAGAAAGCATAGGTGCACAGCCACAGGAGTATAAATCAGGTATGTGTTCGGTAACTCATAGAAATACGTTAATGGATTAAATAGAGAAAAATATTTGAGCAGTCTGAGCTCAATGTGGTTTGAGCTTACCTGAGGACAATGATCTGACCCAGGTTGAACTCCATATCATTAACCTGGGCAATGAATAATGCAGCTACAGCTTCATAGAGTGCTGAACCATCCATGTTCATTGTGGCCCCAATAGGGAGCATGATGCGTGTCACTTGTTTGTCCATGTTGTGATTTTCCTCCATACAGTAGAGGGTAACAGGTAGGGTTGCAGAACTGTGAAAAAACTTTAGGTTAGCAGAGAACCGGGGCTACCCTGGTATCCTAAAGTTCTCTTTCAAACCTTGCTCGGTATCTCACTATAGGACATGTAGCCCACTTCAAAGACCATAACGCCTCGACCCACACGGGTCGACACATAAAGCCCTCCCCATGGGCTAGCAACACGTATTTAATAAGAACCAACACTCAGCACTGAGTGAGCCAGTGAAGGTGCAGTCACATACAGGTGGTAAAACCAAATAAATGTGTGTAGGGATGCCCAACTGGCAGCAGCACAGATGTCATTCACAGAAATGCCCCCGAAAAGGGCTCATGACATGGCCAAATTCCTGGTGGAGTGAGCCCCGTTTCCGAGGGCTACAGTCCACGACTCTCATAAGCCGGAATTATAGCCTCCACCACCCAATGTGACAGGGGCCGGGGAGTCAGAACCTTCCTTTTGTAAGAAGGGGCCCAAAGGCTGAAAGAGTTGGTTGAAAGCAAACAGCTCCAACATGGGGCAGCTGTAAAAAGACTTGCTAACTTTAGGCACAAAAGCTGGGTTAGGGCACATTACCTTCGTATAATCAGGGGAAAACTGCAGACAGGATGCGTGCAGAGACAACACATGTAACTCACTTATCAGTTTAGCTGACATCAGTGCCAGCAACAGGAAAGTTTTGAGAGGGCAGCTTTAATTCAACACATTCCACGGGTTCGAAAGGCAACCCTGAGAGTTCATTTTCTTCATGCACACCGGGATGGCATCCAACGATGCGGGCCAGTCAACAGCCAACCTGGTCGCCGCTCGTTTACACACCTTGTGCAGGTCAACTTCGCAGGGGGCAGGGGAAGGCTGCGCCTCCCTGACAATGGAGCTGCTGGGCCGCAACTGAGCGGGGGGAAGGATGGCATCTTCATCATCCACCTCATTCTCGTCGCCGAGGAGCGGGTCAACCTCATCTTCGTCGTCGTCTCCGTCCTCTGAGTCGAGGAGTTTGCTGAACAGTGGGGGAAACTGTGTATCAGGGTCCCCCATCCCCTCTCCCCAGTCCGTACTAGCTGCAGCGGGTTTCTCTCTGGGCTTCACCAGCATGGCACAGGAGTGATCACAGGACTCTGAGTCCGCAAGCAAAGCCTGGGCGTTTTCACCTCCCATACATGCGATGCAGAGGGGGTGGGGGTCTCTCCCTGAGATGGTGAATCCACAAGTGGCTGGGTAAAGGCAGGACTCAACATCCTTAACCTTGCCACTACCAGAGTTTCCCTTAGAGGATGCGGTGGTTACCATAGCTAATAGCTAAAAACGGACAAACAGCTCACCTCGACATGCTAGCTTGTCCTGTAAGAGATAGAAACAGATAGACATCCAGCACAAAAAGGAAAAAACCCACCAGAACCTACCTACAATACAATTCCTCTTAACGAAATATACATCCTGAAACTCCTGACACCAGATCTCCACGTTCGATGACTAAGTCGACGGCTGCGTCAGAGAATAGTTAAATGAAAATCCGGATGTCAGGACAGCTGAGGAGCTTGTATGATCTATCTTCACAGGGAAGAAAGCGAGAATGACAGACAGGATGCCACGGGCGTTTACAAAGGGAGACAGGCCAGTCCGTGCATCTCAAGATGATTGGTCTATCTCCCGACAGACATTGTGTTATTGGAGCTTCCATGTTTGGTCATGCCTGAAGAGGCTTCCCATAGTGAGATACCGAGCAAGGATTGAAAGAGAACTCATGTAGTATATAGAGTTAGCTACCATTCGACCATTGTTCATTTGGCTGCTATGTGTTATATTTAATATCAAGACTCAGACTCACCTTGATGAAGTGCCAAAGGCGGTGTTGAGAGCCTGGAGTAGACCAAGCATAAACCTGAAGGGATTCTTTCGTGTGACCACGAAATAGATGAGGGGAAGGGTGAGGAGGCTGTGGATTAAGAGGCCAGTGATCACGGTGAGAGTATACATGGCAACTTCTCGACCTAGCTCTCCAATGTCTGTCATCTTCAAAATCTGTCCTGCCAGCAGGAAGAGCATTCCCACTGGGGTATACCTGTGATACAGAAGTGAGACACAGCAGAGGAGAGGCAGTGAAAGAGGCTCAATGTTGAAGGAGTCAGTGAGTATATCCATATTTGCAGATGATTACCTAGGCAGTAAATCACAATCAACTTCAGGCATGTAACAAACACAGACAATTAATTGTTTATCACATGTCAAAACCTCACCACAAAAACAAATAAAATACAGCATTTAATCAGCACTATAATAAACAGTAAGCACTAGAGGTGAGGGCTGCTAGACCTGAGTCTTTGGAGAGATATCAGCATAAAATTGATAGTTGAAACAAATGAAACGGCGTATTAACAACACACAGCCAGTTCATATTCATGAAAGCCTCCTGTTCTTACCAGATGAATATGTGGACCAGATGCATAATGGCTTTATTCAGGCAGTCAAAGAAATCCCTCAGAGGTTTTCCCTCAGTGCCCATACTGCCCAGGATGAGGCCAAACGCAACAGAGAAGCCCAATACACCCAACATATTAACTCCGTCTACGGTGCCTGGTACTGGTACTGTGTCATCTATAGCGATCCCAGGAATGTTGTTAAGACCAGGTGGTGGAGTGACGATGTAACAACAATTATGAAGATCAGGCAGATGACATATTAAACCAACATAAAGGACACTGGGTTAGACAAACATTTGGTTCCAAATTCCAAACAGGACAAACAAAAAAACAAAACAAAGAAAGGAATCTCACTGTTTTCACTGGTCTGAGTCATATTGATGACATCAAGACTCTTTCCTGTAGAAACACTCCCAGAATAACCGGATTTGTACTAGATAAAAAGTATAAGCAAATGTTAACCGTAGGTAAGTTTGAAACAGTGATGGTATGAATGAAGAACAAATAATAGCCGTCGCAGATCTTACCTTTCGGAAACAAGCTTCCACCAGATTGGAGGGAATCATGTTTCTATAAAGCAAAAACACTGATTAGGTGTTTTAACTGCCAGTTGTATCGTTACAGGTTCCCTGTAAAGAGAGTTTGATACACACCTGATTAGATCTAGAAAGGAATCCACAGTCTGCACAGCCTGTGGATGACCACTAGAGGACACTGAGGCAGTTCTGGATGATTTCCCTGGCTGGATAAGAACAGCTAAGGCAATGCCAGTGAATGCAGCAATAATTGTGGTGACCATGTAATAGCAGAAGGCCCTTAGCCCAATCTTCCCATAAGCCTTCTTGTCCACAGATGAAATTCCTGAAATAAAAAAAAAAAATGGGTTTAATATATGAACATAATTCCATGTTAGATTGATAACTTTAAATATGAATCTATTTTATATGTCAAATAATATTATATATTTATGGGATAATTTAAATAAAAATGTTTTTGACATGTATGTACAGTAAAGAAATATCTTTGAGTCCCTACATACAGTGTTTCCAAGAAAACATTAAAGCATCTTGAATGATAGTCAACTTGCATCATGGAGGTCACAATATCGAACTATGGTGAAATGTTAAATGTCAAAAAACACTCAAAACTAATTAAACTAAACCTTGTCTACTATGTAAACTCAAGATCAATTATTTCAGGGTTGGTTACGTAAAAAGAAATCAGCTAAAGTAAAGAATCATGTTTAGTTTTTAAAGCATTTTAAACACTACATATCTTTTCTGGGGAAACTATAAAGAGAATTTTAGGTAATCTCAGACTCAGTTTGTGAGCCTCAGCTCTACACACAGGCTGTTCTCCACTTTCATTTGTCTTAAAGCTTACTAACACTTGCACCAGCCACTAATGTGGCTATTGATTGTGTTTATCTACTATCATCAGGAAGTTATTACCATGTGTAATGTCCGTCAAACCATTTCTTTATCGATTGATTAAATTGAAAGTCCAGTTTAACCAAGCTGAAGTGTGGCTCTAACCTGCAATCACACTGGAAATGATGAGAGGAAGCACCAACATCTGCAGGAGTCTCAACAGTAGCTCTCCAGGAAAGGTTAAATATTTTACATCCCTGGCTGTCATATTAATGTGTCGTAGCGCAAAGCCCAGGCCAATCCCTCAGAGAAACATAAACACAAGTCAGCCAGTCAGTGCGGCTGTCAAAAGGTGGATTAAAAATAACAAAAGCAGAAGAGCAGCAGCAGATTGCAATCTGTCTTTACAATGAAGAGGTGATGAAGGTAGATCAATGGTAGATTAAAAGACGATTTTCAGGTTTTAACAGACAATAAATTACAATGTTTGAAAAACATTTTCATGTTTCAATAGAGAATAAATTACAGTGTTTGAAAACCACTTACCTAATGCAACACCGGCCATTGTGAGAACAACGAAAGCATTTCTCTTGAGAAAAGCCATAACTTTAGGTCCATTCTGGGATGTAGATACATGACCTGACGGCTTATTACATTTGTGGTATGTTTGGGTTTCCTGGAGTTCTGTAACTTCTACTGAGTCTAACTCAGACAGGTCATTAGGGCTCGGCAGCATCTCTTTCCTGATTAGTCCTTACAACCAGACTGCAGAAAAAGACAGATCTCTTACTAGCATTCATAGAACAAGCACCATTAAGACATTAATCCTAATTGAGTTTACAAAGTTTACAAAAGACATACAAAACTAGAATATACAGCAGGCAGCACGTTAATATTGTGAATATTAATAACATTAATTAACAGCCTGTCTATGTAAGTAACAAGCAAGTAGTATGAGAAGTAAATTAAAAAAAATCTCATATTCTCAGTTTTGTGGAAAAAAGATCACCTTTTAGATGCTCTTCCTTGAACGGTCTTCACGAATGAAATTTGGTTACTACAGTAGTGGATTAACCAGTTCTTCAGCACAATGACTTCCTTTGTTAATATTCATGTATATCTCCGTTTCATAACTATCACTGTCTCTCTCTACATTAAAGGCATAAAAACCCCAAAAATAAAAATGTAAAAACATTTTATTTTATTTAAACTTCAATGGAACTATACACACCTGTGATACAGAAGTGAGACACAGCAGAGGAGAGGCAATGAAAGAGGCTCAATGTTGGAGTCAATGAGTATATCCATATTTGTAGATGATTACCTAGGCAGTAAAGCACAATCAGCACAATCAACTTCAGGCATGTAACAAACACAGACAATTAATTGTTTATCACATGCCAAAACCTTACCACAAAAACAAATAAAATACAGCATTTAATCAGCACTATAATAAACAGTAAGCACTAGAGGTGAGGGCTGCTAGACCTGAGTCTTTGGAGAGATATCAGCATAAAATAGATAACTGAAACAAATGAGTGACAATGTAACAACAATTATGAAGATCAAGCAGATTACATATTAAACCAACACAAGGGACACTGGGTCCAAAACAAACATTTGGTTCCAAATTCCAAACAGGACAAACAAAAAAACCAAACAAAAAAAGGAATCTCACTGTTTTCACTGGTCATATTGATGACATCAAGACTGTAGAAACACTCCCAGAATAACCGGATTTGTACTAGATAAAAAGTATAAGCAAATGCTAACCGTTGGTAAGACTGCTGACAGAGCTAACAGTCTGAACCTGGGGGACAATCAGAGGGTGGACAACGACCCGTTGGTCGGGACGGCGTTATCGTCCGTATGAGAACAGTGCAGAGCAGCGGCTGTGGGCTGGCCAGTGGGGCACGCTTACATGCATGAAAGCGGACTAAAAGCATGTGCGGCCAACCAGGCTATGTACACAAAGCAAGGATAAGCTCGGTTTCCAACACACACAGATGTCAAAAGCCGCAGAAAAATCAAGCAACACTACCCCTATAATTTCCTCTCTCCTATTTCCTTAAACCAGTCATCAACCATTTGAGTCAAAGCAGTGGCTGTCGAATACTTTTCTCTATATGCATGTTGGAAATTTGTGATTAAATTATTATTGGTAAAAGAAGACTGAACCTGTTCGTACACAATTATTTCCATTATCTTACTCAAAATTGGTAATAAACTTATAGGTCGACTATTGGATTCAGAAAACAGCAAAACTTTGGACATTTTCCATGCTTGAGGACATACATTTTCATTAAAAATAATAAAGCTATGGGCCTGAGCAGCTTGCTATCAAGATCAAGACCACTAGAGGACACTGAGGCAGTTCTGGATGATTTCCCCGGCTGGATAAGAACAGCTAAGGCAATGCCAGTGAATGCAGCAATAATTGTGGTGACCATGTAATAGCAGAAGGCCCTTAGCCCAATCTTCCCATAAGCCTTCTTGTCCACAGATGAAATTCCTGAAATGAAAAAAAAAATGTGGGTTTAATATATGAACATAATTCCATGTTAGATTGATAACTTTAAATATGAATCTATTTTATATATGTCAAATAATATTATATATTTATGGGATAATTTAAATAAAAATGTTTTTGACATGTATGTACAGTTAAGAAATATCTTTGAGTCCCTACATACAGTGTTTCCAAGAAAACATTAAAACATCTTGAATGATACTCAACTTGCATCATGGAGGTCACAATATCAAACTATGGTGAAATGTTAAACGTCAAAAAACACTCAAAACTAATTAAACTAAACCTTGTCTACTATGTAAACTCAAGATCAGATGTGTCAGGGTTGGTTACGTAAAAAGAAATCAGCTAAAGGAAAGAATCATGTTAAGTTTTTAAAGCATTTTAAACACTACATATCTTTTCTGGGGAAACTATAAAGCGAATTTTAGGTAATCTCAGACTCAGTTTGTGAGCCTCAGCTCTACACACAGGCTGTTCTCCACTTTCATTTGCCTTAAAGCTTACGAACACTTGCACCAGCCATTAGTGTGGCTACTGATTGTGATCATCTACTATCATCAGGAAGTTATTACCATGTGTAATGTCCGTCAAACCATTTCTTTATCGATTGATTGAATTGAAAGTCCAGTTTAACCAAGCTGAAGTGTGGCTCTAACCTGCAATCACACTGGAAATGATGACAGGAAGCACCAACATCTGCAGGAGTCTCAACAGTAGCTCTCCAGGAAAGGTTAAATATTTTACATCCCTGGCTGTCATATTGATGTGTCGTAGAGCAAAGCCCAGGCCAATCCCTCAGAGAAACATAAACACAAGTCAGCCAGTCAGTGCGGCTGTCAAAAGGTGGATTAAAAATAACAAAAGCAGAAGAGCAGCAGCAGATTGCAATCTGTCTTTACAATGGTATGGTAGATCAATGGTAGATTAAAAGACAATTTTCATGTTTTAATAGAGAATAAATGACAGTGTTTGAAAACCACTTACCTAATGCAACACTGGCCATTGTGAGAACAACGAAAGCATTTCTCTTGAGAAAAGCCATAACTTTATGGTCCATTACACGGTAATCAGAAACATGGTGGTGTCTGGTGAGAAGAGGGCTGAATATCTGGATAGAATTAAAAACATACTTTAACATGTGCTCTCTGGTGTGTAATGTGTTTGCTGAATTATATTATAGGAGATGCTTGGAGTGGTTCCTAAAAGATTGTGAATCTAATTTTAGCGGTACATTTGATCGGTAATGAGCCCCGCATTGTTATTTTCCATGTGTTTTTTTTTTTAACAGAGTTTGACTGATACAGACACCAGCTCACAGCAGGACTGCCCAGCTGTCGAGCAGTTCATGACCAGCTTTAATTACCACGACGCTGGTACTGTTTTCACCTTGTGAGTCTGTTTGTGTCAGAGCCAGGTGTTTATATTTCTGTCTGCGGACAGATTTTGTCACTGCGATATTGTGCCATTGTGCCTGAACTGGAGGGGGTGCACTTGGATGCGGCCTGTAGGCCATTGGCTGAACGAAAAATGTTTTTTCCTTAACTTTTGATTGGGTGGACAATACCCATGTTTGGTACCCCGAGCCACCGCTGGCCTTACCAACTACACAATGCACGTATAATACCTGGAAGTATAATAGCATAACGTGCTATGATTTGATTTGATCCCAAAAAACTTCTCTGGCAAATTAATTTAAGTATAATTTATAAGTATTTCAAGTATAACCCTGTTATGATTATAATTAGTCCAGTGATTATGAAATGGACCTTTCAAACTGCAAACTCGGGTTTTACACAGGAATTTGACTAACGTCATGGTTTTAACTCATAAAATGAAGATTTCCAAAGAAATCTCAGTTTACACATTCATTTGAATAACAGCTGAATTCTCCTGGGTTTGTTTTTATTAAAATTGTTAAAAGTCATCAATCAAAACCAGTGGGCAGGATATTGACTGGTTGAAGCACACCAATCGCAAAATACAATTCCACTGCTTTGACACCACTTAAAGGGACTGTTTGTAACTTCTTACACGTATAAATCACCCGGATCGGTGTCCCATGCGCGCTCGCGTATGCGCTGTTCAGGCAAGACTCCAACACAAACTACAGGGAAGCACCAAATCCAAAAAAGTTATATCTAGTGATGCCCGTCTTGCAAATCAGTGTTGGCCGCGGTCGGAGGACGCGGTGGAGACTATAGTCTTGGTCTCCAGGGCCGGAGTCTCTGCTGTACTCTGCTCCTCTGCTCCTCTGCCTGCTTGCCTTCACTCAGCTCGCTCCACCTCACGTGCATGCGCACACACTCCACACTGCAGAAGAGTTAGTTTAGCCCTGAGAATATATTGTGAATGTACAGTGGACGTTTGTGCAGAAATAAATGCTGCAGCTCCTCCAGACCAACAGAGGTTTCCCGTGTCTTGTGAAGTGACGGGGCTCCGCAGCGAGAAACGTTATCGTCTCCGACCGGGTGCCGGTGTCTCCCCTGTTCCCTGCGGCCGCGGTCGGGAGGCTGAAGCAGGAAAAGCCAACACTAGGATCAGCACTGATTCATGGAGAGACCTTTGTCTGGTCAGCTAATATTACTGCTAAGCAGTAAAATATAGAGTGATATTGTGGTTTTAGCTGATGTGTGTAGCCTCACTGTTTTGAGCTACAAGCGCGAGCCCGACGCTGGCTCTCGTTGACTTAACGAAGAAAAAAAAGAAAGCCACTTTATTAAATTAAATTAAATTTTTACACTCTGTTATTTTACATAGAACATACACACAGGCCTGAAATACACACATGCACAAACAGGACCTATATACATGCATTAATGGAGAGATGTCAGAGCGATGGCAGGCGCCCCGGGCAGTTAGGGGTTTGGTGCCTTGCTCAAGGGCACCTCGGCAGTGCTCAAGAGGCAAACTGGCATCTATCCAGCTACCAGTTCACACACAGTACTTGGTCCATGCGGGGACTTGAACCAGTGACCCTCCAGTTCCCGAGCCAAGTCCCTATGGACTGAGCTCCTACCGCCCCCAACATGAAAAGAAAGACATTACAGCTACAATCGAGGATGGCTTTATGCAGAGAATGAGCATTGCAATGGAGCGTGCTTTTGGACATTTTCTGAATAACTCTAGAGGCAGCCTTATGTCCAGGATGGGAGCAGAACCAAAAGGTTGTGTGACTAGTCCTCTTGAGTCAGAGAGCCATGCTAATGCTAACCAGGCTAGCACAAATAATGCAAATGTGGGCACCAACCATGCCATTACCAAGACTGCCAGAGCTAAGGATGGGTATGCTGCTGTTGCTAACGTCCGTGATGCTAATGCTCCTGTTGATGTTCCGCGTTCAAAAACTACCCAACATTCCGGTGACGGGAGGTCTCCTTTCTGGGTCACAGAGTCAGTGGAGCTGGCATTATGACAGAGCCTGACAAGTTAGCGGCTGTCCAGGATTGGCCTACCCCCACTGATGTCCACCAGCTGAGATCCTTCTTAGGATTAGCGTCCTATTACAGGCGGTTCGTGGCTGGATTCTCTATTGTGTCTGCGCCCATGTTCAACTTACTGCGCAAGGACAGAGACCTACAAGTGGGGACCAGATCAAGGTGCGGCCTTCCACCAGCTGAAACAGGCCTTATGCAAGGACTCGGTGTTGGTTGCACCAGACCCAGAGCTGCCATTTATCCTTGACACGGACGCCAGCAACACAGGCCTTGGCACTGTACTCTCGCAGTTGACCCCGGAGGGGGAGTGTGTTGTTGCTTACCACAGTCGCACCCTCGATAAGCCAGAGAAGAACTACTGTGTCACTCGCAGAGAACTCTTGGCGGTGGTTGGCGCTGTGAACCATTTCAAACACATCCTCTGTGGCCTTCCGTTCACCATCCGTACTGACCATGCTGCCTTGAAGTGTCTCATGTCATTCAAAGAGCCGGAAGGGCAAGTAGTCAGATGGATCGAACAACTCCAGGCCTTTCAGTTCACCATACAGCACAGAGCTGGTGAAAGCCACACAAATGCAGACAGTCTCTCCCGCCGACCATGTGCCCCAGGCTGTCACCACTGCAACCAGGCCGAAGAATGTGAAGCGGCAAACCTACACACTTGAAAGGTGATCTGTCGGGCCCTGTTACCCGACAATGAGAGAGTGTGGAGAGAACTGCAGCTCAAGGACCCTGATCTTGAAATGGTCATAGGGTGGCTGGAAAAAGACATCCGGCCACCCTGGGAAGATGTGGTTGCCTAGTCTGCAACTGTCAGAGGCCTCTGGTCTCAATGGCCTGGAGTGTAGCTGCAGGAAGGAGTCCTGAAGAGGTGCTGGCGTGAGCCAGCTACCGGAGAGCCGCGATGGCAAGTGGTTGTGCCAAAAAATCTCCGCAGGGAAGTACTTGAGGTGCATCATGGATCCCCTGGAGCTGGTCACTTTGGGGTGACAAAGACATTGAGACGGCTGAGGCAGACATTCTATTGGGGCCACAGCAGGAGGGATGTTGAGGACTACTGCCTCCGCTGCGATGCCTGAACTGCCCGTAAAGGCCCTCAAGGTCAGTCCCGCGCACCCTTACATTAGCATCGTGTAGGGGCACCAATGGACAGAGTGGCAGTCAATGTGTTGGGACCACTACCCCGTACCAGTAGAGGGAACCGGTACGTGCTAGTCGCCATTGACTACTTTACAAAGTGGCCCGAAGCCTACCCCCTTCCTGACCAAGAGGCGACGACCGTGGCTGAGGCCTTGGTGCAAGGAATGTTCAGCCGCTTTGGAACGCCCTCTCAGCTCCCCTGAGACCAAGGGCTGAACTTCGAATCACAGGTGTTCACTGCAATGTGTAACCAGCTCGGCATCCAGAAAACAAGGACCATCCCGCTTCACCCAAAAAGCGACGGATTAGTGGAATGGTTCATGCGGACCTTGACTGCCCAGCTGGCCCTCACCACTGCCCCAGACCAGACTGATTGGGACCTGCAAATACCCCTCATCCTCATGGCATGCTGCAGTGCAGTACAAGAATCCACCGGCTGTACTCCTGCATACATTTGTGGATTTACAAAACTATAGCTGAATATGCTACATCTGATGGATCTCCAGACCTTTGAGGAGGGGGGATAGCATAACCAAGAAGTGGTTTATTTAGGCATATTTTGGCAAAACGTTTGTTTGTACTTTTGGGGTAAGGTTACAGTAACTGTTATAAAGTGTCAGGTGTGTACATATATTACAATGAGTTTAAAGTCACTCAACACAATAACCTCTTAAAGTTGGACAATTTGGCCTCAGTCGCCAGGACAGGAGAATAATCTAAACAGATCTTCTGTCATTATGTGATCTTAAGTTCTATGAGCCTCTGTCCAGAGCCTTCTTAGTTCTGTGTTAGGAACAGGTCATGAAGGTGTTAAGTCCAAAGTGTCCCTAAAATACTGAGTCTTAGGAGGGCAATGTATGGCAGCAGTAGTGGACAGTATAGCTGATCAGGGAGATTTTAAGTATCTTACAGCTTCTTGAGTCCCCTTAAATCACAAATCCACTAGCGACAGAGGTCCCGTCAGGACAGGCCAATAATCCACAAAATATCCTTTAATTAGTGTGAACTGTGCTTCATGTGTGACTGTAAAGGAATATACTGAGACGGACATTATCAAATGTCTATGAAATCCCAAAGGTTTGGCCATATACTGTATTGTAAAATATATAGTGAAAGACAAAAAAAATGTTGGTGTTCAGTAAAATAATGGGGGTAGTCTGGGGTGCTTTTAATATGAAAATGTTCAATAATGACAATTTATTTTCTGTATATGGCTGTTGTGATGTTTCCTCGGCAAACTAGTAAAAAACTAAATTTAAACTTAAATTAATGATGACATTACACTGAAAATGTATGTAAATGTCTGCTCAATGAATAGTATGCAAATCATAGACTAATTATCATATTTGCAGGTTGTTACCTGTTCTTATGTTCTTACTGTTCTTCTATTCCTCCAATTGTTCAGATGACACAAAGTTAAAAAACTAAAGTTCAATATCTTTTTCTTAGGAGTCAGTGGAAACCAAAACAAATCTAAAAGGAGAGTGAATATCAAATTTACATTCCTCATATGAGATTTGCTGTCAATAGAGATACCCTGAGCTGATCCTGAGGATCGGTATGACAGTTTTTCCTCACCAAAATTTAGCGTACGTTTAGAGCGTTATTTAGCCTCCTAGTGGCTACTGGATATTTGTATCTCCTTGCAGCCCCATGAACCATAAAAAACATTTTTTGTAACTTGTAAGAATTCTGTAGTAACTATTGTTTCTATAATAATGTATACATTTAAAACTGTGTGCTATTATTCCATTATGGGATATATTGGTACTTGCTTTTATTAGTGTCTATTACGGCATTACCCCATGTCTACTTTAGTAATTAGTACCGGCTAGTGAGGTAGACAGCAGTGGCCTACATCCTGAGGGTCTATCCTGCTGCATCTTGTTGACAAGGTAAAGACTTTCCATTGTCTGTAGGCTTCCAATTATGAGCTAAGCTCTTTAGCGGTTTTACTCCAGCCACAAGTTATTGATACAGTCTAATCATCCTGACACACAATAGCCAAGGTTTCATTTTGGAAAGTTTGAACAGCAAGCAGCTCTTGTTGATAATTTTTCATTGTTAAAAAGATTGGATTTTAGTGATTTTAGCCTTCTCACCTCCACTAGCCCTCAGCTTCCCTTTCCATGCAGGACTGAATAACATCTATTTAAATTGAGCTATGGTGTTAATCGTGAATCAAATGTTTCACCGGAGGAGGTGATGAAGAGGACAGTGAAGCAGGAGCAGAAGAAAAGGAAACGCCAGAGTCCAAAGGAATGTCCAGGGAGGAGTTTGTGGAGTACCAGAAGCAGCTGGTGGAAGAAAAGTGAGTGAGCAGAGATGCTTGTATCATTCCTTCATAGCAACACTGACTACAGTGCTTAAAATATTTCTGACTGGTGTAGCACAACAGGTACACTGAACAGGATATACTGCTTAAAAATGGTTAATGGGCTTTGTGTGGAGTATGCACACATACCAAGGCTCTTAAATTACATGTGTTACAATGTTTTAGAGTGTGTCGCAGGAAGCACTTTGCACAATGGATAACACCGAGCTGTACAATTCTATGGAGAAAAGTGAGCATAATTAATGTACGTTTATTTTATACTGAATTGTTGAATAGAGTGGAAAAAGTAAAGAGAAAATATGACCTACATATCCATTAAGCAGGGATTAGCAGGTGTGATTAGTACTACTTAAAGTAGGCTCCCACTTCATGTTTATCTCAGAGACACAGATATAAACAAACAAAACGCCTCACACCTTCACATGACAGTGACAGAATGATACAGTATTGGTATTCAGCGTTTTTAATCTAAATGTCCACTTTTGAATGTGGATCAAGTACACAGAGTGTCATTGTGTGATCTTATAAAGAAACAGAAACAGGTTTGTATTTTCCAACTGGGATTCATAGTTACTAGATAGAAGTTGCCATCTGTGTCTATAAGTGATGACATTGACCATTGATGAGTTTACAGTCATTTAACCTGAAAATTTAGAGAAAACTATTCATATCCAATTACATCACCACCAATATCTCATCACATTTGATATCTGGACAGTATCATACTGCTTTCAGCGTGGAGCCAAAATTGCCAATATGATATAAGAACCAAATAAGAGGAGCAAAGATTGGTCTTTGTAAATTTCCATTTGCAAACAGCTAAGAGGTGTAGCTTCTTGAAATGGATGAAGGACTGGTTTAGACAGGTTAGATTAGACGCACCTTTCAATAAAATGCTGTCACAGCTAACTGCAGCCTTAAAAAGCCCACAGAGTTGACACAGCTCTGGCAACACAACTGAACATAGTGTCTCACAGAGGTAGGTTAGATTATAGGGGCGGTGTATTGGAATGTATTGTATTGTAAGGTGAACCTAATAGTAAACAACATGACTGGTGGTTTCCTGACTCTGCATATTCAAATCCAATGAACTGTCCTGAGTGATAACCGACGGTATAGTTAACTCTCAAATGACAAACATTCATACAAAGATTTGGTTTGGTCTTCAATCAGTCTCCAGCTGATTTGAACTCGGTCTTAAGTTAGACTTGACTGTGCACTGTCTTTGACTTGTTTTGGACTCAGCTTAGGCCATTATGACTAAAGTGTGTTTCCCAATTCATTTGTTACAGTGGATGGAGGTTTAGATATGAGTATGATTTCCATCCAGTCATGTGTTTTGCAATCTTAGGCCCTGTTCAGACCTGGTATTAACATGCGCCCTGAGTGAACAGCTCAAAGTACAGGTGTGAACGCACTCAAGACGCATTGAGATCCGATCACTCAGACCACATTCAGAGGTGGCCTACTCGCTCGCCCGGTACAATAACCTTGTATTTTGATGTTGATGAAATGTACCCGAATTCACGAATATGTAGGATATGACTTCTAACATTCCTGTAATATTACGTCACAACGTTGGCTGTATTAGCCATGTGTTTACTACGCGTTTATTTGCATATGGAGCGGGGAAGTGAGATCGGATCACAAGTGGTCACTCGAGGCGCATGTGGAGACTCATTCTGATGCCAGATGTGAACAGACGTACTTAAAGCTGTCCACTTGTGATCCGATCACTCAGGACGCATGTTAATGCCAGGTCTGAACAGGGCCTTAGATATTACAAACACTCCCTGATGGGATATGTTTGCCACAAATTACCATAAATCAAGTTTCTTCAGTGTTTAATTGTCAATTTAGTGAACAGTACAACTCTGTGATTGATGAAATAACATTATATGAATTTTCCTTATACACAAATACTTGTGAATTGTATTAAACCTAAGTCTTATACAATCTATTACAATACGTTGCGAGTTATTGATGTAATAGCTGATCAGTTACCAGTGCCATTTGTAACTAACACAATAGATGATGTTGATTTCAGTTTATTATAATGTGTGTGTGGGTGTGACTTAGGCAGTTTGAACTTACCTTACCTGTGTGGCTATGTGTGACATCAACGGATGTGAGAAAGGCTTACAAGGTAGCTTTAGGTAGGAGTTTATTTCCTCTGGGCTCAAATTAGCCAGAGAAGCAGATTAGGCTTGTGTGTAATAACTCGTCAGGGCTCGGTTTCAAGAAGCCACCATTAAACACGTCTCTCAGCCAGTGTGCTTTAAAACAATAATTATTTAATCACCTTACAATCTCAAGTAATGCTGATGTGTTAGTTATCGCCAATTAAATAAAAAGGGCAATTGTAATGACGTTAAGGTCTAATTGAAAGAGTGGCAGCCTGATAAGTGGTGTTAACATTCAAGTGATATGAGGCGTTCAGTAATTCATTTTAAAATGTTATTTGAAGATTATTCAAGCTATAGTCTACATCTAGTTAGAGTGTAATTAAAAAAAAAAATAAAAAATTCATCTTTAATATTTCATAAGTTTCACAGCCCCTTTTTTCATGTTTTCTTGAACTAAATTATATAAACATGTCAGAACTAGGGGCTGGCTGTTAAAACAACAGATTACTTGATTAAGCTATTAAGGATGAGCTTCAAATCCTCATTTTGTTTGTCTACGTAAGAGACAGTATCTAGGTCTGTGGCTGAGTCACAGTTTCAGTAAATCTGAAGATCATCTTCGTGTATAGATGACACAATGAGGTGAAGGAGTGCAGCCCGGGCCAAGACATCAAGTAACCGTGGGTCTGTGCCAAGCTGCAGCTCTTGGTGAAGCTAATCTTATTAAAGGAGGGTCAGGGCCTGAGCAGACCACCCTCAAATAGACACGGTTCAAACGTAGTATCAATATGGAGACTGCCCTATGGTCCCCTATTACTGATGATGACACTACTGCATGTACACTTACAGAAGTGGGCTTAGAATAAGTAACAGCTTATTCTATGCTTTAGTTAGCTAAACCCTATTTTTTTTTACCATATTTTTTATGAAAACAAATGACTGGTATTCTGCCTGGCTTAGTTCAAAAAGTGTGACACAAATGTGAATTGTATTTGTCTTTTATTAAGATAAACAAAGCCAAAAGAGGACAAAACTTTACCCAAACCAAAACCAGACTAACATAACCTCAACCAAAGTAATTTAATGCAACCTTTACATATGAAACACTGACCTAAAATGGAACCAAAGAGTGGTGCCGAGGCAAAGTCGCCTTTGCAGCAATGCTGTTTGTGTGGGGTATAAGTAAGTCTTTTTATAGCAAATAAGGATTTCCATTTTTTTTCCGATTCTCCTCACAAATAAGACAATTTGCCTTATTTTACGACCATTCAAAGTTTTACATTTTGATCTTAAAATGTAGCACTTCCACCGGGCCAATATCGGTATCGGTGACAATGAGGCCAATCTATTCAATTCAATTCTATGTTTATATACTATATACATTTTAATACTGGAATTTTAATTCCTGTTTAAATTTTGACCAATTTGTTGCTGCATTAAAAAGGTTACACTAATCAATTGAATAACCTCCATTTAGCCAAGTAGTTGGCTCAATGGCTGCACTTTGTTGTAAAATGACTAAACACAATGCCAAATTGTTTGATCCCTCATATCTTTATGAATAAAAATTAGAATGACGTACAAGCATGAAGAAAAAAAGTTTATAATAGCACCAGGATCATAAAACGGGAGAGACTACATTCTCACAGATCCACATGACGTCATGGTACAGAAGATGAGGACATGTACAGTATAAAGCTTTCTTAACCAAATCAAATCAGTGCAATGTGAGGAGTTGATTAGGTTAATAAGTTCTTGTTTTCCCCTGCTAACAACACTGTAATGTGGTAATGCTGCTGATCATAAGACGCCAATCGTTAAGGAAAGCTTTACTCAAAGCCACCTGCTTCTTTGTCTACCCTTTAACCTTTTAATACATTGTCCTTATGCTAGGACACATTGTTTGAGCTTAGACGTACTGAACACAGGACACACGGGACATAGAGATAATGTATGGTACGCATTCAAATGTACGATAAAGGGATTGTAAAGATGAAAACTATTTGCTGAAGATAAACTATTTAGCTGAAGAATAATATCACATTTAAATTTCTCTTGTATTAATTGAAAGATATTTTAAAATATCAGTTTACTAATCAATGGTATTTTGCAGTTTACGTTTTTATTCCTCATTTCTTATTCAAATATTTTGTGTGTGACTACACTGCACAGTTGGCTTTATAGTTTCTGCTATTGACTGTCTTATATATAGTACATGTATGCTGTAGTGTGTGTGCACTGCAGGATTTAGTGTGACAAAGTTCGCTACCGCGCACAAATGACGGAAGAATGATGAGGAAGAGGAGGAGACTTTAAGTGAGGGAAGCATTAACCAGGTCAAGGAAGGTCCTAATCTGGATGAGTGGATGGAGGGTTAACTCATTTGACTGTTATGACCAAAAGATTAAAAGATAAAGAACCTGTTGTTCCAAATATTTATTTTTCCCTCGCCTGACAACTTTGTATCAGTTAAAATAGTAAATAAGCAGGCTTTAAAGGAGCACACTAATAGAACAAAAGCATTGGATTCAAAATAAGCAAATCCAGGAACGTACTGTTCCTCCATCAAGGATGCACTCCCAACTACAACTCAGTCTGATCTCCCTGAATTTTGTGTTGCTTGTACCTACAGAACATGTTACAGGGTTTATTGTTTAGTATATGACTGCTTAATTTAGTATTAAACCTTTTGCCCTGACACCTGCTTGTCCACTCTGTTGCTCAACAGTCATATTAGATTACTTGCTCTGGTTGATAAAAATAAAAGTACCTATTTTTTTTATAGACTGTATAGAAAAAGTGGACGTAGTCACCGTGACTTTACCCATTGGTTTGTGGACTGCAGTTTTGAAGCCTCGACTTTGGCATTTTGGTCATTGCCATCTTGGTTTTGGCCGTCGCCATCTTGTTTTTTTTGCAACCAGAATGCTGAATATAAAAAAAAAATTGTGAAAGGGTTAAAATTCTAAGACAAAAACACAGACAACTCCCAGACCGGACAACGCCGTGGTAGTGACCTGTCAATCACAAGGTAGCCACGCCCTAAAGCATTCCCTGCTTTATGGTCTATCTGACTCTAAGTGGGACCATAATTTACTAAATGAACATCATGCTGTATTGAAGAAGATTTGAAACTAGTGATTGAGACCATAAACTCATGTTTACAATGTTCACTGAGGTAATAAATCAAGTGACAAGTAGGCTCATTTTCTCATAGACTTCTATACAATCAGACTTCTTCTGGCAACCAGAGGAGTCGCCCCCTGCTGGCTGTTAGAAGGAATGCAAGTTTAAGGCACTTTTGCTTCACTTCCCAGACCCAGAGGTTGCCCACTGGTATAGCCATGTGAGATATCCTGAATTGACATATTAGAATTCAAAACAAAACTAACTTTAAACCATTTAATTCTGGCAGTTAAAAGTAAAAAAAGATCCTTTTACTAACTGGCTCACACAAAATGATCATGAACCAGCACGTCTACGACTGTTCCAAGATGTGACAGTGTCAGCTTTTCCTCCACATTTCCGCTCAAGCTGGTCACATGACCAGTCTCTCAGCTTTTTACCCTCCCTTTCCATCATCTTCCTGTCATCCCCCTGCTGCTCACCATCCCCCTTTCCCCCTGTAAGCTGACACAGCGCCTTGAAACATTAGCCGCTTTCTTCCTAATAGGATCTCATGGGCTTAAATTGTCATCTGATAAAACTAAGGAGCTTGATAGCTATGCTGCACCCTCTTAACCAATTTGTACTCAATTAGGATAATGGGGAAACAAGCAAAGAGGGACAGCTTTAATATATTAATGTGATAAAATGATTATCAATTTCCCTTGCCTACGACTTGGGTGGTATTAGGAGCATCTTGCAAGTCTCATATAAATATTAGCCATTAGTGAAGTGGGCTAAACATTAAAGGACATCAGAACTATTTGAATTAGATTCAAGGATGTGTGAAACATCATCTCTCTGGAGTGGCATGGCAAAAAATGGAACTGAGGCATCATTAATGTTATTAATTACAGCTGTTCTTTCGTGCTATGACATGTCACATGTTTACCAGATATGTTTCCTGCAATTTAAAGAGGTACTCCAGTTTTAGTATTGTAATTCCATAAAGTTGAGGGACTCACAAGAGACAGATTTAAAAAGAAAGCAGGTGAGGTTCCTTTTTAGTCCCTGGTCTTGGTTAAGCTTAAAAAAAACCTGTAGCCTACATCTCCCACAATGCAACTTGACAGCATCTTTTATCAGGCCCTCCTGCACACATCTAAACTGCTACATCTTTCAAACTGACCATGTCTAGTTTGTAACGCAGGGTTTCTGTTCAAATTGATGCATAATTCTGCTTAAGAGGCCTGCAAACTCTTTCTTTGGATAGTTCAATGGCCTTTTGATTTTCACTGACTAAAGAGAAACCTAACACTGAAAATTGAGAGTATACTAACTGTGTATTAAGAGGGATTGTAGCAGGTGTACTTGGCAATCAACTTCAGAAATACCAGCTGATCTTTTTATACAAATTATTACCTACTGATAACACTGTTAAGATTCAAATTAATGTAATACCTCAAACTTTTCTGACAGGGAACAACGTGTATTGAGTGCATACTAAATTTCTGAATATATTGAATCACAAACAATGAACCTTCTCACTTGCATCATTTAGTAATGGGACTAATTATCATTCTCTAAGTCCATTGAATGTCTTATGGTATCAGCTTACTAAGGCAATTAATGCTCCTTTCAATGTTTTGCCTTGTTAGAAGAATATTTTGATATCCTGGTACAAAATATTTGACATGATAGAACACAACAGAAAAAAACAGAAAACTGCACAAATATGATAGTGCCTTATTAATCAATTAATTTTTTGCATGCTCTTTTGTTTTTGTGAACGTATTAAACATTGGAAAAAGATGGCTCTGCAAAACATCCCACAGGCCTGACTTTCTTTTTTGTCACTATATGACAACAACCTACTTCATAGCGAATCCCTGCCACAGGGATATCTTTACGTTCTTTATTTCATTCATCTAGTGGCAAAGCTTGACGTTCATAGGCGAAAATAATGAGCTTTGCAGTCTCTGCTTTCTTGCAAAACAACCTTGACAACAAAGAAAAGGTGTTCAGCCAAAGCCACTTAACCTACAGCCATTCTGTTCAATAGACAGCATTGGCAATGGAGCCCAATGTTGCCAGATGGCTTTAAACTTGTTGGCATTTAAAATTCCTCAGCTACTTAGGCATATGCCAATCGTGCAGGCAAGTGCTAAGTTTCTGTGCATCTCCCTGATTCTGAGAAGATGGTGTATTCATGGATGGAAGACCTTCGTTAGGGTCTTTAATACATGTCAAAAGGTGTTGCAGACGCTCTTATTAATCTTTTACCACATGCAGAACTTTCACTGACTGCTACTATAGTACCATAAAAAGTGATGTAAATATGAACATGCAAAATATGTAGGTATTGGTAGATTCGACTTCTGTGTTTTCTGTCAATATGGTCATTTACGAATACAATGCCATGTTAAACAATCCAAGTACAATGTGCTGCAGAGTATACAAGGGAAAACACTAAATACAATTTGGGGGGTGTTAAAGATAATAAAATAATAATAACATAACAAAAAAAAGTCAATATGTTCTTAGTGCGGTTGATACTTCAGACTAAACTCAATGCAAACAAATTGTATTCCTGAAACATTTGTTTTCTCATATTAAATAAACACAAAATACTGTTGGACAAAAAAAAAAAAGAAATGTCCATGTTGGATTTTTTTGTCTAGTGTGCAAAGAACTCCTAAATATATCTTCAGATAGGAAGAGTGAGGTCAGAGGAAATCTCTAGTGAAGTCTTTAGGCTCATTAAGGATAGGATTGATCTCTGCAACACCTACTGTAGCTGCCACAGCTTTGGTTGTGCCAGCTGGCAGAGGAGAAATTTGCAGGCTGCAGGATAAAACACCCCCGATGCCCCCCTAACCCAATTCTACTGTGAACGATCAGAGGCTGAGCAACAAGATTATTCGGCAAACAGGCCATATTATTTGTTATGTATTCATTTGACACATGTCAACAACATGGTTAAATGTCACACACTCAACTGAAAAATGTTGAAGGGGTGATAAGGACTGGGTTCAACATTAGTGTTGTCTGCTAATTGCTTGTGTTTTAGAGGATTGTACCTTATTACTTTGCCTACTAAATACAGTAATTAAAAAAATAATGAAGCCAAGAACCAGGTGTGGACGGGCCTGTGGCACACGAGCCATTCCCTGGACCTGAGCCTGCTCTGACTATGTTTTTGTTTCTGATAGGTCCCCTGGTATAGACCTGAAGCATGTAGCATCAGACGATAATTATTATTATTATTATTAATAAACAGTGCAACTTATTAGTTGTGTTCTATTTATAGTAACTCTTTCTAACTAGACAAAATAGGAAACCATTCTAACTTTGTTTATTCTTTTTCTTTAACAAAATAATATAACGTAATCAAATTTGCTTTGAACAACACGATTCACTTTTTTCGTTTGATTTTTATTTCATTAATAAAGCCAGCCACAGTATGTCCTAAGCAATGCCGCTCATAAAGAGTTAAGTGCCTACTTGAATGTAACTATTTTTTGAATACAAGTCTTTACAGTGTGTAGCCATTCAAGTTAAAAGTCCATCTCTGTGTCTTTTCTCCCTTACATTGTCTATAATGAAGGGATTAGCGAAAACTCTCAGTACGAGCCATTATCTTTCAGACAATAGATTTTTTGAAAGAAAGTTTTGTCGAGGCTTCATTAGCAATGGCCTCCCTCTGTGGTCTGAATGCAGGACACATTTGGAGCAATTACTTGACCAGAAAACAACTGTCAGTCATTCTTAAAGGGGAAGGATTCCAATTAATAAACCTCTTAAACCCTTTGGTTTTACTACCATTCCCCTGCGAGCATCGGTGTCTTGTGTGGTTAAGGAGAGTTTTGTCAGCAGAGAAAGACATTACATGTGCTTGTTGCACAGGACTCCAACGGTAGGTCCTTTGCTCACTTGTGTGCAGGGGATTTCAAGGACTTAACTGGGAGTAACAAGTGCCTCCAGTAGATATTGTTAGTGTCATTCGTCTACTTATGGACTACAGAGACACCATGTATGTAGCCTAGCCTTTGGTAGGAATCTGAAAGAAGGTAAGATTACTTTATGCACTTTCCTTACTGTGCATTCTGTCAATTGATACATGGGTTTCCATAATGCTCATTTGTATTCAAGAGAATATTGTCCAAGGGCAGCTTGCTTTTTGGTGCCTCTCAAGACGTTCTCAAATGTCGTTAAGTAGATTTTAAACAAAATTAACTGCATACCTTTGTAAAAACGTTTAAAATGCTGAGGTTTAAAATATACAAGTAAAAACTGATGGGAATCAAACGCAAGAGAAAATTTGATTACTTTTTCTAGAAACTAAACTAAACATTCTTCACCGATTCACTTTGGAATTCTTCCTACTTTTGTTTGTTTTTTCTTTCTATATCTTAGTTTTTTTGCGTGTAGTCCACAACATGTGTCGTGATTATTCGTTGTAATGGAAATTATACTAACGTAGCATAACTTGGGGAAGTTTCTTGTGGTTAGATATTCACACTCACTATTTAAAGTCATTTATCTTAATATTCAAAACAAGGGAACCTGCTTGACTAATGTCTAATGTTACATCTTGTTTCTTTTCTCTCATTCCCTTGCAGACAAAGATGTGAGTTTGTTCGGCTTTTGTGTAAACAATATCTTCAGCCTCACTGAAGTGATTCTTGAAGGATACGGCCCTCACGCCGCACATAAATCTGCTCCATTGCACGTGAAGCAGCTCCGTACAACAACTGCTCTGCTTTGTCTCACTTGGTAGCATTTTGCTTTTTTTCCTGACGAAGAAGAGAGAAAGTGTCTCAAAAGGCTCGGATGCATTTGTCAATGGATACCCTGGGAATAGTGGACGATAGTTGCCTGGACAACTATGACATGGCAAAAGGTGCTGGGTCAAGCGCTGGAGGCCGGGTCCACAGTATTGATGTCATACTGGGATTCACTAAAGACCAGGACCCTTTACTCGAATCGGTAGGCGATGATGACAGCCAAAAAGCCAACGGAGAAAACCCACAGCACCCTGAGAAGCAGGTCCTGTCGGACCCCTATGGGCACCTTCCAGAATTGGGTGACAGCTCCCAACATTCTTCCTACCATGGTGAGTCTTTTCAGAAAAAAAATTATTAGGCACGAAAACTTAATGTGGATTTTCAGGGGATTTTGTCTTCAGCTGTACAATAAGCGGAAGTAGAGCTGCACTAAGTTTGTCAGACTCACGTATATCCGGTTTTAAACGCAGTGCTCCCACACAGTTTTCCCCATGTATTGCACCAGTGCCCTTCTATAAAAAAAGAGTTCAATGTCACCTTTTAGCAACCACTCTCATGATGATGAGTTATTTGATGGTTCAAGTTATAACTTGTACTTAAGCTACTAATTGGCAAAATGAGTAATAACGGCAGAAGTTTTCGGGAGTAGAAAAGGGGGAGCATAGTACTACATTTAAGTGCATTTATATTGGTTTGCTTCATCTATGAGGACAAAACCAGTAATTTCTCAGAAATGTCATTTTATGCCAATCGGACTCTGACATTTGCAGTACAACAACAGAAATACAAAGGCCAGCCAAAGAAAGATGAAATAATAGCAAATGTCTCTTATTGCCCTAGATAATGTTACCTCATGAGTGTCCAGCTATGCTGCTGAATCCTGATTTTTCACTTAAATGTACCGTTACATTGCTTTAAAGTTAGAGAAAACCTACTTTGACGACATCACTCTGTGTCGGCCTGTTCTAAAATTGTATTTAATCGATATGAAGTAAAATAATTAAAACTAGGATGCAGTTTTTATTATGGCTGCACCTCTACTGTATATCAAATATAAATATATTAAATAATGTTTCCTGTAATAAGTCTTTTTTTTTTTTGGATTATTAGAGCATTGCTTGTCCACACAGCCGGTTTTTGTAAGTATGGACATACTGTGGGGTCTGTTTAGAAATACGAGGTTACTACCTACTGTAAATCAGCTAAACTTGCATGTAATAAGGGGTGTTGTTTGGTACATACTTCAGTTTTCATTCACTTTTGTTTTTGACGACTACTTGTATGCTAAAAATCCTATTAAAGCCTGTGATAAACATGACTGTTCAAATGTTCTGAGCATATTCACCTGCTGTATGCTTAAGTTATCTAATGCAATATTGCTATACTCTTTGAAATAATCTATGGACATGATGAAGCTGTTGTAGTATTTTCAAAAAATCAACAAAAATACCACTTAACAAACATTGCAAAAAGATAACAAACGGAACAGTTAGGGTGCTGTAGAATTATGGACATGTGCAATTGCAACTCATATTGTCTCTCGGTGGCCATGCTTGAATATGACCTGCTGTTACTCAGTCAACTTTAAAGATTTCATATGTGTCCTGTGTATACATGAAAACTGCAGATTTTTAATAACCAAGATACACAATAATTCTCTGTATATGCTTAATAGCTGAAAATATGAATAATATATTGACATAGCTACAAGCTATGTGAAAACTTACTGCCACTATTTAAGTGCTTCATACAACAAAACAAGAATTTGCAAGACTTTTATATGAGCCTTGGGGGGAAATTTGAACTTCAGATCTACCTGCGGTGTTTTAACTTCAATTTAGATAATTAGCTAACTTTTTTTTCACCACGCTTGTGGTGATTAAAATAATAATTTGCTCCGTAGACATGACTGATACGGCAGACTACACACCTCTATGAAGGTGCTTAATGCCTGACTCTTGTACAGATATAATTATATAATATACCAAAGCCAGAGTGCGACTCCTTTGCCTAAAGAGTTACATGTTTAATCTAGAGTTCCACATATTACGGTCAACAATAACACAATTTAAAAGGGATGATGTTGATGTGGAAAAACTTTTTTTCTTCCATTCAACAGAAAAACATATTGGCATTCAATTTTGATGCGTATTAAAAGTCATCATCCACTCATTCTCTATTCATGGTGTACCCTTTAAAACAATAAGGCCTTAAGCTTTTGCTGCCTGACATCATTATTTTAAAGTAAAGATCTGTCGACCATCTTGCCTTAAACGATTTGGTATGATTAACGAGCTTTGGTACATCAAACACATGGCTCATTTGCTCTACGTGTACATCCACGTCTTGTAAGACACAATCTGGACTATGACCGTTTACTCGGCTTGTACAGAAGCCAACTAAAGTCCCTTGTTAGATTAGAGGAGGCGGGGACTCGCAGGTTTAACTGGTAGCATCTGTTACTATGGGATTACTGCAAGGGAAGAATTCAGTGAAAGACGTGATGTCATTTGGACTTGCCAAACCCCTGGTGTTTGCAAGCCCTCAACTGTATAAAGGGTTCATCAGTCATTAAGCTGTTTTATCATCAGGAGAAGAGATAAGATTTCACTTTTTGATCAGGCTGTATGTAAAAATGTTACATTTATTTTGAAATGATCCACATCACAATAAGTAGAGGTGTTTTCTTTACTGGTGATATCTTTCTTTCTTAACAATAGATAAAAGACAACATATAGTAGATCAAGAATAATGCAATCTTTATTTATTTGATATCAAATATATCTGAGATGAATTTTTTTTTTGGAAAACCAAAAGAAGCTTTGAGGTGTAAACTAGCAAAGATTCACTGATATGACATGTTATTACTCTTGAAGGCAGGGTAGTGCACAAAACTGATTGTCCCTAAAATGATGGACTCCTTGGCAGAGAGGTTTGCTTTTGTGTTTTTTTTTTTTTTTTTTAAAGTTATTTTTTGGGGGGCATTTTCCATTTTTATGACAGGACAGTGGATAGAGTCTTGAAAGGGGGGAGAGAGAGAGTGGATGCGGAAAGGGCCACAGGCCGGATTCGAACCCAGGCCGCCGCGGTCAGGACCAAGCCTTAATACATGGACGCCCGCTCTACCAACTGAGCTAACCCAGGCACCCTGCTTTTGTGGTTTTAAATGTACAGTATAGTCCTACCTCTCCAAGATCCTTCATTGCTCTTTTATGTCCACCTTGCTCTGTTCTGACGGCCTTGGCACTACTCGGCCAAATAAGATTTGTCATAATGGTCCTTTAAGGACTGCTTACTGGCTTGATACCAGTGGCACACCAGTTGGTTGTTTCAAATGTTACATTAATTCTGTAAATATATAAACGAAAATACATCAAACATCCACCAATTTGCGTATACGGAGGGAATTCTCTGAAAAATTTGATGCGTTTTTTTTTTAATCACACCCAAGGTCGAGAGTAAATGTTTAAACATAAGACATAAGGAGAGAGTGTGGGCCACTAGTTGCAGATCACTGGCATTTGGGAAATGACACAAAATATTAATGTTCTGGAAAATGGTGCACAAAATTCTGCAAAATATGCTAGGATATGATATCCCTACGAGCTACATGGTAATCTATTTGTATAATTTTACATTTTTACAGAAGAAAATTTATGAAAAAGGGATAGGTATCTGGTCAAAATATTGCTGGTAGCTAGTAAAAAAAGCTATCACAAGTAAATGGGGTAGAGTGGATCCCCTTCCAAGGAACAATGGATAGAAATAGTAGAGGAACTCTACATAATGGAAAAACTGATGCGTGGTTTGAGATTGCAAGAAGCACAGGTGGAAGAAAAGTGGGAGAAATGGACATTGTCCAGGAGCCAAAACAGCGACGAAGACACAGAAAGGACAGCTGATCTAGTGGATCTAACTGAGAGAAATAAACCCTTTCCCTTTTTATTTTCTGTATTAACTTGATTTTATGTTTGTTTGTTTAGACTTTCATCTGTGGGATTTTATGTTTGTAAATGGTGATAATATCACTAAAAACTTAAGTGAAAAACATTTTTTTTTACATTAATTCTAATAGGTGTTAATGGATATAAATTTTCTTGCATCTTACATTCTTGCCATATTCATCCTGTCCTTCATTTTAGAATCAGACCTTTTCTCTGGTGATAAGTGTGATGAAGAAATGAGCAACTTGCAGAAGGAAGTGGACATTGCTGAGGGGTCTCCAGAGGCCACTATAGAGGAAGAGTACACTAAAAAGAAACACAGGAGAAACCGTACCACCTTCACCACTTATCAGCTCCATGAGCTGGAGCGAGCCTTCGAGAAGTCCCACTACCCAGATGTCTATAGCCGTGAGGAGTTGGCAATGAAGGTTAACTTGCCCGAGGTTCGAGTTCAGGTAAGGACTAAGTGAAATCCTAATGGTATACTATGGTATTATTTACATGGCCATGGTAATGGTATTGGTTACACGACCCGTGCTGTGCTGAGCAGAGAACTGCAGCTTCAATTTATGGCAAATTGGGCCAAAAATGCTATTTATAATTCAATATGCCACAATGTATTCATCGTTTATCATACATTTCCCCCCAATACTTCATGGTGCATCCAGCAGCAAGAATAGTTAGTACACTTTTGGGACAAAAAGTTTAACCCTGAACACTTCTCATAAAACCACTTTTCCAACCTACAAATCTATTTTAACTAAGTTTATGTAAATGTTAATGTGGATGCCACATTAATTTGAAAGTCTCAGACTTTAGCACCACCTAATGGTAGTATTAGAAGGTACACAGCATAATCTGTGCAAGATTTTGTATTTTTCTGGTGAATGATTTTTGCTATTGTCTCAGTGCACCATCTCATCTTATTTAATTTCTCTTTGTCCAGGTGTGGTTCCAGAACCGAAGGGCCAAGTGGAGACGACAAGAAAAGATGGACACTAGCACCATGAAGCTCCATGATTCCCCCATGCTATCTTTCAATCGTCCTCCGATGCCTCCTAGTGTGGGGCCAATGGCCAACCAGATGCCCCTCGATCCCTGGCTGACCTCGCCCATCTCCAGTGCCACGCCCATGCATTCCATCCCAGGGTTCATGGGTTCACCGCAGGGCCTGCAGCCCGCCTATCCGAGCCACAGCTTCCTAAACACCCCACCTGGCATGGTCCAAGGTATGCAGTCGATGGGGCCTCCTCCCTACCAGTGCCCACCCAGCTTCAACGATAAATACCCGATGGAGGACGACAGGAGTTCCAGCATCGCAGCACTCAGGATGAAGGCCAAAGAGCATATTCAGTCAATGGATAAAACCTGGCAGCACATGTGAACTGATGTGCTACTGTGGAACTTTTTGAGCTGCTCCCGTGAATGTTTACAAACTGCTTTTCCACCGTTTGTTTCATGTACTCGCGACGAGGACACATGACACCAAAGGAGTCAGACATTTTTTCACTCACACGAATAAGCATCTGTGAAAATAAACTTCTTGTGATTAAAAAAAAAAAAAATCACTTTAAAATGTTTTTAGCCCTAAGGGAAAATGATCAAATCTCTGAGGGGCACTTATTTTGGTTTAGCTCAAAAGGTTTGGGAATAGACTCTTGTTTAGAGAAAATCCTCAACATGAATGTTTTAACACTTTTAT
Source organism: Sebastes fasciatus (assembly GCF_043250625.1). Classification (NCBI taxonomy): domain Eukaryota; kingdom Metazoa; phylum Chordata; class Actinopteri; order Perciformes; family Sebastidae; genus Sebastes; species Sebastes fasciatus. Next base: position 25,137,902 of record NC_133805.1, read on the forward strand.
GTCAACATTAATTTTCTGATAAACTTCAGACTGAAATATAGTATATGAGAGGCTAAGTAGAGCCATGTGGTCAGCAGTAGCAACGTTTGTGGTCTTAATTGAGGGGTGTCCTTTTTTGTGGAAATAAGATATTTTATAAAAAAAATTTAATATTGACCCTAACTCTGTCTATATGTACCTGGGTGTACAATTTTCCTGCTCCCCCGGAGTGATAATATCTTTATGAGGTTTAATGAACACTGTGTTTGAGCATTTGCTGGTATCTACATCCTCAGAACTAGACAATGTTAGTATAAATTTGTTCAAAGAAGTTTTTCTCCCAGTATGTCTGTTTGGTTGGGTTTTCTCTTTGTATTTGCTATCTTTTATTTTTTCTGAACAGTGCAGATACTGTCGAGCTATTTCTAGTATATTTTCAGGACCTTTATAAGTGTGCACAAATCCTTCTCCCACTTAAATTTAAGTTTGATTAGGTTTAAAATCGATATGTGTGTGTTTTATTTAAATCATTAAAACTGGCCTTCTGGAGAGCATTGAGCCCTGATGGGGGAGGTTATCGGAAGTCACAGAGCGTAATCTGGCTCGGAGGCTAATTTAAGCAGACAAGCATACCTCTTAACACCTAATTACTGCTTTTAAAGCGATTAACCCCGGATTCTCAGCCATAGACAGAATGCCCTCAGATGCCCCTTAAAAATCCTTTTCAAGACCTGATTAACCTCGCCCCTCCCCTCAAACTTGAACATTTATATTATTTCTAATTTACAGATACGGTCCAACATCTCAATGTTGCTTTTTTATTATGCCCTGTCTTAACCTTAATCTTATTGGTAAAGGATGCTCCTCATTGCGTTGTTGACAAAATATTCACTAAAGACAGGTGGATTAAGAGTGAGAAAGTTAATGGGTGCTGGCAGCCTCTCTAACCCTTGGAAGTAGCACAGTTTGATGTAACTGTTGGACCACAACTAGAAGGAAATGACGTTACACTGACGTTTGTCAGAGACATAAGGTCATTATAATATTGCCTGTGTGTTTTATACTGAATGTGTATATTTGGTGTGTGGCCATTAAAATGATGCAGAAGGGTGCTGGGCTGGCAAAGTACATTTTCCTATAATCATTTTCTCTCTGGCTCTTGAAAGACAACAAAAACATTTAATTTAATGGAATCAAGGGAGGAAGAACTTGCCATTCATTTTACCTGGGCTTTCCACTATCTGGCAAAAATAACATGTCATTAAGTTAGTGTTATCATTTCCTACTTAAATGCGATACTGAGTACTGTGGCAATGCTTTGAGGGAAATTTATCAGGCAATAGAAGTCCCATGTGGACAGCATAATGAAGTGTAAGGAAGAGTTATCATTTACATCACTTCCAAACTTTGTATATATCATGGCCTTTAGAAATGACAGCATCCACACTGTCAGTTTTATAGGTTTTGTTGTTTATATTGTTATAATCCCTGTTGACAACAGTGGACTAAAAAGCCAAAGAAATAAAAAAAGAAAAGACACATTTATAAATGTGTGAGGATGTTTATTATTTTGAAATATTTTTTTTTCATCAGTTTCCAATATCATTATAACTAATTTCTAGTCCTTTCAAGTTTTTAGAATGTGACATTCCATGTGCAAAACACAGAATAAAGTTACAGTAGCACCACTGTAGAAGCACTTTGATTGTGGATCTTGTTTTTCTTTCTACACATGCATTAGTGAGCCACCAACATGACTTAGTGCCGTTAATGAGCGCTGGTGTACAATAGGCCATGTAAGCTGTGACAGAGCGAGCTGGCCTGATGGAGGCCTGTTGTGTTCGTCCAGGCCTGTGGAGCTTTGCCAGGCCGTTAGGCAGATGAAGCTCCACTCCATCAGGCCCAACCGGGGGTGTCAGGAGGCCCCGCCTGCTAGGCTGCAGAGGCCACAAGGGCTCAAGTTCTAATTGCCCTCCGGTAGCCTGTGTGGTTTAGCTGCTCCAGTTTATTTTTGGATGGTGGTTCCTATAGAGGTCTATTTTGCATTTGAGTACTTGGCAATAATGTATTAGTAGGCAGACAACCTAAACAAAATACCCAACATTTTTTGTGACAGAACAGTTTTTTAAGTTGACATCAATAAGATCTTTCTGTCAGATCTTTCACAGCGTTTATCTATAGTCAAACAGATTTGGAGGTTGGTGTAGGAAATTATTAGATACTAAAGCAGTGGCTTTATGAGAAGTGTTTGAGGTTCAGTATATTACAAAGTAACAATGATTTGCAAAGATTCTCTAAGGGAAAGAGGTGAAAATGAAAAACTCTTGTGTGCAGGGTTACGTTTATTTGATTTAGATTTGATAACATTGCACCAGAGCACCACCTGAGCTACCATAGGGCAGGTGGGACATTAAGAGTAAATATTTTTGTGTGTACTGTAATTGAGTCTTAGTGAGGTAGATCTGGACCTGTGACCTTTTTAGAATACACCCTTTAAAATATGATTAAAGGATTCATAAAAGGAAATCATTCCAAGGTTTACCAAATAATATGTAGGCCTCTTAGAACCGCTGCATGCTGAAATTAATTGCCAAGTATAGGAGATAATGCACCTAACAAAGTGAGTTCTCTCACTGCCCTCCTCTTAATTATTACCCTTTAGTTTCCCAGGTTGAGCAATTGCAAAATATTCATACCATTTATATGCTCAGCAGTTTGATGTAATAAATCAGTGGAAAGGTTGTAGATAAAAAGTGTTAGACTATGCTATTTTTAATGACTTATATTTAATGATTCTCACCACACCTTTGTCAGAAAGACTTAATGTAGCAACACCCAAACTATGCAAGAGCCACACTCAGAACTAGTAATTAATTACACACATTATTATGTTATTTTGCTTGGCCAAGCGTGACCTGCGCTGGGGCCCAGGCTCTAGTTAACAGGCTGACTAGCGGGACGTGGTCCACGGTGGAAATAATAAGGGAAAGGAGCGGAATTAATTGGGTTTGATTAAGAACACTTTTCAAAGGGACACCATTTTCCCCCGTTGACATAATTGGGGATCACTTAGAGGGTGGGGGGATTTTGATGGCTGGCGCCAGTTGCTCGTCTTCGCCCCAGTGTTCACTTCGGGAAAACGGACATGTCACTCAAAAAGCACTCCCTCCTTCGCCTTACACACATGTGCAGAGCATGCACCGGCACACATGTTAATGGTTTAGTTTTGCATTCATTGCATTGACTAACATTCACTCTCTGTTACTCATCTTAACCTTAACTGACTAATAAATGCCTAACTATCCCTAAAACTGACCTTTTATAAATCCTATTAGTGAGTGCTGAATGTAACTAAAGGGAAACCAGACTGCCAACACAAGGTTTGTTTTCAATGTAGACAATCAACTGGCTTAAGTGTCGTCTTCTTTGCCATCTTATATTTGCAGAAAGGGGTTTTCATAAATTACAGACTGTAGTGAAGACCTCCCGTTGCTGTTGCATGTTATTGTTTTTCAGAACTTTACAAAAATTTAGATTGTGAGCAGTTTTAACGTCTTTTGTAATGATCCGTTTATGCATTTATAGGGCATTGTTTTTGTTTTCTCCTCTTGATCATAATTTATTAAGGTCATACTAAAAAAATATTTTCCTTATCACACCCTGGGAAAATAAAGTAGTTTCCTGATTACATGTTAACTGTAGTCAGCGTAAATTCAGTCAATTACAATGGATTCCAATAGCGACAAGTATCAAAATTACCATCTGTTTGTTCAGCATGTTCCAAACATGTTTGTACTAGTGTTGCCAACATAGGCTGAATACAATGCTTGTTTCAATCCTCAGCCACAACAAGCAAGCTATGTATTGGTTTGTGCACATTAGATCACCAGTCTCTTACCTGAATTCCAGTGCTGGTGCGAGTGCGGAGTGGTCTGGGGGTTGGCTTCGTCTTCTGAGGTGTTGGGACTTCCAGGCTTTATCTCTACTCTCTTCCTGTACACAAAATAAGTGTCAGCATCAATATCTCATTCATTTCATAAAAGCAGCAAGATAAAAGAGGAGAATCTTACTATGTGTCAGGATGGGATGGCAACAGAAACATGTTGGTTAACTTGACAGCTCAGTCATCAGTAGATGTGATCCATCCATATTATTTGAAGCCAGCCAGCTGCATCAGGTCCTGTGCATATGGAACAGGCATTGGATATTAATTTGTTGATGTGGGGTGATTTATGTATGGATAGTTTATCTTAACCTGTACAGGGATCCAGGGTCCCTCCAACACATTCTCTCCTGAGATTGTGGTCATTAATATATCTGTCCTTTCCCCTCTTTGATTCTTGTTGTTTGTTTTGTCAGTCTTAGTTTGAGACTGATTAAGAATTTTACACATTAAGTTTTTCTGATGTGCTTTTCGAGGATCAACTTTTTTTAATCACAATGGTGAGTAGGTGTAAAGACTTTTCATTGTTTATGGAACGCTATGAAGATTTGGATTTCCAATACAACTCAACTTCCTCCAGAAGATGATTGACGGATGGAAAACAACTCAAGAGAAAATGTATCAGGTTTTGATATTATCGGGACAACTAGATTTACCAACAGTATTCAGATTTTCTGAGTGAAGCATTTCAGCAGTGTGGTTGTGATCAGTTATTCAATAAATGTGTAATTTAACTGCAACATTTGAGAGGTCACTTGTGCTACCTGGCCAATATACTGATGACACCTGACATAAATGCATAAAAGGGAAGAGGAAAACCTCATTACTTTATACCACTGGAATGATTTGTCAACCAGTAGAACATCCATTTAAAATGGTATAGCATTTGTTTTTGTGTAACACTTAATTTTACACTGCAATATAACTTGTAACTTTCTTAAGTACACCAATTAACAGGCATTTGACATTCAATTGCAAATACATTTATTTTGCCTATAAGCAATATTACACATTAACACAGACATGCAGCTATCTTTTATTTGACGTCGCAGAGCAGGGCAACCCCACGCAAGATCCATTGTTCTGGTGACTGGATGGTAGGCAACACCACTGCTGTGATGTAATTCAGGTCTGTGCGCCTTGGTTTCTTGTAGATAGGGCAGACATATAGCTTAGGATCCATGGGGGCAATGGAGTTGATGGCATACATGTGGATGACAGGCAAGGGTGTGAACAGCACTTTGGGTGTGGACTCGATGAGATAGGTGTTCTTCCTGTCCCAGCCGGCGCCCTCCAGGTACAGACCATAGACATAAACTCCCTCCTGTTGAGGTGAGGCAGTCAGTGACATATTAATGCATGTTTCCTAAAAGAATAAACATCAATTGTTCTCTTGTCTCACGATCAACTTACTTATTCATTGTAATGTCCTTACAAGATTATCATGAATGTAGGCGTAAGCTGAATTTGAGATCTATGTAATTTTATTATTTGGTGTATTGCTAGTATATCCATGCTTTTTGACTCACTGTAGGTGAGGCTGTGATCTCCTCCATTGCCTGCTTCAGTACTTTGTTGTGCAGGGTGACAGTGTCCAGAGCCCAGCCTTTGTTTGCCCTTGTTACTTCTTGTCTCATAGCTGTTAGGAACCCTGCAAACATCCCCCATTAAAGACATTATTAGCATAAGTCTGATATCAATTCAGCCCCGGCTGATGGCATCATTTACTTGAGGTCTTCAAATAGCACATCTTACCACCATCAAACTCAGCGTGTCTCATGCTTTGTTCACACTACGAGTGACACAGCAACAGCCTACGAGTCATTTTCAATGGAAGCCGGTGACATGAAGCTTCAAACTGACGCCCAACATTTGTCGCTGTGTGACGGGCATGATACGCTACAAATCAAAGTTGAGCTAGTCTCAACTTTTTTGTAGTGCTCCAATGAAGTGGTGAAGCGTCAACGAATCATATGTTTTTGTTTCACCCTGTTCTGTTCTATCTAAAAAAAAATTGCTGTTAGCCAGTCCCCAGTGCTATTTAACGACATAACTACGCCAACGAGCGCTTGAGCAACACTTCAGCGACGACTAGCCGACAATGTAGCTGGCCATGCTGGCCGTTTTGTTGATTTTGTTGCTCGTAGCGTGAACGTAGCACCAATCAACCAGATTTAACCTGTTGGGATTAATTTATTTTCCTTTATCCTCAAAACTACAGCGATTTAAACATTAATACAACACGTCTAGTGTTCATTATATGTATTAGTGTGAGAGAACTCTAATAATGCCTTACTTTAAAAAACCCGTTACTCACCCTGTGGGTTGAAGAAGCCAGTCATCCAAAAGGTTTTGGGTCTTCTTTCAAACACCCAGCTGTGGAACTGCTCATTTCTCTCCAGAAGCTCTGTGAACCAAAAGCCCAGTGTGGAGGACTCCCAGGAGACTTTCCTCCACTGGTTTGGAACACGGGCATCAAAAATATTGTCCAGGGCATCACGGAGGTTCTAGGAGTCAAGAACAGATCAGTGATTTCACTGCACTTAAAACCTTCATGAAAATTAAAGATATTTTTATTATTACCTCCGGCAAGGCCAAAGGCCTTGAAGGCGTTGGTTTGTTTGTTTGTTTGTTTGTTTTTGTTTGTTTGTTTGTTGGTCTGTCTGTTAGCAGGATTACGCCAAAAGTTCGAGATGGATTTGAATGAAATTTTTTGAAAGGTTGGGGTGAAGCACAGTGAACAATCCATTCGATTTTGGTGGCGATCCGGATCATGATTCAGATCCAGGAATTTTTTTACGGATTACAATCAGCCACAACATTATGACCACTGGGTATAACACATGCGCAGTGTTAGTGACGATGCGTTGACGTCGCGTTGACGACGCATTGATGACACGTTGATGACGCGTGACCCCGTGTCCTTCCTTCTTTGAGCAGAGAGATATGTGTGTGGATGTGTGGCGAGACATTGAGGTGTGGGAGCTGCTGGCCGTCCGCGGTGAGAAAGAAAAAAGCGGTAGATGATGAATGAGAGACAACGTAGTGTAACATTATAAAGACATAACAAGGCGGCTGAATGAGAGAGGCATCCACTGATATGTTACACGGAAACACACCGTGTAAATAATTAGCCGACCACCTCACGGTACCGCCAACTGTGAGCTGTGATCTGTTTTTAAAGTCAGGCACCTTGGCGGAGGTCTGCGCTCTCCGAATGCCATTCTAGTTATGAATAAAATTATTTTTCAAAATTACATGTTTCAGTATTGCAATATGCAAATATTCAGTGAATATTAATTGTGGAGAAAAAATGTTAGAATCGAATTTCAAACATGTTAGTATTTTAAGAAACAAACAGTAAAGCGTTGATGTTTTAGAGTGAGCAAAGAGATGAATTAGTGATCTGACCTCGCTCATTATGATAGTACCATCGATGGCCAGCTTCAGCTCAGTCAGACTCGTGCGCACCACACTGAAGATCCTTTGCATTCGATCCACCTCCTGACGTAGGAAGACGTTCATTGAGGTCAGAGCTCCCATCTTCAAAAGCCTGGCTTTGACCTTAACCCATAAAAAATGCAGAATTTAGATTTTAGTTGGTGCAAGTGGTGACTAATACCATAATGATCAAACAAACTCACCTCATGTGGCACATAATTAGGGGGCAGTTTCTCCAGCATGTCCTCTGCTATGCTGTAGACAATGGACTCCCGAGTCACTCCTGAATCCCCTCCACTTTCCTTGGGCTGGATATTTATGATTGTGTCCAACAATTCAGCAGATGTGTTTGTCTGATAGCTGGTCAACATTGAACAAAAAGCATAAAAGCTATAACATTACACATTATCTTTGTCATTAATATTTTTAGGGTAATGTTTCCTTACGTGATATCAGCATTAGGATGCAGCCCCAGCACCAGGGGTGAATCCACAGCGGGTAAGCTCTCAATACATTCCATGTACTCTTCTACTGTCTTGCACACAGGAATTGTGTAGCCCGTGTAGAAGGAAAATGATGGGTCAAACATCTTTTTACTGAACCACACCTGCAATGAAAAACACTCATTCTCATGTATTGTAACAAATCAAATAAACAAACGTATTAATCAAGGAGATGTAACACATGAATAAACACAAAAATGGGATTATTACACGAGAAAAACACTTGAGTAGGCGTTTGTCATAGTCATCTGTAACCCTTCCTCCGTATTGGACCTCAGCTAGCATGTATTGCACAGTTACCCAGGACACATCCTGTCGGAAAGCAAAAAATGACAAGTGAGGGAAGATGATAAAAAAATCTTTGAAGTTAGAACACTGTTGTTAAATCCTCACCTTCCTGGGGCCACAATCATCCAAGTGTCTCTCAACAAATTCAACACTCGCAGTGAAGTCAGCAGAGTTGAACTCATACGGTATGTTCCAACCCAATGGTCCAAATTTGCGTCGTTCCTCAGAGAGAAAGCAATAAAACACATGATTATGTGTAAAATCAAGTGAATGAGCATCAATCATTACTAAAGAGAAACACTGTGTGATTATGAAGACCATACTTCCCTAGGAAAGAAAATACTAGGGATGCACTTGGGGTATCGGCCGATACCGAGTACCGTTCCAATACCAGTGTTTAATTAATAAGCTGTATGCCTCAATGTGTGGAAGTGACTGGGATCATTCTGTTATGTGTAAGGCAACACCAGGCTTGACTTAAACATTATTTCCTAAAATAAATACATAGATACAAAGTGAATGATTGAATTGTTAATTATTATTAAATTAATTAATCGTACACCAACAACTTGGCAACATTTTTTTCAAAGCTAACAGGAATCACAACTCAGGTGTAAACCTTTTTAATGCAGCAACAAATTGGTCAAAACTTAAACAGGAATTCAAATTCATGTATATAATGTATATAGTATATAAACATAGCACTGAATTTAATAGATCGGCCCCATTGTCACCGATATTCGATCCAGCTATTTGAGTCAGTATCGGCCCGATATCCGATCCAGTATCAGTATCTGTGCATCCCTAGAAAAAACTCAACACATTGTTCGATCAAGGATTTACTGTTGTGAATAGTTAAGCACACTTTGACATTTAAAAACATTAATGACTTAATTATAGTAGGCTATCAGATTAATTTCTCTTTCCAAATAACAACATGAAAAAGGAAGGAGTAAGAAGAAGTAGAAGTAGGACTATGTCGGGATTCCCTTTAAATTTTGCTTTGTTCCCAGTCTGAACTGTGCCAAGAGCTACATCTTTCTTTATTTGCTCCCTGACCTTGGAATGGACCGTACCTGCACAGCAGAGTGGAGAAAGGCCACACTATACAGCATGGGCTTCCACATGGGCAGGCTGATGACTTCCAACTGGTTCTGTGAAATTCCTGCAAATGTGCGTTTCAAGCCAGCACGCACTCCCTGGGGTGGATCGTTGGTAAACTTGATAGAGGACTAGAGGTAAAGAGGTGAGAAACAATAGCTCTAAGCTTGTACATGTACAGTTGATACAGTAAGTGCAACACAGTATTTGTAGAGGTTAGGTAAGGAAATAAAGTCATAATTTCATAACACCTTACATAATAGCTTTATAAAGTGTCACCTGTAGGAGTGTGATGGAGAATTGATCGTGTGGCTCTGTCGTGATCCACACCCTGAAAGTACCATGCATGTTCTCTGCAGTTGTGATAGTTTCTAGCAACTCATCCATAAACTCCAGGCCCAGGTGGCAATTTTGCAGAAGGACCCAGCCTCCCTATACATATCCAGATATAGAGGCCACAGATCAGGTGAAAAGGTCAGCCATCACTTTAGAAGTACTCATTCATACAACGTACTACTTCATTACATACATACATACCTGCGTCATTGATGCCTGAAGAAGCTTCCTTGCATGCACCTCCTGCCCTTGCCCCATGGATATAGCTCTGCTTTCTATAAGACACAACACACAACGTAGTGAGATGATGACATGTAGCACATGTACAATTCTTCAGGGTTAAGATGAGAAGCTTATAACAGTTGTACGTTTAATAGGGCAGTAAAGCTCACCAAGTTCAAGTCTCTTAGCAAGTGCTTCAATTTCACCAGTGGGATCTGAGCCCATAGAGAGGAAGCATATAAGAGGGGTGCGAGGGTCGCTCTCCTCCCATGTGCTGTGAAGGTTCAAGATGACCGGCTCAGCAAATCTCGTGCCCAAGGATTCTCCAATATACTTTTTGGCCTCAGACAAGGTACGGTCAGGACACACCGACCTGTACGAAAATACGAAATAGCTTGTAAGAATATTGTGTTAAACATGATATTGTGTATTTGAACACATAAGCAACATGAGGATCAGCAGGATCAGACCTTATTAGCAAAAGTTTAAGGAAGACATCGAGGGAGTTGTATCCATCTGGGATGACACCTTCCTCTGGGGCATCAAGTTTGAGCCATGCTTTCCAGGCTTTCCCATTTTGAGACACCTACAAAATATGTTAGTAGCAACTTGTGAGGACACTTTCATGGAGGATTCAGATGTACGATGTTACTTACGTTCTTAAGCTCACCTGTTTAATGATGTCAGTGAACGGTCGGAATTTGCTGAGTTCCACTAAATTTAGCCATACCATATCCAGGATCCAGCTGAATGGCTTTGTGGGGCAGGTCTTCAGGTCAAGAGCGGCGCCACCTATTTGTATATTTAAAGGAGTAATCATGTTAAACGATGCCATAACAAAAAGGTGCATTACATTTTCCCGGCAGTGATGATTATCTCACCTTTAATAAGTATCTGAAATTTGTTGTGCTCTATTTTGTTATTCTGTAAGTCAATCTTGAGAGCCAGCAGGAGTGTGAAGATGAACTTGTGTTCTTCATATAGGCCTCTCACTGTGTATTTGAACACCTCATAGGTCAGGCAGTCCATGATGTTTGCAATTCGCTTCTTAGTTTTGGGGGATTTCTCAGACCTGCAAAAGCATACTCATGATAGTAACAATACTAAACAGGAGAGACAGAGTGTGCAACACTGTGTCTCGATATGATAAAATGACAAAGGTGAAGAATGCTACAACACAAAGTGGCAATTATTTTCTACATCAGTACACCTTGAGGCTCATTACAGCACCTATAGCCTGGCCACTTACCTCTTTTTTAGAATTGCAATCTTTATTTGTTTCATTTTAGACAAATTTGTTGGTTGATAGACTAAGACATAGCTGGGTTAGTTTAACGCTGAGTTAATTTTGAACATAGTGTGAAATAAAAGGTCCCTAGTACACAGCCCCATGCTTCATACTCAAAACAAGTGCCAAGATGGTTCAGACATACTTCTTAAACCGGTTTTGGTGAAACCCTACCTTTCCAGTGACAGGTCAAAGATTTTTAGGAACTGATCCAGGGAGGTCTGGTACATGACATTGACCATGCTCATCTCTGTGATGAGGAAGTAGAGAGTGCTGCCTCGGGAGGCAACAGGACGATATTCTGCTTGAGCTATATTGATCCTACACTCCGCGTCGGCTGCAACACTGAGCTTTTCACTAACTTCAGCGGCCGTTTGCTTAGTTGTACTCAGAATGACGATCATGGAGTCATCATCAACTAAGGAACCTTTAATAACAGAAACAGAAACACTTTTATTTTTAGAAATATACAAATACATTACCGGTATGTTTTCAAAGAAATTGGTGTTGACCTTCACCAGCAACTGTTGTACCTTTTGTGCTGCTGAGTTTGTACAGCAAGTTGTCTTCCAACTCCTGCATCTTTCTCTTATTGAAAGTTACATCCTCAATTAGCTTCAATCTTTCTGCCTCTAGTTCCTGTTAAAAGAATTGTAATAACATTCACAACTTAGATTGCAACTAAAATTCATATAGCCCAAAACACTCACACAATATTAATGCTCAATACTGTAATAACAAGTCAATATAAGAAAAAACATTGATTCAGCTAGCCTTGTTATATTATATAGAGCTAATAACAAAAATCCATGTGAGGAAAACCTGTTTAGTACAACATAGAAAGAATATACACTGACCTGTTTCTCTCTGAGGAGGACACGACCAAGTAGTTGGTTCTCCAAGCCCTTCATGTTTACAGTGAAATCGATGATGGATGTCTTGGCACTCTCTTCTGGGGTGTATGCTGGATTAGGCAGTTTGGTGGTTATATACAGCTGGAAGCCATCCATCACAATTACCTCTGTATCTCCCACTTTAACCTACACAAAACAAATCCAAGAATTTAGGAGGGGACACATTTTAGTTGTATTGTTGATTTCAAGTGGGAATGGCAGCAACATTACCTTGCAACTGTTTTCAGTTCTAATAAAGTTTTTCTCAAGGACATTGTCAAGGGCAGGGTCTAGCTCCTCAGATACATCTTCAATAAGCAGTGGGCGTCCCACAGAAAGACAGTCTTCCAAATGAGAGCGAAAGAACTTGTGGTTGAGTGATGTCACCTGAAAGAGGAATCACTGATTAGTTCCATACCATGTATTACCAAAACAACTAATCTGGGTTGTACTGCACTTGTACTATGTACTTGGAGTGCATTAGCCTTTTCTTTTTCCTTAATCCAAGCCTTTCCCTGAGTCTGGGGATCGATGAGGAGGGGATATCTTGTTGCTTTTGTGACGATGATGCCATTCTGCACAGACAAGTCATCTCCTGGGAGTCCTTGAAGGTTCCACTCACTTATCTTAAAACAAAAAGCATATGTTTCATAGCATGAATAACTTTGTGTGCAGCTGCTGTAGTAGTGATGTAAAATAAAATGAGGTTCATGTTGTTCTTACAGTGGGAGGGTCCACTAGGGCAGAAATGAGGTTGAGATTTTCTGTAAAAGGGATATTATGTATCCTGAGCTCTTTTTCCCAGATGTCCTTCAACAGCATGTCACGGAAACTCTGGTTGAATGGCCCGCAGTAAGACAAGAAGCCAGTCAGCTGGAGCACGTCGCCCACAAGTCTGCAAAGAAGAACAGAAGCAAATGACCTCATTTAAATGCTTTTAAGCTCAATAAATTACAAATCTCCCAATTATAATATGAACAGATACACCGCCTCCCCGTGTCCCTTGGGAATGTTATGTAAATAGTTTTTTTTGTAACCTACCTTTTGATCTGTGTTTTAAATTCCTTCCTTTGCTCTATCCAGCGAACTTTCTCCCCACTAAGTCCATCAATAAGTGCAGATGCAGCCTGCATTTTATTCCTACACATCTCAGCATCATCCAACAAGTCCTGAAAAATGCAATATTTTAAGTGATCCACAATTTAAATTTCTAGCTAAAAGTAAATGCAATACTAAAATGTTTTATAAGGTTGAACCACACCTGCTTCTCTTTCATAGCAGCATCACATTTGGCTTTCACTTTGTCGAACTCTGCTTGCTTTTCAGCCAGATGTGTCTCAGCCGCCTCTAGTTCATTATTAGCAACTCTTTGCCGCCTTTCCTGAATGGCCAGGTTAGCCTGCACACAGACAGAGGACATTGCAGTTCACAAAACCACAATCAAAGCAGTATTTTATCATTATTATAATATGTATATGTCTACGATGCAGTCCTGTTTTATATATAACGAAAATGTATGAGAACTACCTCAAACAGAGTTGGAGCAGAAATTTTTTAACCCAATATTAAAGCTAGGGTTGGGGATGTTCCTCAAAATTATTTTTGTTATATTTGTTGAAATTCTCATTACATCCTGACACCAATCAATAAATTAAATGCTCGGACTGAAAAAATAAAAAAGGACTGTGATAAGCCCGTCCCGGCCTACCTGCCTGCGTGCACTCTGCTGTGCACTCATTGCACATCACCTGATGCTCACTTGGCAGCTGTGAGTACTAACAATAGCCATGTTCGTTGTTTACGTTCATAATGATAATTTTGGGGGAGTGGCTTTGGAGGGAGGCCTGAATGGACGGACTGTCAGTGTTGTCAACTTTCTTGCTAGCAACTTTTGGAGCTAGTGCTGCTTGCTACTTTCATTGGAAAAGAGTTGGCAACGTTGGGCTGGATTTTCTGCTTAGATAATTTTCAGAAATCCAGCGTACTCTTGCTAGTTTCTCACAATTACAACAGTCAACTATGCCAGATATACATTGCAAAAATTGATTAGCTGCCATGATGAAGATCAACTTTACCTTGAGTGGTAGCACTTCTTTGTTGATGCCAAAGAATTTGGCCATTGCCCGGGTCCATTGTAGCAGACCAGCTACACTACCACACACTTTCTTGGCATTATCCATTGTGTAGTCCTCCATGTCAAAGTATTGCCGCAGCAGTTCTACCATTTCCTCATTAATTTTGTCTGCTTGGAACTGCTGGAGGGAGGTCAGAAAACCAGTGACAGCGAAGAGCTAAAGAGTAGACGAGGGGAATTTGACAAAGAGGAGCCATAAGTAACTTCACAATGTTAATTATTTATGTATTATTATTATTATTATTATTAATAATAATAATAACATTACAGAACACATAATGGAATTTACATACAGGCTACAGTCATATCTCTCTATATGGGTATACAGAGAGAGGTTACGAGTAATTGGAGCAGAATTCCAACAACTGAAATTTCATACAAATATCTTTTGTTACCTTCTGTGCTTCTCCCCATGATGGCTTAAGACAATTTCGTTCTTTATCAATAGTGACAGTGTCCAACTTCTTTTGGAATAACAGCAGGCAGCAGTCCATAATCCTCATGATGAGATGTGGAGGGTTGGCTAATTTTCTCACAGTGGAAATGTCAGCAGGCTTGATGGTCTGGAACATTTTAAAGTCTATCATGTAGTGCACACTATATATGGTGTAAATACACAAATATGTTCAAAAAAGTTACACAAATCTCACATTGAGTGCGGCTTCAGCCTCTTCTAAAGCTGGCCTGGCAGCCTCCAGTTTTTCCTCTGCAATAGCTTTCTCTATCTCAATTCCATTCACAATTTTCTGGGCTGTATCCTTTGCAACCTGGACCTCATTCTTTACAATGGTAGCAGCTTCAGCACTGACTGTCACCTCTGCCACCACCTTTGGGAATGCAACAAGAAATGTCTCGCATGATAAATTGTATCACATAGATACCAATAAGCTGTTGAGCTTTCATCCAGTTTTCAAAACATGGGGAAGATATTCGTTCTACAATGAAAGATGTTTCCATAACTCCCTTTGACCAATTAATGAATGTGTGTCATACATCCAACCTTTTATGCTTGTTTTTATGTCATTTAGTAAATTCTGATTTGAGAAAAGTTATGAAATACAATCCATCCATTATCTATGCATGCTTATTTTGTGCAGGGTCGTGGGAAGCTGGAGCCTGCATTATTATATACTGTACCTCTTCAGCTTTGATAGATGCTATAGCCAGTTCTTTTTCCTTGACTTCAAGGTCTTTGGATAGTTGAGCCACAGACTTACTAGCCTCCATCAGTTTGTCCAACCCTGGAAATCAGTAACATCTTTTAAAATCCCTTCCCTGAGTAGAATTTGCAAAGTCCATACATTTCATCTTCACAGCACAACCTTGCAGCCAAAACGTTCTTACCAACATTCATGCGCTTTGCTAGTGTGTTGATATAGTCGTACTTTTCAGTGTACAGTGTTTTGTAACCATTTACAAAAGAGAGGTAGGATTTAGGGGTGACATGAGTTCTTCTTCGAAACCTGAAAGATGAACAACATACAACTTTAAGTTCATGTAAAATATGTCTCTGCACTAAAAACTTGCAAAAATCTGGATATAGATAATTATGGTAAATGGACTTGCATTTATATAGCGTTTTTCTAGTCTTCCGACCACTCAAAGCGCTTTACACTACATGTCAGCATTCACCCATTCACACACACATTCATACACTGAATACACCAACTTTGCCCATCAGGATCTAATCTAAATACTCATTCACACACCGATGGCTATGCCTTCGAGAGCAATTTGAGGTTAAGTGTCTTGCTCAAGGACACATCGACATGTGACCCAGAGCAGCCGGGTATCGAACCACCGACCTTCTGATTGGTGGACAACCTGCGCTACCCTCTGAGCCACAGCCGCCCAAATTACAATGTAACAGTGTGAACCTAGATATGATTTGTGCGTTATACCTTTCAAAGTAGCTTTCACAGGCATCAGATACTTTGTCATGATATGTACCCATGGTGGTCACCACGGAAGCCTTCACATCTGCGGAGCAAACCATTGGAAACGCTGACAAGAAATAGTTGGACACAGCCACCAGAGCCTCATTGGGCCACGGGGTGAACCAGTCCATGGTGCAGCCAGAAATTAACCCTGGAAACTTCAGGGATCTGGAGCGAAACTTCTGCCCCACCTGTCAAGGAGAGCAGATAATGTAATTTAAATGAGAATATTCACTTATGCTGGGATAGCTTAGTAAGTGCATGTTTAATGCATCAGTTTACATTTGGCGTGCATGAAACAGAACAATTACAGAGAAATATAAAGTAAACAAAATATCTGAGTACCGTCGGGTTATTGCTTTTGGATAACAAATATGCAAAGTTTTGACCTACCGGTGAGAAGCAAAGAACTACATGGAGATTCTTTCTGGACCGGGAAATGAAGTAGTCATAAAGATTGTCAAAAGTTGGTGGAACACGAGGAAACTCCTTTTTCATTATAGGGGTCAGGTTCTGGGTGATCTCTTGCATCTCATCTTTAGCAAAAAGATTGGAGACCTGCACAAATAATTCACAGTGAAGCAATCAGGACAAGTAAAAGCTTTCCTTTGAGAATGATTTGGTCTGACTTCTTTGTTTCTGTGATATAGAAATAATTTATTGTTTCAATGAGAATGAATAGGAAAGTCCTCAACTATATTGTCTAAATGCAGACTCTGCTATTATGGGGCTTCAAAGACATCAAACGTTTTACTGTTGAAGTGAAGTCCTCACCTCTCCAGAAGAAAGAACATTGTTGAGGTACTCAAGGAAGGCTTCATCTTTTATTTCATTGTCCGTAAAGATGAAGGTGATGCCTTTTCCCTCAGCCCCAGCTGTTTTATACAACACTTTCAGGTCATCCATGAAATTACTTATGTTGTATGTTCTGGTGGAAAAAAAACAGTAGTGTAAGAAACAAACTTTAAGTATATCCTGTATATCCTCCTGTAAGTGTGAATATGTGAAAACTGATACAAGAGTACAATTTTGGACAACTGGATACCAACAGGACATGGGTTCATGGGATACTTATTCTATTGCCTTTTAATAAAGAGGTCTAGTACTTCTTTAAAAACGTCCCGTTTCTAATGAAAATGATCTTGCGATGAACAAAAATGTTGATCCAGTCCAAAATAACACACAGCATACAATAATATTTACGCACAGTATGTGTTATAGGGTTGCTACTATTGGACAATATAGACCTCAAATGACGAATTAATTTGTTCATTGCTACCAAGAAATTAACAGGCCAATGTTTTTCATGAACTACATTATACAACAAATTGTCCAATTACACCAGCATTTTATCAAAGTATTTAAAATGACAGAAGTGACAGTATTAGGTGAATGGCAAGTTATTGTAAAATAACATTTTACAATATATAAATGTACTTGTTAACACTGGAGTCAATGGGAATTAGGTGATATAGTAATAGCAATGTTGTTTTGCAGTGTAAGCAAAACGGAGAGAATAATCTTTAAAAAGTGTACACTTTTTCTAGATTAACAAGATCAATTATCAGAATATTTTACTTTACCAATGGAACTGTACAAATTTATTTAAAACTGTTAATTATAATTGATATATAATT
Organism: Sebastes fasciatus; assembly: GCF_043250625.1. Classification (NCBI taxonomy): domain Eukaryota; kingdom Metazoa; phylum Chordata; class Actinopteri; order Perciformes; family Sebastidae; genus Sebastes; species Sebastes fasciatus. The sequence goes on from NC_133805.1 coordinate 25,155,604, forward strand.
GAATTGCCTCACAAGTAGCCTTTCTACAAACATTATAAAACAAAATACAAAACTACATAGAGACTTTATCAAATTTTCACCTTATTTACCACCTTATCTTACTGCTTGGCTATCTTCTTCCAAATTGCCTCACAAATGCTGAACGAAGTTTGTTTGTTTTTTTCCTGTTTTTACCTGGTCAGTGTGATCTGGAAGATGCTGTATCCAGCCATGAATGAGGCCAGGCGAGTCAGGCTCTGTTTCCCTGATCCTCCCACTCCCACCAGCAGGGCATTACCATTGTCAGTTCGAATTATTCGTGAGATCTATACGAAGGCAAATCTCAAATAAATCAGAATTATCTATAGTTTACGGGGGGTTAGATTGTTAGTATGGGGTTAGATTGGCTTCTAGTCTGACCTTGACAAGGTGAGTCATGGCATCCGTGAAGAAAACCAGATCTAGGCTGGAGCCTCTTACGGTCTCATTGTACTGGGTCTGATACATCATCAGCTTTTCTAATAAGAACTCAAAATTTGGCATCTGGAAGAACGTTAATTTGCTCAGACTTTGGTGACAGTTTTCTACATTGATATTACAGATATCATACAATAGTCCACAATACCAAGTTCATACCAGTTCATAAATTTTGGGGGCATCACAACAGACATCCTCATCTTCTTCTACCGGCTCGGGAGCATCTTGCAGGAAGTCCACAAAGTATGGCTCAGGATGAAGTGCTGGGACAAGGCTGGGGTCAACATGCTCTTGAATCACACGAGATACAGCCTTCTCGAACCACTCTCTGTCCTCAGAGCAAATAAACCTATAGCAAAACAATGTCTCAGTATGCCTTTTTGTTGTACTTAAAAGGGGATTTACTGTATGTAAGCACTGTACCTGTCAGCTATCACCCTCGTACATTCACTCTTGAAAAGAGCCAAGAGAGTGGGGATATCATTGCACTCCTTGGCCTTAATGTTTAACATTCCTTGCCAGATCCTGGACAAGTCTCTCAAGTTGAAGATGTAGTGGAACTTGGATGGTGTAGGAAGCATTTTTGCCTTCAATGAGAAATTATCAAATCAGGTCATGCCTTCATTAATAAATCTATCCCTATAATCAATTTCACATCATCTTTTAAGTGATTACCTTTGTCCACTGCCATACAATCCTCCCAGCAGACACCAGACACTTCACCATATCTGAAATCTCAAGCTTGAATCCCCTGCATGTATGGAAATATCCACAGCCGATTACACCTGTAGCGAAAGAGCATGAAAAAACAATTGAAGTGTTTCATACATCCTAAAGTAAGCAGAAAAGTGAATAATCTTAGTGACGGCTACCAAAGATCTTATCAATGGAGGTGTTGGATGGCAGAGTACAGTTGAAGACTGTAAACTGTCTCTTCAGTCTTTGTGGGATGTCGTTTCTCCCACCACCAGGATGAATCATGGCAGCTAAAATCTGTACGTCCACAATAGTGGAGAAGTCTCCTGGTTTGTCTAGGTTGTACATGCCGTTCATTTCCATCATCTGGCGTACTGTCTCATTGGTGATCTGGTTGGACAGTCACATACAGCAGTTACTCAGACTGAACATAAAATAGTCTATATATATACAGTATATATATATATAAATAAAAACCCTGCTATATAAACACCTGATCTCCCCATTCATTGACAATGGGCATGTTGATATCATCAATGAAGATTGTCATCTGGCGTCCCCCTGGGGGTCCATAGGTACTGCCAATCCTTTTTTCAATGTAGCTTTCCACTGTTCGCTGTAATTAAAAAAATGCTTTCCCAATCAAAAAACAATTCAGAACTGTACTAAGCCATGCATAGAGAACAAGATAAATATCCTACCTGAAACATCATGGGTTCTGTTGCAGATGAGAAGTTCAGGGACTTGGACAGGTTCGTCTCAGGATCATATTTTTTTGTGTAGCCTTTTATCATCACAGTCTTAGCTGTCCCTTGTTCACCAATAAGCAGTACAGCCTATACAAATACAATATGTATCTTTCACAACACACCTTAAAGCAAAATAAATAATGACATTTTATAAGTAAAAATACTTTGGTTATTTTAAGAGAGACAAGATCACCTTTCGTTGTTTGGCAATAGTCTCCAGCAGGAAGGATGTTCTTGTGTTATCCACATTTGGCACAAGAATAGAGGCGTAGTCTGGCACAAGATCAGTAGGATAGACATACTCCCCCACATGGTTATTCCAATGACACCATTCACCTGAAACAGAAGTCACCATACATATAATCGTAGGCCCAGGACAAAACAGTCCTTCAAACACTCACTTAAAAGCCAGGAAAGAAGTGGTATTTAATGTATAAAATGACTACCGTTTGGGTTGACCATATAGTCAAACATAGTCTCTCCTGGATGTGCTTGAGGCACGTCAATGCCACTGTCATGAGCTCTGATGTACTCCTCTAGTTTGGCTCTATCCTCTATCTCCAAAAGGGCTCCCAGGCTCCACATCAGGCAGAAGACAAAGAGGCGTTCAAGGTGTTCGCTCCCAGCCAAGCCCCCTGTCTCCCTGGTTGGGATAAGGCCCTCCAGCAGATTCACAGACTGAGGGTGGATCATATTCAGATAATTCAGTGTTTCGTGATTCATTTCATTTCAAGTTTAAAGGCATCATCTAATTCCTGTTCGTCTTCAGCATTTTTCTGCATACATACCTGCATTATGTAGTTGCATTCCAAAAGCTCCATTTTGGGTTTAAGGTTCTGCCTCAAATATACGAAAGCGTCCTCAAATATCTTGTCGTATAAATTCCTTATGCTTTCTGCCTCTTTTGCATTGCGCTTGTTAGCCCATCCCTACAACACAAAGCCCATGTTCTAACTAAGCACGTCACTGCAGAAAAGAATCAATGCTTCTTTTACAAACAATCTCTCCTTTGATGACTTAACAAAACAACTGTACCTGGAGTATGGGTTTCCAGCTGAGAGCGGAGGAGCTAATGATGACCATTCCCATCCGGGACACAGTAGCAGGGGAGGCATTATCCATGTTGTGCACCTCAAACACCAGCTTGCAGGATGGAGACATGGTGATGCGGTCACCATTAGCCAGGGTCAGTGTTTTGTTATCATCCAGGACAGAGTTGAGGTTCTCAATCCATATGGCATCCACAGGGCCATCCAGCACAATCCATATGAACTCCCCTGAAGTGTATACATTTCAAAGCCATCACAATTCAATCCTTAAATCTCCCACATTTTCAGTTACTCTTTCTGTTGTTCTGTCTCAAGGAAAGACCATTTTACAGGTGTCATTACCAACATTATTAGGTGTAAGGGCCTGTGTCCATATAGCGTCTTGTCTAGCAGAATAGCGCCAGCAGGGTGCTGGGGAGCGTTTCATCATAAAAGCGCTATGAACACTTTTTAAATGTTTCTATGACAACAATATTTTGACAACATATCACCACTCTAACCACCTTTGTATGAACAATTAGTATAGCCCCCTTGTTTGTATTATCTATTTGGGCTACTATCTATTTGTTTGACATACTTCGTATGAAAGAGCCCGTCACTACTCCACACCCGTAGAGCAAAGATAACGATCCGTGACGGCGATAAAAGTACAACACTCACCAGCAACATTCAGTGTCCGCCTGGCCGATCTGCTCCCACAAATGGGCTTTTCGGTTATGATAGGGTCTGTCTGACATATGAAGCTCAGGATAGACAGACACGGCCAGAACAAGCTTCTCCTCCATTTTCTACAGTGACTTTCACTAGTGCTTTTTCGTACAGGTTCAAAGATTTTCAACTAGAAGTGCTCGGAGTGGCCGCACAAGAAAAGTAGAGCACTCAGTAAAAAGGATGCTGGGGGCAGCACTCATTCTCGAGGCGGCCGCATACGCTCTCTCCTCATAGGGAACAACTGAAAAAAAGACGCTGGCGCTCAGAAAAACGTATGCACCACTGCATGTCTGCTGCTTAAGCAAAAAGTGAACAGAAGCTGCTTTCATCATAAACAACTAAACTGTATGAACCTTGCTTTGTGTTCTTACACAATGTGTTTTGGGTAGTGCAATAATTTTTTTTATAAAGGCAATTTGTGACATAAATTGAGAAATACTAGTTTCAATGTGCACTAAACTTTGTGTTACAAACCTTTCTTGGCTTTAAGTGTCCTCCTCCACAGAGTGGAAAAGATCCCATCAGTCCAATCATTGGTGGCTGCATCAAGACGACCAAACATCTGTGGTGCAGTGATTGCTTTGGGGTTCATGCGCATCTCCCTGTGTGGGGCTCCACATTCACTCATAGCTCGCATGAGCAGGTTGATGACTGTAGTCTTCCCAGCTCCACTTGGGCCCAAAGTCATCAGGCCATGGCGCACTCGTGAAGTCTCATAAAGCTGACAGTGACAGTAACACGTCAGTGATGTATAATCCAAACAATAACTTTATAACACACGAAACACAACAGGTGCTTAACGTACAGACAAAGAGGCATTGAGGTACCTGAACCAGCTTGAGATTCCATGGTGGGTGGTTGACAATACCAGCAAGCTCAACTTGATGGGCAACAGCAGCTTGAAGTTCAACATATGTGCTCCCATCCAGCTGGATACCAGGGAATAGATCATTGATCAGGCTAAGGAAGAGGGGCTCATCCTCATCCACCTGAAACATACAGAAAGATTCACATACACAGAATCTGCTGACACAGTACTATACCTCCAAAATATATTATATTTTCCCTAGTGGTCAACACTGAGTTCCTGTCATACCAGTTTAGAAAGATTCATGTCACGCAGCACTCTCATGACAGTGCTGGACTCTGTGTCATTAGGTCTTGCTCTTTTGTTGGCCCCCAGCGTTCTTAACACAGACAGGATGTTCCTCAGGCCAAAGTCATAGTGGACCTGGCAAATAGAGGCTGTGTGTCAGTATTAATAATCATACAAAAATAGTACTGAAGCACCGACCACACATTTCTCACCTGTTTTGTAAGTTGTTCTTCACACAGTTTATAAAGGACAAAGAACTTCTGGGCTAAGATGACATTGTCATTGAATCCACAGCTGGCTAGTTTGACTCTAATGATGATCTGCCAAAGACAACAGCGGAGAAGTGACCGTGTGTTAAGACTAGAGCAGAAGGAAAAATATTACTTTCCAGCAAAGGTAGCCTTGACCCACCTGCCGGTCTGGTACCATCATTGACACTGTCCTGAATTGCACTTTCAGGTTTTCAGGAAGTTCCTGACGACCTGCATACCCAGGGTTCTAGACATGGAATGGCGACATGTTATTTAGTTTATATTTAGTGTTTCTTATAAGATTCCTGTGCTTTTGTGTGTCCTACCATAGTGATAAATATGCCAAACTCTGGATTCAGATCCACACAGTCTCCATCAGTAAAGATGAAAGTGGTTTTGTGTTTCTTGCGTGCCATCAGAACGATGTAGATCTGCTGAGCAGCAACAGAAAGCACTGGCAGGTTGATTCTGTTGAACTCATCGAAGCAGCCCCAAGACCCTGACTGTGCAAGGCCTGAAAAAAGAATACATCATGAGATACCTGAAAACGTACACCACACTGCTCGATGTATTATTTCATTGCCTGGGATACCTTTGTATATCCTGCCAAGTCCTCTGAAGTCCATCTGGTCCGAGCAGTTGAACACCACCACATACTTGCCCAGGCAGCGACCCATGTCTTTAGTGGTTTCAGTCTTCCCAGTGCCGGCTGGCCCTGCAGGGGCTCCTCCCATGCTCATGCCCAGAGCCTGGGACAGCGTGATATAACACCTGTTGATAAAAAGCAGTTCTCCGATTCAACTTAGAAATGAAACACTATGAAAAGTTAATTCAATGATTAAGTAACAAAAGAAAATTCCTCTTCTCTTGCCTGTCAGTCAGAGGGGTGATGACCAGACGGTCGGTACAGCCTAGGAACTCATTCTGATAAATGAAGTCCACATTGGTAATAGACACAAGGATTTTATCCATGTCCTCCCTGAAGTAAAATCTGCTCTGCTTCAGCCATTCAAAATCACCGACAGATTTGATACGCTTTTTTACCTGAGGACAAATAGGATATCAATCTGAACGTGAATAATAATAATAATAATAATAATAATAATAATTCATGAAAATGACAGTTAATAATATAATAGGATCCATGACAAGTAAGATGTTTGAAAGAACCTACTAGGTCATTAAATATGTCACTCTGGTGCACATGGATTGTGACGAGTGTCTCATATTTGACTCTGTCAAATTTGCTCAGGTCACAGGTGGTTTGCTTAATGAGTATGCTGAGTAGATCTAGGAATTTATTATTGGTAAGAGGCATGGCCTCCCTGTAATCTTCAGCATTTTGCAGTGCCTCTTCTGCATCTCTTGTCCAAAGTATCTGGATTCCCAGCAAGCCCACCTAAAACAGTAAGAGCAAAACAATGCAAGAAAACGTGACCTGAAAGTATGAGCTAACATACATTAGTTGCGGTGCCATCCTGTAATAAAAAACAACTAAAGGTCTACCGATGTCACCAGTCTTTCTTTACATCTCTTAAAACTACAAGTGTACTCATTTTTGTTATTTTACAAATAACTCAATGTTTTAACACAAAGTACATCCAAGAGTATAAAAAGGACCATGACTATCATTTGTTAGGCTGCCTCAGTCACTGATGTAGGCAGGGAGAGAACAGTGAATTAGCAAAATAAAGTCATGATCAACGTTATAAATGTTTCTTGAGGCATGAGGCCATAATTCTGGACACTCATGCTAAGTTGTCAAGTGATCACCATGTAGTAGTTTGATCAGGATATGAATAAGCCTTTCCTAAAATGTGTCCTGAGGATTTTATAGGAAGATTACAATGTATAAATCCTCTGTTGTGGAAGCATCTACAAGGTCGGAGCTGTGGTCAGTTGTTGTCACAATTCTGACTTGTTACACTTGGCTTGTGGTGTCAGACTTGAACAGTGGAGAAAGAAATAATCATAATTATACCCTGTACAAGTCTGGTGTTGACCTCATATCTAATACAAAGGTATTAGGGTGCTAATAGCATGGCAACTGTCAACATATTCAACATTTTCATTGCTGTCTTCTGACCTGCGCTTGGAACTTGTTGAGGAAAGAGAGGAGCTCGAAGTCTTCTTCGTAGATATCTTGAACTGCAGCTTTGATAACAGAGTGTAATGAAGCCTGCTGTTGAAACAACAGCTCCCCAAGCCAGTTCTCCACTGGTCCCTGTGCCATGACAGGACTGTCCAGCTGAAACCACAAACACACATTTACTTTATTATACTATACTTCTGAGGATTACAGGAAAGCAACAAAGTGTATTTACTCAAGTACAATTTTAGGTAAATTAGTTTTTTTTCCATATTTTTCTCTCCTACGCTTCACTTCCAAGTTATTTTATACATTAAGATTTCACAAACAGAACACATGACACACTCTGCAGTGTGCACACTATGCTATTTGATGTATTGTTAGAGATTCCCAACATTATATGATGCAATTAAAATCTGCTCCATTTAGACCAGCTGCAACAAAGAGCTTTACATAAAGAGTAACACATGCAGTTCCACATTATTTTCTATTATGCAAATGCAAATAGCATTACATACCTCTAGTTTCTCTCCCTCTTGTGAAATAACAGCCAACATCTTGTCATACTTAGTTTCATGAAACTCCACTTCATTGACATTGTCAAACACTCCGAGAAGATGTGACTGAAAAAAATAAATTGTATCTAAAATTAGTTTTACTACATTTTTTTACCAAACAAGTTCAAGAAATCAACATGATAATATGACAGACTACTATTTGTTGTTGCATAATTCATCAGCGTACATTTTGTCACTATGAAAAGACAATTATAGGATTCATGTGCCAGATGTTTTTTTATTTAAAAAGTGTAGCAGTTCACAAGAATATAAAATGTATGAGGTCATGAAATCCTTCAAAATTTTCCTGAGTTATATCTGTACCGGGTTTACATCCTAATCCTCTCTTCCTTGGCCTTATTTTCTTCCAGATTTCACTGAAATATGTTTTTGAGGTACCCTGCTAACACCCAGATCTACAAGTGGGACCAAAAACACAACCTCCTTTGCAGAGGTACTATTTCCTTTTTACACTGTATAGTTTTTAAAAACAAACTAACAACTTTTTATAGTGACAATCAATGATCTAACCTGAATTGTGTGAGAATCACTGGCTTGTCCGAGGATTTCCAACAGGGCCGGATCAGACACAAAGAAGAACCGTGGGAAGAGGAGCCTCTTTTTCTCAAGGTACCTGTTGAGTCAGATCACATCATCTCCAGTTTACACATCGCCTCCATCAGCTGTAGCAAAGCCTTTGCAAAGTGTGAGGAGTAACCAAAATTAAATGAAAAAAAAAAAGAATAATAAAGTCTGATGACAACGCTTGAATGTAAAACATTAAAATGCAAATGAATTACAAGAAAATGCAAAGAACCTTTAAAGTTATAAGTTTCACCTCTCACCGATCCTGGCTTCCTTACATTGGCTACCTGTTGCTTTTAGAATTGATTTCAAAATATTACTAATTACTTACAAAGCCCCGAGAGGCCTCGTCCCAAGTTATTTAGCAGATCTATTATTACCCTATATCCCTTCCCGCACTCCGAGATCCTCAGACGTGTCATTCCTTGTGGTTCCAAGGTCCAGATTCATTCACAAAGATGAGAGCCTTTGCAGTCAGGGGACCTAGACTATGGAATGACCTCCCTGATGAGATCAGGGCTACAAACTCTGTTGCGCCTTTTAAATCACCTTTAAAAAACTCACTTTTTTAGAATTGCTTTTCTGTGATTTTATTTCTGTTTTACGATATTTTAGTTGTTTTACCCTTTGGATTTTTATGTGTTTAGTTATTGGCTTTTAGTACCTTTTGTTATCCCTGTGTTTTAATGTGTTCTGTTTTTATTGTAAAGCACTTTGTAACTGTGTTTGGAAAGGTGCTATAAAAATAAAGATAATTATTATTATAAGAAAAAACGACTTTGCAGTTACTTTGCAATGAGGCTGTAAAAGAGCCACACTTCTATGCTGTTGAATCTCTCATATATCAGTGTTCTGTTTAACATAATACTGACTGTAGCAATTTGTAGGAAAACTAAGGGAGATCACTAAAATTAAAATACATTCAATGCACTAACAAGGTAACACTATGTAGAAGAGTTTTTAGACATTTTTTTTTAATCCTACTGACATTTCTAACAAAAAGTACTAAACTACAAAAAGTGCTTTACAAAGCTTTACCTTGCGAGAGATTTTTGACAGAACTCCAGCTGTTTCTGAAGATCTGGTAGGAGCTGTCCCAGAGTTGAATCACCCGCACAGCACTCCACCACATTTGGGACTTTGTGGGCTCGCTGCATGACCGTAATCCAGGACTTGTCAATGTTCGCAAAACGCTTTGCTTCCTACATTGGGGAAAAATTAAGTATTTTTGTATTTTTCTAGGGAAAAGCTCAACATTGTAATTTTCAATATATAAAGATAAAAAAGATTAACTCTACCTCTGGTAAGTCTTTGGCGATATCACCCCCAACAAACACAGCCTCCAAATAGATCCACAGGGTTTGAACAATAACCCACTGTTCAATGACATCAGATGATGTTGAAAGCTTTGACAGCCAGTCCTGGATCTCTGCTTTGTAGTAGGCACTGTACCTATAAAAGGAAGATGACACAAGTTCCTTAAGACAACACAAGACACTGTATGGGCACTATGTCTGAAAGGATACCTTGTATAAATAGAACCAAATTTATCGGCATCAGTACTTTATTTCCCTCTTTGAATCATCATTTATAGTCACATCAGTCTAGCAGCAGTCTTTTCTTTTTATTGCCTCAATCCATTTTTCTTACTTGGTGTTAATGCAGCAGTGGGTAGAATTGGAGAAAATATGATTAAAAAAAGTTATTTTTTATAAAACGGTAACTATATGCTCACAGTAGTGCATGAGACAGGTAATCTGAAAAAAATCATGTGCCTCTGTGTCCTCCGGTGCTCCTAATGGCATCTGCAAGATTTCACAGACCGGAGGAAAACAAGCAATCAGAGCCGAGCTGGAGCCCGATGTCTCTGAAATACTAAGCGCCGCCCACCAGCCGGAGCAAACTTTCTCATTTTACAGCTAAACAGTACACTACAAGATGTTTCTGAGAATATTTGAGGCGAGAAATAGGCATTACAGTAACAGAATATTGATTCATATTTTATCAGAGTTTGAGAGTGATTGACAGCTGCCGCCGTTGAATGAACAGCCAATAGGAACACTCTCTCTCTGAAATGACCTGTGATTGGCCAAAGTCTCCCGTCACGGGCTTGAATTTCTAAAGCCTGAAAACACAATGATGCCAAAAACATTCTGCCTACTGACACTTTAAATATGGATTTTGGTCAAAATGTTGAAATCTTATTTGTTGATAATTACAAGTCAGTGCTCTGTTGTACCTGTTGCTCATCATTGACTCCAGCACCATCAGACTATCCTCCAGGTTGGTGAGTATCTCCGCTGTGTCTGAACCTTTCAGCATCACTTCACCTCTTTCCTTGAATGTCATCAAGCTCAGGAGCTGGCTGGACCACAGTTCTTTCACTTGTGACAATTTAGCCTCAATATCCTTCTCCATCACAGCCGATTTGCAGATATCCTACAAATGCAAAAAGCCAAGCGAGTGAACAACATAATAAGATAAATATTGTAACTAGAGATTAGGGCAGGTTGCAACAACAGTATCCAAACTGCCAGCAAAGCAAACCTCAATATCGTCCTTGTACTTCAACAGAGGCGCTTCCATGATGTTTTGCAGGGTAAAGGTACTGGACTCCACTTCAAATTGATGCCCAGTCAGGTCTGCGATCTGGTTCCAGTGTCTCCTCAACATAGACTTGTTTGCCATCAACTCAAGCAGAGGGCATGACTCATTGAAATCATCAATCGTCTTCTTCAGGTCTTGGAAGGCTTGCCAGTCCTTCAGTCCTTTGGGTAGCTTTCGGCATCTAGAAATGGGGATAATCATTGATGTATATGTCTAAAAAAATATACAAAGCAACTGTAGTTTTCATTTTCACTGCCTATCTTTGAATACTTTCTTCTTTTTGCAGCAATTATAGAAATAATATTGTATTAAGTTGGGCAAGATGATTGTACTGTTATGTACTATGCAGTTATTCTCCATCATATAAAAATAACTAAAATAAATTGGTTGTAACAGTAGGGTGGGGAGAATTTACATAAATACTTGGATTACCTCTTCTCAAATTCCAAAAGTTCTGCATTGATCTTCTCAATATCCACATCTGTCCACAGAATACCATAGTATCCGCTAACCTTACTCCTCACTGCATCATAAAGGCCATAGAGTTTCTGTAGCAGGTCAAGCTCTTTTCTAAGGAAATTATAGATCTATTAGTCCGAATACCATAAAGATTAACCATAACCAAGGATTGTCATTGTTCTGGTAAAGTAGGGTAAGCTTTTGTAAAGTGGCAACATACTTTTTCTTATGTAGACAGTCATACTTTGTGACTGGCAAGCCAAGAAGCTGCTCCCCAGAGGTATATGTGGTGAAATTTCTCCACAGTTCTTCGAATCTAGCCTGAGTAAAAAAAAAACAAGAAAAAGAAAAAGGTTAAAATTAAGTATTACATTAGACATTAAATATTCAAGAGAATCTAATGAAAGAAAAGTAAGATGCTGGTATATTTAGTATATTATTTAGCAGAAAACAACCACAAATGTGTGTGGATATTGATAAATGTTTGGGTTTATAAAACAAATTCACATGTATTTTAATCCCCTGCTCACTTGTCACCTCTGATACTTTTGCATTGAACTCCTTGATTTGGGGTCTTGTGAGTTGATACTCATAAGGAGCAAAGACAACATGTCATCCACAGTATCAGACAAGCTAATAAAGTTATATATACATTTTCAAAGTGGCTGCCCTTGGAGGCTGGTTACAGTAGATAGGTGGTAGAGAGTAAAGCACTTTTCGGTACAAAAGACTCAGGATATTTGGGTCGCCGTGGTAGCCAACCTGGTAGAGCGGGTGGCCCATGTACCAAGGTAGGAAACCTTTATTCGCAGTGCGAAAGCTCAGAAAAATCAACCTTGTTCCGAAAAAAAATTGCATTGCATTTCCGCAAGGTAATGTTCATGTTCTGTGTGGAGGTACTCATAACAAAAACAACAATTCGCAAAAATATACTGTTGTGAGAATTAATCGCACAAAAACAATGCCCCCAGTGTGTAAAGGCCTTTAATTTCAAACTGAAATGTTTTTAGTGTGCCACATACTGTATTTAGTTTATGGCATTTCTATTCGTTTAAATGTTTTTCATGCATCTAACATTAACCAGTACAGTATGGTGGATGGTATTAAATCAACTGACGGTGGTACCTGACAGACTTGGAGCCTACGGCTGGCTTCTTCGGATGCTATTCCATCAACCATGGGGCCTTCCTGATAAAACAAGACCATAAAACCATAAGATCATGAACTGATTAATTTAAATTATTTGATTGAAAGCTTACAAACACTGATGAGATTTAAAGATTCACAGATTACTTACTGTATCATATTGTTTCATAAAAGTGCTAACATCATTTTGGAAAATGGCAACACACTCCACAAGGTTTTGTTTGAACTTGGGCTGCATACGAACAAGCTCATCTTGCACTGATGTCTGGGAAAGTCAGGAATAAAAAGAAAATAAAAAAAAAGATCACAGCTGAGTTATAGAAGAACACACTGTAAAATACCAAAGCAAAAAAAAGGATACATATAATGGTAATACTAACAGCTTTAGACTGGAGCTCTGTGAAGAAATTCCTCAGATTGTACACCCCTTCTGCTTCTTTTTCAGTCACCTCTGCTTCATATTTAGTCAAGATTTCAAACGCTTCCTGTAAAATACAACATCATCATAAGATGGTTATTTGACAGCTTCATCAATCACAACTGCACGGCTAACTTATCAAGGAAAATAATGTATGACTTCAAATAGACTGTCAGTGAAAAACATTTCTGAACCAACTATGACAATCTGTAAATTTTATGAGCACACAAATTTAAGACAGAGCATGTGAACCATGAATTTGATGGTGATAGATATAACAGTCTCCACAAATAATCTCTGATAACTTTCACTGATAATGCACAGCTGGCAATTTACTCACATCATGGTGTATTTCTTGTCTTTCACAATGCCTAACTCCCTTTAACTTTACTCCTATCATTTCAACATTATCTTTCTATAATCACAAATAAGTTTTCACCAAGATTTGTCCATATTCCACATCTGGAAACCTAAAAAAAGCTGAAATTCTTTCTGTGGATCCCATTTGGTCGGCTACTTGAGCAGAATGCATTTATTTCAGTTAGACCACTGGGTCGGCACAAGATGGGTCCCAATGCGGAAATGCAAAAAGACAGAGGGTCCTCTAGGAAAAAGACCAAATAAAGCAAACTACGGTTTGCCTCCATTTGTCAAGACAGACGATAACAGGATTTCTGCTGTGAAAGCTTTCCAGAGTTGTAATATCATTTCTCGTATCATAAACCGCTTTGCGGTGTTTTGGTCTCTGATAAATCTTAAAACTAATGGATATTTTTACTTCCTCGATCATATTTCATTCTCTCACCAGTAGCTGTATATAGCCATACCCCCTCACTATTTCAGCCTTTTGTGTTTATTTTTTTAAAAGCAGTTCTATATTTGGTCTGTACGGTCATGTAACCATTGTAGTTACAGACTAGACTGAAGCTACATCATATCCTTGAAAAAACAAATGATTGTGCTATTCATACCTCAATGAAAATCAATGTCATATCAGTTTGTATTTCAGCATCCCGCAGCTCAGACAGGGACCCCATAGCATGACGCACATCTTCCAGATTAGCCACAGGATGAGACAGTTGTACGAGGTATTTGTTGGTGTGTATGCTGGTGTCCATCATTTTCTTCTCGTACTCCTCCTTCACGTATTTGCACAACAGTTTCTTCCATGCTTTGGTCTCAACTGTCAAGGACTTCTTTAATGGTTCTGTACAGACGACACAATTCACAGTGCAGAATTTGCATTCCTCTTCTCTAAACACACACAGTTCTCAAAACAGGCACAACCTACAAGTGATGACATAACCAACTAAAACATTTTGTTGGAAAATCAAATATTCCTATGACAAAAAGGATGTTGCTTCTTGGGTCAAAAGGTTTCTTGTCGGTAAAAAAATTCTGTGGCAGAGATGGCAAAGTTGGTCACTCGGTTCACCACTTGGGTTCAAACAGAAATATCTTGACAAAACATTTGATGGATTGCCACGAAATTTTGTACAAATGTGTGTGTGTTTCCCAAAGGGTACATTCTGTGACTTTTTCCCCTCCTAGCACCACCACAAAATTAACATTTTTGGTTTTGAGTAAAATGTCTAATTATTGGATGGATGGACCGTTTTTGTGTCAAATTATTGATTTCTTCAGTAAGTAGCCGTGTAATAAGCGGGATAATGTACAGCTAGCTGGTCATTGTTGTGTAAGAATCCCCTTCAGGGCAATGCTGCACCCCCACCCACAGCAGAGGGGTCTCTCATCGCCCTGAAGGGGATTCTTTCACAACAATGACTAGCTCGCTGTACATTATCCCTTACTTATCCATCTCCCTATTCTCTAGTGGAATTTGACCCAGCAGCACAGATTGTAAAATGTAGTGTAGAGGCCAGAAAAAAAAGTGGGTAAAAAAAATTTATATTAGAATTAATCTGGTTGCTGTCTAGAACACATTACGGCCTTACCTGTTGACAATTCAGTAGACTCCAAAACAAAGATCGGTGTGATTTCATCAATGTCTTGTTCAACTGAGTCGTAGTGCAGGATTTCAGATTTGATTTGGATCAATGATGGATTGCTGTCTATGAATTCCTTTTAAAAGTTAAGATAAACATGATATTATGATCATCATTATTATTATTGATATAGGAAAACATATATTTTCTGTCAAAAGTCAAAACAAGAACATTATGTTCTCAGGAAAACAAACCTTGACTTTGAGGTCCTTGTCCTTGTCCCAGATCACGCTGTAAGGGTCGAACTGCTTCAGAACATCAGCTGCTTGGCTTTTATGGGAGCTGAACGCTGATTTCAGGGAGACCACAACCTTTTTGATGTCCTTGTGTTCAGCAACTCTGTAATAGAACTTCTCTTTTTCTCCGTCTATGAGATTATCACAAACAGGGAAACAGACAATGATTAAAAACTGCTCTTGACAATTTAAAATCAATGATTAATACAATTTATCATGTTCACACATCAAACTAAAAATAGCTTTTTTTAAGGGCTGTACATAACTTTGATTGCTATTGGCCATGTCAGAGAACTGATTTTATTATACACAGTCAGATTATACCATTATGGACAGTCAGAAGAAAAAGATTAAATAATACATTTGGACTATTCTTAAAACAAAAAAATTTACAAATTAAAAACTGAAATAACTTAAACGTCATATACTTGGTTTCAATTTAAGAAGATTAATGTTATTTACTTAAGATCCAAATATTTTCATTATATTTTAGGATAAATGTAATTTCTGTCAACTTGTCTTTCAGAGTTTTTTCATCCATGTGCATGCTGATAATGACTTACCTTTGTTCTTTGTGCCATCGTGACTGTACTCCCGTTGCCATGCAATGCCCTTGCTAATTTCCAACACCAAGTTGATTAGTTGATTTATGGCCTGTTGGGTCTCAACTACTGTGGGAATCATTACCTGATGACAAATATCAGACAGAGAAACTGAATTTTCTGTTTAACAAGATTGGTAAGGAATTCTAGATTATCCAACTCCCCTAAATGGTAACTAGTGTGAAGTGGAAAGTCGCCAATGAGTAGTAGAAACTCACCACATTGGGTACAACCAGGTGTACTTCACATTTTATTAGCGGCACCATCTTAGTCTCAGACTCTGACTTCTGATAAGTGCTAAAATCCCCTTTTATTGATGTTGATCTGTAAGAGAGAGATAGAGATAATTTCTCTTAGATATTGGCCTTTTTTTACATACTGAATAACACAGTCATACTTACTTAGTGCCACAAATTCTCCTTTTCAGGGTCTCCAGAGATAGCTTGGTTGTTTTGATCAGTGCATCCAATATCCTTGCACTGAAGTATTCATAAAGCTTCTTAAACTCCTGAAATTAAAATTTGTATTTGAAGAATTAACATATTTGTTGATATATTGTACATAAAGAGCAATGTTTTGGTGTTGGTAAGCAAACATACCCTCTCAAATTTTATTGCTTTAGCTCTATCTGGACCTTCCAAATTCATTCCCTCATCCTCATTAGGGGTCTTCTGGCTCTCTCCTGAGAATGACACACTCCTCTGTCCTACAATGTTCAAAGGGAGAAATAAAAAGTATACTCACATACACACATAACAAACTTCAATTTTGGGTGCTGAATGACTGTTATTCAGAAACTGGGAAACTGGGACTTAGGAGCACCTGAAACAGGTTTCTCGACAGTCTTCCTGATGCCTTCTGATTGATAAATGGCACTGAACACATTAGCCAGCTCTGTCACTGCTTCTTTGACACGACTAAATTTGTAGTCCAATGTCTTCGCCCACTCCTGACATCGTTTCTAAACAAAGGATATATAATGAGTGGATTGGTAAACCAGACCTAATTCATAATTTCTCTGAAAAAGCACATCAAAAACAACTGAAGCTTTGTTTTGGTCACTTGAGGGCAGCAGAAACAAGTTGTGAACACAACATTGATATATCATCACCTTTTAAAATGATATGGCGAACTTGTTAGCAAACAGTTGCCTATTTACACATAGTTACAGAGCAAAAAATTGTCAATCTTTTGGAGTCGTGTTTTTAGCCACCCGATGAATGTAGGCCCAATATTCACTTTACTCTCTTAGCTCTGTTTTTGGTGTCTGTCTAAAGGGAAATATCTGGATTTTTAACTGCTAAATGCTCCACTATGTTCCCAAGCTAGTTGCTAACTGTGTCTACATGCCATGGGATTTTAGAGCTTTTTCAACTGAAAACAGCTGCCTGCTGTGGCTCAAAACAATGTAATGAGAGTGGTAAGAGTGAACCAAAACAGTTAAGTTGCTGGCGGCAGGACAGCTTAACAATGCACTGAAACTCTGTATAACACTCCGTATAGCCGAGGGGAGCTGCAGATTAGGGTGATGAATCCCTTCACATTGCCAAATTGTTTTTATATTGTCATTTGATACATAATCATAAAAAATATTGAACATAGCCGCTTTAAGGATTGATTTAATGGAAGAACATTAGCAATTCAATTTTAATTCATGTCTTAATTTTGAGGATGGAAATAAGATAGCAATAAAAAAAATGAAAGTGAAGTCCATACCTCATTGCGGTCAATCAGGTGTTGCGCTGAACACGCATGACTTTCGGGGAGCTCAATCAGCACAGTCTCTGAGATGTCTTTAAGGACATCATCAATGTGTATCTGACAGATATCCTGCACCTGAAAAAAAAAATGGTACATAAAAACGTGGAATCCCTGAAGGGTAAAAGTGTGACAAAGCGTTGCTGACTGGTAATTGCAATGTTATGTCATTCTCACATTGCACAACAGCAATATCCATATCTGAAAAGGAAAGATAGATAACATTTTGCTCTGTGCTTTTATTCAGTCACATACCTTCTTTACAAGATGTTTGAGCTCAAACAAAGCAGTGTCAACAATTTGTAAGAACTTGTCCAGGAGGAGGGATGACCAGGTGAGCAGCACTGCCCCTTGGCGAAGCTCAGATTCCACCTTGTAATTTACCAAAAACATAATAGCAAAAGATAGCAACTCTGGAAGCACTGATAAATTACGCAATAGTAATTCTTTAAGACACAAAAGCCATAAAAACATTTTAAACAGTCATAATTGCCGGTTTATACCTTTTCCCACAGAAAGCCCAAGTATTATTGTTGGTAAGCAACTAAGCAAGAAACACTTGTCTGTTTACACTGACTTGAAGCACATATCATGAGTTGAACTATTTATGTTTACATTTATGAGAACATGATATGAGTTACTCTTTACCATTTTGATATTTTATAATTTAGACAAATGTTCTACATTTAAATGTACTGTGTTTACAAACTGCTTACATTTTTTACTTTTGAAGCCATCATGCTGGCGAAGTCTGCAGGAATGCTCTCACATGTGGACTCATACTCTGCCAAAATGGTCTATAAAAAACAAATAAGGCATACATGTAATTTTATATTAAGGTAACCATCCATCTGTTAAAAAGTTTATAATTTACCTTTAGTCGGAGGTGATTGACATTTATTTTGCTTTCCAACTTCACCAGATGCAAAGCCTGCTTTGGAACCTCCAGACCCATCTTCAACAGACACTTAGCCTCCCGAATGACCTCAGCTACTTTTGAATCAAAGTTGATCACGAATTTTCCAGTCTTTGGGTGACGAACCAGCAGTGTAATATTCAGGACTGTTATGAAGCAGAAAGGGGGAGAAAACACTTGAAATTAATATAATACTATATATATTAATATTACTAACAAGGGACACTGTGTGCCATCTCGGTATCAACATATTAAGTCAGAGCCAGAGAACCAACCATGATCTAGATTTGATACTTCTTCCACCCACGCTCTATGGTAAACATACTCAAACGCTACTAACGCAGCTGCAGTTTGATTGTACATTTTGACCACATCTCGTCCTTCAGGGCTGCACAGGATGTCAGAGTGTTTCTGTTAATGACAACAGATACAGTCAACATTAAAACATTTCAGTACAATAATAATGTATTTTTAGTTGTTTTGGTGGGAGAATCGTAAGCTTACTTTTATGTATGAGATGGGTTCCTCTATTTTCTGGTAGAGATGCCTGACCCAACCAATTCTTCCAGCCACAGGAGGCATGTTTCTAGCTAATGGGGGGTTGTCTTTCTGTCTGTCATAGAGCTGCCAAGAAAATTTACAAAAGAAGATCTGTTCATTTCATCAAAAACATCAAAGTCCATATTTGATAATAAATTTATATTTTATTCTCAGCATCTACTCAAGCATGAAAATGGGTACCTTTTTCACAAACTCTACTTCCAACGCATAGTGCTGAAGAATAAGACCCAAAACGTTGGAAATTTCTGTGTCAAGACAGGGGATGTTCAGCCTCTGGAAACTACCAATAAAGGAATTTATGAGATTTGTGTTAGAATTTTTTTATTATAATGCCAAATCATCCACAGTTTAAATAATTACAGTACAATCTTAATATTATACTACTATACTATATTATACTGACCGCTGTAAAAAGGACAGAGCTTGTTGAGATGAGAAGATGTTTGAGAAGCATGAACTCATTAATGTCCGCAGCAGCATCTGTAAATAAAGAAAGCACAAATATTAATATGACCATCTATATTGGAAACAATAATTAATATATAAGAGAGAGGGGGTCAAAAGAAGCTACCTACACCATAGATTGTAAACAGAAGGAAACTATACATACCTCAATGTGCCCAATTTCAGCCATAAACTTAGTAAAATCCTTTTCAAATTCAACTGTCCTTGGAGCCAACATATCATACTGCGTCCTTTTCAGCTTCATGGATACAGTGCGGAATTGTCTGGCCAGAACCGCAATGCCCTCAATATTTGATTTTTCAAGAGATTTGAACGTCTGGAACACTATAAATATTTGTGTGATCTAAAATAGATAATGCTTATTGTTACTTGGTAAGGCCTTGTGGTAAAAGTAGGATTTAAATTAAAAAAGGTAATGTGGGACTGCACCTTTTGGAGTTGCTTGCAGAAGTGCTCAAACTTGCAAAAAACCTGCATTTCTGGAACCTCAAAGGACCTCCTTCCAGGTGTTTCCACCGTTTGTTTCTTTGTTTTCTGGATGCAAGACTGATACTCCTGATATAAGCAGATACAGTCCTGGCAAAGATAAGATAAGATTAGTGAATTTGAAAACAGTTGCATGCTGATGTCAATATGTATTATTACATTATTATATTTAAGCCTAACCAATTATACCACAGATGTTATCCATATACTGTAAGTAGGTGTCATCATCACCTGCATTTTCTTGATGATATCTTCAGCATCCTGGTCCCATATTAGACGTGTGCCATTGTCAGTAATATATGACCTGCAGGCTGTAACCATCTGATGTGTGACCTGGCAGTTTTTTCAGGAACACAATTACAAAGTTTCACAAAGTAAAAGGGGTCCTTCTATTTTCTCAACACAACGTATATTTTCCTGAGAGTGAATTATATCATATATATACAGTATATATATATATACACAATACACTTACTTTCATGAACAGTGCCGATATCTTTTCACTGGTATTGTAGTACAGTGAAACATTGTTAATCATTTCAATAGCATTGATGACGTTCTGCACACTTTTCATCATGGTGACCTGAAATCACACATCCATGTATATTACTAACCTTCTAATGAACACGTACTTAAAAAATGGAACAAACTCGCCTTAAAAGGGATCTTTCGGGTCTTATGAAGTGGGGTTGTATAAGGTACTTATCCACAGTCAGTGGCTGCATCCAAAATCACATACTATGCGCTACATACTCAATAGATGATAATTTACGTCGTCACTTCCTGAGAGCCTCGTCGGTTTGAGGCGTTTAACCATGGTAACCCGTGCAAGCATCAAGTGACCAAAACAACGGTTTGTGAGAGTCAAAGTCTGAATTAATTTTAAAAAATATATTACGCCGAGCAGAGTTAAATCTTATACTTACAGTTAAACTGAAGCGTTAGTGATGTTACAGAGCTGTCCATCAACGTCCGTTATGAACGTTGTTATTATGCATTGTGGGATATTTATGCCGCCGAAGTTTACGGTAATATTTCACCAGAAATAGTATGATATGCTCAATACAAAATATGCAAATAAAGACAAGAGAAAAGAAACCATCATTTTGTATGTAAAGCAGAAAAGGGGAACAACATCACAGTACAGTGCAAGTTATGCCTTCCAGCTGTGAAAATGCTGTCATCCAAGGACTCGTATCATTTGAGTGTAACAGATTTTAACTTGAAGCAGCAGCAGCAGTACCCATATGAATTAAATTAACCTGGTTTGTCCTGTATTATGTTTCCTGGACGTCTTTTCATGCTGGGATATTTTTAAAATACGAATCTGCTATTTTTGCACACAATGTACCTGAATTATGCTACATCTTACTGTGTATAAAATTATACAGTATGGAGATTATCATTCAATACGAACAAATACAACCTTTCCTTAGACATCATATCAAGTTATTGACTATACATACCGGGTCACTGTTGTAAAGAGGTTGACAGACTTTCTCCAGTGTGTTAAGAAATTTTGCATTGTCTTTTGCCTCGTTGGCACGATCGGTTATCCTGACATCCAGCTCCCGCCACATCTAAATAGGGAAATGGTTGAAAAAGTTCAATTTTGAATGTAATCATTCAAAAAGACAACTTGAAGATCAACTTAAGTTTTCTAATATGTACTTTTTATTAAAAAAAATGAAATCCTTTTGTCCGTTAAATGCCCTTCACGACTTACTGTACTAGTACAGTGACGTTTTCAGATTGCAGAATACTCAAAAAACCCAAAGATAACAAATTTGGAAATAAAATGAGAACAAATGTTTAATATCTTATCTTGATAAAAATGTCTTAAAAAGAATTATCAATGATCAATTTACGTTCTTCATCCACCTGGAATGATCATCTTCACACTGTGGACATTGGATCTCTGATAATTACTACGGCTAAGGCAACAATTATATTTTATATCATATAATTTGTACAGACATTTGTCTTGTTAATTTTAAACATAAACAATTAGCCATATTGTGTCATTACACGCGTCAAACTACAGTCTGAGCAGATCCTCCAAAAACCTGGTAAATGCTGTACAATAAATTCTTTAGGTGTTACTTTGTTGAAGTTTAACGCTCTAGCGTCCATACCTTCATAATCTTGGAACGGCTGATATGGAGCACCATTACCACTGCCTTGCACTCTGGGCCTTTGATGTGATTTATGATGGAGTTGAACATTGAAGACATTTCTTCCCAGTGTTGTAACTCACACAGAGGCCCTGCAGAATCATCCTCTTTCGTTAACTGATCACTTTCTATCAGGACCTGATGATTATGGATACAGACAATGTTTAGCAATTCAATCAATTAATCTACAATGAGATATGAGACTCATTTAGGAAGTGATATGCTTTAACATTTCAAAATATGGATTCATTCACCATGAAAAAATGTTCCATGTCCAACGTTATATGCAGTTTCCATTTATATTTTGGACCCACTGCATAAACCATAAACATGCTCGTAATGACACTGTATTGTCTCTGATCTGATACCAGGAGATACCGTTTCTATTCACAGACATTTGACCGCCTGTTAATAACAATAAAATCTTAATTTTACCAACCTGCTCGATTTGCTTATACCATTGCATCAGAATTTCTTCCAGTCGATGCACCATGTCAATGTTGGCAGCTGCAACTTTCATATCTTCAAGGGAGGCCAACTTAGAGAAGTCAAGATCTGCCACTGTATTCAGATGAACAATACTCTTATTTCTCATCTGGAGGTCTGGGGTACAAACAAGAAAGACAAAGTACAAGAAACTTAAAATTTACTTCAAGACCACCATTTGGTTAAAAGAATATCACTGTTAACAGGCAATGCCACAAATGACAATTTCAAAGCAATACATTATGACTTGCCAAACAAAATAGTTAAGACATGTTACTGTTATAATGTCTTCTAAACATCAAAACTTGAAAGAAAAATAAAATGTAATAAAATAATGATTTACCATCTAAGGAGCTGAGACAACGATTCATGCTGTACTTGAAGTTCTTTTTAAATCTTTTTCCATGTCTAGACTTATCTAAGACACCCCAGTTTTGTGCTGCGTCAAGAGCTGGTAGCAGAAAACTGTAGGCATCGCGTGTTCCTTTCAGGAGGCCCTCTCTGGCATCAACCATTGAAAAGAAGATCTCCTACAAAGCATCAAGACAATAACATCCATCACTTCACGAAATCCAAAGGCAAAAAATAAAAACTAGCTTAGTGCTAGTTACATGGTCATCAGACGTGAGCATCCTCTTAAGTAATGCAGAACATGTTACACAATAGTTGCTTACGTTTACCAAATAAATATAGGGAATGCTGATTCACTTCATCCGACTGGTTGAAGGTGTCCTAATGAGTAAAACTGTCTGTTTTGTTAAATAGTATTAAAAACTGTAGACTCCTCAGACACGATAGCATCAACTTAAGCAATCTTACCAAATCTGACAGTATTTTGGCAATAGGAGCACTCCAGCAACATGATGCATTCCCATGGCTCATTTGTCATGGGTCTGACTGACTTGAACATTTTCAAAATTCATCCTTTTTAAAGCCCCAATATTTGAAATCAGCATGATCTCTATCTATCAATGATCTATGAAGGTCAGTCAGTATTTATATGTAGATCCATATTTAGAATAAAAAGTAAAATACTTTTTGTATTATTAAGATGAATAGAGTTGTTTAGCCTTGGTGGATGTATGCACTCGCTGATAGCCAGGGATGCACAGATACAAATACTGGATTGGCTATTGGGCTGATACTGACTAAATAGCTGGATTGGATATCGATGACAATGGGGCCGATCTATTAAATTCAGTGCCATGTTTATATACAATGTACATTATATACTGGAATTCTAATTCCCTTTTAAGTTTTGATCAATTTGTTGCTGCATTAAAAAGGTTTACACCTGAAATGTAATTCCTGTTAATTTTGAAGTTTTTTTTTCCAAGTTGCTGGTGTACGATTTACTATTTCATTAAAATAACAATTCAGTAAATTTGTATCTATCCATTTATTTGTTAAATTTTGCTTTAAAAAGTTAGGAAAGTGATTTTTAAGTCAATTCTGATGTTGCCTTACACATAACAAAATGATCCCAGTCACTTCAACACAGTGAGACATACAGCTTATTAATTAAACACTGGTATCAGATCGGTACTCAGTATCGGCCGATATCCAAAGCCCAGGTATCGCTTTCCGTTTTCGTTTTTAAAATCAAAAGGCATTATAATATACTGTACTACATAGATTGTTCAACTGTTATATATTGCTATTTTAGCACACAATGATTCATTATGATTAGTGAATCCTCAAAAAATTAGCGGTACATGTGGATTGTTAAATAATAATCACAGCACTGGAGTTGCTAAACTCACTGATGTACAGTGCAATAATTCAACGTGAAAATGCGTCAATATCACATAAAACAATAAACAAATTACAATTAAAGAAACACACCACTCTGCATATACAAGACTGTCTTACCTCGTGTATGTTTTCTAAATTCACAGGAATGTCCACTCTAGTCCGTCTGAAAGAGCAGCAAATGCCTGTAAGGCATGTCTGCGACAGATTGGCTAAAAACAGCCTCAATACTTTTCCCCCTTTGGTAGTCCCAGCATATGAGCGTCCACATTCTGAAATTCAATTAAATCCAAATGTTTTTTGATGAGATGAAAAACAGTAATGGACCTCAACAATTGATATAGATTCTGTGTACTTAAGTTTGAATATTCACCACTGTAGGGAAAAATACAATCAATTATGCAATACAATTATGCCTACCTATTCCTGGGACTTCAGCCTCTTGATACACAAAGGAAATGGTTTTACAACCTCCTTTGGCAAAGAAATCATCAAAAGCAGCCAGCTATTGAGCAAGAAAACAAAAAAATAAATGAAAAACTTTTTTAACAGTAATGCTATAGAAGAGTGGTTCCCAACCTTTTTCTCTAAGAGACCCCTTTTCTATCATTGAATAAACTGACAACCCCTAACTAAGTAACATGTTTTACGTATATTTCATATTATATTTAATGCATAACAATAACAGTACAGAACAACTGATAAACTGTACAATAACCCAAATAGTGAATGCATTAACTGCAGGAAGTTTGTGTAAATCGGGCGATTTGGTTGAATTTTGAGCAATTCATTCCTGTGAATATTGCTTCAGAGATGAGTTTTCTTGATATGTTTAGGAACTTGTAATACCATCCTATGCACTATGTATTTTTTTTAGCAATCAATAATAGGTTTCTTTTTTGACAAATTTAGTGTTTTCTTCTCCCTGATGCTTGGCCATTGTCCTATAAGCTAGTTTAAACTGCGTACTTTTCTAATGCAGGATGAGGCTGTTTAGCAGAGAGGGGAGGCTCTCTGAATATAACTTGTGTTCAGGTCTTCACCTTGCCCTTATCTTGTGAGATTTGTTTTAAGTTCATATCAAAATATTTCTTCAGAGAAATTAATGAAAAGCTGAGATACAGGCCAACTGTATATTTAAGAATTGTCTTACACCCCTTACAATCAAGAGGGCTTTGCGACCCCCGTGGAGCTTTGGCGACCCCTAGTGGGGGTCTGGACCCCCAGGTTTGGAACCAGTGGTATAGTAAAGGAGGCATGAAAGACATTCAATCAAAAATACAATCTTCCTGTCATCTTAGATAGAAAAAAACATGAAGATGAAAAAAAGAGCCACAACAATACAGTGCTACAGAATGTCATGAATTGGCACCATAAATACAGAGCGCACATTTTTATCCAAATCAAATGGGAAACCCCTACTAACTTACTCCCCAAAGTTATGTTAAGGCAATTTGCAACAAGTTTGGAATCATAAACCATCCAATCATCCATGCCATCATGCATACGATGCTCCTTTCTGGGAAAACTCACAGATGAAGAATCTAAAATAAATTCTTCTACTGCTGTTGGCTCCAAGGACAGCCTGTCAGCCAGGAGGTCAATCATGTACTTGTGGGCAGGGGTGAGGAACTTCTTTCGCTCTTCTCTTGCCTGCCCGTATTCGGCCTGTGGAAGACACAGGTTGTAAATAGTAGTAATAGTACTTGCCTGCGTAAAACCGCTGTACCATACTAAATAAACAAATTTGTTTACTTTTTTTATTCTGTAAGCCAGCGTGTAAAGGTGTTAAATCCATTTACCTGAGATCCATGCTGGTTTGCCTTTGGATCATGCGCTTCCATCATGAAGAACTCAAGCAATATCACCTCCTTTGCTATTGAAAAAGAAAAAAAAATCTGTTAATCAGCTTATTCTCTCTAGATTACATACAAATAAACAGTCACTAATGCTGGAGCCTCATGAACTTGTTTCCTCTAACATAGTTAGTTTAGTAAGTTAGACCTATCAAATACACACAGTGACTTCTATGACGTTGAAGCCCCCAAAGAGGCGGTAATAAGCTGAAGGATTTGTGTATTTTTTTTCAGTAAATTATGGCAGTTTTTCATCAAGCTGACGTTCATAATGACATTCATGACGACATCCAACACATCACTGGGTGCGAGCTGCCCAGCCTGCAGGAGCTGTACACCCAGCGGTGGCTCAGGAAGTCCCTGAGGGTCATTAAGGACAAGACACACACCCACAACAGACTGTTCTCCCTCCTGCCCTCTGGTAGAAGATACAGGACCCCCAGGACTCTCACCAGCAGACTGAGGAACAGTTTTTTCCCCCAGGCCATCAGACTTTTAAATAGATAATTCATACGACACCTTCTCACACAAAAAGTGCAATAAACAAGTGCAATACCCCAATCATATATCTTATACTGTATATACTGTATATGTTCTTAATATGCCTGTATATATTCTTAATATGCCTTGTACAAAGTATTTCTTATATATGTACATTCAGACTTCCTGATATGTATATGTTCTTAATATGCTTGTATATGTTCTTAATATGCCTTGTACAAAGTATTTCCTTTTATAATTGTAATATAACTTATTATTTTTAATGGAGCTTCCCAGCAAAAAGCATTTCACACGATTGTACTTGTATAACCGGCGTGACAATAAACATCTTGAATCTAGGGGTTGACTTTCATTTAACGTGTTAAAAGCTGTAAACAGTTATCTAACGCTAACGCGTCATATGTGGGGCGGGATATGACGCACCACATCCACAAACACACAGCAGGGTAACGTCAACGTTTCATGTCATACATCATACGTCATCACGCATAACGTTAACGTCAACTGACGTTAGCTAGCGTTAATTATTTAGCTGGTTAACGTTCATGCAACGTTACCGTTGTAGTGGCATATCAGTGTTGAAAACAGAGCCTACCCCAAGCTAAATTAAAGTAAAAGCTAACATTCGTCACTTTATTGTATGTAATAGCTAACGTTAGATGCTAAATTAGTGTCGGTAACTAACGCTAGGTGGGCGTTAACCAACGGTCGTTGTTTAGCCTGATGCTAGCATTGATTTAGATAGCTGAGTTAGCTACGTCATAGTTACCGTTAACAAACTACGCCGGAGTTTGCTGTTTGCTAATATCTTACTAAGTATTTTCTGTACTTACCAAGACTCAGTTGGCCACATTTTTTCTGTTGGTGCTGTTTCTGTTTTCCAAGTAGAACTAAATTCGTTGGTGTTATTTTGTTTTTAGACCCGCTGACAATGAAGTTTTAACGCTAAACCGACCGTTATCAGCTCACCTGTTACCGTTGGTCTAATGTTATCTAACGGTCACCCGTTGAGAGATGCCACGCGCTCCAGCCGTTAGCACCAGAGATGAGTGGTGACGTATTAACGGTTAGCGGTTATTTAAATCTCAACGTCTCTAACCGAGCTAATTTCCAGTGTGTTTATGGCCTTTCCTTCACTTTTGGGTTTGTCAAAGATTTTATTATGCTCGTCCATGTATTTCTTTCAGTTGTAGCCCTGTTAATTTTGTTGTCTAGTCTTAATATTATGAGAATAAAGTAATAATATTACGAGAAAAAGTAATAATATTACGAGAGTAAAGTCTTAATAATACAAGAATAAAGTCATAATATTACGAGAGTAAAGTCTTAATAATACAAGAATAAAGTCATAATATTATGAGAAAAAATTCTTAATATTACGAGAATAAATTCATAATATACCGAGAAAAAAGTCTTAATATTACGAGAATAAAGTCATAATATACCGAGAAAAAAGTCTTAATATTACGAGAATAAAGTCATAATATTACGAGAATAAAGTCATAATAATACGAGAAAAAAGTCATAATATTACGAGAATGAATTCATAATATACCGAGAAAAAAGTCTTAATATTACGAGAATAAAGTCATAACTTTACAAGAAAAAAGTCATAATATTACGAGAATGAATTCATAATATACCGAGAAAAAATTCTTAATATTACAAGAATAAAGTCATAATATTACGAGAATAAAGTCTTAATAATAGGAGAATAAAGTCATAATAATACAAGTAAAAAGTCATAATATTACTAGAATAAAGTCTTAATATTATGAGAAAAAAAGTCATAATATTACGAGAAAAAATTCTTAATATTACAAGAATAAAGTCATAAGATTATGAGAAAAAAGTCTTAATATTACGAGAATAAATTCATAATATACCGAGAAAAAAGTCTTAATATTACAAGAATAAAGTCATAATATACCGAGAAAAAAGTCTTGATATTACGAGAATAAAGTCATAATAATAGGAGAATAAAGTCTTAATATTACGAGAATAAAGTCATAACTTTACAAGAAAAAAGTCATAATATTACGAGAATAAATTCATAATATACCGAGAAAAAAGTCTTAATATTACGAGAATAAAGTCATAATATACCGAGAAAAAAGTCTTAATATTACGAGAATAAAGTCATAATATTACGAGAATGAATTCATAATATACCGAGAAAAAAGTCTTAATATTACGAGAATAAAGTCATAACTTTACAAGAAAAAAGTCATAATATTACGAGAATGAATTCATAATATACCGAGAAAAAATTCTTAATATTACAAGAATAAAGTCATAATATTACGAGAATAAAGTCTTAATAATAGGAGAATAAAGTCATAATAATACAAGTAAAAAGTCATAATATTACTAGAATAAAGTCTTAATATTATGAGAAAAAAAGTCATAATATTACGAGAAAAAATTCTTAATATTACAAGAATAAAGTCATAAGATTATGAGAAAAAAGTCTTAATATTACGAGAATAAATTCATAATATACCGAGAAAAAAGTCTTAATATTACAAGAATAAAGTCATAATATACCGAGAAAAAAGTCTTGATATTACGAGAATAAAGTCATAATAATAGGAGAATAAAGTCATAATATTACGAGAATAAAGTCATAATATTACAAGAATAAAGTCATAATAATACGAGAAAAAAGTCATAATATTACGGGAAAAAAGTCATAATATTACGATAATAAAGTCATAATATTACGAGAAAAAAGTCTTAATATTACGAGAATGAATTCATAATATACCGAGAAAAAAGTCTTAATATTACGAGAATAAAGTCATAACTTTACGAGAAAAAAGTCATATTACAAGAATAAAGTCATAATAATACGAGAAAAAAGTGATAATAATACGAGAAAAAAGTCATAATATTACGGGGGAAAAGTCATAATATTACGATAATAAAGTCATAATATTACGAGAATAAAGTAATAATATTACGAGAAAAATGTCGTAATGTTACGAGAATAAAGTCACAACTTTACGAGAAAAAAAGTAATATGAGAATAGTCATAACTTTACGAGAAAAAAATTGTAATATGAGAATAGTCATAACTTTACGAGAAAATTTTTTTAATATGAGAATAAAGTCATAACTTTACGAGAACAAATTTTAATATGAGAATAAAATCATAACTTTACGAGAAAAAAGAAAATAACACGCAAAATTCCTACTTTATGATATTATGACTTTATTCTCGTAATACTAAAAAAAAAAATCTCGTAAACCTATGACTTTATTCTCGTAATATTATGACTTTATTCTCTAAATCTCAGATTTATTTTTTTCTCTCAATGTGGCCCTAATACTCCGTCGTACCATAGACCTACAACAATGATAAATAAAAATGAAAATGTAAACAAAAAAACAGTTATTCATTTCCATGTTTATAAACCCATAGGGAGCCACTGGAGAGGAGCTAAAGAGCCACATGAGGCTCCGGAGCCACAGGTTGCTGACCCCTGGTATATCTATTCTAGTTTGGGAGCAAAATGTAACTCAATTTCCCCTCCAGGGGGATCAATACAGTATTTCTGATTCTGATATTTATTTATAGTTTCCTTCCCGGAGAGAGAGGGAAGTTGATTGTAATTTTTATTTCCTACATGTGATATTTGGCCCCCTCTACAGGACTGTTGATATGATGATTAGAAGAAGCACTGGTCCTGGATCAGGCACTAGGGAGGACATATGTTTCGTGGTCTCCTGTGATTGGTCCAGACACACCGTCTTGTTGTCCAATCACAGGCATACATCTGTTCGCTGGAGCGACTCTAAAATACTCTCTTCTCTTCCTCCTCCACCAGCTATTCAATATACTCAGCGAGGACGCAGTCAGCAGCAGCAGCAGCAGAAAGTGAAGCAGAGAGATGGGGAAAATGCAAGTCCTGGGTGTAGTAGCGGTGATATTAGCAGTGTGCTGCGTTCATGCGAAGGTTTACTTTCGGGAGGAGTTTCTGGACGGTGGTAAGTTTTGGCAAAGAAAATGCAATAACACTAACTAGCTGTGCATCACTGCATGTTAGCTCGACTGTTAGCCGTCAGTTTGTGTCGCAATTACCATCGTGAGTTTCTCTTGAAAGCTTGTTGTCTTCACTAGTTTCTTCAGTCGGTATTTCAGTATGAAATAGGTCTCCTCTCAGTGTCCTAACTTTAACTGGGTTGGCTAACTTCAGCAAGGCCCCAGAGCAAGCAAACGTATCACTACTGACACCTATAAGTTGCTAACTGTGGCCTAAGTTGCAGTATAAGATGTGTTTTTGCCAGTTTGTCAGTTTTAAAGAGTAACGTCAATGAACTGACAGTTGGGTAATGTGATTTTCGGGAAGTAGTAGTATTTTGAAAGAGGTGCATTTTCATAGACTGAGCTACTGGAGTTACCCTGCACAATATTCATTTTTAACAGTCTCTTCTGCACAATATTCATTTTTAACAGTCTCTTCTGCACAATATTCATTTTTAACAGTCTCTTCTGCATTATAATCACTTTTTTTAATAGCCCTGTATCACAGCTGTTACCCTGCACTATATTCAGTTTTAACACTTTTCTTCATCTCCTTGTATTTTTATATCTGGTACATTTTTTTTTGTACTATGTAACTGTGATGCTGGAAACTTGAATTTCCCCCGGGATCATTTAAGTTACTATCTATCTATCAATCATAAAACTCAGCAA
Organism: Sebastes fasciatus; assembly: GCF_043250625.1. NCBI lineage: Eukaryota > Metazoa > Chordata > Actinopteri > Perciformes > Sebastidae > Sebastes > Sebastes fasciatus. The sequence continues at coordinate 25,186,971 of NC_133805.1, forward strand.
ACTTATTGTGTTTTTGTTTCCTGTTCAGATGAATGGAGAAGTCGCTGGGTGAACTCCAAACACAAGTCTGACTACGGAGAGTGGAAACTAACAGCTGGCAGCTTCTATGGAGATGCTGAGAAAGACAAAGGTAAACATTTTGTGCTTTAATCCACATATTCTGAAACACGTCATTTTAATTAGAAATATCATATATTTCATTCGTGTTGATCATGCTATGTTCATTATGGCTAAAAAAGATACCACAGCACCTGTCATTAAAATGTGCTCTTAGTGTAAATACTGAATATTTACTGACGTAATCCAAAAAAAAACATTTCCACCTTCTCAGCTCGGCTCGTGAACAGCTCTACTCTACTGCAAACCACTCTTATAACCAGTCTATGTTTAATGCTCTTGGAGTCTCTATTTTGTATAGTCCAGTTCCCACACTTCGCACAAAAAAAAACTATTTTGTGTCTTGTCTTGTGTTTGCTAAAAAAAAAATTATTCTTTTTCAGGTCTGCAAACAAGCCAGGATGCTCGTTTCTATGCCACCTCTGCCCGCTTTGAGCCTTTCAGCAACGAGGGCAAGCCTTTGGTCGTTCAGTTTACAGTTAAGCATGAGCAGAAGATCGACTGTGGTGGTGGCTATGTGAAGGTCTTCCCCACTGATTTGGATCAGACTGCAATGCATGGAGACTCCTCATACTACATCATGTTTGGTAAGTGATGATGTTCATGGTAATTGAATGGTTACAGTAACAGGATTTGGAACATCTAGTCATTAAATTTGTTTCACCCAGGCCCTGATATCTGTGGCTACAGCACCAAGAAAGTCCACGTCATCTTCAATTACAAGGGCAAGAATCACCTCATCAAGAAAGAGATTAAGTGCAAGGTAATTTTGAATTTAGAGAAAAATATATATAGTTTATTTTACAATATGCAAACATGCACTGCCTCTGCACCAGTGACTTAATTCAAACACTTCTGTTTTTTTTCTAGGATGATGAGCTGACCCACATGTACACGCTGATCCTGAATCCTGATCAGACCTATGAGGTGAAGATCGATAACGAGAAGGTAGAATCTGGCAGTCTGGAGGAAGACTGGGACTTCCTGCCTCCTAAGACAATTAAGGACCCCGAAGCCAAGAAGCCAGAGGACTGGGATGATCGTGCCAAGATTGATGATGATGCTGACACCAAGCCCGAGGTGATTACAATTAAGTAATAAAATTGACCTTTTGTTTTGCTTTGCATTGACTGAGAGTGCTGTTACTAAGGTAAGTGTTGGTCCATGGAAAATGAGTGTTGTTGTTTTTTTCATTTATTTCTCCCAGATTTTCACAGCAGTCCTGCGCTTTAAATTTACATTCTCTAATCTGTTAGTTCAACTTTGTTTGTTCTTCTGTAGGACTGGGACAAAGCTGAAAACATTCCAGACCCTGACGCTAAAAAGCCTGAAGACTGGGAGGTGGATATGGATGGAGAGTGGGAGCCACCCATGATCCCTAACCCAGAGTACAAGGTAGGCTAAAGTTGGATAGTCATGGCCAAAACTTACACTTTTTTTTATCTCCTCTGCCTGAGAAATGGTTGATATATTTACTCTGCTAAAGCCTGATAAATATTTTCTGTATTGCAGGGAGAATGGAAACCCAAACAGATTGAAAACCCCAACTACAAAGGAACATGGGTGCATCCTGAGATCGACAATCCTGAATACAGTGCTGATTCAAACATCTACAAGTTTGACAAAATTGCTGTTTTAGGCCTTGATCTTTGGCAGGTGAGAGAGAGGAGATCATCTTTTGAATTTGGGATGCTCATTTTGAAAAATGTTCTTAACCGATAACCGACCCTCGTTAACCAATTATTAACCGTTAACCGACAAGATTTGTGCCTCGCGCCAGCTGCAGTGTATGAGTACAACTGAGTCCTCAGTCCACCCGTCCGGGAGCGTTAACTTAGCAGCCACGCTGCTGTGTGTAGTGTCGCGGACATGCAGCAACTTTCTTAGTAAAAATCTCCACCGCACATTTAGTTTAGTTTAGCAGGATGTGAGCTGTGTGTCTCCCCGGCGTAACGACACTGTCTGCCCGGATTAACAATAGTGATTGCTCAGTAAACAGTGTGTGTATTTGTGCTACGTTAGCAGCCCTAGCATTGCCGGAGGCTTCTTGCTCACCGCCACACACATACAGTCTGTCAGCGCGGCGTAACTTTAACGAGTGTCCGTGTTGGCGGTGAGTGTGAGGTTGTTGGTGGCGTTATATCTGTGAACGTAGGTGTAGCAGTGTGTGTACAGTTTATTTGTCGCTGAATAAATGCTACGAAACTACTGCTCCTCCGCTCCGCTCAAGCGAGCAAGACACCGGAGCCGACTTCCTGTATCCTGCAACTCCGGCTATGCCTCTTAAGGTTGGCTGTTAAGGTAGACTAGCTTTTCTCCTTAAAGTGACGAGCTGTTCAGCTTTTTAATTAATTATAGATATTTATTTTAATCGCTTTAACAGATAGCGTTAATTGGTTAAAATGCTTAATCTCGGTTAACGGTTAAACGGTTAATTATGAACATCCCTATTTTGAATAGTGATGTTATTGCCGTAGTGATGCTGAAACTACAGTGTAACATTTGTTTATCGCAGGTGAAATCTGGTACCATCTTTGACAACTTCCTGATCGGCGACGATGTGAAGGAAGCGGAAGACATTACAATGGAGACATGGGGTGTGACAAAGGTATGCTGGTGCTGGTATTTTTTTTTTCTTTGTCATTTGTGCAACACATGAAGCCACACGTGCCAGTGAGATACTGAACAGATGAGTCGACAGTTTGTGATTATCTAAACTTTCCCCACAGGAGCCAGAGAGGAAAATGAAACAGGAGCAAGATGACCTGAACCGAAAGGAAGAGGAGGGGAAGACCAAAGAACAAGACACCGAAGTCGATGATGACGGTGACGGTGAAGATGATGATGAAGACATGGAGGATGAGGAAGAAACAACGGACGATGGAGAGAAGGCCTCTTCAGAAAGAGATGAAGAGGAAGCAAATCTTCAAGATAAAGATGAGCTTTGAGGAGGTGTGGCCAGAGATTTCTTCTGTCCCTCCTTTAGAAACTCTGTTTTGTATTTCCCAGGGGTATTGTGGCTGCTGTGCATCCTTTCCCTGAGATTTGGACGCAATCTAATTTGGGGTGCAAAAATGGTGAAAGGGGTCAAGTGGATGTTAATGGACTTAGTTTTTCTTTAATTTTGGTCATGATATTACCCTGTTGCCCTTGAAATGCTTGAGTGATTCTAAGGTTTTCCACCGACAAAGTCCATTCCTCATTTTGTAACAGAGAATAAGGAGGCACTGACACCTACTGTTTTCTTGACTTTCTTGGATCTATACATCTATGTTATTTGCAGATTCCCTTGCACAGGTTGCACTGTTAACCAGAAGCTCTGAAATGACACATTGCCATTCAGATTTTAACTTAATTTCCTCTTGCAACCTGGTGAAACAAAAGATGCACATAACTGAACATGTAATGCATACGACTTACTGCAAACGACAACCAAAACAAAAACCACAAAATACAGACAAATCAAGATTGTAATGGAACTTATTTTGGTTTTCTGTAGCACTGACTTTTTATTTTATTTTCCACACAGTCAATTGAATGAAGTTTTTAGACATGATTTAATCTTCATCTAAGTGCACAATGAAATACTTTTTTCTACATTGAAATGGCATGAATGTCTTCATGGTAATGTGATGGAACCTGCATTATATCCCAAAAGTCTGGAGAAACAGATGGTGAGCCCCTGGTGTGACTCATGACATCATTAAGGGTCACACACCTTATTTTTATTGGACAGAATGTTATTGATACCAAAGTTTTTATTAAAAGATTATAACCTTATTGCCTGGTCATATTTTGTACTGCATATGCACATTTTGGAAGTATGTAGTTAAAATTATTATAATTATCTGACTTTACACCAACATTCTCTTCATTGTATTTTCCAGGTTTACCACTTCAGTTTGTTTGTAGTAATTTGATTAAGCACAACTTTATTAAGGAATATGAACTGTATAAGCAAAATATCAAGAAAAATAAAAAATATTACAATTAGATTTTGACACATGGACTCTCGACAAGGCAAGGCCCTAGGATTTGGTAAAAATGCAGTTTATGATATAGGGGTGCATATTCCTACACTAAATTGCAATATTAGCTACTGCATACAGTGAACCGACTGGACTGGGCAGTTGCCTGCTTTTGCCCAATGGGTAATCAAACCTTGCTGTTTCTTAAGATAATTTATAGGGCTGTCCTGAATACCATTTTTTGGGGCTTCAAGGCTTCAGTGAGAAATATTCTAAGCTTTGCGGCGCAGCAGGCTGACATGTCCTTCCCCATGTCAGTTGTCGCACTGCTACACACACACACACCTCTCTACACACAACAAACAGCAATATCCGTCTGAGGGCGCCCTCGCTGACTACTTTTTTTTCGAGCTAGAGTGACGGTACTGCTATTATATGAAATTAAAACCTAAGGAATCCAACCATGTCATGTTAGCATGTTGGGAAATAATGCTCTAAACCTGCGCTACATTTCGGTGAGGAAAAACTGACATGGCTTTTTTCAGAGGGGTCCCTTGACCCCTGACCTCAAGATATGTGAATGAAAATGGGTTCTATGGGTACCCACGAGTCTCTCCTTTACAGACATGCCCACTTTAAGATCATCACATCGAGTTTTTTGCCTGCAGTACAAATGTGTTATTTTTCGCCTATTTTAAAATGGTGTATTTAAATATTTCTGTATACTGAGGTCCCTAAACAGTCTTGGAATTGCATATATTGTATATCACTGTAAAGCTGAGACTCTTGTGGATCCAATGAGCCCAATTGTATTAATGTGTGATGATGTCAGTCCCCATAGTAGCCATTTCAATGTAGTGAGACCATTTTTTTAAAATTTGACCTCACTGTATAAAATGACCTGTGGTGCCCTCTAGTATAATCACAGTCTCATGAAACTTTACAACCACAAACTAGAGACCTAGAGAGACCTACTGTAGGGCATTAAGAGGATGGATGACTTTCCTAGCTAGATTAACAATAAGGGGGTTTCTGAGCAGTTTCCAGAACAGAAGTGCTTGCCATCCAATTGCCGAAAAATGCAATTCTTGCAGAAATCTCCAAATGTCAAACGTTTTTGAAACCAAATCACATCATGTTTTTTTCTATGGTGTTTCTCGAGGTCTTTGCGTCTTAACGTGGTGTTTTGGAGGGATTATTGATCATTTTTATCAATTCTCCAGTGGTAAAAAATTGTTAAATATAGCACCAAATCTGTGTAACAAACGGTATCAACCCCAAACTTGCTGCTTATAATTTATGAGACATAATAGAGCATGGGGATGACCATCACAAACGTATATCATAATGTTCTAAACCCTTATACACTTTCAAAATGTATTTAATTAATTAATTAATTATTTTTTCCTTTCTGATTTATGACTAGAACAACTTGACACAAATGACTAAAAAAAATCTTCAGGTTCCCAGCTTTCAGATGATGTACACCACTTCTATGTGACATCTACTTTTGACCTGCTATCTAAGGTGACATAACACATGATCGTTTTACATGTCAGAGTATTTTAATTTTTTTTAATTTAACTGAATTCAACATGAAAGCAGTGAAGTGTAGAAAGTGTGGTGTTGAAGGTGGTTCAGTGTGCTGAGTGGACTGCTGTGCTGCTGGCTGTGTGATGCTGCTGGCTTTGTGTTTCGGTTGACGTTCAGCGGCTCCTTCACGACAGAGAAGAAATGCTTATTCCCGACCAGGTCAGATGGATGACGGACCACAAGACGGACAGAACACTCAGTAACAGTACAGTAACAACAATCACCTTTTTTGTCCATAGTGAAAAACAGTACCTCGATTTGTTGGACAACAAATCGTTTTCCAACAGAAGTTTTCAAGTCGATCAGTTATCAGTGAGTTCAGCTGTCAGCAGACAAAGTTTTGCATCAACTCGTGTGAAGTCCAGGTGCGAATGAGAAATTGAGGCCTGCAGCCCTGATACAGCCTCATCGGGTCACGTCACCGCTCTGTTACCATGACTTTCACGCACGTACGTACGTGCACGTATCTGCGTGAGTGAGGGAGAGAGATAATTTACAGTAAAGGATGATATCGATTATTGGACTTCTGTGTGATAAGTAATTTGTATACATTTTCAGAAACTCCTGCAGCACCTGAATGCGTCTCTAGACTAATTGGAACTGGATTATTAATTCTTGATTCATGCTAATTGCAGAGACAAGCTCGTTCTCAGTATTGTCAATAGATTATGATTATTTGAGTTTCCATCTGATCACATGATATTTTCGTGTTTTTTTTGGCTGATGCGCACTATAGACCTCTCCAAATTCATAAAGGAAAAGAGGTCTCAAATGTCTGATTCTTCTCACCAATACTGTTACTAACAACTGTTAACAGCATGGGTAAAGTTTTTTAGTAAATACCTGTAGCCATCATCAGCAGCAGGAGGAATCTTTGCTGCATGTAGCCTACAGTCTTTTTTTTTATGCACAGCGCGTCATTTTACGGGTTCCTTCATTCATCATCTAAATCTTCGGACACATCGGGATCTAATTAAGGGTTAATTGATTGTCTGTGCTTTTGTAGGAGCTGTTCCACATAAACATCAACTTTATACAGTGTGATCATTTACATTGCGCCTGTCTGTCAGCAGGATTATTACAGAGAGTTCTCAGTTCATGGCCAGGTTGATCAAATGTGAAATAAATTGATATTTCTGTTTTAATTAGCTTCTTTATTTATTTATCTTTGTGTTAATTCCCCTATCTATCTACTCTTCTATTCAATTTCCCCATTTATTTATTCATTTTTATTAATGCAAATTGTATTTATTTTGTAATTTATTTTAAATGTATTTATTAATTATTAAATTGTATTTATTTATTTAATTTTGTATGCTAGATTTCCCCCCTATTTATTTCTGTCTTTTTTTCGTTATACATTTCTTAACACATTTCTTTTTACATTTCTTAATAAATACATTTAAAAGTTAATAAAAATGAATAAAACAAATGAATAAAAGAGGAGATTAAATAGAAGAGTAGTTAGATAGGGGAATTAATAGAAAGGTAAATGAATAAAAAGCAAATTAAAACAGAAATATCAATTTATTTCACATTGTATCAATTCATAAATGCTACATTTATTTTCAATATTATTATGGTACATTTAATGGCATACTGAATGCAACTTTTTTGATCAACTTAAAAAAAATAGCCAAGACATTAAATGAGTGATTCACATGAAAATTACTATAAAAACATATTAAAAAAACATTAAGATGGAAAATAATACCAGAAAAAAACACACATGCATTAACCAAGATAGTTTAACCCTCAAACTGAAACTCAAAACTCTAAATATCAAATAACATTTCAGTACATTATGAAAATGATGAAAACACTGACACAAGTACAAGCTGTGAGAGTGATGACTGAACACAACAGCTCTGGCTGCAGATCCAGTTCACTTTATCTCCTTCACTCGGGCTCAGATAACAACACTGCTGGGTTTGGACTCATAAATAAATGGACTTGCATTTATATGTCAGTATTCACCCATTGATGAATCCCATCACACACTGGTGGCAGAGGCTTCTACGGTGCCAACTTTGCCCATCAGGATCTAATCTAAATACTCATTCACACACCGATAGCTATGCTTTCGGGAGCAATTTGGGGTTAGGGACATCAACATGTGACCCGGAGCAGCCGGGGATCAAACCACCGACCTTCCGATTGGTGGACAACCAACCTACCCTCTGAGCCACAGCCGCCCTAAATAAAAATTATAGTTCATTAATCTTCTAAACTTTGAATTCGAAAGCATCCGGTAACAGCATCCGGATCCATTTGAAGCAATTAAGCTTCAACAATAACAACAAACCAACCAGGTACACCCACCGGAAGTAGGCCCCCTCCGAGCTGCCGCCGCTCGAGCCCGCTCGGTTAAGGGGCGTTTGCGCACTCCCGCGACACCAGGAAATATGGCGGCGCTCATGACTCTCAGCCAGGTAACAACTCTCAATAGCTCCAGAAAAGTCTCAAATGTCTTTATCGATCATCACCGAGTGACAGTGACAGTCGCTGAAGGGTCTGACCACATCTCTACTGTATGAGCTGTGGTGAATACGAGCCGGCGGCGCCGCATTAGCAACCTGTCGTTGTCAACTAAGTCACCCTGGTTAACGTTAGCTAGGTGAAGTGAGGATACGTTTTAAGAGTAACCTTTAATAAGTTACTATTGCAGGGAAAGTAGTAACGTTAGCGGCGAGGATGGTGCTGATAGAAATAAAAGACTAACTAGTAGCAACAACTAAACCAAAACAAACCTTTAGTTAGTTAGCTAACGTTAGCAAATCTGTGTTGATCTACTTACCAATGATGTAGCTTTAGCCTGCCAACGTTACAGCTGTTGTTTAGCTTTCTCACTCTCATTTGTAACTTAGCTGCTGTTATATTTCTCTCCTGTCTGCTTCTCCAGTTATCAAGTGGAAACCCAGCCTATGATAGCTATTACAGACAGGTAAGTGTCTGCTGTGATTTCCACTCCAGCTCTTCTAGTTTTCATTCAGCTGAATATCATCATTCAAATAAAATAATCAATTGATAATACAGGTATGTCTGCTGTATGCACTTTTGTTATTGTTTCTTTTTGTAGCTGGATCCAAGAAACACAGGCAAAATATCAGCTGGAGATGCAGCTCAGTTCCTTAAGAAGTCAGGGCTGTCAGACAGTACACTGGGGAAGGTGGGTCACAAACTCAGCCTACATGTACACATACAAAACACACTAATATATTTGATCAATAGCATCTAAACTGTTTTTTTCTCATCATTTTTTTTTAGATTTGGGATCTGGCAGATTCAGAAAGAAAAGGCTATTTGGATAGACAGGTAACACTGAATTTCTCTATAAACTCGCGGTGAGTGGGGATGCTGATGAGAGCATAAAACACCGGATTTGACTCGCTTTCTTCCTCTTTCGTAGGGTTTCTTCATTGCTGTGAGACTTGTGGCCTCAGCGCAGGGTGGAAATGACATCAGCCTTAATAACCTCAACCAAAACTTAGCTGCACCCAAATTTGTAAGTGATTAAATGACTCTCCTGACAATTGCAACATCCAATGATGTGGTAGGGAACACACTGGGCGGAGACAAGCTACTTCTGTTGCACATATGAGAAATTAATGGACATTGAATATCTCAGAAAAGTGATAGTGTAAAGGAAATTGCATCCCTAACTGTATTTATATACTGTATGTTACTGTTTGCCTACTTTGTCTGCTTGTTAGTATCTTATTCTCACTTAATTTTTTTACAGAGAGACACAAGCAGCCCGTTATTAAGTGTTGCACCGACGGGACCTGACTCTCAGTGGGCGATTAGGGTGAGTTGATACCATTTGTCAAGAACATTCCTGAGAAAATCAAGCCCGTCACCTAAAATTGAGTTTCTTTTCTTTCCCAGCCTGATGAAAAAGGGAAGTTTGAGAGCATTTTTGAGAGTCTGTGCCCTGTAAACGGTCTCCTCTCCGGTGATAAAGTCAGGCCAGTTTTGATAAACTCCAAGCTACCTCTGGATGCATTAGGAAAGGTGATATATTACATGTTGGAGTGATGCCATTGCAGTCTTCCCTGACATTGCAATGTTAACGATTCAAAGCAGCTGAAGCTTGTTTATTCTGGCATTTACATAATGTGTCTGTAGATTTGGGATCTAAGTGATGTGGACAACGATGGACACTTGGACAAAGATGAATTCACAGTGGTGAGCTGATGCCTTTTATTAAAGTTTTACTGTCACTCCAGAGTAGTTCTGGGAAGCTAATACTTAATTTTCTTAATCAAAAGAATTTGTTTTTTAGATATTAATAAATTATCTGATTTTCCATTTTCTAGGCCTTGCATCTTGTGTATCGTGCCATGGAGAAGGAGCCTGTCCCGACTACCTTACCCACCTCCCTCATCCCCCCTTCTAAAAGGAAGAAGGCTGCCGGCGCGCTGCCAGGTGCTGTGGCCGTGCTGCCTGCTCTTTCCGGGCTTATGGCTAGCCCGGCTGCTCTCAAAGAGTCCCTGCGAAGCACTCCTCCTCTGGCCAGCGCTGCTCCCTTCAGCCCTAGCACTGTCAACCTCTCTCCAAAACACTCCTTTAAATCCAGCTCACCGGTATGTCGCCCCACTTGGCTTCTCTCTTGTATTGTTGATGTCGGCGTAGTGACCTTGAAGTGGGGGATGAAGTGCTCTTTCCAAGTGCTGGGCGATATGGTTAAAATTAATATCAGAAAATGATCAGGAACACATTTTCAATATTGCCATTTGGGCTGTCAGTCAATTAAAATATTTAATCATGATTAATCGCATTTTAATTGCACATTCTTTATCTGTTCAAAATGTACCTTAAAGGGAGATTATTTAATACTCTTAACATGGGAATGGGCAAATATGCTTGCTTTATGCAAATGTATGTTTATATTTATTATATATTATTGAACCATATTGGAAATCAATTAACAACACAAAACAATGACAAATATTGTCCAGAAACCCTCACAGGTACTGCATTTAGCATAAACAAATATGCTCAAATCATAACATAGCAAACTCAAGCCCAACAGGCAACAGTGTGTCAGTGTGCTGACTTGACTATGACTTGTCCCAAAAGGATGTGATTATCATAAAGTGGGCATGTCTGTAAAGGGGAGACTCGTGGGTACCCATAGAACCCATTTTCATTCACATATCTTGAGGTCAGTGGTCAAGGGACCCCTTTGAAAATGGCCATGCCAGTTTTTTCTCGCCAAAATTGATTGCAAGTTTGGAGCGTTATTTAGCCTCCTTTGCAACAAGCTAGTATGACATGGTTGGTACCAATGGATTTCTTAGGTTTTGTAGTTTCATATGATGCCAGTATTTTCACTCTAGCTGTAAAGCTGAGCCCGCTACAACATCCTGAATATCGATTGCATTATTGCGTTAAAGAAATTAGTGGTGTTAATGTGTTATTATCGCGTTAACTTTGACAGCCCTAATTGTTATACATCCCAATATAGAACTGTATGAAAAATCACACATAAAAATTATCACATTAATGTTTAGTGCAACGATATACTGCATAATAACTAGGATCTACTTTTCTTTTACATCAAACTGTTCATTCATGTAAAATAAAAAAAATTATTTGCTTTTAATTACAATTTGCTCTGAACAAGTAATTTACACAACAGAATTTTGTGAAATTATGACATGATCATATTTTCACATATAATTCCACTGAAATTTGATAAACGTTAATATTGAGTTAGCGCCCAGCCCTACTTTCTCCATTTAAAAAAAAAATACCTCACTCTAGTAAAAAAGTTGTCACTTCTTTTTACTAGCTGTTTGTTTCCTCCCTCATAAAGGAAACCAGACTCGTAGGATTCACACAGCTGCCTCACTGTATTAGTTGCATGCTTCATCTATTGTGCCGTGTCATGTAGCCAAGGCCAGGGTAATCTTGGGATGTATTAGGATATCATTATATGAATGTGGGTATGTGACTGGTTATTTTCAAGTAGTATGAGGTTAAAAACACAAAAACAATATTCAATCCTCTTGGAAAAATCATTAGTTTTCTTTGCTCACAAGAGAGCACGGAGCCTGAAAACCATTCCGTTGCTAATGGGAATGGGTGGACTTGTTTTGCCACATTGTTTTGAACATTGTGCCCAGGCCAGTGTGTTCCTCTCTACCTTGTTATAGCTGCAGGGATTTTTCACCCGTGACATTTTGAGAAACAGGTTTCCTTGAATGGGAAGAGTAGCAAGTCTCTGTCCGCACTTGTACTGTGATCATGTGACGTGGCTGTCATGAAACTTGTTGTGATGACCTCTTTTTTTTTTTTTTTCTTCCTGTTATGCCACTTGTCATTCCTGTTCTTTTTTCTCCTCGTCAGTTTGATTGCCATTTCCTCAGATATATATTTTATATACCCAAAGCAAAAAGTCAGTGTTCATACCAGATTTCTATATGCACTGTGTACATGTGTATCACTTGCTCATTTAGTTACAGCAGCTTGAATTTAAACTTAGATTTTACATGAATTTGTTCACCTTTTATCTGAATATGTGTGATAAGTCAGTGACAAATCATGATGCTCTTTGTGGTTAACAGTTGATAAAGAAACCAGTAAATTGTCATCAAGACTCTTAGCTATGTTTGGCAAGACTTACAGTACAGTTCATTTTTACTTAATACATAAATACCACCTGTTATTAAAACACAAACAACCTATTGCTTCTGAGGTTTTAGCAGATGTTGTCTCATTCATCTAAAATCACATAAATCTCGTCTTTTGTTCATTCCAGCCAGCGGTGAACTGGGTGGTACCGTTGGCTGACCGGGAGCGATACGATGAGATCTTCAAGAAAACTGACGGCGACAACGACGGCCTTGTGAATGGAACTGAGGTCATAGAGATCTTCATGCAGTCCAGTCTCTCCCAGACTATGCTGGCACAGATATGGTGAGACCACAGCTCACTTTAGATCATATTTATTTGCACAACTTTTCCTCATTACTTTCACAACACATTAAATCATTCACACCGATGCATAGCTAGTCTCACCAGGTTACACTCTATAGCTCCATCTAGTGGACAGTTTAAAACAGTGAAGCCAAGAGAAGTCTGGTTGTATAGAAGTCTATGAGAAAATAAACCTATTTCTCACTTGATTTATTACCTCAGTAAACATTGTAAACATGAGTTTATGGTCTCAATCGCTAGTTTCAAGTCTTCTTCAATACAGCATGATGTTCATTTAGTAAATTATGTTCCCATTTAGAGTCAAATAGGCCATTTGAAGCAGCTTGTGATTGACAGGTCGCTGCCACGGCGTTGTCCAGTCTGGGAGTTGTCCGTGTTTTTGTCTTACAACTTTAACCCTTTCACAGTGTGTTTTCAGTTCATGAAAGTTAATTGTAACATTTTGATCGCCTAAAAATGTCTTATTCAGCGCTCAGTTGTACTTAGCTCCACCCTTTCATGTCACTTCCCGTTACAAAAATACCAAGATGGCAAAGGCCAAAATGCCAAACTCGAGGCTTCAAAACGTCAGTCCACAAACCAAATGGGTGCCGTCACGGTGACTACGTCCACCAACAGTTTATGGTGCAACATAAGAAGTGAAAAATATTGAAGTGTTCTATACCAAGGCAGTGGAAACTGTCCATTAGAAAAAGGGTGACATTTCAGAGGACATTTTTGTCAGTGGACGCTGGGTATTATTTCTCAGGAAGAATACAGTATCTTGTGTTTTGAGTGAAGTCTCTCCTCCTCTCCGCAGGGGACTCGCTGATACTAAACAGACGGGCAAGCTGTCCCGGGAGCAGTTCTCTCTGGCCTTGCACCTGATCCAGCAGAAGATCACCAAAGGCTTAGACCCTCCCTCCACTCTAACCCCAGACATGATTCCCCCATCAGAGAGGACTGCAGCTTCAGCGGCGGTCCCTGTGAGTGCTGACATTAGCCCACCACCACTGCTTCATCTTTCTATTGCCCTTTTTATTGAATTTTTGCCTATCTTCCAAAGCCATTTTTCTCTTGCATCTGTACCTACTATATTCATTTTAAATGCTGAGTTCTACTTTCTGGCTTTTCAGCCTTGCCTTGCAAAACTTGTTTTTGATGCTTTTGCTTTTCTGGGCTCTCTTCTTTCCTGTCTAACAGAGCTATGAGGGGCTTATGTCAGCTGGGAGACCTGAACTTGCTGCACTAGCTAGTGTGCGCAGAGTGAGTAGTTGAGCTTTGTGTCACAAGGTGGCGCTTTTGTTCTGTCATAATCTCCGGCCCAATTCCAGTCCGGCCCCTACGCTCTCCCACTCCGTGATGGAGTGAACTCCATTTGTAGTCACACTCACAGCTCAATGAAGCAGCCTTCTTTAAGGTGGAGGGTATAAATACAGCGGCCACTTCAGGATGAACTTCCCTCTCTCCAGCAAGGAAATAAATGAATATCAGAATCAGAAGTACTGTATTTATCCCTGGAGGGAAATACAGTTTTGCTCCCAATCTTGAATGGAAATGTGAACAGAGAGAAAATATAAATAAGAAATGTGCATAACAACACTGCAAATAATAATGCGGAAAAATAGGATCTGTCTATAATTGTGTAAAAATGCAAGATTAGTATAAATAAATACGAATGTTAGTTTAAGTGTACTGTATAAATAAATGCAGTGTTAATGCCAGAGTAAACCAGATTATTGCACAGCTGAATTATTGCACTAAATTATTGTACTGTTTAGTAAGTATTGCAAAGTTGAAAATATAATACATTATGGGGTTATAGCTGCTGATAGGGGTAAAAAATAATAAAAATATGTTGTATATGTATAAATATAGCTACAACGCTTTACCATCAAATGAACATGTCTACTGTTTTCTAGACTAGGCAAGGGTATATTTGATCCTAAATACAATCTATTTACTTTAAGTTGATAATGTCTGTCTGACAGTAAAGTAGAATAAATTAAAAGTCTATCTTAGTATGAGCAGTTTACGAGTAAATGTTTGTACCGGTAGTCGCACGGACCTTACATTGGAGCCTGTTCCATGACGAACACAAAACAGCGTTGCACGTCGTCAGCAAGGGCAGCTGGTTAAGTCGGCATCGATGCAGGCTCGCTGTTGGAGGGTTTTACAAACCACTTCCACTCCCCGCTAATTGGTTTGGGGTGGCACTTAATATAGCAGACCCTCAACGCAAACGCTCAAACGGAGTGGAAGTGTGTAGGAAGAGGGTGTAGGGGCCGGTTTGGACTTGGGCCTCTCTCTCAGTCCAAAGCATGCCGTGCAAACAGGACCATATCCATTGTATTATGTATTAGTTTGTCAATTATGTTTTCCCAACAAAGGAGAACACATAATTTATTAGATCTTGTTTACTCTTTGCAACATATCTGTCATGCCTTGGATTGTCCCCAAAGTTGTAATTTCTAAACCTCAACTGTGCTAAAGTCGAAACACTGCCACCTGCTGCAGATTCATCATGATGGTCTGTCAGCAACCAATGTCAACTAATGTCCAGCTGTAGTATAGTTACTTAATAATGTATTGTAACAGGATTGGGCGGAGGACAGGGGGAAAATAGTGGTAGTACAGCAATCAAAGACAGCTTAACTATCAACATGGTTTTTATTTACCCTCACCCAAAGTCTTAAGAACAAAACAGAAAATCGAGGTTCTCACTCTCAGCATATGGCACCCAAAATCAACCTTTATTCTCCCATGATGAGGAGATTAGCTCCAGGTGTGTGGATTCCCACACCTGCTCCCAATATGTGAGTGGGTGGAGCTGCCTGGCAGGAATGTCTCCACTTCCTTTGCACCTCAGCCCTTTACAGTATGTCATTCCAGTAAAACAAGTAGGGTCACTTTCTTTACTAGTTGTTTACGAATATAGAATATCCAGGTGATGTTATGCTTTGGTCAAACAACTATTGAGGAGGCCTTTTATCTTTAAAGAAACATCATAAGATCATTTTTAAGTCAAAGGGCTGCATCGGGCTGTCAATCGATTAAAATATTTAATGACATGATTGTCCATAGTTAATCTCGCGATTAATTACAAATTAATCACACATTTTTTATCTGTTCAAAAAATCAATTACCAACACAAAACGACAAAAATTACAAATATTGTCCAGAGAATCTCACAGGTACTGCATTTAGCATACAAAATATGCTCAAATCATAACGTGGCAAACTGCAGCCCAACAGGCAACAACAGCTGTCAGTGTATCAGTGTGCTGACTTGACTATGACTTGCCCCAAACTGCATGTGATTATCATAAAGTGGGCATGTCTGTAAAGGGGAGACTCGTGGGTACCCATAGAACCCATTTTCTTTCACATATCTTGAGGTCAGAGGTCAAGGGACCCCTTTGAAAATGACCATGCCAATTGTTCCTCACCAAAATATAGCGCAACTTTGGAGCGTTATTTAGCCTCCTTTGCGACAAGCTAGTATGACATGGTTGGTACCAATGGATGTCTTAGGTTTTTTCTAGTTTCATTTGATGCCAGTATCTTTACTATAGCTTTAAAAAACTAACCTAAACAAACCTAAAAACCGCAAGTTGTGTTAATGCGTTAAAGAAATTAGTGGCGTTAAAATGGATTTGCGTTAATGGAGTGAAATCAATTAAAAGCATTCAAAGAAATACAGTACAAATACATACCCTTTTGTAACTCTTACACAAGTACTATCATTACAAACAAATAGCTCTTTTACACAGATTATTACACAATTACACAGTTCCCTTTTTGACGTTGAACTTTAAAAGAAGGTTGAAGCTTTAAGTGTAGCATATGTCTGACCAATGCTTTGAGTGCTCGGAAAATGAGAGGATTCTGGGACATTGTCAAAGGCTTGATATGTTGAACACTGATATATAAGTCAGATTTCGCCGTACTGTTATGTATTCTCTGGTCTGTGTGCATTTCTCCTCGTGCATGTATTGTCTGGAACTCCTGCCGCCTCCCTAGCTGTGCGAGATGTTTGTATTTCCTTCCTGTGTCTTTTGTTTTGTTAGACGTATCGGCAGGGAGCTCCTCTCCCCCCCGTGCACCATTCATGTCCCCTCTGCTGTCTTTCTCCCCCTTTTTTGTCCCCTTTCCCTATTTCTCCCTCTTGTCCCCTCTTTTTCGCGTCCATTTTCTTTGTCCTACCCGTCATTGTCACACTTGTCGTCTTTGTTCTCACCTCCTGCCACCCTCACTTCATCCATCATACTTCCTTACCCTTCCCTCCTCTCTCTCACTCGTCCGTCTCCGTCTCTCGCCTCAGGACAGCGCCAGCTCCACGGGGTCGGCCGAGCTGACAGGCATCAAAGAGCTGGATGACCTCAGCCAGGAAATAGCTCAGCTGCAGAGGTGAGTCCCTGAGTAGCAGGAGGACCGCTTTGTTTCTCTTCCTCTGAGAAAAAGGAGGGTAGGCTGTATTGAAGTGATGTTCAGTTTCAAAGCTCTTTTAAACTCTTAGATATATTTTGTATATCTTGTTAGATTGTTTTTATTCCAAGAGAGACTTAGCGAAGAAAGCAGTTTCACCATGGAGCCTTGCTTTGGACCAGTCGGAGCGTATTTTACAGTCATTAACATGTGGACTCAAATCATTTATATATAACCACATTATTGCAGTTGTCATGCTAATACCTTAACATGGTTATCTTACATTCTTTGAAAGTTTAAATTGGAGTAAATATAACACAATTTTAAGACCTGGCGTACTTGACAATATTTCAAATTATTAGGTCATGCCTACACTGATGTACTAAATATTCTGATTTCTTTTAGTGCTTCAAGTCTACATATTGTCTCTGTTTCGCCAGCAGAGGCTTTGTTAAGAAGTAATAATAACACCATTTGTTACTTAATTTCCTGTTGTTGTTCACCTGCAGAGAGAAATTCACTCTGGAGCAAGAGATCAGGGATAAGGAGGAAACCATCAGACATCAAAATAGTGAAGTTCAGGTAAGTTTTGGCTGAGCCAAAATCATTTTCAAGTCGTCAGTTAAAAGTTAAAATCAGTGAAATAGTAACTTGTGAGTGGCTACTAGGGGTAGAAATCACCAGAGGCCCCATGATACTGTACTATCACGATACTTTAGTCGCGATACGATCTTATGGCAATTTTTGAAATTTGGAATATGTTGAGTATTGCGATTAGATATAATGCGTTTTTTTAAAATCTTTTTTCAACTGCTTATTATGCAGTTTATCAACATCTGTTTTATCTAATAAGACAGTTTTAGAAGAAACAACATAGAAAAGGACATTTCAGAGCATTGGTTTTCTCTAGGGCTGTCAATCGATTAAATATTTAATCGCATGATTGTGCATAGTTATTCGCGATTAATCGCAAATTAATCGCACACTTTTTACCGGTTCAAAATGTACCTTAAAGGGAGATTTGTCAAGTATTTAATACTCTTATCAACATGGGAGTGGGTAAATATGCTTGCTTTATGCAAATATATGTATATATTTTCTTATTGGAAATAAATCAACAACACAAAACGTTGACAAATCTTGTCCAGAAACCCTCCCAGGTACTGCATTTAGCATAAAAAATATGCTCAAATCATAACATGGCAAACTGCAGCCCAACAGGTGACAACAGCTGTCAGTGTGTCAGTGTGCTGACTATGACTATGACTTGCCCCAAACTGCATGTGATTATCATAAAGTGGGCATGTCTGTAAAGGGGAGACTCGTGGGTACCCATAGAACCCATTGTCATTCACATATCTTGAGGTCAGAGGTCAAGGGAAACCTTTTGAAAATGGCCATGCAAGTTTTTCCTCCCAAAATTTAGAGTAACTTTGGAGCGTTATTCAGCGTTCTTCATGTCAAGCTAACATGACATGGTTGGCACCAATTCATTTCTTAGGTTTTTCTAGTTTCATTTGATGCCAGTATCTTCACTCTAGTTTTCAGACTGAGCCCGCTACAACATCTGAAAGACGTAGAAGAGTAGCGGCTGGATTGTTAAGACGTTAATAGTTTATATAATAAAACAATACTTAACGAATACTTGATCAATACTTGACGTCCATGTATCGGTACAATATTGCCACACAAAATATTGCGATACTATGCTGTATCGATGTTTTTTCCCCCACCCCTAGTTACTACAAGTCCATCTTAGTGCCTGGAAACAATACCAAGTTCAGGGGTTTTTGATAAATGTTTGTATATGTCTATGTCTGTATGTTTATGTATATGTAATGTTTGTATGTTGTATATGAGATCCACTCCAGAAGATTGTCAACTTAATCACTATGATGTGTATATTAGATACTGTTTTGAGAGTTGATAAAGATGATACTCATTAGCTGCACCATGCAAAAACCTGTGTGTGTGTGTGTGTGTTTGGCGGGCCCTCAGGACATGCAGAATGGATTGGACAGGGAGAGCAGCACCCTGCAGGACCTGGAGTCGCAGAAGCAGGATGCCCAGGAGCGTCTGGAGGAGATGGACCAGCAGCGCTCCAAGCTGGAGGGAATGCTCAATGACATCAAGCAGAAGTGCCAGGAAGAGTCCCAGATGGTTAGAGACTTGACTTATTTGGACCACCATCTCACTGTTGTGCCAACCCTTGTACTTTTCTTGCATCCTCCTGATAATTAAAACATTGCTGCTGTTACACCACTGCTGAGGCGACACATATGATACTGATTCCCTTTTTGTTCTGCTTTCACCCTCCTCAGATCTCGTCCCTGCAGAGCCAGATCCGCTCTCAAGAGAGCGACATCCGGGGCCAGGAGGATGAACTGACGCGCACCAAGACGGACCTGAGCCGGCTGCAGGACGAGGAGGTCATGCTGGAGCAGAGTCTGCTCTCTGGTCGCGTCCAGCTGGACAGCATCACTAAGTCGCTCAGGACCACTCAGGAAGAGATCAACCAGGTCAGTGCAGACGGAGTAGCTACAGGTTACATAAGATGGATGTTCTGCAGCTCTCTGATCAACCTCACTATTGAAATTGGAAGGATTTTTTGAGTTGAAAGAACAAATAGATATCCAATCATAATACTGACTTCCCTGTGGGGGTAGAGAGCTTTGTATGTTTATGTACTATCTGTGGAATTTTCGACTTGTTTTGTGTCGCTGGCGATGGTTTTTATAACACAGCAATCTCACTTTTGGAAAACATTAGTTTTACTTTTACTTCCATGACCTTTGTGCTAAAGTATTCCGCCTGCTCTGAGGCACACTGAAGTGAAACTGTTGTATCATAGTGGTTAAGGCACATTGTTTTGATCCACTTCACCACTAACCACCACTCACATAAGTTGCTCAAAATCAGGTGCAATCCTCAATCTGTTGAAGACTTGACTTTTGAGGATTTTTTTTTAACGTTAGTGAAGGTAAATCCACGACAGATTGGACTTCTGAAACATAAATCACTATTCAGGTAAAAGTGTGCGAATTCTACTTTTGCTTTGAAAAGACTTGGCTTGAAATCATAGTGGCTTATCCATCTCTCCCGGGTGGGAAGTTCTCCAGTGTTGAGCAGCTTTTAACTTTTTAAAAAGAGAAGTTAACTAGATGGGATCACACCAGCCGCGACGCCAAATCGGACCAGGGGCGTAAAGTGTGGGGGGCGATGGCCCCTTCCCCACTTCCGGCGCACATGCAACTGGTATAGAAGCAAAGAGGGGAAACTCTGGTGCTGTTTTGACAATGGCCGCTAGATGGCGTTGCGGTAGCGCTGCCGCTGTTTTGGACCGAAAACGCTATAGCCATGGATGTATAAAGAAATGCCTGTAAATCAGAGGATTTTTTTGTTGTTGAGGTAAATCAACTCCCCAGTATGAACACTTAAATAGCCCTCATTTAAATCACTATGTCCTAAAAGTTGTAAAATTCACCAAAAGCCGAGTTATTTTCCTCGGCATAATGAACGTGCACCAGACCCATGGGACTGCACCGCCCTGCACGCTTCTATGACATATACGGTTCTGCCAGCTTCCTGCTAGCTGTGTGTGGCTGTAATAATGGACATATTGGCTGTAATTTATCACTTTTATTATTTTATAATACACCCATGGGCTGTATGTGTCGCTGTCGCCGCTGGTAAATATGATGTTTTATGGAATCAGATCTGGATTAAACAGTCTTTTTGTGTGTTTTTAGGCTCGCAGTAAGCTGTCGCTGATCCAGGACAGTCAAAAGGAGATGACCAAGACCATCGAGCAGTACAACAGCGCTCTGAGCGACATCAATGGAGGAGACTTCAGCAACCTGCCGGACTTAAGTGAAGGGTTTGCTGAGAAGGAGAACGGAGGTTTCAGAAGTGCGGTGAGGAGAATATATATCCTACTTTTCACCACAAGAATTTAGCCGACAACTCTGAAACTTTATTTGCCTTTCCTCCTGACGAGGAGCATTTTTCATATCACCAACTCCTGATTTGCCCTAATGACTGCTCAGATGCTGGAGGACTGCAAATATGCTCATGAACCCCTTTTTTGTTACCAAGTGTTGTAGTCCCAAAAGTTTTTAGGTGTTTTTAGGTGCTATATTTTAGGTGCTATATTTTCTTGCCTTATGCCAAGGCTTCATCCAAAATTGCATATTATGCACTACATACTCAATAGCTGTACTATCGTTCAACATACTTTTGTGTGAATAAACACTAGTATGTATCTTTTCTGATGCACTGAGCAGTAATTTACGTCGTCACTTCCTGAGAGCCTCCTTGCCAGTTGGAGACGTGTAACCATGGTAACCCGTGCCAACCTCGTGTGACCAAATCGACAGTTTGTGAGAATCAAAGTCTGAATTAATTCAAAATATATATTAGGCCTAGCAAAGGGAAATCTTATACTTACACTTAAATTGAAGCGTTATTGATGTTACAGAGCTGGCCGCCGACGTCCGTTATGAACGTTGTCGTCACTACCGCATTGCATTGTGGGATATTTATGCCGGCGTAGTGTCCAGTGTTTGCGTACTATAATATTTCACTGGAAATATTATGCAATTCACGTACTATTGGTTTCAGACATACTAAAATATCTCACAGTGTTTTAGCGCACTAAATAACATGTTAGTGTGGAAATGCAGATGCAACCCATGTTTTTTTCACTGTTTTCTGTTGTAACATAGTGACGACTTCAAAATGATCCGTTTTTTTGCTGAATTATACTGTACGTAAGTGAGACGTGACTATTGACACATGTATTGATTTGTTTGTTTTTTCTGGATTCATTCATCAGGATGAGTCTTTCAAGTCAAGGATAGCCATGTTCAACAACAGCAGCAGTGCCAAGGAGGCTCCACCAGACCCCTTCCAGTCAGAGGACCCCTTCAAGTCCGACCTTTTCCAAGGTCTGAATACCTTCTTATTATTTACCCCTGTATTTCTGTAAAGGTTAAGCTTATTCCCTGTTCTGCCAGCTGTTCATCTACTCTAATTCTGTGTCCCTGTGAACAAGCATTTCCACTTAATACCTGAAATCGACTTATATTATAGATGCCAAATTGTGGTGTTTTAATGACATGGAAATACTTGTTGTATGTTCCAGTCTGTTTCAATTCATGCTGTGGAAAACAGCAAGAAAGCTCAGATTATTTCTTCTTTAGAGGCTGAAGATGATTGAAGTAGGGCAGCAACTAACAATTATTTTAATTGTTGATTAATCTGTTGATTATTTTCTCGATTAATCGATTAGTTATTTGCTCTATAAAATGTCAGAAAATGGTGAAAATGTAGATCAGTGTTTCCCAAAGCCCAAGATGACGTCCTCAAATGTCTTGTTTTGTCCACAACTCAAAAACCAGAAACCTGAACCCAGAAAACTCAGAAACCAGAACATTTTCACATTTAAGAAACTGGAATCAGACAATTTAGACTTTTTTTTTTCTTCAAAATGACTCAAACCTATTATCAAAATAGTTGGCGATTGATTTAATAATTGACAACTAAATGAATGATTCATCATTTCAGCTCTAGATTGAAGTCCATATTCAGCCACGTCAGTTGCTCTCCTCTCACTGTCTTGTCCTTTTTTCTCTAGATCCATTTGGAGGAGATCCTTTCAAAGAAAGCGACCCCTTCAAAGGCACCTCGCCTGAAGATTTCTTTAAGAGAACAGACAAATCAAACCTGTTTGGATCCTCAGGATCCTTCGGTAGAAAACCCACACCACCAGTCAAGGTATCAAACACCACCTTCTTTATAATCTGTGATGAAGTTTGTTTATCATGGCTCTTTTGTATGCAATGTGAGAAAACTAGGGCTGTCAAAGTTAACACAATAATAACACGTTAATGCAAATTCCTTTTAACACCACTAATTTCTTTAACGCATTAACGCAACTTGCGATTTTTAAGTTGTAGTGGGCTCAGTGTGAGTGACACTGGCATCATATGAAACCATGAAAACCTAAAGAATCCATTGGTACCAATTGTGTCATACTAGCTTGTCGGGAAGGAGGCTAAATAACGCTCCAAACTTATGTTACATTTTGAAGAGGAAAAACTGTCATGGCCATTTTTCAAAGGGGTCCCTTGACCTCTGACCTCAAGATATGTGAATGAAAATGGGTTCTGTGGGTACCCACGAGTCTCCCCTTTACAGACATGCCCACTTTATGATAATCACATGCAGTTTGGGGCAAGTCATAGTCAAGTCAGCACACTGACACACTGACAGCTGTTGTTGCCTGTTGGGCTGCAGTTTTCCATGTTATGATTTGAGTATATTTTGTATGCTAAATGTAGTACCTGTGA
This sequence comes from Sebastes fasciatus, assembly GCF_043250625.1. Classification (NCBI taxonomy): domain Eukaryota; kingdom Metazoa; phylum Chordata; class Actinopteri; order Perciformes; family Sebastidae; genus Sebastes; species Sebastes fasciatus. The sequence continues at coordinate 25,210,351 of NC_133805.1, forward strand.
AGGTTTCTGGACACTGTTTGTCATTGTTTTGTGTTGTTAATTGATTTCCAAGAATAAATATAGACATACATTTGCATAAAGCAGCACTCCCATGTTGACAAGAGTAATAAATACTTTAAGATACATTTTGAACCAATAAAAAATGTGCGATTAATCAAGATTAACTATGGACAATCATGCGATTAATCACGATTAAATATTTTAATCGATTGACAGCCCAAGAGAGAACCAATCCTCTGAAATGTCCCTTTTCTATATTGTTTCTTCTATGTTTTCTATAATGACTTGCTATCGTTGTCAGTGCTGATAGAAACAAACTCTTCACTATTGTAGATGACTAGAAAAGCAAACCAGTACTGCAAAGAGAGTTTCTAATGGTTATGCTGATGTGGTCATTGTGTATGTACTTACCTAGTGTACTGCTTTGTTTCTTTTCTTTTTCTCAGCCAAGTGCCCTCAGCAGTGGTGACCCTTTCAGGACAAACAGCCCAAAACCAGGTACGTTGCTGGTTCCAAGCATCACAGGATGTCAGTACATACAGTAGAGAGAGAGTTTACTCTGGGTCTTCTCAGTTGTAAAAGTTAACCTGAGGTAGTATTTGTTTGTGCCAAAACATGTAGTTGTTTCTCGACTTCTTGCCTTTTTATATAGTCATAAAGTTTCTCAGTTTAGCTTTTATTGTTTTTCCAGTTTTCTATATTGTAGTACATACTTTGTCAACTAAATGAAAACAGGTTGATTCAACGCTTTTATTTGTTCTTCTCAGTCAGTTGAAGATGTAGGTTGTGTATTTTCTTCTTTCTTATTGAAAATAAAACAGTAGACCGTACTGTACCTTGTCACTTTGTCAAATAAAAGCACAACTGTATAGTCATCTCTGTGCTATATACGTGCAGGTTTTCCGTTCAGATTTCCCAGAATGTGACTCTATTAACCGTCATCTGAACGTGAAAGAACGCTCTTGTTGTTAAACAAGTCTCAAAGAGTCATTCTTTGCCATTCTGGGTGACGTGTTAGATTTTGATTTTATTTTTGGGGGGCATCGGGGGCAAACAATTTTTACTCACTGTGGCTTAAATTTTTCCTGTGGTTTAGGGCTATTTTTAGCCGAGTACCTACGCATTTAACTACTGGCCAACTAAAAATACTCCCCCTACCCTGGAAAAACAGGAGGCTCGCAGGAGCCAAACACAACAGAAACTCTGTGACTGCTGGTCCTGCTCTACTAGAATACACTGCCACTCCTTTAACCAGTTCTCTACTGCCTCTGTCCTGCCTTTATACCTGCTGCTATTGAACTGCTCTGCCTCATTCGGCACGGAAGTTGTTTTAAGTTAGTGGCTACCTCTGGTCGATGCTCTGCCGTGCTACACACCTCCAGAAGAACACAGAGGCAACTGTAGACCTGAGCTGAGTTACTGTGCGTAAAAGAAAACACCGCGCACTTCACATGAATGGGGTCTCTTGTGGGTTGCACACTCACAACAAACATATTCTATTACAATGTTTTGTTTTTTCACTGTAACCATCTGCAGTTTGCTGTTTTTTTTCATTAAACGGCATACCGCGGAGCTTCAAAACAACCCGGGCACAGTTCTGGTTAACAGTACGCCAACTGACGCCTCTAATTAGCTGATCAGATGCATACGTCAGGTTTAAACAAAACCTCTGCTTTCCAGGTTTTTTTTTGCGAAATGTCATGGAAAATTAAACGGTCATGCCACATTCCCCCCCTCTCTGAAAATAGCATGAAGGCCCTTTCAGAATAAGCAAGATGCAGAGATGACTTTTGAATGTGTGGTCTGAGGCCGAACTTCATTATAGTTTCTGGCTCTTTCTGTAAATGTATTCAAATGTCACAAATGCATTTCAATGTCCCTCTTGTCACAGATGGGTTCGGGACAGCGGACCCCTTTGGAAGCAACTCTTTTGGAAGCAAGGGGGGAGGATTTGCCGACTTTAGTCAGATGTCAAAGGTAAGCTCCGCAGGGTTTTGGAGTTATGAATCAGTTGCACCATAAAGCATCATTTTCCACTCGCGCTGTAGAAAGCTGTGTTGTTAATTTTACTCTCATCATGAGTGATTGATCACATTTCTGAAGCGTCTCTGGTATAAGGCCAGAGGCTTTAGATCTGGGCTGACGTTTCTGTTAGAGTCATCATTTTGTGTGATAGTTGAAGGAGTTTTTTTTTTGTCTTTTCCCTTGTGTGTGAACAGAAGTCAGACAACCCTGTCCTCCCATCAAAGAAAAATGTGCCTAACCGGCCTGCACCTCCCTATGGTAAGCCCTGATTTTATGTGTGCTCGAACATGACTGTGCTTGCAGCTTAACTTGACATTAATGTTTCAGTGATGTTCTTATGTAGTGCGTATCGTTTGTTTAAACCAGTTGAAATCAATACAGTTCATCGTGCCAATGTTGTTAGCACTATAAGAACTTTCATTTGCCACTTTTAAAGCTGAAGTAAAGCAAAATAAATAAAGCAAATATGATAAAAAAAGACGTTATTTTTATAAAACTGTCTCTATATCCTGACAGTAGTGCATGAAACAGATAATCTGAAGGTGTTTCCCTCCTGTTAGAATTGTGCCTCTCGTAGCATAGCGTTGGTAAATGTATGTGTTCTAATCAAGGGGTGACGAACTATTCTGTCTATTTAGAAAAACGCCTTTCCCACTTTCAAATTACACACGATTTCACCGAAAGCCCAGATGTTCAAGTTTTCCACTAGCACTTAAACGCAGCATGCATTTGTGGATCTTTGTGGAGCTGGAGACGTGAAAATCGTCTCAAAACTCCTCACGTAAAATGAAACCTGATCCGTGCGCACACAGGAAGCTTTTCGAAAATGATCAGATCTGTGATGTTGAAGTTAAAAATCAGTACGTAAAATATGAATATTTATTCAGGTTGTGATGTGTGCATTTGTAAAACCGTTTTACATGTGTTCAAATTGATCGGTGTTTCTGTGTAGATTGGAACATTTGCGATTACCCAAACTTACGCACAAATTGTACTCATTTGTAAATCTTATTTATCATTTGTAGATTGAATGTTATACACACATGTGACCATTTTGAGACAAATTTCAGTCTAAAGTTTTCAACTATGGACAAACTCTCATTTTACAGCTAAACAGTACGCCATATTATGTTTCTGAAAACATTTGAGGAGAGAAATAGGCATTACAGTAACAGAATATTGATTCATATTTGATCAGTGATTGATGATCAGCTGATTGGTTGTTTTCCTTCGGCGCAGTAGACTCTTGCAGATGCCATTAGGAGCACTAGAGGACACAGAGGAACATGATTCTTTTTTTCAGATTACCTGTCTCATGCACTACTGTCAGGATATAGTGACCCTTTCATAAAAATAACTTTTGATCCCATTTGGTCAAAGATACCGACTGAATGGTTGCAACTTGTCACACAAATGTAGTGGCAGCAAAATGTTTGCAGTCGTCATTGCGATTGACTACTACAAGGCATTTTTTTTGTGGCTTGATGTTATTCGGAAAAAACGACTTCCCTGTTAAGCTTTGAAGGCGCAGAGAAAGCAGTTTCTTTCCTTTGAAGTTGTAAACAGGAAAGCTGTTGGTAGAGGTATGGTAGTACTACTGACTGTATGGGTTTACAGAGTGATGCATCCTTGTTAGTGTTATTAAGACAGCAACAGTGAAATAGCCAAACTTGTGAATAGTGTGATGAGATTGAGAGCTATTAGCCTATCTTGTTTTCTCACGTGTATGTTAAGTCACACTCATGCCCGGCACATGCCCTTCCTCTGTGACCTTGCACTTATTCCATAAGCAGAAGCCGCAGCGTGAGAATTGTCGGTGTTCCCTTTTGCTTTACCACACAGAGAGGGGTAGAGATGAGTTAGCCAGCGAGCTTGCCCCGGAGATGTGCCTCGTACGTGATGGGGAAGTGAGAAGCCCTCGTGTAGTTTAGTTATTTCAAGCTGGAATTGCCACTGTTGATTTTTATTAGATAGCGGAGCTCTTATTCGCTCGGAGCCCCTTCAGACGCAGCCAATCGCTGCACAAAGTTGGAGAGATGAATAATTATAACCACATTATATAATAGAATACCGTCATTATAGGAAATGTGTTGAAAGCTGACAGTAGTCAAGAGTGTGTCCGTTTCTTACAATTGTGTGCTCCAAAAAAAGCAACACTGTGCTTGTTAGGCTCTAATGCATCAGTGAGTCTTACTCAAAAAATGCGGTTAACACCTTTTTTTGAACCAATCTCTCTCCCCTGGGTGACTACTCTGCATGCCATGAGATTAAAGCTGTCGGCTTCCTGTGAACACTTAGCACCACAACATTACACATTAAAGTGTGAGTTTATTTTCTCAAGGGCGGGTGGGGGGGCTACCTGTCGTTATAGCTTCTGACGGGAAGGCACTAAAGTGTGTTGTCTTACACGACTTTTTATATTCCTTTGAATGTCTTCCTTCTCCAGGAGGTATGCTCAGTTTGACTGTGTCAGAGCCGCTCCGGAGCGTTCGCTCCACAGCCGACAGTAAAGACTCTTTTGTTACGACACACTCGAGTAAAGCATCCAAAGACTGTCCTGTGGGTTTTGCAGATTTTGGCTCTGTAAGTGTAGTCCTCTTACAGCTTTCTGATGGGTCAAGTATCTTCGTCTGCATGATGAGCTGCTGATCTCACCCTTTCAGATCGTAAGAGCTGAAGGCTCAGAGGTGTCAGCTCTCTGTCACTGGGCCTCGTTCTGCTAACTTTCCCCTCACACAGTGACATTAGCAAGCGTTCGCAGGACCTCCCGTGCTTACTGGCTGTTGACTAACAACTGACAGAACATCTGAGAGCTTTTTAAGGGCTTGGTGTGAAAGAAAATGAAATGTTTGCATGACTGACTTTGACAGTCCTCGTCGATTGTCGCCTCCTTCTGTCCGTCCGCCTGGTTAAAAAGGGGCTTTTGCATGCTTGCTGTCGTCTCTGGCTTCAGCCTTTGGCAGGAAGTCAGGATTTATACAGTTTTAGTCAGCGAGTCAGTGAACTTGCCTGGTCAGGTAGCACTCGAGGAGCATTTTTTTGAAGTACAAGCTAAAGGCTTACTCGCTGTCAAAGCATGATATGCCTCGAAGCAGAGCACAACAGAGTAAATCTGCCTCTTTGTCCTCCTCCTTCCGCTTCTTTGCCGTCGTCGTATCGCCTCACGGCTGAGCGTGCTCTCAAGTGGAGAGAAGATGCATGGCAGGTCTTTTGCGTCTGGTTCGTATCATTTGACATGACATGAATTTATTTTATCCCTCGTGCCAGCATGACAGTTGTGAAAGGGATTTGTGTTTTTTTTTTTCATATCGAGCTCTGTATTGTAATTTTTGTTTTTCTGCCAGGATCAGAATGTGCCAAGGTAAGACTGTACCAGGGTGTGGTTGGTCAATCTATTGCATGTGAAAAACCTGTTCGCACTGCATAATCTGAGTACGGTGATTCATGAGCACGATTATTTTCAATAAATATCCCCAGTCACATTGATCCAAGCACCGAATGTTTACGGGAAATATGTGACCAGTAATTTATGTCGCTGTGTATTGTGGTAGGAGGCTTTTAGTGTTGCTTTCCTGGCCGTCCGAGTGAAATCTAAATGTCTGTATTTTTGTAGTTATTTTTCTCTTGCGGCTGTATATCAAATCATTTGTTACGTTTGACTGCCTAATTAGAAGCATTTGATTTCAAATTTGCATCCACCGTTCGTTTTCACATCTTGCTTCTGTTACATTTATGTTGACATCTCTGTGGTCCACATCTAATGTTTCGTTTCTCTGCTCTAGTTTGGAAATGAGAGCCAGCAGCTGGAGTGGGTCAAGCGGGAGAGCGAACGCGAGGAACAGGAGAGGCTGCGGAAGCTGCGGCTCCGGGAGCAGCAGGACCTGGAGCTGGCCATCGCTCTCAGCAGGGCCGACATGCCCGGCCCCTGAAGCAGCCGTGCCCCACCACCACGTCTCATCGTCCTCTTCCTCCTGCCTCGCGGTCCTCCGTCCGCAGGCTCATGATGACAGCAGCACCAACACTGGCCCTACACGACTAGCAAAGCCCCTGTTACCAATTTTTGCATAAGAGACCAGCGCTCCTCCAGCCACCACTGGACTCACGTCAGACGACTCCACATTTAGCAACCAGTTATGGTTCATTGCTCCCAAACTACACGGCGACTATAATCAAGGACAATACGGAGCCACTTGATTTACGCCCGGCTTCACCCTGCAAAAGAACATAGCGATTTAACGCAACCCCAACCAGCAGGCTACTCCGCTACAACCTCCCATCTCGCTCCATCTCTTGTTATGGCTAATCACCCTGCCTTAACCAAAAGTCTTTCTGTTGCAAAACCTTTTAAGAATCTTTTTTTATTTATATCCAAAAGCAATGAATCTGTGGTGTATGATGAAGTACTTGTAAAATGCACTGTAAAAATTGTTCTTTTATAACCTTTAATCACTCAGAAAAAATATGGAGTCAAACCAGATCCGTTAACTACTCTGTTGGCCTATGATTGAGTTTGTCCAATTTCTTCTTTTTATCTTCATCTACTGTAAATATTGTTGGATGATGGTTTTATGTACAATCCCTGGAACTGGAGCTTAGTGATCATATCATGCATGGCATGCTTTAGGTTTGTATTTTCAAATGTGACAACTGTTTTCTTGCCACTTAAATGCCTGCATATGGAATATTTATGGCCTTAAAGTAAAAGGATTGAAGAATTTTTTTTTTGGATATAATCAAACCGTCAACCGGGATCTACATGTCAAAGTAGAAATATGACGTTGCATTTTAAGTCCTAACATAGCTTTGGTTGATTAAGCCCCACATCACCGGTCGCCTCTTGCATTCCCAATAGTTAAGATGCTAATGATAATCATTGAGGTCTTCCCTTCTTATAAACAAATCCTCCTGATGCCAGCAGCTTGTGCTCGGCAGGTGGTTTGTCATTGGTTGCCTTGTTGTTACGCCCCAAACAACGTGCACTCCCATACAACTAAACGCCTCTGTAAAATGGAAGTAGTGTAAACCTGCATTGTTTATACTGGTGCTGTTACGTTTAGTATTTACTTCTCCACACTACAGCTGATGCACGGTGACGTCTGCTTTTTCTCTCAACACTCAAATCAACCATCGGATATTTTTTTTTCTCTGTGGATTTTTTTTTCTGTCATGATCCAGTTGGAGGACATTTGTTTAAATGACTTAAAAATATTGCATCCTTGTAATTATATCACACTAATCAGGTTTATTTGGCACATAATGTATGCACTGTATATTCCAGAACTTACTGGACATGTACAGAGTGACAGCGCCTTATTTATCAACATATCAACATTGTAACATGTAATATTGCACAGTATGTATGCGATTATAAAAAAAAAAAAAAAAAATCTCTAATGACTTTTAATTGAATAAAAGTGATTTTTAACATTCCTGGAACAAGGTAAGTCTCACCTTTTTAAATTAAGATACTATAACAACGACTGCAGGAAGAAGTAAGCCAGTTCAACAGGTCATAAATAGTTTGTAAAATAAATGTTATCAGCGATAAATGTAGATGTTAAATACCGCAGGTGGCCTGGAGGAAGATAATGGTCAACTCTATTAGGTCTTAATCAAATGTACAGAGTTATATTAACATGAATGTAAGATGTTTATATCTTGTATTGATATTGGAACAAAAAAAGTGAAATGAGAGTGATACATTTGCATCTCCCACAGCAGATATTTTTGACCTAATGCGTACTTCCTCTTTTTAAAAATATGATAAGTTCTAGTAAAGTGTTGATCAACGCATCCAAGTCACGTTCCGGGTGTGCATGTCATTATTCTGAGTGAAGTGAAGATACAAGACAACTGGGTGTGACACCATTTTTTATTTAAAATTTAAATAATAAGAGAGCTGCTTCAATCACCAACCACGTATTCGAAGGATAATGTTTAATATTTATCTACTTTTTTTGCCTAAAATGCCATCTGGCTTTGATATATCTACTCAATGCAGCCTTTGATGCGGGAGAAAGAAATGCTCACTGACACCATGCAGACATGATATGCACGGACTTTGAAACTGTAGTGCAGGGTGACTGTGTAATTGTAGTATTAAGGCCCTTTGATGTCCTACTATAATTTCTAGCCATCAGAAAGGGGGTCTATGGGCTCCCTGATGAGGGTTTGCTGTGCCCCTCTGTCCAGACGGCTCCCGGCTCACTCTGTAATTATGGAAATGGAGTGTTTGTATTTATAGGCTAAGCCCACAAGCGGCTGCCCTTCTCTGTCTCGCAGCTGCAAAACATCACAGTGGAAATCAAGTGCCCCAAATTAAAGTGGGTATTCAATGGCAACATGTATAACCTATTTAGTGTAACAGATCTGATGGTGCACAGGCCTGAAACCTGTTGTTGAGTGGGTGGACGTGGTTCATTGAATGTGTGAACAACAAAAGAATTCCCCAGTCAAATGTTCAATTTCATTGTTTTTAATATTTACAATAAATACACATATTACAGTATAAAACCATGTACATATTTATATAAATTTAAGTGAAATATAATGCACAGGACATCAAGCCCTGATAGTGAACAGAGGGTGCTGGATCCAAGAGTTTCAAGAATTAAAATAAAGCAGTTCAGGCCATTCAGACATTGAGGCAGTTTAAATAAAACATTGTCTCTGCACATGTTAGGCATCTGTATGTGCATTTCACCCCTGTCAATAACAACATGTACTGTTTTGAGGCCATGTCGTAAGAGTTTTACAGTAGCAAAGTTATACAAAGGCACTTTTGTGTCAAACACAGCGTTCCAGTTCTGTCAAAAGGAGAGTAGTAGTATATATACAGGGCCAGCCCCTTCCATGGTCTGCCTGCTCTAAAGCAAACACAGCTTTTCTAAAGCTTTTTATTGAACCAAAGTAGTACCAGCTACGTTATTAGAAAATAATACCAATAAAACTTTTTAATTCAATATTATATAAAAAAAAGACTTTGGTCATGTTTGGTCAACAATTTTAAATAAAAAATACATCAGTTGAATCACAATTTAAAAAAAAATAACAACCCCCTTCCCAAGTCCTTTATGTGGGCTCCTTCTACATGTGTCTCTTCATGTGAAGCGCCAGGTGGTCAGACCTGGAGAAGGCGCGTTCACACAGGTGACACTGGAAGGGCCTGTGTCCGGTGTGTTTGCGGAAATGGCGGGTCAGCTCATCGGAGCGGGCGAATTTCCATCCACAGCCTTCCCAGCTGCAGTGATACGGCTTCTCACCTGCGCGAACAAAGAAAAATGGGAGATTATTAGTTTGTGCGTAAAAAGGGTGCGTAAACATGGTTTTGAGGCTATGCAGACGATGTAGTGTTATTTATCATGATGGATCTGGGGCTCAAAACTTACCGGTGTGAGTTCGGTGATGTGCCTTCAGATGTGAGCTCTTGGTGTAGGTTTTCCCGCAGCCGGCGTAGGTGCAGGTGTGCGTCGCCGTGCGCTTACGTGGCCACGTGCGCCGTCCCCTCTTGGGTTTGGCCTCCAGCAGCTCGAGCGGAGAGGAGGGCGGTGTGAGCATCACCCTCTGAGCGCCCCCTGGCTGCAGGCTCAGACCTTCGTCGTACATGCCAAATGCGGCGGTGTGCTGGGCGTGATAGGGCATCTGCATGTGTGGAGCCTGAGGGTGGTGTGGGAAAGCCGCTGCCGGTGCACCGTGGTGGTACTTCTGAGAGAAGTTCATGGATGAGAAGTCGGAAGCTGCCTGGTCTTGTGGGCTGAGAGGCGGTGTCATGTTGCTGGATGCCCGCGGGGAGATGGCCACCCGGGGCTGCTCGAAGGACATCATGCACGAAACGTTGCCCTCTTGCTTGATTTTGCTGCTGCAGCTCTGGGGCACCATGCCCAAAACGGGGCCGTAACCGTCCATGGGCGGCTCCACTTTGATCTCCTGGTGGCGGGGGAAATGCGCTGACGTGTTGACGTAAAATCTCCCCTGGACGCAGGAGTTGTTGCGCGTCACGCCGTAGTTGTTGTTGTTGGTTCCTTCGGAGCGGAGCAGCTCCGTCATGAGGCTGAGGCCGTAGGGCGGAGGCGGGGAGCGGTGCTCCTCCGCCGGGTAGGAAGGCACCGAGGAGCCCGGTGTGTACATGCCCGGGTCTGTGTTCACAAAGTCCGCTCCGCTGCTCTCGGAGCCGGTCGTGTTGGCGAGAATAAAATCCAGATCCAAATAGTTACTCAGATCCTCGTCGTCCCTTTTGCTGTGATTGTCCAGGTTGTGTACCATCTCAAGCATGGAGCAGCTGCTGGAGACTAGTCTGTCCACGTCTCCTTTCCACCTCTGGAAGAGAAGAAATAGAGATATGATCAGATATGATGTTGCTATAGAGTAAAATATGTGAGATTAGACCAACTAGACCAGTAATTCAGTCTAATCAGGAGTTTTCTTTTCTTAAAATACAAGATAAAGTATTTTTTTCTTCAGATATGATGTTGCTAGAGAATTTTTGGAACAGTAATGCGAAACAGCATTGTATGAAATTGTGTCTGGAACGTTTACTTATTTTATTCTTCTATTGTTATTTTTAGGTATGTTAATTTTAATACTTATTTATTCTATCCTTTTTAATGCACTGACGGGAGTTGCTGGGAGAGAAACAATATTTCGTTTCCTTCTTCTGTGTATGCAAATACTCAGTGAAATGACAATAAAGTGAATCTTGAATCTAGAATAAAATATGCCAGATTGTAGGCGATATCCAACTAGACCAGTAATTCAGCCTTAATTAGGAGTTTCTTAAAATACAAGATAAAGTATTTTTTTTCTTTGTTTTCCCAAACAGCTTTACAAGATATTACCTTTCTAATCCAAAACAGGTGAAAAACAAAGTGACACAACTCCAAACATGTCCTAATTGTTTGTTATCACTATTATGTAGTCCTATTATTTATTTATATAAATAATTTCTCTAAAGGTGGAGGCTTCAGATAAACCTAGTGGTTTTTTTTGCCTCTTCCTGCACTGTATATTATTCATTTATTTTTTTGTTATGTTGTATAGTCTTAAAATGTGCAAAACAAATAAATAAACCTATCCACAGATTTTAAAAAGCATAAAGAAGATCATTTTAACTTACGTTTTCCCAGGTTTTTTCTCTTTGGTTTGAGAAGGTGGAAAATGAAGGTAGCATCACTCCGGATAAGGCCATCGTTTTGGTGAAATAACAAACTATTTCTTGTCAAAGTCTCTTGTTGAGTCGCACCAGAGACTCTGCGCGTCTCTCTCTGTCTCTCTCTGTCTCTGTCTGTCTCTGTCTCTTACTGTCGCTCTCCACAGCTGCGCTCCGAGCACATGAACATGAAGTTTTAAAAGTGGAAGGACGTCCTCCAAACCTCTTATAACCCTCTAACCCGAGCGCGCCTGGCCAATTGTGAGAGCTCAGGAAACAACGTAAGGTTCAGTAAATTTAGCTCTTTATAAAGCGGCTGCTCTCAGGCAGCGGAGGCTCAGTGTAGCTGCTGTGTGTGTAGCTGTGACAGGCGAGGAGGAGCAGAGCAGCCTATAAAGACACGCACCTCCTCCAACAGGATGACGCACAAACACTCAGCTCACATAGGACCTGCCCACCTGAGACCGAGCTGCTGGAGCTGGAAAAAAGTTGCAGGCAAAATTACAAACACACGAGCAATATAGCAACCATAGATTCTTACGTAATATGCTGAAAAGAACAAGCCTAATGACAGAAACTGCTGGAGGCCAAGCCGCACCAACAAGTCAATATTAAAGACATGTCAGTTAATCACCACTACACAACACACACGAGATCCTTTTTCTTTTGATGAAGAGTCATAAAATGTAATTAGATCAGAGTACAGGGTTAAAAATCTGGAAGGAAAAAATAATGTATATATATATATATATTTAATAAAAGGCAGGCTATGGAGATTATGGCACTAAAACATCAAAAAGATGGAGCCTATTGGATATATAAATATATATAAATATATATTTATAATAAAAGGCAGGCTATGGAGATTATGGCACTAAAACATCTAAATGTATGGAGCCCATTGGATCTGCCATTTTCTCAAGTTTTCCATGTGACTTTAATTTTTAGGCCTCAAAATAAATATCTGTCTCTGTTTTCTTTTATTTTCTCTCCACTATAATGACAAAAAACTCCCAAATCCAGTCTGTACTGGTCCAACTGGTGTCTGTAAAAGGTGTGAAATAAAGCAGTACCATAGTGTATATGAAGATGAAGATGAAGATGTCCTCATCATGCCTCCTCCACCTGTTTGGCGCGTCTCGCTCTCGGCTCATTATCATTAATGGAAGAGTCTTTTGTCCTCTCTCAGCAGGCTTGTCCAAACAGGCGCCAGGGTCGTCTCAAACGGTTTTCACCGCTTTTTAACGCTCTTGATGTAAACATGATTTAAAAGGTAAACGTCCCGTTGTTTGGTCCATTCAGGTGTAAATGGCTGAATGACTGAAGGGGGGCTGCCGTGTCGATCCGAGTCTGAACATTTGCATCACAACTCTGGTCTGCTTGTTTCTGCTGAGAGATCTGGTTGTTCTCTCAGCAGGGATCCTCTGGCTCCAGAGGTCATTAGGACAACTGTCAGTAGCACATCATTTGCATCAATCCCTTAAATAGCCTCAAATATATTGTTTCTTGATGTAAAATCACTCACCTGAACTTGAATTTTTGATATCTACATTTTAAGATACCTTTGCACATCACTCCCATAATCAATGTATGCATAAAACCCCAAATAAATGATAACATATCTAAAGTTAGAAATAAAGGGACCACAATCAAAAACAGGCTTTACATTGATTTCAGTGTTATTAAATCTCACAATCATTAGCAGTGGTGGAAGAAGCATCCAGGTGCTTTACTTGAATGAATGAAAGACCTTATTTCGAACATACAAATAAATAAAAACAGATACAAAATAATAACAAATAAAACAAGAGTAATAGTGTCCGAAAAGGAGTAGGTAGAAGTAAAACTTATATTTCCCTACCCCTTTCTCACTTCTCCTCTAATAACTCATATATCATAGAATGATAATATAATATAATATATAAACTATCCCAGATTTATTTACATCCCAAATACTTCAATAAAAGTAGCAAATAGATAGGGATGCACCAATCCAACTTTTTAAGTCTTGATAACGATAAGGATACCTGGGCTTTGGGTATCGTCCAATACCGAGTACCGGTCTGATACCAGTCTTTAATTAATAAGCTGTATGCCTCACTGTGTGGAAGTGACTGGGATCATTCTTTTATGTGTAAGGAAATATCAAGCGTGACTTAAACTTTGCTTTCTTAACTTTGTGAAACAAAATGTAACAAATAAATACATAGAAATAGATTTAGTGAATTGTATTAAAATAATAAATCGTACATCAGCAACTTGGAATTACAATTAAAGTGTACACCTTTGTAATGCAATTGGTCAAAACTTAAACAGGAATTAAAATTCCAGTATATAATGTATAGTATGTCTAGTTATCTCTCAGAACACTTGAATTACAACATGCTGATAGATTATTATGTCAATTTTGACCAATGATGCCAAAAATGTTCTGCCTACTGCAGGTTTAAGTGCTCTACTCGAATAAATGTACTTTCCACCACCAGAGTGAGGGAAACACTCCTCTTCTGCAACAGGTGCAGTACAAAAAGTACTCAGTGTCTCAGTGATGATCTGAGCAAACACAGAACGACTGAGCTCAGATCCTCATGACAGACACATCACCTCTCATCGAGCTGTCATGTCCACCATCACCAGTAAACTGTCAGTGCAGCTGTGAGGTTTCCACATCCTGATCCCTGATCTGTACTTGTGTGTTCAGTGGAAAGTGCGTCACACGACAGGAGTCCAGTAAGGCCGGAGAGGAAGCGGCCGGTTGGCCTGATGTCTGAACCTCGCTGACCGCTGACTCTGACCTCTGCTCTGTGCAGCAGCACTCCTCCTCTGCTCTGCTACCAGTGAGAGTTACAGCACTCTCACTTCCCCTCTTACTCAGCCACCTTAAACACTTTGTAATGCTCCAAAGTTTCAATTTGAGGAACATCATCCACTGCTTGTTAGTTGTAGTTATATATCTCATTATTTACCTTAAAAAATAGATATATTATGTTGGAAGTTCTCATCTGCTGAATATCAGTGGCTGTTTGTGCTGCAATATTTTAAACCAGGCTGTCTAACAGCATATCACGCCTGTGTGCTATTTGATAATGCACTTTGAATGATTTTGAGATACATTCTAAGCTTTTGTCCAAAGCAATTTACATTTTTGTTTGGGGCCTTGCTTAAAGAAATAGTTCTTTGGGAAATTTGCTTCCTTGCAGAGAGAGATGAGAAGATCAATACCACTCTCAAATATATTTGTGAGTTCAAAATGAAGCTACAGTCAGGAGATGTTTCAGCTTAGCTTTGCACACGCTTTATTTCATGCATGTATCATAACAACAGCTTGTATATCTGCAGTCCTCGGTCGTTATTTCATCTCACCCAGGCGCAGAACGTACGTGGTAACTGGCCGTCGACTGTCGTCTTTGCGGTGTGTTCGAGCGCAACTTTTTGGCCAAGACAAAGGCGACGTGAGGCGACGCAACGGGTGCAGTGAGTACAAAAGCTGAAAGCTGAAAGCATATTTTCCAAAATGTTCAATACGTTCTCATCCCAGCTCATTAGACGCTTTGTCAGACCTCTCGGCATCACTTTTCGGTCACAGTTAACACATGCTTAATGTTGGGAATTAAAAGAATAACACTTGCTTAGGTTTAGGCAACAAAACCATTTGGTTAGGTTTAGTAAAAAACAACATGGCTGGGCTTAAAATGACTACGTTTGTACAGTGAAAATGATGACTTGACGTTGTGAACACAAACAAACAGCCGATTGTGACGTGAAAGTAAAACGCAACGCACAGGACACCAACATCGGTCTCCTGGATGAAAGCCTTGTGTTTGCTGAACCCATCCACCTCCTGGATGTCTCTTTTGCTCTTTTAACTACGTCACCAGTCACTCCCGGCGCACTTTCCTTGTGCATTTATTTTTGCAGCGGATGGGTTTACGTTGTAGTTAATGTAAAGCCCGCTGCGTCTCATAACGCTGCTGTAGGGTGCTTTGTGTGGTGGTATCAAACATTGACATGTGGAAAGGAGGAGTTGGTGTCGGAGGTTTGTAGCAGGACTAAACTTCAGAGAGACAAAAAAGTTTAATTTATTCCTCTAATCCTAAATTTGGAAATTACCCAAATAAATCCACCTTACCAGACTTTTATTTTTCTACTTCTATTAAATAACTTTTACGTAAAATATTACAGACCAAACATTACGAGTCCTAACCAAAACTCACACCCCAATGGGAGCTTGTCGTATGTGTCGGCCAAGCTGGTTTATCCATTATTTGCACACACTCAGTTAAATGTCACGAAGCAGCCAGACCAGGTTAACAGGAGATTTGCGACAGAACTGTATAAAGACTTTATAGACAACTCCGCACCTGGCGGATTCTAATGTCAGCATGAGCAGCCTGAAATCCTGTGAAACTGCAGACAGTGTGCTCTGCTCTGTGACGTGCATCAGACACATGAGAAAGCTGCAGTTGGCAAATCTGGTGTTTCCCTGGAAGGAGCACTCACTAACTCGCATGACGTTTAAGAGACAGGTTTGTATTTCATTCTGATCCGTCACTTCCTGTGGAGAAGTGTACGTACCCGACGAGAGAATTTCATTTGGGGCAAACTGGGCGAGCGTACAGGGGCCTCACATGCGCTGGGTGGGACACTCTTTTGACTGCAGCAGCCCACATAAAAACATCTCTCAGCGGAGGTTTCAGTTAAAGAGATTTTTAAGAAGTTCATAAAGAAGTGGGGCTTAATTGCTCCCTTAAGGGGAAATTCTCCTCCTGCTTGCCCCCTCCACAGAGAGGTCAGAGGTCAACAACAGGACAAACACCTTGGAGCTCACAGGGATTCTTGACCCGGTGTCCTTTAAATCAAAACACCGTCTCCCAACCTGCAGCCCCATGTGAGCTGCACATCTGCAGAAGAGGAACCACTGAAATCACTATATGAAACAAGAATTGAATGTGGATGAACAGCATTTCCACAGAATTCCCCGAAAAGCTTTTTTCCCTGAATTGACATTTACACAATAGTTTTATCATTGGGCAACCCGCATTGTCATTTCACAAGCTTTGTGTTACTAGTGCTGCTGACTTATCTGTGCAGTTATCAACAAGTTGTCAAGTTGTTAACAACTCACGTAGACATGTTCCTGCGACCGTGACAGCGAAACTAAGTCTTTAAAATATTCTGTTTTCTCAATGAGCTTGCTCTTACAAAAACGTTCTCATGAATAGTTTTGGCAGTAACGTTGAGAATGTTAAGCATCCAACTTCTGTTTTTATCCAAGATCATTTTGAGATTTTCTTTTTTTGGTCATTTTTATTTTGAAATACAACATGATCCCGCCCCTCCAACCCACTCACACTGGATTAGAGACATTACGTACTGTATGAATCTACAGAAAATCCATTATACTACATTCACTACTACTACATTTTTTTGAGAAACCCACAGTAATCTCTGAGTAGCTATTCTATTCTATTTATTTATTTAGTCTTTTCCTATAATATTTATTTTCTATTACCTTTATTTCTCGGCTTGTCTTTTCTGTTACTATTCAGGTAAATTATAGATATTTCTCCTCCGTTTTGTAGTCTATAATTTTAACTTTATTTATCCATAATTTAGAATATACTATCCATATATCCACTGTGGTTACCAGTGTGTTTTTTCTTTTTTGGCGTGAGCAGATGGATGTGTTGTGATACTGTTTTATTCGTTATTAATAATCGAAAATGCAACATCAGCTCTGTAAATTTGAAAAAAAAGACAGCCTGTTTACAAACAGAACTTCCTAATCCCACCCAAACACAAAGACAAGAGGGCTCAACCAAAATACAAATTAGCTTTCCAAGAAATAAAGCAAAAAAATTAAGTGTTTATAAAGGAAACAGACATGCTACACTTCAGTTCAATCCTTCAGGAGACCTTCCAGTCTCCTAAAATATAAAGTTTCGGACAGAACAGTACATGTGTGACGTATATTTTGCTTCCAAACAACAGCACAAAGGGTGGGTTACATGGCTCGTCATATAGATGTAGTCCTATGTTTCATATTCTCCATGATGAAACCTCATGTTGTCAACTTGTTATTGGGCTGTTCAATCAGTGACACGAATGCTGGCGCGCTTCACGTCTGTGTCAGGTCTGTAAGTGTTCCGTCACTGCGGTGAGGATTTGGACACATCAGCTTTGCCTCATGTGGCATACTCCGTTAACTTCCATGGAAAAAACAGAGTGTAAGTGTGAGAGTTGGTGCCGGACCTGCACGGGACGTCCCGTCAGAGCGAAAGTCAGTGAGAGTTTGAGAGTGAGTGGGATCCTGCTCCGGGCTTATATAGCCCAGTTATTTTTAACCGCCCACCCCTTGCTTATTACACAGTTTCCCCCCGGACCACTCAGGAAGCACGTTTGGATCCTTTTTCCTGCTCACACGCGGCCAGATTCAAACAGAATCAAAGAATGATAGCATTGAGGCTCTCCATTCCCGCTATTGGAAAAAGAGTGGGGGAGGGAGGACGAGGGGGAATGGGGGGGGGAAGAGAAATGTTTAGCAGAAAAGGTTGGCACGCGCCAACGGCATGACATTCAAAGAGCTGGCTCTGGTCCTGCTCCAATTTCAGAAACCCTCAAACATTTGTTAAAAAAACAGCACAGGGACGGCTGGGGCAGACGGTCCTGAACACACATTTGTACCTGCTGGGGAGCATTCAACAAGGCTTCTTTAGTGGATTAGCATAACTAAAGAACAGCTGAGTTTCACTGCTAAATAACTGTCACCAAACAGAGCCGCCAGTATATGGCAGTTAATTGCACTGCATTTATTTGAATAATGAGTTGCATGATACTGGCTGGTTGTTTACATTGTTGAGATGTAAAAGTTCTTTCGCTTCCCGGCTGATAAACAGACCAGGAGTCGCTGGATAAAACACATTAGGTAAAATAATGTTTAATTTGTGCGTGGAACATAGCTTAGTTAGCTCGCTATAGCTACTAGTGATGGTGACGTATATCGTGCGACCGGCTGAGCGGTTTCACACAAAACTAAATGATACTTCATCAAACCTACAACAAACTGCAACTTTCTTAACTTGCAAAATTCTGTTTTAAATTTACAAAAATCATATGTGTGATTCGTGGTGCAATTCAAATGGGATAAAAAAAAACATTTGTCTCGCCGTTGACTACCATTCATATTTTTTCCAAAATAAGGTCCCATGGGGTCCACCGGAAGGGGCGGGACTTTGCCTCTCTCTATACAGTTCAACAGGACCACAAACTACAAAATTCCCATAAGGTTGCATCAACACCTCTTTAAAACACACCTCTAAAACAGGTAGGGTATTATACTGCATTAGTTTAGTTTAGTTAAGGTGTATCCTACTAATAAACTGGCAACTAAGTGTATGTACATGTGTAGGTATATTGTAGGAAACTTTGACAAAAGTGTTAAAATACCTGAGAGAAAACCTCCTCTCTTTTATCTACGGAGAAAAGTTATTAAAACAAAAAAAATCTGAATTTGTTAATAAACCTGTTAATTGTCTGTACACACATCACTGAGGTGAGAGCTTTTGAAAACAAAGCGTACATACTGGCCCCCGCTGCGTCCCACAGCACTTCTGCATTAAAACAGCCAGCGTCTGGCTTCCACAGAACCCAAACACGTGTCTCGACAACCAATGTAGCTTTCAGCAAGTGTTATGGAAACCCACCTTTTAAAAATATGCAGCTCAGTCCGGCTAACATGGCAGGAATAATGGCTACATGTGGATATAATTGAGCCAGTAGAGCACCGGGGGGATGGGCCCCAATTTATTAGCTGTTAACACCAGGAATCATACCGGTCTCACTCGTCATGCCACACACACATGGCTCCACTGGCTGTGAAAATGTTGTTTTTTTCTCTCTAAAGTGCTACGAAAGGTGCTTTTTATTTGATAAATGAGAACGGGCAGGCTCTCAGGGGCTTCAAGTGGGCCACTCTGAAAAGACGTGAGCATTTTCACACTCATGACAATTCAAAGTGCTTGCCAGGCTCAGAGCACGTTACGAAATAGAAGTTATTTTACTATTGAAAGTTTTTGTTATGCTTCCTCTTTACCTTAAAAAGAATACTTCATCGTCAAAATTGTTTGCATATCAGTTATCACCTCGTGTTACCTTGAATTCTTGAAGAAAACTTTGTATTTCTCTGATGCCTCCGTGGTGACGAAGAATCAAAACACGGAGAAAAGTCTAAATGAATTGAAGTAAATTTGGCTGTGTTTACTTACCTTACTATTTAAGACACTTCAGACTCGTTTGGACGAGTAGCGCACCTGTGCAATCGTGAGACTATTTGTACGGAAGTGTCTTAAATAGTAAGGTTGTAGTGAAGATGCATGTGTTTGAGTAGTAGTGAGCGTACGACTGGATAAATGAGACTTGAATTTTACTGCACAACTTGTGTGAACGAATGTTTTGATGTAGTTTTGCTGTTAATGTGTTCCCCATTTACTTTAATTCATCAAGACTTTTCTAGGTTCAAGATAACGCGGGATGAGTAGGCCTAAACTGCCAGATAGATGCTGCGTGCCGGTAGACAAAGGTCCGCACTAGAGAGTTGAAATTTATAAAGAGTTGTCACTGCAGGCCACAACAATGCTCACACCGAAGCACCTGTTTTCCACTATCTAGCTTTCTAGCAGCTAGCTCACGCTAGATAGCTAAAGCTGGCCAGCTAGCTAGCTTGTTATCTATCGCCAAATAGCGAGCTATGACTAGTTGTATAGCCACTAGCTAGCTAGATAGTTGTCTTCCGCCAGATTGCTACTTATAAATAGCTATGACTAGCGCTAGATAGCTATCTGTTCTTGCATCTCTGGTTCTTGATTTAATTTAACGTTAGTATTATTGTTTTTAGTACCAGTTAAACCTGCAGTGCGGACCTGTGTCTACCTCTTCGAACAGTGAGAGTCATTACAAAAACACTGTTGACATGTGTTTTCGTATGCTGACCGGCTGGTCTCACAGCCAGCAGCTCCTCACAGCTTCGAAAACATCGGCGCAAATTTCCAAACTTATTTGGTTAAACTGATCACATATTGGAAATCTAAATTGTTATTTTCGCGCCTGAAAAAAACGTTAAAACTTAATAACAGCTTTTTTAAAAAGCTTAAAAACAGCTTTTTGGCAAGTAAAGGATGACATATTAACACTGGAGGCAGGCGACGCTAAGCAAAATATTGGCACTTCGCTCAAAACGGAAGTGAGAACACATCATAACGCAATGTGGAAGCACCATAGTTCAGGCAACGAATAAGGTGAATACAACGTATGAGAGTGGTGTCAATCTTCTCATCTAACTCTCTGCAAGAAAGCAAATCGGCTAAGCGTAGTTTCCAAAAGGTCAAATTACTCATTTGTAAACCTCATGTTTTGACTGTGCATAATGTGGACAGGCTTTCACTGATAGTTTTTTGATAGAACTTTTCTGTTCTGTTTGCACCGATTTCTGACACATCTAATGTCAGCAAGTTAACTCAACTGTTCGATCAACACTTTCAGTTCAGTGTGATGACACTGTATAAAGTAGAGTCTATCCTGCTGAAAGCTCGTGGAGGCCTGTGTTTTTTTCCTCAGTGTGGTACGACAGCCTCAGACCTGTGCACATTTGAACATGCCGAACTAAACTGTGCCAGCTGTTCAAATAGCATCACCCCGGCCTCGACACAGGTTCCCCATTGAAGCCACGCTCCGCTTGATGGAGTGATCCAGCCTGCAGTGCACTTTATAGTGTACACACCTCGAAATGGCGACATTTGTAAAAAGGCTAATAAAAACATTCTTGCAGCGAGGAATGCTCCAGGTATTTCCTCCCCTACACCTGGTTACGATTCCTTGAGTGCACTCGTCTGTTTTCACAGAACCACGCTCTTTCAGGGAGTGGATACTGATCCTGTACTCGTGAATGGCGTTGTGTTTTTCTAAATGGATGACATTGAAAACACGCTTGACGCCATTTCAGGCTAAACTCTTAGGAGCTTATTGGTGAGTTGTTTGGGAAATGAGGTAGCATGTGTTACAATGTGATGGTGAAATGAATGGAGCTGCGTATAGCGAGTGGAAGTCACCGTGTGTGAAATCAAGGGGGAGGCAGTGACAGGTCGTCAGCTGATGTACAAGGGTCAAAAGGTCGGGATGTGTCTATCGCTGTGACTGACCTAAAGTCACTACAGTCATACACATACCTAAATGTGTATGAGGGAGGTTTTTCAATCACAGGGTCAGGACCTCAGATGGGTCATAAGATATCATAAGTCCCGTGTTGTTTTTTCACTACACTGATTTCCCACATGAAGTTCTGCAGCAAGGCCACAGCAATATCACTTCGAAAGTAGGAATGTCCCGTAAAAAAAAACAACTCAGCAGGTAACTTAACAGTGGAGGCCATCACCGCACTGCTTGAACAACACAGAGAGGCTACATTTTAGGACACTGGAATCGAAATTGGATCAAATCCGGTTTACTGTTGAAGACCACTTTTGCACATCTCTTCGCTAGTGTGATTGATCTTTGGAGTCTCCAAGAGGACAACCTGGAAGTGTGGATTTTGAAAGAAGGGGGCATTTAGAAGGCAGAGAGGGTCTAATGAAAGGCACCATCAGGCTGCATTATGGGAAATGTAGGATCCAGTGTTTTGCTGCATACTAGAGACTAAAAGTCAGGACATCCCCGCCTCTCTTACTTTGAATTTGACCGTTCTTATTTTAAAAATCTCTCTCTTGTGAATCCCCCAACTTTGTGGAATACTAAAACTTGAGTGCCCCTTTAAAGGTACAGTGTGTAGAAGTGGGTGGCAGCTAGTGGTGTGGTTGCAGATTGCAACCAACTGAGTCGTGGTAATGCCGTTCGCCTCGCTCAGAGTCCATCCTTACCATAATAACACTACTTTAGCAGCAACGGAAGTCAGATGACGGCTGGCGGTACCACGGTTTTGCACTCTCTGGCTCTCGTTACCGCGTGTGTCGTAGAACTATGGGGCCTTCAGGTAACATAAAAACACAAAAAGCTCTCTCTAGAGCCAGTGTTTGAGTTGCCCTTTCTGTGCTACTGTAGAGACAAGGCGGAGCAACATGGCGGACACCGTGAAGAGGACCCGCTCTCTATGTAGATATGAAGGGCTCATTCTAAGCTAACGAAGACACAATTTTTTGTTTCAGGTGAATATTAATTTACATTCCATTTCTGCTAATAAATCCCCTGAAATATTTTGAAAAGTTTACAGTTAGTTATATATTTGTACAGCCTCTATTTGTGATAAGAGTATAATTACTATAATTAAAAGTCTTTCCCAAATAACTAACATGGCAGGTCTTAGTAAGAATAATGACAGAAAGTCAAATCCATGCAGGTGAAGTCTGTTGTCCGCCATGTCTCAAGGCCAGAGGCATCACAAGTTTGCCTGCGAGCAGTCCAGCACTCACTCAGTCAATAACTCATCAGGCTGTGTCACCGGTGGGTCAGACAGGTTCCTCTGCACATTACAGATGCTATCTCAAAGCAGGACGGGGACATTAACCCTGAGTCAAACTGCCATAAAACACACGTTTTTCAAGTGGGTGAAGGGTGAGAAAGATGCTGACGGATGGTATCTAGTAGTACCACTTATTGTTGGCTCACACAGTGTAATATGGAAGCTGTGTTTGATAGACAGAAAGATTCTTATTTAATGGTGGTCACAGTGTGAGTTTGATGTTGAGAAAAATACAGATGATGAAGTGATTTCTGGGTGGAACAAGTGTGAAATCAATGCCTTTCTGCGTTGGACAGTTAGAACAGTTAAAGGGAGTGTTCAGATACCGTTGGTGTATCTACAACTGAGTAATTTAGATTTTTGGGTTTGGCTGCAAAACGGCGAGAAGATAACAACCTGTGGTTGACAAACAAACGAGATCCGGTGCGTACCGGCCATTTGGCACGCGCTGCATTCATATTTTGAGGTGTCCCTCTTTCACTCTTACCCTGCTGACAGGAATCGGTGTGTGTATTGTGGTTTTGTCAGCTAACCAGGTGGGTCCACGACGCACGGAGCGAATCCACACCAATGCAAAAATATTCATATCGTGTGTGAAGTGTGCTACCTCAACGGAGAGAGTGGTTGCTGAGCCGCATGGCGGTTTCCTTTTCAACTTTCAGCAGTTTCTTTTGTGGCTTATGAGCAATCCACTGATGAAACC
Organism: Sebastes fasciatus; assembly: GCF_043250625.1. Classification (NCBI taxonomy): domain Eukaryota; kingdom Metazoa; phylum Chordata; class Actinopteri; order Perciformes; family Sebastidae; genus Sebastes; species Sebastes fasciatus. Next base: position 25,233,730 of record NC_133805.1, read on the forward strand.
TGATTTGAAATATGTACAAAGTCGTTTACAGTTGGAGGATTTCCATCTCTTTTAAATACAGTAGTGTTTTACTACTGTAGCAGAACTGAGAATGCCCACACAGCGCTCAGATATAAAGTCAAAGATAGCTTTGAAAACTCCCCCAAGGAGTGAAGTGAGTCAAATTACTTGTGAAGCCGCATCCCTAATTGATTTATTTACCACACCTGGCTTCAATAAACGGCACCAAAGCGCAGGTTACTGGTCTATTTAACACTTCAACTAAGGTATAATTAACCCACTGTAATGGCTCAGGGGCCTCACCCGACTGGTTAACTTCAAACTCCCCCTCCTCTGTGCTTCTCTTTAATAGCCTGTATCTCTTGTATCAACTGTGCCTCTTTCCTCACTTCCTGAATGGGGCCCACCATTGATCAGGCTGTAATTTATGGGCTTTTTGTGGGGTGAAACTACACGGGGGCTGCTTCTTATCATAGCTGAGAAGCTGAGGAGTGAAGACTAAACTAATAGCACGGTTGAAATCTAAGAAGATGACGTCTATTTGTGAATGGCCGAGATTATTACTACAAGGATGGACTGTTGACGTAACGGCGCCGCAACGTTTTATGACTGAGTCTCTTATTCATCAACCGACTGTTCCCAAAAAATATGTGATCATCTTATGCTGTCTCAGTGAATAGTGAGTACACTATACACACACACACACCCAGTGCTTAGCAACGTGCTCTGAGGAAGAGGGGAAAGCCTACACAGAGCAACTCCTCCAAATCTGAGCCTGCGACCACGTCTCAAAGGGGTCAGAGGTCAAAGTGGCAGCCTCTTTTGAGTCCATGACCTCTGGAGAGCTTAAGCTCCCCACCCTCTCAACCTTGACTGACCGCTTAAAACTCACCTGAGCTCTCTCTTAAGCACTTATCAGGCCCATCTTGTTTGCAGCTCAACTGTCAGAACCTGTTCTCACAGCGGCTCGTCACAAGACCCGTCGCCTGTGTCGTCCCTTGAGCCGTTTGACGCTAACCGCTCAGATAATGACTCTTGGCTCGATTAATTCCCTTCTTGTTTTTGTTCCTACCTAAGCCCTCTTCGTTGTCAGCGTGCCCGGGCTCTTCTCTGCAGCAGGACAGGTCATGTACTTCAACCTGCGGCAGGCCGAGGGGATAAACACACTTGATCCATAAATGCATGTGTGCTCATTAGGAAGGGGAGCCCCGCGGCTCTGGGTGACATTCTCAGATGCAGCTGCTCTGTTTAACCTGAGGCGCAGACACGGTGCAGGAGAGTAAGCCTTCGCTAATCTACCTGCCTGGCATATTATGCAAGTCAGACATTCTTTTGTTAAAGGCATAGAAATGTTTTTTTGACAAAGGCCCGCATGCATGTGAGCGAGTACAACTTTCTAATGACAAGGAGGAACTGCATTCCAGCACAAATGAGAACCCTTGAGTAATGTTTGAATATGCATCTCTCATGCATTATTAGAGGAGGCAGTGGAACGGTTTTCTCAGTTCTGCTTCAGAGTTTTTAAGTAGTCAGATATGGCAGGTTGGCAGTGTATTTTTTTGAGAGTTAGTATTACAGAGGTGCACTCTGGTTTAATGCAGCTGGTAACCACTTCCTGTTTTTTGAACAGTGAATCTTCTCACAGTTTGGCCATAGTTTCCTGAAGTGTGTGTTTCGTGTGTGAGCGCGAGTGCTTGTGTGTTGTGGGTTAACGCAAACTGAGGCAGCTTGCATGTTTGCAGAGAACAATCACAGTTCCTCTCTGCTCAATGTGCTGCACATTTTTGAGCTGTCTTAAGTTTATTGGCAATTGTTTGTTATGCATTTGCAGCTATGCAAATCTGTTTAGCTTCATGTGTGAGTGTAATGGAACAAATTGAGCGTCCCTTTTTTGTCTGAGTGACATGTGTTGAAGCTTGTGTGTCTTTAACTCTACCAGGAAGCCGGTGCATCATTCACTATTCTGGCATCGTACTGTAACCTTCCTGCTCATCTACACAGCATTCAAACTGTCTCTTGATCTTTGCGTCTCTCCTTTGTGCTTTGTCTGCAGTCAGCTCAGCAGCGTGGACCTCACACAGGCTCACGACGACGGAGATACCACATTCTTGCCTACTCTGTTGAATGTTGTCTTTTAAATCAGGGATTAACGGGAACACATGTACACCAGTTGTGTTTATATTGTGTGTGTCTCTGAATGAGCCAAGGGGACTGCGGGGCCCTAATTTGTTTTCGCAGACTCTGATGTCGACCGTGCTGAAGATTTATACTCATCTGGCATTTTTTGCCCTCGCCCCGTTGCGTTGCACAACCCTGACTGATACGCTGTCACCCTGGAAACACAGAGAAAGGACTCGCAGCTTGTTCTGTTCTCTGTAGCTGATGGTCAGATGAGAGATTTGCAAGATTTTAAATCTTGTGCAAATACTCAGGAAATACTGAAACTCTCCATCAAGGTCAAAGTCTGTATCAACTACTTGTTGCTCATCAATTTGGTAGTTGTTTATGAAGCACACACAAAAAAAAAGACAGAGCAAAAGAGAAAGAGAAAACAGATAATCTAGCAACCGCATCACATAGGTAGCCACATGCGCCACAAATTAGAGAAGTGGGCCTGACTTGTGGGGGAAGAGGTTCCCCACTAGTTTTACACACAGAGATAAACAGCACATTTTGCTGAAAATAGATCCCCTTCATCTTCACTTGACCTAGAATTTGTGCGCCCACATTGAGGGTTTTCCACCCAACCCTGTTGTTACCTGCTACTGAACAATTGAGGAGAAATCGGAGACGTTTAGCGGCTAGAAGCTCATCCGTGTTGACCCAAAGCAGCCCCCCAAATAACAGAGGGTTCTTCACCAAAACCTTGATAAGATGTCCTCCTTCATCCTGAAATATCCTCATCAGAGGACAAAATGGGGTTATAATGGAAATGTATGGCAGGGTGTGGCGTGTTATGAGAATCCCACAAATTATGGGCTGGTGGGGAATTGTTCTAATCCAGTAAAACCAATGCTGCGGAAACAGAGCTGCCATTTTGGAGAACGGGAAGGAGACAGTTATTTCCAGATCTAATGGATCATGGGAAAGCTGTGTGGGCCCAGTGGTGTTTTTTGGGAAGCGGGGGGGACCCCACAGTTTTGAGGGTTTGGGGGTTTTGCGTCTGCGAGTGTATGAAAATACCTGTCAGTGAGATTGTAAGACAGATTCAAACAGTGTGGAAGTTATAATTAGGGTCAGTTCTTATCCAAATACGGCTCGCAGTCATGTCTTCTTTTGATTTCCCCTCTCTCAGCAGGAAAATGTGATCAAAGATAGCACCGAATGTATGCGTTTCAGTAATTTAAGATTTCAGCTATTTGCTCCGTCCTTGGCGTCATTCTTTGCTTATAATTCACTGCACTTGCTGAGCTAAAGCTTTCATCAGATGTTCAGACACAGCAACGTCCTGGATCATGTTGTGTTTCTGTGGCGCGCTGCTTTTCTTGGAATGTGCGCCGGCTCTTTGATTGTTCTGTTTCCTGTGATTTCAGAGGCCCTTTGTCTCTGCGTGGTAACTCACTAATCAGGGAACTCCGTCATAGCTCCCCGTCGCCAGGCCGCGCTCCCCTAATGTCACCCTCTGTGTAATGATATTTTTGGCTCTGCTCTCATGCCTCTCACAGTCCATTGAAACAAAAAAAAAATGCCAAAGTTGGCCAGAACAATCATCTTTAGGAATGCGCAGTGTAAAAAATGAGATTGTGGCATCAGCGGCAGCTGAGGGGGCAACTGCTCCGTCATGAGGCAGAGCTCCAAAAGTAAAAGAATAACAGCAAATCCCTCTCAACGGGACCTTCCTCTCACCGTCACATAGCCTATGTATGATTTATGATTTGATATATTGCAAGCTACCGGATACATGGATCCCTTTTCTCTGTTCATAAAATGTGCGATGAGGAACACATACGCCAAGACTGGAGAATCATAATGAGGTCAGTTTTTTTTGCACTCTGGGTTTCCCCCCATCTTCTTCTGCTTAGACTGTGGTTTCATGATGTGTTATGGGATCCATGAAACAACAATGAAACCAGATGTGCTTAGTAATGCGTCTATGTACAGTCTTAACAACTTTGCAGAAGTTGAGCCGAGAGCACACCATGTATTCAGTGTGAGAACTTTGTGCCGTCTAAGCTTTCTGGAAGGGCCTCCGTTCCCTTTTATACCTCCTCTTAAAATAAGCCCCCTCCCATTGGCTGAGAGCGGCCTGGTCATTGAATCACATCAGGCCAATTAGAGAGTAACACTTCCTTTACGGTGAAAGATGTTTCCTGTTGATAGTAAACGTGTTGCCTGCCGAGGAGCAGAGCGAGGGAGGGGGTGGCGGGGGGGCGGGGGGGCTTGTTGAAACGCTGCCAGTGTTTCCCTGACCTTCGTGGCCTTCATGGCGGAAAAAGTGATCCTGTCGTTGGGCTGAGGTGTGTGTTTTCACTGTGTTTATGTGTTTGCGGGTGTACAGCAGTGGTGGAATGTAACTAAGTACATTTACTCAAAAACAATGTTAAGATACTTGTATTTCTATTTTATACAACTTTATACTCCCTTACATTTCAGAAAATATTGGCAATATGGGAAATATTGCACTTTTTACTCCACGACATTTATTGAGTTATTTTTCAGACCTACATATATGATAACTTCATTAAATACAACGCATAAAAATAAACAAGTGGTTTTGCCTTATAAAAGAGCAGTGTCTTGTAAAGTCCCTTGTCATGTTTCAGATGTCTTTGAGTTGTTAGGGTTGGGTTATGATAAAGGAGAACTAGTTTGTATGGCGTGTGGTCCGAACTTCTTAGAATATCAAAAGTGTTAATAGCTGTTGCGAAAGGCCACACTTATAGGTTCTCTATTCGATATCCATAGCATTAATATAGCAGCACACAACTATTTGCTATGTAAAGATATAGAGGAGTAATGTCTACCTGAGCAGAGAATGAAGTCACTCTCCCTCTGTGTGTGTGTTTTAATCAGAGCTTCTCCATGCTTTGCTGACATCGCCAGGCCGGTTGCCGCACGTGCCTTTGAGTGCATGTGAGCGTGCCCCACTGGCTCGCTCACGGCCGCCACTCTGCACTGCTCTCATACGGCGGTTACAGCTGATAACGCCGTCCTGGACGATGGTGTCGTCGCGGAAGCGTAGCGCCCACCTGCCCGTGTCCCCCCAGGTAAACGCTGTTAGCTCTGTCAGCACTTTTGCTGCTCAGCCGTCGCCATGTTGAGAGCCGTTGAGAGGCAATAGAAATGCTCCCATTCTCGCATTTAGCACCTTTAAAGGCAGGGTGAAAAGCCGGCTGCCGTAGAGAGAGGGAAGACGCAATATTGTTACGGCGCACATTTTTTTAGAAAGTCTCTCCTGGAAGATATTCATGGTGATGCACTCGGTTGTTCACCTGAAAAGTGTCAGAAATAGTTGTCAACAGTGAAAAAAGGAGAGCCAGAGAGAGAAGTTCAAACCATTGCTCCTCTCTCAGCTCCAAACAGCTGGACAATCATTGTCGGTTTCAGGAAGTTCCTGAAAGGGTCGGAGAAAGGATCGACATTGGAAAGGTGTGGGGGGATTCTGGAGCTATTCGACTGTCAGCTCTGAAGGAGCCTTTAGCAGTTCAAAGAAGAAAGAAAGATTTCCCCTCTAAACTTCTCAGAGTGTGACCCTTTGGAAGGGCCCAACCCCTGCACTAAAACAAGTAACTTTTTAGATCTGAATACTTCTTCCACCACAGGTGTACTGCGACACACAGACCTAGCAAGGAGAGCTGCTCGAGTCGGAGCACTCACGCACAACATGGATGCACTACGCATCGGACTAATTTCCGCCATGTCATGTCTTCCCAGTGTCACCGGCTGGGGCTGGTGGCAGATCCTCAGATGTGGTTTACTGATGACAGCTTCTCACTCTGATCAACTCGGGCAGATCACATTACAAGGTTGTATTTAGAGCTACAAACAGATCTGATGTTTAACTCTTTGTGGCACAGATGTTGCGTTTTCACAGCCATCAAAACAAACAGAAATCTTTTTTTCTCCTTTTTGATGTGTGTGAGAAAATCCGACGTACCAAACATTGAGTCTAAATCCTCATGGTGTCTCTAAAGTCTGTTGACCTCTAACAGGGTTTCGGTGACCAGTCTCACCCCTCACGCCCACCTGTTTCTGCGGCCTGCATAGACTCAGAGTTGTTTAGCTCTAATGGGACTCTGCTGCGGAGTTAAAACCGAGGGGCCCGATGGTTGCGGCCACAGGTTGAAGGAATGTCTACCGTCTGGACGGGAAAATGTAATCAGCTGAGATCAGCGAATTAGAGGCCGGTTTCTCTTTCTCCCTTCGCGCTCTCACTTTCCCTACATGTGCTTCTCACGCATGCAGGCACTCTCACTTTTTCTCTGAGCCGTACACACACACACACACATACACACATGCACACTCTTTCAGATGAAGAAAAATGACACCTTTTCTTTCAGCTATTTCCTCTGTTTTTACATACTTGGGCCTGGGGTACAAGAGGCAACCTTGTGTTTTCATGTGACAAAACACACAGAGGTCTGTGTGGATTTGGGAGAGGTGAATAGCCTAATTCATCATTCGGGGTTAGGCCTGTCTAAGCTTCATCAGGGAATATCTCTATCTACACTTAAAAAGTGGGACTGTTGGCGCTGTCTCTTGAGCTTAAAGAAACTACAACTCAGTCCTGTCCTCCGTTTGACTGATGACTTCTCTGGAGAATCCAAATTCCACAGTTAAAATGTGGTTTTACCTAAAAGCTGCAAGACTGCGTTCCTCCTCAAAAGTCCTCCCGTTTGACTCAGGAAACAGGATTTTGACTAATCCTCGTTCTTTTGGCTGCAATCACAAAAAAACAAACATCAGTGGTAGAAGACGTATCCAGATCCTTAATTTAAGAATGTACACATTCAAAGTTATCTGGAAGACAGTATTTATAATGTACTACTTTCTGCCACAAAATCCCACAATGCAATGCTTCACATTTAATGCAATGGAAAATGTGTCGCATGACACACCAACTGCCACAGTTGACGCAAACGATGACGATTGATAAGTGTCTGAAATAACTGAGTCAGGGAGTGATTTCAGACATGAACAACCCAGAAAACATCACCAGAAAAAAATTGGTGACGTTTCTGCAAACCACAGGATACGTTGAATGTGGACGTTTCTAAATCAGAACTATGTTTAGTAAATGCGTTTCATATCTCGCTTGCAAAAACACACAATGCCACGTGGTTAACATTGTGAAATGATTGGTAAGGTTTAGGCAACAAAACTAATTGGTTAAAGGCAGAAGAAGTGTTAAAATACATCCACCACCCTTAGAGGACTTTCTTACTGATTATACTGGCTATTATACCACATCACTTTCAATAATCCCTATAATATTAATAATGTGTGATGTTCTCTCCTGGCTAAAAGTTGAGAACAGAGTTTTAAGTAATCTCCTTGTCTTCTTTCATAACATTTGTACTCTTGCTAGGCCTAAAAGCCTTCACTCAAATATTTCATACCTCAGGTAACACAAGGTCATGTAGTAGTTCCTGCACCTGAACTTGTACAGAGCTGCCACTCCTCCTTAAAAAATCGACTAGCAAAGCTTGTTTTAAAAAGCGCCTAAAAAAAGTTTATTCTGCTAAAATAAGTCATGTTAAGTGTTTTTGTTTGCTTGAGTATGACCTGTCATCTGCCCTCTGCCTTTTAGTCTTGTTGATGTATGGGTGAGAGATGTGGAACTTTGTTTCGTTTTGTGTTTGTTTTTATTTTGTGCCACTATATTGCACCGCTTTATAGCTGTCACATCAATCTGGTGGAGTAAAAGGTAGAATATTACCCTCTGAAATGTAGTGAAAAAAAACAGCATGGAATAAAAATACTCATGTGAACAAAAAGAACCTCAAAATTGGACTTAAGTAGACCTCAAGTAAATGAATTTAGTTATTTTCCAACACTGACAAACTGTCATCAATACAGTCATGTATCACACTGTCTCACCAGAGACCTTATTTCTGATAATTGAGCCTCCGCCGTGGACGTTAAGGGTAGCAGGTCAACCACAGGCACGCTCATGCTGCGCTGTAAGTCCTCCGCTGCCCGTCACGTACACTCACCCTCACACATTCTCACTCGCTCTCGCACACATGTTGATAACCACACTTGTAATGTGAACCTTACTGCTGAGGAGAGCAAGCCTATAATTACAGAGCAATGGTGGGAAAGCCATAATCACAAAGACTCAAATAGAAATCTGAATCAACAGATGAATCCAGATTGTTTCGCTCCCTCTGTTTACACAAGGCCGGTTTGATTTACGTTCGGAACTGGAAAACCTATTGTCCCCATGCACAAATGTTAACAATCCTCTGATTGAGCTTTTAAGAAGCCTGTAAGTGGTGATAATATGTCATTGTGCTTTTGTGTTTTTGCTTTCACTCGGAAGCCACAACAAAGGTGTTTTTCTCTATCTCGCCAGTCGATGTTTGATTCTGCTCATAACCGCTAAAAGAAAAAACATTGATTTGAATCAGTGGCCAACTGTGAATCGCACTCCTGTGTTCGCCCGCGTTCAACAGATGCCTCAGTGTGTTTCTTTTACACACACAAACGCTGCATTTCCACTATTTCAGCCCAGCTGGCGGAAACCGGTAAATGAGCAGAAACTATGACACCTTTGTGGATTGTAAATGAGATGTAATTGATTTTCTTTCTGTATAAGTGTGTGTCATTTTAACAGGAGGTTTGGTCACCTGTTTATAGACGTGTTGATCATGCATGAGCTGAACTGACCTGTGTGATGAATAGCTGGCAGGGTATTTTTCTTTTTAAATGACGCATTCAGAAATAAAACTTTTAATTTCCTTTTTGAAATACAGCCAGTTTAGTGACATTTGTGTCTGTGTATTTACAGTATTTCCAAAGCATGTGACATATTTCTCTCCGGGGTGAATCAAAGTTCAGAATCGTCACTCATCTGCTGATTTCACTTTTAATGCAACATCCGAATAAGATGTTGATGATGCGTCAGAGATGAGTGTTTTCTCTCTATCTAGAATAACTCTTCCTCTGTTTTCTGTATCAAAACTTGTTACTGTAGCTTTAAAAAAACGACTGTTTAAAACACTGTCGTTGCTCAATGGCAATTGCCTAAGACACCCCATTCCTGGGAAATGAATGCATGCCCTTGTTCCAAATTTAGTTTTTGCCCGCCACCATGGGCTGCTATTTGGTCTGCCATTTCTCAGGGTTGTGGGCTTCTTTAATGAGCACTTTGATCCCACTCAGGTCTGGAGCTGGTGTTTACGCGACCCTGGAGAAAAAAGAAAAGGAAAAGAAAAAAAGGAACGAAAAAACGTATCCCATTCTCTGCGAGCCGTGGTGTCCAGCGTAGCGAGCGGCCACATCAGGACCCCGGGGACCTCGTCTTCATCCTCAGACCTCAGAGAGAAGAGTGGGATGGATTTTCTGCGGAAAGTACGACAGCAGATGACAAATGTACACTAGACGAGGGTTATAAGGATAAAAAAACTGATCGTGAAACATTCCCAGTCAACCTGTCAGATTCCTTTGGATTACGAGTTCTCATTGCAGATGTCACTGGCTGCTGGTTTATTTAGGTTCATTTGTAGTATGACATGTGTTTTTGATTAGGATTTCCCTTTATCAGTCTCATAAATTTCATAACTTAACTACAACAGCTTCTTGGCTCGATATTTCCAGCATGGCTTTGACATGGAGCAGCTGTGCTGAGAGCGTCAAGGCTCAAGTACTGTTTTGCAAGTTGCTGCATCTGTATGTCTTCACTGCAACCTGCACACACTTCACAATATCCTGAGTTTAAAGGCGCAGGCACACTAATCTGACATCTGAGAACTAGCGGCGACGAAGGCCACCTGTTGCGTCGTTTCACGTCGCCCGTGTCTTGAGTTGCACTCAAACCCACCGCAAAGACTCTAGCCAACGGACGACTACCACGTACGTTCTGCGCCTGCGTGAGATGAAATACCAGCAGGCGGCGGTAGTCTGTATTCGTCATTCAAAAAGGGAAACTGGAAGGCCAAGGACGGCGGATATACAAGCCGTTGTTATGATACGTGCATGAAATATAGCAGCGTTTTCCGACCAATTTTCCAATCACTGTCACTCAGCTTCATTCTGTTGTGAAAATATCTGTGTATTTAAATGATCAGATGAGACGAAGATGTAAAATGAGAAGTGCCTTCCGTGTTTTTCCTCTTGACTTTATTCGTCGGCTTTCTTTCCTCATTTCTGTTTCTCTTCTCATGCACTTAACAGCCAATCCGACGGGCTCCGCCGCCGATTCGACATGCTGAATCGGCCAAAAAACCTCTGACGAGGGCAGACTATACAGACGGCGGTGCGTGACACACTTAACATGTTAGTACAGCACAGATCAGGTTAATATGTTCAACTTTCAGTCGTGGTTGCTCTGAGTCAGCTCAGAAAGAGTTTTTCTTTACTTGAAAATGGATGACTGTGATGAATATTACTCTTTATTTTGTTAATGCAGATAAGGAACCACATTACTTGTTTTAAGTCATTTGATTTAGGAACATTTCTTGAAAAAGGTTTTACACTGAAGACAAATAAAATCACTTCACACCACCAACAGATTTGGTAGGCACGCCGCAGTCCTCAAAGACTGGGAAAGTTTGGCAGGTGTTTTCTTTTTAGTTCCCTGAAGGCATCAGCAGGTATTGCCACATTCCACCAGACAAATTACCAGCTGTATGGGCACAAGTACAGTAACACAACAAAGAGCTTCAACCAGGAGGACTGAATGTTCTCGAGTTATTACTTGTTTGGCACGGAGTCCCGTCTGATGTCAGGCCGTGTCCCCGTTTCACTCTTTGGGAGCATCGTCAACCAAACCAGCCTTACAGTGACCTTAAATAGCTCCCAACATTTCACAGCTGTATATACTAGCATATACTACTCTAGTTCCTGGAAAACAGTGAATGAATACACAGCATTGTGTATTGGTTTATATAAGCTTGGAGAAGTTGTTGGCTGCTTTGTTCACTGTGACATATTAATCTTTAAATCCTGTTCGAAAAGGAAGACAGGATATGCAAAGCCTGCATAACTGCAAGGGTGACAGGTGTGTTTGCTCTTAGAAACTCAACTTGAAACTGTGAGTCAAAAACAAAAAATCTATATATATATATATGTTGTAAACATATTTTACAGATGGTCATATTAAATGTACAAATAACAGTTTATTCTAAGCTGGTGAAGCACGACTTGGAAGGCGTGATGGGAACTGTCTAGAGCCAAAGACAAGAAGACAACTTGCATGTTGACTCAGTGACTCACAGCAGGGTTGTTGCTGTTTGCACTGGGCTGTTAATCACTAGAGTATATGGCCATGTGAGCGGGTGGAGGAGCAGGATCCTGCTGCAGGTATAATGGACCAATCCGGACACACAGTAGAGCGAGAAAGAAACAAACGTGCAATGAAACCAAATCCTATGCATTTACACTCCCTCAGTTTGGTGTAGAGGATGGCTTGGTGTGAGATAGATGAGAGGATTTATCCAGGTGTCGATGGCAGCCCTTTGCCCAGGCTTGCCCAAATGTGTGCCCATCCACGTGTTCTGGATACCCATGTGTCAGTGGTTATGAGTCACACCAGACAACATTGTTTGCCCAAGTTGTTGTGACTCATCGCATGCTTGCTGGATGGGACCGGGACTGCCGATCTTTTCTCATGCCTTAAGTACAGTATCTGTTTGACTTGAGCTTTAGTAAGGTATTCCTATCTGCGTTTCATTGCATGCTAGCTCAAAGACAACAGAACATCTCTCTCTGTCTTTTTCTGTAAATCTGCATCTTGCATGTTACTTAAGACCGCTTTTTTTTACCGACAAAGAGTGCCAAAGTAGCATATTTTCAACTTCTACATAAGTACACACACACATTTCTTGGCTTTGGAAACATGCGTGGGCGACTGTCATGTATCAGTGCCCAGCCAAGGGTTACAACCCGGTGGAGACAGCAGCGTTGACCTCAGTGCTGATATGGAGACATTATAGGTGTCTTATCTCCGCCCCGGGCTCCTTAAGTCAGCTATACACCACTCCAGCAGCAGGGTTTTATAGCAACAGAAAAAAATGGCCATAAACATAAAATGACTGACTGATAGCTGCACTCTGCTGAAGGATGCCCTCTAATTAGTGTGTTTTATGAGCCCAGGATCCACAGTGAAAACATGTTCGTGCTGCGCCGGAGAGCAAACACCGCCTGGGAGGTCAGAGTGCCCGCAGGGAGCGCTGGAGTGTCCTCAGACCAAGTTCAGGGCACTTCATAGGAAGTCTTATGGTGGACATTTGGTGCCCACATCGGATTTGCTAATTGCATGGTAAACTACAGTGTGAGTAATGGGGCAGCTTCAACAAAGAAATGTCTGCAAGGACGTTTCACAGCAGTAGATTCAGAGCTGTCACTTTTAAAAAAAATCAAGTTTGAATGAATTTAGAACGAATACATAGTTTGTTGGAATTCATTTGCATGAAACCCATGTAGACTGTTGATGCCAACGTCTCACCCCTTGCTAGGACTGTCAAACTTTCACACCCGGCATGTCAATATTACATTTTCAACGATATCAGTGAGATTTATTCCAAAGGAAATAATGGCAGATTTCTAGAATAATCGTTCTGAAATATCAGAGTGAAGTAGACAGAAAGTATTACAATATGTATTTGAGAACTACTTTCACAATACAGGCTGATTTGTTGTCGGATTTGTTGCCTTAAGCTAACGTTACTGTAAGTCAGCAAAGAACTTTACCTTTATCAGAGTTAACTTTGTTGTCAGGAACCTAACCCGACCTGCTATTTCTGTCCTGCTTAAACAATGTCCTTAACTGCCTGAAAGTATCTCTCATTCTCAGGTTGATTTAGCTGCTTCACCTGATGCAGTAAATGGCCACATCTTATATGTCTGTTTAATGTATAGTGGGTCATAATAAACTGAGATTTGGTGGTTCAATGAATGTTCAATGTATCTAAGTGTCCTTGAGCAACACTAAACTCTCCTGATGGGAGAAATGCTTTAGACAAAAGTATCTTTCCAATAAATATTTTGTAATGTAGCAAATGTGTCACTGTAAAGTTATGATGAAAGAAGTCATTGCTGCAGAGAGAGAAATAATATTACACCTTCTTTTGTAGCTCTGCACTTAGCTTTCTCTAAAATGACAAAAGTAACATTTGAGAAAGTGAAACCTGCTTGTGAATATAAAATGAAACCAAATGATTGTAGATGTGATAATAGGTAACCTAAATTCTTGACTGATTGACTCTTGACTGAACTAATTTTGTTTATATTTTGGTAATTTGGGAATGAATCCCTTAAGAGTTTGTCCAGTGTTGGCACTCAGACCCCTGACAGCTCCTGTTTCACCTGCTCCTGCACAAGTGAACCAATGAGCTCTCGTCCCTGACAACACAGGCCGACCTCTCAGAGAAGAAAAGCTCTTTAAATGATTGAAATATTTCAGATGCTCCTTCACACAAAAGAAGTAAAAACAAGGGAGTTGAGAGAAAGAGGCAGGCAGCGAGCTCCCCCTGACCCTCTGGTCAACCAGAAAGTGGGAAGGGTTAATCCTGGTTTACACTGACCTCACTCAGCAGCTCCTCAGCGCTGGACTGATAAACATGAGTACGAGGAGGGTTCCCCTCTCACCTGGAGACAACGCAGCGCCCCGGGCCTGACCCCGCAGGTGACGACAGACTTGACATGACAACAGAGAGACAGAGAGAGAGAGAGAGAGAGAGAGAGAGAGAGATGTAAAGAGATGGATTAAAGAGGAATAGAAGCAGAAAGAGAGTCTGTTTATCTGTTATGTTAAGTATTTGAGATTGTTTGTCTTTTCATTGTGGACAAAGCTCCATTCTCGCGACATTTAGCAGGACATGCAGGAAATTACATATAATGCTTATAATGCATATAAGCTTCTGACCAATTTCCAGCCATTTAAAAATGTTTTTTTTACAAAAGTAGCTCAGGTAACTTACAAAACTCTCTCTTCAGAGTCAAATCTGTTGTTTCAAAATGATCTAAATGATCAGTGAACAACAGTTAAAGGTGCTGAATAGACTTTTAACCAGGAGACCGATGCTCGAGCCCATTGTTGAGCGCTGTTTTGTTTTGTATGTTATGTTAGTGATGATTATCACATGTTTTTTTATTGATGTTTGTAACATGTTTTCCGTAGTTGGATTACGTTGTTTCTGTACGTATTGTACTTAGTTTACGTACATATTTTAAGCCCAACCAAAATGTCTTCCCTTACACTAACTAAGTGTTTTTCTTGCCTGACCCTAACTGCGGACGTTTGCATAGCGTACGATTGACATGTGAAAAGGCTAAAATGCATACTCATGACACGGAGTGTCCGTGTAATGTTGTGGTATTTATGCGCCTTCCTGTGAGACCAGGTTAAAATAGGTGATAGGGAGCATTTCTATTGACTCTGCACGGCTCTCAACATGCCGACAGCTGAGCTGGTGACTCGCAGCTAACGGTGCTAACAGCGCTAACAGTGAAAACAAAGGCAAAAGTGCTGATAGAGCTAACAGTGTTTACGACGTTGTTTGGGTCGCCGTTATCGGCCGCAACCGCCGTATGAGTGCAGTGCAGAGCGGCGGCTGTGAGCTAGCCAGTCGGGCACGCTGCTATATTAATGCATTGGATATCGTACAGAGAATCTTTAAAGCTTCTTGTTTCGTGTGATGTGACCTCTTTTATTCACATTTGGGCCATGTAGAAAATGGTATACTATGTTTTACAGCAAGTAAATGGATAATCAGAGTGAACTTGCAGACACATGCAGACAAAGTAGGCAAAAAGACGCTACAACTATTTTTATTTTTCCAGGAAATATGCCGTACGTCAGCCAGAATGAATGAGACGTCAAGGATTTTCATTTCACACAATAGTTTCAAACACATCTACAGTTTGTCCCTTTGATTTTTGACAGGACTGTGGCGTCTCTCCAAATATTAGTCAACTTGGCTGTTTGGCTTTCTTTCTGTTGTTGTTGAGTCTCATGCTGCTTCACGCTTCAACGTCAGCTCAGCCAAGGAACATTATGCCAAATTCGTGGATGAAAGAATAAAAGTCTGTTTGTGTGTTTAGTACAAGTTAGGATCTGATTTGATGTCACAAATCCAAATGGTCCAAACTGGAATGGCGAAAAACTCCACTTTAATATGATGAGAAAAAAGAAAGATAGGTGGCTACAAAGAGAGAAGCAGCAAAGATAAGAGAAAGGAGGACAAGAGATGGAGAGAAAATCAGTCATCAAATCCAGCCTGCTATTTATCAACCCCCTGTTTTCTTCTCCTTCCGTGCTTTGCAAGGAAATCAGCCAGCTTTTCTTCGCTCTTCTCTTGCAGCTGATAAAATCCCTGCTATCGTTCAAGGTAAATGCAGAGTTCAAAGGATGTCAAAACTGTTTGCAAAGCATTGGGCGTTGACATTAGCTTTGCAGCGATTTCTTTTTTTTTTCCATTTCAGACTTATCTTTATTTCTATTGATAAGGTGAAGCTGATTCATCAATGTCAAGGGGCTGAACTTGATCGCTTCGGTTTTAATTTTTCAAAGTGACTAATGTTAAGACTATATGTTTTGTACGATAGCCAGATTTCTATCTGTGTTTGGTAATAGCTATAAATCAACCGTAGACATGTTTTTGTAGTCATGTAACAGTGTGTTTTGTGTTTATCAGGCTTATAAAACTATTACTACATTCCACATGCGTGTTTACCTGCCCGCTCAGGTCCCATCTCCGACCAAACCCTCCATGTGTTTTTATAGTGACAGCTATAGATTCATCTATTCTTATTCTATCATGACATTAAAGTCTTTTGGTGGGTCGAAATAGCCACGATAAAAAACATCACACCTTTCTATTTATAGCAACATGATACAAAAACAGCTTTATTATATTTTGTTTCCAATTTCCTGTTTTAGATATCCCATCTAGTACATCTGTAAACCTAAAAAAAAAATGGATTAACATTAAACTTAAACTGACTAATACAGTTTGATGTTGTAACTTTCACGTAAAACCAGCAGCAGAATTACAACTTTGGAAACAAAGTGAGAACACTTCTGCAAACCATTTGAGTGTTTTTTCCTGCTTTGTTTACATCTCATAGCAATAAAAGTGTAATAAAAATGATCCACAGAGGAGCTCCTTGAGTGTGACCTCCCTGTAAAATGTTACCTGAAGCTCTGCAAGTATTTTAATGAGCACATCATAAACTGAATATGCACTTCTGTTGACAGAGAGAGAGAGAAATAAAAGAGCACTGACTGCGTTTTGTCTGTTCTTTAACAAAGCAGTTTCTGTGCTCCGTTCCTCTGTTACTTTGTAATTATTTACCATTTATGAGGAGCATCGAGTCATGCCGGAAAGGCCAGTTATGGGTTTGATTTTCTCACAGGCAATAAAATTCCTTACAGTCCACTAACTAAGGTTTATGCAACTCTTGACTCAACCTGTTTGTGGAGGAAGCTCAGGATCCTTCAGTTGTTTCCCTGACGAAAAAGTAGTATACTTCAAGTTTATTTTATGAAGTAAAATAAGTAAAGTTGAAGTATATCTCCCAAGTATACTTTATGTAGTAAGTATACTAATATCAGTGTACTAGTAGTATACTTTCAAGTGTACTACTTCAATACTTTTTGGGACTAAATTGGCCCATTTTTTAGTTAAGTGTACTTCAAGTGTTTGAAGAGTAAACTTTGAGTACACAACTGGTTTACATCTAAGTTGTATTCTTGTACTGCAACTATATTATGAAGCAAACTATACTACAAGTGAACTTATATGCTGTTACTTTACTAGTTATATACTTTTAGCCCACTTTTTAGCTTATTAAAGAACACTGTAAAGTATACTCTTATTAAACTACTTACTTATTAGCTTTTAACTGCAAGTATACTTGTAAGTTTTCTTTAACTTATAGTACTTAGCCAATGATTTATGCATACTATTATGATACTTTTTCTATTTGACTTGCTGACTTTGATATTTTGTGATGAGATAAAAAATTAAATAAAACTAGTTTCTCTCACGTCTCCAACGAAGAATGCAAAAACATAGAACATTCTTGAAGATTTAAAGTAAATGAATATCAAAACATACGTTTACAAACTCTCACATCCTCTAATAGGCTACTCTATCAAAAAGTAAGCATAAGCCAAGCATACTTAGACTTGTCAGTATAAGCCAAGTATACTTATAATTTTGTTAAGTTTATCTCTTATAAAGGAAATAATACAACTGAAACTATACTCTCTTATTTTAAGTTTAAAAGAAGTATACTAATAGCACACTTGAATAAACTTCTTTTTGTTAAGCATTGGTAGCTTGTAGGCTTTGCAAAAACACTTTATCTCCCGCTTTTTAAAAAAATAATAAGACTCTCAAAATGAGAATGCTTTGAGCCAGCTTAAAAAAATGAAAAACTTTAGTGTTGGTGTGATATTTTTAGATGCAAGAGGTGTGTAAGATTTGATGGATGAAGGTTACATCAAGTCAAACCCTGACTATCAGCAGCTTCAGTTGGGCGTGCTTCCACACACACAGCGTGCACCTGTGCAGGATTGCGCTGAAAAGAACTGATAGGAGAGTGAAAGAACTTGACATTTGTTTTCCTAATCACCTCCGACACCTCCTTTCTGTTTGTGCAGAGCGAGAAGTATCACAGAGCTCAACAAAGGCTCCATTTACTCACCGTCCTTATTTGTCCAAGCGTGTTTCCCTCCAGCTCCCTGAAACCACAAGCTCATTATTTCATCCTCCGTAATGTTAGCTTTTAAATCCACATCAGCACACTCATTTGGTTAGAGATGGCAAATATTTATGTGGCGGGTCACAAAAACACACACACGTGCACACACACACACACACACACACGCACACACGCAAGCACACATTTACCGTCCCATTTGTTCTGATTTCCTTTTTTATTTTCAGTTTGAGCTGGAACAGATTCAGAAGTTACTGGATTAATTTAGACCAGAGAAGTGCTGTGTTGTTTTGCTTTTTGTTTCTTAGTTCTTTGTTTTCTCATGGAAAGTGAAACTAAATACACAAATTAATGTATACATGGATAAATGTTTCTCTGGATTGAATGATTGGGCTTTGGCTTTTGGAGCTGATCACTGAATTTCAAAACAAAAGTCCCAGACACTCAACTAAATTCATTATTTATTTATTTTCACTTTCATGATTAATCGCATTATTGTGCATAGTTAATCACGATTAATCGCAAATTAATCACACATTTTTTATCTGCTCAATATTTACCTTAAAGTGAGATTTGTCAAGTATTTAATACTCTTATCAACATGGGAGTGTGCAAATATGCTTGCTTTATGCAAATGTATGTATATATTTATTATTGGAAATCAATTAACAACACAGAACAATGACAAATATTGTTCAGAAACCCTCACAGGTACTGCATTTAACATAAAAGATATGCTCAAATCATAACATGGTAAACTCAAGCCCATTCAATATTAAAGGACTCAATCCCTATTTTTGACGGGAGGCTTTGACTTTTCAAGTAGAAATGTTAATAACCGTCATTTCTGGATTAGGTGGGGCCCCCTGACTCCTCGGGCCCCTTGGTCTGCGCCCAGTAATCCATCCATGCCCTCAGCTGTGCTACAGGCTCTTAGCGAGTACGCTCGTGGGATGGAGCTTCGTCTCGATGTGGGAGTGCACACTGACGCTTTAACTTTCAAAAAAGTTGCTCTATTGTCCAGGTAAAATATTATGCCGCTAAAATATTCAGCTGCTGGAAACATCTGGATGTGACGAGATCATTTGTGTGTTTGGACCAGAAACATTAAAACACCACCAAAAAAACTGAGTGTGCCCCTAAATGCTCGGTAAATCACCAATACTTCTTTGAAACAGTTTTTCAGGTAGGTTTTCCTCCTCCTCCTTCCTCCACTCTGCGTCTCAGGTTGCCTGCAGTCAGGTAGGATGGCCCGAGGCCTCCGGTTAAATCCCCAGCCCAGACGTCTGCATAGCCTCATCGGGAGTCCTGCATTGATTGCTGCTTTAGTCTTTAGTCTCCCCTCATTGTTAATGGGAACCCTGCATTGTGAGGGGCCTCTTGTAGTATTGTCTTGCAGAGTGCTGGAGAGTTGGCCGTGTGGGCACCGGGGCTGCCAGCGGCTCCTGTGAGGTCTTGTTGACCTGCTGAATGGAGTCCGTCAGTCAGGGCACCAAAAGACCCAACAGGACTGAAGAATGTGGACGGACTGCTGCCGTCTGGATTAACAACAGTCTGACATAGTGACCACATGCTATGGGAATATGTCAGAGGAACTTCAATAACACTCATGATAAAAAATAGTATAAAACATACATGAATGAAAACTGCCTTAATAATGTGTATGCCTACTGTACTATAGCATTAATTGTAAAACAATATTGAAACATAATGATGCTAAAACTGACCCTGGTTTTGCTGCAATGTTGTTAAAACAAACCTTTCTTAAACTGTGTGGAAAACAGTTTTCATGTTTTGCTATGCTGTCATCATTGACTTGAGTCATAAAAGACGTATTTAACAAGTGAAAAATAACGTAAGTGCAGTGAGAATATATTCATATTTATATATAGAATTTATTTTTGAAGTGTCTCCATCTCCAACACTATAGTAACCTGTTTAATGGCTCTTTAGCAACATTTGAAGCTGCTGTCAGTAACTAATCATCAAAGTGTCTAATAGTGTACGTGAAATGTATTCATTCTGCAAGTTAGTGTCAACAAAACAACAATTCTTAGCCTTTAATCTTCAAAATCCCGAAAGCTGCAGTCGGTAACTTTGAGCAAATATGATAAAAAGTTATTTTTATAAAACGGTCACTATATCCTGACAGTAGTGCATGAGAGAGGTAATCTATGAAAAAAAATCATGTTCCTCTGTGTCTTCCTGTGCTCTGATCAAACTGTCAAACTACGCAGCGCTGATCAAATATGAATCAATATTCTGTTATTGTAATGTCTATTTATCACCTCATATTGCAACTCTGTGGGCTTAAAGTGTTATCAACATTCAAATAAACACACACTTGCACTCATAAATACATGATATAAACACATGAAACTGAAACAGAGAAACAGTAATTCCATATTCAGGAGAAAGGAATGTACCGTATTTGTGTTTAGACTCCACGTTGTTCCTACAGGATGCCGTAATTAAACCTTCAAATCAATATCTGCTCTCTTTCTCTCCGTGGCTCTGTGTTATGATTTCTCTCTCGAGCTTGTTGCAGAGCCATTGTTTCACTTAGCCAATCAAAGACTTGGCTGCTATCAGATCAGGGAACGTTTTAACGTCTGTCAGCAGACTGAACCGGCCGAGCTGCCGCTAACAGCCTCTCTCTCGGCACGCGAGACGATGCGAAAAGAACTACTGTGTGGAGGGAGAGAAGAAACTGTGAAACTCACAATGGAATTAACGACATTCCGCGTGACATGAGGACGCATTTTAGGCTTTTCACATGTCATTTGTACGCCACACAGCAAAACTACAGTAATGTCCACAGTTAGGATTAGGCAACAAAACCACTCAGTTAGGTTTAGGAAAAACATCATGGTTGGGCTTAAAGTAAGGACATAAACTAAGTAAAATGCGTACGGAAAACACGCCACAAACGTCACTAAAAGACATGTGACAAACGCCACTAACGTAACTTACAAAATAAAACACTGGTCTCAAACACCGGTCTCCTGGTTAATGTTGTATTCTACGTCACTAGCTCTGAGCGTAGCATATTTACGCAGATGCCTTTACATTTCAGTCCATTCAGACCACATGACGAACAAATGGCACGGCAAAAGCAAGAAAGGCGTTCTTATTGCACGCTAAATGCCTTGTGCATTATCATTTTATTTTTCATACGCCTTTTTGGAATTTGTATTTGCAGGCCATTTTGGGAAGTGCGTAATCAGCCTGGAAAAAAATCTTCAAAGTTATGTGAGATTTCTTTAAATATTAGTTTTTTTTTCTTGAGTTCAACATAGAGAATTGTATTCCCAAATGTAGAAAAAAAAAATATATACACAGTAGCATTTGGAAACACAATATGCAACCTTATCCTGACGGTCACGCAGATAAACGCGAGGTTACCTCTTCAGTGGAGTCACTGGAGGGATGTGTGCCGGGCTCATGTAACTGAAGCTCACAGTGAATCTTGGTGACTGAGCCCACTCCTATTGTTCACCTGCATTGTGTTACATGGGAATGAGGACGGCAGGAAAACCAGCTTTTGTTGAACTCTTATATTTTGTATTATCACACCAGTGCTGGTGCTTTCGCGTGCACACACACGCAAACACACACGCACACACACATTTACATGATATGCAAGAGGGCTTCACCACTTCAAAGGCCTCAATCTGCACAAAGCAAAAGGCAGGAGGAGGCAAATTAGAAGGGGAGCACGGGTGCTTCTTCTTCAGAGGGAGAGGAAGCACATCGGAAGGACCTTTAATCTCCCACAACCCAGCCAAATTGAACACCCGGGAGGAAATGACGTCACATGATTTGCTGTGGCGATATCAAGTTGCAAAATCCGAAATTCATCACTGTCCCAGATATTATTGTCCCTATGCAGCATGACAGAGGTCATGTTGCTTGATATTGTAAGCTTCTCAACGAGAAGGTATTATGTTGCTAAGCCAAGCTGACAATGGAGAAAAAAGTAGTCCAATAATAATATTGAATTGAATTACAAATTCACACCGAGGTTGCATGACAGCTGTGGACTCACTTTTTTGTATAGTGTATAACATCTGTGGACATGTTTTTACTGATAAAGACATCTGTATTCTGGCATTTGAATGATGATTCAGAGCTAAGTACCCAAAACTGCAAAGACACAAAAATATTGTCCCAAAGTGAAATCAGGTTTTTTGAGATTGTATTTTGCTTTTAATGTTAAAAATCCTTTGCCTTGCAATTACAAATATGTTTTTCTGATTCTGACCAAAAACAAGGCCTATATTTGTTTGCCGTCATGATCTTTGTTTTCTGTTTACAACATTAGAAGCTGGAGGGCTTAATCCTAAAGCCTTATTGTTCTGCACTGCATTTCTTATCAAACCTCATGGAGAAAAAATAAAAACACGATTCTTAAGTTATGGATTGTAAAGGATGAAGCGCTAAAACAATGTTTGATGTAAATTGCAACCTTTAAAATAAGCCCGTGCCGTTCCAGCAGCCCAGCTTAACTCATCATCTCTCTCTTTGAGACAACCTATAATTGCAGACTTTTTAAGCAGCCCTGGAGATCTGTTGTAGATAAGCTGTCCAGCTTAACACAGTCAAGGCTTCTCGGTGGTTTCCTTTAGGCATGGCGTTCCCGCAGGCTGCAGATTTTGCGCCGGCGGTGTCACATTTCAAAGATGTTATTCAAAACACATTAAAGCGGGACGAGTGATTCATCTTGTAATTAGCAGTAGAGAAATGACGTGAAAGTAATGTTTCATATTCAAATGACAAATGGGTTCAAATGTGTCAGAGTGTGTCGGTTGTATGTTCTCTAACAGGAGACGTGGATCCACTAGATCATGAAAGGCCAACGGAGGACAACAACAGTTGTTGAAGTGATTAGTGGTCACAGCGTTTAGTAAAGGCAACTCTTTAATTACAGAAAACACCAATGGAGGTAAATACTCCGTCATCTGATAGCATCTCGGGTAAAGTGCCCCCCCCTCCTTCTTCTCCCATCAACACCCAACACTAAGTGCAGGTAATGAAGCTGCAGCCCTGAGGTCTCAAAAGGAATCAAGAATCACAATAGAAGTAAATCTAATTTCTATTGTTGCAAAAACATTCAGGCATTATGAAACCGAGGTGTTTTCAGGTTGATCTATCTGTGTTAACCAGCACAGGTTGGATAATCTATTCAGGAAAACTTCTGAATCAACTCATGCTTATACACTAATTTACTGGAACAACACAATGTGGGACTTTTTTCTTCAGAGAAGATAATTATTTTGTTGGCACATGCCAGTGATTTCTTCTCTGAGGCTGATTAACATCCTGCTAAATGAGGAGGAGCTCGCTTTAACTTGGCTCATCCAGCAGCGGCTTTCTTTGATTGAATTCAACAGTCAAACTGGTTTACTGGATTCAACCTGCGATGCTCAAGAGGACCTTAAAAAACTCCTACAAACACTAAAACAGATAAAGAAAGTTGGAGCCAAAGTTTATTACACCTTTATAATACTGTATGAGTAAGATTAGTGTTCTCCAGCTGGAGCTCCTCAGGCAGGTCTTTCCAAAGCCAAAAGCCAGGTCACCTTTGGTCTTTAACCTTGAAAGAGGAAAATTCAGGACATTTCTGCCTGAAGGTCTCAGGTTGAACGAAGGAAACAACAGTCCAGAAAGAAAACTGGTGTCAAATGAAGCAACAAGGACGCAATAATGATCAATAAAACACCCCTGAAGAGATGTTAAAGGTCACCTATTATGCAAAATGCACTTTTCCATGTCTTTTAAACATCAATATCTGTCCCCAGTGTGTCTACAGGCCACCATAGTATCATAAAAGACCATCCTCTCTCTTTTTCTCCTCCTCCGTTTGTCCGGAAATGGGTGCAGAATTTTTTTTTGCTTTTTTCCTTGTATTCTGACGTCATTAGGGAATGCAAGCCACGTGAGGGTTTCCTGGTCGAACCAGAGAGAACCTTCAGTAGCTGACCCCGGCCCACAGCGCGTCACTGTCTCTCCTCCTCAACCGAACTTGAGCAAAGTAGCTCCTACAGTTAGTCTGCAAGAACCAGCAGAACAGGCTTCATGTACTCCCATCATCTAAATATAACATGTTCTTTCACAAAGGCTTTATGTAATTACACTGTTTAAACAGATGATATTTATATATTATATATATTTGATGTCATGCATGTAGCAGAGTACAGGTAGTAAATAGTGACTTGTAAGCAACACAACACATTTCTGTTTCACAGTCAAACTTTATTTGAGTAGACAGATGACAATATTAATTATTCACAGCATTTGTAATCATCTCACCTGTTAGTTAGTTATGTTAACATGGTACAGGAGAAAGTCTTCAGCTCTGGTAAACTATGGTAAGCTAAGCTCCGGTGGTCTGTAGTCATGGTAACACAGAGACAGCTACTACTGTAAATAATATATCATTACTCTGATCTTCCATACATTTATCTTTTAGCAGAAATAATGAACTGACTACTGTTTCACATCTTCTATTTTCCACCCTGATGGTCGCTGTGTCTAACCAGGGTTAGCTCTGTATCTCCCATCTGCCCACAGCTGTCTGCTCTCAGCTGTCTGCTCTCCTCTGGGATGATTCTGTCGGTCATTTCTCACAGATGGATCTGTAAAGACAGACGTAAAACAGAGTGTATGTTTACGGTTTACAGAGTTGATGCATGAGGTAAACACTGAGCTAACTAACAGAGATATAAATAGTATTATTTACCTGAGAGAAACCGTCAGGAAAACCTGGAATCTGGACCGCAGATGTTCATCATGTGTCGCCGATTTCTGATCAGATTCCTCCGGTAACGTGCGCTGGGTGAAGTTTCTGGTTTATAAACTTTAAAGTGGTTTATAAGCTCTATTCTAGCTGCCTCTCTCTCCACTCCTCTCTCTCCCTGCTCTCAGGCCGCGAGGGGGGCGGGGAGGGTGATGCTGTGTTGTTGAGGACGTTTGATTGACAGAAAACGCTGACCAATCAGAGCAGAGTGGGAGGAGACAGAGGCTACAGACACAGAAATCAGCACTTTTGGAAATGGGCTGAAACAGAGGTTATAGAGACATGCTGGAATGCATGATCTGATTGTTTTTTTGAAAAAAAAACTTCAGAGACATGGTTTGGAGGTGTCTGAGACCTATAATAACTAGTTTAAATGGAGTATAATATGTGACCTTTAATAAAGGGTAATTCTCAGATATTTCCAAAGTACCCCTTTTGGTGTTCAACCCGGTCTCATGAGAAGGCATATATATAGCACAACATTACACTCCGCGTGTCATAAGGACGCATTTTAGGCTTTTCACGTGTTATTTGTGCACCATGCAACAAAATTATGTCCACAGGTTTAGGCAACAAAACCACTCAC
This sequence comes from Sebastes fasciatus, assembly GCF_043250625.1. Taxonomy (NCBI): domain Eukaryota; kingdom Metazoa; phylum Chordata; class Actinopteri; order Perciformes; family Sebastidae; genus Sebastes; species Sebastes fasciatus. The sequence goes on from NC_133805.1 coordinate 25,258,947, forward strand.
TTAGGTTTAGGAAAAACATCATGGTTGGGCTTAAAATAAGTATGTAAACTCAGTAAAATACGGAAACAACGTAACAGAAGTACAGAAAACAAGTCACAAACGTCACTAACGTAACTTACAAAACAAAACACCAGTCTCGAACACTGGACTTCTGGTTAAAGTTCTGCATTTGTTGGACCCATCCTCCGCCATAAGCAGTCTTTCTTGCTTTTTATACTTCGTCACTAGCTCTGAGGGTAGCATATTTACGTGGTTGCGTTTACTTTGTAGTCAGTTGCGTGTTATTTGTACGCCACGCAACAAAATACGGTAACGTCCGCAAAATCACTTAGTTAGGTTTAGGAATACGTCATGGTTGGGCTTAAAATAAATACGTAAACTAAAAAAAAATCATACGGAAACAACGTAACATAAGTACGGGAAACACGTCACAGTAAAAGTAAATCGCTAAACTTTCTGCGTGTCATTTATACGCCACGCAACAAAACTATGGTAACGTCCCCATAGGTTTAGGAAAAAAGTCATGGTTGGGCTTAAGTACGTTAACTAAATAAAATATATACGGAAAACATGTGACAAACGTCACTAATGTAACTTACAGTCTCGGCCCCCGGTCTCCTGGTAAAACAATCCTGTGTTTGTTGGACCCACCCTCCGTCATAAGTAGTTTTTCTCGCTTTTTATTCTACATCACTAGCTCTGAGCGTAGTATATTTACGTGGATGTGTTTACATTGCCATCAGTACAGACTACATGGCGTACAAATGACACGCCAAAAGCAAGAAAGGCGTTCTTATTGCACGCAAAATGCCTTGTGCTTTATCGTGGTATTCATACTCCTTTTAGTGCAAACAGTTTGTGACATTAGTTTTGGTTCCACGTTTCTAAAATTTACATTTATCTTTTGCTGAATTTTGCCAATTAAGTTTTGGTTGGAAACATACCAGAGTGCAGGACTATGACACCAGAGAGTTCACTCCAGGAAAACCATGATGCTGTCAAGCGTTTTTATCAATTTCTTCAGAAGACAGGCCTGGCCAAATAAAACAAAAACTATCCACTGTCTACATATTTGTATGATAAAGGTGAACTGACTCCTTAAAGTAGAAGGAAGCAGCACATGTTGTCTGTTAAAACACATGCTGTAAAGATAAACAGAGCGTTGGAGTTGTTGAGACGATAGGCAATAAATCATTTAGAAACACATTTGTATAACTGAATTATTCTGGTGCTTGTGCGTGATTACTGGGGTGAGAAGATATGAGTGTCAATATGCCGTACTGTAGCACCGTCAGCTTGATTTGAATGAATATGAGTCACCATAGCTGCGACCATGGGTGTGCCGTTTGTTGTCCAACATTGAACTCCATTCACCCGAGATAACAGAATTTGGCCAAGATGGGATTTTGGATCATTTGAAAGAGAAATCTATCCGACATATCACGGTTTCTTTCTCCTTTCCATTTTGTATTTTTTAATCAGTCACTTATATCCCTGACTGACACAATAAGAGAATTTTATTTCTCATTGCTTTTAGAAACATTAAAGCAAGAAACAACTGGATTTTTCTTTTCTCTAAAATAAATATAATTCATTTTATTTGGTGGAGATAAAACGTGTAAAACATAACTTGAACCTGTTCCAGCTAATTTATCTGACAATCGGATACCTATATAACTGTTAGATAAGATAAGCCACACGAGGAGACTCATTTCTCTGCATGCGTTATAAAACTACTTGGCATGGATTCAATCTCCTCCAACGGTAGATTAGATTAAAAACTGGCACACCACCAGATTCAATAAAGTGTGTAGCAAATGTTTTATTTATTCTAAAACCCGAGATAAGGCCTTGACTTTTGCAAACAGTTCGCTTTGGGTGATCGTGCGGCCTGGAAAACAAAAGCGAGGTGTAGATTGAGTGCAGCCCTGCAGGTCACATGAACTTCACCGATGAAACGTGCTAATAATCAAACACCGTGGTCATCATACCCGATCTCCTCGAACAGTGAGCTGTAAAATGAGCAGAGCCGCAATGTCTGCCCTCAGAAGACGTGATGGACAGCAAGACGTCAGGCAGACAAGTCACAGCATAGCAGCAGTGGCAATTATCTCTTCTTCTCCTTTGTCCCGTTTCAAATTAAAATACCTCTTTGATGAACTTACAGTACGATGAGTAATAAATAACAGCACCAACCATGTGCAGTCTTGTTCTACCAGCGATACTTGTGAGCAGAATGACTCTCTCTGAGTTACTAATGAAGTTGTTCTGCAACAAGCATTGGCTGCAAACTTGCAGTACATTTAATATGTGACAAATTCTGAATTACAATCCATTCACCAAAACAAAGTGGAATTCGTGAAATATTTTATTCAATAACAAGTTTGCACATTATTCTGCATCAAAAATGACATACCCGAAACAAAATGGTTACTGTTTTTGAACCCTTCTGATAAAAGTTACAATTCAGGTCTCTTCTGTTCGGTAACTATTAAGAGTTTTGAAAAGTCAAAATGATTCAAAGTGATCGTGAACCAAATGTATAGATTTTTTCCACATTGATTTTTTATTTTATTTGATTGTTTTGTTTGCAAAATAAGCAACTGTTATTTCAATGATTCTGGTATCTTAAAAACTGTTTACACTGAATTGTTTGGTGCTTTTAAACAATGTGTACTCTGAGTGACAATTCAACTGGATGCTGCTTGTTAAAGTATGCTTTAAGTCTGCTGTAATTCTATATTTTTATTGAAGACAACAAGAAAGACCAAATTTCCTAATTCATTTGGAAACTACTAATTTCCTAAAACAGCAGGGCACTGTAGTTTTTAGCAAATACTGACTCAAATATGAGTAAATGGTGCATTTGTTGGGACTATTTTCCCATTGGTAGTAAAATGAGATTTTATGGCAGCAGGACGGTGTATGTGGGACTGACCCAAAATTAATTATCCGTGTCCAATGAAGGAACAAATCATCCAGTGCAACAGTGTGGCTCATTGATGTGTTTTTATTACTTTACAATGGAGCTCTATGGCACAGAGGAATAAACTGTATCAGACAATACTTGCTAGTGGGATAACTTGTTGTTGATTTAAGTCTTTTCATGGCATTTGCTGACAATAAGAAAAATATAAAATATGACCAGACTTATCCTTTAAAGTACGGGGAAGAGGCTGCTAGTGTGTTCTACTTTTACTGAACAAATTTGCATATTCTGTTGTCTTTACTTTCAAAAATAGGTTAATGACCTGGCCTTCCTTTATTGTTGTAGCGCTGAACAGAATGTACAGTGTCTGTTAGAGGAGGGACGAGCCAGAATATTCTCATTATAGCTACTCACCACTCTCATGTCTAAAATATTTGTTGAATTACTCATATGGAGGTTAAACATCCGATGACCAACATTTTACTTTCCCTGAGGCACAAAATGGCCATAATGCGTTATATATTTAAAGCTTTCAACCAATCCCAGTGACTCACAGATTCATTTGCCAGCCGAAGAGAGTCCTGGCTTTCAAAACTCACTCTCTGGCCAGTACTCTGCTAAAATGGTAGAAGAATACTCCCCAGCGATTAAACTGGAAGTGAATCAGTCAACCAAGTTAAGCTGGTTTACTAAATGGATTTCCACTCTCATGAACAATTACCTAACAAACATGACAAATGTAAGCGTTTAAAATAAAAATAAAAAAGCTTTGTTTCATCTTTCGGCTGAGTTACACAGATACAGAGACCATGAAAGATGCAAACTGAGGAGACACGGGACAGAAGAACACAAAATAGGGGACAATATTGAGCCAGAACTTACCGGTAGCTTCTGCTAGTTAGCTACCGCGGCTCAACATTAGCATACCAAAACTAATGTCACAAATTCAAACTTATCTCCAAAGCAACACTAGAGACATTATCGGCATAATGTTACCTGTGTTCTCCTTCAACTAGCTAACCAAATAACTAACTATATAACTTGGTTATACTCCCAAGCTGTCGCGCACGCGGTCCGACTCGGTGGGCTGCTGTCAGCGGCTGCGATGAAGGCTGCTGTCACCTTCATCGCACCGTGGTGTCCGTCGGCTTGGGAGTATAACCGAGTGAGCGAGTAAAACTAAAATTTACATCCAGGAAAAATACAATAGTGTCCCCTCTTTTGTTTTCTTCTGTCCTGTGTCACCCTGTCTCCGTTTTTCACGGTCTCTACCGTTGTATTTGTGTAACTCAGCCGAGCCAACCATTCTCCCGACGTCACAGGTTAGAGTACTGCAACATTGCGGCGCTCTTGCCGCGGAAGATGTAAGGCCACAGGAAGAGCGCAAATTTTTTAAGTGGCCAAACGGTGGAATCACAACTCAACCGTCACGTGATGCCATTGGACCCAAAAATACTTTTTCCCATAAACTTACATTGGGAGAGAGACGTCTGTAACCCTCTTTTTTTTAGGTGAATCAACTTCCCAGTACGAACACTTGAACAGCCCTCATTTAAATCATTAGGTCCTAAAAGTTGTAAAATGCACTAATAGCCGAATCCATTTCCTTCCTCCGTTCATGTGAATGAGACCCAGACCGCGGCTGGACCGCGGCTGGACTGCAGAGTTGAAGGAAACACTACTGCACCTGCTGTATGGGCCAAATGCATGCGGAAGATCGCCGGATGATCCGGGTACTTTATCACTCGGCAGTCGAGCCATTTTGGCTTCATGCACCACTGAGCAACTCTAATAGGAATGAACGGGAGCCCGCCTTCAACGCTTTATCCAGTTCTCTTTATACATCCATGAAAAGATGAAACGAAGCTTTTTTTTCCTTTTTTCAATACTGACATTTGTCATGTTTGTGGGAATCCATTTAGTAAACCAGCTTAACTTGGTCGACTGATCCTCTTCCACTTTAGGCATTTAAAGAAAATTCAATTTAAATAAATAAAATGTAATAATAAAAATTATGGTGGCGCTGTTCTGGGTAATCATTTATTATTTCATGACACAATCAAACTTTCATATTTGGATTGTGGAAGACAGTTCAATGTTGCAACACACTTCTGACTCAGAAAAGTAAAAGTTGAAAACCTGACTTGGCATCATGACTTTCATGTTCATGTACTACAATCTGGCACTTATTGTACTGCGTATTGTTGAAATTCCTCTGCAGATCAATAAAACTTAATTATGTCCATTAAATCCCTAATTAATGTACTTTCAGCAGTGCTACCTTGAGAATCCACCCATTACAGTAACCAAAGTAGCTTTAACTAGTTACACCTGTTATACTGGGAACACTGTGTGCTCCGAGTCTTTTCTTGGATGATGCTGGAACTGGAAACGCTTTCAACTCGAGTAAACGCCTACAAGATCATAAAATCCCCAAACTGGACAATGAAGCTTGAGTTGTTAAAAAATTTATAGTGAAATACCCCTGCCTGTTCTCTCAGCCTCGTACGCACAAGCAGAAGTCAAACATTTACTGACCCTAAAAATAAATGTTTTCTGCAGATTGTATAATTACATGGCGCGGGGATGTTAGCGTGTAATGTGATGCCGTTTTGTGTGTGTTTGTGAAGGGAAGGGGTTGCGGAAAGAGGAGGGAGATGGGGCGGGGGAGCTTTGGTACAATATAATTAAAATAGGATGGCCTTCGCAGGGCTCAACTTGTTATTGTCTTCTTAACCTCAAAAAGACGGCATGTAAAAATAGACTTGTGGCAGACGTTTTTCTACTTCTTCCTCTATTTTACAAAGATTCGGTGAATGAATTCTGCTTTGAGGTGGTGACGCTGAGCAACATCTCGATATCAAGTGAAATGACAGCCTCAGCATTCCCTCAATCAATTTTTTAGACCTGCACATACTAGTTGTCCGCTGTAAACCTGTCAACACAATAAATCCCCTCTCTTTAAATAGTCCTTAAAAACTTCAGGTAAACCTTCAACCGTTGGTGTTCCCTGAGTTTCACCCCGCTCTGGCCAACGCTTGCTTTCCTGACTTATGCAATTCCATCCAAGAGGTATTTTATTGAAGTGGTTGCCTATTTGCCCTCACATTAAACGCCTGAGGAATTCGTCCCTGGGTTTGCTGAGGTTGTTTTGATGTGCATTCAAAAAGCCTGTGTGTGCAGAAGGAGCTCATTCACAGCTCGCAGGGACTCAATGGCTTCATTTGTCCTTGAAAGTAAACACTCACAGAGGAGGCCCTCAAATATGGCCTTTTCAAATGCCAAGGCCCCCTCGGCTCTCCATCATATGTGACAATGAACAAATTCCTATTCAAAAGCACTTACTGTGCGATAGCGTAGCATTGTGGTGCCTTCAACACACCTGAGTAAATGAATGAACCACATCAGTGTGAACAAAGCATGTTTACAGTTTAATTGAACTGTAAACGTGACATCCATGTACGATGATGCACTAACGTTGGACTAATGCCACGTTTCCTTACTTGAAAACCTGTTTGACTCATTGACATCAGGCCAAAATGAAGACATTTCAATGGGGATTAAATGAAATCAGTCATAAAGTGTTGTCTGGGTCGGTGTTTCTTTTTTGTCTGATGTACCCCCCCTAGCTCAGTCATAATAAACAAATTCATCACCACAACAAAAAAAAACACAAACGCACAAAAAAAGATATTATTATATATAAGAGATTTTTTTTTTCTCATACAATTGAACAGTCAATGTTTAGGTTGCTTTGGTCAACTTTGCATTCATACTACCAGACTAGCAGATAGCTGGACATTAACCATTTATCCATTACTTTCAGTAAACTCTTAATCTGTTACTTTTAACTAGCTATTTCAACTGTTTCTCTGTTTTACATGCAGACAGCCTTTCCTCCTGATGGTGTTCTCTGTCAATGTCTCAGACGGAGATACTCCAAATAAATTCAGGTTAGGCTACTTTTAGATAACTATTTCAACTGTTTAACTGTTACTTAGCTAGTTTTATAAACTAGGCTATTTAGCAAATTTCAACTGTTTATCTATACGCTACTTTTAGCAAACAATTTCAACTGTTTATTCATTATTTTTAACTAACTATTTCAACTGTTTATCTGTTACTTGGCTAACTTTATAAACTAGGCTATTTGGCAAACTATTTCAACTGTTTATCCATTGTTTTAAGAAACAATTTCAACAGTTTTGAGCTGCTGAAGTAAGCCATGGCATACAAGTAGGCTGGGAACCACTGGTCTGGGTTATTATCTTAAATATCTTTGTCTTCTTAACTACGCCCCTGCATCGGACACCTGCCAACTGCTACAACCGCATCTTTATTGCAAAAACATTGTGTTCAGTACAGGACACTGGAATCTGCCTCTCAGACTTAAACGCTTAAGAACAACAAATGAAAAGCACAATTAAACATGACCTCTAAAAATAAAGCCAAATTCCATCGATCATGTCTGGATCTGATAGTCAAAATACCAAGACAACACAACACATTTCACCCTGCAGGTTCCCAGCATGCCGCAATGACTCATCACTGCCAACGTCTATCCCAGGATGCACCAGTCGGTGCAGCGGTGTGTGTTTTTTAAGGCATTCCCAGGTGAGGTGTGTGCGTCAGATTGTTTGTCATGTCTTTCATTGCACCTATTACATGCAGACAGCGCTTGTGAGATCCTGATGGTGCTCTCTGTCAACGCAGATATGCCAAGTAACTTCAGGTCCAACAACAACTATGAAGACTGTGTAGGTGTGAAGATGGGTTAATTTTTTTGTAGAGAGGAGCATCACGTTCCCACAACACCTGTAAAATTCCACTCTGGATTGTAGTGTTGATGCAGCCAAGCGACATCCCACACAAGCCAATACCGCTCATACTTTGGATAAAAGAGGTGTACTCTTGCGTGACCAAAACCCATAATATTTAAACCTTGTGATTGACAGTTTTTTCCACTAGCAGACATTCAGACACGTTGCCAAGGTGTGTTATGTTTTTACTTTACTCATGCTGCTATAGGCTATACAAGAGCCCTATTAGTAAAAGAACATTGATGGAGTTTGACCTACATAGGCCTACAGTTGATACGTGAAGTCAAAACACTTTTTCAGGCCAAATCACTCAGTCACAATCGCTTTAATTTTGCAAATCGCTATTGACCATATAATATAAAGAAAGCATTGTATTATGTTTCACATCCATCAACCATTCAGGAACATCTAACGCTTTAGGATGAATCTAAACAGGCTATTATTGTGAGATTAAAATGCCTCCAAACTCAAACTGCTGACACAGAGTGAATGATAAGAAGAAAAGAGATTTAGTTTCGCAGTTATGTGTCAAACTCATTACTTTTGTTTGTGTGGCACATCTGGATAAATCAACTTTTTGTAGCATAAAGAGTGTGACTTTTGGCAAACATCTCTCACTTCTTGTTGCTCGTTCATTAAAGTGTTTGGCAGCCGACCTCGTGTGCCATCTCATAAGTGCAAATGAATTCAGTGAGTGACTTTTACTGTTCAGTAATCCATCCCTGCGTGACAGCGCTGCTATCTTATCACTGCATGAATCAAATGGCCTGTCTTCTTGTTTTCCTGTGAACTCGACGATCTTGTCTCTGAGCTTTCAATTGCTCCACTGACCTGTTACAGAACAAAGAAAAAGAAACTTACTGAGTATCCACTGCATCAGCATTGTCTAAGCTCACCCCATCAGCGTGCAAATCATGTAAATTGCAGGGAAGGGTGGGTATGTATACTATAATTTCAATGGAATATGTGTGCTTAAATTAGAGCGCGGCGTGGTTAGGGGGCAAATGTACCGAGGCGCTGGGGCCTCTGGCTGCTGATTGGCTGTGTGTTGTGCTAACAGACAGGGCCTTTCCACTGGTCGTGACGGGCGGTTCTGATGTGGCCGACCACGCGGCCCTGATGACGGGGTTGCATGTGTTCCTTGACCCTGACCATAATGGACAACTTTTACCCGCCGGAAGAAAATTACAGCCCCTCAGGAATGTTGCTGTTATTATTTTTCCTTCTTCATAGAAGAGGACATTTCAATGTGTAAGCCATTATAAAACCATTGCAGCTCACCATCCGCTAAGGGAAATGGGCTTTTTTGTTGTTGTTGTCCATGTAGGAGGGTAATAGATGATTAAGAGGGAGTGCATATGAGTTTATTGGGATGTTCTGCTAAATTAGACAAGGACAATCAACACATTTGACTAATTTCTTCCTCTACAACCCGCCTACTACTCCACTAATTCTCTACCATGGCTGAAATGTATCTGTCACTCAATTTCTGTCAGATGCAGAGGGAGTGGATGTGTGAGTCAACGAACGCAATTTTCATTCGGAGGGAACACTCGTTTGAAGACTTTCCCACACAAGCTTCTAACAATATAACTCAAACACTTTAACACATCTCCTGTGGGAGTAGAGCAAGTTAAAAAACTCCCCTGAGTTTTAAATCATCCCCAAAATATATCTCCTGGAGGATTCCTGCAAACCAACCTGTGCATGCTGGTAAAACTAAAAGTAACTCGCCAAAGTCGACTCCATATAAACTGAAATTGCATTTGGCTCGAGTCATTTGGGTAAATTTAATGGGGTCTGTAAGAAGCTAAATAGAAGAACCACATGGGTCAACACTAAAAGTGAGGCTGGTTTGGCTACAGCGGGTCCAGCATCTGTTTAAAAGCTATACGAGCTCGACACAAACGGGGAACTCTGGCTCACCCTCTGCCTCCTTTGGAGAGCTGCACACAAACAGGTGGCAGAGCTGAACTGTTTCATCCCATGGTAGTGAAACTCTTCGTTAGGATTTAGGGTCAATTCGGTTGAACTTTGAGACACAAACATTTTTTTTTGTTCCTGTTTTTTGAAGTGTGGAGATAAAGATCACTGAGATTAGCGCAGCTTGAATTCAAGGAGATGACTCTGAGGGTCTTTTGGGGGGTGTGAGGTACCGTCAATGATCATATCTGCTGTGGAAGATCAAAGGAAAGGAGCCTCAGCCCTGAGGGATGCTGTTGCCTCTTTTGCTCCTCACCTCGCTTCACCTCACCTGTCCTGTCAGGTGTGTAGGCGGAGTATAGGAGAGGAAAAGAAAGAGAGAGAGAGAGAGAGATGTGGGGATATTAAAGCTATTACGTGACAGAAGAAGAGAGTAAGGAACAAGGAGGCACGCGAAGAATTCCCTTCAAACTTCAAACATTTTACACAGTGTTAAGGTAATGAAATGTGTCCCGGCTGCAGGCAGATCTGGATACATCACCTAAATTAAGTGGCTGTTGCTCAAAACAACTCCGAGGGTTTTCAAGGATGCTGCAATTTTTAAGGACACTTTGATGTAAAACTCTTGTTGGTGCGTTCAGCAAACTTGTTTTCTCTCAGCTATTCACACATCTATATTCCCACGCGACAATGAAACATCTTTGACAAGAGGATTCCCATACCTTAGTACAGGGGTTCTCAAACTTTTTGGGACCCCTTACAGGGTTTAGAACATTTTTACAAGGACCCCCTCATAATCTTAACACAGATTAAGCATATCCTTACTAGTATTTGTGTCCTAAAATGTTTCAATATAAATACTTCAGACCTGTTTCATAGTGATAAACAGAAATATATTTCAATTTGAATCATGCTAATGTCACTTATATACCTTTAAACAGATTGCTGATTTTATTCAAATTGCATTTGGACTCAACTTGACAGCATTTATAGCCTACATTTCAAGTAATTGGTCTAAAAATCTTTCAGAAAATGAACAGTAGCAAGACTGGGATATAGTCCTAGTGAATCCAGACATTTGAATTTACCAGTCTGAAGCTGACTTTCAGTAAGTGCTTTTAAAATAATGAGCTTATTGCTGTGTGTCACAATCATATCAGAGTTTCTTTTGGCCCAAAGCGAACTTGGGTGCGAGTAATGGACACAATATGCTTGTTTTATTGGAGCAAATGGTCTGTAGATATGTATTTTTCAACAACCTCTGTGGTCACTGTTTTAGTATGATAAGCAGAAACCAGTGCCTAGAAAGTTAGAAGCAATTAAAACTTGTGGCATTCTTTGGAAAACGGTTGCTATTAATGTAACGTGTATGTGATTTGTTGTTAATAGGTGCAAAACCACAGATATGATCCTTTATTATATTCACGCTCAAACTCATTTTCACTCCACAATGAACGGCTACACACACATATTTAAAGTCAGAGCTCATGTAGTCTTCTGTAATCGAAGTAGGATATCCTGTGTAGGTGACAGCACACATCGGCATGCTGTCCCAAGCTGTGACTCAACAACGTGATTTGCATAACTTTTTTATAATTATTACCTGTACCTATTTATTAAAGATGACAATACCGATGTAAATGCTGATAGGGTTGAAAGATCCCCGGTGTATTCTTGTTGAAACAATGAATTGAGCGTGAGGTTGCGAGGAAGCACATCCTATTGTGACAGTGACACATAAAACAGGAATAGCTGTGAAAAGTTTCCACGCTGCTGAAATGTTAGCAGGGACACTTTATTTTGAAATATTTCCTGCTCACACACTTGGAACCGCAGTCTTTAATTCAGTCTTGTAATTTATCGCTTGAGTGCCTTATGATCTCCTGTGGGCATGCGAGTAAATTGCCCCTCTGTGTAGATGTTGAGATAGAGATCACAGCACTACAACCTCAGCTTTGGTCTGCTGACAGATGGCAGTTGAAGCTTTTCAGACACTTGTGAGTGCTGAGAGTCGAGAAGTCAATTAACCTGGGGTGAAAAGGTCAATTTAAGATGATCTTTTCACTGTCAAACAGTCAGGTCGCTCAGATATAATGAGTTTCACTTTCTTTACCACCTTTTTAAAATAGTCTTTTGTCAAGTGAAAACCCTGTACTTCCAGTTTTGGTCATTTTCTTGCGTTTGAGATGTCCTCATTGTGATGAAACAAGCCTAGCAGCTCTGCGAAAGCCTGATCAGTCAGGGCACATTTTGCAGGCGCACCACTCTGCCTTTTTGTGGCCCAATCAGACAGAGAGCTTTTTGCAGTTTTCTGCATCTTTTTCCTTTTAATGTTGCTAGGCAACCACCGAATGAGTGCTAACGTTAACTTAACCAGCCCATTCTCATTTGTCAAACCCATACCAGACCAAATGTCTGACTTTTAGCATGGCTAAAAACCTACATTGGGATTTATCAATCTCACTGCTAATTTAAAAATAAGATTTATTCCGGTGATGTCCTCATATCAGAGTTTAAAGAGTTTAATGACTTCTTCTGCCTGTAAATCAGTTGACTGCACAACAGCATTTGAGCTGCTAATGAACATGTGTCCCAACTGTTTTTTTCCCGTTGTGAAATACTAACTGTTACAATACTAGACCATAAATCAGTCATAATAATTACAGAGACAGTAATCTGTGTAATTGCTCTGAGGTGGGTGAAGATTGTGTCTCTCTCCATGTCTGCACGCCTCGTACCACAATCACAGGTTAATCAACCTGTGGGAGGCAGCCGCACCTCCTAATATACCGTAGTTACTACACCAGACTCTGATATGAGGACACGTTGTGTGTGCTGAAAGACTGGAGTAGGAGCATCAGCTAATCTAATTAAGATTAACAATAAGTGGCATGCTCAACACGTGAGTTGTTTTTGGGTGTATGTGAGACGTTTTTTCTATCTAAATGCTTCAGGATGTTTGAATTCTTAAACTGTCTGTGTGTTATGCAGAAGCACACAGTAAGCTAACCATGTGCGCAACCACCCGACCCCAAATCATAAATGAGGGGGGAGCTTTTAAAGCTCTCTGGAGAGACCCCATCATTGCACCACTGAAATATATACCCATCAAACAAGCTATTTCTGGTCTCAACCTCTTCATGTGGTTGAATTTCTATTTTTGCCTCACCCTTGAATTTAAACTGAATGATATTGTATACCCTGACCGTACTCCCATTGCAAATTATATGAGGGGGAATCATCTGCAGATAGGATGAATCACAGTAGGTTATCGTAACCAGCACAAAGTCGAGCACAAGTTGTACTGAGTGCGTCTTCAAAACCCCTGTCCCAAGGATACGTCCCAAAGGTTTATTTTTACTCAGCTGTGAATGGTTATGGCAGCAAACCGCCATATGGCCGTAAGATTGAGTGGTCTTGGTGGAAAATGGGGACGGAAATTATAGAGGGAGAGAGCTGGTGTCACACAGGCCTCTCATTCCTCCTCTTCTCCACGAGCTGATTGGGTAAATACACTCCGGGGCTGGGAAACAGTTACTGGTTGGGTTCATGAGGATACTGGTCAAAAAAGCATCACCTGCCTTTTGCAACGGGAGAGTTTTTATTTGAACGTTTCATTCAGAGTTGCGATTCAGGCTGCTCTTTTTCAGCTTTATCCTCCTTTATCCTTTTCAGCTCGGATTCACAAAATTGAATGAAACTTCAAAAAAAGCAGACTTTGTGTTGTGGACATGAATAACATGAAGGTTCTGCTCCTTCACCACAAAAGGATCATGTGACAGGCAGCACCGCAAAATGTCCATGTGCATGTCGTGTGAAAAGGTTTCTTTTTTAAAGTCAAACAAGTCCAAATAACAATGGATGTTCGGGTTTTATATATAAGTAGCTCAAACTAAGGGAAATGATAATGGGGTTTGGTTAGAGTGAAGTTTAGGGTTAGAATTACACAAGACAAACTGAAAATGAAAACTTCACTTTCAGTAAACGTCACAATCTGACGGATCTGAAAGCAAATCCTCTTGAAGTCCACTGTTTTTATGTCTTTTTATGTCTCCTTTATGTAATCCTTTTATGTTGGGAAAAGTATCCCTCAGACTTTCCCTACATGGAATGAATTTTAATGTCATTTCAAAACATTTCATAAGAAAAGGTTTTGTGTGACCTAATATTATTTATTAGCTGAAACCAGTGGGCTACATCCATGTCTGAGAAGTGAAGCCAATGTGGAAGTGTCTTAAACCTATTATTCTTTCTAATAGCCAGCAGGGGGCGACTCCTCTGGTTGCAAAAAGAAGTCTGAATGTATAGAAGTCTATGAGAAAATGACCCTACTTCTCACTTGATTTATTACCTCAGTAAACATTATAAACATGAGTTTATGATCTCAATTGCTAGTTTCAAGTCTTCTTCAATACAGCATGATGTTCATTTAGTAAATTATGGTCCCATTTAGAATCAAATAGACCATAAAGCAGGGTATGCTTTAGGGTGTGGCTACTTTATGATTGACGTTGTCTGTGTTTTCGTCGTAGAACTTTAACCCTTTCATAGTGTTTTTTCATTTCATGAAAGTTAATTATAATCTTTTTGGTCACCTGAAAACGTCTTATTCAGCCATCAATTGGCTCCACCCTCTTGTGTCACGTCTGGTTGCAAAACAACAAGATGGTGACAACCAAAATGCCAAACTCGAGGCTTCAAAACGGCAGTCTACAAACCAATGGGTGACGTCACGATGACTATGTCCACTTGTTATACAGTTTATGGCTGAAACACACATTTTTAGCTGTTACATATCCACATATCCACACCTAGGAGCTGCTGGGTCATCAGTAGCACAGCTGGAGCAATTTGCCTGTTGAGTGTTTGGATTATGAGCTCCTCGACAGTAGTTGTTATAGCAGGACGGATCTGCTCATTCACTTTCGCCCGCCCGACCTGTCACTGCGCATCAGGTTTCTGAGTAATTCAGTAATTCAAAGTTGCTTATGACTATGCCCTTTGATGCTGAGCATGTTGAACATGGCTTGATAGTCTTGGAGAGTTTGTTGTGGCGCGGTACACGCTGTACTTTGTGCGTGTGTTTACTCTGCTGCTGTCTATCCAGAGCCCTTTTCAAAGAGGTTGTATAAACAGCAGATTCAAAATGAGACATAATGTTGGATCCAAAAACCCATTTAACCCCAGTAAGCAGGGCTGTCCTCAAACATGAGCTCATCGATCGGACTGTAATTACTCTTTGAAATCAGCCATTGTCACCCGTTAATTTAAAGTGGAGTTTCTGTAAGGGGACAATGAAGCCCCGCTGCAAAACGTCTACAGCAAGTGACACTGATGTCAAACACATGTTTCCCCCCGCAGCCCAACAGAAATAGACAAGCCTATTTAGAGGGCTGGTTTGCATGCAGGCTCCAAGGACTGATGTTTGCAATCTGGGAGCCACAGCGGGTTTTTACATGATCAGTAATTCAAAAAGTGGTCGGCCAAAGAATTCATCTTGTGCCTCTTTGTTTTGCTGTTGCCATGCACTTGTGCTAAAATATCATTTGGTGCTACAGGCCCGGCATTAAGACAGCAGAAAGTATGTCGGACGGCGTCCAAGGCCTATCAAATGTCCAGAGGAGCGAGAGACGGCAGAACACAAATATTTTCAGTAGCAGGGAGCGAAACCAAAAGGCGCTCTGGTGGACAATCAAAGTGAATTAGGGGGTTTCTGATGAGCGCGTCAACGTTTATTACAGCTGTTGCTTTCCAGATAATATCCAGATGTACATTTGTAGCTGGTTAAAAAAGTAATTTTGAAGGACAGGGAGTAGAGGTTTTGCCCTCTGCGGTGCTGCCGAAGGTCTGCAATTGTCATTAGTGCAAGGTGTCTTTGTGCCCGCTGTGCACTTGTCTTTCTCCGCATATAAAGGAAGAACAGAAGGTTACTGAAAGCTCCTACAGGCCTTTGAACTTACATCTAACAGCCAGGTGTCCTGTGCTTTCTCAAAAAGGACAGACAAGGATTTCACCCTCTATTGTGCTGCAAGAAAAGACTTCTCAATCAGTATTCTGCCTGAAGCAACATTTATTTTGAGGGTTTTTTGTTCGGTGACTGAGAAGAGTGAAAGACTTCCTCCTTCGTGATAAAACATAAACGATGCCCATTGCTGTGTGAACACATAGGTGCTCCTACTCTTTTTATGTATTTGATAAAGGAAGACATCTTTTTTTTACAAGACAACATCCTTCTCATCTCCGACACATGTATAGTCTATTTGTTTAGTGGGGGGTTGTTGACTTTTCAAGACCAGTGCTATTACAGACGGTTGTCAAAGGAAACATGATTCAAACTGCCCTGTAGATGCTGCCTCAGGTTGTACAGAACCGTCATTATAGATATGTCATTTCCACATAATCCCTCAGCAGCGCAGGGCATGTCGTGGCACTGCATCTCCACAACATAGAGGAAATACAAACATGTAAATATAGAGAGCTAAAGAACGACCGAGGGGGATTTTTAGAAAGCAATGCCTCTTATACTGACATTCAGTTTGGATAAGTGTAAAAGGAGGACACATTTACTAACTGACAAAACAAACACAGCTCTACTGACAGTGAACGCTGAGTGCCTTTTTTTGTTTTGGATGCCATAACAGTATCCAGGGTAGTTTTCCAGGAATATAAAAACCAGAAGTCTGAGAGTCAGGCTGAATGAAAAATGAAGTCAGACTTCCAGTTATTGTCAGTGAAGCGACTCTGTTATACATACTGTATATTAGTAACGTCTGAGGTTGCAGTCTCAGTTTCTAAACATATCTATGAGTGATTCATGAAGTAGTTTTAAGCTGTGTTTGATAAAAGGTTTCTCTACCATGTAGCAATATTGTATGTGTGTGACACTGGGCCCTGTAGTCCAGTGGTGCCCAACCTTTTTGGTTTGTGACTCCTTAAAATAGAGTTGAATTGATTAGCTGATTCATTGATTAGTCAATTAACAAAAATAATATATATTTTTCTAACTGATTAATCTTTTAAGTATCTTTTAAAGCGAAGGTCATACATTTTATAGTTCCAGCTTCCCAGTTGTAAAGATTTCTCTGTTTTATGTGACAGTAAACTGAATATCTTTGGGTTTGGGACTGTTGGACGGACAAAACAATGAATTTGGAGACATTGGACTTTGGGATATTTTGATAGACTTTTTTATTTTACTATTTTCTGACATTTTATTGACCAAACAATTAATCAAGACTAATCGATAATGAAAATAAAATCATTAGTTTCGGGTGCAACTTGTCGGCCAAAACAAAGGCAACATGAGGCGATGCAACAAGCGGCCTTTGTTGCCGCTAGCTCTCTGATGTCGGGTTGGTGTGTCCCCAGCTTAAGTGACATCACCCCATCAGACACGTCCCGTGTGGCAGGTTTTCGCCTGTCTGTGCACATTCAACATTTTCTATTTATGTGGACGGCCTGAGAAAATAGAGAACTTTGAGGAGTTGCGGGTGGTAGAAGTGAGGAATATCAGTTTGCCGCGAGGAAAAACCTGCACCGAGTATAAAACATCCAAACATTTCCTCGTCATACAGAAAACATAACCAAGGCCTTAGTGTTGCCATGAGTTGTGAGCAGTTCAAAAACAGTGATTTTTCTCAGGTTTGTCTTATTTGAAGATTTTTTAGAGGCCTGTAGAAGTAGAATTTTCCAGTATGCTACAAGAAACAATCTTAATATGAGGGAAGTAAGTATAAACTATTTTCTTTAACAATTTATAGTAAGTAGTAAGTAGTTTGATGTTTTGGAAAATGTGCTAATTCGCTTTTTTGCCGAGAGTTAGATGAAAAGATGGGTGCCACTTTCATGTTTGCACAGTAAATATGTAGCTGGAGCCAACAAAGACTGGAACAGGGAGAGCAGAGAATCCAAGAAACAGTATGGGACATAATCGATTGTTCAATTATTTTTTTACAATCCAGTTTTTGTACGGATCAAATTAAGATACAAGGTGTTAATTACTGAGCTTTGGAGGAGCTGGTTGGCAGATTTTGTTACCTTTGGACAAAGCCAGGCTAGCAGTTTCCCCCAGTTTCCAGTCTTTATGCTAAGCTACGCTAACTGGTTTCAATACCACAAGACATGAGAGTGATCATCTAATCTTACTCTGTAAGAAAGCGAATAAGCGTATTTCCCCAAAATGTCTAACTATTCCTTGAATCATGTGCTGACCCCCTCTCATTCATCTTGGGACCACTTGGGGGGTCCGACCCACATCTTGGGATCCACTGCTCTGGTAGTCCATAATAATATGGTCTGTGTGTTATGAAATGAGGTTGATAATAAGGTTGTACGTGCTTTACTGTACTTGCTGATCTTTCAGACTTTGGACTCCACTGCTGATGAGTCAGTTTCCAAGGCAAAGACATAACAAAACACTTGTTACATGAGATCTCTTAATGGGAAGTAAATATAGCAACGGTGCCAAATGTTTACCCTGATGTGCACTTTGACCTTGTGACACTACAAGGAACTGACCCAATGTGAAGGCTCTGATGAGCTACTGTCACGTACTGCAGTGGGCTGTCTCCGTCAGCGATGTGTGGGCTGGAGACATTGAGAGATTGCAACAGCGTCTCAAGGTCCAGCTGGGTTGAACACTCAGCTATATGCTCTTTACACCAATATTGTTCTACAGTCTCATACAGGGGGATGGAAATTTCCCCACACTCGAGGAATACCCTGCTGTAAAGCCAGCGCGGACCACACACCGAGCTCCTGGTGTTTTTCAACCAGTGTAACAACTATTTCAGGTTTCTGCGGGAGGAAGTCCCTCACATAGTGGAATACCTTTTCTCCAGTTACTGTCTCAAAGTGACTCACCAACTATTTGTATTTCACAACTGAGAGTGAGAGGCTTCACCCAGGAGATTAGAGGTGCACCTTGCGTGCCTGAGAAGGGAACGACCTGTCTTCTTGACGTCACGCAGGGATCAGAGTACCGATGTGACACGAGAGGATTTCCCTCGGTTGCTAGGCGCCGGGGTTCCGTGTAGATAAACACGGGGTTCCTCGTGGCACACCTGTGTTTGAAGTCGACACTGCCACGCTGTCGGACCTCTACCTGTTGTTTCATCACACTGTTGAGTAACCATAGTTATTTTCCATTGACAAGAACTACAGTGAGGCATCTGCTATAAAGTCAGTAACAATTGTTGGCATAGCAACCAAATAACTGCACGAGGGGAAAGGTGAAGCTTTTATGCCATTCACCTGTTAGCCTAGTTATGCTGTAGGCAGGAGGAAGTTCATATATCTGGTTTAGTACAAGGTTAAAGCAAAGATGATGCACTTATTTAACCCTGAAGTTAATACAACATTGGATTACATTGATTTCCTTGAAGTTGCTGTGATGCTTTTACAGATACAAACCATAACGATGAATTCCAGAGATAAATACCATAAAATGAGAAAATCCTGGTATAAAAAAGATAAACTTGTGACTTTTTAAAAAAAAAAAGACGGTCTCTGTGAATTTGAAATTGGCAGGGACATTTCATTGTCATGATCCAAAAAAAAAAAAAACATTTATATTTATTCCTTGTTCACATTTCCTATTTTTGGGGTATTTTCAATTGGTTTACAATACAAGTACAAAAAATGTAAAAAAAAATTCAACAGTGGCGGAATGTAACTAAGTGCAATAAAATACTGTATTTGCACAACTTTACTTCTGTTTCTGCTAGAGACAAATATTTGTTTTTTTACTCACTAACCTTATTTGACAGCTATAGTTACTAGTTATGTTGCAGATTACAAGTCTAGATGTTAAATACAGTATGATGCATATCTATAAGTTAAACTATTGTGTATAAAGTAGTTCAAATTTGCTCTACCTCAACCAGCTATAACAATAAAAAACTGACAGGAGTCATTCTGATGCATAATTATTGCTTTTACTTAATAGTTTAAATGTTGCTGATAATACTTCTGCACTTTTATTTAAAGGTACAGTGTGTAGGATTTGGCGACATCTAGTGGTGTGGTTGCATATTGCAGCCAAACGAGTAGCCCTCCGCTCACTCCTCCCTTTCTAAGACTGTGGTAGCGTGAGCCGCAGAGTGCAAAACCGTGGTAACGCCGTTCATCCTCGCTCAGAGGCCATTTTTACCATAGTAACACTACTTTAGGAGCCACCTCCTACAGCAGTTCCACAAAGCGTGTCGGAGAAGTACGATGGCCTTCAGGTAACGTGAAAACGTTACAGGCTCTCTCTAGAGCCAGTGTTTGGTTTGTCCATTCTGGGCTACTGTAGAAACATGGCGGAGCAACATGGTGGACTCCATGAAGAGGACCCTCTCCCTTCTGTATGTAGATACGAAAGGTTCATTCTAAGCTAACAAAAGCACAGTGATTCTTAGTTTCAGGTGATTATACACTAGTGAAAATAGTTATGAATATTCTATTCCTTTTCTGCTAATAGATCCCCCGAAATGTTACGCACTGTTCCTTTAAATAAAAATGTTTGACTGCAGGGCTTTAACTTGTAATGGTGCATATGTACATGGGCGTAGTGCTACTCTAAGAATCTCAATACTTCTGCTTTAAATGACTATTTAAATGTCACACCGTTTGAACATAAATGAGGAACCTGTGTCTTTGAGAACCATGTTATGATAACCCTGCGGTCAATCTGAAGATAAGAGAGTGTATGTTTATGTTCAATATTTGCGAACACAAGAGAGGATACTCGTGTTTTGCTGTAACTTCTGTAAGCAATCTTGCAACATGAGGTACATGTCAGGTCTCCCCTCCGACTCCCCAGAGGTTGAGTTTGCTTCATGAATGCAACCTTCTCATCACGAGCCAAACACTATATTCACATGCTCTGCCAAGTATCACAGAGACTGTTCCCCAGTGAGGGAGACCAGTGAGTCTGCTCCACCAACGGCTGTGCTGTGGGGATTTTATGACTTTGCGTTAGAGATTCTTAAATTATCATGTTAGTAAAAGTGTCTGTATAAGAAAACAATTTTGTTTTTGATCAAGAAGCAGAGCCCTCCTAACACCAGACTGCTGAAGAGGGTTGATGTAGACGAGATAAAACTGAATCTGGTCTGAGTAGGTGTTATTTCTAGTCTCATACCTGTCATTCAGATCACTGCTGGATAGGACAAGTATTCACATGCTTAACGGCACTCACATAATGCGGGATCTCACTCAGAGATCAGGTCTGCAAAAAGCTCGATAAATTCACTTTGCTTTTCTCCAAATGCAGCAGATTTACCAACTTGTTTTCTCACACTATCTCAATTCTGACAGGAAAAGGCTGCTTGAAATCATCGCATATTATTTTAATATTTGAGATGTTATCTCAGAAATGTTCATGTCCTGCTGGTGGAAAAAAAAGATCTGAGCTCAAGATAAGAACATAACTTCAGCATGTGTTTCGGTTACAGGCGGGTTAACTTGATCGTGACCTCTTTAGAAAGTGACTCATTTTGTTCACAGACCAGACACACCTGCTCTGTAGGTGTTTCAAACAAAAACAGGTGTTTGCAAGAGGAATTTAAAGAAGAAAAAACACCAATGATAGAATCAAGTCCATTATGTGACGAGTAACTAATCTGGCATTTCAGGTCACGGTGACATAGGCCTTAAGCACCTGCTCCGAGTGACTCACATGAATTAAAGAGCATCACAGTCAACTTACAAGAGAAACTTAAGGAATGACCTCATGCAGGACCACTGCAGTCTGGCTTGGCACGAACAATAGCCAGTCTGTGCTGGT
This sequence comes from Sebastes fasciatus, assembly GCF_043250625.1. NCBI lineage: Eukaryota > Metazoa > Chordata > Actinopteri > Perciformes > Sebastidae > Sebastes > Sebastes fasciatus. The sequence continues at coordinate 25,280,389 of NC_133805.1, forward strand.
CCATCCTACGTCTCTCTCTCTAGCGTGTCTGCGACCGTTGACCGCAGCTTGAGTCACATCCTTCCCTGCTCTCCTGTGTGTTTACGGAGCGCTGGCGCTCACTTGCCTATGATATCACGCCGCCCTGGGTATTAAGAGTCGCACTGTTTGAGAAGACCTCCAGGATGGGGTGGAAAAGAACCATCCAGGGTTTTCTACAACCACAAGCCTGATACAGGAAACCCCCTCCTCCGTCTTTCTCTCTGCACAGTTTTCCCCTCCGTTCAGCATTCCTCACTGCTCTGTGGGACAGGTGCCTGCAGATGACGCCATGACATCTCGCTGCGACGACTGCAGTGACATCACAAATAAACATGACGCAGATAGACGATGGAGCAGTTTTCTCTAAATAGACATTTAATGATTTAAAATGTGTGTGTGGTTACAGACAGGGAAAAAGGGGGATTTTCAACTGGTATTCAGTTCACCGTGCGACTTTAAACTTCATGTTTTCTGCAAAGCTGAATGTCAGAGGAGTCAAACTGATGAATAGCTCAACAGCCATGCAGGAGGGTATTGCTGTGGCACGTATCAATGGCATCACACGGAGGGGATAATACTAAAGAAAAAAGTAAGAGCTCTTCAATTTACAATTATCGAACACATAACACTGAAGTTCATTAACATGTAACAAATATATACAGATAATCAACAAATAGGAATTGTGGCAGAACAAAGCAGCTTTATATATATAAAAAAAAAAATATCCTACTCAGACTTACCGGAGAGTGTTAATTAACCTGCGTGGAGGTGATCACAGTAACTTTAAATGAGAACTGTAACATACTCTTTTTGACCCATTGTGATAGATTGTGTTCATCTCTGCACTACATGTGTTGCGTGTAAACATTACTCCTGCTTTCCTTGGCCTTGCTCACATTAAGAGCCTAACAGTAGTAGTTTTTACCTAACTGAAGTCTCCATCTAATATTTGCATTGATCAGAAATCAATATAACGTCAACAAAATAGAAAAAAACTAAACAAAAAAACAGTCCTCTGGTCTCATGACACCTGCCATTGATAGCGCATTAGCGGCTCCACTCCGCCCCCTCTGATTTCCACCTGCCTACTGCCGGCTGAGGCGCTGCCTACTGGGTCCGGAGCTGGTAATCTGAGGAGGAAATGGACAAGACTTAATCAAATGGACAAAAGAAAAAGAGAGAATCGCAGAGAAATCAAGTGGAGGCAGCTGATGCTTTCCACCCAGAATGAATGGAACACAAAGGAAATGAGAGGAGGATGTTTGGCAATTAGTGGCAACATTAGCAAAAAGACCAACATGTGCAACCTTCGTAATTTTCGGTATGAAGATCAGGGAAGCTCGACGAAAAAAAAAAGAAAAAGTTCACTTTCTCACATTTCGCAGGACGTTGCCACATTGCCTCATGTTCTAGACTGTATCCCCATTTCTTAGAACTGCATCAGTTCAAGGTTGGTTCCCACCACATTGCACTGCATTGCCCAATTGTTGCCTAAGAGCTGCACATATGGGCACTCTGCACAAGTGAACTCATGACCTACCTCCATTTTGGGTGATGTAGCGCACCCACGGCAGGGCCTGATATCCACTCTTCTCAATAATCTTCAGGTAACGCACCTGTCGAGGGAAAAACAAAGCTGAATGACTGGTGTGAACAAACAAAACGGACAGTTTATCCAACACTGAATTCTTTGATGTGAACAGTTTTTATGTTTGCACATCGTTGCAGATGATGATGTAAGTCGCTGGATTCCAGTGTAAGAAATAACACAACATAGTTCTTTTTTTAGAAGGTAAAACTACCTAATCCTTAATATTTTCCATCCATAGTCTTAATTTATCCTGTGCAGGGTCACAGGGCGGGCTGGCACCCATCCCAGCATGCACTGGGAGAGAGCCAGGATACACCTTGGACAGGTTGTCAGTTTATTACTGGGCAAACCAAAATTGAAATACATTCCCACATAGGAAACCCACGCGGACACAAGGGAAAATTTAAACAGCGTCTATAAAAAGGCCCCAGCCAACTGGTTTAAACTCAGGACTTCCAAACAAGCACTCAGTAACAACGTCCCACTTTCAAACTACTCATTATTAGCAGGTTTCAAGTATGTCATCATGTGGTCAAACTGGAAAAGTGACTAAATTAAGTACACTAACAACTTGACACTTGATTTTTGAGTGCACTCTTGAAGCACTCACTATTCTCCCACAAAGCAATGCATGAAGGACGTGGAGGTGGCAACCAAACAATATTAATAGTGTCAAAAAACATTTTGCTTTTGTTGCCCGTTCGCATGAAAAGGCGTATGAATGCCACGTTAACGCGCAAAAGGCATTTAGCGTGCAATACAAACACGTTTCTTGCTTTTGGCGTGTCATTTGCACGCCATGTAGTCCGTGATGAATGCAATTTATGCAATGTATATGGATTTGCGTGAATATGATACGCTCAGAGCTAGTGACGTGGAATAAAAAGCGAGAAAGACAAGACAAACACAAGACTTTCAACCAGGAGACAGGTGTTTTGTTTTGTAATTTACGTTAGTGACGTGTTTTCCGTATTTATGTTACGTTGTTTCCGTACATATTTTACTTAGTTCACGCACTTATTTTAAGCCCAACTATGGCGTTCTACCAAAGCTTAACTAAGTGGTTTGTTGCCTAAACCTAACTGCGGATGTTACCGTAGTTTTCTTGTGTGGCGTACAAATAACATGTGAAAAGGCTAAAATGCGTCCTAATGACACGTCTGTGTAATGTCGTGCTATTTATACACTTTCCCATGAGACTGGGTTGTTAATTTACATCCAACCGCGCACGTATTGTATCATTTCCTGTTAGTATAAAATGGTAAAGTATATTGATTCTTGCAAAAAAGTATACTGCAAAATGTTGCATATCATTTATAACTCATGATGCACTAAAAGGTGGAATTGTGACACAGCCACAGAAATTGTTTCTGATCATAGCTGCACTACTTCTGTGTCCATTATCACCTCCTTATAGCTCCATAGTTCTGCCGGAAGCATATTAGTGTCATGGCAAAGTTAGGATAGTTTGTGACATATCAAACACACACAGCATTATGCAGCACGAGAGGTTTGAGAAGTTTCTATGAATATTTTGATGCAGTATTTGGACTTGAGTCTCTGTTGTGCGAAACATCCTCTGCAAAGGAGCAAGCTACAAACTTTTTTAGATCCACCTTTTAAACCTACAGCAAGTATTTGATACTCAAAAGATACATTTTTTAGTGAAGTACACCTTTAAGTTTTTAGCGAGCTGCAAGTTGTAGTAAGAGTAGTGTTGCTGATGAGGAAGCAGTAGTAGTATGAGTCACACTGAGAAGAGGGAAGCAGATACAAAAAAAGCTTTCAAGGCACACAAAGTGAATTTACATAACTGTATTTTTCGAGGCCGGGGAGGAAAAAAAAAAAAAAAGTGCACATCAGCATAATCAAGATAACTTTCACAAGCCATTAACCGATATTTCACCAGCCCAGTGTTACCACAGAACTGAATTTCGAGAAGACGCTCTAAAAATACCCTGCCGTCCTGTCCAGCCCTGAACACAATGTTTTTTTCTCAGATAGGTGGGAAAAAAAACTGTTAAAACTTGTCTTGTTTATAAATGATGAACATTTATCTGAATCGCCTTTCTATCACAATTCAACCACAATGACTGAGAACTTGTACACACTCTGTGGTATATCATTTAATCTTGTGGTATCTGTCACTGCGCTACAAAAAAAAAATGAAACACATATCTTTCATGCCTCTGCAGTAAGAACTTTCACACAAACCTTTCTGCTAAAAAAAACAAAAACGGTTCTGTGCTCTCACACTTAGCAGGGATGAGAGCGAGGCCATTTTAAGGCTGACCCGACCCCTCTCTGGGAGATGTCGCCATGTCTCCACCATGCCCGTTCCCAGCTGAACGCCGGACAGACAGAGCAGGAATTTGTGGGTCGAGCGGCGGCGGGCCTCTGGTGAGGCCTCGGTACTGGCCGCCTTGTTATTACCTTCCACTACACAGTGAGGTCAGAGAGAGAGAGACAGAGAGAGAGAGAAAGAGAGAGAGCGCCGTGGCCACCAGACACATGACGACAAACACATAGACGCGGGATCACCGAGTCTGCCTGCGCAGCACTTCTCCCTGAACCCAGAAGCCAAACATGCAGTCGGCCTGACCGTGGGTACGCAGTCAGCAAAACGGCATCAAAAGCCATCCCCCGCAAAATATCATTATGGCTTGTAAGATGAGAAGAGGAAAGGAGGATGTTTGTTGTATCTCGTTTGGTAAGTACAGACTACGTGTGTGGTCTGGATCTATCAGGCTTTTGGTAGAAGCTAGGACCCAAAATGCATCTGCCAACTTGTTTGGGTTCCCTCAGCATCACCTAAAGATTTGGAAACGCAACAACACTTGTGCTGTTATTGCCACCCGGGCCAAAGTGTGGGGTTACTCCATTTCTAGTTAAATTTACAAGGTGCAGTTACGTGCATCACACACACTTCGCATGTGCTCTCCCCTACACTTAGTGGTAGAGTTAAGAGGAACTTTCTCATGCTTTGATATTTACATGTGTCTAATTAAGCTTCACAGCCTCTTTCTCACACGTAGAGAGCGGTGTTACTGGCTGCATTAGAGTCTGAGACCCAGTGCTGTTGCCCTGTAATAAGGGAAAGGTTACTGAGCTCACACAAGAGTTCGATGGGAATATGGCTCTTAATGGCTTCACTCTGAGATGGTGGGAGCACCACAGTGAGGCTTTAAGCTTTTGGCTTGACAGACAGTTGTACTGTGGAGGCTTACAACAACTTGGGAACTAGTGAACAACTAAAGCAACAATTCTAATATTTTAGATTGACACCTGTAAATCCTGAATGCCAGTGGAAAACATTATTTTCAATATCACTCTTAAAGTTTGACTCCATCTGCGTTCTTTTCCGTGTTTTTCAAATGGAAACGCCCACTCAGCCATGAGCAAAATGCAGTGATGTACATGTAGGTTAAGTAGGCTAATCAATAAAGTTATGATAATGTGAACGCTAGCACTAGTTTAGTCAACGCTAGCAAGTTTGGAAATAAGTGAAAGGGATAGTTTGGATTTTTTTTAAATGGGCTTGTAAGTATATTCCTGTGTTCTGCGAGGTAACATTACTGTTTTTGCCAATGGAATCTGGTGGCTTTGAAGAGAGCGACATTACGGCTTCAGTTCCCCATCGGAAAGTATGTTTAAAAAAAAAGAAGAAAAAAAAGAATCCCCAGGGTGCACTGCGGTTTTCAGAACTGGACCTTTAAAGGTCGCTTCCTTCCAGGAAGTTACAAATCTAACAGAAGAAAAATCATTCTTGACATTTCGCCTGTTTATTGTGGACTTTCATAGGTTTCATCAGATTTTTTAAAACTTAGTTTAGCTCCAGATGTCCTGCTGAACCGAATGATGTAAATGAATACCTCAACAGATCCGATGACTGGTGTGCTCTTTTGTTTTAAGACTTGCTCAATCAATCAGTTGAGATGTCCATTAATGGTTAAAGGAAGAATGAGTAGGATTTTCTTAAAAAGCATGTTCATATTGCATATCTGCAGAGTCCCTGTCCTCTGCCTGGATTTCCTTATTTTGCTGTGTTTGGGATGTTTCTGAGCTTCAACCTCTATAAAAACGTAGTGACCTGGTGCCAGTTCGTAAGCACGCATCCTAGAGGAAGCCACAGAAATGGCGAACACAGCACCAAAAACCCCCCCGCAAATATAACAAGGTGAAATGACAAGTGGACAAACCTGCTGCGAGCACCGTAACCCTCGTTGAGACGGGGAGGAGGGGCCAACTTTGAATGTTGTGTTTACAGACTGCAACTGACAAATCCTACTCATTGTGCCTTTAAGGTAATTTTGCTCCTTGGAATACAAAGTTTTCTGATCATAAACTGTTTTTTTAAGACATTGACCTTTCACTCCGAACACTGAAGTCAGTAACACTTCTGCCCAAAGGGTGTGTCCAGATTGAAGTGAACAGGAAATACTTAAATACTCTAATACTTCTTGTGTTTGAATACAAACCAGCAATAGTTTGAAGAAAACCACAAAAAGAGGATCCATCAACCAAACTGATGAGCAGGACGAAACTAGTTCTACAAAGACAGCACTGCGTATATATATATTTGTTGTTTTATACTACATTTAATTCAATTTTTATTTCATGTATTCATCTTTAAAAAACGTTTCATGCTTATGTTGTATGTAAAATGTTTTATACACATTGCTATTGTCCATAAAAAGTGGTGTGGATTGTTGAAAGTGCACTTTTACTGTAAATATAACACATTTTTACCATTAATGCACGTCTCTATCATTTCATAGAGGCTCATAATTAAAAAGCTATGTGGTCCGTTGAGGAAAAAAAAGGTTTTCAGTTGTTAGTGCCCAAAGGAACTTATGCAAAAAAATATTTTCTGGGTGGAACCATAAAAGAAAAAAAAAAACTTTGACTCTCATTTTTAGAAATAACATTCAAATTAAAAAATATTTTTTTTTTTTTTTACCAAGGACTAATGTAACATAGGAAAAGGCTCTATCTCACAAATATGCAAACCAACTCGACACCTGCCCGCCGCTGCACTGTAACTTAACGCACTTGCTTTTATTCGAGCATCTGCTCATTTATGGATTGGCAAAGATTTGAAAGGAAGGAAGGAAAAGCAGATTACTTCTTTCAGCTGCCTAATTAACCTTGGAAAAGCAAGGATTCTTGCACTGCCAAAACCACCCATATTAAAAGTATCGCATATTTCAATTATCTTGGGTTCAAGCTTCTTGTTTCCGAGTGGGCTGCTTAATGTCCGTACAACATAATAAGGTTTTATTAACTATCATAGGAAATGTGGAGAAGCTGGAAAATATGACCTCTTGGCTCTTTTAATGAGAGTTATACAGAACGCAGTGTGAGAAGTTAAGAAGTAAATAAAGACGTGTTAGAAGGAGAGAATCAGCTGAGAAGAAGAGAGTTGATCAAAGAACTTCATGTTAACAATACGCTGGTTGTTATTAAAGTAAGTTTTGATATAGGAAGTTTATATGCAATTTGAATGCTTATACACCGTTATAAGAATTCATTAATGCTTAATAATGAAGCTACTCTACAAAGAATAAGTAACAAACACTTATTGTTATTACTCTGCTCTATGCACCGTCCATCGCCGCTTTAAAGTCTTTTCATTTGAATAAACTTCTTGTTATTTAAGGCATTGATAACTTGTCCTATGTCCCTACAAAACTAGCATTTAAATGAATCCACCAGCATTTCACAACTTCTGGTTTAATCATCAGTAGAAATTCAAGAGTTCTTGCTTTAGATAAGGAAGCACAATGTCAGATGAGATCTGGTTAATGCAACACTGAGGTGGAATTGTGTAAATGTACCTGTGGTGAACTCTGTTTTTTCCTTTTTCCGGCAATAATATGATATTTTCAAATGGAGTTTGTCAAGTTGCCATCGTTTCCTCACATCAAGACATGGGGAAACTTAATTTTGTGTTGCTGTGGGGCTACACGTATAATCACAGGACAACTGTGATTATACAGCACATCTGTGTAAGTCTGTGGTCAGCGAGAGTTTTCATTCAAACATGACGGAAAAACATGAGCTTCTCTCCCAGTTTCATGGGAATCACAGTCAAATCCCAATGAATCTGCTTACTTGTAACTAAGAATAAAATGTTCTCTTTATCACTGTGATTAATATGAAGGCAGAAAGGGCCAAGTCCAAGCTGATGAGCAGTTGCTCTGTGGTTTGTTCAACAGTAGAAATGTTCTCTACCTTAAAGGGAGTTTAATAGAGTTCAACAGTGCTCCCTTACTGCCCCCTCTGGCCAAACACAGGACACATATGAATTGTTTAAATTCCTGCTCTGGAGAGAGAGAGAGAGAGAGTTCATATGAGAGACACTGCTATGGCCATAAATTCTAAATCCAGGATGACAGGGAAACAACAGAGGACCGCAAGATATGTGGACTATGCATGCATGTACACTGTGCGATAATCAAACAGCAGATGCAGATAAACTGCAGCATTTGTTTGCAACCTGCTCCCAGATGGTTCACTAAATAGGAATGATAAACAAATTGGTTGGAACTGTAAACACATTTAGGACATTTTCCTGTCATAAACACTTTAATTCTTTTATTAAAATGTCTTATCAACTCTCTAAGGGGAATTGAGTTTCATCTTATTTTACCTCTACACACATGCTGCTGCAAGTAGGTTAAACAAATTACTTGTGGAATCATTTGCAAATACTGTTTGACAGAGGTCGTGTGTGTGTGTGTGCACAAGATGTACCTGGATGCCTGAGGTGGTGAAGTACGGGATCTCAAACTTGACACTAATTGGTGGCTTCCCCTCCTTGTCTTCAGCCTCTACACTCGGCAGGCCGAAGTGGGCGCGCATCAAATACTCCTTTCCACCCTGTGAGAAGTCACAACACAAACTCTATAGTACAAGACTTAAACTCTGGAAACTTTGTGTGTTAAACCCTAAAAGGGACGACTTGATAACACAAAACTGACATTTTCCCCACCATGACAAGAAACAGGTGCAAAACAGAAGCAAACCCCAACCCAAAATCTTCAGGTATTACTGTACTTACAGTAAAACCCCTAACATAAGATCACTTTGCAACCATCTATATGATACTCATGAGTCATGATTTCTGCTCACAGGGAACGACTTGATTGACCAGACGATCTCGCTGTTCTCGGGCACCCACTTCACGCTGCCCACTGTGGTCTTGAATTTGGGTGAGTCAGCGTCTGTTGGCACAGGAATGTGGATCTCCACGTTGTTGGCTGTGGAACGCCTTTTGAACTGACTCTTCGCCTGAGACGAGAAACAAGCAGATCAAGTTTAACACGACGTCCCGCCTGAACAGGGTATCAAACCAGGGCTTAGTGGTTGTATTAAATAGAGTTTGCTACGATGAAAACTAGATACATAAGTGCCTGAAAATCAAAAAATGCAGCTTGAACTGCATTACCATCAACTCATATTTCTTTTATGAATAAACTACAGAGGATGCTGCTATACTGTAAATGACACAAGTGCAAAAGTGACCAACCTTGATCATGTACTCGATGCGACTGTGGGAGTGCTTCTCGATGACAGACTCAATCCAGATTAAGGGCTTCACCTGAGACATAAACAACACACATATTTTATAGGGCTGTCAAAGTTCACACAATAATAACGCGTTAACACAAATTTGTTTTAACGCCACTAATTTCTTTAACGCATTAATGCAACTTATGATTTTTACCTTGTAGCGGGCTCAGTTTTTTAAAGTGAAGATACTGACATCATATGAAACTACAAAAACCTAAAGAATCCATTGGTACCAACCATGTCATGCTAGCTTGTCGGGAAGGAGGTTACAGAACGCTCCAACATTTTGGCGAGGAAAAACGATCATGGCCATTTTCAAAGGGGTCCCTTGACCTTTGACATCAAGATATGTGAATGAACATGGGTTCTATGGGTACCCACGAGTCTCCCCTTTACAGACATGCCCACTTTATGATAATCACATGCAGTTTGGGGCAAGTCATAGTCTGTTGTTACCTGTTGGGCTTGAGTTTGCCATGTTATGATTTGATGCATTTAAGCTAAATGCAGTACCTGTGATGGTTTCTGGACAATATTTGTCATTGTTTTGTGTTGGTAATTGATTTCCAATAATAAATATATACATACCTTTGCATAAAGCAAGCACATTTGCCCACTCCCATGTTGATAAAAGTATTAAATACTTGACAAATCTCCCTTTAAGGTATATTTTGAACAGATAAGAAATTTGCGATTAATCGCACTTAATCATGGACAATCATGTGATTAATCACGATTAAATATTTTAATCGACTGTCAGCCCTCATATTTTACCCAATATCAAATTTAAACAGGCTTTACCACACTGAGCATACATGTCAGTTTAAATACCGTATGACACAGTCACCACCTGGTGGACTGCAGATATAACTATAACAAGAACCAACATAAAATATTTAAGAAAAGGACATACATTTGCTGGCATACATACATTTACATTAATACCAACAAAAACAACAAATAGTCACATACTCAAACTTGCATTGTGTGGAATCAGTGTTGTGTGCTCTCTCAGTGCTGTAGAGGAAATCTAGGGGAAGACACAGATTGCGCAAAACTGGGGGGGGGGGATTTGACACCCTGTGTGTAACACGTTTCTTAGTGTATCCACCTAAAACATGTATACAGTATGTAGCCCGGACTATACGGATATTGATCTCAATATATCAGATCAGAAGATAATGAGGCACTAAATGTTTTAACGTTAATCTTGATCCTTTAAATTTGTCTCTTTTATAATTGTGACCAAGATACATACTGAGTGGGAATGTTACAGTTTACTTAATGAAGAAATATGTAACTTTTAACTATATTTTTTTGTGCTAATTTTTTCACCCCAAAAAAGGGATGGGATTAGGGAAACAGGAGATATGACAGGTATGAGTAAGAGTAATATGCATGTATATGTACATAAGCAGGCACTACATGTTTAAATGTGGTCAGTCACTTAACGCAACGTTTCTTGGGTAGAGACTTTCCTGGTTTCTAGAGACCTCTGCTCCACTGTACTACTTCCCTTCCCACAAGCTTACTGGCAATTCTATTGTGAAACATGTATTGAGAATTTGATGCCACGTATAGTTTTCTTGCTTCTTGCTTGCCTATAGCCTCCCCCTTTTCACATGTTTTTGGCCTGACTGATGATGAAACCTCATTTCAGCAACAGCTGGTTTGGTTTGGCCGAGATCCCATCGCTTTGAGTTTTTCCAGGTTAGGAGTTCTGTGTTTAAATATTTACCTAGCTTACTGACTGTGCCTTCCAGAAAGCTTATTGTAAACATCTTTGCTTAGTATAAGGATCATCTCTAGGATTTGCAGTTTTGTAAATATTAACCAGAAACCAGGGGGAGGCTGGCTGTCAGGAGTACCGGGAGTTATTCTGCTTTACAGCGTGAACATTAAAAAAGTGAAACATGGAATAACGCATGTTCACGAATCATGATCATAGTTCATCTACTGTAGTGTATGGTCACGAGTCACCTGCTTTTACCTCAGTTTATGTAACACACTGTTGAATTGATGGTGTAGCGGTTAAAGTAGAAATTCTGCTATATTTCAACCCGGTGTATTTCCTATAAATGTGGCAATTGTGACTCTATGGGTCGCGCTAAAGCTGCATTCACACCAAACCAGACATTGCGGCGAAAACGTCAGTCCTCCTGTTCATTTGAAGGTGGATAGTGCATTTGGGCTGCGGCGGTGCAGGGGATGCCGAAAAGGGTGTAGGAAAATATCAATACAGTATTTTATTGCGAAAAAACTATTGATTTTTAATTAATAGTTTACATGCAAAGATTAACTCAGTCATTACTTTATTTCAATAGCAAAGATATGTGCCCTCTCAAAGTAGTGCTATGGTGCTGGATGTTACAGGGACTGTGATAAATGCAAATGCAGATCCCACTGTTCTTTTCATGTAGTAAAAATATTTATTTTAATTGCTGTTTGGAGTCAAGATTCCAGGGTCATTAAAGCACTTGTAACACTGTCTTTTGAAAAAAAAAAAGACGGCATCGGATCTACAGTACTCACGTGAGTGTTGAGGCGGTAGGACATGAGCTCAAACTCTCCATCGGGAGGAATGAAGGAGATGGTGCGGTCGTTCTCAAAGCGAGACAGACGGACACACTGGTGGAACTTCACATCTTCCAGCTCTACTGATTTACTCTTTCCTCCTCCAGGAAAAAACAAGAGGTGATATTCAAATTAGCAAAAATACAAGAGGAGGGTACCTGCACTGCATGAAGTGGCATGAAAATCAGGCCTGGGTGAAATTGCATTTGCGTATAACTTTATGGGTTTTTCCGATAAGGTGACAGATATGATGTATGACAATGAGTGCCAGGAAGAATCGGCAGATTTTCTCTCTTGTATACTTTGAAAAGGTAATTTATTATCAGTATATCGTCAGGCAGGCAGCTCAAATCATGTATAACACAACTTGACCGAAGTCTGTTGTAAGAGAGAACTCACTTCCAGTATTTTCAAACAGAACCTTGTCGTTAAGGCCCAGCCGCAACTCAGGCATCCCAGACAGGAAGACACGCATCTTAATGGAGCCAACGATCTCACTACGTAGAACATTACCATTGGCACTAACCTGGCAAATAGAGGGATTACAAGTGTCACAGAGAACCCTATCAAAGAGAGCACTCGCGGAACATACAGTAAGATCAGCTAGCTAATGTTGTGACGCACAGAGGGAGGAAGTTTACAAGCACTGTGACCGGCATTCCTTAAGCAACACAGCGCGTCTAAAACAAGGAGTTCCTACCAGGAGGTTGACTGACTCAATGACGTCCAGGAAGACCTCATTCTTCCTGTACTTGATGCCCTCTGACCTCCAGGAGACAGCGTTGGTGACTGTGGCGGGGGGTCGCGGGGCGCCGGTGTCGAGCTTGTGCCCCTCCTGGGTTATGTATCTGAGAGACAAAAAAATGTAAACACTGAGGTAAAAAAGGGAAATGAGGAAAACAACTGTCTGTGGGGGTGAGTTCCCAGAAAGCATCAAAGAAGAACTCTCATGGTTATTAAGGGAGTACCACCTGACTGTCTGTACTCAGAACACTCGGGGGAAATCCAGAGTTAGTTTGCTACATGTCTGCAACAACCACAGTACCGTCACGTCATGTTGAGTTTAAAAAGGTCATTTAAAGTACTTCATGGTGAGGTCAGTAAGCTCCCTTTGACTTGCAGATAGTTAGAAATGACAGAATAATACCACAAAGCTGAAATAAAAATCTCTAAAACCTGATTTATTTATTTATTCCTGATTTAACGGCTACCCAACTATCAATGTATAAAAACTTAACATCAAATAGCTGGTTTAACACGGTGTGCTACTCTGATTGGTGAAAACAGGAGGAAATGTCATCATGCAAATGCGTGCTTAAATAAATAGTTGATCAAGTTGATTATCAGGTAAAACTAGAAATAACCGCCTCGCGGTTGTATACCTCCGCCAACCAGTCAAGTTGCAGTTTACATCCATGTCTGTCCAAAATGTCATCATTTCATCCTATCAGACAGTTCTGTAAAATTGGCATTAGTACATGAATTCTTGAGTAACGGCCAAAAACTTGTCTTGTGAGGTCACAGTGGCCTTGACCACCAAATTCTAATCAGTTCATCCTTGAGTCCAAGTGTGACGCTTGTGCCAGATTTGAAAAAAATTCCCTCCATGCGTTCCTGAGATATCGCGTTCACAAGAATGATCCAGACAACCCGAAAACATAAAGCCTCTGACCACAGATGTCGTGGAGGCATAAAAACACCAAACATTAAAGCTTCTCAACTGTTTTCTGATTCATATAATTGTTAACAGCATAAATTTTGTTTTTTTGATTGCTCTTCAGACATCAATTTGGACTCTGGGATAGACTGATGAACATTTGTCATGTTTTTGGCATTTTATAGACAAAAACAACAATCAAAAAGATTGATCAATAATGGCAGCATTCATTAGTTGCATCTCTAATGAATGTACATAAAGTTAATTGCAGTGAGACTATGGCAAAGAGGATACTCACTCCTGCAGAATTTTGCTGTCGGTGGTCTGAGGATAGCCAAAGTCCATCAGCTCATCCATCAGCTCGTATATGATGACAAAGTTATCTCTGATGCTCTCCTCCTCCAATTCTTTGAAATACTCTGAAAACACCTGAAGAACACAAATGCTGTTTTATAATCCTGTTTGTTCCATCACCGTGAATATAAAGTATCTGGCTTTGTTAGTGTTGTTTATTATCGAATACTGCTGCAGATAGTTAAAAGCATGCAATCCTACCTGGACAATTTTGTACAAGAAGGAGAAGACCAGCGAGACGCTAGCGTTTTTCTTGGATGTTGCAACCACTGATGTGATGTGTGTTAAGAAGTTTAGCTACAAGAGTTGAAAATCCAAACAGCACAAACATCATAAAACCAAGTGTTGACAAGTTGTTTGGGTACAAATAGCATGCAGTGAGCAATAAGGATACAGTAGAGGTTATTGTGTTTGATCCACATGAAACGGACTCCTCCATGGGCCAGGATCGGAGAGAGGGTCCCCTCCTCCTCTTTGTCCATCAGAAGGGTCATGAAATGCTCAATCTCTGACATGTCCACATCTCCCCGGTAATTTCGGCACACCAGGACCTGAAATGTACAGATAGTATTTATGCAGCTTGCAATATCAACATTACTGAATGTTAGCGCAGTATTGCTGGTAATGTTGACAGCCTGAGGAATATCATGGATATATAGTAATGAAATAGTTATCAAAATGTTGGTGGTCAGTTACCAATGGGTAAAATGATCAATATAGTCAAAATCAAATATATTGTCATTTGTTTATTTATTATGTTTTTTTATGTTTGTTTATTATTATTTTATTTATTCTTCCAATGAGCATTAGATCAGCAGACTCTGTCACGACTTTTAAATCCCGTCTTTTAATCCACTTTTATAGAATGGTTTTTCCAATCAGCTGAATTATAGTCTTTTGTATGCTTGTGTGCTGATGTGTATATATGTGCATATGTAACTGTATGAATATGTATATGCTTGTTTCTTTATTTTCACATTCTATTGTTTTTTTATTTAATTATTTATGTTTCATTGTATTCTGTTGTATATGATGGGAATTTCCTGGGAAAGCACTTTGTGCTTTGGGCTTGAAAAGTGCTCTACAAATAAAACTATTATTATTATTTATTTATACTTTCTTTAATCTTTAGTCATCCATTATGAGATGATATATTATGTGTTCAAACTAAATTAGATGCTAAATCAGACATTTAAATCTCCAGGCAAACACATTTACACTATTGTTTGAAACACTTTATAGTAAAAAATCCACTCTTCAATTCGGCATACAAACAAGTAGCTACTTTGTCTATGATGCACCTGTTTTTACTCCACTAAAACAAAGCTGTAAACACAACAACAACCAGATGTTGAACTTCATTCTTCACAGAATTAAATGCATCTTGATTAACTTTTAAGCCGAATTTACCAGAAGACACTCCCAGTTGAAAACATGTCTGTATGTATATCAAACAATGTATATAACACCCTGCATATGAGCAAAAAGGTGTAAAACTGTGGAAATGTGAAGGCAGTTTGGTCCACATTGACATTCTGCTGCTAACAGCTGGTGTTTGTTTTCTTCTCGCTACGTGGCCTAATATGGTTCAGGTTAAACCATCACAGGACACCGATCCCCTTTATTTAAGAGCACTTTACTGGCTCACATTAAAGGACAAACCCGTAACAAAGCATATGAACCTGCATCAGCCACCCTGCTGCAGATTAAACCACATCATCATAATCTGACAGCCAAGAATGTGTTAGCATGGCTGCTAGCTCGGTTGCTAACGTCAGGTAGCTTATCAACCTAGCAGGCTGTTCCGTTATCTTACCTTTCCTTTTAAATCCAACACATACACCGCACTAGCAGACATCTCGAACTACTCTATAGTTCAGCTCCTCTTCAGCAGCTTATTGGTGATGTTTGATAATAACTACTTCAAGGATAAAACCAAAAGAACAGACTTTCATTCATAATACTGAAAAGAGCCAAACCACCAGCCACCCTTCCCTGTTTGTCACACTGTCCGTGAGTCTGAGGAGCGCCCCCTGTGGGCCGGGAGGAGGTACTGCTCCACAGGAGGGAGGACCAGGTAACTGGGTTTTAACATACAAACTGGTATTAATTGTGAATAGATGGGGTTAAGGTCACTTCAAAAATAAATAAAAATACAATGAATACTAAGTGTTTTTGCTTGTAAAAAATCTGTGAAAAGTGAAAATGAAAATTTGCTTGCCAAGATTTCTTGAAATAAGATGTAATAAAAAGAGATCTTGAAATTAGCTGGGATATTGTTTTTGCTATATTTCACTAGTATTCAGGAAATGTTGTGTGTCATAATAAGCTTGTAATGCTCAAAAGTAAAAAATGTTCACTTAACTATTCACGATGCATTGTCTAGATCAGGGGTCAGCAACCTTTACTATCAAAAGAAAGGTTAGGCAAAAACAACAAAAAAAAATCTGTCTTGAGCTGCAAAACATTTGAGCATTGTGATGAAGGTAACACAGTTTATAGTCTAAGTATATAGTATATAAGTCTAATGCAGTGAGGGCCCAAGTGCAAATGTACTACGGAGTATTAGGGTCACATTGAGGGAAAAAACATCTGAGATTACGAGAATAAAATCATGATATTACGAGAAAAAACATGTAATATTACGAGAATAAAGTCATAACTTTACGAGAAGAGAAGTCGTAACGTTACGAGAAAAAAAGTTGTGATATTACGAGAATAGAGTCATAACTTTACAAGAAAAAAGTCTTAATATAACAAGAATAAAGTCATAATATTACGAGAAAAAAGAAAATAACACGTAAAATTACTACTTTCTAATATTATGACCTTATTCTCATAATACTACGATTTTTTTTTCGTAAACATGTGACTTTATTCTCAAAATCTCAGATTTATTTTTTTTCCTCAATGTGGCCCTAATACTCCTTCATACCATAGACCTACAACAATGATAAATAAAAATGAAAATGTAAACAAAAAACAGTTATTCATTTATTTCCGGAGCCGCAGGTTGCAGACCCCTGGGCTAGGGTGACCAAGTGTCCCACTTTACGAGGGACTGCACAGAGTTTTTATCCCTTGTCCTACATCCCACATATTGAGACGATGTCCCACATTTTCATTGGCTTTAGTTTTCAAAAGCCAAACTACTGCAGGACAGATGCTTTTCTAAAATCTTTTATCCAATGGCTGTGAAGAAAGCAGGGAAGGCTGTGTTTGCTGTGAAACACAGGTGGGTCAAGTGCAGGTTAATCTGTCACCGTCTTTGCTACGCTATGCCCAACGGAGAAAATTAGGAGTCACCGCAAAGTCACAATCTCTTATGCAGATTTATGCGGGATATGATGGAAACTACCACAAAGAAAAGGAAAAATAGCTACAACAAAGACTGTGAAACTACTTTTAAGTATTTATAAGCCGGTGGAAGGCGAATCTCTGAGATTTTTGTGAAATTTGCAAGTTATTTTTCAATTTCACACGGGGGAATTCGACATGAAGCGACACGTGAGTCTCACAAGAAACATGGCTCAAAAAGAGATGTGATGATCTCTGGATGCATTCGGGCAAAGCATAGAGATGTTACAAAATAAGGGGCAGAATAGAAATGTTTATTATTTAAGTTAGATAGACATTATATCAAAATAGTAGACTACCTCTCAGCCTTGGTAACGTGTCCCACATTGTCCCACACTCTTTGTCCCACATTTGGTTTGTTGGGATCTGGTCGCCCTAGATGGGGTAAATGGCTGATATTTTGATATATAGGCATAACATCTAACAAATAAATAAAAAGTTTTGTCTTATTGACCGTGCGCATCAGGTTGACTCATGTGAATGTTAAAATAATCTTTGTCCTGTGTGGTAACCCAAAGTGTTTCCCTGCTTATAAACCTGTGCAACATGGTCATTGATGGATGCAACATGTCACCTGTTGTCCTGACAACAGCCCAGACAGAAACTACATACTCGTTCCCATAATTTAGTAATGGTAAATGGACTTGTATTTATATAGCACCTTTCTAGTCTTCTGACCACTCAAAGTGCTTTACACTACATGTCAGCATTCACCCATTCACACACACATTCACACACTGATGACAGAGGCTGCCATGCAAGGTCCCAACCTGCCCATCAGGATCTAATCTAAATACTCATTCACACACTTTCGGGAGCAATTTGGAGTTCAGTATCTTGCTCAAGGACACTTTGATATGTGACTGGTGGAGCCGGCGATTGAACCACCGGCCTCTCGATTGCTGGGCGACCCGCTCTACCTCTGAGCCACTGCCGCTCCTTTAATCTCATCCCATTTCTGCAGACATGGAATGAGGTTCTTGATCTAAATGTCCGTATTCAGTTTCACATTTATGATATTGCTACTAACAATATTATTGTCTTTTAAATTGTGTTTATTCCATCTTTTGTAATAAAGTATGTGTAGTAGTTTTTTGTTAGATAATTTGTGAATGATCTGCATGGCAAAATGCAATGTTCATTTATTCTGACAGTTTTAGAATAATGTACAAATCAGAAATAGACACAATTTGACCACTATAAATCTTGAGTTTGTATTTCATCCATGCAAACAGGCTTAAAAGCTTCAAATGTTTCCGAGTAATGTTTCATGGGGGGCCCAGAGTTATAAAAAGGGGGGGTGTGGCGAGGCTAAATATTGGTGATGCATGGTCCTGCACTGGCCTGCAGGGGGCTTGAAAATATTTTTTATCAACAAAAGGGGTGCCCTGCAGAAAAGGTTTGGGAACCACTGTGTCACATTAACTTCATTCTGTCATCAACCTTGATTTCATCCTGTAGCTCCCTCTACTGGATAAATGGCTGATCGGCACTAGCCAACCAGTTTTCAGATAAAAGTGCTCTTGCCTCAATATGATCACCACAAGATAGCACCATTTCCAACTGTTAGGATCAAACTGCAATGCAAACTGTTGCCACATATATAAGATAAGATTTTCATTAATTGGAACTAAACAGCAAACCCCAGGCCATGAAAAACAGCCACAGACCACAAGAACACAAAACTCTTTTACACAGATTTAATGAAAATAATTCAGGCACTTCATGTGTAAAATGTGTCTCAGAGGAGGAGACATTAGTACAGTGTAGGTGGAAGTAGGTGATACATCTGATATTGTGTCTGTAACATTACCTCTCTGCTGACGTCTTTGTACCTTGGGTCTCTTTCCTAATGATGTGAAACTATCAAAATCTGAGGCAAGTCTTTGTATCCTACAGGCAAAAATATTTTATTACTCTTCAATGGAAAAAATCTGAAGCACCAACTATTAATCAATGGCAGAATAGCATCTCAAGCTGTCTGCATGGAAAAACTGACGTATGCTACTCAAGGCCACAAACACGCTTTATGTACTACCTGGAAAACCAAGTTACCCAACCAACTCTGTACTTTCTGTAGAAGTCACAGTCTTTCTAATTATTATTGTTATTATTATTACTATTTCTAACAATTCTATCATTTTTATTATTCTTAATGGTCTCTGTTTTTAATTTCACTTATATATTTTAGCATCTACTGTCCTTTTATTGTCTAATTTATTGTCTATCTGCCCTTGTTTGAATGTGTTGCATTATATGTTCTTTTGTAAAGCACTTTGAGCTACATCTCTTGTATGAAAAGTGCTCTATAAATAAAGTTATTATTATTGTTATTATTATTATTATTATTATTATTATTATTATTAATAATAATAATAATAATAATAATAATAATAA
Source organism: Sebastes fasciatus (assembly GCF_043250625.1). Classification (NCBI taxonomy): domain Eukaryota; kingdom Metazoa; phylum Chordata; class Actinopteri; order Perciformes; family Sebastidae; genus Sebastes; species Sebastes fasciatus. The sequence goes on from NC_133805.1 coordinate 25,299,915, forward strand.
TAATAAGAAAAAGAAGAACAAGAAGAAGAAGAAGAAGAAGAAGAAATGTAGCTTATGCATGACAGAATTATGAACTAATGAACAGGATACATAGTGCTTTTTTGTTGATATTTGTTTGTTGTTTTTTTTCTTAGTGTTTTCCGTGTGTATATCAATTAATGCTGTACCGAATACCATTTTTTGGGCTTCAAAGCTTTGGGCTATTTTACATATATACTGGAAAAACAAAGTTCGGAAACTTGTGTTTGGTGGATTATTTCTCTGTTGTTACAATGCTAATTGGCATTGTATTTTACATCGTTGGAAAGCCTGTTTATTTACCTTCGCAATGATGTCCAACTTGTAAGGATCATGCTTTTGTGGGATGAGCAGCACAGCTGATTATGTGGGTAGCACCCAAGAAAAATTTGCCAAAATGCTCCGTCAATGGTAAACAGTGTATTCTCATAAGGCTATCAGGAAGCCTGCAATGACTGCCCTTCACTGTCAGGCCCGTTTGCGCTGGTGTCGACAACACAGACAATGGAACCTGAACATGTGGGGGAATGTCATGTTCAGTGATGAGTCCAGGTTCTGTCTGCCAAAGTTGGATGGCAGGGTCAAAGTATGGAGACGACGCGGAGAACGCTATGCTGATTGTTGCGCCGATGGAGTAACAGCTTTTGGTGGGGGCAGTGTCATGGTGTGGGGGAGGGGAGGGGGGGGGCGCGGCGTCTCCCTCACTGGTAAAACAAGACTTGTCATCATTGAAGGCCATCTCAATGCAGTGAGATATCTGGATGAGATTCTGCAGCCAGTGGCGATCCCATATCTCCACAATCTGGGACCTAACTTCATCCTCCAAGATGACAACGCTCGCCCCCACAGAGCCAGGGTTATCACAGACTACCTCCACAATGTGGGAGTAGAGAGAATAGAACGGCCTGCCAAGAGTCCAGACCTCCACCCAATTCAACACTTGTGGGATCAGCTTGGGCGTGCTGTACGTGTTAGAGTGACCCACACAACTACACTGGCTGACCTGCAATGAAACCTGGTTGAGGAATGGAACGCCATCCCACAGCAACGTGTGACCAGGTTGGTGACCAGCATGAGGAGGAGGTGCCAGGCTGTTGTGGCGGCGTATGGATCTTCCACCCGCTACTGAGGCTCCTGACATATTGTATTAAATGAATAAAGTGTAAAATTGCCAATATGTCTTGTTTGTTCCTTGTTACTGATAGAGAGTTCAATCATCCAATCCACCAAACAACTCAAAACAAGAGTCAGTACCAACAGGAGAATACACTGTTTACCATTGATGGAGCATTTTGGCAAATTTTTCTTGGGCGCTACCCACATAATCAGCTATGCTGCTCATCCCACAAATGCATGATCCTTACAAGTTGGACATCATTGTGAAGGTAAATAAACAGGCTTTCCAACGATGTAAAATACAATGCCATTTAGCATTGTAACAACAGAGAAATAGTCCATCAAACACAAGTTTCCGAACTTTGTTTTTCCAGTTTATATACACAAAAGTACATCATCAAGCATGTCCACATACATTTGGCCATCTAGTTGTGTGGTTGGGTGGTGAATCTTGCATAATCAGCCACTCATTATGTATTTCCATTGCAATGGTGCTAATAACCTCACTAAATGAACTCAGATTATCATTCAACTGCAAACTGAATTTGTGCAAATGTTCACCGTCACAACTGCTGACCCAGGTCCTATAACTTCATACTTAAACTTAAATGAACCCGATCATCTCACAGACTATAACTGCAACTCTTAAATGGCAGCCAAGCAGCAAATATTGCCTTCATCCGAGGCGAAAAGATTCTTGAAACACAAGTAGAAGCATTGCTGCCTCATATATCTAAAAATATAGCACTTCGTACGTCAGTGTATTATAATACACAAAGCTACTGGAGTAATCATTGAGGTAGTGCAGGCTTAACATTAAAATAACTTAGGTCTAAAGACCTGCTCAAGTAAACTAACCCAAACAGCAGGTGCTTTTCACCTCTGTGTGTCAAAGAGATAAAGAAGAGAAGGGATGAAGATGTGTGAATGATCAGCTGGGTCCTTTTGGGAGAAAACAGTGTGAAAATTCTGCAGTGACATTTGATACAGTTAAATATAGAAGCAACTGAAGCAGAGACAGTAAAAATGACCATCTGAGTTTTTTTTCTCCAAGAACACCCCCCCCCACCACCCTCTTGGCGTGAAAGGCCTTTCAGCACCAGGCTTGTGCGAGACAACTGTGCCTCATATGAGTGACAGATCTGATCCCTTTGGCTGGTAAGATGGAGTCTAGACATTGTTAGAAGTCATAGATACAACTGGACTGAGTTACACAGCCAAAAATAACAGGTTGCCACTTCCCTCAGGCACTTCCATACACTACACACAGTGTTTGTGTTTGGGGCTGTAGGTGGGGATCTACGCATCGGATGTCGTTGCGTAGTTAGTAAGACATGTTTGTGCAGAAGTTGCAGGACTGACGTGTTTACTTTTGTTGCGGAAAGGGCTTGTCTACACTATGAGTCAGTGCGTCACGCAGGTGTTACACACTTGATAAGTGTGCAGGTGTTGCCACAGAAAATTTGAGGAATATTATAGACGTTCATTATTAGACTGTAATAAATGTGTTTTGATCATACAGTGGCAACATTTAACCTAGAACTGTAATGTCCACATATCCCTTGCATGACATCAAGCACTTAAGGCTCCTAAAACTGTTTGTATTCTTCATGGTAGCGTTCATATAATCTGTTCCACCATTCCCATGGCTTTCTGATTTATACTTAGCAGGACTTTGACTTTACTCCCAAGGCGATCCTGTGGCTTTTGGGGGAGTTTTTTACCATACAAGGAGAAGAGGAGTTTAGCTCAGTTTCCTGTGGGAGGGTTCTTATTTTTCTCACTCTGCATATGATTCACTCTGTCTCTATTTCTCTCCTCTCCAACGCTGAGGCTCACTATACAACCTGAAAAGAATTTTATTAAAAGAAAACATCACTACAACACGTTCAAAATCAACATTTGTTACATTCAATTGTATGTGAGCATTGTATTATGATAACATTGTGTGTAGCCAGCATCCTGACCGACCAAATAAGGCCCACAGTCACAATGTAATGATGTCAGCTTAACCCCCTGGCTGTAAAGCTATCAAACTGTCACCACTTTCATAAACTTGTGCCAAAAAAGGCTGCAGGTTCCCTCCCCTGCTACAGTAGAAAGAATCCTATTAGTCCACTTACAGCACTATCAGTCTCTAACTCTCCAACAGAAAAGATTTGTGCATCTACATTTTTACGTTACACACTGTGCAACACAGTTCTTATGGATGTGATATGAGCCCTAACCTCACACCAAATGATCTCAGCCAATCTGACATGTCAAGACCATCCTGTGAAAAACATCACGAATATAAAGTAAGAAAAACAGTGTTGTTTTTAGCTTTGCAACAATGCAGTTTTAATATAATCAATGGGTTTTTAGATGTTTTATTTAGCTTTAAGTGAAGGTAGGCAGTATATTTTTGGCATCATTGGGCAAAAATTCCATAATAACCTTTCAGCATATTATAATTCAAGTGTTCTGAGAGAAAACTAGACTTCTGCTCCTCCTCATGGCTCTGTTTTCAGGCTTTGAAAAATCTAAAACTTTGGCCAATCACAGGTCATTTCAGAGAGAGAGAGAGAGAGAGCGTTCCTATTGAGCGTTCCGATTGAGCGTTCCTATTGAGCGTTCCTATTGAGCGTTCCTATTGAGCGTTCCTATTGGCTGTGCACTGGTTGGTGGGCAGTGCTTGGTATTTCCTTAACTTATCTCAACATGGCTGCCGGGTCACAAACTTTCTCATTTTACATCTAAACAGTACACTACAAGATGTGTCTGAAAACATTTGAGGAGAGAAATAGGCATTACAGTAACAGAATATTGATTCATATTTGATCAGCGCTGCCTAGTTTGACCGTTTGATCGGAGTTCGCAAGTGAACTGAGTGCTCAGAGACGTCAGGCTCCAGCTCAGCTCTGATTGGTTGTTTTCCTCCGGTCTGTGAAATCTTGCAGACGTCATGAGCACCGGAGGACACAGAGGCACATGATTTTTTTCAGATTACCAGTGTCATGCACTAATGTCCGGATATAGTGACCATTTTATAAAAATAACTTTTTTTTTATCATATTTGATCCAATTCCACTGCAGCTTTATAGGTACAGTATGAGGGATTTGGCAACATCTAGCGGTGAGGTTACAAATTGCAACCAACTGAAGCTTCTCCCATGTGCCAAGCATGTAGGAGAACTACGGTGGCCAACGTGAAAACGTGAATGGCTCTATCTAGAGCCAGTGTTTGTCCATTCTGGGCTACTATAGAAACAACCTGTAGACTCCGTGGAGAGGATAGAAACGGCTCATTCATGATAGAAACGGCTCATTCTAAAGCAACGAAAACACAATGATTCTTATTTTAACGTGCTTATACACTAAAGAAAACATACTTATTAATATTATATTCCATTTCTGCTAATAGATCCTCCTAAATGTTACACACTGTTCCTTTAAAAGTAGAAGAATTTTCACATAACACCTAAAGGAAAATACGTGGATTTCAATGGACAGCAACAATATGCTCTTAAAACTCAGGCTACCTACAGAAAACCTGGACAGAGTCCTCTGTGCCAAAGCACAACCAGGACAATGTCAAAGGAATGACATCAAATAAGGGGAAATACACTGAAACGGTGGCAATGCAACGTGAAAATCAAAAGTTGCATGTGTCCGAGTTTATCTTCAGATGTCACTTAAATGGCCACTGTGTGCCTCCTCGCTGTTCTTTGAGTTTCCTTGTAATCTTTATTTTTAGCCGGGACAGCTGGCACAGAAGAGGTGGAAGCAAAAAGACAGGTCCCTCGGTGCTGATGAGATATATGCAGCTCACACGCACTATGACAAATTCAAATTTACCACTGTCTGCACCAAGATTAACCAGAAATTCAAAAATAAAAATGATAAAATCCAACTAATTTCTGATAATCTGCAAATAAACATCATGGCGTGAACACTATGCATGACTCGTTTTCCAAATATCTTATAAGTGTAGAAAAAGAAATTCCTGGAAACCATCTCAAGTTGTAACCTCCAGTCAACAATGCTTTTTATGTTGTGCGCCTTACAAATTACAGAAAGCAGATCTAAATAAAGGTCTGTCAGACCAATAGTAATTAAGAGGACTTTAACTGCAGTGGACTTATGGTTTATGTGTTTGTAGCTCGACTGTAACGCTGCAGCTGCCTGGTGTAGATCACATACACGCAGCTCTTTCTCCACATTTTCTTTGGCTGGATCATTTTCCAGCAGCCCTTTTTCATTCAGCGGTAGAATGAAAACTATGTCCTTTCTAATCAACTCTGGTATTAACATCAATCTGAACATTCCTGAGTAACAACACAGGCATATATGTATGCAGTCCAAAAGGGGGAAATGAACTCAGATTACTAATGTGAACAATGTCCAACTAATTCTGGGTCTTACTCCTTCTTCTTATCTCTCCTGTTCAAAACAAAAGGGCCATGATCCAAATAAGGAGATAGGAGATCTACACCATGTTGTTCCTTCAAGAGGTGAAATTGAGATTAGAGAGGGGGGGCACAGCTCTACGGTGAACGGTGGGAAAGGGCTGTCACTAGAGACTGGGGCTGTCTCCAAACCTCCAGTCAAGTTTAAATCACACAGAGCTTCACCGACTCTCACTTTGCATCCTCCTCTCTGCTCACTCGCTCTGTCTCTCTCCTCCTCTCTGCATCTGCTGGTTGCTCTCCACCGTCAGGGCTCTTGTGAGGCGTCTTCCTCCCGAACATCTGCAACAGCTTCTCACCTGAAGAAATAAAACTTTTGTTTTTCCTCTAAAGCCTTGTGAGACACTGAGACCCAACTGCCACAATGGAGGCCATCAAGAAGAAGATGCAGATGCTGAAGTTGGACAAGGAGAACGCCATCGACAGGGCAGAGCAGGCTGAGTCCGACCAGAAGGCAGCGGAGGACAAATGCAAGCAGGTGAGACGAGGCTGATGGACTGATGACTGACTGGATGTGTGCTCTTCTAATAAGATAAGATAAACTTTATTGATCCCACACACGAAAATTGACAAGAACAGATGCAAAGTATAGAGAGCTATGCAACATTATGGTTATAACTGTCCAAATTAATAAGCATACTGTAATTAAAAAGTTACAATATTAGTTATTGAAGTTTTCTGGGATGTATTGCAAGGAGCGGAACGTCATCTGGATTATTTTATATGCAATTTTGTACACATTTTCCATATCATGATATATATCAATATCAAAAAGTATTCTTAATAATGTTATGATATTGATTTGAACTATATTAGGAAAACACATTAAGGTTATTGTGAGATCTAGTTGGAAATAGTTTCATGTATATTGAAATGATTTCCTTCTGAGGTGATTTTGAGTCTCTTTCATTCACTGATAAACCAAATTTAATTTATCTAGATTATTTTGTGAAAACAGCCAAATGTGTTTAATTTGTTATTCACATATAAGATTAACATATTGGTGTTTGTTTTTTTTAATTACAAAGATAATCTGGTCTAAAGATAATAAATAAATGCCATACCGCTTGTGCAGACTGCAGAGGGGCTCGACATAAAATGTCAAGTATTTCCCAAAGCACCAAATGCTGAATAACAGAGAGCAGCTGATGCTGAGCCCATGGGTCTTGTCTTCTGGTGGACAGGAGGAGGTGGAGGACGTCCACAGGGACGTGCAGTGACGACTGCTGGACAGCTTATCCACAGCGAACCAGGGGGATTACTTGAAGCTACCAGAAGTGGTGCTGCAGGAGTATAAACAACCCATCTGTAGCTCTGACTCTTACACAGGAGAGGACTGCATTACCCAGCATCCTTCTATGAATTCATGTCTGAAATGAAAACCTTCCAAACTCCAAATATCTGCACATCCATATTTGGTGCTGCGGTACCAGAGCTTGTTTGATATTTCAAGGGCTGACTTAATGATAGCGTACTTGTACCACTTGATACAAGCAAAGTAGAATCTGGAGATGTAATATGATATTTGAGGCTTCTAAATGGAGGCAATTATTGCACAGTGGGAGGTGGTAGTCGTCATCATAGCGGTACGGGAGGAATGCTAAAGAGCAGGGAGCTGGAGAGGAACGAGCAAAGACAGGAAAGAATCTCCTCTTTGGTTTCTAATCATACCCAAGGAGTGACAGTCGTCACTGGCACTGCACATATGGACCCCCGACATGTCCTCCACATCAAGGAACAGTCAGCATGAAATCCTAGAAGCTCTTTGAGTTTGTTTGGATGGCACTGATTCAAGCAGTGCTAAGAGAAACTTTTCTTTGCTATTCTTGGCACGATGGGGCAAACATCGGAGTGCGGTCAGGCCAAAACTAACACTCAATCTTAACATACATCACAAACGACGTCTCCAGCAGCAATTAAGCAGTAATTAAAGGATCTCCTTGCCCAAATTACAAAAGAATTTTAAAAATTCAGAAGCAATATGTCTTTTCAGAAGCAATGTCCCGGGTTACTCTTGATAAACCACAGATTCCATCACCAAGAGATTACATGGGAACTGCTTTCTACCGAAGAAATAGTCCTGATGAAAACCTTTGACAGCATGTTCTGTATTAAATATACACTCTGGTCCAGAGGGAAATATTTAAACAACTATCAGATGGATTGGCATGAGATTGTGTTCAGACATTCAAGGTTCCCAGAGGATGAAACCTAATGACATTGGTGATCCTCTGATGTTTCCTTTAACGCCACCATGAGGTTGATATTTGAGCTTTTAAGTCAAATGTCTTGGCAACTACTGGATGGATTGCCATGACATTTGGTATAGACTGTATATAAGAAGTGGACGTAGTCACAGTGATGTCACCCATTGGTTTGTGGACCGCCGTTTTGAAGCCTGGAGTTCGGCATTTTAGCCGTCACCATTTAGATTTTTGGCCGTCGTCATCTTGGGTTTTGGTTGTCACCATCTTGGTGTTTGTGCAACCAGAAGTGACACGAGAGGGTGGAGCTAAGTACAACCGAATGCTGAATAAGACATTTTTAGGCGACCAAAATGTTACAATTAACTTTCATGAACTGAAAACACACTGTGAAAGGGTTAAAGTTGTAAGACGAAAATACAGAACGACCCAGACCGAACAACACCATGGTAGCGCCCTGTTAATTACAAGGTAGCCACGCCTTAAAGCATAACCTGCTTTATCGTCTATTGTATTCTAAATGGGACCATAATTTACTAAAGGAACATCATGTATTAAAGAACGCTTGAAACTAGCGATTGAGACCATAAACTCATGTTTACACTGTTTACTGAGGTAATAGTAAAGAAAGTATAGGGTCATTTTCTCATAGACTTCTATACAATCAGACTTCTTTCTGCAACCAGAAAGATAGATAGAATGCAAGTTGAAGACACTTCAGCATTGGCTTCACTTTTCAGACCGGAGGTTGCCCACTGGTACAGACATGCATGTCCTCTGAGAATGAATTATAATAACTTTGGTGGTCCTCTGACTTTTCATCTATAGCGCCTTCATCAGGCCAAATATTCAAATTAGTCCAAAACTTTGTTTTATGGCCAAATACCTGTAAAACGGACATTCCCATCAGCGTCAGCTGTACTTGGTGTTAAGTGCCAATTAGCAAATATTAGCATGCTAACACGCTAAACTAAAATGTTGAACATGGTATTCATTATACCTGCAACATGTTAACATCATCCTGAGCATGTTAGCATGCTAATATTAGCATTTAGCTCAAAGCACCACTGTAGCTAAAGTCCCACAGAGCCACAGACATCTAACTTAGTGGTACTAGTCATGTCCCTACGTCTGAGTGCTTCTGGGTATTGAAAAAGTCTACTAAATTGGTTTTAATCTCAAATTGTTTCATGTTTTGTTTTGCCATGTTTTTCTTGTGTAGCATTAATGGACTATAACCTGTGCAACCCCAAGCCTTGAATCCTTGAATCCCCCATCACTGTATCAAAGCACTGCTGGATTTCTCCATGCAGTGTTTCATTCATACTTTGGTTTGTTTTTTTGCTGTATCCTTCCTGACTCTCTGTCACGTTTGCCTCCTCTCAGCTGGAGGACGAGCTGCTGTTCCTGCAGAAGAAAATGAAGGGAACAGAGGACGAGCTCGACAAGTATTCGGAGGCCCTGAAGGATGCTCAGGAGAAACTGGAACTGTCGGAGAAGAAGGCCGCAGATGTGAGTTAACCACAACGACGCCATCTGAAACACATTATCCACATTACAGTGGAAGACCACAACGTCTAGGTTTTTAGTTTGACAATGTATTGATTGCCACTCTTTCAGACGGACTAAACTAAATATCATCCTGTGATTGGTAAAATACTAGTGATGGAGACCAAAACAGATGTTCTTTTCTATGAACATTTGTTTTCAAGAATCATTGCATTAAGTGCCTTATACATTCAGTCTGTGTTGTTTCTACTGCTTACACTTGCCTTAATATTTTAGTTTTTTACTAGAGTGATGAAACATAGCAGCAGAGTGACATTCAGAAAATATAATAATCACAACCTACTTTGAGTTATTTGTCTAGTTATAATCATGGAAACTATAATGACCCAATCTTTAAGTCCCTTGGCTCCTATGATTTCAACAAAACAAAGGAATAAAAGAAGACAGTTGAGAGGTTTGCCATGAGATTGAATTTGAAAATCCCTTTTTGTGTATTAAACACAGGCAGGTACTGTACACTATGGAAACAATTTACACAAAACTCCTAATTTGAGTCTGCTACCACAATGTAGAAGGAAACTAACAACCCTGAAATGAATCCTGACATGAGTCATTTGTATCTTCTAACCCACATAGTGTTATTGGCGTCTTTGTGAGGTCTGCAACGGAGCCGTTTCTCAAGCACAGACAAAACTTAGCCGACCTGTAGCCGACCAGGAATCCCAGGAATGCAGCTTAAGCAAACAGAGAAGGCCGTACTGCAGTGTCTAATGAAATCAATGCTCTGGCCTTTTTGGGGCAGAGATATCACAGCTCTGTCCGGCCTTATAGTACACATACCTCATTGAATGACCATTCACCTTTAAAGAGCATCTATTTCATTCATGATCTTGCTTTTACAGCAACATACCTGAAAGATGATATCTGATTCAATGTTATCTTTGATCTGAAGCAAAAAGTTCAGCAACAAAATTGGAGACAATCAGGCTCAACTTTTTTGGGTAATCATGGGCAATATTATTGATATGACACCTGAAATACCTTTCTAATGTGGTTTTCCCAGTGGCGCATGACGATTCTCTTCTTTTACCGTTCAAATTTTTAGGATGTGTTATCTGGGAGTAACAAAATATGTGTTGTTGTAACACATGTTTAATTACTGGGGCTGCAACTAACACTTATTTTCATCATCCATTAATCTGCTGATTATTTTCTTAATTATTATTATCTTGTTTGGTCTATAAAATGTCCGAAAATAATGAAAAACAATTTTCACCATTTCCTGAAGCCAAACGTAGCGTCTTTTGTCTGACAAGCAGTCCAAAACCCAAAGCTATTCAGCTCATTATTTCATAAGATATTTTTAAAAAAAGATACAAATTCTCACAAATGAGAAGCTGGAACCAGTGAAAGTTTGGCATTTTGGTTGAAAACGTTTTTAAAACCATTAATCTATTGTCCAAATAGTTGCTGATGAGTTTTAGAATAATCAATTTATGTTTCAGTTGTAACAATTACACTAAAATGGAATTGACGAATGAAAGTAGCCTCCACGGTGTGTGTCTAAAACTACCAGTGAAAGCAGGTGAGATAAGACCCCAAAGGTTAAAGGTCAGATTACAAGATTACAAATGATCTCTGTATCAGATGACCTATCAGATGCCCACAGATTAGGGCTGTCCTCGACCATGGAAATTCTTAGTTGACCAACACTCATATGATTTTATCGACTAATTGATTGAAATCTTATGTTTACCAGAGATGTGCTCATAAGTTTCTCGGAAATAAATCATCCAGCATGGAAAAAGCATTAAAAAATCACTAATCAATTCTGTATATTAAAGCCTCAAAATGACATCTTTGGTCGACTACCATACGATTTTGCGACTAACCGATTAATTGATTTAATAGACAGATCTGTGAAGCTATATAATAAATAAATAATAACACAAAAACACCACTTTAAATATTGTGTTTACCAGAGATGTGCCATACATTTCTTGGAAATAAGTCATTCAGCATGAAAGAAGCATAAACAAACAACTAATCAATGAAGAGCCCTACCACAGATCTATTTTGGTCTGTCCACCACTACTTCTTCTAATGTGTTCCACACTGCCTATGAGGGATGCTGCTGATACATATAAATGTGACAGAATGGACAGAAAGAGAAAATAAACACAGGTTTTGCTCTGAAAAGTGAGGAGTAGGAGGAGGAGGAGGCAGAAGAAGGAATGTGTCGCCACCCTATGGTTGCGGGTCATCATGTCTGCAACCAAATCAATTTACATTCCAGGCTGCTGCAGGTCAACAACCCCTGTTGAAGAGGATTATCACTTATTGACCCTCCCTCTTCCTCTTCCACAAGTTAATCTTTGGACCTATCTGATTTCTACACATTTTACAACTTGCCTCTTGCTCCTTCACACATTCACACTTTTACTTTTTGTTTTCAAGAATCATTGCATTAAGTGCCTTCTACATTCAGTCTGTGTTGCTTCTACTGCTTACACTCGCTTTAATATTTTAGTTTTTTTCTAGAGTGATGAAACATAGCAGCAGAGTGACATTCAGAAAATATAATTATCAAAACCTACTTTGAGAGTCTAGTTATAATCATGGAAACCATAAGGGCACAATCTTTAAGTCCCTTGGCTCCTATGATTTCAACAAAACAAGGGAATAAAAGAAGACAGTCGAGAGGTTTGCCATGATCCATAATCTTTGGACCTTCTGATTTCTACACATTTTACAACTTGCCTCTTATTGCTCCTTCACACATTCACACTTTTCTTCTCTTTCCCCTTCCTCCCACAACCATATAATCATAAGTTATGATTCACATTAGTCACATATATGTGAATCACAGACAGATGAATCAGGTGATCTCTGTGCCCTCCTCCTTTTCGATCAGAGCAGAAGAATGCAGCCTAAGCAACACCTTACATTTGCCATATAAGTCCACAATAGACAGCCTCTGCACACTGACTTCACACACCTCTTTGTGGAGGAAAAGAGCAGAGCCTTCCCCTCCTAAAACCCTGTGATGTCATCTGGGACCGGCTTCTCAACAGGATTGGAGGATCTCGCCATAAATTTCCTGAAAACTCCCAGCCCTTTTTTTTCCTCCCCATCCCAGCCCTGACTGACTTCCTGCTCGAGAGAAAAAAAGAGTTTTCCTCGGAGTTAGCAACTTTATAAAGTTTTAAAGGAAACACCTAGTTCGATCTAGACGGCTACATTTGTCGGGCTCATTCTTTGTTTTTGTGAGGAGAACAAAAGTAGCAGACATAATGGAGATGGTAAAGAAGAAAATCCAGACTCTCCAGCAACAAGCTGATGACGCAGAAGACCGTGCACTGGAAGTACAAAGGGTGTTGGACTGTGAACGGGAATGCCGCGAAAAAGTGAGATAATGGTTCATTTATCCAACTTCAGTACTTTATCTTTACTATCACACACCTATTGAGCACATTTAGTGCAGGATTGTAAAGAATTTAGAACGCAAAGTGTCAATGTGTAGCGTTATGATGATGATAACGCTCTAATAAGAATTCCAAACGTTTCCTGCCAAACCCAATAGTAGATTTGTTGTTTTTATCTTGGAATGCGTAAATGTGGTCGTTTTAGACGTTTATAGGAAGTTGGGATCATCACTGTAGTGACATTCCCTCTCAGACTTTTGTTCGGCTGTGTTATCTAACTAGAACCCGCCCTAGATCTTCTCAAACACCTACGAATACAACGAGAGAAACTCGCAGTAGCCTATTACACCCATAGTCAGTGTTGGTTTAAATATTAAGGTGTGGCGGGCTTATTACGTTTTATTCAAACTGGGATTTCCCCCCCCCCGAATTATGTCAATGGTTTGTTCCTGTTTAGCAAAGCATCCAGTAGTCTTTGTTCTGTTTTTTGTCTGAATAACATTTGACACATATATCTGGAATTAGGAGCGCCTTCCTCCTCCTCCTCTTCTTCAGCCTCCACACAGGAAGAAAAGAGCAGACGTGTTTATCTGTGATATCAGGAAACAGGAAGCAGGCCTCAGAAGAAGCAATCTGTTGTCTCCCAAACATACATGGGTTTGCAGAGGAGCAGCTGTATCACTTCAGATATGTCAGGGTTATTAAGTCTGCTGCCAGTCTTGTTATTCTGCATCAGCAGTTTTCAAAGTATCTGGTTAAGCTGCAAAGTCCAGAAGTCATCATGGTTGTTGTTGAGAGTGAAATTGATTAAATGGAAGAAATCTGACTCATTGGATAGGAGGAAAAAGAAAACAGGGATATATGCATGCCCAGAGAATAAATAATAATAATAACAAACTTTATTTGTATAGCACCTTTCCAAACATAGTTACAAAGTGCTTTACATAAGTTAAAATAGTGCAAACATCAAGATAAAAACAATACAGAATAAAAACATAAAAACATAGGCCAAAATAAAATGTTGAACACAAGACTGATAGGCATAATTAAATAACTATCGATACCCAGCTCTTAATGTTGAGACCATTTGACTTCAAGAAGTATACATAAACTGATAAACCTTACTGCAGTATTAATGAGACGTTACACTCAAAACCAATACAACCTTTATAGATGGCTTTCAATGTGCAGCTTTGGCCATCCTCAACAGTATCCTTCCTCTTGTGGCAGCAGCTTGTTTCCTGGCTGATCTCTCACCTGTGACCTCTCTTTCCCTCTGTGTGTGTGTGTGTTGGTTTAGGCGGAGAGCGATGTGGCATCTTTGAACCGCAGGATCCAGTTGGTGGAGGAGGAGTTGGACCGCGCTCAGGAGAGACTGGCCACAGCCCTGCAGAAACTGGAGGAGGCTGAGAAGGCTGCAGATGAGAGTGAAAGGTGAGAATTAACGGTCATAATGCATTCATTAATAAAATTGTAGACATACCATCAGATACAAGACTGGAAAATGATTATCTAATGGCTTTTTTTGAAGGTCCCAAATCTGCCCACGTTTTGATTGGTTGGGAGCAGTGAAGTATAGCTTCATAGGATGAGTGGGATGGACACGTTTGAATTGTATGAAGTGGACAAGGTGGCAGAGCTGTTAGTTCTGGAAATATAAAATAAAACAACGCCAAGAGGGAAATTAGGTGTTTATTAGGGGTTTGCTGCACAAGAAACAGACCAGATACATATACAAAAAGATAGAATTAGAGCAAAGGAAATAAAGAAGCTAAACCAATAATTCAAATTAAATTAAAGCTATATACAGATACAAAATAAGTAGAGACCAAGATCATACTTGGTTTTTTTTTCCTGTCGAGACTTTATTTTTGTCAGTTTGGTATGTCCAGTGACACCAATAACTATGAGCTCATTGTAGTAAAAGGTGCAAAACAGAGTCTTAGCATTTGCATAATGTTGGGACTTGAAACCACAAAACCACAAACATATAGTCAGAAGCAGCCTGCAGCTATTTGTGCTGTGCTATTTGTGGTGTTGAACTAAAACCTGTCTGTCTTTCTGATCACCAGAGGCATGAAAGTGGTCGAGAATAGAGCCATGAAAGATGAGGAGAAGATGGAGATCCAGGAATTCCAGCTCAAAGAAGCCAAACACATCGCTGAGGAGGCGGACCGCAAATACGAGGAGGTGCGGACGCGGAGGTCACGTTTCAGCTGACTTTCGGTTTTCACGATGTCATTTCTTGTTTTTGCTCAACTGTGATTTTACATCTTTTTAACGTCAGGTTGCCCGTAAACTGGTGATCCTTGAGGGTGAGCTGGAGAGAGCAGAAGAGAGGGCCGAAATTGCAGAACTGTAAGCACAAATCGATGAAGTTATATGAATGCTCGCGGGCATCGTTCAGTTGTTACCAAGGTAAAAGGTCAAACATATTCAGAAAATTTAAATGTATTTCCTCTATTCATGCAGTAAGTGTGCCGACCTGGAAGAAGAGCTGAAGAATGTCACCAACAACCTCAAGTCGCTAGAGGCTCAGTCTGATAAGGTAAGTGTTGGTAATCTCTCCTGGATGATACGATACGATACGACACGACACGACACGACACGACACGACACGACACGACACGACACGACACGACACGACACGACACGATACGTCGCGATATGACACAAGACAATACAACACAAGACAATACGACACAAGACAATACGACACAATGCAATACGATACAACGCAATCCGACACGATATGACGCAACACGCCACAATATGATATAATACGATACGACACGATACAATACGGTACGACGCAGTCTGACACGATATGACACAATATGACGCAATGCGCTACGGCGCTCTACGATGCCCTACGATACGATACGATACGATACGATACGATACGATACGATACGATACGATACGATACTTTACGATACGATACATTTTATTGTCCCCATGGGGAAATTTGTCTTGGACTCAGATTTTGAACACATGATATGACACATGACATGTCGTCTTATCATATAGCTGCCTCCATAGAAGTAATAATAAAGAAACAAACAACATATAAACAACAAGGACCAGTTTATGCGTGCATGTTTGTCTCTATGAGCCTGCTGTTTGACCTTAAAACAACCTCAGTATGACTACTCAGCTGTTCCCCCGGAGCAGCAGAGCTTCTTGATGTTTTATTACATTCAATTCACCTGTAACATGTTTATCAATAGAGTGTACAACATAGATATTGAGTGTGAATAACTAATGGAATGATGGAGCTATACATTTTGACAAATAAAAACATTGTGATATTTATTGTTTTGGCATTGAAATGGTTATCTTTTCTGTCTCTGTAGTACTCTGAGAAAGAAGATAAATATGAGGAGGAGATTAAAGTCCTGAGTGACAAGCTTAAGGAGGTAAGTTCATGTCTCCTCGAGCTCTATTCTCTGAGGGAAACTGTGTCGGGATGATTATAATATGTTTATTGTCTTTTCAAAGGCGGAAACCCGTGCAGAATTCTCAGAGAGGTCAGTGACCAAGCTGGAGAAGACCATAGATGACTTAGAAGGTACACTTCATTTGAATCCTTCTTTTCAAATCCTTCTTTTGCTCAACCTTTCGTTCAAATCTTTATCGTACCTAATTTTCTTAATCTTTGATCTGATTTCTCTCTTTTTCCTCCTGATTTCCCATCATGGTCTGCACTATTCTGCCTTGTCTTCCACCTGCTCTCTCTCTCTGCCCTCTGACCTGCAGACGAACTGTACACTCAGAAGCTGAGATACAAGGCTATCAGCGAGGAGCTGGATAATGCCCTCAATGATATGAACACCTTGTAAACCTGGCTTTTAGCTCATGATGTTTCCACTTTCCCCTTTGTCTCTCTCCTTGCCCGATTAGAAGCACTTTGTCTCTTCCTTTCTCCCTTTGCTTTTAATGCCTCTGGCTCCTTTTGTGTTAATCTAAAGCTCAATAAAGATATTTTTCTCTTTTACCCTGTCTTCTGTCATTTCAGTTAAGCCTGCTTTCCACCACTCTGTAGCTGTAACATTCAATAGTTTCTATATTTATTGGCCATTCTAAAAATTGTATTAGCTTACCAATTGCACTTATGTGATCAATAATCTGTTCACTGACATAGCGATTGCATTTTATATCTGCTGTTACTTTTTTATTGCAGAGCGTCTATCGAAAGAAAGAGAGGTAAACTTAGGAATACAACAAGTCCTGGACCAAACACTGCAGGAGCTCAATTGCTTGTAAACTGCCAAGAAGAACATCAAACAAATAAAAAAACTAATTTCGGCACACCAGGACCTGAAATGTACATATAGTATTTATGCAGCTTGTTTCTTTATTTTCCCATTCTATTGTTTTTTATTTAATTATTTGTGTTTCATTGTATTCTGTTATATATAATGTGAATTTCCTTGGAAAGTGCTCTACAAATAAAACTATTATTATTATTATTATTATTATTATTATTATTATTTATGTATACTTTCTTTAATCTTTAGTCATCCATTATGAGATGATATATTTTGTGTTCAAACTAAATTAGATGGTAAATCAGACATTTAAATCTCCAGGCAAACACATTTACAATATTGTTTGAAACATTTTACAGTAAAAAAAATCCACTCTTCAATTCGGCATACAAACAAGTAGCTGCTTTGTCTATGATGCACCTGTTTTTACTCCACTAAAACAAAGCTGTAAACACAACAACAAACAGATGTTGAACTTGATTCCTCCAGAATTAAATGCATCTTGATTAACTTTTTTTTACCAGAAGATGCTCCTGGTTGGGAACCGCTGTGTCACATTAACTTCATTCTGTCATCAACCTTGATTTCATCCTGTAGCTCCCTCTACTGGATGAATGGCTGATCGGCATTAGCCAACCAGTTTTCAGATAAAAGTGCTCTTGCCTCAATATGATCACCACAAGATAGCACCATTTTCAACTGTTAGGATCAAACTGCAATGCAAACTGTTGCCACATATATAAGATAAGATTTTCATTAATTGGAACTAAACAGCAAACCCCAGGCCATGAAAAACAGCCACAGACCACAAGAACACAAAACTCTTTTACACAGATTTAATGAAAATAATTCAGGCACTTCATGTGTAAAATGTGTCTCAGAGGAGGAGACATTAGTACAGTGTAGGTGGAAGTAGATGACACATCTGATATTGTGTCTGTAACATTACCTCTCTGCTGACGTCTTTGTACCTTGGGTCTCTTTCCTAATGATGTGAAACTATCAAAATCTGAGGCAAGTCTTTGTATCCTACAGGCAAAAATATTTTATTACTCTTCAATGGAAAAAATCTGAAGCACCAACTATTAATCAATGGCAGAATAGCATCTCAAGCTGTCTGCATGGAAAAACTGACGTATGCTACTCAAGGCCACAAACACGCTTTATGTACTACCTGGAAAACCAAGTTACCCAACCAACTCTGTACTTTCTGTAGAAGTCACAGTCTTTCTAATTATTATTGTTATTATTATTACTATTTCTAACAATTCTCTCATTTTTATTATTCTTAATGGTGTTTTTAATTTCACTTATATATTTTAGCATCTACTGGCCTATTGTCTAATTTATTGTCTATCTGCCCTTGTTTGAATGTGTTGCATTATATTTTCTTTTGTAAAGCACTTTGATCTCTTGTATGAAAAGTGCTCTATAGATAAAGTTATTATTATTGTTATTATTATTATTATTATTATTATTATTATCATATTATTATTATTAATAATAAGAAATGTAGCTTATGCATGACAGAATTATGACCTAATGAACTAGATACATCGTGTTTTTTTGTTGATATTTGTTTGTTGTTGTTTTTCCTTAGTGTTTTCTGTGTGTGTATCAATTAATGCTGTACCGAATACCATTTTTTGGGCTTCAAAGCTTTGGGCTATTTTACATATACATACACAAAAGTACATCATCAAGCATGTCCAAATACATTTGGCCATCTAGTTGTGTGGTCGGGTGGTGAATCTTGCATAATCAGCCACTCATTATGTATTTCCATTGCAATGGTGCTAATATGTGTCTAACCTCACTAAACGAACTCAGATTATCATTCAACTGCAAACTGGTATTTGTGCAAATCTTCACCGTCATAAGTGCCGACCCACGTCCTATAACTTCATACTTAAACTTAAATGAACCCAATCATCTCACAGACTATAACTGCAACTCTTAAATGGCAGCCAAGCAGCAAATATTGACTTCATCCGAGGCGAAAAGATTCTTGAAGCACAAGTAGAAGCATTGCTGCTTCTTATATCTAAAAATATAGCACTTCGTACGTCAGTGTATTATAATACACAAAGCTACTGGAGTAATCATTGAGGTAGTGCAGGCTTAACATTAAAATAACTTAGGTCTAAAGACCTGCTCAAGTAAACTAACCCAAACAGCAGGTGCTTTTCACCTCTGTGTGTCAAAGAGATAAAGAAGAGAAGGGATGAAGATGTGTGAATGATCAGCTGGGTCCTTTTGGGAGAAAACAGTGTGAAAATTCTGCAGTGACATTTGATACAGTTAAATATAGAAGCAACTGAAGGAGGGACAGTAAAAATGACCATCTGAGTTTTTTTTCTCTAAGAACACCCCCCACCCTCTTGGCGTGAAAGGCCTTTCAGCACCAGGCTTGTGCGAGACAACTGTACCTCATATGAGTGACAGATGTGATCCCTTTGGGTAAGATGGAGTCTAGACATTGTCAGAAGTCATAGATACAACTGGACTGAGTTACACAGCCAAATATAACAGACTGCCACTTCCCTCAGCCACTTCCATACACTACACACAGTGTTTGTGTTTGGGGTTGTAGGTGGGGATCGCTGGATGTCGTTGTGTAGTTAGTAAGACATGTTTGTGCAGAAGCCGCAGGGCTGACGTGTTTACTCTTGTTGCGGAAAGGGCTTGTCTACACTATGAGTCAGTGCGTCACGCAGGTGTTACATGTGCAGGTGTTGCCACAGCAAATTTTAGGAATATTACAGACGTTCGTATTAGACTGTAAAGACTGTAATAAATGTGTTTTGATCATACAGTGGCAACATTTAACCCAGACCTGTAATGTCCACATATCCCTTGCATGACATCAAGCACTTAAGACTCCTAAAACTGTTTGTATTCTTCATGGTAGCGTTCATATAATCTGTTCCACCATTCCCATGGCTTTGTGATTTATACTTAGCAGGACTTTGACTCTACTCCCAAGGCGATCCTGTGGCTTTTTGGGGAGTTTTTTACCATACAAGGAGAAGAGGAGTTTAGCTCAGTTTCCTGTGGGAGGGTTCTTATTTCTCTCACTCTGCATATGATTCACTTTGTCTCTATTTCTCTCTTCTACAACGCTGAGGCTCACTATACAACCTGAAAAGAATTTTATTAAAAAGAAAACATCACTACAACACGTCCAAAATCAACATTTGTTACATTGAATAGTGTCTGAGCATTGTATTATCATAACATTGTGTGTAGCCAGCATCCTGACCGACCAAATAAGGCACACAGTCACAATGTAATGATGTCAGCTTAACCCCCGGGCTGTAAAGCTATCAAACTGTCACCACTTTTATAAACTTATGCCAAAAAAGGCTGCAGGTTCCCTCCCCTGCTACAGTTAGAAAGAATCCTATTAGTCCACTTACAGCACTATCAGTCTCTAACTCTCCAACAGAAAAGATTTGTGCATCTACATTTTTACGTTACACACTGTGTAACACAGTTCTTATGGATTCTCATTTGGTGTGAGGCCCCAACCTCACACCAAATGATCTCAGCCAATCTGACATGTCAAGACCATCCTGTGAAAAACATCACGAATATAAAGTAAGAAAAACAGTGTTGTTTTTAGCTTTGCGACAATACATTTTTAATATAATCAATGGGTTTTTAGATGTTTTATTTAGCTTTAAGTGAAGGTAGGCAGTATATTTTTGGCATCATTTGGCAAAAATTCCATAATAACCTTTCAGCATATTGTAATTCAAGTGTTCTGAGAGAAAACCAGACTTCTGCTCCTCCTCATGGCTCTGTTTTCAGGCTTTGAAAAATCTAGCCCGTGACAGGAGACTTTGGCCAATCACAGGTCATTTCAGAGATAGAGAGTATTCCTATTGAGCGTTCCTATTGAGCGTTCCTATTGAGCGTTCCTATTGAGCGTTCCTATTGGCTGTGCACTGGTTGGTGGGCGGTGCTTGGTATTTCCTCAACTTATCTCAACATGGCTGCCGGGTCACAAACTTTCTCATTTTACATCTAAACAGTACACTACAAGATGTGTCTGAAAACATTTGAGGAGAACAATAAGCATTACAGTAACAGAATGTTGATTCATATTTGATCAGCGCTGCCTAGTTTGACCGTTTGATCAGAGTTTGCGAGTGATTGACAGCCGGCTCTCATAGACGGCAGATGGACAGCAGACCTCAGATCAGCTCTGATGGTTGTTTTCCTCCAGTCTGTGAAATCTTGCAGACGCCATGAGCACCGGAGGACACAGTGGCACATTTTCAGATTACCAGTCTCATGCACTAATGTCCGGATATAGTGACCGTTTTATAAAAATAACTTTTTTTTATCATATTTGCTCCAATTCCACTGCAGCTTTATAGGTACAGTATGAAGGATTTGATGACAGGAGAGCTGCTACTCTACTCGGGCCATGAAGAAGACAAAGCCCCGCACACAGAGGGAGTCGGTCTTCTTCTATCAAGAACAGCACAGAGAGCCCTGATTGGATGGGAAGCACATGGTCCAAGAATCATAACAGCTTCTTTTAGAACTAAGAAGCAGTAGATCAAGATGAATGTGATACAGTGTTACGCACCAACAAACGACAGCAACGATGAAAATAAGGATGACTTTTATAACAGACTGCAGAGCATCCTGGAACAGATAAAGGGAAAAGATATCAGTATTCTCATGGGGGACTTCAATGCAAAGATCGGAAGAGACAACACAGGCTACGAAGAAGTAATGGGCAAGCAGGGTTTGGGAGAGATGAGTAAGAATGGAGAGAGATTTGCAGACACCTGTGCCCTGAACAACCTAGTCATAGGTGGAATCGTCTTTCAACACAAGAGGATTCATAAAGCGACCTGGATATCACCGGATGGCGTGACAGAGAACCAGATCGACCACTTCTGTATAACCAGGAAGTTCAGGAGATCACTTCAGGACCTACGGGTGAGGAGAGGAGCAGACATAGCATCAGATCACCACCTGCTAGTTGCCACTCTGAAGCTGAAACTGAAGAAGCACTGGATGGAAACAACAACAAAGAGACAGAAGTTCAACGTCCGCCTTTTGGAAGAGACACAGAAAAGGGAGGAGTACACGCTGACTCTGAAGAACAGATTCCAGGTATTGCAAGATCTGGGCATGGAAGAAGACATGCAAGACCAATGGGAAAAGATAAGAGAGGCCGTCACAACAACATGTCAGGAAGTAATCGGACTAAAGAAGTGCCAGCAGAAAGAGTGGATATCAGCAGAAACTCTACACAAGATAGAAGAGAGAAGACAGAAGAAGGCAGAGATTAACAACTGTCGTACAAGAACAACCAAGGCAAAAGCCCAACAAGAATACACAGAGGTCAACAGAAAGGTAAAGAAAAGTGCGAAGAAGGACAAGAGAAATTACATCGACAGCCTGGCTAAAGAAGCAGAAGAGGCGGCAGCAAAGGGAAACATGAAAGAGCTGTACGACACCACCAAGAAGCTGTCCAGCAAGACCAGACAGACAGATCGACCAGTGAAAGACAAGGAAGGGAAGACGATCACAGAACTAGAGCAACAACAGGAGAGATGGGCAGAACACTTTGAAGAACTTCTGAACAGACCTACACCACCTAACCCTCCAGACATTCAACCTGCGGAGACGGATTTGCCCATCAACTGCGGAAAACCCACCAAGCTGGAAATTAAAAAGGCCATCACACAATTGAGGAACAACAAGGCAGCAGGACCAGACAACATTCCGGCAGAGGCGCTGAAGGCAGACATGGACACCTCCGTAGAGATGCTGCACCCACTGTTTCAGAAGATCTGGGAGAAGGAGGAAGTACCAACAGACTGGCAAGAGGGCTATCTGGTCAAGCTCCCCAAGAAAGGAGACCTG
This sequence comes from Sebastes fasciatus, assembly GCF_043250625.1. Taxonomy (NCBI): domain Eukaryota; kingdom Metazoa; phylum Chordata; class Actinopteri; order Perciformes; family Sebastidae; genus Sebastes; species Sebastes fasciatus. Next base: position 25,322,798 of record NC_133805.1, read on the forward strand.
AGCAAATGCTCTAACTACAGAGGAATCATGCTTCTCTCAGTGCCAGGAAAGATATTCAACAGAATTCTCCTGGAACGAATAAAGAAAGCTGTGGACCCACTGCTAAGAGACCAGCAAGCAGGCTTTCGGCAGAATAGATCATGCGTGGACCAGATCGCAACTCTCCGCATCATAGTTGAACAGTCATTGGAATGGAATTCTCCGCTATACATCAACTTCATAGACTATGAGAAGGCATTTGACAGCATTGACAGAAGCATCCTCTGGAAACTACTTCGATACCATGGCATTCCAGAAAAAATGGTCAACATAATCAGGAACTCTTACGCAGGGATGACCTGCAGAGTTATCCATGGAGGACAGCTCACCAGAAGCTTCCAAGTGAAGACCGGCGTCAAGCAAGGCTGTCTACTGTCCCCTTTCCTCTTCCTCACGGTTATCGATTGGATAATGAAGACCACAACAGCACAGAGGAGAAACGGGATCCAGTGGACACTCACAACACAGCTAGACGACTTAGACTTTGCTGATGACCTGGCTTTGCTGTCTCACAGCCGACAACAGATGCAAGAAAAGACAACAATACTGGCAGACACATCATCACAAATAGGCCTCAACATCCATAAAGGAAAAAGTAAAGTCCTCAAGGTCAACACAACCAGTGAAGACTCAGTGACCTTGGAGGGAACAGCACTGGAAGAAGTAGAAGCCTTTACATACCTCGGTAGTGTCATCAATAAACAGGGTGGAACGGATGCAGATGTCAGAGCCAGAATCGGCAAGGCAAGGGCTTCATTCATACAACTAAAGAACATCTGGAGCTCCAAAGAAATCAGCCGGCGGACAAAGCTCAGACTCTTCAACTCCAACATTAAACCAATACTCCTCTATGGTTCAGAGACGTGGAGGACAACAAAGACCACAACAACAAAAGTACAAACATTCATAAACAACTGCCTGAGGCGCATCTTAAACATCCACTGGCCGGATACCATCAGTAACAATGATCTTTGGCAAAGAACAGGTCAAAAACCTGTTGAAGAAGAGATCAGGAGAAGGAGATGGGGATGGATTGGCCATACACTCCGGAAACCCGGTACCAGCATCACCAGGCAGGCCCTTAGATGGAACCCACAAGGCAAAAGAAGGAGAGGCCGGCCCAAGAACACCTGGCGCAGGGACCTTGACACGGACATCACACAGAGCGGGCTGACATGGAAACAACTGGAGAGGAAAGCCCAGGACAAAAGACTCTGGCGGACTGTGGTCAACGGCCTATGCTCCACAAAGGAGCGAAAGGCTTTGAATGAATGAAGGATTTGGCAACATCTAGCGGTGAGGTTGCAGATTGCAAGTAACTGAAGCTTCTCCCATGTGCCAAGCATGTAGGAGAACTACGGTGGCCAATGTGAAAACGTGAATGGCTCTATCTAGAGCCAGTGTTTGTCCATTCTGGGCTACTGTAGAAACAAACTGTAGACTCCGTGGAGAGGACCTGCTGCCTATGATAGAAACAGCTCATTCTAAGGTAACGAAAACACAATGATTCTTATTTTAACGTGCTTATACACTAAAGAAAACATACTTATTAATATTATATTCCATTTCTGCTAATAGATCCCCCTAAATGTTATACACTGTTCCTTTAAAAAGTAGAAGAATTTTCACATAACACATATAGGAAAATACGTGGATTTCAATGGACAGCAACAATATGCTCCTAAAACTCAGGCTACCTACAGAAAACCTGTACAGAGTCCTCTGTGCCAAAGCACAACCAGGACAATGTCAAAGGAATGACATCAAATAAGGGGAAATACACTGAAACGGTGGCAATGCAACAAGAAAACCAAGAGTTGCATGTGTCCGGGTTTATCTTCAGATGTCACTTAAATGGCCACTGTGTGCCTCCTCGCTGTTCTTTGAGTTTCCTTGTAATCTTTATTTTTAGCTGGGGCAGCTGGCACAGAAGAGGTGGAAGCAAAAAGACAGGTCCCTCGGTGCTGATGAGATAGATATAGGCAGCTCACACGCACTATGACAAATTCAAATTTACCACTGTCTGCACCAAGATTAACCAGAAATTACAAAAATAAAAATGATAAAATCCAACTGGTTTCTGATAATCTGCAAATAAAGATCATGGCGTGAACACTATGCATGACTCATTTTCCAAATATCTTATAAGTGTAGAAAAAGAAATTCCTGGAAACCATCTCAAGTTGTAACCTCCAGTCAACAATGCTTTTTATGTTGTGCGCCTTACAAATTACAGAAAGCAGATCTAAATAAAGGTCTGTCAGACCAATAGTAATTAAGAGGACTTTAACTGCAGTGGACTTATGGTTTATGTGTTTGTAGCTCGACTGTAACGCTGCAGCTGCCTGGTGTAGATCACATACACGCAGCTCTTTCTCCACATTTTCTTTGGCTGGATCATTTTCCAGCAGCCCTTTTTCATTCAGCGGTAGAATGAAAACTATGTCCTTTCTAACCAACTCTGGTATTAACATCAATCTGAACATTCCTGAGTAACAACACAGGCATATATGTATGCAGTCCAAAAGGGGGAAATGAACTCAGATTACTAATGTGAACAATGTCCAACTAATTCTGGGTCTTTCTCCTTCTTCTTATCTCTCCTGTTCAAAACAAAAGGGCCATGATCCAAATAAGGAGATAGGAGATCTACACCATGTTGTTCCTTCAAGAGGTGAAATTGAGATTAGGGAGGGGGGCACAGCTCTAGAGTAGCCAACGCGGGGAGTGACGGAAGGGGTGAACGGTGGGAAAGGGCTGTCACTAGAGACTGGGGCTGTCTCCAAACCTCCAGTCAAGTTTAAATCACACAGAGCTTCACCGACTCTCACTTTGCATCCTCCTCTCTGCTCACTCGCTCTGTCTCTCTCCTCCTCTCTGCATCTGCTGGTTGCTCTCCACCGTCAGGGCTCTTGTGAGGCGTCTTCCTCCCAAACATCTGCAACAGCTTCTCACCTGAAGAAATAAAACTTTTTTTCCCCCTCTAAAGCCTTGTGAGACACTGAGACCCAACTGCCACCATGGAGGCCATCAAGAAGAAGATGCAGATGCTGAAGTTGGACAAGGAGAACGCCATCGACAGGGCAGAGCAGGCTGAGTCCGACCAGAAGGCAGCGGAGGACAAATGCAAGCAGGTGAGACGAGGCTGATGGACTGATGACTGACTGGATGTGTGCACTTCTAATAAGATAAGATAAACTTTATTGATCCCACACACGGAAATTGACAAGAACAGATGCAAAGTATAGAGAGCTATGCAACATTATGGTTATAACTGTCCAAATTAATAAGCATACTGTAATTAAAAAGTTACAATATTAGTTGTTGAAGTTTTCTGGGATGTATTGCAAGGAGCGGAACGTCATCTGGATTATTTCATATGCAATTTTGTACACATTTTCCATATCATGATATATATCAATATCAAAAAGTATTCTTAATAATGTTGTGATATTGATTTGAACTATATTAGGAAAACACATTAAGGTTATTGTGAGATCTAGTTGCTCCTTTCAGAACGAAGTTGGAAATAGTTTCATGTATGTTGAAATGATTTCCTTCTGAGGTGATTTTGAGTCTCTTTCATTCACTGATAAACCAAATTTAATTTATCTAGATTATTTTGTGAAAACAGCCAAATGTGTTTAATTTGTTATTCACATATAAGATTAACATATTGGTGTTTTTTTTTTAAATTACAAAGATAATCTGGTCTAAAGATAATAAATAAATGCCATACCGCTTGTGCAGACTGCAGAGGGGCTCGACATAAAATGTCAAGTATTTCCCAAAGCACCAAATGCTGAATAACAGAGAGCAGCTGATGCTGAGCCCATGGGTCTTGTCTTCTGGTGGACAGGAGGAGGTGGAGGACGTCCACAGGGACGTGCAGTGACGACTGCTGGACAGATTATCCACAGCGAACCAGGGGGATTACTTGAAGCTACCAGAAGTGGTGCTGCAGGAGTATAAACAACCCATCTGTAGTAGCTCTGACTCTTACACAGGAGAGGACTGCATTACCCAGCATCCTTCTATGAATTCATGTCTGAAATGAAAACCTTCCAAACTCCAAATATCTGCACATCCATATTTGGTGCTGCGGTACCAGAGCTTGTTTGATATTTCAAGGGCTGACTTAATGATAGCGTACTTGTACCACTTGATACAAGCAAAGTAGAATCTGGAGATGTAATATGATATTTGAGGCTTCTAAATGGAGGCAATTATTGCACAGTGGGAGGTGGTAGTCGTCATCATAGCGGTACGGGAGGAATGCTAAAGAGCAGGGAGTGGGAGAGGAACGGGCAAAGACAGGAAAGAATCTCCTCTTTGGTTTCTAATCATACCCAAGGAGTGACAGTCGTCACTGGCACTGCACATATGGACCCCCGGCATGTCCTCCACATCAAGGAACAGTCAGCATGAAATCCTATAAGCTCTTTGAGTTTGTTTGGATGGCACTGATTCAAGCAGTGCTAAGAGAAGCTTTTCTTTGCTATTCTTGGCACGATGGGGCAAACATCGGAGTGCGGTCAGGCCAAAACTAACACTCAATCTTAACATACATCACAAACGACGGTCTCCAGCAATAATTAAGCAGTAATTAAAGGATCTCCTTGCCCAAATTACAAAAGAATTAAAAAAATTCAGAAGCAATATGTCTTTTTCAGAAGCAATGTCCCGGGTTACTCTTGATAAACCACAGATTCCATCACCAAGAGATTACATGGGAACTGCTTTCTACCGAAGAAATAGTCCTGATGAAAACCTTTGACAGCATGTTCTGTATTAAATATACACTCTGGTCCAGAGGGAAATATTTAAACAACTATCAGATGGATTGGCATGAGATTGTGTTCAGACATTCAAGGTTTCCAGAGGATGAAACCTAATGACATTGGTGATCCTCTGATGTTTCCTTTAGCGCCACCATGAGGTTGATATTTGAGCTTTTAAGTCAAATGTCTTGACAACTACTGGATGGATTGCCATGACATTTGGTATAGACTGTATATAAGAACATCCTGTGGGCTCACCACCTGCGGGAAGAACCGCTTGGGTCGGGTGCGCTGCCACCTCTCTGTGGGGGAAGGAGCCGGAGCTTGTGCGGGAGGTGGAGCGCTATCAGTTGGATCTGGTAGGGCTTACCTCTACGCACAGCCTCGGTTCTGGAACCGTACTCTTGGATAGGGGTTGGACTCTATTCTTCTCTGGAGTTGCCCATGGTGTGAGGCGCCGGGCGGGTGTGGGGATACTCACAAATCCCCGGCTGAGTGCCGCTATGTTGGAGTTTACCCCGGTGGACGAGAGGGTCGCCTCCCTACGCCTTCGGGTTATGGGGGGGAAAACTCTGACTGTTGTTTGTACGTATGCACCAAACAGCAGTTCGGAGTATTCGGCCTTCTTGGAGACCCTGAATGGAGTCCTGTATGGGGCTCCAGTAGGGGACTCCATAGTTCTCCTGGGAGACTTCAACGCGCACGTGGGCAACGATGGAGACACCTGGAGTGGCGTGATTGGGAGGAACGGCCTCCCTGATCTAAACCCGAGTGGTCGTTTGTTGTTGGACTTCTGTGCTAGTCATGGATTGTCCATAACGAACACCATGTTCGAACATAAGGATGCTCATAAGTGTACGTGGTACCAGAGCACCCTAGGCCGAAGGTCGATGATCGATTTTGTAATCGTATCATCTGACCTGAGGCCGCATGTTTTGGACACTCGGGTGAAGAGAGGGGCGGAGCTGTCAACTGATCACCATCTGGTGGTGAGTTGGGTCAGAGGGTGGGGGAAGACTCTGGACAGACCTGGTAAGCCCAAACGCGTAGTGAGGGTGAACTGGGAACGTCTGGAGGAGGCCCCTGTCCGAGAGATCTTCAACTCACACCTCCGGCGGAGCTTTTCTGGCATCCCTGTGGAGGTTGGGGGCATTGAACCCGAGTGGACGATGTTCAAAGCTTCCATTGCTGAAGCTGCGGCGGTGAGCTGTGGTTTTAAGGTCTTAGGTGCCTCAAGGGGCGGCAACCCTCGAACACCGTGGTGGACACCGGTGGTCAGGGAAGCCGTCCGACTGAAGAAGGAGGCCTTCCGGGATATGTTATCTCGGAGGTCTCCGGAGGCAGTTGCAGGGTACCGACGGGCCCGAAGAGCAGCAGCCACTGCCGTGACGGAGGCAAAGCAGCGGGTGTGGGAGGAGTTCGGAGCAGCCATGGAGAAGGACTTTCGGTCGGCACCAAAGTGCTTCTGGAAAACCATCCGGCACCTTAGGAGGGGGAAACGGGGAACCATCCAAGCTGTGTACAGTAAGGATGGGACACTGTTGACCTCAACTGAGGAGGTAATCGGGCGGTGGAAGGAGCACTTTGAGGAACTTCTGAATCCGACCAATACGCCCTCTATGGTAGAGGCAGAGCTGGAAGCTGATGGGGGACCATCATCAATTACCCTGGTGGAAGTCACTGAGGTAGTCAAACAACTCCACAGTGGCAAAGCCCCGGGGGTTGATGAGATCCGCCCAGAAATGTTGAAGGCTCTGGGTGGGGAGGGGCTGTCTTGGATGACACGTCTCTTCAACACCGCGTGGAAGTCGGTGACAGTGCCTAAGGAGTGGCAGACCGGGGTGGTGGTTCCCCTTTTCAAAAAGGGGGACCAGAGAGTGTGTGCCAATTACAGGGGTATCACACTGCTCAGCCTCCCTGGTAAAGTCTACTCCAAGGTGCTGGAAAGGAGGGTTCGGCCGATAGTCGAACCTCAGATCGAAGAGGAACAATGTGGATTCCGTCCTGGCCGTGGAACAACGGACCAGCTCTTCACTCTCGCAAGGATCCTGGAGGGGGCCTGGGAGTATGCCCATCCAGTCTACATGTGCTTTGTGGACTTGGAGAAGGCATATGACCGGGTCCCCCGGGAGATACTGTGGGGGGTGCTGCGGGAGTATGGGGTGAGGGGGGCACTTCTCAGGGCCATCCAATCCCTGTACGCCCAAAGCGAGAGCTGTGTTCGGATCCTCGGCAGTAAGTCGGACTCGTTTCCGGTGGGGGTTGGCCTCCGCCAGGGCTGCGCTTTGTCACCAATCCTGTTCGTGATATTCATGGACAGGATATCGAGGCGTAGTCGGGTGGAGGAGGGTTTGCAGATCGGTGTGCTGAGGATCTCATCGCTGCTTTTTGCAGATGATGTGGTCCTGTTGGCATCATCGGTCTGCGACCTCCAGCACTCACTGGATCGGTTCGCAGCCGAGTGTGACGCAGTCGGGATGAGAATCAGCACCTCTAAATCTGAGGCCATGGTTCTCAGCAGGAAACCGATGGATTGCCTACTCCGGGTAGGGAATGAGTCCTTACCCCAAGTGAAGGAGTTTAAGTATCTCGGGGTCTTGTTCGTGAGTGAGGGGACGATGGAACGTGAGATTGGTCGGAGAATCGGAGCAGCAGGGGCGGTATTGCATTCGCTTTACCGCACCGTTGTGACGAAAAGAGAGCTGAGCCAAAAGGCAAAGCTCTCGATCTACCGGTCAATCTTCGTTCCTACTCTCACCTATGGTCATGAGGGTTGGGTCATGACCGAAAGAACAAGGTCGCGGGTGCAAGCGGCCGAAATGGGTTTCCTCAGGAGGGTGGCTGGCGTCTCCCTTAGAGATAGGGTAAGAAGCTCAGTCATCCGTGAGGGACTCGGAGTAGAGTCCTTGCTCCTTTGCGTCGAAAGGAGCCAGTTGAGGTGGTTCGGGCATCTAGCACGGATGCCTCCTGGGCGCCTCCCTTGGGAGGTGTTCCAGGCACGACCAGCTGGGAGGAGACCACGGGGAAGACCCAGGACTAGGTGGAGAGATTATATCTCTACTCTGGCCTGGGAACGCCTCGGGATCCCCCAGTCAGAGCTGGTTAATGTGGCCCGGGAAAGGGAAGTTTGGGGTCCCCTGCTGGAGCTGTTGCCCCCGCGACCAGATCCCGGATAAGCGGTTGAAGATGGATGGATGGATGTATATAAGAAGTGGACGTAGTCACAGTGATGTCACCCATTGGTTTGTGGACCGCCGTTTTGAAGCCTGGAGTTTGGCATTTTAGCCGTCACCATTTAGATTTTTGGCCGTCGTCATCTTGGGTTTTGGTTGTCACCATCTTGGTGTTTGTGCAACCAGAAGTGACACGAGAGGGTGGAGCTAAGAACAACCGAATGCTGAATAAGATATTTTTAGGCGACCAAAATGTTACAATTAACTTTCATGAACTGAAAACACACTGTGAAAGGGTTAAAGTTGTAAGACGAAAATACAGACAACTCCCAGACCGGACAACACCATGGTAGCGCCCTGTTAATTACAAGGTAGCCACGCCTTAAAGCATAACCTGCTTTATCGTCTATTGTATTCTAAATGGGACCATAATTTACTAAAGGAACATCATGTATTAAAGAAGACTTGAAACTAGCGATTGAGACCATAAACTCATGTTTACACTGTTTACTGAGGTAATAGTAAAGAAAGTATAGGGTCATTTTCTCATAGACTTCTATACAATCAGACTTCTTTCTGCAACCAGAAAGATAGATAGAATGCAAGTTGAAGACACTTCAGCATTGGCTTCACTTTTCAGACCGGAGGTTGCCCACTGGTACAGACATGCATGTCCTCTGAGAATGAATTATAATAACTTTGGTGGTCCTCTGACTTTTCATCTATAGCGCCTTCATCAGGCCAAATATTCAAATTAGTCCAAAGCTTTGTTTTATGGCCAAATACCTGTAAAACGGACATTCCCATCAGCCTCAGCTGTACTTGGTGTTAAGTGCCAATTAGCAAATATTAGCATGCTAACACGCTAAACTAAAATGTTGAACATGGTATTCATTATACCTGCAACATGTTAAAGGGACTATTTGTAACTTTCAGAAATGCTTCTTAACAGCGACACCTGTGGCCGTGAAATCAACGAAAGTCAGCGTCGGGCTCGCGCTTGCTCGCTCTCAATATACCTGAACGAGCATCGCTCAAAACAGTGAGGCGACACACGTTAGCTAAAACCACAATATCACTCTATATTTCAGCTGCTTGGCAGTAATGTTAGCTGACCAGACGAAGGTCTCTCCATGAACATGATTTAGATCTGATCCTAGTGTTGGCTTTTCCTGCCTAAGTGCAGGCTGATGCAGCGGGGCTCTGCAGCATGTCTCCTCTGCTCTCTCCGCCCGCAGCCGGAGAGAGCAGAGGAGACACCGGCACCCGGTCGGTAACGAGAAGACAACGTAACTCTCTGCACAGTTCGGTCACTTCACAAGACACCGAAAGCCTCTGTTGGTCTGGAGGAGCTGCAGCAGTTATTTCTGCACAAACGTCGCCTGTGCATTCACTAGATATTCTCAGAGCTAAACTAACTCTTCTGCAGTGTGGAGTGAACGCGCGTTCACGTCTAGAGGTGGAGCGAGCTGAGCTGTCTGAGTGAAGGAGAGCAGGCAGAGGAGGAGGGTACAGCGGCTACACGCGAACGCGCATATGCGAGCGCGCATGTGTGACGACCCGCTACATTTATGCTCGTACAAAGTTACAAATAGTCCCTTTAACATCATCCTGAGCATGTTAGCATGCTAATATTAGCATTTAGCTCAAAGCACCACTGTAGCTAAAGTCCCACAGAGCCACAGACATCTAACTTAGTGGTACTAGTCATGTCCCTACGTCTGAGTGCTTCTGGGTATTAAAAAAGTCTACTAAATTGGTTTTAATCTCAAATTGTTTCATGTTTTGTTTTGCCATGTTTTTCTTGTGTAGCATCAATGGACTATAACCTGTGCAACCCCGAGCCTTGAATCCTTGAATCCCCCATCACTGTATCAAAGCACTGCTGGATTTCTCCATGCAGTGTTTCATTCATACTTTGGTTTGTTTTTTTGCTGTATCCTTCCTGACTCTCTGTCACGTTTGCCTCCTCTCAGCTGGAGGACGAGCTGCTGTTTCTGCAGAAGAAAATGAAAGGAACAGAGGACGAGCTCGACAAGTAGTCGGAGGCCCTGAAGGATGCTCAGGAGAAACTGGAACTGTCGGAGAAGAAGGCCGCAGATGTGAGTTAACCACAACGACGCCATCTGAAACACATTATCCACATTACAGTGGAAGATCACAACGTCTAGGTTTCAGTTTGACAACGTATTGATTGCCACTCTTTCAGACGGACTAAACTAAATATCATCCTGTGATTGGTAAAATACTAGTGATGGAGACCAAAACAGATGTTCTTTTCTATGAACATTTGTTTTCAAGAATCATTGCATTAAGTGCCTTATACATTCAGTCTGTGTTGTTTCTACTGCTTACACTTGCCTTAATATTTTAGTTTTTTACTAGAGTGATGAAACATAGCAGCAGAGTGACATTCAGAAAATATAATAATCACAACCTACTTTGAGAGTTATTTGTCTAGTTCTAATCATGGAAACTATAATGACCCAATCTTTAAGTCCCTTGGCTCCTATGATTTCAACAAAACAAGGGAATAAAAGAAGACAGTTGAGAGGTTTGCCATGAGATTGAATTTGAAAATCCCTTTTTGTGTATTAAACACAGGCAGGTACTGTACACTATGGAAACAATTTACACAAAACTCCTAATTTGAGTCTGCTACCACAATGTAGAAGGAAACTAACAACTCTGAAATGAATCCTGACATGAGTCATTTGTATCTTCTAACCCACATAGTGTTATTGGCGTCTTTGTGAGGTCTGCAACGGAGCCGTTTCTCAAGCACAGACAAAACTTAGCCGGCCTGTAGCCGACCAGGAATCCCAGGAATGCAGCTTAAGCAAACAGAGAAGGCCGTACTGCAGTGTCTAATGAAATCAATGCTCTGGCCTTTTTGGGGCAGAGATATCACAGCTCTGTCCGGCCTTATAGTACACATACCTCATTGAATGACCATTCACCTTTAAAGAGCATCTATTTCATTCATGATCTTGCTTTTACAGCAACATACCTGAAAGATGATATCTGATTCAATGTTATCTTTGATCTGAAGCAAAAGGTTCAGCAACAAAATTGGAGACAATCAGGCTCAACTTTTTTGGGTCATCATGGGCAATACTATTGATATGACACCTGAAATACTTTTCTAATATGGTTTTCCCAGTGGCGCATGACGATTCTCTTCTTTTACCATTCACATTTTTAGGAGGTGTTATCTGGGAGTAACAAAATATGTGTTGTTGTAACACATGTTTAATTACTTGGGCTGCAACTAACACTTATTTTCATCATCCATTAATCTGCTGATTATTTTCTTAATTATTATTATCTTGTTTGGTCTATAAAATGTCCGAAAATAATGAAAAACAATTTTCACCATTTCCTGAAGCCAAACGTAGCGTCTTTTGTCTGACAAGCAGTCCAAAACCCAAAGATATTCAGCTCATTATTTCATAAGATATTTTTTTAAAAAGCAGCAAATTCTCACAAATGAGAAGCTGGAACCAGTGAAAGTTTGGCATTTTGGTTGAAAACGTTTTTAAAACCATTAATCTATTGTCAAAATAGTTGCTGATAAGTTTTAAAATAATCAATTTATGTTTCAGTTGTAACAATTACACTAAAATGGAATTGACAGATGAAAGTAGCCTCCACAGTGTGTGTCTAAATCTACCAGTGAAAGCAGGTGAGATAAGACCCCAAAGGTTAAAGGTCAGATTACAAGATTACAAATGATCTCTGTATCAGATGACCTATCAGATGCCCACAGATTAGGGCTGTCCTCGACCATGGAAATTCTTAGTTGACCAACACTCATTTGATTTTATCGACTAATTGATTGAAATCTTATGTTTACCAGAGATGTGCTCATAAGTTTCTTGGAAATAAGTCATTCAGCATGAAGAAAAAAAGCATTAAAAAATCACTAATCAATTCTGTATATTAAAGCCTCAAAATTAGGGCTGTCCTCGGCCAAAGACATCTTTGGTCGATTACCATACGATTTTGCGACTAACCGATTAATTGATTTAATGACAGATCTGTGAAACTATATAATAAATAAATAATAACACAAAAGCACCACTTTAAATATTGTGTTTATCAGAGATGTGCCATAAATTTCTTGGAAATTCAGCATGAAAGAAGCATAAAAAAACAACTGATCGATGAAGAGGGGGCAGCCCTACCACAGATCTGTCCACCACTACTTCTTCTATAATGTGTTCCACACAGCCTATGTGGGATGCTGATACATATAAATGTGTACACAAGGACAGAAAGAGAAAATAAACACAGGTTTTGCTCTGGAAAGTGAGGAGGAGGAGGAGGAGGAGGCAGAAGAAGGAATGTGTCGCCACCCTATGGTTGCGGGTCATCATGTCTGCAACCAAATCAATTTACATTCCAGGCTGCTGCAGGTCAACAACCCCTGTTGAAGAGGATTATCACTTATTGACCCTCCCTCTTCCTCTTCCACAAGTTAATCTTTGGACCTATCTGATTTCTACACATTTTACAACTTGCCTCTTGCTCCTTCACACATTCACACTTTTACTTTTTGTTTTCAAGAATCATTGCATTAAGTGCCTTCTACATTCAGTCTGTGTTGTTTCTACTGCTTACACTCGCTTTAATATTTTAGTTTTTTTCTAGAGTGATGAAACATAGCAGCAGAGTGACATTCAGAAAATATAATTATCAAAACCTGCTTTGAGGGTTATTTGTCTAGTTATAATCATGGAAACTATAAGGGCACAATCTTTAAGTCCCTTGGCTCCTATGATTTCAACAAAACAAGGGAATAAAAGAAGACAGTTGAGAGGTTTGCCATGAGATTGAATTTGAAAATCCCTTTTTGTGTATTGAACACAGGCAGGTACTGTACACTATGGAAACAATTTACACAAAACTCCTAATTTGAGTCTGCTACCACAATGTAGAAGGAAACTAACAACCCGGAAATGAATCCTGACATGTCTCAACAAAACAAAGGAATAAAAGAAGACAGTCGAGAGGTTTGCCATGATCCATAATCTTTGGACCTTCTGATTTCTACACATTTTACAACTTGCCTCTTATTGCTCCTTCACACATTCACACTTTTCTTCTCTTTCCCCTTCCTCACACAACCATATAATCATAAGTTATGATTCACATTAGTCACATATATGTGAATCACAGACAGATGAATCAGGTGATCTCTGTGCCCTCCTCCTTTTCGATCAGAGCAGAAGAATGCAGCCTAAGCAACACCTTACATTTGCCATATAAGTCCACAATAGACAGCCTCTGCACACTGACTTCACACACCTCTTTGTGGAGGAAAAGAGCAGAGCCTTCCCCTCCTAAAACCCTGTGATGTCATCTGGGACCGGCTTCTCAACAGGATTGGAGGATCTCGCCATAAATTTCCTGAAAACTCCCAGCCCTTTTTTTTTCTCCCCATCCCAGCCCTGACTGACTTCCTGCTCGAGAGAAAAAAAGAGTTTTCCTCGGAGTTAGCAACTTTATAAAGTTTTAAAGGAAACACCTAGTTCGATCTAGACGGCTACATTTGTCGGGCTCATTCTTTGTTTTTGTGAGGAGAACAAAAGTAGTAGACATAATGGAGATGGTAAAGAAGAAAATCCAGACTCTCCAGCAACAAGCTGATGACGCAGAAGACCGTACACTGGAAGTACAAAGGGTGTTGGACTGTGAACGGGAATGCCGCGAAAAAGTGAGATAATGGTTCATTTATCCAACTTCAGTACTTTATCTTTACTATCACACACCTATTGAGCACATTTAGTGCAGGATTGTAAAGAATTTAGAACGCAAAGTGTCAATGTTGTAGCGTTATGATGATGATAACGCTCTAATAAGAATTCCAAACTTTTTCCTGCCAAACCCAATAGTAGATTTGTTGTTTTTATCTTGGAATGCGTAAATGTGGTCGTTTTAGACGTTTATGGGAAGTTGGGATCATCACTGTAGCGACATTCCCTCTCAGACTTTTGTTCGGCTGTGTTATCTAACTTGAACCCGCCCTAGATCTTCTCAAACACCTACGAATACAACGAGAGAAACTCGCAGTAGCCTATTACACCCATAGTCAGTGTTGGTTTAAATATTAAGGTGTGGCGGGCTTATTACGTTTTATTCAAACTGGGATTTCCCCCCCCCCCCGAATTATGTCAATGGTTTGTTCCTGTTTGGCAAAGCATCCAGTAGTCTTTGTTCTGTTTTTTGTCTGAATAACATTTGACACATATATCTGGAATTAGGAGCGCCTTCCTCCTCCTCCTCTTCTTCAGCCTCCACACAGGAAGAAAAGAGCAGACGTGTTTATCTGTGATATCAGGAAACAGGAAGCAGGCCTCAGAAGAAGCAATCTGTTGTCTCCCAAACATACATGGGTTTGCAGAGGAGCAGCTGTATCACTTCAGATATGTCAGGGTTATTAAGTCTGCTGCCAGTCTTGTTATTCTGCATCAGCAGTTTTCAAAGTATCTGGTTAAGCTGCAAAGTCCAGAAGTCATCATGGTTGTTGTTGAGAGTGAAATTGATTAAATGGAAGAAATCTGACTCATTGGATAGGAGGAAAAAGAAAACAGGGATATATGCATGCCCAGAGAATAAATAATAATAATAACAAACTTTATTTGTATAGCACCTTTCCAAACATAGTTACAAAGTGCTTTACATAAGTTAAAATAGTGCAAACATCAAGATAAAAACAATACAGAATAAAAACATAAAAACATAGGCCAAAATAAAATGTTGAACACAAGACTGATAGGCATAATTAAATAACTATCGATACCCAGCTCTTAATGTTGAGACCATTTGACTTCAAGAAGTATACATAAACTGATAAACCTTACTGCAGTATTAATGAGACGTTACACTCAAAACCAATATAACCTTTATAGATGGCTTTCAATGTGCAGCTTTGGCCATCCTCAACAGTATCCTTCCTCTTGTGGCAGCAGCTTGTTTCCTGGCTGACCTTTGACCTCTCTTTCTATCTGTGTGTGTGTGTGTGTGTGTGTGTGTGTGTGTGTGTGTTGGTGTAGGCGGAGGGCGATGTGGCATCTTTGAACCGCAGGATCCAGTTGGTGGAGGAGGAGTTGGACCGCGCTCAGGAGAGACTGGCCACAGCCCTGCAGAAACTGGAGGAGGCTGAGAAGGCTGCAGATGAGAGTGAAAGGTGAGAATTAACGGTCATAATGCATTCATTAATAAAATTGTAGACATACCATCAGCCACAAGACTGGAAAATGATTATCTAATGGCTTTTTTTGAAGGTCCCAAATGTGCCCATGTTTTGATTGGTTGGGAGCAGTGAAGTATAGCTTCATAGGATGAGTGGGATGGACACGTTTGAATTGTATGAAGTGGACAAGGTGGCAGTTCTGGAAATATAAAATAAAACAATGCCAAGAGGGAAATTAGGTGTTTATTAGGGGTTTGCTGCACAAGAAACAGACCAGATACATATGCAAAAAATATAGAATTAGAGCAAAGGAAATAAAGAAGCTAAACCAATAATTCAAATTAAATTAAAGCTATATACAGATACAAAATAAGTAGAGACCAAGATCATACTTGGTTTTTTTTTCCTGTCGAGACTTTATTTTTGTCAGTTTGGTATGTCCAGTGACACCAATAACTATGAGCTCATTGTAGTAAAAGGTGCAAAACAGAGTCTTAGCATTTGCATAATGTTGGGACTTGAAACCACAAAACCACAAACATATAGTCAGAAGCAGCCTGCAGCTATTTGTGCTGTGCTATTTGTGGTGTTGTTGAACTAAAACCTGTCTGTCTTTCTGATCACCAGAGGCATAAAAGTGGTCGAGAACAGAGCCATGAAAGATGAGGAGAAGATGGAGATCCAGGAATGCCAGCTCAAAGAAGCCAAACTCATCGCTGAGGACGCGGAACGCAAAAAGGACGAGGTGCGGACGCGGAGGTCACGTTTCAGCTGACTTTCGGTTTTCACGATGTCATTTCTTGTTTTTGCTCAACTGTGATTTTACATCTTTTTAACGTCAGGTTGACCGTAAACTGGTGATCCTTGAGGGTGAGCTGGAGAAAGCAGAAGAGAGGGCCGATATTGCAGAACTGTAAGCACAAATCGATGAAGTTATATGAATGCTCGCGGGCATCGTTCAGTTGTTACCAAGGTAAAAGGTCAAACATATTCAGAAAATTTAAATGTATTTCCTCTATTCATGCAGTAAGTGTGCCGACCTGGAAGAAGAGCTGAAGAATGTCACCAACAACCTCAAGTCGCTAGAGGCTCAGTCTGATAAGGTAAGTGTTGGTAATCTCTCCTGGATGATACGATACGACACGACACGACACGACACGACACGACACGACACGACACGACACGACACGACACGACACGACACGACACGACACGACACGACACGACACAATATGACGCAATGCGTTACAATGCGATACGACACAATACGACACGATACGTCGCGATATGACACAAGACAATACAACACAAGACAATACAACACAAGACAATACGACACAATGCAATACGAAACAACGCAATCCGGCACGATATGACACAATATGACGCAACACGCCACAATATGATATAATACGATACGACACGATACAATACGGTACGACGCAGTCTGACACGATATGACACAATATGACGCAATGCGCTACGGCGCTCTACGATGCCCTGCGATACGATGCGATGCGATGCGATGCGATGCGATGCGATGCGATGCGATGCGATGCGATGCGATACGATACGATACATTTTATTGTCCCCATGGGGAAATTTGTCTTGGACTCAGATTTTGAACACATGATATGACACATGACATGTCGTCTTATCATATAGCTGCCTCCATAGAAGTAATAATAAAGAAACAAACAACATATAAACAACAAGGACCAGTTTATGCGTGCATGTTTGTCTCTATGAGCCTGCTGTTTGACCTTAAAACAACCTCAGTATGACTACTCAGCTGTTCCCCCGGAGCAGCAGAGCTTCTTGATGTTTTATTACATTCAATTCACCTGTAACATGTTTATCAATAGAGTGTACAACATAGATATTGAGTGTGAATAACTAATGGAATGATGGAGCTATACATTTTGACAAATAAAAACATTGTGATATTTATTGTTTTGGCATTGAAATGGTTATCTTTTCTGTCTCTGTAGTACTCTGAGAAAGAAGACAAAGATGAGGAGGAGATTAAAGTCCTGAATGACAGACTTAAGGAGGTAAGTTCATGTCTGCTCGAGCTCTATTCTCTGAGGGAAACTGTGTCGGGATGATTATAATATGTTTATTGTCTTTTCAAAGGCGGAAACCCGTGCAGAATTCGCAGAGAGGACAGTGACCAAGCTGGAGAAGACCATAGATGACTTAGAAGGTACACTTCATTAGCTGTAACATTCAATAGTTTCTATATTTATTGGCCATTCTAAAAATTGTATTAGCTTACCTATTGCACTTATGTGATCAATAATCTGTTCACTGACATAGCGATTGCATTTTATATCTGCTGTTACTTTTTTATTGCAGAGCGTCTATCGAAAGAAAAAGAGGAAAACTTAGGAATGCAACAAGTCCTGGACCAAACAATGCAGGAGCTCAATTGCTTGTAAACTGCCAAGAAGAACATCAAACACTTAAAAAAACAAAAAGATATTTTCTACATTCCATCCATCTCTGTAATTTCACTCTTATTCCTGGTTGTTAAAACACATGTACCCCTTTTTATATATTTATGGTGCCTTTCTTTCTTTTCCTTTTTTTAAAATGGTTTTGGGTCCATATGATAATCAGTTTCGGTGCTGGAAATTGTGTTGTAGACCAAACTCTGAGCACAAATAAAACTGATGATGATGAAGTGAGTTTTATGTTTTATGGTGTTGACTGATTGTGTTTGTATGCACAGTTTTGCATGTGCTTTTGTGTGCGTGGCCTTGAGGCAATTTCAACAGAGTCAAAAACAAGTTCACAATTTACGTGTGCTAACATGCACAGTATTTTCTGTGTGCTCTGTCTGCTATGACGGTGGATTTATCAAACACAAAACTGCATATATGGCTTAGCTGCTGACCCTTTATTCCCAAAACAGTAACGTCACTGAGTACTCTTTTTTTTCAAGTTAAGATTTGTAAGTATTTTTTTTTATCAACCACAGCAATCAAAATGACATAGCACCACATAAGGTCAATGTTAAAGATTATGTTGTCCTGAAAAAGTAATAAGTTGTTTGTAAGTTCAGACATTTTGTGTAGTGTAAGTTAGCTAAATGAGAACTTTTCTTGTTTCACACAGAAGCACCACACACGAAAGGGAATTGAGGAGTAATACGTACTAAACCATAATAACTAAACTATTTCCATGACCAACTCTATCTTCTCACGAAGACCATGTGATGTGTTTGAAAGCTCCAAAAACAACAACTAAAATGGGCCTTGTAATGAGATTTTATTTGTCAAAAAGGAGAAAACTTTATAAAATGCAATACTACAATGTAATGTAAAGCCCAACATTCAAAACTTATATAGATAGCCACCTTTCTTTTTATTTTATTTTATAAATAACACTGAATATGTTTTTAAAATAGCTATGCAGATGTTACACCTATTCAGGAAGTTTAATGACTTCGGGGTGAACCAGAATATTCTTGAAATGGTGTGCAAGAATCTGGTGGAAAGCATCATGTCCTTTAACATGGTTGCTTGGTACAGACACTTGAATGTTAAATGTAAAGGGAACCTGTCAAAAGTGTTTAACACAGCCAGTAAAACTAAAGGAAACCACAGATGCAACTAAGCAGCAGGCATGTACTGAATACCAAAAAGAGAGCTCTTAACATAACAAGTGACCCGTACCATCCATTGCACCCACAATTTTAATTGCCTCAGAACAGCGCTTTAGACACAAGCCACCAAAAATGTCTATTAGAAATCATTTTTCCGCAGTTAAATTATGAAATAATTAAATACATAGTTAATCCCCCTCACCCCTCCCCTGCACTGAATTTCATGTTTGCAGAATTTTCACATTACATTTGTAATAGGCCTACGGAATTGTATTTGATTGAACTCCAAGCTCCTCCAATATTTGTATTGTTTCTTGCTATTATCTTATTTGTAACTCATGTTGATTGTGATGAAGCCAAAGACTATTTTCCACATTGTGGACAATAAAGTTTCTAACTAACTGACCATCTAACTAAAATTTAACTTCAGTAAAAGTAAAGAAGCATTATCAGGAAAAAATAAACACAATATCAAAAGCAGAAGTACTCATTATCTACAATGGACCCTTTCAGTGTTGCATTATCGGATTAGTAACATGCATTATCATGTAAGCTGCATTTTAATGTAGTAAAGCATCATATTTTAGAAATTGAATATGTAAAATCTTAATCTGGATAATAACTACTAACTTTAGTAGTAATAAGTGTAGTGGAGTAAAAAGAACAATATTCACCTCTGAAAAGTACAAGTGTAAAGTAGCATAAATGAAAATATTCAAGCACAAGAACCTCAAAATAATAGCGATACACTTTTTTTTTCTTTTTTCTTCTCTTTATACATCCATGGTGCTACAGGAATGAGTCCTAAAACCTGGAAATGCGTTAACATTTTAGCACTTCAGGTTCCCTCGTCTCGAAATCAATGGGTTTTTGAATGGGTTTTTAGTTAGATGCATGAAATAAGGTCTGTGGTAAACACAAGCTTAAAGGGACTATTTGTAACTTTCAGAAATGCTTCTTAACAGCGACACCTGTGGCCGTGAAATCAACGAAAGTCAGCGTCGGGCTCGCGCTTGCTCGCTCTCAATATACCTGAACGAGCATCACTCAAAACAGTGAGGCGACACAAGTCAGCTAAAACCACAATATCACTCTATATTTCAGCTGCTTGGCAGTAATGTTAGCTGACCAGACGAAGGTCTCTCCATGAACATGATTTAGATCTGATCCTAGTGTTGGCTTTTCCTGCCTAAGTGCAGGCTGAGGCAGCGGGGCTCTCCAGCGTGTCTCCCTGCTCTCTCCGCCCGCAGTCGGAGAGAGCAGAGGAGACACCGGCACCCGGTCGGTAACGAGAAGACAACGTAAATCTCTGTAGAGCTCCGTCACTTCACAAGACACGGAAAGCCTCTGTTGGTCTGGAGGAGCTGCAGCAGTTATTTCTGCACAAACGTCCCCTGTACATTCACTAGATATTCTCAGAGCTAAACTAACTCTTCTGCAGTGTGGAGTGAGCGCGCGTTCACGTCTAGAGGTGGAGCGAGCTGAGCTGTCTGAGTGAAGGCGAGCAGGCAGAGGAGGAGGGTACAGCGGCTACACGCGAACACGCATATGCGAGCGCGCATGTGTGCCGACCCGCTACATTTATGCGCGTACAAAGTTACAAATAGTCCCTTTAAAAGAATTAATCGTTTTGTTCTATGACATAAAATACATCAATATATATCCCACTCTATATTTTTAAGCCTTTATGCGTCTTATTAGTTGCTAACAAGTGAATCAATTAAATGCTCTTTTACTATTGCCTCTTGTGGTCCTCCACAGAGAGACTCTTAGTTAGTGCAGTGAGTGCACGCCCAGCTGGTCCCATCACATACAGTATATAAACAGCAGGTGAGTTCCTGGCCAGCAGGGGGCGTCATCTCTCCACAGTGACGTCATCACTGCTTCGCCGGGCGGGATTTCCGCAATAATAATATCATCCAGTATGGCGAAGACTTACGACTATCTGTTTAAACTACTGCTAATCGGAGACTCCGGCGTCGGGAAGACCTGTGTCCTCTTCAGGTTTTCAGAAGACGCCTTCAACTCCACGTTCATCTCCACCATAGGTAGAGTTTAATGAGTTTAAAGAGATATAAACTGAGTCTTTCTGTCTGTTTACAACACCTCAGAGGCTCCGTCTACTTACTGGACTGCTCTGCTACGCTAAGAGTAGTTTCTCTTTGTCAATGCGCCTTTATACTTTTAAATGTGATTAATAAGAGCTGGCGAGAGGTGACGCTGTTACCAGTGTGTTGTGTAGGAGGCTAATGTGTGAGTGGAAGTGTTTCTGTTGTGTTAGATATTCATGCCGGGTGGCTTCTCTGCTAGCTGGCCCTTTACGTTACGGCGCCGTCTACATCCTGGACAAGACACCGGAAACCCTGCTATGTAGCAGACTTTAGCTGGTTAATTTAAGCATGATGCTGCTCTTTTATGCACACATTACTTCCTGTATGCCTTGACAAGAAGCTTGGCAAGTTTATTCCCAGTCCACAAGTGTATTTTTTGTTGTATCACAGTCCAATGTTTGACATGCAGCTACAGGAAGCTAGCCGTAGCTAACTAACCGTGATGATTGACATGATCCTTCTGTATCCTCCAGGCATTGATTTCAAGATCAGGACGATAGAGCTGGACGGCAAGAAGATAAAGCTACAGATATGGTAAGTTTATCATCATTTAATTCCTGTGTGACACGCTGGCAGTGTTTTTTTTAATTATATTTGGCTAATAAAGTATGGATGGCACACACACTTTACTGAAGGTACAGATCCTCACAGATGTGCAGTAGGGGGCCTACAGGTCACTGACACTCTTAACATGTGAATTATCAGCCTTTTAAAGTCGTTTACTTGTTTTAAAATTGAATGTACGTACGTGGTCTTAATGGTAATTGTAGCTGAATGTCACTTTATGGTCACTCTGGTTGTATAGCCTGCAAAATGCATAAATCTAATGCCAGCCTCTACATTGACCTGTAATATGACGTTATCAAAGTTTCATACCTCCCTGCTATATTACTTTGTTGGTAAAAGTCCATGTAAGGTAAGCCAGCCTCCTCAATACATAGCTGGGATCAGGGTCTGAAATTAACTTTTTCACTTCCTGCCACTGTGGCAGAGAAGTATTTTTTTTGTCTGCCACTCAAAAAAAATGTTCTGCCACTTTTGAAATCTCTGCGCTAAATGAAGGAATAACATTTTAGATCTGATGTCATTCAATGTTCAATATATTTAACACAAAAAACATATGCATGGTAAATTACAGTGTTTGAATTACTACCGTGGAGGGTGGTGTACACAGTACTGTACTGTACTTTGTTATTTGCAAGCAGACAACTACGGTTCTCTATACACCACCATCATTAGCGTTTTCCCTGCCTGCCAAAGTGGCAGGTGTCCTGATGATTTCACCCGCCACTGCCAACAATTTACCCGCATTTGGCGGGTGGCGGGTGCTAATTTCAGACCCTGGCTGGGATACTTAACTGCAGGGAGATATTGATGGAAACTTTCCCACCTGATTTATCATAATATCGATCTTAAAGGCGTTTCCTTTTCTTAAACTTTGTGATATATTATACTTTGAGATGTCATAATTCTGGTGTTTTTCAGGGATACGGCTGGTCAGGAGCGTTTCCGAACAATCACAACAGCCTACTACAGAGGAGCAATGGTGGGTGTCTTCACGTGTTGTCAGACAAATGTAACACAATGTAACACACTCTTGAGCTCTGTTAATCTCAACACATTTGATTTACTGCTCTTTACAGGGCATCATGCTTGTCTACGACATCACCAACGAGAAGTCTTTTGACAACATCAAGAACTGGATAAGGAACATAGAGGAGGTATGTACTGGTTCATGTAGACCCTTTTTTACGTGCTTGCTACTTCTTCAAATATCCAAATGACAACATGAAGCATGTTGTTTTTATTAAATTTCTCTTGATCCAGCATGCATCATCTGATGTTGAGAAGATGGTCCTTGGCAACAAGTGTGACATCAACGACAAGCGGCAGGTGTCCAAAGACAGGGGGGAGAAGGTGAGAAGTTTCAAGTGAAGATAATACATTGTCATTGGTATGATACATAAAAAAAAAAACATGTCAAAAGACTTGGTAAAATGTAAGCTGATGTAATTTCCTCCCATTTTCTTTCAGCTCGCGTTAGAGTATGGAATAAAGTTCATGGAGACCAGTGCAAAGGCCAACATCAACGTGGAAAATGTAAGAAGCCATTCTTCCTTGAGTTATAATATGCTTAAAGCCCCCATCCAGTGTATTTTGGCATTTCTATGATATTTCATATTTATTGGAGTCATTTCCTGACAATGTTGATTAGCCACACCGTTTGCCTTTTTTTTGACAAATAACTTAATTTTGTGCTCACAGTTAATAAAAATAGAAGGTTGTTGCTAAAATGGGTATGACTATAGTAGAAGCTGCAAGTCATACGTCATCCTCCAAGCTTGTGCAATTGCACTCATAGCTAGCCTAACTTATTGTATTAGCTAGGTACTGTAACTGAGGGTTATTCTATTTTTTTGTTTCTTCCACCTTCGTTTAGTGTGTTGTTTATTTTCACAATGACATTTGTGTGTGCAGTGAATGGGTGCAATCAACGCAGTGGATTACACAAAATCCCATCGGCAAAATTGGCACAACACACTGACTGTCGCTCTCTTCTTTACCGTCTCCTCCTGCTGGAGATCAATTAACGAAAAGCAGCCGATGCCGGTGTTGTGTCCGGCCACAGAGCACCACAGGACAGATCATAGATAAGTTGTCCGTCATTTGTAATACAGTTTCGGGACGTTTTGGAGGTTTGCCTCGTCCACCAGCACCCAGCCTCTAACAGGTCTGGAAGCCGGGGAGCGCATACCTTTCAGCCCAAGAGAAAACAAGAGAACAGTCCCTCTGGAGAAATAAACAAATCCCAGTGCAGCCCGGTGGGGTATTGGTGCTGAGGCGAGAGCGGCCGGTGCTGGTGGACGGTGCACCTCCAAAATATCCCGAAACTTCTTTTCCATCGGCGGGCCTCTGCAACATATCTATCAGTCCTGCAGTGCGCTTTGGCCAGTGCGCGGCGATGCGGTTCCTCGGTGCAACAGCAGCCAGACGGCCGCCTCGCCAGTAGGAGATGGTAAAGAAGAGAGCGAGTGAGAGAGAGTCGGTGTGTTGTGTTAATTCTTGTCTGATAAACAGTAAATTCATCAAATTCAGTACCATATAGCTAGCTGTTTTCCAAGCTACCGAAGCTGAATTCATCTTAACTGAGTTGAAAAATGATGCAATCTTGCTTGCCACAGTAATGAAATATGTCTGGCTATTAACCACACCCCCTTTTTTCTGTTTGAGAAAGAACTTAAACCGAAAAAAAAAAAAGGAAGTAACACTTGCTGGAGGGAGACTTTAACAGATCAGATATCATCAATGTGACAACATGCATATTTCTTCTGGTTCACAGTCATTTTTGACACTCGCCAGAGACATCAAATCAAAAATGGACACAAAATTGGTAAGAACTCTTTGATAATACAACTTAGTATTTTTGCAATGTGAGAAATTGAGAAAAAATAATAAATTAATATTAAATGTGAAATGTTTTTTTTCCAAGTTTCAAACTGTTCACTATCAATAGCAGTGTTGTGGAACAGTACATGAGGATTTCTGTGAAGAAAGTTGCTGAACCTTATGAGAGCAGCCACTGTGCAAACAGACAGCAGTGACCTGTTTATTTGTCATTTTGCAGGAGGGCAACACGCCGCAGGGGAGCAGTCATGGAGTCAAGATCTCCGAGCCTCAGAAAAAGACCAGCTTCTTCCGCTGTAGCCTACTCTGAGGACCGAGGCCTTCGACACTGGCTGCCAGCTGGCTGGACATAAATGGACTGTGCTTGCTCTCAGCACTTCCTTCCCCTTCCTTCTTTCTACCCATCCATGGCCTGTCCTCCCAGTCCACACAAATCATTATATTCCCAGTAAGGGGAGGACTTCCCTTCCTCTCTTCCTCTTCTGAAAGCTTCCAGTGGTGCATCTCTTCCATTTAAAGGAGATCCGTTGTCTTCATGGGTCAGAGTGCTTTGACTGGTAGAGGACTCCGCCAGGAGCATTGTCCAGATGTTAATGTCAAGGTTTTGGGATTGCAAATACAAATGTGATATTTAGATCCATTTTTATTAGTGCCCTTTCCCCTTTTAAGTGATAAATGTCAACCAGAGACCGATAGGCTTGAACTTTAGAGAAACAGAGTTGCGCATACTTTCATTTTCTTTTCAGGAGTTGAGAATCATATCACGCATCAGGCAGTCAAGGATCAGAGAGGAAATTGGATTATTTGGGTTTCCATTTGAGTTCTGCTCTTTGGTTTGCATGTAGTCCTTGACAATCATTTGATGCGACTTAAAACGCGTGTTTCATCTTGTCCTGATCATTACATACTGCCACACACAGCTTTCAAGTGTTGGAAGACAGTTTGACAACACAAGGCCTAAAAATATAATTCAGATCTCTGCCTCTGTAGATAAACGTCTGCTTTCAAATTATCAGCAGAACATTGGCGAGGTGACGTGTTTCTGCGTAGGCTTTCTCTGGCGTAGTAACCTGCAGGCAAATATTGTACAATGTGGTGTGAAAGTAATAATGTGCTACCCATATGTAAGTACGCTATTTAGGAAAATATCAGAATGTGCACGTTGTCTAATATAAATAATCCTACAAATTTGAGCACAGTTTAATAAGATAGGGCTTCATTTAGAGTTTTTTTTTTTTTATCATTGATTATTCTTCCACTTATTTTCTTGATTAATTTGTTTGGTCTATAAAATGTCAGAAAATAGTGAAAATTGCCTGTTAAAGTTTCCTAAAGCCCAAGATGACATCTTCAAATGTCTCATTTTGTCCTATCAGCAGTCCAAAACCCCAAAACATTCAGTTTACTATCACATAAAACAAAGAAAAGCAGCAACTCCTCACATTTCAGAAGCTGGAACTGGCGAATGTTTGTTGTTTTTGCTTGAAAATTGACTTAAATCGATTATCGAAATAGCTGCCAATTTATTCTCTCTCAGTTGACTGCTTGTTTCAGCTCTCAATAAGATTACTCCAAAGTGTTGCCTTTAATTTGACTTGAAGGTTTTGTTGCAGCTCTGATTCACGGTCAAGCTAAATGACGTCTCTGGATATTTGATCAGCAAATAAAATCCCTCTTGAAGTTTCGCACTGTAAGCCCCTTCTCCCCTTCCTGCTATCCACGCAGCTCTCCTTGCACTTTACCAGTAACTCGTGTTTTGTGTGTAGTCTGTGCCAAGTGATAGTTTTGCAATACAATTACTTAGTTAAACAAACGTTTGGAATCTTGGTAATATAATGGGCATATAATTCCTAAAATATTTTACTACACCTACTTCTAAATCTCCTTTGCTATTTCACTGCTAGTGATCCACTGTCCTGGTGTTGGTTCACTGAAAAACATTGCCCTAATGTGCTTATATATATTTATAAAACGGAAAAAGAATTAGCAAGCCTCTGTTACTATGCTACTGCCCTGTCAAATTATAGTTTAAAAGTGATGTTTTCTTGGCTTCTTACATGAACGCTGGCTTAACCGAAGCTGCAAGGTGGTCCCATTAGTATTATTGTACACTTTCTCTCGTGTGTTTGTGTTGTTGGATTGTGGCGCTTTAGTTTGACCACTAGGTGGCACCACAGGCACAGTATGCACTGTAGGTCACCACCCGAATTTAACATTTTAATCAGTATTTTATTAAGAGCCACAGTGAACTAGTGCGATTCAAACATGTACCAACTGTTTAACATAGATGTTGAGTCTCAATCTATTTCCACTGTTCCTCATGTTTCATTCCTTCATGTGTTACTAGTCTGAAAATCAAACTCCTATATGCACAATATCGAGGGAGGATCTGCTTTTGCTTGCCTGCACTTTCTTTCTTCTTTTTTTTTAATATCAAATCATTTGGGACCTCATGATTACCATGGCCATTTGTCTTAACCGCTAATACTCAGTTCTGTCATAGGTGAGCTATGCATTGTGAATCTTGGACCTGTGCATATGTGTGTAATGTAATTTTCAGACATACTTGTAGACCTGTACAGTTGAATGTATGGGCGTTTTGTTTTGTGTCATTCACTGAGCCAAACACAGGACTCTGTTTGTAGAAATTGCATTGCTACAACAATATAGCATGATGGAATAGTCAGTAGGAAGACGTTGAATTGTGGAGCTAGTGCTGTTGTCTCATCGAGTGATACTGTAGCTTTAAGTCATAAACAGAAACATATAGGGAGCAGACGTTTGTGGGAGTCAAAACTGCATCGCTTTCAGCTGAAATGCTCCCTCTTTGATTTTGTTTTTAAATCATATCCTTTAATAATATACTGTACATCCCTTTTTACAGCCATATTTTCATTCCATTGATTGTGAAGTACACAGGGAGAATAATACAATACATTTTGAAAAAAAAGAAGTGAAAAAAACATTGTAAATATCACATTGAAAAAAAAAAAGATCTACTTAAATTGTACTGTACTTTCTAAACCCATATGAAAATGTATCTACAATTTGTAGATATGTGTACTTTTGATTTAATAAAATAAGATTATAAAACATACTTTATTTCTATTTCAAGTCTTTATTGGCCGGCTGTCAGAGGAAACTACGCTATCAGTTGACCCCATGCTCCCACAATGGAGCTTTCATGACAAATGGCTCTCCTTTTATTGTCCCGCAACGACCCACTGGAATATTCTGGCATGTGTCTCTTTTATAGTCTGGTGTAACTGAACCCCTTTAGATACAAAACACAAATCTACTGTTGATGGTCATAACTAATGAGCCTTGTCTTGATGGATTGGTTTATGCCTCCACGTGATGATAGATCTGCAGTCACAACATGACTGGTGTTATTTCTGCAGCTGCGATAATAAAAGAAAAAGTGGACATCTTCTCCAATTCTGTTTTACAGTAATGGTCCCATTAAAGACAAGACAATTCATAGTTACTCTGGATGCTAAATGTCAAAGTCTGATTATCTGAAGATCAGAATGTTGTTTTTTTACAAAATATAACACAAAGCAAAAATCTACTTATACACAAGATGATAGTTGGTTTTTGGTTGAGATGTTGGGATTCCCCCACTTTCCAGACATTCTGCGGTATAAGTCCATTTTTAGTGATATTCAAATGAAATGCTCATGATTGCTTCATTTCTTTATATCCTTATGTGGAAGGTGCTGTGAACAGACATTAGAGTAGTTTGATTTCCTCATTCAGGGTTAAAAACAAATTTAAGGATAGGCAAAACATGCACATTAGATGACAATCATTAAAACGTATCAGAATATAAATGAATGTGTTCGTATGTATTGTTTATAGGTGGATTCACCTTTCATTATAGTAAATGGTTACCATCGGCATACCTGAGGAAGTCTGGAGCTCGGACAATCATGTGCTGGAAGTCCTCCAGGGACAGACGTCCGTCGTTGTCCAGGTCAGCCTCATCTATCACCTTCTCACACACCATCCTCACCTCGTCCTCCGTCAGCTCGTTACGGGTCAGTTTGTTCACTGTCTTCTCCAGGTCTGACTTACAGATGAAGTCATCATTGTTGAAATCTTGCAGAAAATGGAAAAGAAGGAAACGATTGGTTGATTAATCGATTAGTCGAGCGACTGTTTTGACAATTTTCTTTGTATTCTATAATACTGAATTAAATATCTTTGGGTTTCGGACTAATGTGGTTGGACAAAACAAGCTATTTGAATATGCCGAAGTGGTGGATATCTTTCACTATTTTCTGACATTTTCTAGAGATATCCTTCATATATTCAGAACTAATTCCCATTTAGGATTGCAGATTTTGCAGCTGCTATTTTGTGACGATATTCAGTGTATTGAAATTCGACTTTTTCTCCAAATAAAATTGCATGAACTCCCCATAGTTTAGTTAGTCCCCAAGTTAGTATCATGTTAAAAAATATCTTGATACTGTCTTAAAGGGAGAGTTTGGGTGTTTTGAAGTGGGGTTGTATGAGGTACTTATCCAAAGTCAGTGTATTAGCTACAGTAGATGATGGTAGACACGCACCCAGTTTGGAGAAACAGACAGAAGTACCAGCATGGGAGCAAAGCAATGTACTTCTGTGGACAGGGGCAGCAGCAAAATGTATTTTAGCCACCAAAAAAGAAAGGCTGACCTAAAAAGATCAATATCAGTTAAGGTGTGCACTATATTTAGAATATTTTCACTGGTTTATCTTGCCGTCAGACAGCTGTTTCCGACGGGGAACTGAGGCCGTTGTATCCATCTATCCCCTCTTCAAATCCATCAGACGCCATTGAAAAAAAACAATAATTTTGCCTCACAGAACATGAGGGTTGCTGGTCTACTGCTGCTAACCGATCGAGGCAGCCGCAGACTAACTCCCTAAAAAATACAGTTATTTCAATGGAGTCTGGTGGCTTTGGCAAGAGCATAGTTAACGGTAAAGCAGTGAAAATATTTGAAATGTAATGTACACTTAAACTGATATTGATTTTTTTTAGGTGGGCCTTTCTTTTAGGTGGCTAAAATATGTTTTGACGCTTCCCCCCGTCAGTAGCAGTAAATTGCTTTGCTCCCATGTCGGTACTCCTGTCTGTTTCTCTAAACTGGGGGCAAGCCGAACGCCATCTACTGTAGGTAATACACTGACTATGGATAAGAACCTCATACAACCCCACTTCATAACACCCAAACTATCCCTTTAAGGCACTGATTACACATTTGTTTAGCATTACACATTCACCCAACACAACATTCACTAGAGAGGCAATTTCAGGTGACTGTGCCCATGTGACCTCATCAGTCTTGCTCCTCATAACACAATTATGCTTTTACAGTATGTCACCTTCCTTGTTTCCCCCCCCCCCCCCCCCCGCCCCCTCCCCCTATATATGTTTGAATAATAAATGACCATGGCAATGAATGTAACTTCTTCATCTGTCAACGTTTGTTAATTAGGGGGGGACACTGGTGCTGAGTACAAACTGGACTTTGACAAGCTGTTTGCCTTTATAACAGGCTGGTTAATCATTTATAATATTCCATGCACCATCCGTCATGCTTACAGCTCCAAAACCCTTCACCCTTCACATGCTTGTACCATATTAATATTGATAAGTTTTCCATGTTTCATCTACTGTTATTAAACTTACTTCATAGTTAAAATTTATGCAAGCGATTGAATGAATATGTTGCACAAAGGTGGGGCCTATTTTGTTATCAGGGTGCCTCTTTACACTCTACTGTTACTCTAATCTTCTGTTTGGGGTCCTCTGGAACAGCAAAAAAAAACATTAAAAAAACGACTTACTTAGCTTGTTTTATCACCATGATACTTAATGGCTTTATTAGAATTACTTCTAAACATGAGTTTGACCTGATTCCTTTACATAAAATGATGCATTATTCCAGTTTCACTGTGATTGGTTTTGGCAGTTCTTTTTACTCCGCATCTTTTCGCCCAAATTCTAAATAAATCGATCTGGATTTAAGTCATAGTGAGTTTTACATTATAACCATAAAGTCACTAAGTAGGATAACATACTGTTCATTTCTTTGTCTGTGAATTACTTTTTGGCAATCAAAATTAATATATATATTTGTTTAGGGTTGAATTATTTACAAAAAATATCGAATTACGATTATTTTTACTGATATTGAATTGCGATATGATTTGCAATATTAAAGGGGAACATTTTTTACATCATTATTCTCATTTTCATTGAAAACATGTTAGAATGATTATGGTGTGGTTTTTGCAGCGATCTGTACGAAACAAAGTCTGTAGAATATGAAGAGCAGGACTTCTCTGCAGCACGACTATAATTCAAAATGGTGTTTTTTTACACACATATTAACTTTGACAAATATTGCGACTTGAAAATTGCAGTAGGCCATATTGTGATTTCAATAAAATTGTGTTTTATTGTGCAGCCGTATTGTTCATGCATAGCACATAATATCATATACAGTAAAACATGAAATATGTTAATTTCTGTATTTTGTCACCAAATCTCAGTCTCATTCAAGCTCAGTTTGTGGCAAAGGGAAGAACATATTTTTACATATTGGGTTTACACAACACAAAATCTCAACACAATGAAAATTGAAAGTCCTTCATATGATTTAAAAAAAAAAATTATAACATTTCCTTGTCTATTTTACCATACATTTTTAAAGCGTAGTAAGGCCTTGAGATCATGTGGAGCAAGCCCTATTTTGTTCATGCATAGTGCATATCATATGAAACATGTCCTTATATGTGTTTTATTTTGTCACCTTCATCAAATGTTCAAGCTCAGTTTGACGGAAAGCGAAGAGTTACTACTTCAATACTTTTCTACATATTGGGTTGTAAAAGATCAGAAGAAAAGAAAGAGTGTATTTAAAGGAAAACATGTGGTAAATATGAATTATTAGTATTATTTTGACATATACAGCAGTGGGATCTGTTAAAAATAACACCAATCTCAACAAAACACAATGAAAATTGGAACTCCTTGATATATATTTTTTTTTTTAAAGTACCACTTCCTCGTATATTTTACCGTAGATTTTGAAAGCGTAGTAGGCCTTGAGGTCACGCGGAGCCATCTCACTCAGGACTGAAAACATGTCCAAGAAGTCGTCCAGTGTCATGTTTCCCTCTCCGTCCTCGGAGAAAACCTCAGCAATCCTCTGACGAAATGGGTTGTCCTGGACAGAGGGGACACCAGCACTTCTAGAACAGTCTGATAAAAACAGTTCAGCGCAGTTAATCATGCAGAAATATGAACTGGTGCTAGTTGGATTTGACGGCTCTCCCGTGCTCCATCATTGTGGTTCAGTTTGTATCTTATGTTCTTGTCTGATTACTATTTTTTTCTAATGAGAAGTAGTAAAATTTGGAATAGTGAATGACTCTGAGGGGAAAGTTTCACGGGTCATCTCGGAGACCAGCGTGTTAACACACCTGTTTACCTTGCTGTCATTGTGTAAAGAGGCATATAATTGACCCATTTCCAACAAGTGTGCCCTGAGGGACTCACCAGCATTCTTCAAGTTTAAAGGAGTCGGGTAACATATAACGTTTCAAAGAATTCTGTCTATTAGTTGGCCATTAATTATGGATTGGAAACACAGGGAGAGAGCGGGTCTGCAGGGTGTGCGTGGACCAGTGGGTCTACCTTCAGCTCTGGCATGCTGCCAATCAGCTCATATGGTAACTTCACATCTGGCTGGCTGGTGTAGTCAAGGGGAACGAGCTGCGGTGCCAAATCCCGATAGCGGTCGAACAGTCTAGGGAAGGTTTAAAAAATTTACTTTCAATATTAAATTACAAGATATCTTCTATATTATGTAGTTGTGTATTTTAGAGGAGCAATTTATGAAAAGTGAAGCTAGAAAACTTCTACTATTCATATGCAAAAACTCTATTTCTCTCTATTGTGGTCAACACTGAAAAAGATTCACTACAGTAAAATGCAAGATTTTAAATTTCATGTGATCTCAATGGTAGCCTGCCTGCCCCACAGTAGGACAGGCCTCCTGATACTGTAGTTTAGAGTTACAGTGTAGTATTGTGCAGCTGTGTCATGTGTGTACACCAGCAATGACTCAGATATAATAAGATTTTGTATCATTTTGAACTAATAATTGTCTCACCTGAGAATTTCTTTTCTTGTAAAATATGTGCAATCCTGCAAATACAATCAGATCATGGCAGTTATTGCAAAGAGTAGTAGGATGCAGCTGTTCTTATATAGTCTGGTGCTAAATGACTGACTTTATACAGTTGTGGAAGAAGTATTCAGATATTTACTTAAGTAAAAGTAGCATTACCACACTATGATAATACTACAGTACAAGTAAAAGTCATGCAATTTAAATTTTTACTCAATTAAAAGTACAGAAGTATCAAAAGTAATAGGACTCATTATGCAGATTGGCCCATGTCAGTGTTATATTGTTATATCATTGGTTATTGATGTATTAACATGTAAGCATTTAGTTAATGTAAAGTAAAATATAGAGGTTAAAAAAAAGTACATTTCCCTCTGAAAATATTGGCATCAAAATGAAATATTTAGATAAAGTACAAGTGCCTCAAAATAATACTTAAGTCTAGTACTACAGTAAGGTAACTAGAGGAAATGTCCTTGGTTGACTTCCAATACTGGTTTTATATGCAAACAGATCGCATAGTTCAAATAACACTTTCTTCTAAGAAATATCTTTATTAAAATTTTGAAGCAGTTTCAGGGCATTACACTCAGCAATAACCCCAGATAACCCCGTCACACAGCCTGTAACAACAGGAGAGAGAATGGTGAAAGTAGTAATAACAATAATGAGAAAAAATCCAAATAAATGAATAGATATAAAATAAAATAAAATAAAATAATAAAACATAGGAATCCAATGTGTTAGAAGCCCCATTTGCTGGCAGAGGTAGTGAGAAAGTGAGCCCTGAGCGTGGCCATATGCACGAAACTCCTCATACAATGATATACAGACCCACTACTAAGTATGAGGATAACATTATAGATAGAGAGGCACCAAATAACACTTGATTAATATTATGTCACTAACTCGTTGTAACTAACTTTGGACCACAAATTGCCTTTGACATGTTGACTAAAAGGTCCAGTAAGAGACTTTTCTGAACAGTAAGGTTGGAGGTTGTGACGTGACGTCTGACAACAAGTGTATTAACCTTGTTTACAGATGCCCGCAGCTCGTATTGATAAGAGAAGAACCATTTAAAGTGTGTGAGGCTCAGAAAGAAACATGATTGGCACCAACCTGATAGGCATCTAACTGCTGTGCTGTAAAGATGGTCTGTTTATTCCCCATGTCTGAGCGCGCAAACACCAAGCCTCAGGTCCATCGCTGCTCCAGCATCAAGTGCTTTTTTAGGGTGTGTGGAAATGTCAGATATGAAATACTGGGACAAAAGGAAGCCAGAGCCAAAGAGGAGATCAGGTGTCGGGCTGCCACCGGGCCCTTTGGTTCCCATTATAGTGGCAGCATTTCATCGTTTTCTCCATTGTGAATAGCAGCCCCTTTGACAATGAATAAGGGCTGTCGTCCAGCATCATGCCAAGTGGTATCAACCCCCTTTAGTGCCACTCTATGGCCAACGCCTCGGTCACAGCTCAGGTTACACTCTTTAGAGACAGGGTTTTGTCGTGGTCAAATAGACTTTTTGATGGGAGACAAGTTTTGTTTCAGCTGAGAACTCCATTATTGGATATTTATCCAGTTATTGAATGCATTTTCCCCTTCAGTTTTAGGTCCGGTATCACATATCTCACCAACTTGAAAACATATTCATTTAGCACAAGAATTAGGACTTGAGAAACCAAAATCAAATGTTGCCTTTTATCCTGCCTTTATAATTTAGAACATCAGATGAGAACTACATGACTAATGCATGTAATCCACCTTCACCTCACTCTATTATGCTTAGCATGAGACATCACAGAAGGTACAACAACAGGTGGTTAAAGTGACACAAAGAGAAGTTTTATGTAAAATCAACTTATGTATTTTCTCTAGAAAATCCCACATGGTGTAGTTTCGTCAGGACACTCTATCAGCGGGTCCCAGACTGGGGGTCGGGACCCCTCAAAGGTCCCCAAAAATGGAACAGGACAATATTTTTTTTCCCCAAAATGTTGCTTTTTTCCCTTGAAATATTCAGCCCAGCATCCCTAGGAATTACGTCCATATTGAACGATTCTACACCTTACGATTAATGTCTAATGCCAACGTTCAGTACCGATGCAGGAAGTAGCGTACCCTATATATGGCAAGGCAGAAAGTCATGGTGATGAAAGAGTGTGTAGTTAGTCCAACTCTAACGCAGGAGACTGGAGTTCATGTCTAGTTGATGATTTGTAATGAATGTTTACACTTTTATTAACCCAACCACAATCTTCCCTAAACCTTAACCAAGCATTCGTTGCCTAACCCTAACAAAACCTTAAATATATTCCATTTGCCGTAACCATGATCTGTTCCCTACCTCAACCATACCGTAGTTGTCATGCACAGATATTGCGAGAGTTTTAAAATGTTGGTTTTAAAGTCTTAAATATTTTTCTCTTGCCTGCTGTTGGCAGTAATGTGTTGGACAGTATATTTAATTGATGATACCATTAGGAGTTATTATTATGTACCGCTGGAAAGTCCCTACTGGTTTTCCATTATACTTTGGCTGATATGATCATGAAACCGGTATTAAATTGAATTCTGAATGGTATTAAAAAGTCTTAAAAAGTCTTCAATCTACCACTGCTCTATATCGTACGCTACTTTACCACACCTATCGCATCCCACTGATATGGCGGTACCTTTAAAGGCTTTTATGTTTGCAATATATTCAGTCTTAAGTTGACATGTGCTTTGCTGCGGTTTTGCAAGACGCTCCTCCAGCAGCTTCCGTTTACTCTCATCTGTCAGTTTGCTCACTGCCTGGAGGGTTTATATTCCTGAATGAACTGTCCCACAAGGATGCTGCATTTCAGGAAATGTCATGAAAAAATAAAAAGACACCGTCAAGTGAGACATTAGTGCTATATCCAATTGCAAGTTTAAGCAAATAATGTGAGAAGTTTTTTTTTTTTAAGAGTGAGTCATAATATTAAATTATTTTTTTTAAGTTATTTTTTTGGGGGCATTTTCCATTTTTATGACAGGACAGCGGATAGAGTCTTGAAAGGGGGGAAAGAGAGAGTGGATGCGGAAAGGGCCACAGGCCAGATTCGAACCCGGGCCGCCGCGGTCAGGACCAAGCCTTAATACATGGACACCCGCTCTACCAACTAAGCTAACCCAGGCGCCCATATTACATTTTTTTAAGTAAATCCAAAGTAAACTATTAAAACTATTGGCTAGCTGATGGCCTAAGGGAAGGGGCGGGATAAGAAACGAATAAAACAAAGAATATTGGTTTTGAACTTGCACTACTGGTTCAAGAGACAAGAGGGAAAGGAACTATCTGGAACTTTCTAGCTTTTTAAAAGGTTTGATTCAATGATTTCTTTACTGAGGCTGACAGAAAATGAAAAGGGAATTGTGTTTTTTTTTCCATCAGAACAACTAGAATGAAGAATACCTCAGGACTTTTGGCTTCATATTTAAGTGTCATCTTTTTAATTACTCCTTAAAACCGATTTCTGTAGACTTGCATCTATGTTATTACTTTTTAACCATGTTGTGTTTTGAATAGCATGTACCTTTGTATCTACTTTTACAAAATATAGTAAATTCTGTTGTTAATTTTTTATACTATATTGGATAGCTGTCATAAACAGGCATATTTTGTAATGGCAAATTGAGACATTAAATGTCCTACCTGTCTTTTCTTCTGCCCTCTCTATTGAATGTAGAGACAGAGTACGCCAAAGATGCCACCCAACTCTAATGGTCTGTCCAAACTGGGCAAAGTGGACGTTATAGATGTCCACGATACCCAGACAAGCCAGTCGAGTTTGGATTCTTCATCCAAGAATAAATGTAATATTAAAGGTTTTCTAAGGAGAAATGCTTTAGTTCTTCTCACCGTTGCTGCTATTATCATAGGTAAGTCTCTTTATAAAATATTGTCAATCAA
Organism: Sebastes fasciatus; assembly: GCF_043250625.1. Taxonomy (NCBI): domain Eukaryota; kingdom Metazoa; phylum Chordata; class Actinopteri; order Perciformes; family Sebastidae; genus Sebastes; species Sebastes fasciatus. The sequence goes on from NC_133805.1 coordinate 25,359,244, forward strand.
AATTTAACTTCACTATCTTTGTAAAGCAACACTGTCTTTTAATCCCAATGTTGACTGGATGTATCCCAAAACCCACATCCTTTTTATCTAATGTGAGAGAGTTATACAATAGTGTTCACTTTCATGTCATGCCAGCAGTCAACATGGGTGGATTATGAGCCCTTGGGCACAGACCAGCCACACCACCTCGCCAACACACAGAGAGACTTTATAGTTGGTTAGCGTCCTTTTGTAGTTGTTTTGTGTCACTTAGTAATTGTTTTGGTCTTTTTGTAGTCGTTTTGAGTCTCTTTGTGGTCGTTTTGCATCTCTTTGAAATTGTTTTGTCTCTTCGTAATTGCTTTGCTTCTCTTTGTAGTTGTCTTCTGTCTCTTTATAGTCGTTTTTTGTCTCTTTGTAGTTGTATTTTGTCCATTTGTTGTCGCTTTGAGTCTCTGTGTAGTTGTTTTGTCTCTTTGTAGTCGTTTTGTGCCTGTTTGTAATTGTCTTCTTTCTTTTTGTAGTCATTTTGTCTCTTTGTTGTTGTTTTGTGTCTCTTTGTAGTCGTTTTGCATCTCTTTGCAGTTGTTTTTGTCCCTTTGTAGTTATTTTCTGACTCTTTGTTGTCATTTTACGTCTCTTTTTAGTTGTCTTCTGTCTCTTTTGTAGTTGTTTTGTGTCACGTTGTGGTTGTTTAGCTCCTTTTCATAGTTGTGAGTCTCTTTGTGTCTGTGCAGCTACTTTGCATTTCTTTGAAGTTGTTTTAGTCTCTTCGTAGTCTTTGTGTGTCTCTGTAGTCGTTTTGTTTCTTTGTGGTCATTTTGAGTCTCTTTCTGGTTGGTACTTGTCTCCTTGAATGACATTTTGTCGATGAAGGCCGAAGGGCATCCATGGAAGTGAATATGACAGACTAAATGTTCACCTGAGTAATGTATTACCTTACAGGCATGTTAATGGAGAATGTGCCTGTTTTTGTTGACATTATGCTATTTTTCCAGCAGTGTAAAGTGCATTGATTGCACTGCATTTGGTATTTTCTGAGGTACATTTAATAGACATACTGACATTTTGACCTTTGTTTCTATTTCTCTGAGGGATTGGCCTGGGCCTTGCTCTGCAACACACTAACATGACAGCCAGAGACATACAATACTTCACCTTTCCTGGAGAGCTGTTGATACAGATGCTACAGATGTTGATACTTCCTCTCATCACCTCCAGTCTTATTACAGGTAAGATCCCCAGATGTTACAGTGAAATTAAGTTGATCCAGTGGTGCTAGTCGCTAGCAGATGCTCAGTTTAGCTGCATTTTCCACCTTTTTCCACCCCATTCCATGAGGGGGACAGAATATTAGAAACATCCTCAATATAATGCAATCTAAAACAGCAACACCACCACTAAATACAGCCTAAAACTTCACTTTATAAGATTCACAGAGGTGGGATTTATTGCCGGATGTGGTATTGGATTGCATCAAATTGCACATGTGTATGTCTTAGTTTTAGTTCACTGTTCTAAATGATGAAACCACTGTAAAATATGTTCATGTATGCTCAAGTACAGTACGTAAGAGTGTGTTAACCATGTGAATATGTTTTCCTTGAATTTGCATTATGCCTCTTTTTATATACTGTATATACAGTACATGACAAAAATAAGTTTTTGTGGCATTTATCCTCTAGAGATACTATCTTCAAAATATGTCAGCCATGAACCTAAAACATGGAGTTACAGTTATGTTGCACCTTCTTTTCATTTCAGGCATGTCATCTGTGGACAGAAAGGCTTATGGGAAAATCGGTCTCCGGGCTATTTGCTATTACATAGCGACAACCTTCATGGCTGTGTTCGTTGGCATCATCCTAGTTGTTCTTATCCAGCCAGGGAAATCATCCGGGAAGTCTTCGACGTCCTCTGGTGGTAAAGTGGAAGCTGCGCAGCCTCTGGATGCCTTTCTGGATCTGATCAGGTGTGCATCAAAAAGGATCAATCTATTCAATCATATGTAAACATTCAGTCTAAGCTAACCTATAACCTCTGTTTCTTTGCAGAAACATGTTTCCCTCAAATCTGGTGGCTTCTTGTTTCAGAAGGGTGAGAGCTGCAGCCATCATGGTTTTATTTTATTTGTTTAAATTTGTCAACAATAATGACATAATTGATAATAGTTTTCTTCTTTTATTCAGTATAAAACTGTTTATTCCGAAAGTCTTGGTGACGACAATCTGACTCAAACAAGTAAGTTCAGTAAGACTATTTTCTTTTATCCTTCTTGGGACCAATTATGTCTATTCATTTTTGGTTATCATCATGACTTTTAACGATATTGCTGGTAACCCTGTAGACGACACAGTGCTGCTGCCAGGCACCTCAGACGGGGTCAACATTTTGGGTTTATTGGTCTTCTGCATCGCCTTTGGCCTCATCCTGGGCAGTATGGGGAATGAGGGAAAACCTCTCAGGGACCTCTTTGAATGCCTGAATAAAGCCACCATGCTTCTGATCAGCATAGTCATCTGGTAAGAATAAGAAGCTGCTAATATGAAGATGTGGAACATGAGGATATTTTAAAGTTTGATATGTCGACCCTTAATTGTGACTAAACCGTCCACTCAATCACTCCCACAGGTACTCCCCAGTGGGAATCCTCTTCTTGGTTGGAGGACAGATTGTGAAGCTGAAACACATTCAAGTTGTCGGTCTCCAGCTTGCAATGTATACTGTCACTGTGATCACCGGCCTGGTAATCCACTTCTTCCTCACCCTTCCCCTCATCTATTTCATGTTCACTTGTAAGAATCCCTTCAGGTTTATGCTTGGTCTACTAGAGCCTCTCACCACTGCTCTTGGGACTTCATCAAGGTGTGTTGGACTTCCAGTCTTCATTGTTGTTTACATGCTACAGTACATAACTAAAGATGGATCTGGCTTGAGAAAATACAGAACATAATGATTTGCTTATTATTATTATTGAAAATGTACTGTATTTTATAATTGGGATTGTCTTTTTCCAGTACTGTGACTCTACCCGTCACTCTCCGCTGTCTGGAAAAGAATCTCCACATGGACAAACGGGTGACACGCTTCATGCTGCCTGTAGGGACCACAGTGACCTTGGATGGCACAGCGCTTTATGAGGCAGTAGCTTCCATATTCATCGCCCAAGTTCATAATATGGAGCTTAATATAGGTCAAATCATCATCATCAGGTATGATTAAATGCACACACAAACATGTTCTATAATCTTTTACAGCGTACTTAAATACATTCTTTGCATTTTTTATGTTTCTCAATTCAGTTGCTTGGATATTAAATTGAATCATTATTACTTGTTCATCATTCAAAATGATGTCATTCCAGCATCACTGCCACAGTTGCAGCTATTGGGGCCACAGGTATCCCACAGGGCGGCATGGTATCCATGGCGATAGTGTTGACATCAGTTGGACTGCCCCTCCAAGGCATTTCATTTATCATCGCTGTTGACTGGATCCTGTAAGTGTGCATCTGTTTGTGTGTTGCCAGAATTTGAGGAGCAACCATTAGAGTCTGAAAATGTTCTGCCAATATATTGCTGCTATATATTGCAGATTGCATATTCTTTCTTGGTAGACTGCTTATATATGTTGTTAAAGGTACAGTGTGTAGGATTTGACAACATCTAATGGTGTGGTTGCAGATTGCCACCAGCTGAGTACCTCCACACTCACTACTGTCTTTCCAAGACTGCGGTAACGTGAGCCGCCGAGTGCAAAACCGTGGTAACGCCGTTCACCTCACTCAGAGGCCATCCTTACCATAATAACACTACTTTAGGAGCAACGGAAATCAGATGGCGACTGGCAGTACCACAGTTTTGCGCTCTGCGGCTCACGTTATCAGGAAACACTACAGCGCCTGCTCTATGGGCCTAATGGATACAGGAGATCGCCGGATGATCCGGGTACTTTATCACTCGGCAGTCGAGTCACTTAGGCTTCATGCACCACTGAGCAACTCCCATAGAAATTAACGGGAGCCCGCCTACAACACTGTATCCAGTTCTCTTTATACTGTACATCCATGGAAGAGGACCCGCTCCCTATGTAGATATGAAGGGCTCATTCTAAGCTAACGAAAACACAAAGGTTCTTGTTTCAGGTGATTATACACTAATGAAAACATAGTTATGAATATTATATTCCATTTCCGCTAATAGATCTTCTGAAATGTTACACGCTGTTCCTTTAAGAGTATATAACACAGTTACACATAATTTGCAAAACGTTAGACTTCCTCAACTTGTGTGTGGTTGTGATCAAGTCACACTCACGAGTTCCTAACTTCAGAACTTCCTGTATGTGTTGATAGAGATCGCTTGAGGACGACAACCAACGTGCTGGGTGACTGTATCGGTGTGGGTATTGTGCAGCATCTCTCCAGACATGAGCTCCAGAGCTCCAGTTCTGCAGAAGCATACCTAGTGGAAGAAGACTAAGTGAGTCCTTCTAACTGAGAGACAATACCACGGTACACCCTTGATTACTATTCTTGCTGCAACAAGTTGTTGTAAAGGTTATTTTATTTTTTATTTAACCTTTATTTAATCAGGAGAGTTTCATTGACATTAAGAATCTTTTTTCCAATGATAACAGGCAGCAGCATAAAAACACACCTTACAGACAGAAAATACAAAGGGAAGCAAAAAATGTAAATGAAACTAAAAGTCAAACATTTCAACAAAGAAATTTATTAAGAGAGTATTTTTATGTTAAATTAATGTTGAAGAAAATGCATGATGGCACCGGTGCAGACATATCATATATTACTCTATTACTCTATATACTTTATATATAAAGAAATCTATCTATCTATCTATCTATCTATCTATCTATCTATCTATCTATCTATCTATCTATACATCTATCTATACATCTATCTATACATCTGGCCATTTTAAGAAAATACAAACAATGCCAGAGTTAAAAATAGTCCTGAAAACTCAGTATGATCTGACCTAATGTAGAGGAACTCCTCTCTCTGATAATGTCTCACTGTGAACAAATAAATAAATAAATAAATAAATAGCTTGCATACTGCATCATGAAGAGCACAACTGTGTTTTATGATGAAGAGCAGTTGTGCTCGAAACATAAATATGCAATAAATTAGTGAACATTGGAGCCCTGCAGTGTGCGAGTTATTTATTTATTTGTTTATTACATGATCTGCTCACTTTAAGCTCATCACCTGTCCTCTTTTGGATTGGATGTGCGTGTATATATGCCTTTCAATATCTCACTATACTCAATTATTGACTTTTGCTTGTGTGGTCTGAGCTGGATCTCAATTTAATTTCAATCAGAAATGACTGAAATTGCAGCTGCTCTCTTAAAATGTGCAGCATTTTGTGAGAAATTGCCATCATATTTAAAAAATAGCAAGGCCTCTGGGATAAATCTAATTGCTTAGTGATGCTTTTTGAGGGGAATACACACAGAGTATGTATCCCCATGTCTACATGAAGTTGTCTTTCCTACTGAAATAGGAAGTCTTTTATAAGTCATAACATAACTGTGGGGAAGAGGGATTTCTGAGATTGAGGATTGATTTAGTTTGAAATGTGCTGGTCACTGGAGAAGACTGCAAGCATTCTTCAAATCTGACTATTTTTTGTGTAAATAAAGTAAGGATTGGGCAAAATTGTTCTAGCAAGAATTGTGACGTTTCCTTTTCCTTTGACTAAATGTTGACCATTTTAAAATTCTTTGTTGTTCTGTTGTAATATCATAAAACAATAACACTTCAGTTTAGACCTTCTTGATATAATGTTTAGACCTTCTTGATATAATGTCACATTTCTGAGAGAAAAGTATTTTACAAATAAATTCATTCTATAATCTTTTGTTTACACAATTTATTCTGACTGTAACAATTCACAATAGAAAACATAAAATATACACATTCACATCTTTCACAGGATATCACTTCCATCACTGCCATATATTATAATTTATGGATATTTACATATATTACAACGCCACATATGGGACTCTGCACATTACACATTAGTTGAGTTTTAAAGTCACCAAAACCCAGATTTACATAGTATTTTTTATGAACGTCTGTGCAGCCCGACACCAGCGACTAGTTGATGTCAGTGGCAGCCACAGCTTCCAGCCACCATGTCGTTATACTGTTTCAGCACCACATTCTCATCGTCGTCGAAGTAGAGCAAGTTGATGGAGAAGAGCTTGTCGGGCACACAGCACGGCGTATCGATGCCTTTGATCAGCTTCAGGGCGTTGATGATGGACTGGACGGTGGCGTGGTTGGTCGGCCTCATGTTCTGACCCAGAGGGAAGGGGCAGGAGCCTTTGCAGTGGTAGGCGTTGTAGCCCCGGGGAGACACAATCCAGCCCGACCAGCCGATCTCCTCGAAGTCGACGTAGAGGGGCTGGCGCTGGCAGGGCGAGGACGTACCTTCCTCCTCGCTGTAGTCCACGGAGCGGACGCTGCGGGAGGAGGGGCCTGACATGGGGGCCGTGGGCAGGCTGGAAGTGGCTGTAGTATCGTTTGGGTCTGTTGAGGGAAGGGAGCATTTTGTCAAAAACACAGTATTTTATATAGTATATGCTCTTCTGAATTGGAGCACAGCAAGTTAATTTTTCTAAATTGTTTATGTTCTTCCCTCACACTGTTCTTATTCTGAAAAAAGGGTTTGGTTGTCAGCAGCCTGCTGATGAAATTATGGTTTTGGTAGCTGATTAGCATCGGACTTGAATAACTGGTAAAATATTCGGTTTGTAAAGTATAAAATGTACAGAGATTTGTTTGAGAATGGGGGGGTTGGGGAGGTCCACGGTTTCCCTTAGGCCCCGTAATTCTTATCTACACCCCTGTTCATCAGACGTAAGACCACAGAAATATCTGAACTGTGTATTTTTACTATCACTCGGCACAACTTGATCAATCAAATGACATCAAAGTTGACTTAAATCCTCACCTGGGCTTTCAAGAGTAGCCGAGCGGCGGCCGTCATCAGTGAAGAGTACCAACATGGGCTGTTTGCTCTGGTGGTGGTTGCGTCCTGAAGCGAAGCGGATCAGTTTCAGATCCATCTGGCTTCCTCCCAGGGTCCGAACCACCACGTGGAGCCCCACGTTGCTGCCTTCATCTACCATCCAGGAGCGGACCTTCATGAAGAAAGTTCACATTAGTCAATTAAAACACATATAATTCAGGCAGAATTATTCAGCTACAGAAGTTAAAGCATGGCCTCAAAGAGAAGAAGTGGACACTTACTGCTTGTGTAATGGTGAACACTTCCCAACCAGTAGAGTGGACAGGGATGAGTCGAGAAGACAGCAGCTTCCTGTCCTGTGTGCTGTTGTTTTTGCTGGTGTCAAGCAGCTGAAAAACACTAACCTGAAGGAAACAGAAGAGATGGAGGGTTACAGTGATGTCCAAGGCAAGGCAAGCCAGCTTTATTTGTAGAGCACATTTCAGCAACAGGGCAATTCAAAGTGCTTTACATAAACATTCAAGAACATTGTGACAAAGTGCAAAAGAACATTAAGACATAATTAAAACAGTTATAAAAATATTAAAGATTAGAAAATAAAAACAAGCTAAAAATAAAAGCTAGGATAGAAGCTACAATAGAATATAACACACAAGAGTAAAAGCTCTAGTGCAGTATAAGATCATTATCTGGTTTAATAAAGGCAGCAGCAAACAGGAACGTTTTAAGCTTTGATTTAAAAGAACTCAGAGTTGGAGTTGGTCCTGCAGTTTTCTGGGAGCTTGTTCCAAATAGTTGGTGCATAAACACTGAATGCTGCGTCTGCATGTTTAGTTCTGACTCTGGGGACACTAAGCAGACCTGATCCAGATGACCTGAGAGGTCTGGATGGTTCATAACATAGCAGAAGATCAGAAATGTATTTTGGCCCTAAACCATTTAGTGCTTTGTAAACCAGCAGGAGTATATTACTGGATTCACTGTAGCCTGTACTCCTACATACCTGGCAGAAATGGTGCCTGTTGAATGTCAGCGTTGCCTGAGGTCGCAGCTTGAAGAGATGGAGCTCTGCAGTGAGAACCTTCTCAGATCTGGCAACCGAGGACAAGTTGAACCTGAACTCCACCTGTTCACTGCGCACTGCAATGGAAATCACATGATTATTAGAGAGCAGAACAAACTTCATGCCTTCATTGGTTTACAGAAGCCAGCAGCTTGCATGTATGCACTCAAATCAAACCTTACATTTGTCAAAGAAGCTGCGCACTGTGTTGCCCTCCAGAAGATACGGGTCCCTGGTCACACCGTTCACATCAGCCACCGTGTTGTACAGGTCGAGCATGTACTGAGGTGGCTGCTTGTGTCCTTGGATAGCAGGAGGGTCATCCATGCCGAAAACCTCCAAAAGTCTCTTGATGGCAGCTGATCTTACTTCCTCTGAGTCGTTGGAAAAATGGTTCTCCAGGTAGCTGCTGGTGGAAGGCCTGGCGGTGGTGGAGCACACCAGAGAGGCCAAGCTGAGCACAAACAGCACAAACATCTCTGAAGTAGTGTGAGTAGATTCCTTCCTGCGTCCTCGAAGCAGCAACTTGGAGATGGAGTGACTGCAGCCTCCTGGAAGCTCCACTTTTTATATCAGATGCTCTCCAGTGTCGCCAGAGCCTCTGCAAACAGCAGTAAAGATGCTATTTGGTCGCAAATGTAAATCACCCATCAGCGAATGTAAAGGGAGACTAATGGCTTCGTTAACAAGGTGTGAACCCAGATTGCAGGTTTTATTCAAGCACATTGTCTCCACGTCTGGCAACAAACTCAAATAAACTCATTTCAGTCTTTTGAGAAAAAAAAACTGTACTTATAGACCAGGGATGTTGTTGTAGTGGAATATATATGTTTCCTCTTATTGATCATGTTATAGCAGAATATGAAGAGAATAAAGTTGGAGCTGATCTCCTGAGGAAGTGCTCTCACCATGGGAGGTTAACTGCGCCTCAATGAATCCATTAATTTAGAATAATGGCCACAGTGTGTTAGGTGGAAACCAATTACTTGGATAAAGAGACGGGTGTCGCTGGCTACACGTCGCCAGATTTACATAACTGCTTATCCAGTTAGAGTTGGATGATCACCAAATTTGCAGTTTTTTTTTTTTTTTAAAGAACTCTGGATTGACCTCCTGCAATGGCAGAGATGTGGTGCTACAAAAAAAAAATGTTTATCACTATTATGTAGTCATAAAATTGTTTATCATTATTATGTAGTCATAAAATTGTTTATCACTATTATATAGTTATATTATTTCTTTATATTAATCTTGTCTCTAGGTGGGGGCTTCAGATAAGCCCAGTGGGTTTTTGCCTCTTCCTGCACTGTATATTATTCATTTATTCTTTTGTTATGTTGTATAGTCTTAAATTGTGCAAAAACAATAAACAATAAACAATAAACAAAAAAAGATTACTGTAACTTCAAACCAGTTAGTTAATTTTTTTTAAAATAGACACTTGTCTGTATATAATTTACAGCAGTAAATGGCATAAATAGTTCTGAATAGTGCTTTCAGTGTGAATTTCCTAAAGATTTAAGTGCAGCATATTGTACTGGTAATGGTTTGTAAACTGGAAATGTTCGGTACAGAGTTTTTATAAATTATATAATTAACTATTATAATCTGGAAACACAAAATAAATCTAATTATTCTTTAAACTTGTTTATTTTTCATTTATTCCTTCTAGCCAACTCAATTCCTTCCTAGGAAACTCAGAGATGGCGCACTGTGCCATTTGGTTACTTTGATCTTTACGCACAATTACGCACGGACAAAAGAGAGATTGCCACGAGGAAAAAAAAGTTAGTTTCCCCCCACTGTAATAAACATTTAAGAGATCAAAGTTTTCTTTGTAAATGACACCTTGGAAGCAAGTCATAAAACCTCTTCTCTTAGAAAACACAAGAGTTCTTTCACACGTTCATATCAAAATAAGGAGCTATTAACTACCTGCACGTGTGTTTTTTCAAAGGGACATTTGCTAAATTGGTTGGCTTTTCATGTCCTCATTTCCAGTGTGTCTTCAAAGTCTCATTTTGTCTCTTTGAATCTTTAGACCCTGATACTGATTTAAATTTATTTCAGATTTCATTGATTCATAGATTGTCTTAAAGTCTAAAAGACAATCTGTCACGCCGCCAAAACTTCTTCTTGTTTCTGTTAAATTGTTTTCTGAACTCAAAGTTTATGTACTTATTATACTAATTACATTTATATTTATATTATCATTCAAAAGAGGGATACACATTGTATTTGCTGTGTGGTAGAATGTCTTGTGTGTCATTTAAAGTTTATTTTCTTAGTAATGCACTTTTCCAAAATGATATTTAGCAGTTTAAATGTGTTGCACAGCGGTCCAATGACAAGTCCTCGCAGATTGTTGTATTAAATTTATCTACAAAATTATCATTTTTACATATATTACATATAATACAATAATACTTTAGGGTAGCAAATGTTCCAGTATTTGGTGGGGTCATCAATGAATGGGCTGTGAATTAAAACTTTTCAACTCCTGAGAAGAGATTGGCAGTAGTTTTCCAGTAGGGGGTGCAGTGTTCAGTCTTGGCAGAGGCAGGAAGTGATGGAGAGGACTGTGCGTATCTCTCCGTGCTGGTTCAGGAAGCTGTGGCTCTCGTAGCCCTGAGGAACACAGGAGCTGGACTGTCTCACAGCCCATAAGTGGCAGATTGCTGGATCAGATTGACTCCTACAAAAGCAAAGTGAAAGAGCATTACAATCACTTTGTGTACTACATCAAACAACCACTTAATATGCTCTAAATATCGCCCAAAGCATCTATCTTTCAAAGAAAAATGTCAATTTAATACCTTAATTATCTACATATAGCCTACTTTTGATATGTCCAGTGACACTGAGACAGTCAACGCTAGTATGTGAGGTATTATCATGTTATATCTGACTGTCCATCAACATTTTTTTTTAATTAATTTTTATTGTCCATTTCAACAAGGGTAATTCCTGTGTAGATGTTTAATGGAGGTATTATGGGTCTGATCAAGAGTCAGAATCAGATTTATTTGCCAAGTACATACACGCAAAGAATTTGACTCAGGTTTTACGCATCTCTCTCAAAACACAACAGCTATTAGATAGCGAAAAACTGCTGATATACACGTATTACAACTGTGCAATATAGAAACTGAATCCCATGCATTAATACATGCATTAACTTCATATTAAATCCCACAGACCCCCATGTTGGTGCAGTGATAACAAATTTCTGCTGGACATCCAAGAAATTGTACAAAGCCCCAAAACGTGACTTTAAATTCTAGTTGAAAGCCCAAAGTTTCCAAAGATACTGAATATGTCAGGTTGAATTTAGAGGAAATGTGTCTAAAATAAGAGCATAATAAATCTTATTTGAATTTGACAGAATGGTGCGGCCATAAAAACATCTTGGGTCTTGGGGTTGAATATTTCACTCAGTGTAAACACTGTATAGCTACAATGAAGAACTGGAACATATTGATCTGTATGATAAGGGGTTAATTAAATTCAAAGACAGACATTTTTATATTTATTTGGGCACTGTTTTTCCTCCAGCCATAAAATTAAAGTCCAGGTATAAGAGCCATATTAAGAATTGACAACATGTGTTCAATGATCTAGTAGCAAAAATGTTGAAATGCTCCTTTAGTTATACTACTGACTACTTTATAGCCAATAGCTCTCAGTTAAGGTGAATCAGTCTGTGGAGCAAGACAGTTTTTTTACCGGTGTGCCAAGTTGAGCTCAGAGGGAATCTTGTAACTTTATTTTGTTCTGGGTAAACTTTTTAAATGGAGGTATATACTAACTCTGAAGATTGTTTTCGTGTCAAGATTATTGCCAATACACAGACTGTAACAGTCGTGGTAATGTGGATTACCGGGCAGAGAGAAAATTGCTGCTATACAGCGATATGATGAAGAGACTATACGGTACATTAGGAATGTGAACCTCTTATTCTTTCTTCTTTTCATATACTTAAGATAAACTGATATTACACTGTCAGAAGTCTGCCACAATCTCAAAATAAAGCATACACCTACTGCTTTATTTTGAGAATGTGGCAGATTTCCAACAGAGGGACATTTGGTGCAGGAATGAAATGAGGACAACATGCTGAGGGCAGAACGTGTCAGAGCTCACAGGCAATTGTTATGAGAGGGTGTGTGTGTGTGTGTGTGTGTGTGTGTGTGTGTGTGTGTGTGTGTAGCAGCTGTGTTCATGCTTACCTGAGAAGGCATCGGTTTCCTGTAGTGCAGCCTCCCAAACATCTGCCCACATCTATTTCCTGTGGAGAATTAGCAACACAGAGAGAGGGCAATCAGCTCACAGCTGGTCACACATATTGACCCAGTAGCGTCGGGGCCCAGCTGCCGTTTAGCAAGTTAACTGCTTTGATTCGACACCTGCAGGGGCCATTTGTGTTTGCGCTGCGCTCGCACCTTTGGTGCTGAGGAACAGAGCAGATGACCAACTGTGTCCAGGAATTTATCAAGTCATTTATCAGGTAAAATCTGATGTTAAAATCCCAAATAAGTATTTTGTTCTTTGTGGCATTGAGAGTGTTGTGGATGAACTTCGTAGTAAAGTGTGGCTTTTGTGAATGGTATACATTTAAGAGAGAATAATGAGGCTAAATCCTTATTTTCAACATGGCCAGCAGAGCAGTTTAAATCAGGTTTTAATTTCGTGAATGAAGTTGAGCTAGGACTCCAATCTGCTATACTATCATGTGTATTGTCAACACAGCCTGCATATCCAGCCACTGGCCAGTGGATTAGCTTGATTAAGTGCTGTCTTCCACACATGTGTCTGATGAATAAAGATACTTCATTACTGTCTGGCACCCAACCAGACCTCCGTTTCCTCTCAACTTGACTACAAAAGATAATGTGAAACCACCAGCATCACAACTGAATCCCTCTTCTAGTGTTAAGTATGCCATGCTCATCAAAGAAGAGAAAGGATTCAAATATATATTTTCTCTTGCGGACAAACAAGATGCATTTATTAGAACTAGAAATAAAACATTTTAGTGATAGTTTAGAGTGTACACTTACTTTGAGTCTCTCCTCTTTGACTCCACCTTCATGGTGGACTATTTCATAGTAATACTCCACGTATGGGACTCTGTAGCAGCTTTCCTTCAGCTCACAGGCCACCACGGTCTGGATGAGGTCCACTTTGTTGGGGGTTTCCACCAAGGCTGAGTCAAACTTAGTGGGAACACAGGAGAACCCCTCTGTGAAGGATTAACAAAAGTTAGAGTTATATGGGCTCAATTATAATCTGTGATCCACATGAAAATAAACAGATAGCAACATTTAAAACACAGGATTAGCTTTGTGAAGACTCATTAATGGGTCTTTTAATACACTAAACCAGTGGTTCCCAAACTCATCCACATCAAGGACCCCTAAACTGACACAAATAACACCACGGACCCCTATTTGATTAGATTTTTTTCCATGATTCCAGATATTTAATCACTAAATCTTTTGTATCGTGTATGTACAGCTAAAACATCTTAACATTTTCAAAAAGTAAGGTAAGGTTTAATTTGATCAGCATAGCTAATAGTGGTGAATCCATTTGGACTATGGGCATGCAGTGAATACTAATATAACTCAAGTATATGCTGTTATAATGTTTTACTTACACCATAAACATACTGTTGAATGTGTATTAATACATTAACACAGTGGCACTGAACCCTACCAAACTTTACAACTAGTTTTAAACGTTAAGTCAACTTTATTTGTGCATAAAATCGAAATTGAGTGAAGGCAGTGAAAAAATCTAATTATATAATTTCCCCTTAACTTGGTTTAAAAAGTTTAAATGTGCAAGTTGACCAACTGGCACCATATTTTTTGCAGTTTTGTTCAATCTTCTCATCTCTCAGTCTGTCATTTTTTCATTTGCTAAGCTGCTCTCTGTTCAGTTTCATTCAGATTGTTGTTAGACAGGTAGACACACACACACACCTGGTGAGCCCTTGGACCTGGAGCATCCTCCCACGTCGATGACGGTCTCGTACGGTGTCTCGGAGTAGTAGGTCCTCAGCGCTGGGACCCGGATGCACTGAGTCAGTTTGATGTCACACTGGCACTCCTCCACCACCTCCACCTGCCGGGCTCCCTCCAGCAGCAGCAGCCGGTCCACACGCATCCCGGTCGGCTCACACACCTGGGTCATCCCGCAGGAGGGCAGCTGGTCCAGCGGCTCAGGGACCTCTGACGCTGCAGGTCTGCGAGTCCTCATCTTTTAGTAAGAGAAACGATTAGTTTGGTTCAGACATGTCACAGCATGTCTCTGTGTGCATGGTGCAAAACATATTTGGAGATATGGTGTGTTTTTTTTACAATACGTTTTATTGCTGCAGAGTTTCTCATCAAAACTTATCTTAGCCTGCAAAAATATGAATAATGCTTTTTAATAATAGCCTAAAATGTGTGCTTCAGTTCTAGCTTTATTTACATTATAAAGTAAAGAAAGGCCTGTTGGAGTTTCAGCAGGACAATTTATCATAAAGTTATACAGCGCGCCCTTGTGGCCATGTGGGGAACTTACTTTCTTGCTCCTGAGAAATTCCAGCATTGAGGAATGTTTGGAGTATTCCTGCTGTGCTGCTTCATGTGATGATGGCCTGGAGGCTGCTCCACAGTGAGACCTGCACATTCCCACATCAACACTGACAGGACTCCCAGAGATGTCTGTGGAGAGAGAGAGAGAGAGAGAGAGAGAGAGACACATATAATCAATTTGATGTCTCACAGCAAGGGGGATTATTATCATAAGGATTATTATTATTCATCTCAGTTGCTTTTAAAATTCTCAATCCGTTTATAAAATAATTTCTTCTGTTAGAGGATCATGCATTTCATGGCAAATTAAAAGACGTGCAAATTTACTGATGGAAGAAACATGCGGTGGTGCTTTACCTTGTCCAATGTAGACAAAGTGGCTCTGTCTTTTGCAGCACAGTCTCTGTGTGAACAGGTTTCTGTGATCTATGTGTTTGCTCAACACGCCGGTCACTAGAAAACATAACACAAAAATCAGGGAGTTAACACTGTTATCCTTTTACTTGATGTAGAGTAAGCATACTCTTTCTTTATGATGATTTAAGAAGTTATATTTCCCAAGATGAGCATATTAGAATCCATGAGATCACAATAGTTAACACACAAGTTAAACATGGGACACAAAATAGTGCAGGAATCCATTTTCTTCAAGGTCATTTTGTTAATGAAAAGCATGAATTAGGAGTTATTTAGGCTCAGACAGGTATATGAATGTTTAATACATTAGCGTTCCAAGAAGAACTTTTTATTTTAAAATAATATTTAGGCTATATCATGCATTATTATTATTCATCTTTACATTTTCATTTTGGATGTGCATAAAAAAACTCAACTTTGTTTGTCAAGTCACTTTTATTTGTGTAGCCCAATATCACAAATCACAAATTTGCCTCAGGGGGCTTTTACAATCCGTACAGGATACGACACCCTCTGTCCTTGACAGTATGACCCTCTCATCGGATGAGGAAAAACTCCCCGAAAAAAAACTTTTAACAGGGAAAAAAATGTGTCAGTCCAGTTAGTGAATAGCTGCTTCTATACATGTCCCAGCAGCAGCAGAATAGAAGAGAGCAAACAGTACTTACAGGTCAGGTGGAGGGCACACAGGAGGAGAAGGAATGGCCGGGGTACATCCATGGCTTCAGTCCCAATCTGCTCCTCAGCTGCCAGATAGTGTCCCTCTGCTCACTGGTGCCTCTGATATTTA
Source organism: Sebastes fasciatus (assembly GCF_043250625.1). Taxonomy (NCBI): domain Eukaryota; kingdom Metazoa; phylum Chordata; class Actinopteri; order Perciformes; family Sebastidae; genus Sebastes; species Sebastes fasciatus. Next base: position 25,375,087 of record NC_133805.1, read on the forward strand.
TATGGGATCAAGCTTCAGCCCCAAATGTCACCTGAAAACAAGCTCTCAGAGTGGTGTGGGGTCAAATAATCAAATTTCCATGCTGAATGTGTTGTGGGTTGGAGTTTGTGGGGCCACTTCAAAGGAAGTCTCTGCAGCTTTTCTGTTTCTACCGCGAGGGACCCAGCGACTCGAGTGTGTCGACCGGCCCGAGCTCACCCTAATGAAGTGCTTAAGTAGCCTTGGGCCATTAAAGCGTCGCTCATTCTAAGGCATTAATCATCTTTTATCTCAGGGGGAAGGTGTTTAGCACCTCTGACTTAAAACAAAACCCGGCCCAAACACATAAACAGGATCAGCGTGGGGGCCTGAGCCTCCCCTCCAGAAAACTCCAGCACCTTTGTGTTTATTCAACATGACACCAAATGGCCAGGCCTCTCAGAGCGGCCAGCATCTTTTTCCCTCTTCAGAGGAAAGAGCTAAGATTAAGCATTAGAATAACATGTATTCAGACATGTCAACCTCTGTTTATGTGTAACATTTTTGAGTTAAAATGGAAACTTAACTAAGAACAAGGTATACTGGCAAAAAGGCCCAGAATACACCTCAAATAAATACATCTAAAAGGGAACCTAAATACTGTTTTGTTAATTTTTCAGACACATCATGTTCTAAAAAGTCTCATTTGACTGATTCTCCATTCTTATCTTAATAAGGTGTTAGTCATTCTTTGAAGTGTTGATGTGATCCCCTCATTTTCACCGGGATCGACGGATCATCGTCCAGAGAGCCGTCAGCACTCAGACACCTTGATTAAGGTGATGCCTTCAACAGTTTCAATTGTTGATTCCTTTCAGTTACAACAAATCTTATTGAACTGAAACATAATCCGGGTAAAACCCAGATTAAGTCTTACTTGATTTAATTATGTAGATGATATGTTGTCAGAAAACCTTGAAACTCTATAAAGATGACCACAGTTGTTTTTCAAACTTAAAGGGCACTTAAGGAGGGGGTCCACAAAACTGTAATGTTATTTACATTATTTACCACTGTGTGGTTTGTTTTGTAAAATGGGAAACTTTCACTTTTTAATAAGAATGAACCAATATGATCACAGAGGTCAGAGGTTAACAACAAGAGACTTTGATAATGAGACTCACAACTCAAATAAAATTAAATGCTGCGTTGTTTCTCAAGCTTTTCATTGTGTCACACAACCTTCCTCAGCAGATAAAGTTTGCCCAGTTGTCATAGAATTGTAGATGAACAATTTACGGACTTGAAAAATGGAAATGTAAACACGTACAATTCCCTGACAACTGGGCGAAATTCCTCTGTTGAGGAAGATCGTGTGATACAACCGAAAGCTCCAGGGCAGTTAATACTAATGGACATGGTGGGGAGATTGTTTTGCAATCTGCTGTTTCCAAGGTCAAGAATTATGTTTTTTTAAACTCTTAAGAATTTTAAAGTCAACACCCTCTCTATTAAAATACTTTTATTTTTCCTTGGTGGACATTAAATGGAAGATTTGGGGATGCAGTTTTTTTTTTCCACTTGCGCAGTCGAGAAAGTGGGTCAGAAATCTAATGCCCAAATTAAACTTTTACTTGCCCCTATACAAATAGTTTTATTTATTAGCGGTTATCAAATAATAATCGGTACTGCGCATGTGCAACCCTCAACAGAGATGAAAAGGAAGCGAGATGGCTCACTCCTTAGCTACTTCCATCATCAGCTCCGGAAAAAAAAATGTGTTTAATTATTTTTTAACTAGCCCAATGTGGCATTTTATTTGGCCCGGGATGTAAATCTTTTTTTTTTTTTTTTTTTTTTAATAAATATAATATAATATTGTATAAAATCTGTGTCACTTACTGTCCATAGCATGGTTTAGCTGATAAATCTCCAAGACTTTCAACTGTCTTACTCCTCTTTATTCTTTAGTCTGGTACTCAGGGAGTGGCATCTTCTTTTTCTTGTAAATTAGGTCAAGCTTTTCATAACCTAGCCGTGATAGGGGACTAGTGTTGGCTCATGGGGATTTCATGTTGGGTGTCTGTAACTTTTAGAGTACGGTCTAGACCTGCTCTATATGAAAAGTGTCTCGAGATAACTTCTGTTATGATTTGATGCTACAGTATATAAAAATGAATTAAATTGAATATAGTGAAAATGCCCCCTCTTTTACAAACACACCAGTTTGAGTGCAACCTCTCTCTCCTCTCTCCAGTAAACCTTTCCTCAACGCAATCCCAAAATCCATTTCAACGCTGCACGTGCAGAGATGATCACTGAGGAGGTGATCGGATTATATACTGGGACATGCAGCTTATGCATTATGACTTTCAGACGAGCATCGTGTCCAGTCTGGGTAGCAGAGGTTAGCTGGAGTGACTGCTAGCAGACGGTTTGTCCTGGTGTCTGTCTGGTGTCATGGTCAGTGTCTGGGTCGCTGTGTAACCATGTAACCATGTAACTGTGTTGCTCGGTCAGTAGGCCACAATCGCAGACGCTCTACGTTCACTTCCTTTAGCTCTTGGTTGTGAGGGTGAAGTTGCATTCTTTGCTATCGCAGGGCTGTAATAAACCCCTATACCTACCTGTTTACGTTCATAATGATAATTTGGGGGGAGTGGCTTTGGAGGGAGGCCAACTTGGCGACTTTCTCACTATATTTAGCGACTTTTGGAGCTAGTTCTGCTAGCTACTTTCACTGGAAAAGAATTGACAACACTCATACTTGCCGACCCTCCAGATTTTCCCGGTAGACTCACATTTTTCATTGCCCAAATTGGGCATTGGGCCCAATAAATGGGGAAATTATTCTGTTTTCTTTCCTGATAATTAAAGGTAAAGTTAGAAGTTTAACATAAAAATGCTGTTGCAGTGTACTTATTATTTAGTTATTTTCATTCTTTAAAAGTCACCAAAGTGCAGGAAGTCTCTTAAACTCAAATTGTCCTGGGGGAGTACCCCCAGACACCCCGCTTTAGTTTTTGAAATCCTCCCTATTTTTAAGTAAGTATGACAACACTGGACTCAATTTTTAGTTGGATAACTTTTGTAATCTAGCATACTCTCAACAGTACCTGCCCTAGCTTTAAATGTTCTGACCACAGGGAACTGAACCACTTTAACTGTAGTCATAATCTTTCCTCAGTCCCTTGACCCCTAACAGTGATGATGGTCATAACGTAGAGATAATCCCATCAATGTCCTGTTCAAGCACCTGCATCAGGTGCTGTGTTCAAATCTGGGGTTTAAAGAAGCCTCTGTACTCTGTAAATCCTGTCTATTGTCTGTCTGCATGGGAGGAGTCCAACACTCTGGGATTACAGGGTGTCATGCAGCAGTTCTGGATTATACAGCAGGAGACAATACTGCAGCATAGGGAGACAGCAGGCGGAAAAGAGCAGTGGTCCTACAACAGCATCTGGATATCTGAGAAACATCATCTTTGAGCATTTTTCCTGATGCATGCATATGGTTTTGAATTCACATCATGCTGCTCACGACATTTCCGATCATCACTTTTTTCCTTCAGTTTTGTGGAAATTTGTTTTCTCTGTAATTTACCACCTTTTTGTGTTCTAAAATCTTCAAGAAGTCGGATTAAAACAGAAAGTAGAGCACCTTCTTGTGAGAAATCATGTATTTGCACAGCAGAAATAATGCCATCAACACAGAGAGGAGTAAGAAGAACATAAAAGGGAAAACATGTGAGTACAAACACATTGCTAAATTTAAATTGTAGGATTTTATTATTTAGCTAGATTTAATTATATTGAAGGCAATATGTAAATAATAATTTCAAGCATGTTTACACATTGCTGTTGCATCCCTTGATTCCTTTCTCTCTCTCAGGGGCTCACTTAAAGACAACTCCACATCAAGAGGAGATCTTCACCCCGACGTCCCCAAAGATGGGGAAAAAGGTGGAGACAAAGGAGAACACGGCAGAGGAGAAGGAGGCGATGAAGCTCACTGCGTTTGGGAAGGCCTTTTACGATCTGACCCATTCAGAGAGGGTGATGAATGATCTGACATTTGGACGGCGGGTGGGTCTTTACGAGCTGAGAGGAGAGATCGGCTCCGGAAACTTCTCCAAGGTTAAATTGGGGATACATGACCTGACCAAAGGTGAGATGCTTTCTGATGTTATTAAAGTGTCCCATAAATGTGTCAAAGTCATGATAAATTGGTCAGAAAAGGCCATACATCTCATATCTCTCCCAGGTAAAACATTTGAAGCACCACTGCAAACACTGCCAATAAACGTGGGTTGTGCTAGCTGTTTCAGATAATTTGTCACTTACTTCCAAGGTTTAAGTACTTTTTCATTAAGTGTTTATATATTATGAGAGATTTGTAACATTTCGGGGGATCTATTAGCAGAAATGAAATATAATATCCATAACAATGTTTTCATTAGTGTACAATCACCTGAAACTAAGAATCATTGTATTTTTGTTAGCTTAGAATGAGCCCTTCATACCGGCAACTCATAGGGAAACACAGTACCTCGCATAGAGAAGCACATCTTCAAATTTAGAAGTTTGTCAGAGTATCCTAAAAATTATTTTTATAAAATGTAATAAATGTCACCGGAGTCTTCAACAAGCTGCTAGCTTGACAGATGTGAGTTTATGTTCATTATGATAATTTTGAGGAAGTGGCTTTGGAGGGAGACTGAAGGGACGGACTGCCAGTGTTGCTGTCTTGGAAACTTTCTCTCTCGATTTTGTGACTTTTGGAGCTAGCACTGCAAGCTACTTTCATTGGAAAAGAGTTGGCAACACTGGGTTTTACTCTTGCTGGTTTCTCAACATTACCAACCCTAGCTTTAACTAAGCTATGTAGGCATAAACGGATATGACAATCTACAAGACCGCTTTGGAGAGTGAATACAGGATTGCTGATTTGCAATGGTGGAAAAACAAAAATATGATGTTGTTCTGAGGTTTTCTTCTACATGGTTTACACAAGGAAACTTATATTAAGATTCAGATGCTTTTCTGTGAGATGACTTGTTACCTGATTCACATATTGAGAACTCCTGTTCAGACATCCAGATTAATTTAATGGAAGAGACTTTAGTCAGTTCAGCTCAACATATTACACAATGCAAATCCAGTCTGGGTCATTCCAGATGTCAGAAGACATCCACTAATCCCTACTGTCTTCAGCCTTCACAGCCAGCAGCACGTGTGCAACATACTGATCCTGATAGACAGACATTCTGTAGGAATTGATAAAAAGGCATGAATCAAAACATAAAGGGAAAGCAACAGTTCATAACATAAGGAAGGGTGAATAATAGTAAAAGGCAGAGATAAAATGTAAAGTGTGTGTATTCATTGTGGCCTCACTGTACATATCTGTCATCCTCTGATAGAAAGAGTTGCAGTAAAGATCCTGGATAAAGTGCGTCTTGGCAAGCGATCGCAAGCGCTTTTCGCCTCAGAAATCTCTTGCATGGAGAAGCTATCTCACCCCAACATTGTCCGCCTGTATGAGGTGGTGGAGACATTCAAGAGGCTCTACCTGGTGATGGAGTATGCCAGCGGAGGAGAGCTGTTCACCCGTATCAGCACCAGGGGGCGCCTTTCAGACTTGGAGAGCAAGCTTGTGTTTTCGCAGGTCCTGTCTGCATTCAAATACATGGTAAGCCTTTGAGTGAACATTGTGAGAAATACATTTTGCTGTAAAATGAGAGAGGAGATTGTCATTGCAGAATATTAAAACAACAAAATGCTTTTTAAACTTCAGAGACCCACAATAAACCCGTTTATGTCATTTTTAGGAGGAGGACAGGGGCTCAGTACTGTGTGTCAAGTTCTAGTCAAAAATCAGAAATAAACATGAATTAATTAATGAATAAATGAATTCAAATTCATTGTGAAAATGTATAAGGTCTTGGAGCATTATGATCGAGGTATATGATGGCAGTTGTTGCAGCAATTTTTGGGGTTGATACCATTTGTTACACAGATTTAGTGCTAAATTTAATCATATTTTACCATTCAAAAATTGATAATGTGCTGTGGTTTGGTATCAAACACTTCTGACATTTGGAGATTTCTGCAAGGATTGCATATTTCGGCGATTGGATGGCGAGCGCTTCTGTTCTTGAAACTGCTCAGAAACCCCTTTATTGTCAATCTACCTAGGAAAGCCATCCATCCTCTCTAGGTCTTTAGTTTGTGGCTGTAAAGTTTCATCAGGCTGTGATTATCCTAGAGGTCACAGCAGGTCATTTTATAGATTTAAAAAATGGTCTCAATACAATGAAATGGCTATTATGGGGAATAAAATCATCACACATGAATACAGTTTGGGCTCATTAGATCCACAAGAGTCTCAGCTTTACAGTGAAACTCAATTTATGTAATTCCAGACTGTTTAGGGAGCCCAGTATGCAGAAAATTTCAAACACATAATTTTTAGAATAGGTGAAAATAACACATTTATACTGCATGCAAAAAAATGCATGGTTTTTGCCCCAAACTGTATGTGATTATCATAAAGTGGGCATGTCTGTAAAGGGGAGACTCGTGGGTACCCATATAACCCATTTTTATTCACATATCTTGAAGTCAGAGGTCAAGAGACACCTGTGAAAATGGCCATGCCAGTTTTTTTTTGTTGTTGTTTTTTTTATTATCTTTGGAGCGTTACTGAACCTCCTTCCCGACAAGCTAGTTTCATATGATATCTGCACTATCTTTCACTCTAAACTGAACCTGCTCTGAAAGACAGTAAAGTCGGTCGCGGGTCTCAGGGGGTTAAAGGACAGGACATAATTTTAAGATACATTTAAGATACCTAATATCTCAAGAATACTCATGAATACAGCTTTTCTTGTGACTTTGCGTATATAGGTTCCCATACCTTAAACCAACTGTGCAGGAGAGCTGATTAACTCTCTAATGCCTAAAACATTTCTCTCTTTTTCTCTCTTTTCCCAGCATGCTAATAATATTGTCCACAGGGACCTGAAGGCTGAGAACATCTTCTACACCAACACCTACTGCATTAAAGTGGGTGACTTTGGCTTCAGCACATCTTGCTGCCCCAGCGATGTCCTTCACACGTTCTGTGGCTCTCCACCGTATGCAGCCCCTGAGCTGTTCAAAGAGAAAGGTTACACTGGTCAATATGTAGATATGTGGGCACTGGGTGTCTTACTTTACTTCATGGTGACGGCCACTATGCCATTCAAAGCTACTAACACGGGCAGGCTTAGGTGTTGTATCCTGCAGGGCTCCTATGCCATTCCTCAATATGTACCCGGATCATGCAAGGAGATCATTACGGGCCTCCTGAGGCAGATTCCCGTGGACCGCCTCACTATAGAGCAGATCACGGACAGCGACTGGATGAGAGGTATCGAATACCCCGAGGCCTACCTAGCTTGTCGCCCTACACCCTGCCACCTAGTCGAGCCTTCCCACATCCTCAGCTCAGATGAACTGAATGTGAAGGCAGCACTGGAGGATCTTGGCATCACCAAAGTCCATCTCCTCAACAGCAGCCTGGACTTGAAAAGCCCCGTTACTGGAGCTTACCGGATTCTGCTACACCGCATCCAAAAGAGGAGGTCGGTGGAAGCTGTGGGCTACAGCCAGACCTGCACCAAAGAGTCCCAGAACAGACTCACATGGAGAGCAGGATCAGATAGCCTGCTAAACGCACACCACTCTGTAGTCTGTATTATCATGTAGTCTAGTTTCTTAAAAGAGTAGTTCAACATTTTAGGAAATGTACTTATTTGAATTGGTGCTAGTAAGTGTATTTTTGAGCTTTGGAGAGAGCCAGGCTGGCTGTTTACCTCTTCTTCCAGCCTTTATGCTAAGCTAAGCTAAATGGAAGGATATCGTTTTTGTTTAGTTTCAGTTTACGACCGTAGTTTTCACTGCTTATTTTTGTATTAGTTTCAGTTTTAGTTTACGATAATAACCCTGCTTCTGACACCAGCTTCATACTTCAGTTCTTTTCATCTAAATCATGGAAAGAGGGAGAATAAACATATCTCCCAATATGTTGAACTATTCCTTTAATAGTTTATCTTTGGTTTCAGCAAGGTTAAATGGGCAGAACCTGATTTTGAATAGCTCTCATGCTGTGGAAGTACATTGATGACAAATGATTTGCTGTCACGCTAATGCAGGTCATTGTGAATGAAAGCGTAGACCCCTTTGGCAAACTCTGTGACCATACTTGGCACTCTGTTGTCCATTACAAAAACATCCAACGTTTTTATAGAGTTAAGCCAACTGAGCATGAAAGACGTTTCGTATGAGTACTGATGACGACCCAGAGATTCCTCTTTCAGTGAGACCACAGGAATGTGGAAAACATCAAAACCATGTTTATTATAAATGAGAGAAATGTCAATCAGAAAAAGGTTAATTTTTGAAAATATATTTTAGTATATATATATATATATATATATATATATATATATATATATATATATATATATCTTTTTCGATCCTTTATAATTTTCAGTGATACATTTCCATAAATTCTGAAAGGAAATATTTTTTAGAAAAGAAACGTGAAAAATTGACCTATCAGTACAATAACCTTTCAATAAATAATAATAAATTAGCAGGGAGAGAGAATTTTTTCTGCCAGTTATGTGTTTTTCTAAAATAATTCAATGGATTCCATTGGGTTTTCATTTTTCTTTCTTGCCTGTTTATTTCAAAGAAAATACATGATTAATATTGTAGACATAATAATGTGGAACTTCCCTAAAATGTCCTGACAGATCTTTCATACAAAGGGGTGTGTGGAGTTAATATCTGAAAGCAAATGATTTGTGTCTATTTTATTTCTGCAAAATTGCTCTTGTATCTTGTTTTATATTATATGTATAGTATTTTTCATTTTAAAATTATAAAAATAAGTGTATAAATGTAAATATCTTAATTTTTGATCTCAAGACATTTCTTGAAACCTGTGATAAACTGAATGTAACATTGACCTTTAAGAATGACAAACAACTCACTACATTCATTAGTTACAAAATACATGGTCACATGTTAGCACAATATAATAATATCGTTATTTATGATCCTGCAATTACAGTAAAAAGAACACAGCTGTTTTAGGTTAAACAGTGCAAAATGTTAGACCAATAAATATGATGTCATTTTCAAATAGCTTTGTGGTGTGCAATGCTTGACGACGGCTTTCATCTTTATTTCTTTCTTTCTTGCTCTTTCTACGCTCTCGTAAAAGTCATGATTTATAATTCCAGCATATGTGTCAGTCTTCTACACCAAACTTGTACAGACTTCTGTTGACATAATTTTCAAAGTGGTTTAAGTTATGAAGGTGGCAGAGATTCAACATTTGGAAACAAGTCTGTTCGAGGACTTTTCACATTTTTCTCTGCTTTCTGGTCTATATTTGCTTAACCCTCTGAGGCCCACAATAGACCCATTTTTGTCTTTTTTAGGAGGTTACAGGGAGATCAGCACTGTGTGTGAAGTTGTTCTGGTCATAAATGAGAAATAACAGGAATGAATGAATGAATTATTAAATTATAAAAATTATTAAAAATAAATTGTATAAGGGTTTAGGACATTATGATAGAAGTGGATGATGGCTCTATCATGTCTCATAAATTGTTGCAGCAATTTTTGTGTTGATACCATTTGTTACACAGATTTGGCGCTAAACTTAATTATTTTTTACCACTCGAGAATGAATAAAAAAGATCAATAATCTCCCCAAAATACCACATTAAGACACCAAGACTTTGAGGAACTCCATAGAAAAAACCATGCTGTCATTTGGTATCAAAAACTTTTGACATTTGGAGATTTCTGCAAGAACTGCAATTTTTTGGTGATTAGATGGCGAGCACTTCTGTTCTGTACACTGCTCAGAAACCCCCTTATTGTCAATCTACCTAGGAAAGCCATCCATCCTCCGAATGCCCTAGGTTTGTGGTTGTTAAGTTTCATGAAGCTGTTATTATCCTAGAGGTCACCACTGGTCATTTTATACAGGGAGGTCAAATTTCAAAAAATGGTCTCAGTACAATGAAACTATGGGCTACTATGGGACTAACATCATGGGCAAAAATATCACATTTATACTGCATGCAAAAAACTGCACATTTTTGCCTCAAACTGCATGTGATTATATTAAAGTGGGCATTTCTGTAAAGGGGAGACTCGTGGGTCCCCATAGAGCCCATTTTCATTCACATATTTTGAGGTCAGAGGTCAAGGGACCCCTTTGAAAATGGCCATGACAGTTTTTCCTCGTCAAAATTTAGTGCTAGATTGGAGCATTATTTAGCCTAGTCTGACATGGTTGGAACAAATGGATTCCTTAGGTTTTTCTAGTTTCATGATTCCAGCATCTTCCCTCTAGCTAGAAAGATTGATTGCATTAAAGCATTAAAGAAATTAGTGGCGTTAAAACAAATTCACATTAACGTGTTATTATGGCGTTAACTTTGACAGCCCTAGTTTTTAGTAATATTAAATGTGGCATAAACACCAAATACTCTAATAACCACTATCGAGGCATATGTTTAGCTGTTCTGTTATTTGTACATACCTGAGAAGGTATTAAAAGGGGAAAGAGGTTTACTGAGTGATGTTAATTATGCTATTATTCAGTATACTGTATATGTTGTATTGTTATAATTGTTATATTGATATAAATAGATATTTGGAGTTCCTTCCTTTAATATCTATCCTGTTTGATCAAAAAAATATCAAAAGGACACACTGATATGAGCGTGTGCTTGATTGCAAGGAGAAACACATCATTCGAAGGCGAAGATACAAATATCTGATCTGTTGCTTATGTCAACACTTGAGGTAGAATAAGCTTCAACAGTTGCGTCTTAGCACAAAAATTCAATGTCTTAGTCTGTTATTCCATCCTTTGTGTTGCTGCTGTTCTTAAGTACAAAGATTTACTCTGAGGAACTTTTTGGATGAGGGTTGAGAACAAGTTATGTAAGAATAATGTCATTAAACACCTTCACTCAACAGCTATTGTGGAAGAAGAAGTATTTCTCAATATGTTACTGTCAGTGTGAGGGGTTGTTAAAACCTTTAAGACCTTAACAGGCCAGACTCCAATGACAGCCACCTCAGGCAACATGGGACTTAATTCTACAGTAAGTTCTGTTTCCTCTTCCTAAATCTAAATGTAGACTAAGAAAGATAAATGTCATTTGTAAGAACAATAACCTTCCACCCCCACATACATGCATGCTGAGGATTCCCAACTTTTTTGAGAATTTCAACAGCAGCTGTCAGTTACCAGTGTGCTGACTTGACTATGACTTGCCCCAAACTGCATGTGATTATCATAAAGTGGGCATGTCTGTAAAGGGGAGACTCGCGGGTACCCATAGAACCCATATACATTCATATATCTTGAGGTCAAAGGTCAAGGGACTCCTTTGAAAATGGCCATGCCAGTTTTTCCTCGCCAAAATTTAGCCTAACTTTGGAGCGTTATTTAGCCTCATTCCTGACATGCACCAATGAATCCCTTAGGTTTTCTAGTTTCATATGATATCAGTACCTTTACTGTAACTCTAAAACTGAACCTGCTACATCCTCTGATAGACAGTAAAGTCGGTCGGGATCGCGGGTCTCAGAGGGTTAATCATCCTATTTCCTGTAATTCATCACATTTGTTTCAGTGTAAAGGGATTTCTCCACATGTTGTTTCTCCGTCTCATATTTTCCTTTCATGGTATTTTCCCCTTGATGAAAGAAAGGCTTACATTTCTGATCAGGATGCCAACCAGTCATTTCTTTCTGCCCCAGCATGCAAAAGCAAAAAGCACATTTGTCAGTGTTGTTGTGATATAAACAAGAAGAAACGAAACCCACAGCACCAAAATCCTTTTCATGCTGCAACCCATTCTTTGACCTCTGGATGTGGTGCATCTATCAGTCATACTCAAAGCAATTTGGACGTCCATCAATATTTGATATGCTATTATTGTTGTGTAATTATTATAAATCTGTCAAGTTATCTATCATCTCCTTATAGGCCGACGTTGGCAGCCAAAGAAATACATCACCTGCGGGCATTTTAATGTTGATTGCCCTACTTAAATCTTTTTTTATCACTCTCACCTTTCAGTCTTTTGCTGAAAAGATATGTTCACACCTTTCCTTTAATCAACACACATCAAATAATGAATCCACTGTAGTGCACACAGGCCTGTACTGTCTGATAATGTTGCTATCGAGACACACACAGTTTGCAAGACAAAGCCTCTGCGATGCAAAATGTGTGAAAGAAGCCATAAATCTCCACAGACAGCTGCAAAATCGCTGCATTACTCATAGTGAGATCTTATCAGCTGCATGTACCAGCAGCTCTTGTAGATGTCCATGGAGATGAGATAGTAACACACACAGATCAATGAGTAAACCCAGCACCATGTCAGATCATCACATTCAAAGGTACTCTCATTGAAGCTTTATGTGTGCCTGAAATTTTTCCTGTAGATATTTTGCACTGCAGTTGCAATCAGAATATTCAAATCTTTGAATTTTACTGGAATTTACTTAATTTGTTAGATAATTTTTTAGATCTGATTAGCTGTGCAAAGCTAATCAACTGCAGTCAAAGTCCTAATGGCTGTGATATTTAAAGTTTCAAGACAAGATAGGACAAGAACAACATGAATATGGGGATAATATTAATTAATTAATTAATATAATAAATGATATATATATAATATAATATGATTAATAATAAATTGTGTGCATCTTAAAGGCAAACTGTGAAATTATTATATCAAAAAATCATCTCACATTCAGATTATCTGTTAAATAGAGCCAAAAACCTGTAATTTTACCTTGCGGAACACTGTTGTTGCTGGTCTACCGCTGGCAGCGAGGCAGCAGTAAATCAGCAACTCCCGTGGTCTGTGAGGTAAAATTAGTGTTTTTTTCAATGGAGTCTGGTTGCTTTGGCGAGAGCATAGATAACGGCTTCAGTTCCTCATCAGAAACATAGACTGTATAGCTGTCTTACAGCAAAGTAAATCAGTGAAAATATTCTAGATATAGCGTACACTTAAACTGATATTGATTTTTTTAGGGGGGCCTTTCTTTCTTAAATATGTTTTACTGCCGACCCCGTCCACAGCAGTACATTGCTTTGGTTCTCTGCGGTAACTCCTGTCTGTTTCTCCAAACTGGTGGCGTGACGACTGTCATCTACTGTAGGTAATACACGGACTATGGATAAGTACCTCATACAAGCCCACTTCAAAATCCCCGAACTAGCCCTTTAAGGTGAGATCAGTTACATATCTACTTGTTACATCGAACTGTGTCGTATTTAAATTGTTTTTAAACTTTTGTAAAGTAAAATATAGGTGATGAAGGAGAATTATGCTTTATAGCAGCCTCATAAAGAAACCTTGAAATGAGACCATGTGTAGGTAAACATTTAGATTGTTACTTTGTGTGCGCACGGACAGGATTGGGGTTTCCCCTTTCCTCTTTTTTTGTTTTTACATCATTTCCCCTGTTTTATGAAAATATAGTGGAAAAAAATGTATTTCAATTCAAATAACACAATAAAATGAACAGCCAGTGGGCCAAGAGGAAAACAGTGTATAAAATGTTTATGTGATAATAAACTTTTAAACAACACTGAGTGGGAGGTGATAAGCAAGTTTATTAATCATGCTTTTATGGGAACACATAATAAAACCTATACACAAAATGTACGAAAAGACAGACGTTTAAACTGGTTGGACGAAATTAAGACAAGAATTTCTCTTTTTCTATGACACACATTTCAGAAAGGCATTTACATTTAACAATTTGTGTTTGCATATAAACAAGTAGTTGGACACATAATGCAAGAAATACTCTAAATATCACATATGTTATTATCATTTACACTCCGTCACCATTAATTAAGCTTATTGAATACCTCATGAAAACAGTCACAGATATTGTCACTGAAGCAGCCATGCTATTGAAGACATGTATATGTGTGTGGTGGCCAGTCGGCATTAGCAGTCCATCCCTGAGCAACAAAGTGCTGCTGCGATTCTACCCAAGCTTTGACCTTTATCTTAGTGCAGAGTGAAAGCAAAAGTAATGCTACAAGATTTCCTTGGCCAGCATCCTCGACTAACTTCCAGTAAGGCATCGTAAAAACCTCCATAAAACCAGTTACATGTTGCTTCATGATACGGTTTGGCAGATGGAGGAAAGATGCCAGTGGGCGGTCACAATCAGCCTCTACGACCGTCGTGCTGTGAAGAGCAAAGGCATACATTTCAACATCACTTCACAAATATTTCAGATTGTTTTAAGCATTTTCAAGAATCTTGTGTATTTTTTGTTGATTCTAGAGCAGCAACATGCCTTATTCTTTCTTATGTCAAGATACAAACACAACAATTTCTGGAGAACAGATTAAAAACTATGATTTCCATTGGACACTGGTTGAAATAGCGGGGTCAGCCCTATGTTCCCTCAGACCTTGGTTTGGTTGGTTAGGTTTAGACATGAGGAGTGAGATTGGTTAGGGTTAGGGTATATCAGGGTAAGCCAATCAGAGGTAGAGTAGGACGGGTCATGGCGTTTTGGAATGTTGGGCTGTCGGAACAAAGGCACGGCAACGACAGAGGTACTGGTCGGAGGGAACATAGACACGCTCCCGAAATATCCACAATACACTGGCAGAGTTTTTCACTCGTTTTAAGAAAACAAGGTTGTTAGGACTCAACTATAGACTTGATAAGATGGAGAGTTTTCCAGTGCAAAAACTTCAGTAATCACCCACCTTCTTGATTTTCCTGCGGCCAGTGTTGCCTGACCTTGCGTCGACCTTCTTCTCTGCCTTTGCGTCGATCTTCTTCTTCAGCTCTGCGACCCAATCCTCTCTGGGGTCTGTGCAAAGATCACGCCCCCTCTTCATGGTGAAGCTAGAGGATAATTGATGAGAACATTTTGAGTAGTGATGAGAGAAAACATTAACGGTTTAGGCAGTTAAAGTTAGTTCAGCTTTACAGTGGGTGTTCTTATCGTCTTTGTACTTACATTACAGCAGGGATGTTGCAGCCTCCGTCTGTCACCTGCAGTCTGTACTTCACTGCATGTCTTTGAGTACGGTGGTTCATTCTTTTCACATACTTAAAACAGCAGTCTTCATAGGTCGCTGAATTAGAAACCCAGGACAGTAAAGTCAGAAATCCAGTTCAATCCAGTGCCACCACAGTATGAACAGTATTTGTACGACAAAGTCAAATAAATCGATCAAAAGGTAATTGCCACAATGCTAAAGGTCCTGAACAAGGCAATACAGTGAGGCCACATCAGCCTACGCAGGTGGTAAGGCAATAAACCTCACTGACTGACTTCTATTACATGAAAACCAACAGTATGTGAAACTACTGCCAGATACCAGCTGGCAGTGTCTTACTTTGTGTCAGGGCGAGGCAGAGACATGATAGGATCAGCAGGAAGAACAGCGTGTTGAACCGCATGGTGTCGTCTGTAGTTTCAGCTCTGCAAGAAGCCAGAAGGATGCAAAGAATTACAATGTTTACCTGCAATCAGCCTTATCGCTCTGTAATCATTGTACCTCAGCTCCTGCCACGCCTTCCCTATTCACATGTGAAACCTTGAACCTTGAACAAATATTTCATATCGATTCTTTTTGCGTATATAGGCTGTGTGTGCATGTACATATTTATCCAACAACTTTGACCGTTTTAACTCTACAACTCTCGGTTGTTAAACAAATTTAATTCTCTTTACATTACAGGATATTTTGACACCTGTTCAATAAAGCAATCATAGTTCTAAAACGTGTTGTTTTTGATGACCATTATTGTTTATATTATTTTTTGCTTTTGTTAAGCAAGTCATTTCGATCTTTTGGAAAGAAACAAAACTAAATATTATTGCTTTTGATGTGCTGATAAAAAAAAATCACATGTCTTCACCGAATCTGTGATCTTATTTCACTTACTGAAATCTGTTTGATTTAATTCAAGGCATAACATTTTAATTCTTAACATGAACCTGCACAGGGATTGCAAATGAAAATGTGTTAAATCTGACACATTTACATAGATTTGATGTGAATGCATGTACCCAAAGTAAAGTAAAGTAAAGTAAAGTAAAGTAAAGTAAAGTAAAGTAAAGTAAAGTTAATAATAATCCAAACAAATACTTCTAGAAATCATATAAATCTTACTGAATCTTATCTGATAGAATAGCTATGACCATTATAAAATATTAAGAAAACTCTAAATGAAAACAGTGCAGTGTCTCCTTTTATATTAGGATTATAAGTTACCTACCTTCAAAGCTCCTGATGTACTTGTTGCTCTCTTCTTGTGTCTGTGAAGGCAAGGCGAAGCACGCTTATAAAGGACTGCTGCCAGGGATCATGTTTCCATAAACGCTATTCACCTTTGCACCTCGACATCTTTCTTTTTTTTTCTCTTTTCTTTCCCCGAGGCAATATTGATGTGTGTTGCAGCCAGAAATTTTAGCTTTTGCTACTTTATAACATCTTTGAAATTATCAAGAAGTTGGGAATCCTCAGCATGCATGTATGTGGAGGTGGAAGGTTATTGTTCTTACATGTATCTTTCTTAGTCTACATTTAGATTTAGGAAGAGGAAACCGATCTTACTGTAGAATTAAGTCCCATGTTATATGGAATAACAGATCTAGACATTGAATTTTTGTGCTAAGATGCAACTGTTAATTCCAGGCTTATTGAGGGCATTATAGACCAATTCAACAGAATTGCACTTCTAGGCAACAGCTTGGGTCCATGTTTACTTCCTGTCAGCTTATGTTCACATACACTGCAACAGCATAGGGACATTGTTGTTGCCTTATGTAGTTCCACTTGTCCCCTCAAAATGATGACCCTCCACTGATACAAAATGATTGCTGGTGTTACAGTGATACACAGTATGAACTCCTATTTCATTTTGGAGACATCTTATTTGTATTTAGAAAACTATCCCCCCTTAAGTTTTAAAATCTTTTGTATTTTTAATACACATAGTACAATACAAGATTTGTTTTCCAGAGAAATCAACTATAAATCTTCTCTGACTGCATCACACTTTAAGCCTGTAAATGTCCCGTGAAATAATTTCTAAGCTTCATTTGATGACATGAAGCATGATATCATCTCTATTTTACGGGTATCGTTTTATTGGTTATTCATTTAGCTCTTACACATTATTTTTTATGCTGAGATAAACTGCATTCACTGTCTCTGGTTAGCTTTTTAAAGTTTGAAACATAAACGCTGCATATCATTTAGAGAACATTAGTTGATGTACAGTGTAAAGGTGAAATGTTTCTGTTGCTCATTTACTTTTTAATTGTGTATGGAAGTCCCCAACAGATGGCAACCAGTAAGTCTTATCAGGCCATAAAGACTGTATCTCAGAATCAATAAAGCTCACATGAAGTGACTATTGAAAATCTGAACGGCCTGTTCTGATCCTTGGAGCTGATGGGAAAGAGGAAGTCATTAGTCATTGCATTTTAAAGTCATTAATGCATGTACATCTAAAATGAATGGCCTATATGTGTCAACTTTATTAGTCTGATATCACTATTGCCTAACAATTTTAAACCAGTTATATCGACTTGAAGAAAGAGTGACACACTCTCTCTTTCTCTTTCTCTCTTTCTCTCTGTCTCTCTCTCTGTGTCTCTCTCTCTCTCTCTCTCTTAAAACATGTCGAGGCAGATGGCCGCCCACCCAGAGCCAGTTTCTTCCCAAGGTTTCTACCCGGTAAAAGGGAGTTTTTCCTTGCCATTGTCGCATAACAATGCATGCTCATGGTGGATTTTTTGTTGGGTCTCTAAATTATAGAGGACTATCTAGACCTGCTCTATATGAAAAGTGTCTCGAGATAACTTCTGTTATGATTTGACGCTATATAAAATAAAAATGAATTGAAATTAAGCATTTAGATTGGTCCAAAGTCTTGAAATTTGGTACAGACATACTTTGGCAAGTATCTAACAACACAACTGAAATTGTTAAATCACATGAAATATCACAGTTTTATGGTCCAATTCAGGATTTTTGAAAAAGGAGGAAAAACACTATCATTGTGTTTATTAAATGTTTTCAATATGAAATATTTTTTACACCCGTATGTGTGCATGTCTTTGATATTCAACTTGTTATGAGTTCATAGATACCAAATACTTGATTGTGCTCCTTGTAGTTTCTGAGATACAGACATTTTCTTACTATATCTAGTCTTTGGGCACATGGGACAACTGTGTTTCCTAAAATATAATGAAGCAAAAACAGTAGTCCCATGTAGTCTGTATACTAGATATAGTATGATAAGAAAAACTCACTTTTCAAAGAAACGGTTAGACTGATTTTGAAAATGTCTTGACATTTGTGCCAGAGAGTTATATCGACTTCAGTGACGTGTGACAAACGAAGCAATTAGAACATTTAGGTGGCTGTCTGTACTCAAACTGAAAGAAAGTGTGTTGTGTGGAAATACACCATGTCTCAAGTAAAAACCTGTTGACTCTCTTGGTCATGCTTGTCAGTATTCCCGGAGAACTTGACTCTGATGCATGAAACAGAATCAGATATGAGATGACCTTCTTTTAGTCATATTTTGATCTGACAGGTAGAAGCTGTGCATTACAAACACTTGTCAGCATTGCCATATCGCGTATCCACCCAAAACCTTTCCCGTTAACTCCTGAAAACAGGCCGCAGTGTTCGTTTCCCCGAGATGAATGCTGACAGATATTAATGAGCCTTGAGTGCCTGAGTGGACATCGGATAAGGCTGTTCACTGTTTATACTTTTACTCTTGTTAAAGCCCAATGAGGCGGTTCATGAACCTACCCTTTTCTTTTCCTTTGCCTGCAGGATATCTGGTGATCACTTAAGTTGTTTACTACACTTCTACTCCAGAACACACGACATGTGCATTGTGTCGTTAAAGAGAGTTTCCTGTTTCTTCCCAGTTGCCACCCAGGCATTAAAGATTAATTCACTAATTGCCTCAGTCTTTTTGTGCGATTCTGGTCTTGCTCCCTGCCAGGTGTTTGAGTTTGATCATAAAAATTAAAGAGATCTAAATGTCCGTTGGCAAAACAATCTGCATCTTCAACAAGAAAAAAAAAAACACTTGAGAGTTGGCTGTGGTTGTCTCTATTCCTGTTTGCGATTGTGTATTTGAAATATCCTGATGGATTAATGGCATTGAGTATTTGTCAGGAGATGATGGTCCACTGCCAAACTTGGACTCAGGCTGTGTGATGATACAGCGTGTTCTCTTCAGCATTCCTTCCAGATAATATGATCTGTTGTTTCAGCCCTTCACAGTCACTGTCGTTTTGCATGCAGACAACTCCAATGTGTGAGAAACTTTACTTTGGCACACAGTACAGCAAAACTACAGCAGAGATGAGGCCGGAGATGTCTCGAATGTGGCAGACTGAATAATGATACTGATTTGACTTCTTTTGCAACCATCCATTTATAAACTACATGTACATGAAAAAGAAAAATGAAAGCAAACCTGGAGGAAAGCAGTTTTTACCGGTTGTCATATTTCTTTTCTTCTTTTTTTTACAGATTTTGAAGCATCAGAGGGGTTCAGGTTTTCTGATGACAAACGGAAAGGCCAAGGAGTTGCAAAATCAGTTGTTTTACTTCTGCTGGGAGCATGAATGTGAAAATTAAAAAAAAATCTATAATGTAAAAAGTTTGAGGAGATAAGTTCATTTGATAAGTGTAACTTTGCCCTAATTATTTTTAGATGAGGAAATGTCACCAAGATCAAAAGTCACAATCCAGCCATTACTTTTCATATACCACCAACAAAACAACATAGAAAGAAATGACCGACAGAGGCAATCCCATTATCGGCACAAGTAAAGCAACAAAAAACAGAAGTATATTCACTGCAATTTTAAAGGTTCCACGAGATGGTGTACTGTAATGGGATGATTTTTCCTTATGTGAACCAATGGTTATGAGTCATGGGGAGAAAGGCAGTTTGAATTAATAGGAATTGGGTAGAATGTGGGAAATTTATAATTTGATACAACAACTGCTGGAGTTTTACCTCTTAAAATGTTTCCCTTCTCCATGCACCTAGGTGAAGTTGTGCAAAAAAATCTTCTCTGCTTCTACAAAAATATTTTTTTCCACAGTATTTCCAAAAAGTACTTTGGTACAGAGTGGTGCAGAAATTACATATTTTTGTAGGCCAACCTGGAAGTTAGTATCACACTGGTTGCCTCGACAAAAAGCCAATGGGATTTTTCCATTGGATTTTGGATTGTTGCAGAAAATAAGACTTACACGTTTTGTTAATAATAAATCTTATAATCTTTAAAAATGAACACCACTTTTATGATTTTTGAAGTGTGAATGCAATCGCCAGAGGTATAAAGCTAACGTTAGGCTATAAACAACCCACACCACGGTCGCATGACTTCACATCACCACCACTAAACTAAAGGTGGACTAGTGTTCGGTGTGATGACGTTTAGTAGTCTCATTTAGTCACTTGTAAGCGACCGCCTTTTTAAGACACATAAAGGCTTCTAAATTCATGAGTGGGATATTTACTGACATATATTATGTTGTAGAACAAAACTTTAAAATCTCTTATGCTTGTGTTAACTACAGACTTAAATTCAGACATCTAACTAAAAACCCATTCAACTGACTTCCAGACGACGGAACCGGAAGTACAAAAATGCTAACTCATTTCTGTGTTTTAGAACTCATTCCTGCACCACTATATAAAAGTTTAAACTTAGCATACCTGTGTGTTTTTTGCAGGGAAACAACACTTAATGTAGTACCAGTTTAACAGACTTAATATACACAAAGCCCACCCACAGTATCCAAGGAATTACATTCAGATTAGACAAATGAATCTACTTCCAGTGCCAACATTTAGTTCCAATGCAGGAAGTAGTGTTTTTCTTTATGTAGCAAAGCAATAAGTAAGGTTGTGGGTGTTGGGGTGGTGGATGGGGGTGTTTTGTATGGGAGACTGGAGTTCCTGTCTCTTCACAGAGCTGCAATTAAGATACACTTTTTCTTACCTTAACAGTGATCGTTCCTTAACCTCAACCATAGTTGCCAGGCACAGACGTTGTAGCCAAAGGTTGGGGGTGGCTGTAGCTCAGTTGGTAGAGCAGGTCATTCTTTAACGAGGATGGCGGTTCGATCCTCGGCTCCTACTGTCTGCATGTCAAGGTGTCCTTGAGCAAGACACTGAACCCCAAGTTGCTCCCCAAACACTTTATAGCAGCCCATTGCTGACCTTAGGAGGTCAAATTTCATGTATGTATATGACAAATCTAATAAAGGTTAAGTTTAAGGTTATTTAAAAAAAACGCTGACACTGGACGTTAACAAACGTAATCTGGGGTTTCGCTCCAAACGTCCAATATTAACATTCTTTCTGGCATTAGGCCTTTTAGGCGGTTTCGTTCACCAAGAAAAATCCATACACGTATACAAATATTTACAAAATTGACCATTTTTCGAGCTGTTCCGCTGCACTATTGTGAGTGCAGTTTTCAAGCTAGCATTCTTATTTTACTCTAATTTATTCATCACTCAGCTGTAATTAGCTCTATATCCAGAAGCTATGTACTTCAGATGACACTGCTCAGAGATAAGATCAACTATTACACCACTCAACAAATGAGATGGTTTTGGGTTTTGTGAAAGAATGTTTGCATCATGTTTTTTTGCTAGTGAAATCCCCCTGGGTTTTATATTTAGGTGTTAGTTACAATCATCCGGAAAGAAACGAAGTCTGTTATGTAACAGAGTGTGTGTGTACAGAGTGTCACTGTACTTCAAAGCAGAATGTATCCTTATACACATATTACTCACATCAGAAGGACAGTAAGTCTGCTTTTGCCGTCTCTGTTGGAGACACTTTTACTATTATAATAATGTTACAGAGCCTTTTTGGAAACACTGGATGGTGACACAGACAATTTTGCTGAGCACAACAAACATTTAGCCGGAGTATAATTAGCGTTTAGTGAGAGTTAAGCTCCCTGGCCTGCAACCAATAAAAATGTTGACTCACTGATTTACAGTGGACATAAGACAACGGCTACACTGATGCATAAGAGAAAAAATGAAACTGCTGTGGCTCCAAGCGCAAGTCATTGCAAAGCTTCCCTGACAGATGAGTGCTTTTGTGGGAAACAGCGTAAACACATGCAGTGGCATGTTTGAGTTGCGCCTGAAGGGAAATTTGAACTATGATTCTTGCTGAAAAATGTTGGTCGTTATTGTGCAATGAAAACTCTTATGAAATGTGCTCTATTCAGTGTTCCTCAACTATAATTGAACTAACAAGGCAAACAACTGGTTTATGTTTATGTCTGTGCTGTATTTGCCCTAACTCTTGTTTCTTTATATGGCACCTGGTCACTTTCTAATGAAAACATTTCATATATGTTTGTGTCGGAGCTGTTGCCATCCAATCAAATAATGATCTCATTATGTCTGGATGACTATGTAATTTTCTATTGTTGGGTTTATTGTCTGGTTACATCCAGAAAAAGAAAAAGTAGTTTTCTCATGATAATAGAAGCTGATTTGGGGAGTTTTGAGAAAGAAAAAAAAAGGATATTGCCAATGTGTATAAATGTGAGTTTAATGGTGTGCTGCACTCGATCTGACTGTTATCAGGCTATTGAATAGATGTTAGAAAATTTTGTCAGCTAGGAACCTATTCACAAGTTAATAAACATAATGACCTCCTAAAAAAAACTTTGCAAAATCAATTTTAGATTACAGGAGGGAAATTAGATATTTTCTATACGATTCTATGAACTTTCATTGCCCTTGATTGAATGACATTTTATGACTTTGGATAAAGTAAAATATTCTGTTCAAATGATTTATCGAAAACCTGCGCTAGAATTGAAAGCACTGAAAAGAATACTTATGAATGCTTGTCAGATATAAAATGTAATGTTATATATTATGTTATGTTATGTTATGTTATGTTATGTTATGTTATGTTATGTTATGTTGTGTTGTGGGCTGCATAGTGTGTGTGTGTGTGTGTGTGTGTGTGTGTGTGTGTGTGTGTTTGTGTATAAAATGAGTCACAAGACATTTAGAATATTTCCATTTGACAGAATTGTACCGCTATAAAAACATGGCATCTTGGGTTTGAATAATTCCCTCAGTGTGAACATTGTATGACTTAGTTTTACTGAGGTGATTCAGTGAGTATTGTGTTAACTGTCTGTGTATAAAGGAGGCTTACCTCTAGCATTAAATGTTGTTGCCCTCTGGTGGCAGATGTAGTGAACTGCTTTGGCTTTAAATTGAAAAAAAAAAAAAAGACATGCAAAGCAGCATCTTAGATAGTCTGTACACAACACAAAACTGTAAAAGCATCCATATGAAAACAGATTAGACGAAATGTTAGGCAATAATAATCAGAAAAGATTAAATGAAAGGGGTCAAAAATCAGATTAGTGCTTGCTTTTGTTTATGTCTAAGCATGTGACACTCCTGGGTTTTTAATCAGAGCAGAGTTTTGCAACTGTTAAATATATGTTATATAAATATATGTTAAATATATTCAACATGTCAGACCTCAAGGACTCACAAAGTGTTTTGATGGGAACAATGACTGTAAAAAAAACTCAACAGGCTATCTTTAATTAAGTCTGTTAATGAAATGACTCATTCTTGAAATTACCGCAGACGACCTGCCAAAGCCTTCCAAAGAGCTTTAGATTTTAGTTTTGATTTAAATTCCTTTCATTCCTTTCCCTAATAAACATGCATATTAATCATCAAGGTGTTTTTCTGTCAATGTTGAAGAAAGGCCTAGCTCTCCAGTAGATTCAAACCCACTGTGTGGCAGCACTGCGCCACCGTGTGTAGAAATGTAAACATGATGAGACACAATCTGATTCCATGAAATGTGAACAAGGCCGTGTTTGTTTACCTTCACTTTATTGGCTTTCAGAGTAAATACCACCACCACCACCTGTAGTAACCCTTCTGAAGAAGGCCGTAGAGCTACAGCTGCACTGTAACCAATTTCACCGTAAAATAACAGTAAAATACTGGCAGCAGATGCCAGCATTTATTTAAACAGTTTATCTGTATATTGATTACAGTATGCAACAGTAGGATATGCCAGCATGTTACTGTTTATTGACAAATGGTAATAAAATCTGCTATTTTTTTATTTAATCCCCACAAATTACAAGTCCTCAGTGATTTGTACAGCTGACTTTGTAAAACAAATATGATTTGGAACACTCTATTACAAAACTGACAAGATAGCCTACTTTTAGAAGAAACTGTCTCCAATAGAAAGGTAAATACCCTAAATAAGTAATGTGTCAAGAAAATAGTTGTTTGTGAACTGTGTATCCAAGACTAGAATAACTCTCAATGTGGGAAGGGTTTAAACCATTGTGAGAGCCATTTTTCTGCAGTCGTTTTTTACAGTCTGCAGGAATTTCTTACCTTAAG
Organism: Sebastes fasciatus; assembly: GCF_043250625.1. NCBI lineage: Eukaryota > Metazoa > Chordata > Actinopteri > Perciformes > Sebastidae > Sebastes > Sebastes fasciatus. The sequence goes on from NC_133805.1 coordinate 25,399,621, forward strand.
ACTTATCTATGAGTCACCTTTGCTATTGACTCATCCTCCCCCCATCACAGCTGACTTGGAGTACTTATCTGTGCTGCAGAAGCTTAAGTTTTTGTCTTCTTTCAGTTTCTCTTTTGTTATTCCTCAGCAACTTCTCTTTAGGTTCCATTATTATAGCACTCTGGACGTATTTCATCTTATGTGGTTGCTTTTGTTTGTATACACCATGAGCAAGTGTGTCAGATCTGTGCAGCGTTTCCTCCTCTTGGCAATTTGCCTCATCTATATCAAAGCCTTGGCGGCTGTTTTTTTTTTTTTTTACATCAATCATTGTGATTAAAATGATGATGCCAACTGAAGCTATCTCCACGACAACTCAACAAACACCATCCGCCGGGGAAGATCATGAGATGTGGCCCCCAGAGTCAGAATTAGTTTTTTCTGTCAAACTACTCTTTCCAAGGTCATAAGAAACTCACCTTATTCATACTTATTTAGAGTTTCTGTGCCACTCAGTGCAACCTTATCATAGTTGACACCACTTTTTAAATTATCACAACATGGTAGGCTATTTCTATAGGGGCCTTAAAGCAGCTGCTGTAAGGCTACCCAAGCAAACTTTAAGTTGTTCTTTAAAGGTCCCATATTATGCTAATTTTCAGGTTCATACTTGTATTTGGGGTTTCTAATAGAACATGTTTACATGCTGTAATCTACAAAAAACACATTATTTTCCTCGTACTGTCTGCCTGAATATGCCTGTATTTACCCTCTGTCTGAAACGCTCTGTTTAGTGCATTTCAACAGAATTGCCACGGAATTGCCACGGAATTGCGTCGCTAGGCAACAGTTTGGGTCCATGTTTACTTCCTGTCAGCTGATGTCATTCACATACACTGCAACAGGAAATAAACTGTGACACATTTAGAATATCTAAGTTTAAAACCGTGTTTGTATTTCTCCATGGATTGAGTGTTTTGATACTTTCACAGTATTTATATATCACTTAAAGGGACTGTTTATAACTTTTTAAGCGTATAAATGTACCGGGTCGGGACACATGCGCACCCGCGTGTGGCCGGAGTCACTGCTCCTCTGCTTGCCTTCACTCACACCGCACGCGTTCTTGCTGTCTCGCTCCACCTCTAGATGTGAATGCGCGCACACTACACACTGCAGAAGAGTTAGTTTAGCTCTGAGAATATCTAGTGAATGTACAGTGGACGTTTGTGCAGAAATAAATGCTGCAGCTCCTCCAGACCAACAGAGGTTTTCCGTGTCTTGTGAAGTGACGGGGTTCTGTAGCGAGAAACGTTATCAGCGGGGCTGAAGCAGGAAGAGAAACGTTACCGTCTCCGACCGGGTGCCGGTGTCTCCCTACGGGCGCGCTCGGAGGCGATAACGTTTCTCTTCCTGCTTCAGCCAGCAGGAAAAGCCAACACTAGGATCAGCAGTGATTCATGGAGAGACCTTCGTCTGGTCAGCTAACATTACTGCCAAGCAGCTGAAATATAGAGTGATATTGTGGTTTTACCTGACGTGTGTCGCCTCACTGTTTTGAGCAATGCTCGTTCATGTCTATGTAGAGCGAGCACAAGCGCGAGCCCTATGCTGACTTTCGTTAACTTCACGGCCACAGGTGTCGCTGTTAACAAGCATTTCTGAAAGTTACAAATAGTCCCTTTAACCCTGCTTTATAATATAAAAGACATGACAATCTCACTTTTTTACAATAAGGGGCCTTTAAGGCTGGGTGAAACATGTGCTCCCTTCAAAACATAAACACATTTAACAGGCGTGGACAGACAGTGTTTTGTGTTTGTGTTTTCCTGTCTGTTACAGTAGATAGTTCAGCGGGCTTTCTCAACGTGCTCAATGTTTCTCTCGCTGCTCTGAACACATCTCTCATCTCTCTGCTCTCATCTCTCTGAACACATCTCTCAGCTCTCTGAACACATCTCTCCGCTCTCTGCTCTCAGCTCTCCGCTCTCTGCTCTCAGCTCTCTGCTCTCCGGTTATCTGCGCGGTGGGTTGTGGGTGTGTGAGCGTCGAAGTAAAATGGCGGACTTGGCAAACGAAGGTGAGTAAGTGGCAGAGTGAAGAAAAACAATACCGCTTTATGTGCCCGCTGTAGACATATACCTGTACATTGTGTGCATATTTGATAACTGAAATAACACTGTGCTTGGCCTGAATGTGAATCGTGAGTTCGTGTAGTAAACAACAAGCTTCGCGGCGGTTTACAAGACTTACACTGTTAGCAGAGCAGGCTAACAATGCTAACTGGTTGGGATGTGGGTAATACCTGGAATGGCCTCGGAACGCCCTCGAGACGCTGCCTGCCTCATAGCTGGCTTAGCTCCTCGCGCTAGCACCCGGCTATTTATAGGCTGTGTGTTTGGCCAAACATGTAATGTGGACAGAACCCAAAGCTTGTTAGGCCCAAAGAGGAGAAGTAACAACGCTATTAAACGTGTGTGTTAATTGATATGACTCGTTTGTAGCTCGGCATCCTGCTTGTTTAGTGGAGTTAGCGCTCAGCTGCAGGATCATTTAGGCGCGCAGAGAGAAAAGCGTCACGTTAAGAGACAATGCTTTGGCGTAATCACTGCTTCCTTTACATTCTCCACTTTAGTACTTATGCTCGTTATTATGTTGTGAGATTGTAGTGAGGTTGTTGGTGGTTATTGCTTGTCAAGCGAGATGACTCATGCGGGATGGAGCGCATTAGTAGGCTAGTAAGCTAAGCTACGTCCGGGGCTTTAGGGAAAACAACCGGTGGTGGGCGCCGTCTATGTGCTGGGCCGGGTCAGATAGTGTAAATGCTAGCTGGTTATCATAAGCCGGGAGCATCTCGGGCTGCTTGGATTTCTGCAGTGAATATCAGTGTCGGCATTTCTTACAGTCATTAAGCCAATATTGCAAGCAGCAGAAAGATACTGTTAATATAGGTCACATAGCATTTTCTTGCATCATATACACAAACAGCTAGTATGAGCCATGAGGGGGTTGTGTGTTTGACATGTTGGTCCAGTAAACAATCCTTGGCAATGTGTGCATTGTTGACTATTATGGATATTTGACCGCATGTATGTGTTCATAACCCCGGCAAAAAAGGCTCACGACGATGCTACACCTGCTCAGTGTTACAGGCCCAACCCAGACAGACAGACAGAGGAAAACCTTTGTCTGCTAACGTTATAGGATTAGACATCTTACAGAGGTTACAGTGTACAGGTAGACGAGTTAAGTGGCCTGAGGTGACCATGAAATCATTAACCTGCCTGTGGATTGCTATTCTCGGTTAGGTATGATAATAGCTTCAATAGCAGCAGCAACATGGTGAGCTGAATAAAATCCCCTTTTTGATGACAACAGTAGCTACAGTTTGGCCTTGTGGATTGACTGGACATTTGATGGCTGTGTGATTACTGTGGTATTTACTTTATTGATTTTTTTTTTTTTTTTTACATCGGTTCATATTGTTTGGTATTTGAGGATTGTTTCGTTTAGGTCAACACAATGTGATTTGTTTTTTCCTGGTACTTTTAATAGGATTGCATAATTAACTCTATCGGTATAGTATGGTTAAGAGTGGATTTTCTTTTGACTGAAATTCAACATTGTTCAGCATTATAGAAATGTTTTTTCTGTAGTCACCTTGGTCAGAATGTTTTCACACTTCCCCTATTTTTACACTTATTTTTTGACTCAGCTAAATCTGACATATAAATAAACTGCGAATTGTTGTGTTTAGCCTCACTGAAGGCTTCACCAGAAGTATAAGGCAGGCAATAAGTTTGTGAACCAAAGCTTTTGTCTGCCATACTGTCTGTGAAATATAGGATGTCTAATATTTTGGATGACTTTTGGCATCATATGTTAATGCATGCAGTATGTATCACTGTGCATTGGAATTTGGTGTTTGATTTAGTGCTGGATGATTATGCTGCTGATTAGTACCAATGCACATAACCTTCTAGCTTTATCAACACTCATGCTGTCACTGTTTTTTTAGAGGAAAATCAAGGCCACAGATTCAGTAAGCTAGAGCCTTAGCTATATTTTGTGTTCTACTGTAAACCATGACGGAGAATCAAATAAATGGGATTGCTGTACACTTTAAGTTAGTGCTTGGATGACTAGCCTACATCTTCTCTTAACAGACAAGCCTGCCATAGCGCCACCTGTGTTTGTTTTCCAAAAAGATAAAGCACAGAAGGTAAGTCTCTCTATGTTATTCAAGAATTTTTTGAGGCTGAAGCCATATTTGATCATTTTGCAGACTTTATTTATATTGATAATCAGTCTGGACAGCATTATTGAAAAGCACACATTGCAGGAGAGTTGTCAATCTCAAATCCTTCACTTCTCTTGCAGCGATCTGCAGATGGCTCAAGTGCAGAGGATGGAGAAGGTAATTCAAATGTCCAAACTGGCCACTTTCTTTGTTATTACATTTCTCATATTATTTATTTAAACTGCAATATTAATATTTTTTTTACCATTTTCAGATTCAGATAAAGACGAGGCAAGCTATTGCCCCCCTGTGAAAAGGGAAAGGACCTCATCGTTCCCACCCCCACATTCTGGTAAGGGCACGTGGTGACTAAGCAGAGCATTTGTTTTTTTCTTGGTTTTTGCTTGTGGTGTACACATTGATTTGTATGCTGAGTGCAATGCCTCTTCGCTACTTTGCAGTTCCCAAGAACAATGTATTCATGCCCTCAAGTTTCTGCCAGTCTCCAACTGGGAACTCTGACTCTGAGCCAGGTGAGGCATCTAGACCACCATTAGTTTCTCTTCACAGCTTAAAGCCCCCCTGCAGTAAAAATCTTAGTTTCAGGGGTCAAACATGTAATTCTTTACAACAATTTAAGGCAACAAACACAATAAATTGATTGGTAAACAAACTTTTGTTAGCCCGAGAATATGTAAGAACTTATTTTTGAACATGTGTTTATGTTTTCTAACATCATGACATCAATAGTTGCAAATAAGATGTCAGTGAAGTTTTGTGTATTCCCTGCCTGCAAATGCACCCATCCACTCTGACCAGCTCTAGTTAACTTGCATGTGGTAATTTTACTTCTGAGCTAGCCCTTCAGGTATCTGCTGTGGAGGTCTGACGTTATTCATGGATTGAGGAAAAGAAGCAGTTAGAGAATGCAAAGCACAACTTCCATAGACGGCCAAAGTCCTCAGGCATGAGTGGCTTTTTTGCAGGAATGATTTTAAATGATAAGTGAATGTAGAACAAGAAATTTACTCTAAATTGCCTCCTTTATATGTTAGGGGTGTCACGATTCGATTTGACTTTCAATTTTAAGGCCATGATTCGATTCGATTTTCGATTTAAACATGCCATTGTTAGATTAGAGTTTTGATTTGTAAAAATCAACAGACCATTGATTTTATGTCCTGACAACTGTCATTTACACTTTCAAATTCTTCTTTAAAAAGAGAACCAAACTCCCTTTTTATTTAGAAAGTATAAAAATTAGACTACAACAGTCTACAATTTAAAAAGCTGCATCTTTTCAATATCATTATCTGTGTGACCCACCTCAGTACAGAATCATTACAAAAACAAAACATAAATCCTTCTGCAGTGCATTACATGTGTGCTGTAATCTACAAAAATACGGTTTTGTTGTCATTTACTGTCGCGCTTGTTTCTCTCCCCTCTCTCTCCTCTGATAGCTGTTTGTCAATGAGGGGGAGGCGGAGCTTTGGACATAGACTGTGTGCGCTGAGGGACGGTACTCAACAGTCCCGCTAGCTTGTTGCTCTCGCTACCAATATCAGTTGCACTGATCAAACAATGTTGAGCTGAAAAAACGTGCACGTAGGCTGAAATTCAATGGTGGTGTTTTGTCGGGAGATGCAGTGACTTAACGTTAAACCGAGTAAGAGAGCTATGAGTAAGGAAAAAAACAAACTTAAGTCTGCTTTCCCGCTAGGCTAATTCATGCAGTGTAAAATGCCATAGGCATATGCAGGAAGTGCCCTGAGTATCGTAGTGACAGGGATGGCCCACATTTCCCATCATGCCTGCCTTGTCCCGAGTGCTGGACTGAGTAGATTTAAGTTTGCCGTTCTATGTTTCAAAATGCAAATATTGCAAATTTTGATTTCCATGATTGAAATCGTAAGTTAATTTAGATCGATTTCCGATTTAGAATCGAAATCATGACACCCCTATTATATGTAGTATTTGTCATATAGAATTACTAAAATGGAAGGAACTTACTGTGCCAGATCAGTGCAGTCAGGTTGGATATCGCTGTATCGGTTCAGGCTGTTACGTTTAGGTTCTGGTTGAGGTTATTTTGATAGTTTTTGGTTCTCCTCTTGTTCTGTCTATGGCTGCACCAATGGCCTGTGTCAATTTCGTCATGTGTTGCAACAAGAACATGCAGCAGAGAGATGATGATGAAGTCTATTTGTTGCATTTGTTTTGTAAGCTAATTGTCAGTATTATATGAAATAGAACAGGAGCTTCTCAAAATCCTCTGTAATTCAGCGGAGGCTTCTTCATTGTGGGAACATTATGACCTTGTGACCATGCTGGTTCATAATGTAGTCCTGTTCTGGATTATGACTGTTTGAACTGCCAAGTTCAGATCAGAAACAAGTTCTGAGCTTACCAGCCAAATTTATGATGCCAGTTTGGGAACAAGTTGAGCTTGATATTGGTAATGGCATAGGTTTCATTATTATAATGAGCCGTAATGTTATGTGCTGTAGTTGACTGCTCTGTAGTGCCACTGAACATGTAAAATCAATGGTATGAGGGATTATAAAACAGTTGTGTTTTGTTTTGGTGGGCTGCTGTGCCTTATTCTGTATAGACCTTACATATATAATGGCTGTCCCCAGATTAGTTCATTTGTATTTGAGAGAAAGCCTTTCTGTCTCTTTTAAAATAGGAATAAAATATAACATTGAGTTTGGGTCTCAAATTTAGCAGTACAAGTCGGCAGTTAAGTTGAGTTACGTCCTAAAGATTCATATACAGAATTGGTTTGGGTCTCAGTTCCACGCTTGTGCAGACTATTTGCTGAGGTTTGGAACCCCCTGTGTGTCTAACATACAGTATTTATCATATCGCAGTTGGTAGCATGCTGTTGATCATCTCTGGTAGAATATTTGTTATAGTTCACCATGTGCATTTCATTGGAGGGAGTAATACAAAACTGAAATCACACAGTTGCTTAAATTATCAGAATCAGCTTTATTAGCCAGTTATTATTTTGCCCTCAACATATAAATACAGCTAAAAACAAGGACAATAAACTAGCTGAACAAGGGTAAACATAAACATGTAGCTATTATTTACATATCAGTAGGTGACAGGAGATAAATAGATATATAAAAAAAGAATATATGTAAACAATACAACAAGGAACAACAACATACAATGTCTATAAGTCAGACTGTTTCTGTAATTATGACTGCAGTGGGACTTTAACAAAAATGTATGTGCTTTTTTGTAAATTATTTAAAGGAGCGGTGTGTGACAATTATGAGGATCTATGGCCAGAAATGGAATATAATATTAATAAGTATGTTTCTTTAGTGTATAATCACCTGAAAATAAGAATCGTTGTGTTTTCGTTACGTTAGAATGAGTAGTTCATATCTACATACGCAGCGGGTCCGCTTCACGGAGCCGGCCGCCATGTTTCAACAGTAGCCCAGAATGGACAAACCAAACACTGTTAACTTGTCCTGCTTGGGCCGGAGTCGATAATGTTACTTGCTCCCGTCGCCGCCACTCTCTCTCTTGCTTCATCACTCACTTCCCACTTATACACATACTCTAAGCACACTATTCTTATAATAACTGGCTCCAGAGAGGGCCATTTGCATTTTCACGGCGGCAACCGTAGCAATCCTACACGCTTGGCACACGGGGGAAGTTGTAATCTGCAACCTCACCGCTAGATACCGCAAGATCCTACACACTGTTCCTTTAAAAGTGTACATTTTCTGTTAATATGTCTTATTAAATTTTTGATTGGGATTTTGATTTGATTGTTTAAATTCTTATCACCAGTTTTATTGAGTTGGCAGGGTTGATGTCACCAGTTAACACAGCTTTACAGAGAATACAGGGTATCCATTTGAACAAACTGGGCATAATTAATAACTATTTTCAGCATATTGCATAAAGCCCTTATTTGGAAGTGAAAACAAAGATGTACACACTAGAAATCAAACACTGACATATAGAACTAAAGTAAGTATGGCAGGTCCGATGTACTATACTGTACTGTTCGTTTCGCTAATTTGATTAAATTGGACTCTTTCGCTTTTGTAGTTGCCTTTTTCCATTGAACAGCTGTGTCTAGTGCGCCTCCATGTCCTAAGAATTATGTTGGTTAGTAAAATATAATAAGGCCCTGGTTGTCAAAAAAAAAGAGATTTTGTTTAAATTTATGTTCACTGGACATGGTAATGATCTCATAAATGTTGATGAAAAAGAGAATGCCGTTTTTACAAGTGGTTTCTGCTTTAGCACTGATTAGGGCCAGGTCATGTCAGGCTAATAAAGCCACTGAGATGGAGAGTCAGAGGTAGAAATAGATCAGAGGCCCTAGAGCCCGCCATGTAACTGCACAAGAGTTGATTGCGACACAACTCTCGAGGCTCTACAAGGGTTACTGTGGCAACGGGCCCTGTGGTTAGAAAGGTGCAAAGACAGAAGGAATGCACGCTTTCTAAGTTGTATAAGATCTTTTTTTAATGTCTGCCTTCTCTTGTGCTCCGTCTCACCAGAGGAGAAGCCTGTCGGATTCCGTTTAAAGCCACCAACTCTCATACATGGACAGGCACCAAGTTCAGGTTGGTGTTTGAGGTTGTGAGCCTTCATCTTTTTCTCACCCTGACTTGATTGAAATGGAAAAAAGACTTGAACTTGAACCCAGACTTGCACCCTTTTTATATGACCCCTCTTAGAAATGGAAATGGTACATCTAGACTTGAACATGTAGACCCAGAACATCTCATTGTGTTCAAAAAGTATGAGACAAGTTGGCTCTGTTGCAGGCGTCCCAAGTCAGAAACCCAAGGAGCAGCAACGCAGTGTCCTCCGCCCTGCAGTTCTCCAGGCGCCGCCCTCTAAATCACATATAGAGTCCAGTGAGTGCAGCTTGGAGTCACCTGCACTCATTAGTTGATACTTATAAAACATTCTGAAATATCATTAAAATCTTCTTTGTCTGATAATTAATTCAACTTTGAATAATGATAACTTGCATAGTGCAAGTGCAAAGTGTGTTTTCGGCATGTGCCTAACAGGCTAAATTTCCTTTGGGACAGTAAAAAAAAAAAAGTAAATTATCTTTGTCCTTTCTGTCTGTTCATTTAGATTCCAGTTGTGGAACCAACGGTGTGAAAAAGTCAACAGATGGGGGCTCTGGGATCCAGTCCCTCTTCCTGAACAACACAGAGCACAGGTCACAGGTGAGGAGTGGCTAAATCTGCCTGTTATAATAAGGGCTTGGTATTGATGAACAATGGCAGTTAGTTCAGTACGGGCTTTGTTTACGGCATTGGAAAGAAAAGTGTGAAAAAGCATTAACCTGTAGGTTATTTACAGAAAATTTGTGGTTATTTCCGTGCTCCTGTGTAATGAGGAAGTATATTGAATCTGTTAGGCAAATATTGGATATCAAAAGATTCCCTGTACTGCAAGTGGAATTTGTCAGTAAGTTGCTTTTATTCAATTCAGAGCAATGTTAGAAACATTGTTGTTAGAACTGGCATTGTATAAAAAAAATACGGACAAATGTAAAGTTGACCTTGGTGCTTTTTTTGTTCCCGTTTCAGAAACATGAAAATGAGGAAGATGGAGCAAGTGGTAACAAAGACGGAGACGAAAGAGAGAAGAAGGAGACGGATGTAGCAATATCGTTTGTGTTTGGTCAGAATATCAAAGACAGAGCGAAGGTGGGTTGTTTTCCACTTGTCTTACACCTGTTTAACATAGTGAGCGTGCAAACTTGAGGCGAGAATGTGTGACAAACAAAAACAGAAATGCACAGTTAAATGTGGCAGACGGAGGAGAGGCTATTACACATTTGAGATGATACTGTGAATAATGAGTTGCCTTGTTGTAGTCTACATTTTATGTTTAATTTGTGACTTTTAAAGGACCAGTGTGTATGATTTAGTGACATCTCAGGGTTCAATTTAATGTTTTTTTCACTTGTAGGTTAGAGATATACTTGCCCAAAGTAAATTTTACTCGCCCCTATTGAAATTATCAGCTCTTGTTATGGCAGCCACCGTTTTTTTACGCCTTGCTCTCAAACTTGCAGCTAACTGTGCAATACATAGTTGGAATTTCGCCCACGTCCTCTAACGCCACCTCATTAAACTCCTTCCAGCTTCCAGGATAATTGAAATGCTCGTTTGCGTATTTTATGATGTCATCACACTAAAAAAAAAAAAAAAAAACTCTGGGTATCTCAGGGGACACAACATTCACCGCCTCGGTTATTGCAACCCGAGACTCCTTTCCTTATAAAGAGAAATGGGGGCGTGGCAGTATACTGATTTCAAATAGCGGGCACGTACCTTTCAGTTTAGAATGAATCTGATTCACAAAATTGGCCGGTGTGCATGTGTCATGAATCCGACGGTAATTTTGTGTGCGAAGCAAGAACATTTCTACGCACATATTAGTGAATGAGGCCCAATGTGTTTACCTCTTTAACCTCTTACCTGATCAGGTAAGTTGCTAGATTTACTAGCCAGACATGGCATTTTTTCTCACCATGAGCAATTGGGCAATCCTTATTTTTGAGCCCTGCATCTAGCAATGAGGTTGCAGTTTACAACCAACCTCCGCTCAACCATCCCTTTTCAAGTGTATTGAAGAACCTATGGTGGCCTTAAGGTAATGTAAAAATTACATTACTAATGTAAAAGAGGCCCTCTCTAGAGCCGGTGTTTGGTTTGTTCGTTCTGGGCTACTGGTGAAACATGGTGAACTCCGTGAAGAATTCCCGCTCCCTATCTAGATATAAATGGCTCATTCTAAGTTAGCGAAAACACAATGATTCCTAAGTTTCAGGTGAATATAAACTAATGAATACTTAGCTATGAATATTATATTATATTTCTGCCAATAAATCCCTCTTAATCCCACACACTGGCCCTTGAAGCATTTCCATATTAACACAACGTCAAGGGTATCGGTTCCCTTGCTAAGAGAATTTCCTGTAATGTTTTGTGACTCAAGTTCCTGATAAGAGGTGCATTTCCTGTGGTGTTTTGTCCAATATTATTTTGTATCATTTTGTGGTCCGTCTGAGTTTTATTAATGTAGATTTGTAGAAGTTTTTTGGTCTTTAAGTTTGGGTCATTTCTTTAAGCATAACTCCAAATGTACCACCTTTTTTTTCTAGTTGGAGGAGAACAGTACAGAAGGCAAGTCAAAGGATGGTGTGCCACTGGACTCTCAATCAGAGGCCACTAATTATTTCTTACAGTACATCTCTACCCCAAGGTAATGTAAATGTGTCCTTCAAGTATTTTTAGCAACTCCTCTTCATTCATTTTTAACTTCCATCAACTCACTGTTTTTTTTTTTTATTCCCTGTCCTTTCAGTTCAAACAATGCCACAAACAGTACAGACAGTGGGGCAAAATTTGTTTTTGGGCAGAACATGTCTGAGCGAGTTCTGGTGAGTTGATGCAACCTGTTGTACAGTGAGTCTGCCATATTGGAAAACGTGGAAAAGGTGATGAACCAGTTCCAACAATCAGCTTTGTTCTGTTTTCAGAGTCCCCCGAAGGGCGAGTCCTCAGGTGATGAAAATAAAGAAGTTACAGCTGCCCCTGTTTCAGAGCCCTCATCACAGGAAGCCACCCCAGAGAAGGGTAAAAACACAAACCCCACTGATTACTGAAAGTGTTTGATGTTTGGCTTGTCCACTAATAGATGCAAGAGAGATGCTTGGCTGCACTCCAGTGCTAACTACACACAACAAAAGCAAGACCTGGGATGGTTAAATAAGCATTTCAACAGAAACGAGACATTGAAATTATAATTCTAACAGAAATATTCACTGAAATATGTGTTTATCTATTTAACATGTTATGTAAAGTATTTTAATATCCAGATCAGATTAGTTGGGAACTAGTGTTTGATTAGCATATTATTACAAATTAGGACTGGGCAATTCATCAAATTTTATTTGCAATTGCGATTTTGGCATCCAACGTTTATGAAAATAAGATAACCGAGATAAAAACATTATTGTGCCGCATTCCGTTTCGTAATGATGTTCTCGTTTTGTCTCGTGTTATAAAGCCAGCGCACCCCTTTTCTTTACAGCGGTGCGTTTTTGCCGCGTTCAGCCAGTCAGGGACGGCGTACTTGTGTGGGAGGATCCCCTCGTGGGACCTCTCCCCCGGCGCCAGCTGGGCCTCACCTGGTGCATTTCCTCTGTGGCGGTTCGCCCTGACCGGTTCTAGGTCGGCTTGGAAAGGCCCGGGGTGAAGGTGGCTCGTGGATCCGTCCTTGAGCTTTACAGCACCCCTCGCCTGGTCCTCGCCGCTTCCCAGGCCGTGGACTTAGTGCTCACTGTGCCCTCTCTCTAAAGCCTCTTTTGCTTGCAAAGTACACCAAATTGATGCATTTAACTTTAAAATGTAAAAAGTTCTCTATCAAAATGCATGATGTTTCCAAAGTCAATGAGTTATTGTGTTAAATAATCGTAATCTCAATACCTACCAAAATAATCGTGACTATGATTTTTGCCATAATCGAGCAGCCTTATAATGTAAGACTCAATACTGCATGACCTGGTTTGATGAATATATTTAAAACAATGGAGGCTATGACTATACTGATATTTCTTTTGGTTATTTTTTTATTATTATTATTTTAGAGAATGGCATGTATTTCATTTGGTTTCATGAACTCCTACGTTATAACCAAGGTCATTGTGTTAACACAAATTGGCAGTAGTCAGTTATTTTATGGCCTAAACATAAAAGGCTACATCACTGAGTGAGATAATACTGTACATACATTTTTCTGGTTTGACGGTATGTTTCAGTGACTGTCCTCTTTGTCCAATGACAATGAAACGACATTGAGCATTTCATAGCTGCTGCGTGCACCGGCATTCGTTAATATGAGCTGAGAGCTGAAGCGGCTCTTCTCTGCAAATGATCTGCAGCGGCCTGTACAGCACCTGTGTTAAGTGATGGAGTGACAGCCTGGGTCCTTCATTATCACGCTTCAGCACTGGATTGTCCAACATTTTTTTGCAGAGAATGTTGATTTTGTGTCACTGCAAGACGATATGGGTGTGAGAGGAGACTCTCTCACTGACACATCAGTATTTGATAAAAATCTCAGCATCAAAATAACTCCATCTAGGTGCAGATTTCTCACCACTGTATTTTTTATCTCGCCAGTGAACAGCGTGTCAGAGTCTTTGGAGGAGTCTGCAGCAGCTTACACCAAAGCCACAGCCAAGAAGTGCATCTTAGAGAAAGTCGACGTCAAAACTGGAGAGGAATCAGAAAGCAATGTTTTACAGGTAGAAGGCACTCGATTCAACACATGCAGTAAATAGATGTGGTAGAAAGCAATACAATTCTTGTTTTTGTCACTCTCTTTTCAGATGCAGTGCAAGTTATATGTTTTTGAGAAGACTGCTCAGTCGTGGATAGAGAGAGGTCGAGGTTTGCTGAGGCTCAACGACATGGCATCAACAGACGACGGCACGCTACAGTCCCGTTTAGGTAAGCACACCTGCCGAAACTTCTTGGGGGTTAAAAATGTAAATAAACATCTGACTGTTAAGAATGTGCACTGCTCCAGATTTTTATGATTCATTGATCAGGGCGTAGTTTGATTGCAAAATTGAATGCTCATGTTTGTTTGTAAGTTGAATGTTTGTGCCAGATAGATATGGGAGGATTTAGAGATAACATTCTCCGTAAAAAAAAAAATACAAATGGTTCTTAGTTGTGGGTTCCATTGCCATAATTATTGCAATACCTGACATTGAACACAAGGGGGAGCCCATTCCTGTGCTATACACTTCTGTGGAGCAGGCACCACAACATGCTGTTAAATGCACTGTAATACACTGTATATACGTGGAGTACGATGTGTTTTGTCATCAAAGAAAGAGAACTATAATAACAGACAAAGCACCTTTTTTACTGAAAGTTTAGATTTTTGCTTTTTATTTCAAAAAGGGATGTTTTGCATTACAACACTATTTTAGAAACTTACCTACATCCAATTTCTTCAGGTACCTACAAGAGAAACTATATCAAACAACACTTGCCAGACTTCACCACCTCAGAACCAGATAAACTGGATTTTTGCTTGAAGTCTATTTCCAGCACTAAAAACAACTATCATATATGAAACTGCAAAGGATGAACTCTGCTTACACAGAAACCATCAAACAAGCATGGGGAAAAAGAACTGGGTGGGGAGATATCTGGGGAGATATCTGGAGACATCTGGGATGATGATCTACATTATGTTCATACAAGCTCTATAAATGGCAGACAAAGGTTAATTCAATTTAAGGTGCTGCATAGGAAAAATGGTGTGGAGTTTACTTTTTGAGTAATACAGCCTGAGTTATCATCACAGTGTGATATGTGTAAGGAGGGCACCTTGTTACATAGTTTGGCCTGCTGTCCAAAGCTGATCAAATACTGGGAGGACATTTTCAGCATCTTTTCCAAAGTAGTAGGTCTGACATTATGTATACAAAACCGCAGTCTTGGAAAGGGAGGAGTGAGTGGAGGGGTACTCATTTGGTTGCAGTCTGCAACCACACCACTAGATGCTGCCATATCCTACACACTCTACCTTTTTAAGGAATTCTCAAAGACAATTTATTGCTTATGGCCTTATAACTATGAAGAAAGTTCTGCTTCAGCATTGGAAAACACCAGAAACCCCCTCAGTACAGCACTGGCTTAAAGGACCAGTTTGTATGATTTAGTGGCATCTAGCGGTGAGGCTGCACATTGCCACTAACTGAACACCAAACCTGACTATTCTTCTGACCTCCCCGGAGGAATTGGACTAAAATGACATACTTACCTCACACTGTACTTCATTGCGGTTGTGTGTGTGTTTTTGTTTTTAAACTCTTCCAGTGATGAGGACCCAGGGCAGCCTCCGGTTGATCCTCAACACTAAACTTTGGGCCCAGATGCAGGTGGACAAGGCCAGCGAGAAGAGTGTACGAATCACTGCCATGGACACAGAGGACCAGGGGGTCAAGGTCTTCCTAATATCGGTATGTATCATCAAACATTATACTAGAGTTGTACAATATTTTTTCCAATCTTGGGGAAAATTTACACGAAGGCAATAAGACAAACATCTCCTTGTAAACAAATGCGGGTTATTTTTTATAGCTGTAGAATATCACTACCAGATGCTTCAATTAAGTAAAGCACAGACATCTGGTTATATCTCAGTTTCAGCACAAACAGGGCAGAAACTCAATGCTTTCTCATAATTCAACTGCTGACACTGTTAATACTTCTTTTTTTCTTTTTTTTCAACATATTTTTATTATTCTATACAGTCAGACCCCCCCACCCTCCCCCAAAACCAATAAATAAAAATAAATGAATTATAAAAATGGGTGAAACGGGACATTTTACATAAAATAACTGGTTAAACTGACCGTAAAAGTAAATATATATATATATATACATATATACACATACATACCTACATATTGTTAATACTTCTTGACAAGACATAGTCAGCCAGATATCTGCAGGCAACTGGCAAGTTAGCGTTAGCTACCCAGCTATGGGAAGTGACGGAGCTTAAAAAGTAGAATTTGGTTTGGTTAATGCTCTTCCTCCATATATACCAGTTCTTGATGAATTCAAGATGATGAACATTTCCACAGCACTAATTCCCATCTATACAACAACATAGTTACACAATACTCAACCCTTTGTTTTGATTTTTAATATAAGTACTACTCTCATTCACTTATATATTTCAGTTGGTGCCAAGTTTCTGTTAATGAAATTCAAAACTTCCTGCACAAATCTTTCACATTAAAAGCCTCCCAGTGGCTGAAAGGGCATAATCTATATTTCAGGCGGGCTTTTAATGTGAAACATCTACATGGAGAGTTGAGTTGTACTCCAGGTCTGCACTTGACGCCAACAACGTCATATAATATGTATGAATGTTGATTTCTTTTTTTTTGTTTTCTCAATGTGCTGAGTGGTCTCTCCCTATGTCTCTCTACTCTTCAGGGTAGCTCTAAGGACATAGGTCAGCTGGCTGCAGCGTTACATCACCGTATCTTAGCCCTGAAGAGCAGGGCGGATCAGGAGCCCGAGACCCCAACAACAACCATCCCTGACACCGATGTACCGCAGTCCAACGAGGACGACAGCGACGAGGAAGACAATGCCTCCGCCTCAGCTTCAGCCTCCACTCCTGCTACGAGTCAGTGATTTTTATTGTTAATGTGCATGTTTCAACATTCCCTGGTTTACTTGCTCTTAAAGGAACAGCTTGTAACATTTAGGGGGATCTATTAGCAGAAATGGAATATAATATTCATAACTATGTTTTCATTAGTTTATAATCACCTGAAACTAAGAATCATTGTGTTCGTTAGCTTAGAATGAGCCCTTCATATTTATAGGGTGCTGGTTCTCTTCACAGAGTCCTCCATGTTTCTACAGTAGCTCAGAATGGACAAACCAAACACTGGCTCTAGAGAGATCCTTTTATGTTACCTGAAGTACACCGTGGTTCTCCAACACACTTGTGAAACTGCGATAATGTGAGCCACTGAGTGCAAAACCGTGGTACCACCGGGCGCCATCTGACTTCCATTGCTCCTAAAGTAGTGTTATCATGGTAAGGATGGTCTCTAACTGGAAAGGAGTGAGCAGAGTAGGGATGTCACAGTACCAGAAATCTAGTAGTCGATACCAATACCAGTGAATTTACACTATTCTCGATACCAATTCGGTACCACGGTAAAAAAAAACAATAAATCCCATGTAATTCAACACACACTCCTTTTTATTAAAACATTTGAACATTACAAAAAACAGGCATGTAGCCTTGAAGTAATAAATAAAAAGAAACGTCTATTAACATTGCAAAAACAGAACAGTGGCATGTAGCCTTCAAGTATTTAAAACAAACAATATTGTCTGGATGTCTGTCTTTGAGGTGCTTTGCTAAATTGGAAGTATTTCCTCCTTTGGAAAGAAAAGTATGACGGCACCGTTACCGCACCGCATACTGTTTTTTGCGAATCTATTGTAACGTTGCGTGTGGCTAACTTGTAGAAGAAGGGAGACTGGAAACGGTTCCTCTTTTGCACTTAACAGAGCCGGATTTATTCCTTGCCGCAGCTCACAAACTACCCGGAGTTGGAGGTGTGTCGAAAAATAATAACAACTGGCCGGTCGGTTGCTTAGCGTTTTCGCTCTCGTTCATTGCACGTATCTTTGCTAACTAGCCAGCTGGCATCTTTCACGTCTCGTGTTGTTGTTTTTTTTCCGTGCTGTTACGGCGTTCTTCGTCTTCCTTCATTTCACGGCAGATGAGAACACTTGTAAGTGTATACTGCCCCCATTAGATCCGGAAGAATCGCATCTCCAGTACCTCCGCTCCGGTACCAAATGACCATTACAGGCATCGTTCGGTACCGAAAGAAAACGAGTACCGTCACATTTTTAGAATTTTGGTACCGAAGTATCGGTCCTCGTGACATCCAGAGAGCAGAAGAGTACTTAGTTGGTTGCATTCTGCCACCGCACCAGTAGATGTCACCAAATCCTACACACTGTACCTTTAAACCAAATGAAAGTCATGATTTGGAGTGTTTGTGGGTTTCATTGCTGTTTTGTGATGTATATATTTAGCCCACTCGCTTACAAAGCCCTTGATAACCTGCTGTCACTTTCCTTCCTGCAGGTAATTCAGAGGGAGGAGAGGGCCAGGCAACAGGAAGCACATAGCGCTCTCTCTTGGACAGCCTGCTAAGATGCTGCCGTTGAGGCATTTTTGCTGTAGGCATCTCCATGGACACCCCTTGACCAACATGGGTCCTCCAGACCAGTACTTTTGGATATTAGAAGTCTAGCTCCAGGAAATAACCCCTTGTGCCGGAGTGTCTCACCCAACTCGTGCAGTTCATCTTCTCTGCATTCAGCGTAATATCTGGAGTCGTTTCTTCCCTCCCTCTCCTGTTTTGTGTTTTATTTTTGTTTTCGAGTATTTTTTTCCTCTCCCCGATAGCAAAAATAAAGACTTCAAAGCTTTGGTTTGGGACTTTTCTGCTCATCATATTGATGAGTGTAAGGGTGTTTTCCTCTACATTTTAAAGTATGGCACATGTTAAGACTGCAGTTTCTACTTTGGGACCTTTTTACTCACTCTACAGCCGTACCTCTGGACGCCACACATCCAGAGGAGCTTCATTCACATTGTATTTGACTAGTCATCAGTCAGTTGTTCCTACATTGAGTCCAACCTTCCTCCAACCTCCCCCCCCATCCCAACCAGTCTGTGCGTTAGGTTTTGGCAAATGTAATTTATTTTGGAACACATCTCAACACATTATGTGCAGTTTGTAATGGCTAGCCAAGACCACTCAAGTTGTCATTAATAGCAGTTTCTTATATTTCCTATTGACCTATATTATACAGAATAAAAGACTGAAACAATGCAGTTTCTGCTAATGTGAGTTAATGATGCGAGGACAAAACAGCAGAAGGATTCACCTCAAATTTGTCTCTAAATTAATAAGATGTGTTAGTCATTCACTTTGTGGTTTTTTTTTATTTTTCCAAATCAAAATTAGCTCATCAGTCTACATTCTGCATGTAACTGTTATTTCCTTTTTTCTCTTCAGCATCCCAAGGGTTTACTGTGTTGATACATATTTTTATTTTGAAGCTATACAAACTTTTTATCCATTTTCATTTGGAAAACATGTTGGAATGAAGACTTAAGTTCATGTGTGGAAAATTTGAGTGATAACTCTTAATACCCTTTGAATGTCATGTACATTTGAATATATCATTTAGTAGCGCACCATGTTTTTCTCATCTCCTCCAACTACCCCCCTTTACAAAATAAACCATTTTGGACTTACATCTGGGATTTTTTCCTTCTGATACCTGATCTGATTTTCAATGTAAGATCCAAACTTAAATCCAAATTTCAGAGCAAGACATCCTTAGAGTGTGGTATACTTTGACATTGATTGTTTCCTGTAGATGTATTAAATCAAAACAGCCAAAGAAAGGGAGAGCGGTTCATCTGTTTGGTATTCATGTGTTGGATCTGGCCTACAAGTTGATGTATGCTGTGCTCGGACTGCGTGTAGCAGGAATAGGGCCAAAACTTGCTTATAAAGTATTCATCACGCACAAGGGCATGAATTTTTGATGCATGTACCTATCAAAACAGCCCAACCAAATCATATACATCCAAACTAGGAACATAACTGCTGTTGCCCCCAAACTCTCCTTACCTGCCTTCCTGTGGTGACTCAGTAGGAAAGTATTATTCTGTGTCTCCCATAAATACGTGTAATGAAACAACAAACAAATTCTGACCTTTGATGTTGGGACAGTATAAAACAAATCTGCATAAGAAACCCAAAACATAGGTTCTTCCCCACTGATTTTTACAAACCTCTAGTTAAGTTAATTTAAATGCAACCCTTTTTTGAGTACAACAGGTGAAATGCACAACTAGGTAAGTAAACTTTATTTATACGCAGGACTTTCCTAAACAGAAGTGCTTTATGGGAAGAAGAACAGGGGAACAAAGGGTAGTGTCTAGAAGGTAACCCTCAAACTTGGCCTTAACCATCTCACAAGAGTTACCAAATTATGGGTTACCTTCTAGACACGACCGGACAGATAGATAAAATAGAGAAGGCAATGAAGTGTACAACCCACAAAATACAATGTGTAAAAAAGAAAACAGAGTTTAGGAGAAGTGGTGGAAGAAGTACTCAGATCTTTTATTTAAGTAAAAGTAATGCATTCAAAATTGTACTTAAGTAAAAAGGTACTCACTATGCAGAATGGACCATTTTAGAATAATGTATGTTATTGATAAATTAATGTGTTCATCACTTTAATGTTGCAGTTGGTAAATGTGGAGCTGATTTTAATGACTTTATATACTGCTGGGTAGCTTGTGGAATTTATCTTGGTCTATTTATCTTGTCATTTATTTGATGTTATTAACCTGAATCTGCAAAGTAACTAAAGTTGCTGGATAAATGTAGTGGAATAAAAACTAAAATACTTCTCTCTGAGATGTAGTGGAGTAAATTAGCAGAGAATGTAATTACTCAAGTAAAGTACAAGTACCCAAAAGCTGTACTTGACTAAATGTATTTTCAGTAGTTACTTTCCACCACTGTCGAGGAAAAACAACAGCAACAGCATGATCACATTTCATTTTCAGCCCTGAACTTGAACAGCTAGAAGTCCCGGCTCTGGAGATGTGAGCCTCCTTCCAGTGGTCAGAGGGCACAACAACTCTTGTAAGTATGGCCATACTCTGTATGTCAAAAGTAAAAGCAGGGATGACTTTTTTTAAATAATAAGGCTGAAGAAGGGTTTGAAATGTTAACTGGAAAAGGAGGACTGAATGAATGATTTCAAATGGAGCTCAAAATTTAGAGTTGGATTCAATTTCACCAAATTTTTGTTATAAGTGTTATGAGATCTTCTGGGTTTTTTTTCCCAGGATGTCCTAGACTGAAGGCACAAGAACACTGCTGTCCCTGTACCGAAGGGACAAAGACACTACTGTCAGTAACAAGTGGCAAGTATACTATGACATTTTGTATGACTTTTATAGCATACTGTACTATAACTTTTTATGACCTACTGTATGACAGTTTTTTTTACATTATTTGACATTCGATATGACACTTTGTATGACAAACTATACTATAACTTTATTAGTTTTTAAATTACATACCACACTGTGACCCTTTCTTAGGGCTGTCAAAATATTTAATCACAATTAATTGCATGATTGTCCATGATTAATTGCAAATTAATCACCTTTTTCAACTGTTTGAAATGTACCTTAAAGGGAGATTTGTCAAGCATGAATTACAATGAATTTTTTTGACATTCTATACTATGACTTTTTTTCGACACACTATATTACTTTTTATGACTTTTTTCGACATACTATAACTTTTTTTTTCGACACTATACTATGTCTTTTTCAACATACTATACTATGATTTTTTTCGACATGCTATACTATGATTTTTGTGGACATACTATACTGTGACCTTTTTTTTCGACATACTATATGAATTAAAAAAAAAAAAAGGCATACTACACTGAATTTTTTTCGACATACTATACTATGACTTTTTTTTCGACATACTATACTGTGACTTTTTTATTTTTTTGACATACCATACTATGACTTTTTTAAATTTTTCGTCATACTATACTATGTCTTTTTATCCACACACTATAATATGCCTTTTTATTTTTTCGATATACTATACTATGACTTTTTAACGACATACTATAGCCTTCTATGACTTTTAAAACTTTTTCAACATACTACACTAGGCAAGGCAAGGCAAGGCAGCTTTATTTGTATAGCACATTTCAACAACAGGGCAATTCAAAGTGCTTTACATAAACATTCAAGAACATTGCGACAAAGTGCAAAAGAACATTAAGAAATAATTAAAACAGTTATAAAAACATTAAAAATTGGAAGATAAAAACAAGCTAAAAATAAAAGCTGGGATAGAATGACAATCTTTTTTTCATTTTCTTTTTCATTTTTTCAACATAGTATCACAGTAATAGCACATCTCTCACCCTGCCACAGTCTGCTTGTCCTCCTTCCCTCAGGGAGACGCTACAGGACTCTCCGTTCCAGGACCAGCATGCTCAGGAATGGCTTTCTCCCCTCAGCTGACACCTTGCTGAACTCCACAGCAATCACACACACCGTCAATATTGCTCATACTGCTCATATTGTGTGTTTATGTATATACTGTATATATATATTTATAGTGAATTCATACCATTTATTCCACATACAATATTTTATTTTGTATATATGCTGTACAAACTGCATTTAGTTGTCTCAGAACCTGTACCTGTGTGCAATGACAATAAACTTTTAATCCCAAAATCTAATCCAATTGCATTTTTTAATGACATACTATGACTTACTATACTATGACTTTTTTTCAACATACTATACTATGACTTTTTTTTCGACAGACTATACTATGACTTTTAATTTTTTCGACTTCAACATTACGATTTATTTTATTTTTTCGACATACTATACTATGACTTTTTTGACATACTATTCTATGACTTTTAAAAAAATGTCGACGTACTATACTATTACTTTTCTCGACTTTTTATTTTTTGTCACACTATATTGTGACTTTTTTCGACATACTGTACTATTTCTTTTTTTTTGTTCAACATGCTATATTTCAACTTTTTTTCCACATACTATGGCTTGTTATTTTTTCGACATACTATACTATGGCTTTAGTTGTCCACCAAAATCACTAGCACTAAAGCCGTCTACACATGATCAGTGTTAAAAATGCTCTGCGCTGGTTGTTTTACTGTGGGGAGAGCGGTGCCGCCCAACTAGGCGGAAGAGCTAGCCTTGGCGTGGTGCACCGCTCCAAATTGCCGCCGAGCGCTGCTCTCAAAGTTTAAATTATTTCACCTTTGACCTCGGCTGCCGCTGACCTTTCAAAGTGCAACCAATGAGAACAGCTGCAATTGTTTTTGCCTAGAAACAGTGAATGGCATTCCTTGCGCTCTTTTTTAGGAGATATTTTACCTGCTGCCTCTGCAACACTCTGCGCCCTACCTTGTGGGGAGTGAAGACAGAACTAATTCCCGCAACACTTGCAAGGTGCCGCTAGATGCCATGCAACCAGTAGCTTTCAACAAGTTGTCATTCCTAACCTGACACACTTGTAACGCGGGCAAATACATTGCTTCATAGTGCTACTTGTGGTGTAAAACTCCACAGGGTATATGGAACAGTAAAAATGTTCTTTGTTGTAGTTGCCCAAATAAAATTCCTCTGTATCTGAACAGAATTAATTTGCATTGATTTTGGATCAAATGAATATTCAGACTGTGTTTTTCGGCTCTGTAAATGCAAATGACACGCTGTAGCAATGCATTACTTCAGACCAGGTGGAAGCTGTTGTAAGTGATACTCAGTTACAGCAGCTTCTGAATTTCAGTAGACTTGGACAACTATCAAGCCTATACATGTCATGATGTCAGAATGAGAAGCACCTAATTTGCATTGTTAAAAAAAGTTAAAACCCAGGAATTAACCTCTTATGTCATTAGTCAAACAGCTCCCTTTTAAAAAATTCCTTACGGAGAACAAATTACACCACCTAACACTAAACTCATTCCTCTTCTTCACACAGTCCGCTCCGGTGTTATAACTCAGTGAGCGTTAAAACGGAGTGCAAAATTCTAATTAACGCCTCAGACACCACATTTTTAAGACCTGTTATCACCTGTGAGCAGAAGCATGTTTACAAAACTGCACAAGACTGTAAATGAGTCATGCAGTCCTTGTCGACGTGGGAAGTTTTGGCAACACTTTAAGGACAGTCATGTCAGAGTGGATTAAGTTCAGATGGGAAAGCTGATAATAGATTGTGATGAAAATACTTAGAATAAGTATTTGTGGAATGCTTTGATGGAGAGGGGAGAGTAGTGTTTTTATGCCATTTAGCAGACGTAAATATAAAAGTCATACTATATTCTTCCTTCTTAGCAGCTTGGATAAACACTAGGTGTCATAAATAAAAAAAGAAAATCATCAAAACCAGAGTATTTATGTGATATCCCATAAATATGATTCTCTGTCATTTATCTCCTTACAAGGAGTCAAGACCAGAGGTCTGGGGGAAATAAGAATCGCTTCAACATGACCATTTCTTTTGAGGCATTTACAAGAATTATCCTCCTCCAGATCGGGATGTTGTATAAATAAAGAAATGAATGAGTTAGCATGACATGGATTTTAGTTAAAAGTCCAAACATCAGCTTAATAAAATAAATAAATTACTCAACAACCATATATGGTTCCATACATCAGTGGAGTCTGAAACAGAAACAAAGGTTTTGTCTCCTATTTCTACACTTATGGCCCGGGAAGAACACATTGAAAACAAGTAAAATGCATAGAAAGACAAAGTGTAAGAAAAGTCATAAGACTGGGTCATGCATTACAAATAATTATTTCATTATGTATCTGCTGCATTATACCTGCCTTCACTGTTATAAAAAACTTTACGTTAAATTCAAAACAAGACTTCCCATCTTTCCTTTCCATTCTATATTGATTTCAGATTGGACTAACTACAGTACATTCATATTCTCTGATATTACTCCTTCCAACCAGGCAACTGCCCAGAAAACCCAGACTTTCAGGAGACCCAAAGGAAATGTGTGTCAGCTGGTTTGTTATTTGATTAACTGCAAGTTCACTTGGGGATATTCAACACTACAGCAAAGTACCAGCAGAAATGATCAGGGCCTTACTTATGCCTCTATTTCACTACATTTCAAAGGCAACTTTACAGATAAAGTCAATTTAATAATTCACATACAAACTGTATTGAAGAATATTTACTGTAAAGGATACTGATCTCGCCTCAGGATAGTCTGTTTCCAGGAAAGGCAGGAGTTCCAGTTCAACTGGTTTATCTAACAACAGAAGCAAAAGGATAAAAAACAACAACAGATTAATCTAGACATCATAATTGCTAATTTCAATCATTAATAATCTAACAACAGCAATTTAGCTTCAAATTATTACTGCATACATTTGGGAATGAAGAAATAACTTTACCACTGCTGAAACAGAATCAGTACAGCTAATAAATCATAAACTACTAAAGCTGCCATAAAGGTTTTTAAACAAAAGGAAACTTACATATCATATACACAGATAAACTATTGAAGTGATCCACAAGAGGCCAGCTGGCTTGTTTTTTCTCAATAAATTTGCAACAGGTGAGCAGGCTGCATTTAATGACTCTGAGGCTCCGCCCATCAAGGAAGCAGAGAGGCAGGTAGAGTCGCAGTGGGAGGAGATTCTTCTCTACATGATTCATAGATATGATTCACAGAACCACCCAACAGGATGAATTAGTTCCACCTGGATCAGCTGCAACATAACAATTATGCTTACACATTAATGCTTCAGTAAGAATAACCAGATATTCTAATATAATATAATATGATAGAACAAATTGCTGTTACTTCTGTACTTTTACTTAACATTTCAAATGCAGGTCTTTTACTGATTTTTTGAGTATTTTTTACATTTTGAAGTACTTTCATACAAGTAAAGGATCTGAATATAACTCTTTCACAACTCCCAGTCAGTCTAGGAAAGCATCATAAATACATATATGTATATATAATTAGATGTATTCATTTATTCAATGTTATTTTAAATGGACAGTATATATATAATACATACATCACATAATGGCCTACAATAACCCCAGGTCGGTTTAAATGTTTTTTCTTAATTGTCATTCTTCTGTTACTCCACAAGGGGGAGCTGTCATGTGAAAAAATATAGATCTCTAAATACAGTACTTAATAAATATGTCCTGAAACTGCAGGATTCATTTATGAATTTCAGACTAATTAAAGGTGTATATCACAGCGTGCTCTGAACACGTTGAACAGGAATATGGAACCATGCAGATAAAGACTGTTAAAGGGAACTCTCGCTTCAATGGCTCCATGTTGATTTTGTTAATTATAATGACACCTGTAGGTGATATTCTTTGTTCTGTAAATATTTCACTACATGAGGACAGTAGAATCAAAATTCCAACTAAACTTATCATCAGTCAGCCTCATCACTTCTTCAGCTCTGCTTCATTCCTTCCGTCTTTTATACCTCTTTCTGTCTCTGATTCCATTCACACAGTACATCTAAATTACTACTAGACTATTAAATAATAATCATTTTTGAGTATTTTGTTTTGAAATTATAATTAAGCACAAAACCATTATCTCAGCTAGGTTAATTATTGATGTTTGTGAAACATCATGTGGAGGAAGATTAAACACAAACATAATAAACAGGGTGTATGCACATCCTGGATCCATCCATGTCAACAGCATTAAATATGAAGACAGGAAGGCTCCAATAAAAGCATTCAGCAATAAAGTGTGTGTGGTGGAGACGGGGGAAGAGGCTGCATGCTAGAGAGCGAGTGAATTGATCTGCAGGATGTTCACTTCCTTCGGCCTTCCAGCTCTACACCTTGCCCCACTTCTCCCTCCCCGCCCTCTAATCCCGCTATTCCATCAAATCCTGCCACTCCCAATCATCACCCCACCCCAAAGCCCCTTTAAAACACTCATGCATGCATACTACAAACACTCACACACCCACCAACCAACACTGAAAAATAAACAACCTGGCATGCACAGACATTTTTTATATCTGACTCAAATCAAAGGCATTTTACCATCATTTAAATCGCGCCCTTCTGACTGTACATTGTTTGAACTGTGGAGCCCTACTAGAAAGAAAGGCAAAGAGAAGGGCGGGGGTCAAAAGTTTCAAGGTGTGGAGCATATTATGATCCACATGGGAGCCAATTTCCTTATAGCTAAAAACAAAGGCTGACAACAGCAGTACAGCGAGCGGCACACAGAGAGAAAGGAGTATCCTGAGGCTAATGTAACTGTGTAAGCTTTACTACAAAGGCCCGGCATATCTCTGTGTACCATCAATAACATTAATGTTGTTTGCTAAACAGTGTGCCCATCTGCAAAATGTCCAAACAGCTTTCCACAGAGACTGCTATCATCAGCATCTCTACAGCCACATTCACCTCAAGAGCCAAGTGCGACTGTTTGCAAAGAGTCAGACTGCAGGACATCAAAACCAGCAAACAGAAGATTCTCTGTTCAGTCAGACTCACGCCAGCCCGCTCACAGAATGGCCATCATTCTTTGCAACTGCAGGGATGGTGCCATGCAAGATCTATTAGAGACACAAAACACAAATTAAGCAGCCTTTGCTCCTACAGTACCACCCCCTCAAACTCAAACCAGCCAATCAGAAAGCTACAGCGTCTGTAGCAGCCACTCTGGACCACCTTACTCTACTCCAGACTGTGTGTTAACACTGTTTACACGTCATAGACGACAGTCATTTATCATGAGTCCAATCGGGCCATTGAATAGTTCTTTGCTGAAACACAAATTGTATTCACGCAGTGTCATCTTTTTCAATCAGCGGTTATATAAATTCAGTGAATTATTAATGGTTATTTAGGTTTAACGGTTTTAAATATTTATGGATGCGAATAGCGAAATGCACATGAATTATGAATGAACATGAGGAGTCAACAATCTAGCTCTATTATAAAATGATGCATCCATGACCTCACATTATTCCCCACCTCAAAGCAATCTTGTATAAATCTTAAAATGCAATTAGAAAATGTAACGCCCAATGTCTTAATGCAATCATTTCATTGTATAAAGAAAAATACAGGCCAAATGGATAGTGTTAATTCATCTTTGGAGAGTTCAGAGTTGCTCAGCGAAGAGGAGAAACACCTGCTCGCAGCAGTTGTTCAGGCTGTCTGGGTCCTCCAGAGTCACCGCTGCATCCTCCGTCCTGCTATCTTCCTCTAAAGATGTCTGAACTCACCAACATGCTGCAGCTGGACATGGGAGGAGGTTGTAATACTTTGGCATGTTTATTGTAGATCTTGTCAGTGCTGTTACCAATAACAGATGTCTTGTATACACCAACACTATTATCTTCCAACACGCTACAATGTTGACGTGAATATTGAGGGGAAACACATATAATCGTTAATTTGAGCGGATAAAGAGAGGATAATAGGTAAAGTGAGTTACTTTAGTCTCCTCTGTTCAGTTTAAGTTCCTCGCAGGCAAGGAGTTTCACTTTTTTTTTATTTGGAGTTCATTAACTCCCGCATGGCCCAAGGTCTAACCTGCCATTATCACCCCATGAAAAATATGTCAGGAAAAACAAATAGCTGTAACGATTTTTTATTTGAAAATGTCAAACCACATGCAGTCCAAGCGTGGTACGAATTCCTGCAGATGAATCACACTTTGTGATCAAAATGGATGCCATGTGTTATTACGCAGTTTGATTTTCTCGTCCAGTGTTGCTTTCATTAACCGGCTTTTCTCTCCCTCAGGTCCCGCAGTTCTTTGCTGTGGGTGTGTAGCCGTTTTGGTTGAAGGCCATTTACTGCAGTGGCAAGTAGCGGAAATATCTGTTTATATGAGAGGTAAAGTGGCTCCACTTTCATTGCTGTTGTAAACATTTTAAGCATATTTTGGGTATAAAAAAAATACCAAGAAATGACGATGTAAATACAGCGTACTGGGAAATGCTCTCCAAATCGTTCTCTTGTAACTGGAGCGAGAGGCGTCACTGTTGAGGGAAATTCTTGCATATATTGGATTTCATTGCATCCAAATGTTTGAGGGCCTAACCCCTTTGATGTGAAGGTCATGTACTTCTGTAATTCCTGTAGTTGGCTTTAAAATATGAAATTGCTCAAAATACAAACTGCTGAAGTCATTTCTCCCCCACAGCTGTAGTAAATACAGTAAGTCACAGTCAAACTGGAACATGTGCTCCGCTTGGCCAAATCAAACCCAAAGGGGAAATGATTATTTTTTCACTCACAAAAATACAACAGTCACCCCGGACCATCCATCAGCCACTTCATTCTGTGTGACCTGCCTCTGATCGACTCTAAACTCGGATAACTCGCGCTGACTTCTGTGTTGCCGCCAAATGCCTGCAGCCATGGTATAAACTCCAAGAGGTGGTGTTGCCTCATTGGAGCTGTGCAGGAAGTTGTGCAAGTTGTGTTTGTCTGGCCTTTTTCTGGGAGTTTTGTTTCCCAGGGAAAACAAGCACTTCATGCAAATAAAACTCAGGGAAGAGCTTTTCCTGCTTAATATAAGTGATACTCAGGAGATGAAATATGGTAATAACATATTACATTTAAGATAACTTTCATCCAAAGTGCAGCATGGGTGGGCCAGAGAGCATTACTTTTCACAAGACCTTCAGTATATACTCTACTCCAGGGGTCACCAACGCGGTGCCCGCGGGCAACAGGTCGCCCGTAAGGACTAGATGAGTCGCGCGCTGGCCTGTTCTAAAAATAGCTCAAATAGCAGCACTTACCAGTGAGCTGCCTCTATTTTTTTTAAATTTTATTTATTTTATTTTTTTGCTATTGTTGTTTAAATCAGACTTGCATGTAACTTACAAATGACAACATATATATATAAAAACACTTAAAATTTAAAATGTTTTTTGTGTTTAATATAAATGAACTCTGACCTAGTATAGTTCAAAGGTCAGTATTGTGCGCATGACCAAAACGTAGCGTTTGTTGCGCTCATACAAACAAGCTAGCAGACGCAACGAAAATGAGGAGAAGAGTTACCCCAAAAAATGGCAGAAAAAAGAAAGAAAACATATCATTTTCACGACGAATGGGAGGTAGAGTTTTTTTTTTACCACTGTGAAAGGATCCTGCGTGTGTCTCATTTGCGGGGCAACTGTGGCGATAGCAAAGCGGCACAATGTGGAGAGACATTTCACTACATGTCACACAAGCTACCATGCTAACTACCCACCGGGCAGCGCACTGCGAGCAGAAAAAGCCCGCGAGTTAAAGGCAGCTTTGTGCAAACAGCAGTCTTTTTTCACTAGACCGGTTAAAAACTCCCAAAAAGCAACCGAAGCCTCGTTTAGAGCTACGCAATTCTTGATGAAGAAAAAGAAGGCATTTACAGACGGGGAGGTTGTCAAAGAAGCAATGATGATAATTGCTAAAACTGTGCTTGAAGACGAGAAGTATGGAACCGATGTACTCTCCAGTCTCTCCAATGTTCAACTCGGGGCAACTACAATGGTAAGAAGAGTGTCGATGATGTCTGGGAACTTGGCCGACCAGCTGGACCGTGATCTGGCGAGGTGCCGGTGGTTCAGCATCCAGTGTGACGAGTCGGTGGACAGCAGCAGTACGGCTCAGCTGATGGTCTTTATCCGGATGGTGTTTGATGATTTCTCCACAAAAGAAGAACTTCTGACACTACTGCCCCTGAAGACAACTACGAGGGGAGTTGACATTTATAACGCAGTGAAGGAGTTTTTGGTGGAAAAAAAGGTGCCGCTGGAAAAGCTGGTATCAGTGACTACGGATGGGGCTCCTGCTATGATCGGCCGACACACAGGATTCGTTGCTGAATATGATGACCTGCTACTACACACAGAAATCCGATGGCTCAGCAGGGGACGAATTTTGCAACGTTTTTTGTCACTTTTGGGTGAAATCAAAGAGTTCATGCAGTCCAGAGGTGAGGACACCGTGCTGCTGGAGGACACTGAGTGGATACTTGACCTTGCATTTTTAACGGACATTACTGGGAAACTGAACAGTTTGAACTGTGAGCTGCAAGGCAAAGGTAAAACTGTCGCCGATATGATAAGTGCTTTAAATGCATTTAAAGCTAAGATGAACCTTTTCTCTGTGCATTTACAGAGAAAAAAAGTGCTGCACTTTCCCTCTGTGCAGATGGTGCTGAAAGACAATGCTTCTGCATCTGAGGCTTTTGACAAAGTTGCAGAAAAGTACTCTCAGGTCATAAACAGAGTTGGGCAAGAGTTTGAGAACAGGTTTTGTGACCTGGATCAGCTTGAGCCATGTGTGTCGTTCATTTCTAATCCTTTCATGAACGTGGACATATCATGTATTGCTGAGCAGTTAAGTGCAACATTCAGCCTGGATGCTGAACAGGTGGAGATTGAAATTGTAACACTGCAAAATGACCTCCACCTCAAAGCCCATCAGGCTGCACCAAACTTTTGGTGCCTTCTTGACACAGAAAAGTACAGTGGTGTATGCGCAGCAGCTATGAAGGTTGCAAGCCTGTTTGGTTCAACTTATCTTTGTGAATCAGCCTTTTCTGACATGAACTTCATCAAGAACAAACACAGAACACGCCTCACTGATGCACATCTGCAAGACTCACTCAGAGTTGCAGTGTCAAGTTACACACCAGAGTACAACACACTGGTTAACAGCATGCAATGCCAGGCTTCCCACTAACTGACAAAGAAACAGATAACAGATTTGGTGTCCAGTTCAAAGTGTGACATGATTTATTTAAAAATTTGAGAGTTGATTTTTGTATTTTACATGAGTTATTATTTGTACAAACATGGTGCAAAGTAATTCATGATTTGTTAAAAAATGTTAGTGGCTAGCTAGTTAAAATGGGATATTGTGATTTCACAAGACTGTCGTAGAAGTGATCATTTTCAAATGTTTGAAAAATTTGAAAAACATGTGCACTTAGAGAAAATATAAAAATAAAGTGTTGCATATTGATATTTATCTGTTTCTATATATTTGTTGTGAGAAATCATTAACATGATCAGTGTTTTCACAAAGATAAATATCATTAATTATTAATAATAACATAGAGTTAAAGGTAAATTGAGCAAATTGGCTATTTCTGGCAATTTATTTAAGTGTGTATCAAACTGGTAGCCCTTCGCATTAATCAGTACCCAAGAAGTAGCTCTTGGTTTCAAAAAGGTTGGTGACCCCTGCTCTACTCCATATTGCCTCCAAGTCAGAGCTGGCATCTGCAGGAGCGGCATATACCTCAAACAAATATTGCTCTTGAATTACCTCCACATGAAAAGGTTATTTCCAAAACAATACTGTATATATCGCTTGCACATGGGAACCCTCTGACTCCACTTTTGGTGTGTTTAATGTTCTCAGATTCTCAAACACTGTTGTACATTATCAAATATGATTTTCAGTGTATGGCAGGAGTTGTCATGAATTGTTGCTGTTAGCTTTTCTGATTAAACCACATCCCCTAAACCAGCCTCCTGTGCTTCCCTCCAGTTATAGATATCTGAGAATGCATGTCAATGGTAACAGCAGTAACATTTCACACAGAAGACATTTTGACTTTTGACAGGAAAATCACAGGTTTTACTAATATAATAATTAGATTAATTATGGTTTGTACCTTTTAGGTTTCCCAGTAGGTGACGTCACTGAGTCAGCATGAAGCATAGCTGGGCTGGGATCAGACGCATTTCGAGGAATGCAGCTGCAATTAATTGTATCAATTACTCAAGTGCTTTACCTGCCATGGCACGTCAAAAGAGTTTTCCTTTTGGAATAAAGTCAAAAGTTATGCCTTTATTTCAAAAAGCAGGCTGTATTGTGGCTGTGTTAGCTCCTGCTTTACTAATTTGACCATTAGTGGAGAAATTAGCATTTGTTGTCAAAACAATGAATCTTAACAGAATTGAACAAATTCAAGCATTCCAGACATCTAAATTGCTGCCCACAAATTTTTTCTTTTTTCAGAGATTCAAATCTCTCAGTTGTTGTGCTCAAAGACGAGTCTGAAAGACATTTCTCTGGTTGGAAAACCCACCAAGCCAATCACAGCTTTGTAGGTGGGACAAAGAATGAGGACGTCCCCTTCCTGTCCCCAGCCTGAAAACCGTTAAAATGAATAAGACTGAACAATAAAGTGAAAATTAAACGGCAATTCAGTCTGATTATCAGGCATTGATAATCCACCTTTCCGTTTCTGGAAAGACAACTGGCTGTAGAATTTTTCCAGTTTCATTTCCAAAGCTGTAACAGGCACAAATAAAATTCCATTCACCTTCATTGGCATGGATGCAGAAATCCAAGAGGCAGATATCTGAAAACCAAAACAAATATAAACCAAAACATCCTGCATGGCAACGCGCTGGGCTAAGTGAGACATTATTTGTATTATTATTATTATTAGTGTTGCCAACTCGTTTCCAATGAAATTAGCTAGCAGCACTAGCTGTAAGAGTTGTCAAATCTAGCGAGAAAGTTGCCAAGTTGGCAACACAGAGTTGTCAGAGCATTTGATTTATTGATTGCTGTCAGGATGTAAGGAGAGTTTCAACAAATACAACGAAGATTAGAACCTGTAATACTCCTTTAGGGTTCAGAAAGTTCAACAACTCATGACGCCTCGTGAAGAACTCATAAAACCTTTCGGCTAAACTCAAAACTGCATGGTGGTCAAGCTAAAAACAAGTTTGTTTATGTTCACCATATGTTCTGGTCTAAAAGGGGATGCAATTTACAAAAAGCATTCCCTGAAGCTCATCTTCTTAATATCTCCAAAACACACAGTATGCACTCTATAAGAATCATGTAACTTCACTGAAAGGATACGGTAGGCGTTATTTGTCATTTTTCTTATTGTCAACAAATCCCATACCTCAGCCCCATGCCCATTGGTTCCTACTGATAACGTAAATCTTTAAAAAAAGGGTCACAGATGTATAGTTTCAGTAATTTCTCATAACAGCTGGGCACTGTTATTTTTCACAAACATTTGTCAAATTGGAGTAAATAGTGCATTAGTTGGGGACTACTTTCAGCCGCGGATTAATACACATTTGAAAGGCTGTCGCAGTCACATCCCAGCTGATTTTTCCTGCCTGTCGGAGGGATCAAACTGGTCACAAGCCCTGTTGTATAAGGTTATGTCATCACTGCTGTTCAGCACATGGGCTGCTGTATAATAGATGATTTCAGAACCTCAATGAGTGAACCAGCGTTATCCAGAAACATTTAGATATTAGCATGACAAAATTAGCATGACAAAGGTGTTGTGTTTTTATCCGCCATATGATTTATTTAGTGTAATCTGATGGTTAACTTTCACCACAGGGATCCCCTTCATATAGGAGTTTATTTCATGATTAACGGCATCTCGCATTATAAGAGTTTTATTATTTTATTTATGTATTTATTCATTTTAAATACAATCTGAATACAGAATCTTTGACACCCAAAGATTGATAGTTTGAGAGCAATGATGAACATCCTTACCTCTGAAATTATGTTTATTCAGCAGTCAATATAGTATGCTAGATAAAACATTTTTGGCACAGTTGCTTAATGATAATAAGCTGTCCCGTTTCTGTGTGGTAATCTAAATAAATATGCAAGACCATAATTTACTTCCCAAATAAATACATTATAAACTACAATAAAGATGCACCGCATCCGCGCCCCGCACTGCACCTCCTCAGGAAAAAAACAAACAAACATAATTTATTGTACTTCAGGCAAACAGTTGCAATGGGTTCAAACCAAATAAAGATTGTCGAAGGTGAAAAAGATGCTTCATAATTCATTTAAACAGCTTATGTTACCCTAAAACTCTACCAGGCAATACAACGAGGAGGCATTTGATGGGCCAATAGAAGGCTGTACTGTGGGCTTCGGATCGTACAGGGTTTTATGGATGGGTGCAAACACATTTCCAGATGCCCACTCTAATACTACGTCATAGTTTTCTGTCAGCGAGAGAAAAAAAACACGCCTCTACTGATCACTAAAACCATTATTCTCTTTTACACTTGAGCCTCGGATTAGCTAAAAGTGTAAACATTCATAAATCACATCCAGAGACGATATCAAAGAGGTTATATCACCTGGAACTTGAGATGTTAGATGTTTATGAAAAGTTTGTGAATTCGTCATGCGTGTTGAATTGACTTGGTGTGTTTTGGCAATTCTTTGAGGAACATAATTCCAGAGGATTATGGGTAATTACAATAATGGGTTATGTGGGGAAAGTATAAAAAGCAAGACTCAAAATGACAATGTCTTTGCGTGTGATGAGTTATTCTATGGAGAGCAGATGGGATCACTTTTCATGTTCTATTACTAAAGTGATTATTTATGTGTTTTGAAACAGGCCCTCTACACAACATCAATATACACAAGAATTAAAGGTGGGTATCTGACCCGGAGCTATAGAAAAGGATTTTCTTTCCTCGTCAAATTCTTATCATGACACTTTTACCTGTGTAATAACATTGCAATCAGTAACAGTAATGCATACAAGCAGGGAAACAGGTCACAAGGTCATGACCCCTGATAACAACAACTCAATGCTCCTTTAAAGGCATTTACACACTGGGGGCGTTTTTTTTCGTGCGATCAATTCGCACATCAATATGTTTTTTTGAAGTGTTGTTTTTGTCATTAGTTCCTTCACACAGAACACAAATATTACCCAGCGAAAAAGCGACAAAGTTGATTTTCTGAGCTTTTGCACCACGAATAAAGGCAACAACCAATCAAGCTGTGCGGAACGGATTGGAGTTGCCCCTTTTTTGATGAAACAACAACACGGAGGCTTCATAGTCCGAACCAGGACGGCAAACTTCATTACTCCTTTCAACCTTGACAAAGGCACCGCAGACCAACCTGATCTCACTCCCAACTCGTCAAATACCGCCGTTTGGCAAGTGCCCCTCGGCATAGGAAAAACCGACGCACAGAGGCACCCTTTAGCGACGAACTGTGCTTTCAACTAACTCCAATGTAAACCCACCCGCGGTGTTATTCAACGGTCGGAGCAACTGACGTAGTATTAACAGCGTGAGATTTCATGTAGGGCGGACGGGAGGGGAGGTGGATGGGTCAAACAAACAAGACTTTCATTCAGTTCGTGTCCCGTGTGAAACTTAAAGTACTGTTGACTTAGTAGCGTGACTTGTCGATATCGTCGGTCCCGTGAGTCGCTAGTTACGTGTATCGTCAGTCCCGTGAGTCACGTGAGTCGCTAGTCAGTGGAGTTAACGTCAATCACGACCGTTTCATAACCCTAACTATGTGTTGCCTAAACCTAACTTCCTGTGAAAACGGAAGTTTATTTTGAAAGGAAACTATGCATGTAACGAGTGTATATTGACATGCCGTTCCTGTTCTGTCCAAAAGTAGTAAAAGAGGGGTACCCTGTGCGTCGGTCTCCGATGCCGAGGGGCACTGACCAAGCAGCTGTTTTTGACAAGTTGGGAGTGAGAACGTGTATGTCTTTTTCCATTCTTACCTTTCACAATAAAAGCCCTTCATATATAATATTTTCAGGCCAGTAGGCTATTTCACATTTTCGTGTCGTTAATTCGTCACACCCCTGGTGTGTAAAGACCTAAAGTCAATATACTTTCTGGAGACCATTGATCACTAGACATCAATTTAGGTCAATGGTTCAATGGTCTGCACAGATACTGACGCATTATATGTTTTTTACGGCAGAGTTTTGAGCATTTTTTTGTTGCCTGAAAAGTGATTTACTATCACCATTATAATAATATAAAATTTGGACTTAGTGAAGGGAACGCCCTTGGATATGAAGTGTCGTAACAACAACAATCTAGTACCTCATAGCTCATCTATCGTATGTCCTACTACT
This sequence comes from Sebastes fasciatus, assembly GCF_043250625.1. Lineage (NCBI taxonomy): Eukaryota > Metazoa > Chordata > Actinopteri > Perciformes > Sebastidae > Sebastes > Sebastes fasciatus. The sequence goes on from NC_133805.1 coordinate 25,436,020, forward strand.
CAAATGTAATATCACAAACATAACGTTGCTACATTGTTGTTGCACCACAGGTTACAGTGTTACTAGACAGATAGAAAAGATAATAAAAACGTTTTTGGTATGAACAGTCATTTTCTGTGTCTCTTTACATGGAGTCCACACAGACGCAGCACTCGCTGTCCATGTGATGCGGTTCTAATTTGTATTGACAGACGCCCAAAAGAAGTCAAGTCTGCCTGTCACAAAAAGGCTGCCGTGGAGCAACCATAAACATTTTCCCATCCTTTCCTCTTTTCCTTGAGTTTATATTCCATAGTTTTAACAGCATTCATGTTCAACTCTCCCAACAGAGGCTGAGAGCAGCATGAAGAAGTCCATTTCTCTGGGTCATACACACCCACAGTTCTTCGCCGACACATTTTGTATCGTGTGATAGCGGCTCCTGTTGTCCAGGAAGGAAAAGTCCTTCTCAAAAGCAGTAGGTCGGCAGCAGGGCCCGTTGCTCACCTTGTCCTTGCGGCCCTTCTTCCTGAAGCCTGTTCGCGTCATGTGCTCCATGGTGATGTCGTAGTTGTGCCGGTGGGCCGTGCACTTGCCGCTGCAGTAGCGCAGCATCACCGTCTCGTCACTCTCGTAGCCGAGACCCAGTTCGCTCACGGTCAGCTCCAGCTCCCTCAGAGAGCAGGGTTTAGGCCTCCGGGCTCTTTTAGTCCTTCGGGTCTGGTTCTCGCCCAGACGTCGGCTCTTCCTTCTCTTCCTGTCGAGCAACGTCCCGACCACGTGCTGCAGCTCGCCCTCCGTGAAGCTCTGGAACATCATGGAAACTGGCAGAGAGGAAACAAATCATACGTTTACGGACAGGTGGTAGAAGGATTATCTGATTTCTGGGTAATTTTGTGACAACAATCAGTTATGAGTCACAGAGATAGCATAGGCCAGTGGTTCCCAACCTATTTTCTAAAGAAAATCACAGCCCCACCCGACGCCATCACCCAAAAACAAATTACAAATCCTCAAACAAAATCCTCAGTTTGAATAAAGTGATTCAGTGTATTAAATGAGTTAGTCTTTTTTTATCAAATCAACTTTCTTTAAAGAACATAACTCATCAGTTTCATCTTGACAGATTCGCCAAGCGAATAGATACATAATATGATCTTTCTTTTGGTAACGACTTAATTCATTTAATATAATAGCATTAATAGCTTTTTGGTTATTGTGGTTAAATAAATGTGGTGCTGTTAGACTGCAGCTAGACCGCCCATTAATACAGGTGCAGGCCTCCTTTTGTGTGCGTCGAGCGGGAGAGCAAATAGGTTTTTGACCATAGTGAAAATGTTGTTTTTGAAAGGCTGAATGCCAAAAAATATGGATTGAATATTTCATTAGATTTTGCTACTGAGTATCAAAAATATATATATATATAATTTTAAATAGTTTTATATCCAGACTTTTGTATAAATTACCCAGTAAGTGTGTTATTACGATTTTAGTTATAAGGCAGGATAATGAAAAGTCATGTTGAAACAGAAGAACACAAGTTTATCTTATCTGAAATCATGACAGCTACTGACTAGTCTTATCACTATCAGCATCACAGAAAGATTTCCTTGAAGCCTATTTAAGTTGATGAAAGCTACACAATAAGGCCAAGAGAAACCAAAAGAAAGTGTCTATATCATCTTCTCCTGAAGGGTAGAACGGTTCTACGGAGAGCCAGTTGTGAACTATGAGGTGCTAATTGACTGCAGATTATTGTGAGACATTAAAGCCTGCTCTATAAACAGCAGCGTCAGGTACTAAGTGTCCTGTCTGAACCCCAGCTGCCCTTTCACACGACACCTTATCTCAGACCAGACGAGGAAGGAAGACAATAACAGTTTATCTTACACTCTGAGAGGAGAGAGTTCATCTCGTCTGCTGAGCGGGTTCTCCGATGAGGACCACCCATCTGCCGGGACAACGCCGTCAATTCGGCCGACGATGACGATGAGGGTGATAGCGGTGAGGTCTTGGATGTTGATTGTGATGATGAAAACGATCTTGATGAGGATGAAGATGTGTATTTTGTCTTGGGTTTGAACTGTCCGATAGTGGCCATGTTTCTAACGAGGATGATGGACAGGGTTGCGCCGCAGAGCATGAAGGCAAAAGTAGCACCTTTCCATAACTTCATCTTAGAACGTGGAGGAGCATTGAAACTCTGTTGGGAGAGGCAAAAAAGGACAGACATGTTCAAACAGTCACACCTTCCATCGTGTAAACAATCTCAACTTGTCACATTAAAGCACAGAGAACAATGCAAAAATTGTTATCTCCAGCGCCATCACATGTCTTTGACCTTGCCGTGAATCCACTTCTCTCACCAGGGCTTTTATTCTACCGTCAGTTTACTTTTTCTGCTTCTGCTGTCAGCTCATTTTCACTCTAAGTGGGTTCGTGATCCGCAAGCTTGACATCTCTTGCTGACATATGAGAATGCAGTGTGTGTTTAATCGCGGCTGCCTGAGGAGGAAAAAACACAACTGAAATTTCTTATTTGAACTGAAGGCATGCTGGATTAGTTTTGCAAACCCCTTGCCTCTTGAAACCTTTTAAAAGTTTGTGTATCATAGCAAAAACACCTGATGTGAATATAAGCTTCTTCTCTTCATTTCCGAAGAAAAATACACTTTCTTTGCAGAGGTAAATGTTCCTGAACCATCCTTTTAAAAAGGGGGAAATCCATTCCTTCCTTTACAGGAACCACACCTATTTACAATGCTATGTATGATGAGGCCTGAGTGAACATGTGTGTTTGTACATCCCTTTATCTTATACCGCCCCTCCCTTCCAATAGGCACGGCGCCACAGCAGCCACAAAAACTCAATTTGTAGGAGTTGTACCTTATGTTTCTCTCTTCTTATTGTCATGCCGCAGGCATTTGAGAAGCTTTACAACCTCACTTCTTTGTATTTTTCATATCGTGTCACCAGTGAGCAAAACATTTCCCCAGAGTCGGAAATGGTATACTGGCAGTGACTAACAGCATATCCAGACCGGCCTCACAAAGTGTTTTGCCAGACTGGATTCTGTAGTGTGCATATACAGGCTGCTGGAGTGTTTACAATGGGACAAAATGTCACATATCTTTGTCTAGTTTAGTACAGAAACAAAAATCACAGAAGTTTATGAAAAATACAGGAACATTTCAACTTTTTGCAGGGAAGTAAGTAAAACAAAAGAGGAGAACTATATGGAAATTGAGAGTTTCTGAGTATATTTTCCCTCTGCGGTGCCCAAAACAAAGACGTTGCATGCATGAGTTGGATTGGTATAAACAGCGTATAAACAGGTGTAACCAGTCCTATCAGTCAAAGCTTGACTCATCACTCATAATTCCATATGGGTTTGACGTGGTAAGCAACTTGCGCACAATGAAGGGGTAGAATGGTATTCATTTGAAAGTCAAACATTTCAGCTAACAACCTCATTTGACACAGTCAATGTGGAGCCGCGGCTGCTGCAGATTGTTCCTCGGTGCCCGGCTATGCAGTACGTCTGTCTCTCACTGTGTATTTAATCAAACATGATAGATAGAAGCCTCTATGGAAAGTCTCATTTTGTTTCTGTTGGTTCAACACCAACTCCTAACACCAGAAAACTTGCCGCTCCTGCTCTAGATATGATACATTTTCAATTAAAAAAGGAGTTTATTATGATATATGGCAAAGGATGAGATCATTGTTTTCTTCTGCTATTAATAGGTCAATTTGGGACAATTATTCAGCCTCGGAGTTAGCCGATTCACACGGTCGTGATACATCACTGTCTGTGGCCTGTTAGCTCTGTGGCTCATCTTGATAAAACAATTAGCTCGTAAAGAACAGATGAGTCCTGCGATGTCTCAGTCGCTGACACTGGACGAGGCCTGGTCATCAAACACCGATCTCACGTCCCTGAGGACACTTTAATTGTCATAATTACTCTACTCAGAAACACATTAGTCCCATCTGCAGGCGATTGGAGCCAATAAAAGTGCCAAGGAGCATTCTGTAGCTTGTTCAGATGGTCGCGGATGATTAATCAGCACGGACATTTAATATCTACCACTGGACATAAATATACGGGTATTGATAGAAGGAAGGGGGCACCGGTGTTTTTTTAGGAGAGCAACGGAAAGACATGAATGACTACTCCACTTCCTGAGAGGACAAATGCTGCTGTTTTCCAGCAAACAGAGAAGAGGATATAGTGGACCCCCAGAGGACTCTCCAGCAGAAGGAAAAGCCATTCGCAAACTGAGACATAAAAGTGCAGATGAGTCGGAAAGACAACTAAAACAGCAACATGTCTTCTGGCCCTCACAAAGCATCTGATGTGCCCATGCACGCTCCCGTGTGTGGAGATAAGGCCGGCCCAACGTGTGAGGCCCTAAACAAACAAAAAACATCCATTCACAAGGAGGAAATGACAAAGTGTTCATGCATGAACGTTCTTATCAGGATTTAGTGTTTCTAGTGAGAGTGGGAGTGAATATGAGGTGTGTAAGAATTAGTCCACCTGATGTTAGCCTTATGTTACCTGAAGAGCTACCAGCTGAGTGAAAACAGTCCCAGGGGATCATTAAGATGTTTGAGGCTAACCCTGAACGTGAACAGCTTGGCCAAGAGTTCCTCCGTCTGTCAAAGCCATTCCTGAGACATTATGTATTCTCCGACGCACGCATCGCACACATCCTCAACCCTCAACCGAGCTCTTGTTGTGACTCAAAGATCGCATTATTTCAAAATGACACAATAAAATTGATGTTTTCAAGGAATAATTGGGTCAGTGGCGATGGCGCTGCTAAGCTGGCGGTAATGTAATTACAGCAGCATGGCACTTGTGTCCACTCCGCCCTCCCATGCCAGAAGGAGACACTCAACAGAATGGAAGATGAACTAGCGATCTGTCAAAATGGGGATAAGGAGCGTCTGTGGTTAACACTTGTGAATGAAGCCGGCAGACAGGGGGTGCCTTCTTGTCAGCTTGCTTGGATCTTGACCATTGTGATATAATTACAGCGAGAGAAGATCACAGAAAAAGGAATGAATGAAGAGCGTCTTTGTGCTGGAAAAAAAAGCAGATACCAACTTTTATAGCTCACCACTCTGTAGAATTTGCTCCTATACATTTCCTAAATACAGCCTGCTCTGTCCCACTCGCTCTCCCTCGCTGTGACTCACACATGCCATAAACACACACACACAGCAGCAGCACTTGCGTGGTTTCACTTTTCCCAAATCATATGACACGGGCTGGTGTAGAAATCGAGACAAAGTCTAACCTTCCATTGTTGTCCAGACACCCTCTTCCCTTCCAGAGCGCACACACACTCCCAGCAGCGCCATCACACAACGCTAGATAATCCAGCTTACATAACACTGCTGCTTCTTGATATCTAGAGCTGTCTAAGCATTGTGTATGTGCCACTGCACAACCCGAGGCCTCTACCGCAGAACATTATTACTACGCTGTGTCTCAGCTCGGCTCCACCCATGTGACGGGCTGTCTCTGCGCTACTGTGAACACACCCCATAAATACCTGTACTGAAAAGATAACAGGAGCATAACAAACAGCGGGAAAGGCACCTACTGTGTTGTTCCAAGGAAACAACGTGCTTTAGGGAGTCCTAGAGAGGCCTTGTCTCGTCTTTTCCCTCTTAAGTGAGCATCAGGAGGCCTGGGGACAGCTAGAGAGTGCTTGGGGAGGTAATAGGGACATATTCCAAAGATCAGGGCGGGATTATCACTAATGCCTGCCGGCTTTATCTGCAGTCACGTGGGTTAACACCTGGCTGCAGTGTTGGTGGCGGAGCTGTATATGTGTGTGCGTCTGTGTTAATCCATCAGACACCTCTAACTCGGGGGTTAGGCCAGCATGTAGGGCCCAACGAGAGAGCACCAGCAGGCGCTTCTTCTTTCTTCTTCTACTTCTACTTCTAAAACCTGACCTGCTTTCAGTCAGAATAACGAAGCGGAAAAGTGACGAGTTTGGTTAGTTAGATCTGCTCTGTTGGCACCAGGGTGGGCCAAAAAAGGCTGCTAAATAAAGTGGATGTTCTGAGCCAGGATTGGCTGTTCTAAATCCAGCCTCGGTTCTAATGCAACTGAAAAAGGCTTAGGTTAGACTGCGCTGTAATTTTGCTGGGCAACTGTTTCGGTTGGCTCGCGTTCTGTCACTCAGTAACCAAAGGATAATTAAAACAAGCCTGTTCCTTGTTAGTGAGAAAAGCTGCCGTTCATTATTGAGAAGAGAAAAAAAAGGGGGAAAACATCTGTGGGCAATGCCAGAAAAACTGTGATAATTTTTACACACATTCTGTAAATACTAAACAAACATCCTGTTAATCTACCAGATGGAGATGAGTGGTTAATAAGATTCAATTTTATTAGAGCTGCAACAATTAATCGATTAGTTATCGACTATTAAATTAATCGCCAAATATTTTGATAAATCGGTTTGAGTAATTTTTTAAGAAAAAAAAAGTCTCCGATTGCAGCTTCTGAAATGTGAATATTTTCTGGTTTCTTTACTCCTCTATGACAGTAAACTGAATATCTTTGATTTGTGGACAAATCAAGACATTTGAGGACGTCATCTTGGGCTTTGGGAAACATTGACTGTCAATTTTATAGACCAAACAACTAAATAAATAATAATAATAATAAATAGACACCCTGATTAAGGCTGTTTGTGCCGCTACGCGTGGGTTGTCAATCTGAACATGTACCAGCATTATTTTTCATCATGAAATAGCCATTTGAATAAAGACTTTTTATTTTTTGCCAGAAGAGTGCCTTGGACTCCCCCTTTTTTTGAACCTTTGTGTACCCCACCAAAGAGCACCTTCATCACACTGATTTGAACTTCTGAGCAATCTGGACTTTTTCCCTTTTTTGAAACTAAATGAATAAATAATAATAATAATAATAATAATATTTTTAGCTTTTTCATGCCTTTATTTAGAGTGACAGGGACAGTATTGAAAGGTGGAGAGAGAGAGGGGAAGACATGCAGCAAAGAGCCACAGGCCGGACTCGGACTCTGGGCCGCGGTGGCAAAACCCAGCCCTGACACATGGGGTGCCCCATCGCCCTAATTTTTATTGTGGGAGCTCAACTATCCCACCCCATGGATTCATATGGATTAATCCAGTGACCCAACAGCCGAGCACAAAATCTCAAAGACTCAAACCTGTTGCTGTTAGGGCAGCGTTCATGAGGTGTGAGGGGAAGACACACTTATAGATCAGCGCATGTGACACCAGTCCCAATTTGTCACCTCTTTGCTATTCCTGGAAGAGTTGAGTCAATGTATAGTGTATTTAAATAGCCTTTCTAACAGACAAAGAGATTATATGAGGCTTGGCAGGGAAACGTCACCTTGCCTCATCATTTTTGTGTAGTAAGATTGATGATCGTGGTCTAGGCTACTTTCTAAAGAGTCCATAAACTGCTATTCTGGATGCTAATCTGTCTATGCCAGATCCTCTATGAACACAACAGCATCGCCTCTAAACCCATGTTAAACACGTTGATGTAGCTGCTACAAAAGGTTGACTGCCATCTGGCACACGCTGAATACTACTTTCAAATATGACCCACGCGAGCAAGCACAAGCAAGTACAAACATCTGAAATATGACGACATTTTACGTGTTTATAAGCCCATGCTCTCCTCAAACTACTAACATACTAATTATTTGCACGCACAATGCATATTTTGGCAAAGATCTGATAAAAACAAATTGCTGCTGAGATGATGAGGAGTGGTGCAGGAGTGCAGCTTCTCCTTCAGTTTCCTCCAGTTATGAGCACCTTTGGCAGGTTATGAAGGTTATGACAGTTGAACGGCTCAATTGACTTGAGGCTTAACCTCTATCCGGCCTCTCGGGGCTCCGCTGGATACAGTATAATCTCTAAGTATGATATGGGCTTAGTGAGAAGGGGATCATCACTTCAGTGAAATGCCTATAGTGAGTATCATCAAGTGTGCTTCTCTCAGAGCACCTTCATTATATTTTTAGATGACAAGTTCAGCAATTTGATCCAGCTCCTCTTAAATATTTAAACTATTAAAGCCGCAGCGCTGCAAAAAAAAAAAGTCCATCTCTGAAATGATGAACGCAGAGAATAATAATTATCTGAAATCACTTTTTCATAAGCGTTCAAAGTAGTGCTCCAACTTGTGGGAAAAGGAAAGCCAGAGAGTATTTGAGGGAGCAATTATGCATGATAATGAGGAAAGCCACCATGTTGGATAAGTGACAGGGAAAGAAAATATTCCTCCCTGACAAAACAAACTTATCTGCGTGGTGAGAGCTTGTTCAAATTGTGCAAGGAAATTATAATGATAATTTATTTTTCTTGTTGCTTTTCCAAAATTGCGGCGTGCCACCTTGTGATCAACAGTAACCGCTATGCAAACAGTTCGTGACGGGCCGCTCTGCACTATTGACATGCGGTTCCAGCAAGAGCCGCTTGTTGATACAGATAATCCAACGTGTGTTTTCTGCCACTCAAGCACTTGGTGAGGCATCCCTGTCGCCGGCACCTAACGCCTTCCCCATAAACTGCCGGCTTAAACTAACAAAAGAAGATGTGGTGTCCTTACCGTTCGGCCGGCTAATCCAGACTTAGCTGCGTGGCGTCGTCTTCAGCTGACCTCCACAGGCAAGTGCTGGCTGGGTAAGTCCATCATCATCACAGGCGAGGAGCGAGGGCAGCACTCCTGCTTCTTCCCCAGAAAATCATCCCAGCTCCCTGTTCCTGCAAGTAGGGGAGGTGTCCTGACTTGATTCAGGTCCAGACCGTATTATTCTTTTATCATATTTGCATTTCCATAGATTGCTTTTAGGTTGCAAAGATCAAGAGCAACATTCCTCTGAAAATAAGCATGGCGCTTCATGGCACTCAGGTTGGTCCATTCAAAAAAGAGGAGAGTTGGGTGTTTAGAGAAGTCCCCCGACTTGGCATCTGGTTCACTTCAGAAAACTTCTGTCATCATACTTCTCCATGCAAAACTTTTTTTTTGCACAAACCGGAACCTGAAACAGAAACAGAGCAAAACAGTGTCATGTAATAAACAGATCTTGCAGAAGCCTTAACTTGTATTCCATCTGTTGTGAAACTCCTTCCACTTCGGGATCGTTTTATCTCCTCACAGCACTGTTGGAAAGATAATGTACATCTCCTTACCCCGTTTCCCAGCAGCAGGTCTTCTCTTCAGCTCCGGGGTGGGGAACTCTGCGGGTTGAGAAGATGGGTTAGGGTGAGGAGGGAGAGCGTGGTTACCGTAAGTGGGGCAGAGAGCTTCTCTGATGCCTCTGCCTCCTGCCTCCCCCCCTCAACTGTTGCTCCTCCTCCTCCATAGTTGTGCTTGTGGGCCGAGTCGGATTACTCCTGACATGATAATCTCCCTGGCTCTAGCTCCAGGAGCACTAAAGGATGCTTTGGCCTGAGCGAGGGCTTACATTTACCTTCTGCTGCGATAGAGTCTGCCATCTTAAGTGGCCGATTGGTAATAGCCTCAATTGGGCAGATCAGAGGGGTCTGCGGACGCAAGTGTTTTTCCAATCTTTTAGTAGGAATTAAGAAAGTTCACAATTGGTTTAAATGGTGCTAAGTAAACACTAACCCCGGTTAAATGGACTTATCACAGCAAAGTTGTACAGTACAGCTGGCTTGAGATAAAACCAGGGATGTTGTTGTTGAGAATCTCACGTTCACGTCCCCTCCGATACAAACCAGTATTTTAGCTCTTGAGCCTCGAGCGGCAAATGAGGAGCAGATGGTTGTGCTTTTGGAAGGTATCAGGCACTCCAGACTGCAATCTAAATAAATACTCCATCCAAGGGGGAAATGCGTCAGGTGTGTGGGGTCAGTCATACGTAAACAAAGGCCAACCAGTTTGGAGGCAAGTGAAGCGATGCATAATGGAGGGAGAGCCGAGGGAGATGTGCTGTGTTTGGTAGAGTCAAATAAATCTACAGGTACGATGTTGATCTAAACAGAAGTGATGGTTTCAGAACTGTGTCGGCAGCCAAAGATTTTGAGATGAAGCAGCTTTCACTGCGAGAGTAATGAAGTCAGCGTCACAACAGGAAGCAAATAATTTGCTAACAAACATCTCATTCTAACGCCATGAGTCACTCGGATATCCTCGGGCCAAATTATACACAAATCACGCTTTGCAAAGTTCCACTAGCGAGGCGGAGATGTGGCCAAGCGCTAACTTTCTAGGACTTAAAATTCCTTTAGTGTTGACTGAGAGAAAAAGGGGGAAAACCAAAGCAATCTTTACCCAAGCTTTACTAAAAATGTGTATTGATGGATATTCTAAGGTTCTTATCTCAGTGACCTGAAGTGTAAATTTCATGTTAAGTTTGGAGTGAAGCCAACACAAACGCTTCTCTTCATTTAAACCCTTCAGCGCTGACCTGAAGGGCGACACTGGACCACAAATCACAAGAACATTTCGTCACACTAAGAATATTTTGGTCAGCAGGTGCAAAATCATCCAGATCCCCTCCCCAAAAAAACATGAGAATTATTACAACTAACTTGTTTGACATAACTTTCAATTATTGGCTAGAGGAACATAAATGCATAATGACTTCCAGTTAACGGGGGATATCGTGCTTTTCTAGCCTTGAAAAGGAACTGAAACATTTCCTGACATCGGGCAGGAACATTTCTACTCTATACATATTGTTCACAGATGTGTAAAGTTTTCATAGACCAGCCTCCGCTGCAATAAAAGCCCAACAGCTGTTAATTGCTAAACCAAGTCAAAGATAATAAGAGTGAAACATTTGATCCGATCCGTATACAATGCAGAGTCTCACTCAACAGATAAGATTACATTAGTCATGAACACATTCGGCATATACAAGAGAAAAAAAACAACAGAGTATGTTTCCAATTTGAATATGATAGAATCCCATACACATCGGATAGAATCTTTTCCACTGGGCGTGGATGAGTGAAGAAACACATTTTGTTTAGGTTTGGGCAAGATTTTAAGGAAGCCCTCAATCAGTAACACTATAAACACACCATTCCAGTCGAGGTGTCATTAGAAAGGCTGGAAATAAGGCACAAATGTTGCTACTACGCTCGTCTTGCACAAGATGTGGTTTGATGATTGGACAAGTAGCCTTCAGCCAAATGTCATCGCAGAGAATGGAAAACTACTTTTTAGCGAACCAAAATCTAAACAGGCATTTGTGAAAAAGATGCAGTGGGACAATGAGGGCTCTTTTCTGAGCGTTTCATGTTGAAAGACAACACCTCTTGCGTGGAAAGTGGTAACAAGGTAAATCCATCCTGACCCAAGAACAAATATACATTGCAATTTGCAGTGGTGACCAGATGAGCTGAGGCCGCAGGACTGCAGAGGCTGCTGGGGTTTCAAAAAAAGGGCCTGTGTGGATTCTGGGACACTTTAACTTCAGCACTTAAATACCTCAGTTTGTGTAACAATTTGTACCTCCTGCTAATATGTGTTGTAGTCTATTTAAATGCTTTGCAGTGTATTTACTTCCTACGCAACTCCAGCTTGACAAGGACAGAGTGAGTGTTTAAAATAACACAGCTGTGAACACAGCTAAATGCTGCCCCCATCTGTCAGTGGTTTACAACTACATGCAACCCAGAATAAACAATCTCTCATCATTAGAGAAAACCTAAATAGTTTTTTTTTTTTGTTTAAATTTGCAGTAGGCAGAATATTTTTGGCATCATTGGGCAAAAATTCCATAATAGCCTTTCAGCATATTGTAATGGAAAGAAATTGAGAAAACTAGACTTCTGCACCTCCTCATGGCTGTTTTCAAGCTTTAAACAAATCTATCCTGTGACGGGAAACTTTGGCCTCTCAGAGAGAGAGCGTTCCTATTGGCTGTTCATTCAACGGAGGCAGCTGTCAATCCCTCGCGAAGTCTGATCAAACAGTCTAGGCAACTAGGCAGCGCTGAAAGTTTGCTCCGGCTGGTGGGCAGTGCTTGGTATTTCCTAAACTGATCTCAACATGGCTGCCGGGTCTTAAACTTTCTAATTTTACTTTCTAATAACACTACAAGATGCTTCTGAAAACATTTGCATTACAGTAACAGAATATTGATTCATATTTGATCAGCGCTGCCTAGTTTGACCATTTGATTGGAATTTGCGAGTGATTGACAGCTGCTCAGAGACGGCAGACTCCAGCTCGCCTCTGATTGGTTGTTTTCCTCCGGTTTGTGAAATCTTGCAGATGCCATTAGGAGCACCGGAGGACACAGAGGCACATGATTTTTTTCAGATTACCTGTCTCATGCACTACTGTCAGGATATAGTGACCGTTTTATAAAAATAACTTTTTTTTAAATCATATTTTCTACAATTCCACGCACTGCTGCTTTAATGCAAAAAATATTTTATTTCCTTCATCGGCTTTTAGCGTGTTGTTGCTCCACAGATCTGCCATTGTTATTCAGCACAGGTGGTGTTACTACCACTAGTGTTTGAGCTCCTCCTACTACAGCGGCTTCCTTCTGCTCCGAAAGCCCTTGGTGCCGTCAGGGCCGAAGGGCTGACGCAGCACTCTTTGCATCAAGAAGGGCGCGTTCACGTGCTGAGCCACCTTGGGGTTTAATGCGCTGGCTGCAAATTTGCGCCTCAGCACCCAGGGGCACTGAGAAGTCTCCGTATCACCGGTTCCAGAGCACTGGCTCCTCTCTATACTGTACCTCTGATTCCAACCGGAGAAGGGCTGGCTGCTACAGCTGATGGAGATCTGCTCAAAGGCTCTTTGCTTAGAGTTATCCAAGGACTTCTGGGGTTGAGATATGTCTGGAGTCTCGTCAGAAACTTTAACTGGTGCAGAGGGTTCCTCCTGGACTGAATCCTCTGAGGTTTCAACTGGATTTTCCTGGGAAGGTGTGTCCTCAGGTTGGTCTTTGTTGTCTCCCTCATTCGTGGTGACGTGGCGCATCGAGTGGAATCCCAAAGGTACCACACGCATGCCCTCACCGTTAGACCGCTCCTCTTCCGCTTTCAGGGAGTTGTAGGCCTTACGAACTTCCCCCAAATGATCGAACTTCACCACTGCGCACAAATGTTGGCCGAGCTCTTTGTGACGCTTGGCGTAGCACTGCAGCTCCTTGGGAAGCTCTTTGCCAGGATGCAGGATCCAGACTGAGGTAACGCTGCCATGAGAGCTGAACTTTTTGAGGATCCTCTCCTCTAAGAGGAAAGGGTACTCCAGGCCTCCGTCTTCTCTAGTTGTTTCCTCCACAGAAATGTTCCAGGCGAGGAGGAACTTGCAGGTGGGTGAAGACAGCAGCCACTTGGGAAGCGGCTCTATCCGCCTCACTTTGGTGCATTCATCGTTCACCTCCAGAAGCTCTGAGCACATCGCTGCTGCTACGGTCATGTACCACTTTGTGGTCAGCACCTTTATCTGTGACAAACAGTGGCAACCTCAGCTTTGTTTGCATTTGATTGTTTTCATTCAAACTGGTGGAATGTAAACACCACTGAAAGCACATGAAATCTTGCAACCAAAGTGAGATTTTTACCTTTTTCGAACAAGTGAGGAGCTTGAGACTGACGTAGCCCTGCTTGTTCCTCTGCACATGCTTCAGCAGGAAGCCGTCCTTTGCCAGGTGGCTGTCCGAGAGCAAATCCTCCAACTGGTCTTTAATCTTCAAGCAGAGCAACTCACCTTCACGCTCTTCTTCACCTTGGGCAGATTGTGCATCACCTCTACAAGAACACACAACTCAGCATCATGATATACTGCATTGTAGATTAGTCAACCATATGTTTTCTAATTTCCTTACCCAATCGGATTACTCATGGTATCGCCAAAGGATAGTGATAACGGGTCACTGAGCAAGTAAAGACGGTATTAAGGAAAAGCAGCAGGCTAGATACAGTTAATACTACCGAATGAAGAAAAATGCACCTGGACTCAGTTGGTTCTGTGGGATCCAAAACAACATTTTGTAAAATGCTACAAGCAAAATTCCACATTACACAACACCACCTCTATAGCACTAATAATGACTTGCACTCAAAACAAAGTTCAATACATGTTAAAAAAGGGAAAACTGTCAACAAACAATTAGTTGTCATAAACATAAGGATAGTATCACTGCTCTCTCTGCACAATAGACAGAACAGCAAAGTATCAGTATTATTATCATAGCACAAAAGAGCAACAACATCATTAAAGGCGTGCATTTCTGCAGCGCTGCTCAGAGCTAAGTGCACAAATCAAATCAAAAGAAAATTATGATACTGCTGGATTCCCAAATACACAATATACAGCAGCACTGAAGTATTAGGCAGCTACAGTAGTTATCCCTTAAATCCAGCTTTATATCCTGTTTGTGTGCTTTTGTGATCCTCTTCAGCACGTTACTGCAACAACAAATCCATCTGTTACCTGTTAGTCTCCATGTTTTCATTAACATCCCTTCCATATGTTACAACCATTACACAAAGGATACATATACACAAATCCAAACCTTGGCAGGCTTTTTCCACAGATACAGTAACGGTCAACTTGTATTATTATTATGTTATTGCTATGTGACATTGACAGGCAGTGCATGATTTAAGAGGCTCTGTGGGCTGCTGGTGAGAAGTAGACTGAGCAAGTTACTGACACACACACACACACACACACACACACACACACACACACACACACACACACACACACACACACACACACACAGTATATATAGAAAGAGTACTGTTGCTAGTGTAGTGAAAATAGGAAGAATCAAATAAATAAATAATTTAAAGCAACTGAAAACTTGGTTCTCTACAATATGATTTACTAAATAAGCTTTAATTAAAATTAGCTCCAATCATATTTAGGTATTATAATGATAAGAGTTTAAGACTCAAAGACCCAACAAATCTGTGTGACAGTGGCGTCTCCATGGCAACATAAGCAATATTATTATTAATATTGTTATTATTATTATGATTAATATTATTATTAGTCATAATAATAATAATAATAATAATAATAATAATAATGATGATGATGATGATGATAATTTAAAGCAACTGAAAACTTGGTTCTCTACAATTAATAATCACTAAATAAACTTGAATTAAAATGAGCTCCAATCATATTTAGAAATGAAGACCCCAAAACCCCCCAAAAATCTGTTTGTGACAGTGGCAACATAAGCAATAATAATAATAATAATAATAATAATAATAATAATAATACACACTTCACCCCCAAAATAATTACATCAATTACTCACCACTGTTATCTTGAATTCGTGAAGAAAACTTTGTTTTTCTCTGATGCCTCCAAGGTGAACG
The DNA here is from genome assembly GCF_043250625.1 of Sebastes fasciatus. NCBI lineage: Eukaryota > Metazoa > Chordata > Actinopteri > Perciformes > Sebastidae > Sebastes > Sebastes fasciatus. Next base: position 25,451,359 of record NC_133805.1, read on the forward strand.
AAGAATCAAAAAACGTCTTAATGATGAATTAAAGTAAACACGTTTAACAACACCAGAAAAACTACACCAAAACATCCGTTTACAAACTCTCACACAACTCTAGCAGTTTAATACAAGCCTCATTTATCCAGTCGTATGCTCACTACTTCCCAAACACATGTATATCTTCACTACAACCTTATCATTTAAAACACTCCAGTATAAACAGGCTCATCTTTGCGTCGCTCTGCGCAGGTGCGCTCCTCCTTTTAAATACCAATGAAGGTAATTAGCAAAAAGTCTAGTGAGCAATGAGTTGAGATTTCACACACCTGTGAATCATCATTTACCGTCATCACTGACAGGTGTCATGCATGTTGCATGCATAGACATATACAGTATACATATGGTGCCTTCAAATGAAACTGGTGAACTTGTGAACTTTACAACATGGTAAAGTCATGAACATGATATGCTTGGCCTTCACGTGGTTAAGTCGTGAGAACACCGCTGCTAAGCAACAGCAATATTAATGCTACTGTCAGCATCTAGGAGCCACAGAGGCTAACAAGGCAAGCTAACAAGCAGGTAACATAATGCAGTAAATGCTAAGGCATAATGACAGAGGATAAAGAGGAGGTCTTTGGGAATATCAACATTTTCCTCAGACATATTATAAAATTACCAAAAAAAAACAATATACAACTCAAATAACAATATATTAAAGGGACTGTTTGTAACTTCTTACACGTATAAATCACACACTCCACACTGCAGAAGAGTTACTTTAGCTCTGAGAATATCTAGTGAATGTACAGTGGACGTTTGTGCAGAAATAAATGCTGCAGCTCCTCCAGACCAACAGAGGTTTCCCGTGTCTTGTGAAGTGACGGGGCTCCGCAGAGAGAAACGTTATCATCTCTGACCAAAACTCCATTGTCTCCCCTGTTCCTTCTGGCCGCGGTCGGGAGGCTGAATCAGGAAAAGCCAACACTAGGATCAGCATTGATTCACTGAGAGACCTTCGTCTGGTCAGATAACATTACTGCCAAGCAGCTGAAATATAGAGTGATATTGTGGTTTTAGCTGACGTGTGTCGCCTCACTGTTTTGAGCGATGCTCGTTCATGTCTATTTAGAGCGAGCAAGCGCGAGCCCGACGCTGACTTTCGTTGACTTAACGGCCACAGGTGTCGCTGTTAACAAGCATTTCTGATTCTTACAAACAGTCCCTTTAACTTATTACATGTCACAACTCGTGAACTCTGAGTTTTCAGAAACTTTCCACTTACACGTAGTGAATACCAAAAGAGGGGGGGGCGTTCATATGAGCCCAACTCTTAAAGACGGTAAACACGACCCCATTTGAAGGCACCAATAGAAGCAGCATTGGAAGCTTCAGCCCGTTGTGGCGATACGTCAACGTGGGCGCCATATTGGACCGGGCAAGACTGGCCTGTAAACCACCTACTGTATATATAGCAAGGAAGGTACTAGCAGAAAGTACGGTGGGCAATGAATTGAGATTTCATACACTTGTGATCATCATTTTGCGTCATCACTGACAGGTGTCATGTTGCATGGCTGTAATTTGAGCGTCCTCAAAATGAGATGCATTGCATTGTGGGATTGTTAGAAGAAAGTAGTGATCATGTCATGGATGTTACATTTCCATTTCATTGTTGAAGTTTTGAAGGCACTGTAGGCACAATGGATACATTTCACACTAAAGGCCTTTCACACTGGGGTCGAAACAAATATTCGTATTTGGTCTGAAAAGACCTTTAAAATTCTAATACAATGGCGTACATTAAATAAAATGCACTATTTTTTCTAAATAAAGGGAGATTTTGAACATAACCAATCTGCTTCATCAGGACTCCATGGCAACATAAGCACACAACCCAACTACGGCCATAAGATTCAGATTCTTTAACTGTTAATGTCATCATCATTCATTCATCATGTGACATCATCTCTCTCCAACAGAGCCCCGCCCACTTTAAACCAGTCAAAAGACAAAAAGCACAAATACATAGAAATATATTTAAAATATCTTTACCTTAATAATTAGTGATGACAACTAAGCCATCTCCATGACAACTGAGCAAGGCTTATTGAAAGAGGCTGGGACATGGGGTAATGTAACTGGAGCTGCAGTTGTGCGTTGCTAATGGCTCAATTTCAGCGAGTGCGCTTGTGTTGTACCCCAATGATATGACGCGATGATGACATGTAACACCCTCCTTGGGGGCTTGCAACTAAGCAAATTTAATCCGTTATTGAAGACTGTGACGTGGTAGAAAGCCCTAGAAAAAACTAGTAAGTGGACCTTGAGTTTTTGTCAGAAATAAAAGCTGATAAAGAAAAGTGGTTTTTGGGGGCCTTTCAAAAAAATAGGAATGGTTGGATATCTTTCAGGAGTCCTAGCTAGACACCTGCAAACACACACGTTCAAGTATGTGAACATTAAATTACATCGTTGGAAGAAGACAACAAGAAGCTCTTAGAAATGCTTTGAAACAAAGGACACAGCGGTCATACATCAGGAAACATTTTTTGGGCAGAATAATGGGCAAATATTCCTGGAAAAGAGAGATAAAGCAGAAAGTTTCCTGGTGTCCCTATGGGCAAATGGCAAAACAGCAAACAACAGGATCAAGAAACGAAGCGCCACAAGCTGAGATTTGTACAAAAACCCAATTATTTAACTTTATTAACATCAATGTTTTTTCTTTTTCATCAACAGTTTCTTTTTAAATTCCAGTTCTTTATCAACAAATAGAAAACAGACTGTGTGTACAACAGATCGAACCCCTACAGCACTAAGCATTCACAAGGTAAAAATGAACATTTTAGTTTTTCGCCAGTTTTCAAGTCCCCCCTCCCTCCCACCATCGCCTCCACCACCGCCACCACAACGTTTAGGCGATCTGACGCTCCCCTTCCTGCGGCTCGTGTGGGAGAAGATGTGTGCTTGAGTGGTGCGATTGGGTGAGGAGTAGTCCGTTTTGATGGGTGGGGTGGGGGGTTGTGCTGTTTTTCCTCATTCAGACGGACAACCAGCTGTCGAAGATTACTATGGTAGTACAGTAGATACAACGGTGTTTCCATTAATACACACTCTAGGACAGCAGGCTCTCTGCAGTGTCTCTAGGGTTGGTAGATCAGCAGAATTAATCCTTTTTAACAATATACCTTTGAAGCTGTGTATATATCTATATGTAATTGTACATATATATAATCAATCATAATTATATATATATTTATAGTTCTATTCTGTATAAAATAATATCAGGTTTCAGTCCAAAGGGCCGAGTCTCTTTCCCTCTGGTAGGAATGGTTGATTCTGTACAGGTGCCAGCGTTTGTTGGCTCTCTACTCCGCAGCCCATATGAACCACTTCCGCTCCTTTCGGTCCGTGTGGCTCAACTCCAGCAGACTGACCACGCTAATGGGCAGCGAGGAGATGGGAGGGACTTGAAGAGCAACTTTATTCAGAGATCGGGGAGTTTATTTTTTGTCAACTACCCTTTGGGTACAAAAGTCTGTTTTCCTCAGGTAAGTTCTCCGCTGTGGAGTATGAAGGCCTCAATGCCATAGGCTTCTGATGAAAAACAAAACAAAAAAAACCACGTAGAAATCATGTGCTTTCCATTTCTGTACACCTCTGATTTAGTCTCTTGTTAGCTAATTCACTTCTTGTTTTTATAAGTAGCTACCATGTTTACAGGCCAAACTTTAGCAAGTGTGTGCTCTGAAATCAATTTTCTCAAAGTTGATTTTTTTTTTTTTTTATATATCCAAAACGGCAAGTGAAAAGGCAATTTTCTTGAGTTATTGAACTGAGTAAGACCAAACACAATGTTTATGACACATATAATGAATAAAATAGATGTCATGTGACAAAAGAAATCTGACAGCAGCTCAGAGAACAGTGGTCCTCCTGTATTAGTATCTAGGAACGTGTTAAAAATACATGTCCCTTGTGCTAAAGTACCCTAAAATAAAAATATAAAACAAAAAAAGTACCGATTATGAAAATAATGCACGCCCCAGGCTGGGCAGTTTAAGACAGAAGAAATGTCTGATGTTAAAATGATTATTAAAAACAAACAATATACGAAACAATAACATTTGACATAATGAATCATAATATTGACAATAAAATAAAAACAAAAAAAACAGAGAGAGTGCTCTCTTAGTGCTACCAGTAGCCTTTGACAATCAGGGAGGTTTGGCTTCGACAGAGCAGAGAGGCGAGCTGCCAGTCTGCGCTGTCGCGTCTGTACAAGAGTTGTCATATTTGTCATAGTCACTGTAATGTTTCTGTTATTATTTTTAAAGCAAAATCTCATGTGGTTGGTTAAGTCGGCGTGGATCTCTGTGATTGGTTGAACCCCGTCGCCGGGTCTGCAAGCGCGTCCCTTTCTCCTCCCCTCCGGTAGCTGCGAAGGGGTCGGGTTTTTAGGGGGTCAAGTGAGTGGATGGTGGCTGAGATGGGACACTTGGCACACTCCTGAGAGGTTTGACCAGGGAGGCTGCTCAGTGGGAGTGGTTATGTTGCATAGTGGTCAAAGCTCCCCAGGTACTCCAATGCTGCCCTGTAGCACAACTGGTACTGGTCCTGAGAAGGAGAAGGAGAAGAAGAAGAAGAACAAGAAGAAGAAGAAGCCTCTGTTAGAACGTCTAAATATCACATATCAACCTGTAATTTATACTATTCCTGTCTGCTCTGTAAGTACAACATCTACTGCATGTCTGTCTGTCCTGGGAAAAGGATCCCTCCTCTGTTGTTCTTCCTGGCCATTGGTCCTCCCACATTACACCCCTGGCCCGATTTGGCGCCATGGCTGGTGTGACCACATCGCAAGATGGTCTCTAGTTTTACGTGACGGTTTCTTGGGGAGAGTTTTTCCTCATCTGTCTAAGAAAAGAAGGTGCTGTATGCTGTACAGCTGTAAAGTGACTTGAGGCAAACTGGTGATTTGTGATATTGAGCTATATAAATAAATTCGACTTGATTTGACTTCTTGTGATTATGGCAACACTTTTCAGGGGACACAGAGAGCTTTTCAACAAAAAGCTGGTCGTGTTATTTTGTCTTATTACACTGACACACTGACAGCTGTTGTTGCCTGTTGGGCTTGAGTTTGCCATGTTATGATTTGAGCATGTTTTTTATGCTAAACGTAGTACCTGTGAGGGTTTCTGGACAATATTTGTCATTGTTTTGTGTTGTTAATTGATTTCCAATGATAAATATATACATACATTTGCATAAAGCAGCATATTTATCCACTCCCGTGTTGATAAGAGCATTAAATACTTGACAAATCTCCCTTTAAGGTACAATTTGAACAGATAAAAAAACGTGTGATTCATTTGCGATTAATCACGATTAACTATGGACAATCGTATGATTAATCGCAATTATAAAATATTTTAATTGATTGACAGCCCTAATAACTATATGTTGATTACAATAGAAGTCATAAAGTGACTCTTCTCTATAACTATAGCTGTACTACGTTAGAGTGTTTGCACTAGAGGCACTAATGACATTTTTCTGTGTCACCTTAGTAACCTTAAGTTGAGAAAATCAAACTTTTTTCTTTTCATTTTCTATCTTATCTAAAACGTGTATGAACTCATTTAAATTCACACCACAACCGTTTTCTTTAATATGCTTTGCCTGTTTGTTATCGAACGTATTTGTCAATTTTTAATTTGAGGAAAACTTGACCCTGGCCCTCTGAGATAGCACCAGAGGAGTTTGCTACTCTGAAGCACCTCTAAAAACTTGTCAGTAAGTCAGAAAAGGACACTTACTAGATAGCATCAAGTTTACACCGTAAAAATATTCAATATTGACTTTGAAGTACCATCCTGTCACTGTGGGATATTGAGTATGAGCAATCTCCGTTCTTACCTCGGTCTGCACCATGGCAGGCCGCTGGGTGCGAAGTGTCTTCACTGTCTGGAAGAGGTCGACCACGCCTTCGTACCTCATCCTCTCCAGCACGATGCTGAGGGTGATGAAGACTCCGGTCCTGCCTACCCCGGCACTGAAGAGCACACACACACAAGAGTCTTTATAACATCTACTCTCTGAGGCTCCTAAACTCACTTCACAATTAAAAGAATTAAAGCTCATTGTACTGCGGTAAATAATATCAGGTTTCTCTGAATAAGGAAGCCTGACTGGAATGTGGAATTATAAAGAAATGTACTGGGAGGAGAGTCTATCCGAACTGTAAGCAGGTAACATGAATTACAATACCTATTTCTGTTGCTTTTACTCTTATAATGCACTGTATGTGTACAGTACATCGTATTTTATAGCATTCCTGGCTCAAACAGTATTTGGACATGAATGTAAGTATTTTGTCAACCACGATTAAATACTTAAAATAACTCTCAGTATAATGTAATACAGTTCAACAGCACCACAAACTACAGCCTCTGAAATGACTATAATAAACATTATAATCTTCCTGAAGGTAGGACTTACTGCAGACCTAAGGGGCCGTGTCCACCAAAACATTTTTTTCCCAGCTGAAAAACACCAGGTGCTCTTCTGAAAACTCTCAGCTGGGAGCGCTTGAGAACACTTTAGAGTTGTAGGCGATTATCAGCTGAGATGCTTTGGTTGTGCCTGGCTACTATGAAACGGAATATCCACGGAAGTAAACATGTCAATACAAGGTAGAGTGCTTGCTCTGGCCTTTGCTGACGGACCCGCCAGACTATGTGGGCTCTTGAGATTTTGTGGGCGAGGAAAGATCTCGGCGAGTACGATCGTTTAGTTCAGATTCAGATCAGCTTTACTATCCCAAATTTGTTTTGGTCCAGTGCTTCAGACAAAAGGGACAACATAAAGTCCACAGTAAATAACAATATCATGAGATACACAATAAGACCACAACATACTCATAATAATAACACATTTCATCACGTCTTTGTGGTAGGCTATTTGTCCCGCCCCTCCTCCACTGTGATTGGACGGCTGTGTAAAGAGTGACAGCGCAGAAGAGACGCGGAGCTCCCATCGCAAAGCATTAAAATAAATACGCTGGCCTTAGGAAAAAGCATTTTGGTGGACGCCCTACTGGTGCAGTATACATCTCCGTCATTATCTCTTGTACTTGGTGCATGATGAACACAGTTTGTATGAAACTGCAGAGAGAATCAGAAGAACTCTGCTGCAACATAATCATTTAGGCATGTAGAGAGCGCTGAAGTAGCAGCCATCCTTTATGCCTACACATTTGTCTTAATTTTACGATTCTAAAATGAATTTATGATCCTCCTTACCTGCAGTGTACAGTGATTGGTCCATCCTGTCCAAACTGTTCCTTGGTTTTGTGCACTTGTCCAATGAAATCAATAAAGCCTTCTCCAGTTTTTGGCACTCCTTGCTCGGGCCAGTCAGTGAACTGGAATTGGCGGATTGTTCTGGACTGGCCGTCCTGAGGGGCAGCAAATAAGTACATTTACAAAGCGCAGAAAAATGTATGTGATATATACAGTATATACATATTAGGGCTGTCAAAGTTAACACGATAATAAAACTTTTGACACAAAACGCATTAACGCAATCGATATTCGGAGGTTGTAGCGGGCTCAGTTTTAGAGTGAAGACACTGGTATAAACCTAAGGAATTGGTACCAACCATATCGCAAAGGAGGGTAAATAATGCTCCAAACTTATGCTAACTATTGGTGAGGAAAAATCAGCATGGCCATTTTCAAAGGGGTCCCCTTGACTTCTGACCTCAAGATATGTGAATGAAAATGGGTTCTATGGGTACCCACGAGTCTCCCCTTTACAGACATGTCCACTTTATGATAATCACATGCAGTTTGGGGCAAGTCATAGTCAAGTCAGCACACTGACACACTGACAGCTGTTGTTGCCTGTTGGGCTGCAGTTTGCCATGTTATGATTTGAGCATATTTGTTATGATAAATGCAGTACCTGTGAGGGTTTCTGGACAATATTTGTCATTGTTTTGTGTTGTTAGTTGATTTCCAAAAATAAATATAGACATACATTTGCATAAAGCAAGCATATTTGCCTACTCCCATGTTGATAAGAGTATTAAATACTTGACAAATCTACCTTTAAGGTACATTTTGAACAGATAAAAAATGTGCGATTAATTTGCGATTAATCAAGATTAAATATTTGAATCGATTGACAGCACTAATATATATACTGTATATGTGCATAATTCAGCTGAGCTTTTGTCGATGCTTTTATTCATCTCTATGAGTAAATAACACTCTGCTGTACTCTGCAGTTTGTGCATCAGACATCTCTCTCTCTCTGCAGCCTTCACTCTAATATGCACTCAACAACAACAAAAAAAAAAACATCACAGCACAGCTTCCCAGTCGATGTCAGCGACAACCGTAACCCTGCTGGTTTTCACCGCAGCCATCAAATCATCTAATTTTCACCTGGGATGCAACATGAATAAAGCTGATGACCTGGCAGGAGAGGAAACCAGCAGGACCGTGGCACTCTAGGACCAGGACTCACAGACACTCAGCGGCAAGCTGGAGTCCCACATTTGACGGCACAGTGATGTCAGCATATGTGAATGGACTGTTTTTTTCATGCATATTGGGAATGTAATTCTCTCTTTCTATGCAGATACTGTATATATAGATGTATATAGATGTGGAGGAAGGAGTGGATGTGGGATTAGAGTGCTGTGCTGTGGGCCCTCTGATGACAGTAAGGTATATTTATAGCCCATTGAAACTACTGCATCACAGGGAGTTGCAGTACTGGCCCTCGGGGATTGAAGGCTATGCTTTTCATGTATTTTCACAGTGATCTTGTAACACACACACACGCACACACACACACACACACACACACACACACACACACACACACACACACACACACACACACGCGCACGCACACACACAATCCATAGAGCGAGCATACTGTTACTAAATCCGGGTAAACATGTTTGATGGTGCATTCACTTGATGTCAGCCTGTCAGGAGAAATAACACGGGATGCGTTCTGATCATCTCTACCTTGAAATCACAGCCGGTATAATTCTTAACACTTAGCGCGACTGTCAGCATTTGTGTGAAAACCTAAAATTAAGATGGATTTGGGTTGGATGGTCGTATTTGTGTAAAATGCCAATCAGTCCTCACCCCGAGCCACATAGATAGACACATACGAGAAGAACACACAGACACACACAAGGCCAAACCCACAGATACTGACACACAGAGAGAATCCAACATACCCTGGCATCTGTGACTTTGAACTCTCTGAGGATGTACTGGGGCATGTTGTACTCAGCCATTGGATCCACCACAAAGTACTGATACCTGGCTGAACGCTCTGCTGGCCAGTACTGATGGCACTTCTCCTACAAAAAGAAAACGGAGGCAAAATTTTAAGTATATTTGAAGAACCTTTTTCCAAACATATTCAAGGGGGAAAACAACTGACTTTTACATAAGGAGGATGGATATTAGGAGTGCAGTTTTATCATTTTGAGTGATGAGAAGGTCTATGCTCACAGAGGAAAATTGAGGAGAGATTAATCCATGGTTTTGAAATATTGTCTGATTCATTTAAGGTGGCAAAATATTTACATCATTTGTTTGTGTTCTCAACTACAGCGATGATGAGCACGAGGGCTTTTGTTCATAAGCTGTGATTATGGATGAGAGGGTGATAAAAGCTTTGAAATGCAGTTGAGTGCTGTCGGAATCACTCGCATAATCACACAAAAAAACTCAGTCAAAGATATTATGAATTTAATCAAACTGGATGAGGACACTGATTTCTTTCATTAAAGGAATAGTTTGAAGTTTTGGGAGATACGCTGACTCGTGTATTAGCTGAGAGTAGATGAGATGATTAATACCACTCTCTTATCTGTCCCTCAAACATGAAGCTGGTGCAGCTGGTCAGCTTTGCTTTCCATAAAGACTAGAAATCACAGACTGTCTGCAAGACGTGGACAACGTCACAGTGACGTCACCCATTGGTTGGTGGACTGCGGATTTGAAGCCTCGAGTTCGGCATTTTGGCCGTCGCCATATTGGTTTTTTTTTACAACCAGAAGTGAAACGAGAAGATGGAGCTAAGTACAACCGAACACTGATTAAGACATTTTTAGGCGACCAAAATGTAAGAAATAACTTTCATGAACTGAAAACACACTGTGAAAGGGTTAAAGTTGTAAGATTAAAGCACGCACAATTCCCAGACCGGACAACGCCGTGGTAGCGACCTGTCAATCACAAGGTAGCCACGCCCTAAAGCATACCCTGCTTTATGGTCTATTTGACTCTAAATGGGACCATAATGTACTAAATGAACATCATGCTGTATTGAAGAAGACTTGAAACTAGCGATTGAGACCATAAACTCATGTTTACAATGTTTACCGAGGTAATAAATCAAGTGAGAAGTAGGCTCATTTTCTCATAGACTTCTTCCAGAGGAGTCGCCCCCTGCTGGTTATTAGAAAGATTGCAAGTGTAAGCATTGGTTTAACCTTTCAGTAACAGAGGTTGCCGCCTGCTGGAAACAGGGGGAAATAGCTAGCCTGGCTTTGTCCAAAGGTAAACACATCTGTCTACCAGCACCTCTTTAGAACAAAGGTTCCACTTCTGACAGAGCCAGGCTATCCGTTTCCCCCTTTTTCCAGTCTTTATGCTAAGCTAAGCCAACCATCACCTGGCTGTAGCTTCATATTTAACAGACAGATGTGAGAGTGGTATTGATGTTCTCATATAGCTCTGGGCAAGAAAGCGAATAAATGGATTTCCCAAAATGTTGAAGTACTATATTAAAGATTCACTCCTCAATTTTGTTGTGGTGCCCTTATGACCCATACCAAGTTGCTATTTTGAAACTCAAAACTTTCTTGAGTGCTTCTTCTATCTTGATATTTTAAGCAGTAGGAGTGTTATTACAAACTTAGGAGTGTATATTGTTAGGTTTTACATTATTTAGTTCCCTTGTTACCAAAACAGAACCAGTCTTTGGCAAAGTGTGATGATGCATTCGTGCAGTATGGGAATTTTCAGTATGCTTGGAATGCAACCAATTATTGACAAATCTGACCCGGTAGCATGCTAGTTTCAACCCAGATGTATTCCAGCCATGGTGATAAGGAAGATAACTTTCAGCCAAAGTTACTGTTCGGGGTTGGAATGAATTAATATTTGAGCAACGTGACGCTGTAGCTTAGCTGAACCGACTGAGCGTTTAAACATTATTATCATTCCCTGAAATGGTCCAATGACGATAACAGGCACTGCATGCATTTATGTACAGTATGTGTCAGCGTCTTACCCGTCCCATCTCTCGTAGCTTGGTGAGCATGACGACGATGGTGGAGTTGTGCTCCCACAGCATCCTCCAGAAGTCCTCGGTGGTCTCTGCCAGGGGGCCCTGTGTGGCCAGGTAGGCCTTCTGCTGTCTAAAGACACAACGCCACACAGAGATTAAACACAACACATCATAATTATCAACTTTATGGCGCTTTTACAACTGCTATTATAAAGCACATCACAAAGCAATAACCAGAAATGGATTTAATGATAAAGGAGTGCTGTTGCTGTAGAGACTGTTAAACCAACTCACGCCCCGAAATTTAATAACGGACAAGAAGATATAAGACGTGCAACAAAACTGGTGTCTCATAAAGCGCTCAAATACATTCAAATTTATTCTAATAAAATTCAAAGGCCGGGGAAGAGCGTTCTGTGTTACTCCATGTTTGTTCTGTGAAAGCAACATATACATTTAGTGGACATTTATATATGAGGCATGACTTGTGGGAAAGGGAAACCCATGAGGCCATGCTGTTTAAAAACATCCAACTGCAAATTGTAAAGTATGTACAGTCCTGTTGTCCTTGTACTGTTTGTCAAAATTTTCTCTAACCTAATGCCAACAAGACAAATTCCTACACATAGCAAATAATCCTTGGCAACTATCATCATCACTGAGCTATTTAAGCCTGTATAGATCCTCTACATCTTCCTCCTTCCTCTGTAAGGCTCCACAGACTGAGAGAGAGAGAGAGAGAGAGAGACAGAGAGAGAGAGAGAGCGCTTGATATGCTCACAAAACTAGAGATGAGCTCATCCACTGAGCCAGAGCTGTGCTGGTGTCCTACGTGACTTTGCTTCAGCTGAGCAGTTTTTCTCTCAAACAGCAGGTGGCAGCAGCGCACTGATCAACAGAGGGAGCACCAACACAAAACACGCGCATGATGGTGCACGCACACTCTCACATGTCTGCAGCACATGCAAGTTTGTATTCAGGTGTACGCATATACGCATGCAGTAGTTTCGCATGTATATTCAGACACGCTACGATACACACTCAGTCACACACACTGAGCCACGGCTGAACAACTAATGAAGGTGCTGCAGGCGAGGCACTAATGTGGAACCGGGAGATTAGAATATGCTCAGGGCCTCGCTCGCACAAATAAAGAAACAACAGATTGGTTGAGAGGAGAGGAGATGGCATACGAGGAGGGGAAGGCAACAGAGTGAGGAATCAAATTAAAAAAGATGAAAACGGGGGAAAGAGAAATGCAAAGTAAAGAGAAGAGGAGGTGGTGTACAAAGTAGAGGGAAAGAAGAGGAATAAAAAGAGTGAGCGCTACTCTCTCTCAAGCTGGTCATCAGAGTACAAAGTACAACTGACTGCTGAGGAGGAGAGGAGAGGAGAGGAGGAGAGGAGAGGAGGAGAGGAGAGGAGAGGAAAAGAGAGGAGAGGGGATGATAAGAGAAGAGAGGAAAAGGATGGAGAGGAAAAGAGAGGAGAGGGGAGGAGAGGAGAAGAGAGGAGAGGAAAAGGGAGGAGAGGGGATGAGAAGAGAGGAAGAAAAAAGAGGTGGGGAGAGGAGAGGAAAAGAGAGGAGAGGAGAGGAAAAGAAAGGAGAGGAGAGGGGATGAGAAGAGAAGAGAGGAAAAGGGAGGAGAGGAAAAGAGAGGAGAGGGGATGAGAAGAGAGGAGAGGAAAGGTGAGGAGAGGAAAAGGGAGGAGAGGGGATGAGAAGAGAGGAAGAAAAAAGAGGTGGGGAGAGGAGAGGAAAAGAGAGGAGAAGAAGGAGAGAGGGGATGAGAAGAGAAGAGAGGAAAAGGGAGGAGAGGAGAGGAAAGGAGAGGAGAGGAGAGGAAAAGAAAGGAGAGGGGATGAGAAGAGAAGAGAGGAAAAGGGAGGAGAGGAAAAGAGATGAGAGAGGATGAGAAGAGAGGAGAGGAAAGGTGAGGAGAGGAAAAGGGAGGAGAGGGGATGAGAAGAGAGGAAGAAAAAAGAGGTGGGGAGAGGAGAGGAAAAGAGAGGAGAAGAATGAGAGGAGAGGGGATGAGGAGAGGAGAGGAGAGGAGAGGAGAGGAGAGGAGAGGAGAGGAGAGGAGAGGAGAGGTAAAGGAAGAAAATGAGAATGTAGGAAAGTGAACATAAGAGCAGAGGAGGAGGAGGGAAGGAAAGCAAAGCTAAGCAGGGGATGAATGCTAAATTTCAAATTGATAGGGTGGACCCCTCTAACCTCCCCATAATACAGCCCCCAGCCAAAACAAAAACAATTCTAACCGTATCACACAATACTGACTCCTCTGCACACAGTGTCCTGACGAGCGCGCTGCCAAACAGCACAAAGCACTCTCTGCATCATCCCACATGACTGCAGTGCTCGAGGACATAGCGTTTCATTTCAACCTCATTACAATGCTAAAACTCCAGCCTGCATCGGAGCATATCCAGGGCTCATAGCTGGAATCAATGGTTCGCCTCTCATTAGCTTAGCATATTATTGGCTTTTCTTGAAGACGCTGGGGTGAAGGGCACTGGAGGCCCCTGTTTAGTTCTTATTTATGCCCAGGCTTTAAAAGTGGCTTAATCACACAGTGCCGCCGGCGCACACAACAGGTCCCCACCCGGATATGTCTGTGTCTGCCATGATGTTTGGACGGAAAATTAAGATGGCGAGCGAGAGAAGAGGGTGGGAGGAGAGAGCGAGTGCGAAAAGAGGTGCGAAGGAGACAGATTAAGGAGGAGAATAGTGAGAGACAGAGATAGAAAAGGGTTAAAATAAAGAAGGAAAGGGAGAGAAAAGCAGAGAACATGGAGGAGAAAAAAAGAGAGGGAGGGGTTTTGGAAACACACTTCATTACACTACTCTCTTGCTGCAATTATGCTATTTACACAGCAACAATAGAGGGTCTGCCTCTGCGGAGCACCGTCTCATTAACAACAGGACTGGAGGAAGAGGAGGGGGTTAGAGGGTGGGGAGGTGTTGTCTCTTGTCATGGCCCAGTACCAAGCAGAACCCCATATTGACTGAATGGCATTTCAGGCTCGCTAAATCCATCCCCTCGCTGTACACTTCAACCACAGACGAGTCAGCTCCTTCTGTCTCTTCTGTGGTACTTATATAGATATAAAACACAGAGCTGCCTTTTCATCTTCCTCCCTCTAGGAAGCAATTTGGACTCACAGAGCACACAAGGACGTGCAGTAGCTTGGATATGAAAGCGGTAGTGGCTCAGCGGACGAGAGCCACATTGACAGAGCCGCGAGTAATTCTTGCAACTGGATACTGCCCACTGCGGACTCATCTCCAGTCCCCTCCCATACATTTTCATCTAGTCCGCTGTGAATACCTACTGGGTTTTTCACACCTGTAACAATCTCTGATGCCAGAAAACACCTGCAAGCACATTTGGTGCAGTCCAGAAGGTATTGGGACATCGAGGCAATTTTTGTTGTGCCGGCTCTGTACTCCAAGACATTGGATTTGAAATAAAACAATAACTGTGAGGTTAAAGAGCAGACTCTCAAACAATGTCTGCCTTGAAGTCTTTGACTCATTAACATCAGCAGACCCTTGGCATTTCCCCTGAATGCTCAGCAAGTCCTGTACGGCAGCCATATTCACCTTTTGCATTCAGTGTGGTCCAAACCTGTATCGTTGGATTGACAGGTGACTATTTCATTGTGGTGCCACAAAAAATATTGTTGGTTGCTTTGTATGCATGTTTAGGATCACTGTCCTGCTACTATGTCCTAAAATTGGGTGACTATGTATACAAAAGAGCTGAACACCCAGAGGTCATCCTTACTATAATAACACTACTTTAGGAGCAACGGAAGTCAAACGGCAGCTGGCGGTGCCACGGTTTTTCACTCTGCGGCTCACGTTACAGCAGTTTCACAAGCATGTCGGAGAACTACGGTGGCCTTCAGGTGATGTAAAAACGCGAAAGGCTCTCTCTAGAGCCAGTGTTTGGTTTGTCCGTTCTGGGCTACTGTAGGAACATGGCAGAGCAACATGGCGGACTCCGTGAAGAGGACCCGCTCCCTATGTAGATATGAAGGGCTCATTCTAAGCTAACAAAAACACAATGATTCCTATTTTCAGGTGATTAAACACCAATGAAAACATAGTTCTGAATGTTATATTCCATTTCTGCTAATAGATCCCCTGAAACACACTGTTCCTGTAAAAACACACCAATGAGCCACACTGTTGCACTGGGTGACATGTCAATGCCACACACACCATCCTGCTGTATTAAAGAGGACCTATTATGCTTTTGTGCTTTTCCCCTTTCCTTTAGTGTGTCATATGTTTTTTTTTGTGCATGTAAAATGTCTGCAAAGTTACAAAGCCCAAAGTTCAGGCCAAAGGGAGTTCCTCTCCCCCACAGAAACACTGCTACTGAACTGACTGAAACGCCTTGCTTAAAGTCCTGTCTTTCCTTCTGTGGAACGTGGTGATGTCACCAAGTAACACATTTGCATAATACCTGCCTGGCAGCTAGTTTGGCACGCCCTCAAACAAAGCTAGTTAGAGTGGAGCTCAAGAGGTGTCCGAAGAGTTTGGTTCAGTTTACCAATCACAACAGAGTGGGCCAACTGACCAATCAGAGCAGACTGGGGTTTCCGGAGGCGGGGCAGGAGTTCAAACAGAGCGTTTCAGACAGAGGGTGAAAAGAGGTGCAGCTGGTATGAGAAAAATAACATGTAAACATGTTTTAGTAGAAACACAAGTATGAACCTGAAAACAAGCATAATAGGTCCTCTTTAAATACTCACTAGAGCAACAAATGTGCATTAATCCATCACTGAAAATAGTCCTCAATAAATGATCTATTTACTCCAGTTTGAGTAACTTTTGCTAAAAACTACAGAGCCCAGCTGTTTTGGGAAATTAATTACCAAGCCGTGGGAACTATACATTTGTGAACCGTTTTTTAAGATTTATATCTCCAGTAAGAACAAATGGACTCGGGGATGAGAGCCAAAGGCAGTGTGGCATGGATTGTGAAGTTGGTTAATGCATTGTTGGCTTTGGTCTTTCCATGGGATTTGTTAATTAGATTAATATAGAACAATGCAGCCTGGTCCTTTAAAGCTCAAAGTCAGCACTTTAGCCTCACTCATTGTGACTGCATTCAGCTCAAATCTGAAAGTTGAAGTCCTTTGCTGACCTGTAGCCGTCGATGCAGCTGGCGTTGATGTAGTCAGAGCCCTCGACGCCACGGATGGGCTGCAGGCAGACGCGGGTGGACTCGAAAGGCATGATGTTGACCAGGCGGTTCTTGAACTTGTTGCAGGGCAAGTTGGCGCTGATGAAGCGTGACGTGTGGGCTTTGGAGTTGGCCAGTCTCTGTTTAATAAAAGGTTGGAAGAAGACAGGGAGAGAGATGGAGAGGAAAAATTAGTGACCTGTGACCTGCTGTAAACAAACAAGGAAGTCTGAAAGGCTTCCCTGTCAAGTCTCTATTTAGACTTAGACTCAAGATAAATAAGAAACGCTGCTGGTAGGTATGACTAAGTGCAGTGGACTTGTCTCCTATAGAGTCCCAGAGCTTGAAGGACTGTGGGCGTGACAAGCCCAGTGCTGGCAGTGGACAGAGCACAGATGGACAGCACAGGAGTGTGTATGGACAGTCATGATACTCCGGAAGAATTCGTGTGTGTGTGTTGTGGCCAGACTGTGTGGGCATGGAGGCTGTGGCCCCCACATACGCCGCAATCATTCTCTCACTCTTTCATTCTCTGTTGCTGGCAGGAGTGTAGATGCTATTATCACTTCAAACAGAATGGATCATGGTCATAAGAGGGCTAATGGCAGAGCTGCGCTGGGAGGAAAGTGTGTAATAACATCACAGTCGATGGCTATTGACAGAAGGTGTGCGTGTGCGTGTGACTGCGAGTCACCTTGAACACCAGCTGCGTGTACGTGCGAGTGTCAGTCATTTTGTAATTCTCCACGTTTATCTGTTTGTGTGTTTATGTGTGTTTGTTCTGGTCCATTTGTCCCTGAAACATGTGTGTTCATACGTAATGATGCTCCTGTAGCTGCTGAGATCAGCACCAATGTCAGAGACAAATTCCTGGGCATTGACTTATTTGGTGATTCAAACATGCTTAAACCTCTATGTGACCACACAGGCACAACAGCGACACCCTGGACAGAGGGTCATAATTCACAACTGAAGTCTGATGCTCTTTTCATGGCGTTAAACAATAAAGTTTCCAGATCAGAGTGGATTGAAAATGTTTCTAATATCTGTTAATTATTAACAAAAGCTCACTTACTGTACAGAGTTACAATGTCACCCCTGCAAACTATCCAGTGCACCATAAATCAGGATAAGCTCTTCTGAAATGTCTTTTCTTAAGTTAAATGCTTCATCAGCAGGAGTCAATTACAGCACTGGTAAAAAATGAAGTACCTTTTTGACACTACTCAAATAGAGCCTTAAGTAATACTTGTCTGAGGTGTGAGCTTATCAGTCACCTTGAACTCCAACTCCATGGCAGTAACCGTCTCGCCGGGCGGGGGCTGGGTGAGTTTCTGGATGTGGGCGTACAGGTTGCGTGCCGGAACCTCGGTGTTACCGCATGTGGCGGCTTCCAGCAGTGCTTCGTGGATAAAGATGTACTGGTCCTCGGTCTGGACCATGTAGTTCCTCTGGGCGCGCATGCACGTCACGTGGCCGTAGATGTCTACGGACTTCTCGTGCTTCATGCGCTCCAGCATGGCGTCGATCACGATGAAGCAGCCAGTCCTGCCCACGCCCGCACTGATGGAGAGACAGAGAGAGAAGAGATGTGAATAACTTCACTATATATAGCAGATAATTGTCTTACGTCTGTTTACAAAAGATCCATTGATAGTAGAAACACAATGGTAAACATCAATAGAGACTGAAGTAGCACTAAAGCACAAGGTCATCAGTGTTGAGCTGGAAATCCAAAGCACTTATAAACTATTTAATCACAACAGTATTGAGTTAATATATCGTTCAAGAGTATTTATCATACAAGATACAAATGATCTCTTTATCAGTCAGTAACCTTTAGTTAGTTTTTGCACGAGAATATGAACTTAAAGGGTAACTTTGGTATTTTTCAACTATTTTCCCATGTTTTTCCCCTGACATCTTCAGATTGTTATCATAAGTGTCTGACAACATTATAGAAAGGAAACTACAGAGAAATAAAACATTTTTCTTTAACTTTCACTTGACCCTGTCTGTTTGTTATTGTGTTTACCTGGACTCATTGTTATTGTGTCTCGTTCTGAAATCTCCCGTCATATCCCCATTGTTGAAATCATCTAAATATTCAGCCATGACATTGAAAATCTTTTAGATAACACTAAGCTACAGTTTTTGTACTCCAACACAACAAACTGACAACACCGGCACTCACGTTTCCACCGATGTCTTCCGGCAAACAAGTCACATGACACAATATCTAAAAGATCGGATCAAGTGAAAGGTAAATAAAACATTTTATTTGCTTTCCCTTCCTTTCCATATTTAGAGACACTTAAAATAACAATCTGAGCCTGTCAGTGGCAAAAACAAGCACTTTTAGTGAACGTACATTGACGGTGCGGAATTGCGAGCGATTACATTGCAGCCCGTTTAACGTTCTCCCTCAATACTGGACCAATTTCAAAAATTGTTGTCCCCTATTAGTCACTTAGAATGATGAAAATGGGGTTGAAAAATACCGAAGTTACTCTTTAATTTCTCTAACCGTACCCTTATTGTGATATATGCACTATATGAGTGTGTATCAAAATGCAACTTCACATTATATGAGGTTATATGTGTACGAATGTTCATCTGAATGTGGTCAAAACAGGTACGGAGATCAAAAAATTTAGATGAGTCAAGATGCATTGAGAATATGTAATGTAAGATAAGTTCTCCAGTCCTATTACGTATGTTCTCTCTGTTTGACAGCTGAAAACTGGACATTTTGCGTTCCAGATTAGTTGATTTACACCCTTCAGCACAAAAGCTGGACCATAATGAAACTGTTGCTGCAGATTGTGCACAACATTTGTGATTGGGGAAGGTGTTGACCCCAAAAACAGGATTTCCATATATCGGTTGCATGTGGTGTCCTTTACGGTGTATTGGCATTAATCTTTGATTAAAGAACACAACCTTGTCTTAACCAAACCTGATCATCCATGAAGGAGACAAGCCATGCAAAAATAAATAAATGTGATGGGGACAATTGGCAGTTAATTTACTGTGTGCACACATACTGAGCTTGTTCCAGTCTACACCCACCTGCAGTGGACCACCATGGGCCCTGCATCTGGAGGATTGCAGGCCTTTACCCGCCGTAGGAAGGCCAGGATGGGGGTGGGGTACTCTGGCACCCCGTGGTCTGGCCAGGCCATGAACTGGAACTGTCTCACCTCTCTCTTCTCACTGGAGCCATTCTGCAGGAAAGAGTAGAACGGTTTAAGATATCCTGACATAGTAAACTGTTAATAGCTGTTTTTTAAAGATAAACCTGTCATGCTGGTGAAAAAAACGTTTTCAACAGGTTAAGGTCACACTGTTTGGATGAAAGCGAGCTGAAATTCTACAGTTGAAATTTGAAAAGCACAAGTGATTTAATCAGAAATGAAGCTATTTTAAATAAAGGTCTCGAGTTAACTCCTAACTTTGATAGCAGCAGCAGCAGGTGTAGATAAAGTGTAGAATTTCTGAATTGAACTCGGCAGTTTCTCGGATACAGCTTCTTGGCATTGTCACCATTCCTGATAGAAACCGCTCCAGCTGGAGACATGCGTTTAATTAGGAATTATAATAATAGAAATCACAAGTAAGTAATGGGAAAAAGAACGGGAAGAGGAGAAATAAAGGTCACATCGTCGTGGCACTGAAGTATATGAATCAAAGTGAAAAACGGAAATATTTTATTGCTTTTTAGAGAACAAGAGACCAATCTTGGATGTAAAAAACCAATTACAGCAGTGAAGAAACGATTCCTGTGGTAATGACCTTTATCTGTCTTCAGAAAAATAAGAAATTACATTTTAAAATGTGACCCCAGTCATGATGAACTGCAATTACCTGCTGGGAACATGTCCTTCATGAGCATGCCTCGGTTAAGTGCAAGTATGTGTTATGGATATCGCTGGAATGGCATGTATTGTGTTGCCTTTATGTATTGTATGTGTTCTAACATAAAAATGTTTTAGTGAATGGAAGAAGAGATCTTGTATCTCAATGGGACCTTCATGGCTAAATAAAGGATGAATAAAATAAAAAAATAGAATAAAAAAGGCAGTACTGTACCTTGTAGAGGGCGAAAGTACGGACGCTGTAAGTGGCCAACTCCACAGTGTCCAGCATGGTGACCTGGATCATTCCATAGGTCTCTGTTCCTCGCGACGGCCAGTACTGGTCACACTTCACCTGGCAGAGCAAGAGAGAGGGCACACTGTCAAGAGTGAACTGCCGCTAACAACCGCCACGAGGCCCGCGAGAGGCTTGTAGGATCACACTGATTAACAAGGAAGGAACATTAGAGAGGTCAGGTCAAAGGCTTTTGTCCACCGTCTAATTAAAAACTGAAGACTCACAGTCAGCTCCTGTATCTGCTCAAAATTTAGCACAAGTGAATTGAGCATGTGCATCCATGTGTGTCTGCATTTGAATCGGACTTCAAAAGGGCATTAAAAAGCCCACTTTGTCTTTTACCGGCCTGTGATCATTTTCAATTAGCTAATTGTCGGGGGTGGTTCGCAACACTTTGTCATGTATGCTTTTGGCAGATTTGTGATGATTGGGCACTGCATTGTGGAGGGAGATGTGTCTAAAAAGCCTGTCGTGGAGGGACAGCAGGACCGGCCACCTGGCTCCATATGTGCACAGAACTAACTTCACTGTGAATGAGGCTAAAGATCCTCCAAACACTGGCATTGAGTGGCTTTACTTCAATCTGTGTATCTATGAAAATGACAAACTGGCCTTTGCCACAATTCTCCCTTTACTCCCTCTCTTTAGCAAGGATCAATTAGACTGGAACAAAAAAGGACTTTAAAAACTGTTGACCAGTGCTTAAACATTTACATGAACTCTTCCTCATCATACGGATGAAAGTCACTACTGGCTGCCACTGAAGTTTGGCTCCGGTTTTAAAACAGCAATAATAAGGCAAATATGTCCTAAACTACTTCTGAATCAGTCAAAAATAGGCTGATGCTGTTTGTATTGATTGTATCGTTTCTGTTGTTGTGGAAAAGTGGAAAATCTTAATAAACATATTGTTTAAAATAAGTAGATAGACCATGCGGTTGCACAATCATGCTTCATTTGATGTTTCTAACATCTATTTGAATAGTTGTTCACAAGGTCTGCCAGTATCTAGAGGCAATGAGTCACATCATTATCTAAACACTCGGTGTAGCATAGGATGTTTTCGAGACTAAAATCTTATTTGGAAAAACAGTCCATACAACAATTTCTGAAATTGCTTCAGTATTGATGGAGAGCGCTGTAGACGGCAGCTGCTCACAGGCTGCAATGTAATACTATTAGGGCAAGCTGGCCCCGTCATTTACGTCCACTAAAAGTGCTTGTTTTTGCAATGACAGGCTCTGATTGTTATTATAAGTGTCTGACATTATGAAAAGAGTGTCTCTCAAGGAAAAGTCTCGTTCTGAAATCTGGTGAGGTGACGTGTTACCGGAAGACAACGGTGGAAACGTGGAATACATCAACGCGAGTGACAGCCGGGCAGAGTTTGTTGTGTTGAAGTACAGAAAGAGTAGCTTAGTGTTATCTAAAAGACTTTCAATGTCATGGCTGAATATTTAGAGGATTTCGACAATGTGGACGAGGTTTTTGAATTCGATCGCCGCCTGTATTTATTTGAGCCAGAGTATACGGATATTCAAATTTCACAACGAGTCTCCTCTTTGAGCTGGACTTGGACACAATAACAAACAGTTTTATTTCTCCGTAGGGTCCTTTCCATAGTGTTGTCAGACACTTATAATAATAATCTGAGCCTGTCAGTGGCAAAAACAAGCACTTTTAGTGGATGTAACATTACATTGCTGCTCACTTGCCTTTGCAGCTCATCTTGCTGCTGCCAGTTATACCGCTTTTCCTCAATACTGGACCAACTTCTAAAAATGTTGTCCCCATTAGTCACTTAGACACAAACACATGGGAAAATAGGGTCCAGATTGAAAAATGCAGAAGTTCCCTTTTAAAAATGTGCTCTACCTTCTACTACTACTACTCATAATAATAATATCACATTTTATTTGGTGGCTCCTTTCAGGACAACCAAGGACACCTTACAATGCATAAAAGAAACACTCAAACACTCGAACTACGTTTCTTAAATGAGAAGCTGAACCCATTTTCAAACAGTCCTCGGCACTCTGAATAATAGCATGATCTAAAAAAACTTTTAGAAGTGTGTGGGTAAAGTTTGTCAGTTCACAGAATCTCTATGAGTCTGTTCAGCTCCCTTTTTACATATAGAAACAGAGCAAATGCAAACTGTCAGAACTGCAGGGACAAGGACTTGCTGCTATTGATTTGGAAAACATTAGAGGAAGAGATGTGGCGCGGGTAAGCTAATCATATTGATACCACAGTACCGAGCTGACATTTGGAAGCACCTTGGCTGTCTCAGCGAGCTGGTACAAATCGACAAACAAAATGCGTTAAAATTCACCCCCTCACATTTCACCTCCCCTGGTGACAGGTCCCATTCAGAGGCAGAGGGAGACCTTGCAGGAGAAACTCAATTGAGTGATGGGAAACCGCTTGCAGTACAAACATATGGATTACCAGTCACCACCGTAATGAATATCTCTGTGCTGTCTGAGGTTGGGTGGCATATCCTCCCTCGCAAACACACACATAAACAGACACACACAGGCACACATGCACAGACCGCAGGTTTCACTATCATCTGCTTCTGCTTAGAACCTCGCTTCTCACATGTCGTCGCCTGGCCTTTTGCAGAGGACACAGACCTCTTATGTAGACACATACAACCACACACATACACACACACAAGTGAGTAATATCTCCGGTCTCACGTCAAATCCTGACCTTTTAGGGTTTCACTAACTGGTAATAATAGTGCTAGAGGAAGCTGAAGTTTTCCTGCTGCCGGATCTCATCATATATGTCAAGCTCCTGCTCTGTTTGTCATAAGACATCAGCCTGGCTGAGTGGTGGAGGTTAACTCACTCACCGTGTGTGTACGTCCGTGTGCGTATGTGAGAGAGGAATAGACAAATAGAGGATGTGTATTTACGTAACGGATATAACAGAAATAATAAATAACAGAAATCCCTGAAAATGTGTCTAATCAGGAGTACAGCCGGCTTTCAGCGTTGGCTTGTTAAATGTCTATTATCAACTTACAATTGCTTTTCTGACGTACTGTAGTTTGCAGTCTGATGGGATTTTTCGGGACAGATCCACATATTAAATAATTTTAATTTTCGGGACTGATGCAGAAACAATTTAATCAATTCAGTTCACAGTTACATATTGTGTTGTAAAAAGTCATTTAAAAATTGTGACAGACATTAATATCACAGCCAATGTTAATTGTAATTTAACTAACAATGTTCTTTTCTGTATAGCGGAGGTTGTAATTGTGATTCATATACACTAGTGTTCAAAGAGTAATTAAACACACAAATGTTTTTCAAGCTGTTAAAACATTAATGTATAATATGTATGGGAAATTCTTTCAATAGTATAAATGTCAGCAATGCAGATCAAACTCTACATGCTACATGTTTTGGTCGTTAAAGTGGCTAAATTCGAAATTCAGAGCATATCTATGACTGAGGGATTGCCTCCACATGGCTCTCAACATGGCGAAAGCTGAGATGGTGGCTAGCAGCTAACAGTGCAAACAACAGAACTGCTTTATGTTATCGTCTCTATGTCTGTCCATCACGTCTGTCTCCTATGTATATATGTGACTTTATATTTAAAAAAAAGCAAAACACTCTCTACCGAGCCAGAATAAATAAGAAAAGAGAAAATAAAGAAACTTATTTATTAGAATAAAATAAAAAAAACGGGGGGACCGGAGGGCGGGCGTTACGCTTCCGTGACGACGCGTGCATCAGGACTGCGTTATCAGCTGTAATCGCCGGACGAGTGCAGTGCAGAGCGATGGCGATAGCCAGTGGCACACACACAAGAACTCACATGCAAGCGTGGCCAGCCCGGCTATGTCGACAAGGCAAAGAGAAGCTCGGATTACAACACACGCAGAGGGAGAGTGACTTTGTTCTCTGCTCAGGTAGACATTACTCCTCTATATCTTAACATAGCAAATAGTTGTTTGCTGCGATATTAATGCTCTGAATTTCGAATTTTGCACCTTTAAGAGTGTAATTAAAGTCCCTCTTCTGGGTGGAAATTCCAGCTGTAAACCGTTTGATGATGTTATACTGAGGATTTCAAGCTAACCTGACATAAGTGGGCAAAACATGTTTTCACCCCCATTGGTGAAAGGCGGGGTGGTTCTCTGAGTCTCTCTCCATGGTGTTGGCAAGCCAGTTGATTCTGATATGTGTGAGGCTGGGACAGGCTGAGAGGCTGCTTCATTTCTCTTTAAGTTCCTTATGTTGTGCTGTGGTGATTTTATCCCTGTGCTGTGAGTCTGAGATCAAAGCGGGAGAGCATGTTCATCCGTCACAGAGCTCTGAAATTGCCACTCAGACACACTAAATATATGGAAAGGTATTTGTGAGAATGTGTGCATCCTCGCTGAGATCAACTGAATGTGTAATAAAAATCATCTTATCAAGCATATCCGCGCTGCAGATATTCTCCGAGGTACAAATAAATGAGCTCTGTTCCAAAAAGACATGTTGTGCCCACAATTTGCCTAAATGATTGATTGCATCGATAGCTCAAAAATTAAAACAGATGATGGTACGTTTTGAAGGATGGCAAATCATTTACTTGACAAAACAATTGCTTTTTTTTACAGACTCACCATAGATACTGAATAATGAACTGAGCCTCCTGTACTGATTCACCCCACCCCCAAAAAATCAATGTCTAGGATTTTGGAAATGAACTCTTTCATTTATAATCCCTGTTACTTCCAGTTCTTAGTCTGGGGACTCTCTTTCATTAGGGCACCGGGTGCACACACTAATAAAGAAAACCACATACTGGCAGGGCTCCACACTGATTTATTTCCTCCGAGGAATTCATGAGCATGATTTTGTGATGGTAATTAAATAAACCCATCCCAATTTTGAATCTCAAGTTGCTCATGTGCTCTTTTTTCTTTTTTTCTTTTATTAGCTTGACTGTATTTTTAGGAGCACACGGGTGTTGTTGGGTGACAATCCTCTTAACTCCAACTTCAGAGTTTTCATTATAGCCCCGAGGCTTTTCCAGAGCCAAATTCAGAAAGTGCAAACACAAATGAGACACTCGATGTCTATGAAACCTTGGCATGGTGTTGCAAAAATAAATATGTAGTAATCAAGTATTGAACTCTCTGAGCAGTTTCTAAATAACAAATGAAAAATAGAATTCGCATGATAACTACACTGTACATGTTCATAATTCAGCTGATTGTTTTAGTGATTATTTTTAGTAGAGGGTATGCACGTGTTGACATTATATGCAAAGTTGCCATGGTAACTCCCCCATCAGTGGCAAACAAACAGCAGGAGGGAAAATGGGAAATGGTGAAAAGCTGTTGCGCCATGTTACTTCACAAACAGATTTAGACTGAACTCATGGAGAAGTTTCTAGAGATTGCTGAGGACTCATGAGAAGAGAAGCAACAAGAAGCGAAACTGTCCAAAGACAACCCAAATATACTTTGAAGTGCTTGTGACTTTGATCAGGCTGACAAATCCTGCTTTAAAGTAAGAACAGGTGTCTATATGCCTTCAGGCTTTGTTGGGTGTAACGTTACTTCCCCGGTGTTGAGCTATATAAATGTATACATATATATTTGTCAGGAAACTCCATCTCTGGCCACAGTTCAACTGACTGTCTGAAACTGTCGCCTTCAATGGCCTTAAGTTTTACAAGATAGTCATCCGTTTTTCCTCCTAGTATCACAACTCTCCCCACTCACAGAGGCCGACTGTCGGTTTGTTTTGGTAACTAGGTTGTGAAAAAAGGGTGGGGTATCGCATAAAAAAAGGTGAAATCAATTCATAATCTGCTGCATGTCATGTGTTTTGATGATATTTCACAACAGGAAAATGTATTTCTTCTTTATTTACTAGTTTATCACTAATATATTATGGTAATCATCATCACAAACTAAGGTAATCATTATTTATGGCTTATTATTCAAAATTAAATAATTTATGATGATTGAGTTCATATGTGGTTTATTATCAATAAATTATTGAATGTATGTCATTAAATCTTTACGTATGCACATGTCAGGGAATGAATACATCATAAAGAATTAAAGGTAATTCAGAGCATATCTATCACCTCCACATGGCTCTCTAAAATGGACGGCTGAGCCGGCGGCTAGCAGCTAACGGTGCTAACTAGTGACGGAGCAGCCCCACTGTACACGACCAGACTGGCGACAAAATTCGCTGCCTTTCATCGTGCATGGGAAGCGACTGCTTCGCTGCACAAAGTATGCTGGGATACCTGCGATGCGGACCAAGCTGGCGGTGCGTCAAGAGGGCGTGACCATTTTAAAAATTCAAACCGTGCTCACATCAAGGCAACCAATCAAGCTGAATACCGTGACTTTCTGAACAGCTGTGTGTACAACACAATGATATTTGTATTGTAGTTGATAATATATCCGTGTAAAAGAGCAGGAGTAATGTTAACTGCATTTTATCCAGAATCCACTTCCTGAACAGCATATATTTTTAACGGCTTTTTTCACCTCATTAATTGATGTCATAATCATCCATCTGACAGAAAACAGTTTTCAGCGAGCCAGTGGGGCACGACAGTAGTGATGTGCAGACCAACTGTTTTCATAAAATCGGTTCCTTCGAGTTGACAAATGTATCGAACCTTTCAAACCTTTCGAGTTTTTGCAAAATCTAGCGTCATTTTCTCCGTGACTCTCCGTTATAGGTGGCCATCCGAGGACCTGCCGTTAAATCCGTTTCGACTCTAGTCCGATTCAATCGGTCCTCGCTAGTTCATTCAGTGCTGTTGGGTTTGTGTACGCCGTTCCCTATGTTTTGAGCGACTGCGCCACCGTAGCAGGCAGCGTGAGCAGTACCGTACAGTAACAGCGAGTAGGCGAGTGGGAAAAGTCTGGGATTCATGATCCCTCTGTCTGTTCGACAGGCTGACCCGGTACATACTGGACACTAAAAAGAGTCGTTCAAAAAGATTTGTTTGTCCATTTTTGCACATCATTACACGACAGAGAGACTCACAGCCAGAGAAGCTCTGATTACAACACAGACAGAGTGAGAGTGACTTCATTCTCTGCTCAGATTGACATTACTCTTCCATATCTTTATATTGCAAATAGTTGTTTGCGGCTATATTAATGCTCTGAATATTGTATATAAAACCTTTAACTGTTATGGAATGAAGTCAGTGATTGTCAGCATTTTAAAGTAAATGACAGCATCTCTCCTTACCCGTGACTTCTCCTCCAGTCTGGTCATCATGACGATGGTGTTGGATCTTTGCTCCCACATCATCCTCCAGAAGTCGCTCAGTGTCTCTGGCAGTGGCCCCTGTGTCGCAATGTAGGCATTCTGCTTCCTATAGCCGTCAATGTAGTTGGAATTGATGTAGTCACTGCCTGGAACGGCTGTAACAAAGACCAGAAGTAAGGATTTGACTGATGTATTACACCGTAGGATTTCTTTGATCTAATAAGGTTGATCAGAAACAGAGATCAGATTAAGATCTGAATCACTTTCATCAAAATGCATGATAAATCACTTCAGACGCATGGTACTTTCCAATCTACATGTTGTGATCAAAACTCTATATGAAGCACAAAGTGAACATGTGTTTTGCGGTTGAACTGGGGCTTTCTAAAGCAGCAGCCACAGGCATCCAAAATGTTCTTGGTACTTGTGAAGGAGGTCTCGATCAATAGCAGCCTCTGTCAATGGCTATCTGAGGGGTTGAGTGCTTACATGAGCTCTTACCATCAACAGAGGTGAGCACCACTCTGCTGTGGTCATAGGCAATGACGTTTGCATAGCGATTCTTTGGCTTGTTGACCTCCATGTTGGAGTTCTCCCAGGTAAACTGCTGGCCTGGATCAATGGACTGTGAGAGAGAGGGCAGGAGAGAGAGTGGACAGAGAGACATAGACAGGAGGAAAGAAAATAGAAGCACAAAATGAGGCTCTTGAGTATTAAATGGATAGAGTGGAGTTTGACAGTAGGGTGAGGGAGTAGGGCACAATTACCCTACTGCTGTTACCCATTCAACCACGGTATACAATGGACAACAAAGCCTTTAAATGGAACATATACTAACATCGTGTCTCTTGAAAAGCCACCGTGGAGCGTTACAGGTGAGTGGTTTTACACTGTGTAGGAGATTGTGCAGACTCGAGCTATCAGTTAACAAAGTGCCATGTTGCTGACTCCGCTGTTGGTGCATTAAAGTCCCCATGAAACGGAAGTTAGAGCTTCTCTAACTTCTGTACTGTGACGTATATTTGAGCGGTGTACAGTTACAAGAGGGATTCAAATCAAATCATTCGCATTTGATTGGTTCGTTAAAATAAGTGCCGTATTCATGTGACATTGTCAATGAGCCTGTCTTTTTCGTTTACTAGTACAATGTATACATAGCTGTGTCTGTCTATATTTAAATGTGTACCGAGACATGTGGATGTGTATATGTCTTTATATGCACATGTGAATATACTGTACATATGTATATTTTTGTAATAGATTATTGGTTCTAATTGTGACAACAAACCGAGTCTCTTTGTTTTCATACACGTTTAATTAACTATCTTTTCTACATTTATTTTTACTAATTTATATTTCTACTGTTATTTTTTAACATCTATTTAGCAAATAACAAGAGGTAAATTAACAATTAACACAGGGAGACAGGATTAAAACTGGGAAAATATATCTTTCATTTCATGGGGACTTTAACAGATTGATTATTTGCATGACAATTGATCCCTGCATTGCTAATGAGGCAGAAATATAAAGACTACTGTTTTGGTGATGTAAATCAACAACAGCCAACAACAGAAAGGCCATCTTCCATGGATTGAGCCAAGAGAGTAATCCAATTCCTCCAATTTCTAAACCCAACATGATAAAAATGTTCACTTTAGCTGGGAAATGAGTGCAGCCAACCACAAACACTCGTCCTCTCCCTTTAGGATGGTCCTATTGAATTACCTCATTCTGAGAAGCCACATGCATGACTTGTTGCGGTAACCATGATTCTTCTCATCCTCTTTCTTTTCTCATCTTCTATTTCTGCTGCCCTTTCCTATCTTGTATTTTAGTTTCAGCCCCTCCCCTTCCCCCCTCTCTGTTTCTAACCCTTTCCTTCTTACGTCATTTGTCTCTCGGGCTAAGACGACAGTAGACTGCATACATATTGATCTGGGGAGATATGTGATGGCCTCCCATCCCTCGGCTCGATAATGTCACAGAGTCTCTTGTTATTCCGAATCGATCCCCCCTCAGCTCGCACCGGAACCATGTCCACTAATTCCCCAGACCTTTCGCCTCGCAAATCCAGCAGGAGACAGAACGACACCTTCGAAATTCCTTCACTTACTTAACGTGGCTGTAGCACTGATTTAATTATTAGAGGTTATCTTGTGTCAAAACTCAAACTGTCTCAAACATAATAATAATAGTGATTGGATAATGGATGAAATAAAGGGCACAAGGTGAGGCCTGGAGAGTGTGGAGATTAGGATCTAGGCCATAAAGTGATTTTTATAAGTGTTGTCCTGGTGTGTGGGGGTTCCTAAGCTACACATGAGGCGGTTGTAGTTTGCCTTACTATAACAATCTAGATACTATCAGTTAATTTCAATTGCTTCCCCACGACAACAGTAACTTTCTAGCTCTCACTATGTTGTCCTATGGAGTAAAGTGGCACCTACATAGGTACAAATATGGCATAAAAGTTATATAGAAGCTATTTACAACTCAAAGTTTACTTCCAGAGAAAGTCATGTATTTGTTTATGAAGAAGATATGAAAAATGTGGAGTGCATATATGCAAGAAATTTTCCACTACAGCTCCAAATTGCTCGGCACTAAGAGTCATGTGGGTATAGGCCTATCGCTGCTGATGAGCTCAGCACTGCCAATTTCTCTGTCCGCGCCCGCCAGTACGAAGAGAAAGATTTCATTTGCAGTCAAAACATGTCATATCCATTTGAGAGCTCAGTGAACACAGCATGCACATAAGACTGATGACAACTAGCAAACAAGTTAGGTAGAGATGGTAAAAAAGAGGTGAAAAGCAAACGCCCAAAGGTTTTCTCGCTGACACACTGGAAATGCTTTCAAATGAACATAATGATGCTATGACGACAGCAGCGTGATAGTGCTTCCTGCGGTAAAAAAGACTGTCAGGGGGAGCTGCAGCACGTCTGATTGTCAAATTCTGCTCATTACCCAGTGTGCTCATTGCTCAGTGTGATGTGGACTGACGTTGGTGGTAAAGGAAGTGTCGGGCCGCCTAAAACATCAGGGAGAGGAAGTGGTGAAGCCTCTACAAATTGTGTGCCTTGGGGTAAGGCGCGACGGGAGCAGCCGGCGAACGTGACTGTGACAAAGCGCCGTGAGCTCTGCCACAGCGCCTTGGCTGGCACAGAGATGGTCGGCCATCTGCTGGGCCATGGAGGGGGTCTTCCCTGGCTTGGAATGACTGGTGCGGAGAGGGAACAGGGCCGGGCTGGTTTCCTGCAGTCATACGAGCCACTTCCCTGGCTTGATTCGTTTACACTAACTGAACAAGCCGGGAGGGCAATGTGCTGGAGAGGCACTGAGCAACACAAGATAGCACTTAATTGAGTGCAGATTTTTTACCAAGGCCTAATTATCTCCCCGGTTAGCTGTTAATTTCATGGTGAATCGCTATATTTTTAATATATTGATATCATATTATCATTATCTCTTTAGGAGCCACCATTATTGTTTTGAACGCTTCTCCATGTGGTCACGACACACACAGATAAACCACACCTGTAGCTGCCAGTAGCTGCCAGTAGCTCCTCACAGGACGCTGATTGGTCCGCTCATTGGCTGGTCAGACACAAACGCATTGCTTGAAGCCTGACTAGGTGGATTTTTGTGTGATATGTGATGCTGTGATCCTCGCATGATCCCGTGATATCTTGAGAATCCAGCTGCCGTGCAAGTTAAAGGATTTATTGCATGGCTGTTATATAGAGAGGCAAAGCCCCGGCCCTTCCTGTGGACCCCATGGGACCTTATTTCGGAGAAAAAAATATGAACGGTAGTCAACAGTTGGTGAGGTATATTGTGCGAGACGAGAGATGTAGTTCACTGAGCGGTTTCACACAAAACTAAATGATACTATGACAAACTGGAACTTTCTTGACTTGCAAAATTATCTTTTAAATTGACAAACATCATATGTGTGATTCATGGCGCATTTCAAACAGGGTCAAAGAATTATTTGTCTCTCGCCGTTGACTACCGTTCATATTTCTTCTGAAATAAGGTCCCATGGTGGTCCTCCGGAAGGGGCGGGACTTTGCCTCTCTATTAGAATGCATTAGTTTCTGCTGCAAGTACTGCAGTTGAGAAAAACTCATGTTTGAAATCTGAATGAATTCAAGGATTCAACTTACTCATGCAAGACAAAATACACAAACACTGGCTGTTAGTGTAAGCACCATATGGTTCTAAATGTTTTTTTTTTCATGCACGCAAGGCCACTGGTTAGATCGTAATGAAAGTTTATCAAATAGATGTTATTTTCACAGTAAACACTGGACAGAACAGATAACAGGACAGTTTGGGCTCGTGTTGATGCTCAGGGAAAGGGTTATGAGGTCACCAAAATAAATTAGCTGTTTCACTTGGGCGTCAGCAAATTTCATGGTGTAGCAACATATGCCGGTCACAGACAAACAGGCAGAGGCAATCAAGTTTTTAGGTGAAGGTAAAAAAAAGCCGAATGGATTCATCAATGTGAGGAATTGAGCTGATTAGACAAAACAGATCAAACACTCAGAACAAATAAATAAAAGGCAGCTCTTGTTTTTCTGTATTCAATGGTGCCTCTCCTTTTCATCTGGCCTCGCTTCGTCCCCAAACCAACTACATGCCACTTTAAATGCAAATTCGTTCCCTTTTTTTTTTTGAGGAAGAACACTGACAAGAGATAATCCCTCACCGAGTTGCATCGGGGAGACTGCCTGCAAAATAACATTCTTCGGGGAAACATCAAGATGCACACAGATTGCTTAAGCAAGTCGCCACCTGCTAGTTTTGTGAAAAAGCATCACGCAGCATTCAATGTAAGTGTTGGTTTCCTGGTGGGATTGGTAATAGAGTTGTAAAAATGACTGAAGAATGTCTGTGTAAGAAGTCTTCCATAATCCATTAGAATACATGGGTATGGGATCAAAGAGGCATAAACACAAAACTTCCTCCCAGACACGATAACAAAGAAACACATTTATATGCCAGAGAGAGAGGGAGACACTGCTGCAGCATTAGTGCACGGCTCTTACCTCATACTCCTGGGAAAAGCGGAGGCCGTCGTTGGCCTTCAGGCGCTCGATGTGGTCAGCCAGGTCGGAGACAGTAATGGGTGGGTGCTCCCTCATTCCTGGGAGAGGAAGAGGAGGAAGAGGAAGAGGGGGAAAGACAAAGAAAGGAGTGAGTTCTAGCTGCTCCTTCATCAGACACAGACACAAACACTGGTAGGACCACAGGGTGAGTGAGGCTGCCGGTGGGACCATGAGGTGGCTGTGTAACGGTGAGCAGAGTGCACTTTGTTCAACAATGCATGAAGAGAGGGAGAGAAGAGAGAGAAGAGAGAAGAGAGAGAGAGAGAGCGAGAGAGCGCACAAGTTGAAACAGGCTTGTGACATTTGGTGACATTTGGTGATGTCGTCATGCTAAGTGAGGAGGACAGAGGTGGGGCTGGCACGGCGATGCACATGAGTGACTGGGTGAGCATGCTCCTGGAGGAAAGCAGGAGGCAGACATCGCTCTGACTCCACAGCGCTCATTTGGTGGCAGAGGTGGATGATCAGAGCAGGAACCCACAAGTCTTTACAAATCAGTCACACTGTCACTTCCCAGAGAAGAGAAAAAAAAACTGACTGGTCATCAGCCAAAACTAATTTCTTTGAAAATCTCTTTCCCTACAATAGACTATCTTTCGGCCCAGCCTGGAGTGCTTGGGCTGGATTAGATTTCTCATCGCCGAGTTATTGGATGATTTATTGCTAATCTACCGACACAAATTCCCCCTGTGCCTCTGAACTTGGCGAGGCTCTGTGCTTAAACGGATTGCTGGGAACTTGCCTTATGTGTTAAAAGTTAACTGTATGCGACGCATGACGAGGCTCTGAAGTTATACACGGAGCATCATTAACCTTACATATATCCTTTAAAAGGTACACATATTAACATTAGTGTCTTTGGCTGGGCTCATCTGTAAGGTCATGGGTCATGCTTTCAGATGAGCGACTGCTGCAAGCTCATTATGGCTGTAATGCTAATGGCTAATGGCTGGTAACTATGGCCACTGCACAAGATGAGACCTGACCAATTACACTAATTTAATGCCGTTGCACCGAGGGACCTATGAGCACATTAACATCAGTGTGTATGTGTTTGTGCGTGTTCAGCCAGGTCTTTTACAGCCACGCTGTTGGGTAAATGGAGAGTGAAGCCATAGTTAACGAGGCTAATGCACAGCAAGAGTAACTGTTCGCACTGCTCAACTATCCATGAAACCATCTAGTCCTCCACCAAAAAGGTGTTGTGGGAGGTTCACAGCCAAAGAGAGGACATCGATGCATCCTTGGAGCGCCAGGGGCTACAAGCTTGTGGGCTTGTGATGTCTGTCGGGATCGCAACGGGGGAATGGGATCAGGAGCACGTGAGAGAGGGGGAGAGACTGCATGTGTGGGAAATACACAGTAGGTGAGAGAGCAGACTAACTTGGAGTGTTGGGGCAGCGATGAGAGCTGGGACCTGTGGAGAGAGGAGAGTGAAGGAGGGAGGAAGAAGAACACTCAATCAATGGGGATGGCTCTGGATCAGACCAGGGCCAAACAGTATCTGCAAATAACCTTTCAAGCTAGTTGGAGTGTGCAGCGGGAGGTGTTTGCTCTCTCAGGACAATTAAAGTAGCGTAGTTAGGGCTGTTAAACAGAAGTGCATACAAACGCCTGACTTTAAAACACAGCTCAGTGTGAACTGCAACACTGAGTACAGGGCGATACATGTTCACTTTATTAGAACTTGGGTGTATTTTCATTGTTTTGGCCATCATTTTAATGGAAATCGGTTCTGACAACATCATAATCAAAGTAATTACTGAGATCTGGGAACATGAAATGGTCATACGCCAGGTTGTAAACAAGTTCTGCCAAATGATCTCAACCACTTTATTTGGAGGTAAAATAAAAGTGAGCGCACCCGAAATGTTGGTAATATCCCCTCATTGCACATTAAAATACTCCTCTGTGACTACTTACTGTAAATTGCACTACTCCATAAATGGAACTACGTGCTTTATCCGAAGTGTAAAACACAAGGGATCTCATTTTAGGTATTTGCAAACACTATCTGAACCAGGTCTGCCGAGGATCAACCGGGTCTGGTACTCATAGAACCGCACGCCTGCTGCTGAAGTGCCAAAAGGTGCAGCCGGAGTCTGTTTAACCAACCAACATGCTGGAGACATGAGCTGCAACCGACTGGACCACTTAGCAACAATCAGAATCAGAGCAGGAATGTTTCACCTTCTGTGGGCGAATCAAAGACAAGAGAGAGCTAGAGGACAGAGGAAAGGACTGTTCAATATTCACCCAGCTCAACCTTGGAATCTCGCATGTTTTCACGAGCTAGACGCAGCCTTGGTGATTTTTGATAATCACCACTCTTGAAGCAAAACAGCGAGGTGGAAAGGGAGAGAAAGAAGGAGAGAAATGTTGATCTACAGAGAGAGAGAGAGGGGGGGGACAGAGAGTGAGAGAAAGAGAGAGAGATTACCCTACAGGGGAAAATGGAAGACAAAAGAGGAAAGAGGTGGAGTGGGAGGACGGGAGAACAGGGCTCTTTCAGAGCGGCAGCGCTGCTTAATTCCTCTGCAGGGGTTCAAAGGGGCTGTGTGTGTGTGTGTGTGTGTGCGGCGAGTGGGATCTTTAATAACCCGTGAGAAGGGATACACACACACACCGAAAACACACAGAAACGTGCACAAACGCGCGTGCACCGAGGTTGACATTTTCTCTCAGCTCCATTGTTCCCTTCGCCTGGCTCACCTTGACATCAGAGGCAGCAGGACTCATTACCAGCTAGGGGGAATGAAAGGAGCTCACGGAGGGAGGAGGAGCGAGGACCGGGGGAGGAAGGAGGAGATCAGGAAGAAAAAGGAAGAAGGCTGATGCTGAGGCGGGCACCCTGACACAACCCCCCCCCCCCTCCCATCACCACCCCACTTCACCACCACGCGTGGATGGAATGTGAATTCACTTGGCCTGACTCTATTGAGTCCAGAGCCGGGTATGATGGTGAGCATGATTTGTTTATTTTCTCTTATTGACCAATTTTTCTTTTTTTGACAACTGGTCAGATTCACAGCCTGAGGATAAATAACAAAATAAGCAGGACACATGAATTTCATACGGCAACACCTGCTACAAAGCACTAATAAACAAGAGATCCATCAAAAGAAATGGGAAGGCAGGCGTTCATTGCCGAGGTAGATTGCTTTTGGATAGTTGAAAAAAAGAAAAATCATTCTAAAATGCAATATCTTCCATTTGAGGAAAAAAAAACACATGATATTAAGAAACACTATTAAAGGTAGTATTAAAGTCCCCTTTAGATAATTTCTTTCAGCGTAGACGATAGGATCATCTGATAAATTTCAGGGAGGATTTTCCTTTTAGAAAGAAGGCTCGGTCACAAAAATACACTTTTAACTCATTTTTTATGAAAGGAACATTAACTGAATCTGCATACCTGATTAAAACACACACACACTTAGTGCTGCAAAGACATTCACACAATATGTAACAAACTTGCCCAACACAGCAAACTTTCCTCAGTTTACCACAAAGCAGGCCGATGAGTTCACGTCAACATCCAAGTCGTAATTGCTCGGGATATGGCGTATTGTCATTGAACATTATTTTAAGGCAGATGCTATTAGCACCCAGGTGTCAGTAGCCAACAATACTATTTGCATCCGACCCGGACACACATTAGATACTGTATGTGTATATGTAGTACTGTATGTATATTTTCCCTAAACCAAACCAAGACGTTTGGTTGCCTAAACCTAACCAAACTGTGACTGAAAACTGAAAATAATAATTAAAAAGTCAGAACATAATAAGTCAACTAAGTGAAAAACAGGCTTCTCACAGGACTCAAACTCCAGCCTCTGGGGTGAACAGTAAGTTCTGAGTTTGACCCATTCATCCACCACAACCTACTCCTTGCCTGTAGTTTGTCACTCTTTATATTACTACTACTATTACCGGGTGTAAATAGCCAAATAGCTGCCGTGTGAATAGACACAACCAACTCTGTTATCATATAACCATCTAGTTGTCAACATAGGAATCTTTCCATCTCTACCACCCATCCCATATGACTTGAACGCGGTAGTTCATTAGACGCCGGTTGTTGAGGGAAAGCAGAGCAAAGTTTACCATAATGTAGATGATTGTAAGACCGCTTTTTATTACCTGGGGTCTGGTAGTTGAGTCTTCTCATCTCCACAGGGTCGGAGGAGTTGGCCAGCAGGGAGTCTTTCACCCCACCTGAGTGGTCATCTTTGGGTAGGGGTGACGCCCGCTTCCTGAGGTGGCAGAAACAGACAGCAAGGCGTTAATCCAGAGCTAATACAAGAGCTCTAACTCAGCCATCATTCCTCAAGCTAACTGCAAGTGGAAATGACAGAATGATTAAGAATGACGTCAGTGTTTCCTCCACATGTTTAGAAAAAAAACACACTTTGATGAGGTTAATGGAATAATGGTTCTCGAAACTAGTTCTGAGGACCAGCAGTTCAAGAGACACTATGGCATTACCCCCATTAGTTTACCAACTGGAGTTTAATGTGTTTGAAGGAACGCCATCATTTTCCTGGAGTGGGCTAGGTTGGGTTTGTTTGCTGCTGGATAGGTGACAGCTGCTGTGTGGGTATGTGTGTACATGAGCGTGTGTGTTTGAGCGCAGCAAAGATTTAAATGTGTGATTTTTTTGCTGCTGTGTGTGTGTGCTAACAACACATTGTGTTTACTGGCTTTCCAGATTGAGAGGAAAACAGGCGGATGCTGTAATTAGCTCATCAGCTGGGTGGCACAACACTGGGTAATTAGACCAGTTCTGCAGCACCTGTGCTGCCAGGCCCGGCCTAGCTGAGTCTAGCGTAGCACAGAACAGAACAGCACGGCTCGGACTGGCTCAGCTCAGTCGACTGTGACTTTGTCCGTCAGGCGGAGAGAGAGGAACAGAAAACGCAGCCTGCCTGTATTCTAATGTTCAGACAGGCAGCATCTGTTGACATACACACACAAACAGGCACACAGATGTATGCTTTCACAACTACACACGCTCACACAGATACAGCTGCAGACTTGCAAGCCTTCTGACTGCAAATGGAAATGGGCGGAGGGAAGCATCAGGGCGCCCTGTGGAAATTTCACATCTCATTGCACTCCATTTGTAAGTGGCGAGCGTGGGTTTTAGGCAGGAGCAGGGCCTTCTGTTGAAGCCAGGCGTGGAGGGAATACATAAAGCTGGTGGTGCACACACAGCCGTAACCCAGTCCACCTCAGCCGCTGGGGCTCGGGCCTCGTCGCCACCTGTTATCTTATGCTGCAGGGGCTTAAGCTAATGCTAACAGCGTGACGGCTAATCTATGACAAGCATCTTTTCCTCTCCAGCCGAGAGCTGGGCCAGACCGTATCCGGTTTTCCCAGAGATCACTGCTGTTGCTGGCCTGGGCCGGGCCGGGGGAAAGGGTTGAGGAGTTGGGCATCTGTGATCTGCTCTCCACACCCCTCATCTCTCCCTCTGACCCAATCAGATGCCAATCTCCATCACACTTAAGTGCTGGGCTAAAGTAAACATGGCAGCAATCAATGGTGTTATTCATCTCAGGCTAAAAGTGAAGGGTAAGACGTGTGAGAATGTAAGTACATACAGACTCATACACACACAGTGTGAATGTATGAGTTTGTGTGCAGTACAGGGTACGCTTAATGAGGGTAGAACAGGGCCCTTTGTTGAGACTCCTGCCACAAGGAAGCAGGGAGAGGGGGGGGAAAGGCTAAAAGTGTAGGAATGGGTCTCGGTGGAAAATGTCAGCTTAAAAGATGGGAACATTTCTTTTTCAGCAGTTCCCCCGTCTGGCATTTCCTTCACAATGGCCTATTCAGGAGCAGGTGATGCCTTGGCATATTCAGATGAGGCCAATCCTGAAGGGGCGCGCTGACACTGGCTGGATAATGAAACACAGCACGGATACAAACCATGGCAGACAGGACGATCTGAGAAGGAGCACTGGCACTAGATGTGGAACATGCACTGGTACACGGACATGACCTGGGGGCTCCTTTGACCCCAGTTATAAAGGGCTGCGGAGTCAGCTGCTTCTCATGTCTTGTAAAACGGAACAAATCAGATTAAAGACGTTTCCTTTTATTTCTACTTCAGTGGATTTTTTTGTGTGTAATGCCAGAGTTGAGAGGAAGCTGACCCTGCAACCCTCAGGAGCTGATGAATACCACCAATTTCACAACACAAATGAAAGGGGCTAGGGTGGTGGGAGATGACTGATGTAACAGTGACAGTACCCACCTTTCCTGTTTGCTGCTTTCACAGAGGGCAAAAAGAGGAGGGGAAGGGGTGGATTAATAGGTAATTGTTATCCATAAGGACCTATAACCTCTTCACTCAAAGTTTCTTCTAACTCTGTACTATTTTCAGAGAGCTAAATCCAGTTCTTCCAAAAATGTAAACCACATCTTGAGCGTAAAAAGTTCTTAACACTCGCTGCAGACTTTTGAGAATAGCCTCATCATTGTTCGCTGCTTGTATTGGTCTTGGCGAATATGCAGGTAGCAATAACAACCCGAGCAAGAGTGTGATTATTCCTTTGCACATTTACTGCCAGTCCACAGTGAAAAGGGCACACAGCCACCTCCCCACAGTCCCTCCTGTCGATCTGTGTCTACATGGAGAAAGAGCTTCCAGACAGAGGATGTGCTGCTCAGCAGCAGGCTGTCTCAAGGCCTATTATTAACCAGTGCCTTTGTGAGTCTGGCAGAGACGGCAGCCACATAGCAGCCTGCAAGGCTGTGGATGGCAGGTTGGAGAATAGGTACTGTATGATGTGAAATGGAGAATTTGTAATGGAGCCATCAGGAGAAGATAGGGAGGAAGGACTCAATCAGTCAATCAATCACTTCCTATCTAGATGATATTTTCATGGTGTCCAACCCACATAGATAAAAAAACTAGACTTCTGCACCTCCTCATGTCTCTGTTTTCAGGCTTTAAAAAATCTAAAGACTTTGGCCAATCACAGGTCATTTCAGAGAGAGAGCGTTCCTATTGGCTGTTCATTCAACGGCGGCAGCTGTCAATCACTCGTGAACACAGATCAAACGGTCAAACTAGGCAGCGCTGATCAAATATGAATCAATATTCTGTTACTGTAATGCCTATTTCTCGCCTCAAATGTTTTCAGAAACATCTTGTAGTGTACTGTTTAGCCGTAAAATGAGAAAGTTTGCTCCGGCTGGTGGACGCTGCTTGATATTTCCTCGACAGATCTCAACATGGCTGCCGGGTCACAAACTTTCTGCTGCTCAGAGAGGGCAGGCTCCAGCTCGGCTCTTATTGGTTGTTTTCCTCCGGTCTGTGAAATCTTTCAGATGCCATTAGGAGCACCGGAGGACACGGAGGAACATGATTGTTTTCAGATTACCTGTCTCATGCACTACTGTCAGGATATAGTTTAGTAGTTTTTAATCATATTTGCTCCAATTCTACCCACTGCTGCTTTAACATACAAATACTTGTTTATTCCTAACGAGCCTAAAGATGGCTAAGGGCTGCAGCTAATGATTATTTTATAGAGCTGCAACAATTAGTTGATTAACCCATTAGTCGATTTACAGAAAATTAATCAGCAAGGAAGTCATTTTTAAAGGAAAAAATGGCCAAAATGTTACAGTTCCAGGTCCTCACATGTGAGCGTTTGCTGCTTTTCTTGGTCTTTCATTATAGTAAAATAACTATTTCTCGCTTTTTGACAAAACAAGACATTTGATGAAATCACCTTGGGCTCTAGGATATTGTGATGGGCTGTGTTCACTGTTTTATAATGTTTTATACAACAAAACATTATTTAGGAAAATAATTATCAGATTAAACAAAAACAAAAGCAATCGTAGGTTTGTCAACGACTAATCTGTCAATTATTTGTTTGATTAACTGATTAGTCATTATGCATATGAAATAATGAAAAATCCCCATCACTGTTTCCAAGAGCCCAAAGCTGACTGACAGTCCAAAACCCAAAGATATCCAATTTAAAGATATATAAAAAATAGAAAAGCAGCAAATCCTCACAGTTTAGTAGTAGTAGAAGTTTGGCTGTATGTTTATATTTAATAAATAAAACTAATCAACTATTCGTTTCAGCACTAGTAGCATCATTATCCATTTATCTGTTCCTCCCCAGCACCTTGTTGGCCTAAGTGTATCCTCGGCGTGCTGCACTGTGGCAGCTGAAGTGCTTTTAAGAGATATCGACTGAGCTTTTAGTTAAGCCCTCTGTTGCAGCCTTCTGTTTCTTATTTGAAATGACCAATGGTGTTGGCCAAAACACATTTCTCCCTCCTAACTAAGGGTTTTTGACAGCCGAGCTGTGCTTTTCATTAGGGAGGCAATGTCAGCTGCCATTTCAACTGACACTTCACATAGCACTGTTAAAACCGACCAACTGGGCCAAAATCTTTTGGGGAGAAATGCAAATTTTCTGAAAGACAAATCAATCCGCCTTCGTTTCCTTTCCCGTCACCCTGTACATTATGGTAAGGAAATTTAATTTTACAGTTTGGTGTGTGAGCAGCCTGGTGCAAGTGGCAGAAGGGAGCATGACTCATTACCATTCCTGATGCAACCAAAAGAAACCTACAATCACAAGTGTCAATGCAGTTCAACCGCACACAAACACAGAGGAGGATAACTGAGAGCAGCCTCTTACTTCTTAAAGAGCAGGATGGCGATGACGATGCTGATGATGAGGATCACAGCCAGCACTGGGCCCATAACCCATAACATTTCAGGTTGCTCCATCCCCTGGGCCAAACTTGATGTGACCTGAATCGGGTCTGAGTAGGGACTTGCTGAAAACGTCAACTGGAAATGAAAAGAAAAGAGAGAAAGTGCAGGTGCATGAGAGCCAAGTCACTATGCAGGATTTCCCCTTCTTATCTAAATGTAAGGGTTTTTTAGACTTCCTTAAAAGCCCAAAATAATCCACACATCACAGGAAAAGGAAATTGAGAGAATTTGAGAGAACAAGCACGTTATCATGCTGTCAAGGTAAATTAAAAAAATTTTTTAACTGTAGAGGAACCACAGGAAGTCTTGGAGGATATGTACAAAGTTGGTCTAAATCTACATTTGAATATTTTTCTTAACGTTTTTGTTGATTTTCACAAAGGTTATTATTATTACATAAACACCTCCATCACACAGACTCGAGGAAAGCTTTTTGTTTTAAAGGATATGGGTCATACATTTGAGAAGTGGCAAACAATTGGGAGACAATGACAAGTTAACAGGCAGCTCCATATTCTTAAATTACTCATTAAAAAAATTAAATAGCAGACATTTATTACACAGTATTTTCTGTAGCTCATGTTAGAAACACTGAAGCATATAAAAGTATATATAGTGTCAGCTCTGTCTGCCTTGATAAGGAAAAGGAAATCAAAATATCTGACTGCAGATTTCTTGTTTCTGGCACCCTGAGAGCCAAGTTATTTCATGCTAATAATAGGCCACGGTTCAAGGAACCAGCAGAACAAGCCATAAAGCTATCGACCTAACTCAAAAAACACTTTCCCAAAAAACAATAACCATCTCAGCTAATGAAGTGAGGTTTCTATTAAAGCATTGCATCACGTTAGACATGACGACGGAGCAAGTGTGAGACAGGCGAGCGAGAGAGGCAGAGACAGAGGGGCTGGGATGAGTGTGCATGTCCCTCGGCCGCTGAGATAAATGGGGGCACAGGAGAGGACTCATCTCTTCTTCATTAGTGTTCACACCGTGACGGAAGAGGAGGAGGAGGAGGAGGAGGTGACGGTGAGGATACGTTTCCACCTTAGTTGTAAATGAGACATCTCCGTGCTCCCTCGTCTTCAAATGACGGAGAGCAGGAGGAGGGAAGGAGGTGTGTGTGTGTGAGCGTGTGTCTGAGGAGTGGGTGCACGAGGCGACATGGTACGGTGTTTAAAAATGTGTGTGAAAGAGGAGGGAGTCCAACTTCAGGAGAGCAAGGTGACGGATGAGAAAGAGAAAGAGGGAGGAGCGAGGCATCTGTCATTAGAGCTCAGCGTGCCTCCTATTGAACGACGATGGGAGATGCAGGTCCTGGAGAGGAGGGTGTGTGTGTGTGCGGAGGAGCACGGGTGACAGATCGCAGCACTCGAAGGGAATTGGGCTCCCAGCATGCAGCGGGAGTGGCGGGGCGGCAGGCAGCAGTAATCCGGATCATTAGCCGCACAGCAGCCGGCTCTTCGGCACCCAGGCAGATATTAATTGGAAAGATAAGCTGAGATGAGCTCAAAGAGTCCTGCGTTCTGTCATATAGTTCCGTTATCTCTCATACTCTTGGGCAACTGCCGGAAAAAATTTACAGTATGGGTGTGTGAGCGTTACAGCATGTCTCAGCCGTGTACGTGCAAACCAGCGTGCTCTGATATTAGGCACAGGCACAAGATATCTCAAGTAGGAAAGTAAAAAGATTCACTTTTTCATATTACAGCAGTAGTTTACAGCAGCAATGTTTTTCATTTGTCTTTGTCTTCACGCACACACTGATACACACACCAGGCTCATGAGACTGGTTCTCTCCTGTTCTGCGTGCCTTTGGGAGGAACCTATTATCTAAGAACAAAGAGAAACTGCACAGCAGTGGGACATTGCTGATGTGACGACGCCACAAGGCTTCCTGTTCCTTCAGGAGGGCCCAAAAAAGGCTGTAGGATGTGGCCCTGCAGGGAATCCTGGGAAAAAACTTTTCTTTTTTTTCCCCGTAGTGTAACAAATGACTGCAGCTGTGCTTTTAGTTGAAGGATAAGGGAGGAAGAGCGAGAGGAGAGGAGAGGGACAGACAAAAAGAGAGGGCTTTTTGTCTGTTGGTCACGGCAAAGTACTGGGATCATCCATTTGAATGGCCCTAATATCTGATAAAAGCTCAGTCACGCAGCTCCTAATGCCTCGCAGAGTGCTATCACAATGGAGCAGTGAAGGAATGT
Organism: Sebastes fasciatus; assembly: GCF_043250625.1. NCBI lineage: Eukaryota > Metazoa > Chordata > Actinopteri > Perciformes > Sebastidae > Sebastes > Sebastes fasciatus. The sequence goes on from NC_133805.1 coordinate 25,495,393, forward strand.
GTGAGCCTGAGAGTGAGTGAGTCAGAGAAAGTGAGAGACATAAAAGTAAGTATATGTGCATGTGAATCTCTTACCATTCTGAATCAGTGTGTATGTGGGTGTGTGTGTGTATGTGAGAGGTAGGGTCGGCTCCATGCAAAATACCAATGCATATAATATTCCGGTAGCAGGCTTTTTCCTTTTTAACCTCCACTGACACCGACACATTGGTCAATTGAAATACCTCAACTGTGGCTAATTAACCTCGATTACATAAGAAATTTGCATTAAAGCCAAAGCACAGACTGTATATAAGAAGTAGACGTAGTCACCGTGGCAACACCTATTGGTTTGTGGACTGCTGTTTTGAAGCCTCGAGTTCGGCATTTTGGTTGTTGCCATCTTTGTTCTTTGCAACCAGAAGTGACACGAGAGGGTGGAGCTAAGCACAACCGGACGCTGAATAAGACATTTTTAGGCGACTTAACTTCCATGAACTTTAAACACACTGAAATTGTTAAACTTCAATGACAAAAACACGGACAACTCCCAGACCGGACAACGCCGTGGTAGCGACCTGTCAATCACAATCACAAGCCACGCCCTAAAGCATCCCCTGCTTTATGGTCTATTTGACTCTAAATGGGACCATCATTTACTAAATGAACATCATGCTGTATTGAAGAAGACTTGAAACTAGCGATTGAGACCATAAACTCATGTTTACAATGTTTACTGAGGTAATAAATCAAGTGAGAAGTAGGCTCATTTTCTCATAGACTTCTATACAATCAGACTTCTTTTTGCAACCAGAGGAGTCGCCCTCTGCTGGATATTAGAAAGAATGCAGGTTAAGGCACTTCTGCATTGTCTTCATTTTTCAGACCTGGAGGTTGTCTACTGGTCAGTACTCAGCTGAAGATTGGTAGAAATAAAAAGGCCTCTCAAGTCAATCTTATCTCAGTTTAGATGACATTTAGGATTTGTGGACACTAGGTATATACTGTGTATATATACATATATACAAATAAATTTAATTAAAAGGTGGGATGTCCTGTCCTCCGACTCCTCGTAGCTAAAATTGAACACCCAGAAGCATTGATAGCAAGCTAGCTAGCCAGTGACAAGAGAGAGGGCTGTTAATATTTTAGCTTGTTCATCTCAAGTAGTAGTAGTACTGGTACATTCTAGTCAAAGAAGTCAATCAAATTTACAGTTATAGTTAAGATTTCTTAAATTAAGATAAGATAGGAGGTCTGAGATAGGATGGGACACAGCCATGAGTTTAGGATTGCTTCTGTAATAGGAATAGAGGATTTATCCTATCTTTGAAACTTAAATTAAGATAGGACAAGCAATTAGGATATTTTTTCTGCAATGAGGCCCCTGATCTCATTTTCAGGTTGTTTCAGGTTGACAAGTTGTGAACGGAAATCAAGCTGCTGGCACTCAAAACTGAAGTACCGTCACATCTCATTTGATCTTTTTAGTTATTCATAACTGAAGTTGCTTTAAAATGTTGACAGACAAACCTAAATAGATTTCATAAGGGAATCAAATTCAGAGAGCGGAGAAGATATTGGATTCAGATTTGACAAAATTCTATCAAATGTCATCCCTACTGAGAAGAGACACAGGAGAGTATATGACTTTGTTTGTTAACACTGCAGATGAGTATTATTACTGTACTGTAGATACTGTACATACAGCTGTAAGCATTACGAGTGAATGAATGTATTTGCTTGTGCTGGTCCGTGTGTGCATCCGTCAGTGAGAGAAGGAGAAAGTGTTTGAAAGACTCTAAACAAATGTGTGTAAGCGTGTGTGTGTGCATACATGAGTTTTTCTGAGCCTTTTCACAAGATCTTCTGGGCCTCAACGAGTGTGTGTGTGTGTGTTTGTCTAGGTAGCAACCGCTGAGAGAGTGTGTGTGTGATTGTAAGTGTTTGTTTGAGACAGTAAGAGAACAAGAGAGAGAGAGAGAGAGAGAGAGAGAGAGAGAGAGTGAGAGTGGGTGATGAGAGATGGCAGAGAGCAAGGAGACAGAGAGACTGAGGCAGAGGTGTTATGGTAGTAGCAGTATATCGAGTCAGCTATCTGGCCCGTGGGCTGCACAGCCTCCCCAGTCAGCCGCTGCTCCGCCATCCCCTGAGCGCAGAATCCGCTACGCGCAGCACACAGACATTTGTTTCAACTCGCCGTTGACCCCGCTAGCGCCGTGTCTCTCCAAAAGTGGCTTAAATGAGCCGCAGGGTTGTGCGCCAGACAAACAAACAAACATGCAAAGACGGCCATTATGTATCTGCCGCTCTCTCTGCCTCCTCAGGGAGGCTGAGGAGCCCACACGCTCCTCATTGTTGCAAGACACAGGGAAAGACAGCAAGAGGGAGGCAAGAGAAAGAAACAAAAAAATGGAGGTACAAAAAAGTGAGAGGGAAAGCTGATAGCATGTGTGAGTATGCCTTTATCTACAAGGAACAGAAATGTGGCTGCGGGGTCTAGCCTACCCTCTACGATAACCCTTCTCCTTCGTACTGTAGTTCTCCCTTCATACTTTTATTTCCCTCAACACCCATTTTTCCCTCACATGCACTCTTTTCCAATCAGCACCAGAAACCACACTTTTTCCCTCTCTAGCTGTCTGAATACCAAACATCCAGATATCTACAGGGATCGCTAGAGGGAGACGCCTCTAGGAGCCTATATGTTACCTATATTTCTACAACCCTTGTTGAAAAGTTAGGCTTGAATATGCTTATACTCTCTGCCAGGAAAAAAACATCTTGTTTTCACAATTCTTCCTTGATATTGTTTGTCAAAGCCTGTTAAATTTAGAAAGAAGCCAGTCTTCCATGTTAAGGGTTTAGAGCCCATAGCAGCAACAGAATTAGAGCTACAAAGCCAATTCTTGTTGAGAGTGAGCAGAATATAAACGCCTGGATAACAGTGCAAACAGAAAACTGTGGTAAACACATTCGAACACTCCATTCTCTCTACGCCATAAGCTCACCTCTCCCTTATCAAAAGAAAAGCACACATTAGCACAACATCCTCCTCTTCCGCCAGTTCACTCTCTCTCATTCAAGCTTCACAGGCTGGACGGGACACAAGACAAAAATGTTCCTCTTTTCCTCTCTCCAACACCACCCCTCCTCTCTGTCTCACATCACACAATATTTCATGCTACCTCCCTCCCTCACTCTCTTCTCGCATTAAATGATACTGTTTATACACACCCAGCATCTATCATCCCATTTCACACTTCCCCCGGCTTGTTTATCTGCCTTGGGTGCTGGGGAGACATGAAGGCACACTCTCTTCTTCTTTCTCTCTCTCATCCCCCTTTGCCTTCCTTCCTTCTCTTCTTCCCTCCAACCACTGCTGGCTGCTCGTGGCCATTGATATACGAGGGCTTATTAAGCCCTGGCGGTCCCGTTTGATCTACGCTCAGGGAGTTTGGGTGGTGGCGAGGAAGTGTAGTAAAGACACAAGTCATTTACTTCAGTACTTGTTGTCTTATTCTCCTGGGTCTGGTGAAGATCCAGCTCGAGGCGGCTTCTGCCAACTGCTCGAACTCGCTGCACGCTTTACCTTCTGTAGCCGTTTGTGGTTGGTAATAAACGTTTGCAAGTGCCGCGTTGGGGGTGACAAAAACAAACACCGCTGTGGTGTCTGAGCTTCCCAAAGAGTGCGGTTGGGGGATTTGTGCGGCGATCAATGACAGCCTGCCTGTAGTCACCACCTCAGAATTCAGTATGTTTTCATGCACACAAGAAACCAGGTTACTGGGAGAAATGTGGAAATCAAGGTGTTCACATGCACTGCAGTAATCTTGTTAGTGTAAATCCCGTGTTTACTATATGCAGCAGGTCAGTTATTGGATTTCCTTCCTATCCCCTACTGTATTTTTGAACCAAGGATGGTACATTTTGATTGAATTTGGGCCACAATATTATGCTCCTGCACAAAGAGGTTTTTTTTCCTTTCTATGTGCTTCGGATTTTTTACAATAAGTCTACTGTTCAGCTGTGGAAGTCAACTCATTCAGACTTCTTTTTTCAGTCTCAGCGTTAGTCTGAGTTTGGATATAATTATTTTGAGTACAACACAAGGATGCACTCCAACGAGTAACGATCTTTCCTTTAATCCCTCTCAGACACCTTCTCTGTCTAAACTAAGTCTTTGTCATGCACATGCCCACATGTAAAAACTAGGGCTGTCAAAGTTAATGGTTTCTTTAACGCATTAACGCAACTTGCAATTTTTAGGTTGTAGCGGGCTCAGTTTTAAAGCTAGAGTGAAGATACTGGCATCATATGAAACTATAAAACCCAAGGAATCCATTGGTACCAACCATGTCATACTAGCTTGTCGAAGGAGGTTAAATAACGCTCCAAACTTGCGCAACATTTTGGCAAGGAAAAACTGGCAGTTCTCTGGGTACCCACAAGTCTCCCCTTTACAGACATGCCCACTTTATGATAATCACATGCAGTTTGGGCCAAGTCATAGTCAAGTCAGCACACTGACACACTGACAGCTGTTGTTGCCTGTTGGGCTGCAGTTTGTCATGTTATGATTTGAGCATATTTTTTATGCTAAATGCAGTACCTGTGAGGGTTTCTGGACAATATTTGTCATTGTTTTGTGTTGTTAATTGATTTCCAATAATAAATATATACATACATTTGCATAAAGCAAGCATATTTGCCCACTCCCATGTTGATAAGAGTATTAAATACTTGGCAAAGCTCTCTTTAAGGTACATTTTGAACAGATAAAAAATATGTGATTAATCAGGATTAAATATTTCAATGGATTGACAGCCCTAATAAAAACCCTGTTGGAGTTCATACTTGGTCAATAAAACCTTCACCCCAGTTATGGAAATCAGGGTTTCTCATTTGCATGAAGTTTAAGAAATATGATGACTGCAGAAAGGCGTCAATAACCAGGTCACTGAAGTGAAGGTAAGCACATTGATTGACTCATCCTGTGAGTGAAGCCTGATTAATCCAAGCGATTTAGTCTGAAGGTGGGAGGGTGCAACACAGTTTAAGGAGGGGGAGTACACAGAAAAAGACAAATCTTGAACGCCGCACTGATCCAACCTGGTGTGTCTGGCAGGTGCAGTGAGAGTGTTGTGCAGCGATGGGGTTTAAGCATCTCCTTTGAAGTCAAGTGTATCATGGCTGCCCACTACAGCCTCCTTCGCACCTCCCTCCCCTTCTCAGAGCGAAGGAGTGGGGGATTGTTGGGGGGGGTTTGGGGGCTTTAGGGACATTTAAAGCAGCATTTCAAGGGAATCAGGCCTGCTTTACAGACTCCCTAGGCCATGTGACCAGGCCCTCGTCTCCCTCTTAACTCCAGCCACACTAATCAATCTCCTCTGCTCTCTTCACGGTCGAGAAGGATGGGGAGAGGGAGAGAGATGCAGAGAGGCAGAGAGTGCGCAGAAGAAAAAGAGCTGAGAGGGGAGAGAGAAGAGAAAGGAATAGGTGAAAAGTCTGGGATTTGGTTTCGGACATGAAGCGATCGCTCTCTCTCCCTCTGTGGTTGCCCAGGGCCCAGCTACTGAATATGCATGTCCCGGGTAGTGGAGGAGCCCAGAGCAATCGCAGACTCTCATCCTTCCTGCAGTGACGTTTACTCCAGACCATCCCATGGAGAGCTGGGCCTCCGTGTTGGTGCTGTTTGACGAGTGCACGGGGCCTCCACTTAAAGAGCCAAGAGCCTTGTATAAGCAGTGTAAAGAGACGTGCGTGGGGCCCTGCTGGCTGCCGAAATGGCAAAGCTGGATCTCTGATGTCATTGTGGACTGATAAGGGAGTTATCAGGACAAGCTGCAATGACTTTTAAAGGCGGCCGTATTAAAGGGTAAGTGGTAATAAAACAACAACAATTTGGCTTGCCGCTGCCATTCTGGAAACGCTTGAGGGGCAGCGTGTTTAGAGTGAGAGGATGGGTGATAAACAAAAATAGTTTGTCCGTGAAACTAAAAGGTGACACATGTACAAATATATAGAACGGGCTCAGGTAAATTCATTTTTTAATCTAACAAATACAGGAGAGACCTTTACTCAGAAAAAAAACTACTATGAGTTATGCTGTCGAGAATGATTGTCTGTCCTAAATCAGTGTATGGAAGTTTTAATGAATGTGTACGTGTGCGTCTCTTACATAATTAGCAGTGCTGTCGGTCCCTTCGTTTTGGAGCACGGCCAGGACAAAGCATTGGTACTCCTGCGGACTGGTCAGCGGCTTGTTGTAGAAGCCGTTGTACGTCTTCTCATCACCCACGGTGAAGGAGTTTGTCAGTGAGTCCAACTTGGCAGCAATGTAAGGCTTGGAGGAATCCAGGTGACGGCGGCGCCTCAGGGCGGGGCCTTCACTCGACTTGAGCAGCTGGGGAAAACATAGAGGGCAAACGTTAAGGTCGTGTTTGGCTAAACTTTTCCATTATCCCTATTTAAACTTTTAAAATAAATTAGCACAGAGACTAAATTTACTGCATCATACAGTAACACGGAGGTCAAAGGCTCAATCCTCTCGACAATCAATGGGGCTTTGGGCAAGAAAAGCTTTGTGGGTTGTGTGTAGGCTTGCCACTGTAGTCGTTGTTATCACTGTTACCGGTGTTCCGCCCCCACTGTCATTTTGCATTTTTTTTAATAGAAATAAAACCCATTTCGTTAATGTTTGCGTATCAGTGCCAACGTTCATCAAATAAAAAATTATAATTTGTAAAATACTAAGCGTGTTATCAATACATAATCGGACAATGGATTCTACAATTATAAACTTAAAGTGAAAGTGTCTGAGGCTGAGTATCAGCACGGGTAGCAGGAGTCAGATTTCACCCCATTGTCACGGTATTATACTATTGAAGAGAGAGTTGACGGACAAGACGATGGCGGAGGATTTGGTGTCAAAGGGAAAAGCAAAAAGCAAAAGCGCCTATTTGGCAATATTTCAGAATTAAACCCAATGCTATAAGAGAATCATAACGTTAATGAGGCAATCGCGGTGTGGAGGACACAGCCGGTGTTTATTAACTGGTGGGAAGTTTTCCTCACCGTGACGATGAACTAATTTATATGCATTAAACAACTTCCATCAACTCCTCTCAAAATCCCCCCCAAAAAACAAACCTTCTGCATTCACACCATAAGTCCGGGTCTGGTTCTTACTATGCCTCCTACGAGATAATGAATCCACACAGCTGAAATGCCCTTTGCTCAGTGATATAACTTTGCAAACAATGCAGCCAAGTTACAAAGTGAGCAATTAGCGCTTGCTCCAGCACACAATCCCAGCATGACTGCCAGCCTGCTTAATAAATGAGCAGGGGCATACAGCACTGCGGCATTGTGTTTTCAGCAGCATTTTGTTTTCTGTCAGTGACGTCTCATGTGCTGCTCCAGATGTAGCTTTATTAAATCATTATGTCTAAGGGAGGAGACAATGGCCTGCTCAATGTTTAATGACTCAGGGAGTCCCATCCCTCTCCCACTGCTGGTCTCTTCTGCCATTTCTTCAGGGAGCTTGAACAATAGCGATCCAAACCAACGAGCCTCGCCGTTTACTTAAAAATGATGCTATTAATATTCAGGCACGTCATTTAGCTTCAATTCTCTTGTGGACAAGGAAGACCTTTATTCAATAATAAAGCAGCCATAAATCTTTATTCTCATTTGAATACCTTGTGTAAAACTTTGTTTGGAGTTGCCAAACCCTGACAATAAAGACTATAAAGACAAATGTGGAGGAGGTAGAGCAGTAATTTGTAATTACTGTTTGCTTAACATTTACATCAATGGCTTTATAAGATTAAGATGACTCTGTATGCACTTGGATTCAGCAGATGGGTACTGTGTGTAGACCTGGCGTCCAATCAGGATATTCCCCACCTGCCCGAATGACTCATTGTTTAAAATCTCTGCCCTGCCGCCCCCCCCCTCCCTGAGCCCAGGAGGGTAGAGCTAATTAGCTACAACCAGTGACTTCCTACCCAGTTGGAACGGGAGATGCTATTGGCGACCCCTGACCTGGCACATTAGCATATCAGCCACCGGCTGGCACTCACCTCGTCCAGGTCCATCTCGTCTGGATTTTTCCACCGGCGCGTTGACTGCGACACCGGCACCACCACGATGTAGTACCACCTGCCAAGAAAAATAAAGCCTGTGTTAAGGCAGACTGACTGAAGCACATACACGCTGAGATCAAAGTGAAGCCGAGCGCATTAATAACACAGTCAAAACATTTAGTAAGACATACTTTCACTGTGAGGCTTGCTGGGCGGAATTCAAAACTTGAGTGGTACACAAGCGGGTCCTAACCAAGGTCGAACACCAGCAGATTGGCACTGCATTCCCCAATTAATGGCTAATCACTAAGAACATCTGCCATGTAGACTGGAACAAACACTATCCCAGTGAGAGGAGCCTTCAGCTAATAGAGATCCCAATAGGATTCTTTAGGTTAATAGGACCAGCTATGTGACTACTCGTGTGTGTGTTCTTTTACTGCTTATTATAAAGACCAAAAATAGAAGAAGAAAGACATCAGAAAGACGTTCAGGAGTTTAGGGTCAAACTAAGGAGTAAGGTAATGAATGAAGGAACGTGCTTGCGAGTACAAACATCTGTGTCTGCAGTTATTGATGTGCTTTCGTGTTCTCCCCGAGTCTGTCTTCTCCCAGCTCAAAGTTTTTCCCCCTCTGTGGCATTCAACCACTTGTAAAATCAGCTGCTGCTGACAGCGAAAGCAGCTGCTTCTCTCCCTTCTCTCCAGGCCTCGACTCTGTGATTCAACAGTCAGTCAAGTCTGGGAGTGGGGGAAGACATGTATAACAAGACTCCTCAACCCCCTTCTCTCACCTACACACACACACAGACCGCTACTCTGCCATCCCCAGTCACGTGCTCTCTTTGCCCGTCAATCTGAGCTGGAGCTCGGCCAGCCCTGAGAGCCCTGTAATCTTTTTACCAATCAACCCTATGCACTCCCCTACTCAGATGTGTCTGGAAGTGTGTGTCTGAAGAAAAAGGCTTTACTCGCCAGGGTCAGGCACAATTCTGCTCTTTACAATTTGAGTCAAAAGATAATACAGCTCCACCTGATGTTAAAAGCCTCGATCATCATCAGCCGCTGTGTCATGAAGTTGGCTCAGATTAAAAGTTGAAGTTTTAAGTTTGAAAACAGGTTTAGTATTGATCAGATACACAGTGAGCCACATGTGCTGCTGTTGCTGTAAGAAAGGTTGTTCAGAGTTGCAGTTGAATTAGCTCCCGAATGAATGATAATATTTTTTGACAACAACTAAGGGCACTTTCACAAACCATAGTCCATTTTGCTGGTCTGAATCAGAGTGAAATTGATACTTTGGTTCGTTTTCTATTTAGTCTGGTTCGGTTTCAAAGTGCACACATTAAAGCAGACCAAATAAAAAAATTAATTTGCTGAGGGGCGTGTGCAAAGGAGCAAATTTATTTATTATTTTTTTTTTCGTCTTGAGACCTGCCACTTCTATGCAGGGAATCGCGGGCTCTGATATAAAATATTGCTGTTGAAGATTTTTCACTTTGACCCGGCAGTGATCTACTGTGTGCATCTCTTCTCCTCCAGTTTATCTCGAATGCCTTTATAAACGTCACTATTTTTGTGGACTTTATTTAGCATATTCTGTATGTTCTCTTCGGCCCACATGTCAAGCAAACATCGGACTTCTTTTGGTTCGCTTGGAATCGGTCTGAGACCACCTCTCGCAAGCGGTCTCGGACCGATTGTTTTAGTCTCCACCAGAGTACAATTACTGTGTTCACAACCGCCCAAACGAACCGTTGGCTTGTGAAAGCAAAGTGGCCGTTGAGGGGTCCAGGGCCACAAACAAGCCCCCACATGTACATATTTCAAGTACAAATTCTTATACAAAGTCTTAAATTGATGTTTTTTGGTGTTTATACATTTGAACTTTTCATAAAATGAAATTGTAATGAAATAGTTTTTATCAACTGTCAGTAAATAAATGATTCAGTGGTTTTAACTGCTGGTTGTTCAGCATATTTGCACAAATGCTTGTAAAAACAGTGTTGCCTAATTTAAATGTATATGTGATAAACATTAAGTTCATTATTGAAGTTATAGAAAGGGATAAGACCTTATAATGTAAGTTTTTACCTTCTGCCTACTCCTTTTTGAACATATAATATTTATTTATTTAGTTTATTTAGAATATACTGTATATGTTTACTGCTCATTTTATTGGGGATTCTTGTTTTGTTTTGTTATTAGTTATTACATGTTCGAAATAAAATCCATCTATCCATCCATCCATCTATTTAAAAGTCACCATATTCTTAGTGCCACAATGTGTTTTTTGAACGGTAACACTTTCAATACTAACTGGTAGTAATATATGGGTCCCTGAAAGGGCGACACTGATGGAAAGCTTCGTCGCTGCAGCAGCCAAGAATCAAACACAAATGAAGCTCCATTATTCCGAACGCTAATTCAAGAAAACTGAATCTACTGGCTAACAACAATCATCATCTATTGGTGGATTTATGGCCAGATTCGGAGCTCGCCCGTGCGTTCGGTCCCATGTGTCTCAGTACTGACCTGACACGTGTGGGGTTCTGGACCTTAGGCAGGTTGATGGTCATCTTGCCACCCTGAGGCTGATGTGTGCTGGGCTTAGTCTTGATCAGGTCAGGGGCAGTGCGGATGGACACCTGCTGCTGCAGACCCCCAGCAATGTTGCCCCGGCTCGTCAGCACAAAAGAGTAGTCCGTGTCTGGCTGCAGCTGCGCGATCAGCTTCCTCTTCAGGTTTCCCTGCACTTCCACGCTTTGCTGGTTGTACAAGATCTGTGAGCACACAAGAGAAAACTTGGAGTTATGTTTTAAGTTAACATGACATACACATAATGTATATCCTCCAGACAAATGCAATACTCTCTCAAGACACACACACATGGAAAAGAGCAGCATGGTCCTAAGGGAGGCGCCCATCTCATCTGACACCTCATCTCATGTGCATCGGTGTCACACTTGCCCATCGGTGCAAATCCAATAGTTTTTTTACACTTCAAATTGCTTCATTACCATGAGGTGGGAATTGATATAATATAATTTTGACAGATTATTACACCTCATAAATGAGCATGAGTCTGGCTTTTCAGTGAAAATGGGGAAAATCACTGCATCACACCCTGGTGAAAGTGTTAACAGCTGATAGCGCTGCAATGCAGTTAGGTTGCAATTATATGCACAGTGAATCTTATATATTGTGTTGTAGTAACAATGACAGTAATAGCTTTCCAATTAAAAAAAATCATGTTACCATTGTTATATTGCATTTTGTTGGTTGAAGATTTGAGATTTTACAATGATATCTTTTTTTGTAGAATTTATTCAACCAGGTAAAGCCTCATTGAGATTAAAAATCTCCTTTTCAACAGTGTCCTGGCCAAGGCAGCAGCAGCGCATTACACAAAGTTTCAGACATACAACAAATGACAGTTACAGAAAATAAAATCTCAGGTCACAGCATGAGTATACAAAAATAAGACTCAAGTCATTCACCATATTCCAGATCACATAAGATCAAATGGCTCAGAAAAGCATCCACAGCCTGATGTACCTTCCTCCAACTCCTTCAATCTATTTTTAAAACCACTTAAAGAGACCAGCTCCCCTAGACCTAAATCATTCTGCAGTAAATTCCAAGCCGCAGGAGCAGCGTACTTAAATGCCCTTTTTCCCTTTTCAAGACTGTTGATAATACTAAGCATTATAGTTTATGAAACCATTGAAAAGTGATCATTAAAAGGTACAGTGTGTAGGATTTGGCCGCATCTAGTGGTGTGGTTGCAGATTGCAACCAGCTGAGTACCCCTCTGCTCACTCCTCTCTTTCCAAGACTGCAGTAACGTGAGGCACCGAGTGCAAAACCGTGGTAACACCGTTCGCCTCGCTCAGAGGCCATCCTTACCCTAATAACACTACTTTAAGAGCAACGAAAATCAGATGGCGGCTGGCGGTAGCCCGATTTTGCACTGTGCGGCTCACGTTACCGTAGTTTCACAAGTGTGTCGGAGAACAACGGTGGCTTTCAGGTAACGTAAAAACGAGGAAGGCTCTCTCTAGAGCCTGTGTTTGGTTTGTCCGTTCTGGGCTACTGTAGAAACATGGCGGAGCAACATGGCGGCTCATTCTCATAGTTTCAGGTGATTATACACTAACGAAAACATAGTTATGAATATCATATTCCATTTCTGCTAATAGAGCCCCCAGAATGCTACACACTGTTCCTTTAAGGTAAAAGCTATGTCTATGCAAATTGTGTTCATGGTGAAATGTTTTGTGTCTGACTTTGAGTAAATGGATGGGGATTTTGTCATCTTGGCACTCACCTTGAAAGGCGCTTGGGATTTGTAGTTCGGTGGCAAATCCCAGGTGAGGAGGACAGATGTTTTCATGACAGCTTTGACACCAAAGTTCAGGGTCGGAAAATCTAGGGCGGGAAAATTCTTCGATTAATATCTCAAGTAAGACATCTTGTATACCGCAAAATGTAATCTCTGTGCGTAATACAATTTCACACTACTGTACAGCAAGTAACCCCCTCAGTAAACAATGTGAACACATTACCTTATGACTAAACTTGACAAGCCACAGGGGGGCTACAAAGAACATCAACAATCTCATTCACGCTTGGTTATAGATCACATAAAAATAGCCTTCATCTCCCTAAGCCTGTTCCATTTATTACACCCCTTTCACAATAAGACATACACAACAGGCAGAGATCTCTGTGATTACCAAGAAATGTATATGGCAGAGGGAGTGGCAACATGTGTCTTAAAATAAACATCACGCACAACTCAGGTTATAAATAAGAAATCTCCCATTTATAAGATTATAAAATGCATGAGGAGGTACATACTGGGTACGCGGAGGATGAGGAGGCATGGTAATGTGACTGTGGCGTGTAATGAGATTAGTACTCTATAAATCAATAAACACAGTGCTGTACTGTACTGAGTGGTAGATGAGGAAGACGTGGCACTGATAAAGACTGAAAAGAGCCAGTTAAAGTGTTCAAATAGAAGCAGGTGTTTATGTATATGCTCAAGTATGCTGTGGGCAAGTTTGCAGTGTGTAGATGTACGCTGGTGTGTAATGATTATGTGGGCATGTATTAAACCTTGATTCTGTTTTCAAATCAAACACCTCCAGCATGTTTGTGTATAAATATCATTCATGTGTCCTACCGATGGACATGGTCCGGCTCTGAATGCTGGGGCTGAGGGGTCCTCCGCCCTTATTGGTGAACGCCTGCACCCGGATGTCGTAGGTGGTGTCAGGATTAAGGCCCTGGATAGTCATGTGCGTGTCGGCCGTGCGGTTGGTGCTGTTCTGCTGACTGTTGATGTCCCTGTACACAACCACATAGTGCTGAATCTTCCCGTTCCTTTCGGCTACCAGCGGGGGCTCCCAGGTCAGCTGGGTGCTGGACTGGGTCAGTCCCGTGACTTGGAGGTTGAACGGGAAGCCTGAGGGCACGTCTTCGGGGGTGCTGATCTCCTTTACGTAGGCATCGCCGATGCCTGCGCGGTTACGGGCGCTGAGGCGGAAGATGTAGGTGGCGCCTTTGTGCAGCCCGGTGACAGTGTAATGGTCGTCGGTCTTCCTCAGCTCGCGTGAGGTGTAGTTTTCCTCATCGGTGCGCTTGTACTGCAGCTGGTAGCCCATCAGCTCACCCACCATTTCCTTAGGCGGCTGCCACTGGATCAGTGCCGTGTTGCCCGAGGTGGTGCTGATCATCATAGTGGGCCTGCCTGGCACTGAAAAAAAGATTAAAGAAGAAAGCAAAGAATAAGTACGCAGGAACTATTGTAAACAACCTTCACTTTAAAGGTAGGGTGGGTCATGTTGTTCAAATACATTTTTTGTTATATTTGTTGAAATTCTCTTTACAAAAAAGGAAAAAAAGGACTGTAATAAATCCTCATTCCAATGAAATGATTGGATGGGCTACAGTCCGGCCTGCCTGCATGTACTCTGCCCGTGCAATCATTGCATGTCACCAGAGTCTTCTAAAAGCTGCAAGCTTGACAGATGTGAGTACTACAATAGCCATGTTCATTGTTTACGATGTTTATTATGATATATTTGCGTTAGGGCTGCACAATTAATCAAAATTGTACTGAAATCGCAATACGGCCTACTTTTTCAAATCGCAGGAGATGCAATGTTTGTTAAAGGGGAAATGTGCGTCAAAATACCATTTTAAATTAAATATTGTGGTGCTCATGTCCTGATCTACATCATATTCTACAGAAAACATCTTTGTTTGGTAAAGATCCCTGCAAAAATCACACCATAATCATTTTAAAATGTTGTTCAATGAAAATGAGAATGATTTAAAATGATCATTCCCTCCAATATCGCAAATCATATGGCAATATCAGTCAAAATAATCGCAATCTGATATTTTTTTCAAAATCGTTCAGCCCTAGTTTACATTCATAACGATAATTTTGGGAGTGTGGCTTTGGAGGGAGGCCTGAAGTGACAGACTGTCAATGTTGCTGACTTGGCGACTTTCTCGCTAGATTTAGGGACTATTGGCGCTAATGCTGCTAGCTACTTTCACTGGAAAACAGTTGGCACCATTGGGCTGGGTTTTTCAGTTGGATCATTTTTAAAATGTAGTGTACTCTTGCTAGTTTCTCAACATTACCGACCCTACCTTTAAAGGTGAATAGTTATTTGGTTTTATGGCACTACCAAAAGGAAACAAAATCCACCAAACCAGAAGCTCAATAATGAACTAGATATGAAGATATGAAGGTTACAGGCCTTGCTCATAGCACTTCAGCTGCAGCTAGTTATGGTAACTAGTCTGGGTGTTGATGGAGCATCCCACTAAAACTAACATGACATTCCAGTCACATGCACAGTGTTCTAATCATACCACAGGAGTACAGAGGTTATCATTTTTAAGCCTTAAAGATAATACCACCGTATTCACAGTAAACAGATAGCACATATCCTATGTTTTACATGATAACCTTGATAAAAACAACCCTGACCTGCTCCGGTCGTGGTGATGACTTTAGCTTTGCTGCGAGCTCCGTCTCCCTTGGTGGTGTACGCTGCCACGGTGACAGAGTAGGTGGTTTCAGAGTGCAGTCCAGCAATGACGGCCTCCTGCAAAACGGAACAATTACGAGGTCAGAGTTTAAAAGGAATCAATAAGTTTGAGCGGGACCGCCACAATGGCAAAAAATAACAAAACCCATGTCACACAAGCTCCCATCCCCTCGCAGAACACACAGCACCAAAAGAAACCATAGTGAGATTAAACCCCCTTCTCCATCCACTTGTAGTATCTTGAACAATTTGCCTATAACAGGAAACAAAATATGTGACGCATTTAACAGAGAAAGGCACACAAACAGGACCAGGAACTTTTCTTCAGTTAAGAAAAACTCCCGGGCCCAACCGTAAGGCACACTCTGAACCCATTAACCAAACAAACCAACCAGATGAACAAGAACGTCACCCGTGTATCAGTGTTCATGCCTGCTGCATGGATAAGCATGAGATTATACCCAGAGGAGCTTAGGATCATCACTACACTATAAAAGTCCACAAATAGTACACTTCTGACTGTGGGACATAATCCTTAATAAATCTTAAAGATTAAAACATCAGACAGATGTTACACATTGCTTTTTTTAATAGTTAAATTAGATTCTTGGTATTTATTGTCCTCTGGATTACCATGCAAGCTGGGTCGAACAGTCTCAAAAACACAGACACACTGAGGTGGTTGAACAAATCAGTAACTCAACAGTCGGGAACCAACAGAAAAACAACAAACAACTGAGGTAACACACTGTTATTGATAACCTGCTGCAGTGCTGGCACTCACTTCACCAGACTGCATCGGTCTGAATAAAAACACCCACACACGCTGGAATTAAACACTCTCTGATCTCGAACAAAGCTCATATGCAAACAGACATACGTGAATGAACATACTCACCGATGTTTTTATACTGTATATTAACACACACTAAAGTATATGCATGCACGTACAGAAAAAAAAAAATGTTCACGCACACAATGATACACGCAGACATGAGAACACACTCGATACCAAGAACAAATGAACGCCTGCGGCTTGAGCACACATGCTGGAGTTGTCTGTTTCTGACTGGGGCCACTGAGAGGATGAATACGCCGATGCCTACGAGCCTTCCTGCCGGAACTCCTCGCAAACTTCTCATACTTGGGATATTATACGGCTTTGCCCTAATGCTGTTTTTCTAACTAATGAAGTTTTAATTTCCTACCCATAGAAGAACATTTAATAGTCTACATAAGCCCGCTCTGTTTGACAATGCTTTTTACTGCCCCTCTCTTTAAGGGACATTTGGTGCTCCCACACTAGCCTTTAAGAGAGACGGGGGAGAAAATGCTAAATTACTGTATCATAAAACCATTTTAACTTTATGGAAGAAGTCTCATTACTTTAATCATACAAAATGGCTTTAACAGTCTCAGCAGTGGCAGCCGAGGAGATATTTTTCCCCCTATTCTGGCAAGGTCAAATCGGGTCTAGTAGCACTTTTGAAACTCAGCAGAAATAGAAAAGCAAGGCTTCAAAGTTTCCTTCAGAGCAAATGCTTAGAGCAGCACCAAAGGGCATTACAGAGATTATCAAGTCGACTAGTTATAGAAATGGATTCTTCTCTACAAGCCTCCCTTCACCACTATCCTCCTCACATGGGGCTGAAAATGTCAGGGGAAAATACAAAAAACAAATATATACGCTTCAGACATTTTCTTTTTGCTAAACCGCAACATTTGAGTTCTATAGAGTGCTCCAGGGACGGCGTATTTTTGTAGGCCGACAGGAAGTTAGCATCACCCTGGTTCCCTCGACAAAAAGCCAATGGGATTGTTCCATTGAGTTTTGGATTATTGCAGAAAATAAACTCTGTGGCAAACAAACGTTTAAGATACTTAAACGTTTTGTTCAGCAAGATAATATTCACAAATGAACTCTACTTTTATGATTTGGCATTTCAAGCCTTTATTGACAGGACAATGGACAGTCTAGAAAGGGGGAGAGAGAGAGGTCGGATCCGAACCCAGGCCGTAGCGGTTAGGACTCAGCCCTGTTATAAGGGAACCCGCTCTACCAACTGAGCTACGCCGACAAGTGGGGTATTTATTGATGTATTTAATGTCGTAGAACAAAATGATAAATTCTCTTAAGCTTATGTTAACGACATACCTTATTTCAGGCATCTAACCAAAAGCCCATTCAAAAAACCCATGGACTTCCAGACGAGGGAACCGGAAGTGCTAAAATGCTAACTCATTTCCAGGTTTTAGGACTCATTCCTGTAGCACTCTATTCGTGTTGATTTGCATTAAAAATGCCACAATTATCTGTAATCCTTCTCCCTGTGAACACGCCATGGGTCACCAAGAAATGCTAATGTTTTTGCTGTTGACATCTGTCTGTGGCTCGTCGCACTACATTAGTTACCTGGCACACACATTGCTATCGCCAAAACGTGGCTGCGAAAGAAATAATAAAGATGTGTGAACAGATGTCTTCCTCTGACAGCGTCTAGCTCTGTGTCTGTCAGGTGTTAATCAACACATTAAGAGGAGAGGGAGAGGAGGCAAGCCTGACTCATGCCGTGTGGGTGTAGCTGAAGGAATCTGGCCGTGTGTGCCGTGCAAACAGATTTCTGTTTTACTAGCTGTTATAAAATAAATAAAATGATCTACGCACATCCCGCTGGCTCATTTTGTAAAGAGAGAAAAACATCCAGTGTTGATATATAAACAGGTGACCAAAAAATCTTTGCAGGTGGTCACTGGATTGATTAACCAGTTTTCTCTGTGAGAGAGGAAATTAGCATCCACAATTGTTCAAGTTAATTTCTTAAAAGCAATAAACCTTTTTTAAACAACTTCTTTGCCCTTGTTTGAATGCTGACAACAGTATTTGTTATTCTGGCAGGTTTTCTATTGAATTTCTGACTGGGAACAGTAAGTGGCTCTGCATTTATGCTGGTGCGATATGACGTCTAGGAGGTAATAAGCCATAACAAAGGGCTGCGTGACAGCCATGGAACAGTGAGCTGCCATCCAGGCAAATGAAAAGAACATGAAAGGCTGGTGGCAATCTCGGAGATGTGTGGAGCTGATAAAAACACACAGCTCCTCCCCTCAGATAGACATGTCATCTGGAACAGTAGGGGAGACAGCAGGTTAGGCGAGCCTGATTAATGTCAGCATCACACTGGGATGGTGACACACAGCCTTTGACTGCGCTGTACGCTCAGTGACGGGAGGGAGAGCGCTGCGTGCTCGCTGCAGTAAGCGCCTCAGATCCGAGTGAATGCCCAGCTGTTACGACGAGTTTGTCTTATGGTAAAATGGTGAAATATTAGACTTGTACGCAATCATCAGTGGCAATAATCCTCATGCTTTGTGGTTGTAGTAGCGCTTAGAGAACATCACACACAAATATAAAAACCAGGAATCATTAGGGCACACATCTCTCGCTGTGGTTATGATGGGGTTATGATCTTTCATGAGGACTCACACCGAGTGGATTACAAGCATGGCTTACACAGAAAATAAACACACACACACAGGCACGCAACTCATAATCCAAAGCACACACAGCACCCCCCAAATTGCAGTGGGGAGAAGAGCCTGCCCTGCAAGACAACCCACCAGCACACATGAGGGTTACTCACATGCTCGGTGGACTCCTCAATATTCCACTGATGGGAGAGAAGACACAGGACACAGGATGGGGGAGAGAAATGAGTCAGAGACAACACTACGGGAAAAAAAGCACTCGTCTTTTTTTCACTCAAAGACAGATGAATGTAGGTGTCAACAGAGTCATGCGGTAGAGGGAGACAGTGTGATGGAAGGAAAAGAAATGAAGACAAGTTGAGTGGCATAAAGCAAATTGTGTAGCCAAGTTGAGCGATGGTCGTGAATTCATTATTGTTTATAATGCACTGCCTTGTTTCTCATTTGCCTATGAATCCAATAAAAACCTCTCTCTCCCTTAATCACAGAACACCTCTATTCGGTATGATAACTATCTCGCTGTGGACATAAAATATGCAGAATCTCTGAAGCATTTCCTCTTTCCAGAAATGGAGGGAGGGCCTTTTATTCATTATATTTCAATATGTTTTTCAAAATGTTCTCCTTGCTCACTGTGCTTGGCCAAGTGATTCCCGGGGGAAGTGAAAGCCCATTTCGTGCCGCGGGGCTCCGTCGGTGCCGAGCGTGAAATCCTATTACCAGTGCTGCTATGCCAGCCCTGTGACATCAAACCCCATCGATGCAGAACGCAACTGCTGGTGTTTACCAGCAACTCGCTCCACAGTTGAGCTACTGCAGAGAGTTCACTGATGGGTGGCGTGGCTGACAACGGGCAGGAGAGATGATGACACTGGTGACACTGATGTGGGACAACACAGAAGGAAGGGGGGGGTGAGGAAGTAAGGTAGGTGACGGTGGCGGCAGCGACGGCAACCAATTACATTCGAACATTAGGGTGCGGAACTACAAGAAGAGCTGCTGGTGGAAGGATGGAGGAGACTGGCAAGTAGTGATGCTGGAACATGAGGGGTTCACCTAAATTACAAAAAATATTATACCTCTGTTAGTATCAGTCCATGCTTGTTTGGATTTTATTTGCTTGTTTTGTAAGTTTGTATTTTACTCGTCCTGATTTGAGAAATCCATGTTTGAGATTTTCATTGTCCGCCCCCATACAATACAATACAAAGGCAGTGAATGGATTTTCATTGGTTGTGCTCACAACATTGAAAAATTCAACAGCAACGTCTCCTTTCAGTCTGTGAAGTTGCAATGTAATCTCATACAACGGTTCATATGATATCTTAAGAAAAGTTATTCCTCATTTTACGTGCGTTTTGACTGTCCATCAACACGTGACGCACGTGCCAATTTCCACTCCAGTCTTTTCAAAATAAACTTCCCTCTTCACAGGAAACATTTTGGTTGGGTTTAAGCAACAAAACTACTTATTTATGTTTAGGAAAAGATCACACAATACTTGAGGTTTGAGTTAAAATAACTCTGGAAGTGGTGTAACTTAAGCTCCTCCCTACACTGTGTTTGTCGCTCTTTATACCTCCTGGTTCACCATCACGCGGATTACATAAGAATTTATTTCATGGGATATGTATGAATTACAGTGCAATACTTTTCGTAGGTACAGCTTTGAACGGTGTATGAGTACAGTCTGTGAAGTTAACGTGAGAAAAAATTAAGATTCGTGTATCAAATATCAAAACATTGTCAGATGAGACTTATGAGCTGAGTGTAACATTATGCAGCTTTCATTATAAAATAGAACGCTTCTGTGGAATGTTAAATTATTATTTTTTAAAATGACTGAGTAATGTTGTTGTTAGCTAAGTTGACAGGCAAGTTGGCTTTTCTGCAGCTGAAAGGTTTAAAAGCTACAACAAGCAACTTCATCATTTTTTTTTCCAGCAAAAGCTTTACTTATTTTTCAAATTACTCCCAATGACAAAGAAGCTAATGTGTCCTCATCCAGAAAAATATCAAAGGCACAGAGTTTATTGTCCAATAACTTCCCTTACATGTCAGGCATTTGGAAGATAATAAACTGCATCAATTTATCATGTTTTCTTGTAGAAATAAGCTTGTGATTATGTCTGTGCGTTGTGTAATTTAGACCATCAATACAGGCCTCAATTACTTCATACATTTAAATCTCACTCACAATATTGGTTTTCATCAAATTGCTCAGCCATTGAGACCGATGCATATCTCAAAACACAAAAACGTGCAAAAAAATCGATATGTTTTAAATACCATCTAGCATTATACCATCCACCATTAGAGGTAATTGAGAAAATATCTATTTTTTTGTAATTTAGGTGAACTAGTCCAGTAGACACATGCCTTCAAGACGAAATTGGGCAGCGGTGTCTGCCTTCCTGCTTGCCCATTCTCCCTTCTCGCCTCTCCAGACATCCACAAACAAAAGGAGTGAGCCTCACACACCGCTGATTCATTGTGCACTGGCGAGACGTGTTCATCATCCTCCATTGACTGTTGGCATATGAAAAGACAAAAGACCCAAGTTCTCCGCCCTCCTCCCTGTGGATGGGTCTTTATCAACAACCAGCTAACTGAAGCATAAGCGAGGCCTTTGTATGCTTCCCAGTTGCGACTGGTCGAGACACTTGCATCAAAAACTGCTGCCTCATGCTCCCCTGACGTAGCGGGGCACTAAAGAGCACCATTTAAGAACAGCTGCTACTTAACTCCATGAATAACAGTTTGCGACGTGCCTAATTGCTTAATTTGTTTACCGTCGACTCCGCTCAGTATGTCAACAGAGCAGCGAACACATTAAGGTTCGGAAGAGTTCCTATCTCATCTTGGGCTTAATCCCTTTCTATCGCAACTCCTTTTGCTTTCTGCTTAAATCCACGGGAGAATTATAAATTATCCCCCATTTATATTTCGAATGCCAACGCAAGCTGAAAACACATCATTGCTGATAAGCGTCGTTTGTGGAAACGGAGCGGTATAATTTGCAGGCGGGTGAATGCAAATGTGATGACATGGGCTGAGATGTGTGGCTATAAAAATGGGAACGAGGGGGGAACGAGTGATGTGGAAGAGAAGGAGCTGTCATGATTGATGGAGTGAAACGGGCTGAGGTGCTTCTTTTCTCTTTTTTTTCCGATTCACATTCAACTCCAATCTGAGGCAGTGAAGGCCGTAGACGCAGTGAGGCATTGCCTCGCTCGCTCGCTCGCTCGCTCCCACACACAAACGCACACGCACCACAAAAACGCATGAGTGGTCAAACAAAATGAACCTGGAAAAGTGGTGCTGAATAAAGGCAAACTTGTGCAGGAAGGCAAACTTGTGCAGAAAATGTATAGACACACAGACCGTCACTAATAGCTTCAAACGCAATCACGCCTTTTTTATAGATGGCTATATGAAACACATGAGCCTAGAGGTTGCTGTGAGTGCACAGTGATGGAGCAGGCTATGTGATGTGGAGTTGCCCACTCAGGTTCAGGCCACTTTCCCAATGGAGACATGGTTGGAAAGGGGTCGATAACATCACACTGTTAACATGGCCTCTGGTTTAAATTTAGCAGGGAAATGAGGGCGCTGTGTGGGCTCCTGCTTGAAAAGAAAAGAGGCGCTTAAACCGCCCACGCACAGACAAGCTCTCCTAGCTCTCCTCCCAGCATTTCGGCTAACCCTGAGAGAGGGTGAAGAGGAGAGAAGGAGCCAGAAACACAGAGACAAAGACGAGGGGAGAGGTGACAGCGATTTTGACAGAATCTGCAATCCAATCAGCCTGCTTAGATTTGTGATGGAAGCCTAAGGTGAGGTTGTGCTATGTTGTGAGAGCCCTGGAAAATCAGGATTTTTCTTTTCCTCCTGGCAGGCTTACTGTGAATTCAATGCAGGTGAAAGGGTGGATATGGAGCTGATTTCACAACACATTAGGCAGATTCTTGAGAAAAACACTACAGGATGTGTCAGGATAGAAGAAATTTTTTTTTTTTCTCCAGTTATTCATCATCAATTACAGGTGTGCGTTTGTGGGATTTGCATGAGTCTAGGATGAGTCATGAACTCTTCTCAGCCAGCTGGAACGCCTACTGAAAGGTTGATCTAACAGTGAGCATGTCTGCTCATGTTATCTGCGCTGTTTTTTTCCACTTGTTGTTGGGGTACGGGAATGGAAAAGATGTGTGAGAAAAGGAGGGATTGTTCTAAAACCAGTTGGGCGAACGTGGACGAGGGAGCGTCGGCTGACTGTGTGGTCTGTGATGACGTCTGGGCAGGTCCTTGCAGGTCGGCTACTCGGCGCCATCCCATGGAAAACAATCTGTTGAGATGACTCAATCAAGGGTAACCAACCTGCACGCAAGCCTCTGGTAATTACTCAACCGGCTTCTCAGGCAGGAAGGGTGCAAAAGGAGGACACGAGAGAAAAGGGAGGGGAGCTGGAGGGAAGGAGAAAACATAAGAGGAGGGTGGAGAAATTCAGGTTTCTGCCAGGGAGGGAACGGTGAGTGTGAGAGGTGTCCTGGACACTGAACTGGAACATGAGAGCTATCCTGAGTGCCAAATTGCAGTGTGTCTCGGTGTTTATTGTGTGAACTTGGCACAAATGAGACATGGCGGGGAGTATTGTTTGCACAACAAGTAGGGTCATGTTCAGTTCAGTTTTCATAATGCAAAACAGAGTCACGCTAAACACTTCCAGGAAGACAAGCAGCCACCATGTTTTTGTCTTCTTTCAGGCCAAACGATGCTGTCCTGGCTGTCAAGCACTCTGGTACACAGTCAGATAACAATGAACTGTCAGCAGCAGCTGCCGGAAAATAGTGCTGTGGAAAAAAGGTGCTGGACGGTGTCTGGGAACTGAGGGGAGACCATTTGGCCAGAGACATGGACAGAGCCTCACTTATACACTTATTCGCAGCTCTATCTGGCAAAAAATTATGTTTATTTTACACTATAAAGTCCCATGTGAGCTGTGCCACTTGGGTGGCTTGACAACCACACAAAAAATACTCATTATGTATTTATCACTGATTGCCCAGTTACACAACTGGGATCCATGCGCTCCTTCTTAGCGTTCGCTTGGGATGTAGCACGTCTGACACGAGATTCCAAGGTGACTTTGACAGTGCTTCCTCTTCTGTAATGATAAGACTTAAGACAGCGGGGTGTTTGCCAAAGCAAATGAGGGTTAATAGCTCCACTCAAGGGCACAGCAGCGTGCACCGCCTGGGAACTGAACCAGCAACCTGTTGGTCTCCCTAAATACTGCAGCAAAGCGTTTATCAGCTGCTCAGAGATACATGCAAGGCTGCTCTGATTTTCTTCTTTTTTTTTTTTGTGGTGTTCCTGCGGCCAGGGAGCGCTTACTTGTTCAAATGAGATGTTGTTGTGCGAGGCCATCGGGGCTGCGAGTGAATGCGTGTTCGCGCAAATGTTACTCCCGGCAAACAATCAGAAGGAGGCTCTTAAGCCGGTCTCTCCTCGCCCAAAGAGAGGGAAAAAGTGAGAGAGGGGTTTTTGGTTTTAAAATATTCATGAATCTCTGAATCCCTCTTAAGGATTACAATCTCTCATTCATCTCATGGTGTCACATAGCTTTGGGCGATTCGGAGCGGCCCTGCATTAATGCGTAAAGGGCGGCGTCAGGAAAATAACTCTAATTTATAAACATGGTAACAAGGCAGTGCATATGTATTACTGCTAAAACCCGCAAAGAGAGGTGCATTGATTCCACTAAGCCCCATCCTGATGTAACACATATAAAATATTTAATAGCTATTACTGTAGAATTAGAATGGATCTTGTTACGACAGCTAATCCAAAGCTGAGGGAGCGGGATACCAATTTAGAGTCAAATGTCACATGTGGAGAAAGATGAAAAAAAGGGGAGGGGAGGGGAGGAGATGGGAGGAGAGGGAAGGAGAGGAGGATACTGCAGCCGACAGAAAGAAAATTCCATGTGTGTCATCCAGTATGGGGGAAATGAAGTGTGAACTCAGAGAATGTAAGGGAATAGGGGAGCGGTGGAGAATGAAAATAATGGGAAACGAACATAAGACAGCTATCGACAGTGAAAGAGAGACAGAGAGAGGCAGGACAAGAGTAAGACATCATCCAGTACCTGTGCCTCTGGCAAAGCAACGTCCATGATGTTAGGCTGGCCTCGCGGTTCACCGTTTTCAAGTCGAGAGAAGATGACTTGGTAGCCTCGGATTTGGCCGTGCTGCTTGCCCTGCAGGGGCGGCTTCCAGGTTACCCGGATTGCTGTGGAGTTAATGGCCTCTACCTCCAGCTTCCTGGGGGGTGCTCCTGGCACTGGAAACCAGAAAAAAAGTGGGAGAGGAGAGGGAGGGAAAGCAGAACGCAGGAGTAAGACAGAAAGAGAGAGAGAGAGAGAGGGAGGGAGGAAAGAGTCAAACTATGCTGAGTTGGTGATTTTCCTCACTTGACTGTGTTTTGTGATGAGGAGCCAAAAACTATCAAAATAATGACTCCTGAGTTGTTGTTTTTTTATAGACTTGAGTGCTCTGTAGAAGGATACCAGATTTGGCTATGAATCAAAATCTACTCAGTTTAGACCTTCTATGTCTACCATGTCCCCAAAACCCCCCCCATGCGGGACAGCACGTGGTCTAGCGATGTCTGTAATGTCCTTAATTTCAGTATGAAATTAGCTGTGTTGCAGCAAACTTCAAACACATTAATTATAGACGACTCTCTTCGGAGCAGCCGCTCTCTATCACACTGCAAACAAAACGAGGAACGAGTGAGAAAAAGAGGCAAGACCGACAGAACGGAGAGGGGGAGTTCTGCTCCACTTCTATTCCTCGGAACAGAAGAAAGGAAACAAGAAGGCATTTAAACAGTGAAAGCAGAGGAAAGTGGTGCCGAGCCTGGGCCCGGTGGGTGATGAGCCTTAACCTGTCAGAGATGCAAAGTGTTAAAAGAGAAGGTGACCCGCTCTGCTACCACTACCGCCTCATTAACTCTAAACTGACCAACAGGACAGAGAGGAATGTTCAGTAGAAGTTGAAGAGAGTGAAGGGAAATAAGAGTCAGGCAGCCCCAAGCTAAAGAGTCTGAGAGCACTGATCTCAAGGGGAGGTTTCAACCTACCATCCTCTTTGGTTCTTATCCTCACCGGGGCACTCTCAGGGCCCGGGCCCACGTCAGTGTGCGCCCTCACCCACACCTGATACTCAGTCCACTTTTCCAGGCCCTCCAGCAAAGAGCTGGTGGCGTCCGCGCCGATGTCCTTCACCTCGTGCCGATCCGTGTCCTCTCCGGCCAGGGCCTGGTAGCTGACTGTGTAGCGCACAATGGCGCCGTGGCGGCTAGCGGCGGGCGGCGCCACCCAACTCACCTTGAGGCTGGTGGAGCTCAGGCTGACCAGGTGTACATCCTGAGGGGGGGCGGATGGGGCTGCAAGGGGAGGGGAGCACAACCACTTGGACGAGGGCACGGATCAAGCAAACAAAAAATAAACTAAAACACAAGCAAACGTAACAGGTAAAACTGTGGAAGCTTTTTGTACAGTAGTCAATATGAAAATTAAATCTTATATTCAAAATGTAATATTTTTGATTTCCACCACCGACAGTATGTATAAAAATTAAGCTACATATGAAGACTGGAAATGTTAAATTCTACTGCTCATTTGACACATTTCCCTATGTTCAGATTTTAGTATTTTCTGTTGTACTGCATTTGCATTTTTTAGACATAACACATTAAGCTGGGAGAATGAAAATTGTGGTAAGTGGCATTAGTCTTTTCAGTGAAAATGTAATGGTTATGTATGATCCTAATGTTTATGCTTATGTGTTGCCAAAGCTGGTTTTAATGTTGTTTTTTTTCAGACACTGATTCTATCCGAAGTACCTGATATCAAGGTCCAGCAAACCTATTCCATGTTTTGGATGAAAGTCTATTTTGAGTTGCTTTCTGAGCAAGTGTGATTCACAAATCATTTGCACTCATACTGTCGGTGATACATTTGTTACAAGTTTGAATATTACATTTTCATTTTTCATTATACCGAATACAAAAAGCTTCCATACTAAACAGGATGCTGCCTCCGGACTGAGAGTATGGCTGCAAAAACACATTACCAGTCTACTGTTGAAGCTGTGTTTGGCACCGCATTTACACGAGAGGCCATGAAACTACAGGGTGGGATGAACCGAATATAAAATGTGCCCAATTTTTACAAGGCTGTATTTTTGTAAAGATGTAATTTGTCCCTAACTGTCCTCTCCGCTGCCTCTTGCAGTATGCGGAGGGAGCAATAAACTGGCCATGGATGTGCGAGAGTGTGAACAAGTGCTCGACAGTGTTGACTGGTGTTCACACATTGATGCAGAAGCTCTGGGCTTCATAACAGCGTTTGTCAGATCCTGCTCAGTGCTGCAGCTGAGATACGCTGGGCTGTCTCCGAAGTCAAGCTATCGTTTCATAAACAATAACAGTCATGAAAATTCCAGCTATTGTCAACGTCTGTTTTTTAGCCACTGCAATGGAAAACTATATTGTTATGATTATCAGATGGTACAAATTCCTATATGTTCAAGATTTACTACAACATGCTGCTCTGTCATTAACCCTTTGGATTTGAATGACTGTAAACGAGGTTGTAGCAATATGGTTTTGGTCTTAAAACTACTGTCTAACAGGACATCAACATGATTTTTGTATTTAATATCTAGATATAATATCGACATAAGGGCTGCAACTAATGATCATTTTCATTGTCGATTAATCTATTGAATATTTTCTTCATTAATCGATTAGTTGTTTGGACTATAAAGCCCAAGATGACGTCCTCAAATGTTTTGTTTTGTCCACAACTCAAAGATATTCAGTTTACTGTCATAGAGGAGTAAAGAAACCAGAAAATATTCACATATAAGAAGCTGGAATCAGAGAATTTAGAATTGTTTTTTCTTAAAAAAAATACTCAAACCAATTAATCAATTATCAAAATAGCTGGCGATTAATTTAATAGTTGATAACTAATTGATTAATCCTTGCATGTCGACTCAACATGCCAGATACAATTATATTCTGTCCTCCTCACCCTGCTATGTTTTATAATCACAAACTCCTCTGGTATGTCCCAATATGTGTAGAAATACAAATAACATCTACAGTACAATATGTCTATATAGAGTTAGACTGGAATAATAAGATTACTGCAATAAAAAGGATTATTTACAACAGCCGCAGTAAGAAATATATGTAAACTCTCAAGTCCAGAGGTAAAAACAAAAAACCAATAAACTATTCTAAAATACGGAACAAAACAAACATAATAGCATCATACATTTCATGCATTTAACTCAATCACAAACTTATTCAACTCTACAAAAAAATGCCTCTACAACAGAGAATAAAATGAACCAAGGAAAAAAGGGAAATTCAAACCAATGTGTCCTTACAGAGCATGCCCATGAAATGTCTTTTTTAATAAGCAGAGCAATGAACAGTTCGCTCAAATATGAATCCAATAAACTAACGCCAGAACATGAAACTCCACCTTTCCAAAACACTGGCGCTCAACAGAAGAGAAGTGAGTCTCCTCAGGTGGTCCCTGATGCACAGGGGAGTGGACAGGAAACTACAAAGACCTGACAACACTGTGTGTATATTACAAAAAAGGTGACAGACTGAATCAAACTAACGCTGACGATTTGCAGAATAGATTGTGATATTGAGGTCCTGATGAAAAATCTGCTAGATCAAAGTCAAATTGGACGAGGTGAGGACAACACCACAGGAAATACATGCGCCCCGGAGCAAGAGCGGGCTTAAAATAGAGACCAAATTATAGATGATGAAGATAAAATACCTGCATGTACCTCTTCTTCTTCAAAATCATAAAGCCCAATATATAATAAAAATACAGAACTGTTTTACTGCTGTGTCTTCGGTTTGATTTTTGGCGTTGGAGATAACCTTTTGCTTAAAGTCTGATTATGAATTGCACCTTCAACTACTGACTTTCCGTTATCTTAACCACTGTTACTTCTGTAATTTCCCATTCCATTTTAGGCAAAGCATCACACAACTTTTACAAAGCTGAGTAGCATAGGTGTAGCGTTTCATCATATATCAGCTGAGTTATGTTCATTGCTCTGAATCTTAAAAAAAAATATATATATATATATATACTAACCATTTAAATGCAGCACTAGAAAATGTCACACTTTCCCATTGCCTATTTGCCTCAGCAGCTTCCCAAGGCTGCTGCTTATTTCATGCACACCATCCTCCCGCTGCATGAAATCCAAATTCTGTTCTCCAAATTCGGTGTCCTTGTGACTCCTGCTGTCGAGAGGCCCAAGGACGCAGACTCATCACCGCTCGTGATCTCAGACAGTTATATAACTCTGTGGTTGTCGGAGGTGTTGGCTCTTCAATGATTGAGTCTGTCCTAATGGGGAAACATTTCAGAAAGAGATTCTGCCCCATCTATTGTATTCTTTTCTTGACTATTGCTAAGTAAAACGTGACGTATCAGAATCCGTTAAAATAAAGCCAATCAAAATCCTCTCTTTACTGTTCTCTGCTGTGTTTGTGCTAGTGTGCTAGCCAGAATTGTGTGGCATATGTGAGTGAAAATTAGAGTGTGTGAATGTGTGCACCGGTGCGAGTGCGCACAAATCAGCTAACATTAATTCCATGAGCAACTTGATGGCGGGCCAAATATTAAACATGCCTGTTATCAGGGTTCATGTGCTCTCTGCAAGCTGGTGTCTGTCCTCAAAGATCTTTTGAGGGCAGGAGCTCCACTCTGTAACACCTCCGAACAACCACAAGAGTTTCTGTAGTTCTAAAAACTCCAACGGATACTGGCGATACGTCTTCTCTCTGGCTGATCACATCAGTTTCAGGAGTTGCATTCTCCCAGTT
Organism: Sebastes fasciatus; assembly: GCF_043250625.1. Classification (NCBI taxonomy): domain Eukaryota; kingdom Metazoa; phylum Chordata; class Actinopteri; order Perciformes; family Sebastidae; genus Sebastes; species Sebastes fasciatus. The sequence continues at coordinate 25,524,957 of NC_133805.1, forward strand.
AGACTTTTATCCATATCATAGATAAAGCTTATAAATCAAATGTACAAATCAAACAATTCAAATGTAGTTCTATGCAGGGCAAATGCAAGGCACAAATGTACTGAGTGTACGCCTGCTGGTTGAGGTACGGCACGGTGCCACCGCAGCAAAAATAACAGCAGTCAGCGGGCAGAGTGACATTTTGAGTGCTGCCACTGTAAAAGCACATAATGATATGAGGTAAAATAACACAGCACAGCTCACGAACGTGGGAACAAGACACATTAAACGTACCTTTGACACTGAACACAGGGCCTGCCCTCAGATAGACGGACAGGAGGGTTAGTGTTGGTGACAAGAGGGGAGGTGGTGGAAGCGAGACCGGGTTGGCTGCACTGTCAGCATTTTATATGGTGTGCTGAAATTGACTTGACATTCAAGTTGCCAACGCTGTCTGATTTAAGGTCTATGTAACTCAACTTTCTCCCGCCTGAACCTAAACCTGCTTCAGACGGCTGTGGGTGACTGTTTTATCCACAAAAGCACTGGTTAGTAGACAACAAGGAGAGAAGACAAGAGACTTACTGGACTGGGCGGTGCGAGCCTCGATGGGCTGGGTGTAGACGCCTAAACCCATCTCAGAGCGGGCTGCCAGCGAGAAACGGTACGAGGTGTCAGGCTTTAGACCGTCCACCGCATGGGTGCCAGCTGGGTTGAAGGTCACATGTATCTGGAGGTTTCAAATCAAAGACAGTTACACAAGTGTTTTCATGTGTTGAGCTATAGGGGCAGTATTTGTAGACTGCTGTCTCTCCTTCCTACATGCATACAAAGTAGACGATGCAGCCAAATGTGAGAGCAAAAAACAAATTGTCCTCTAGTTTACAACTGGTGCAGCGGGCCAGCAGAGTTGAACGAATGGCCACAACACAACTGAACGACTTTGCTGTTTGTTACTACAGTAAATCTTTCTCATCAGCTGGGGAGTTGACTGCATTACTACCATAACATTGCTGCAGCCGAGGCTTCCCATTCAGAGAAATTGCATCATAAAGAGCAAGATTCATTCGACAGATAGATAGCTGGAAACATGGATAGATAGATAGATAGATGGATAGATGGATAGATGGATAGATAAATAGAGAGATAGAGAGATAGATAGATGGATAGATGGATAGATGGATAGATGGATAGAGAGATAGATAGATAGATAGATAGATAGATGGATAGATAGATGGATAGATAGATAGATAGATGGTATGTAGGAGAGAAAACTAGGTCATACAATAGTTATAACTCCATGTTGTTATTCTAACCTTGTTCTCGGAGCCGTCCTCCCAGTACTGCAGCTCATACTTAGTGATGGGGTCCTGTACGGGCCACAGCCATGTTAGCATGATGCGGCTGTCCAGCTCGGCTTCGGCCTCAAAGCTGGACGGCTGGGCAGGGACTGGGTAAAGAGGGGCGAGAGGACAGAGGGTGAAGAATTAAAAGGAACAAAAAGGAGCACATTACTTAAGCTACATGTTCTGCAGCAGTAACCACCTCCCAAAAAACTGACTGTATGAGAAAGCTTTTGCGTGGCAGAGACAAATTAATACACAAATAACCTTATGATGAGGCCTTTCGCACATGCTGTAGGTGAGTACATGTAGTGCTACTGCCTTAATTAACAAACAATACCAAAATATGTAACGATAATGAATAAATTGATACAAAGATGAAGGAGAGTGATTGCACTCAATGAATAATGATGGTTCCTCTCCGGGAACCATCACCTTAACGTGGTGGAGAGGTTTGTGTGTCCCTATGACCCTGAGGGCTGTGTTGTCTGGAGCCTCGTGCTCCTGGTAGGGTCTCCCATGGCAAATTGGTCTTAGGTGAGGGGCCGGACTAAGAATGGTTCACAAAAAACCCAATGACGACACGAGGCAGAGGAGGAGTTACCCGGCCCGGAGGAAGCCCGGGGCCCACGTCTGGAGCCAGGCCCAGACGGAGGGCCCGTCAACGAGCGTCTGGTGGCCGGGCTTGCCACGGAGCCCGGCCGGGGATACCCCGAAAAAGGAACGTGGCACCCCCCTCCTCTCCATCCTGTGGGCTCACCACCTGCGGGAAGAACCGCTTGGGTCGGGTGCGCTGCCACACGGGTGGCAGTGAAGGCCAGGGACCTCGACGGACTGGACCCGGGCGGCAGAGGCTGGCTCTGGGGACGTGGAACGTCACCTCTCTGTGGGGGAAGGAGCCGGAGCTTGTGCGGGAGGTGGAGCGCTACCAGTTGGATCTGGTAGGGCTTACCTCTACGCACAGCCTCGGTTCTGGAACCGTACTCTTGGATAGGGGTTGGACTCTATTCTTCTCTGGAGTTGCCCATGGTGTGAGGCGCCGGGCGGGTGTGGGGATACTCACAAATCCCCGGCTGAGTGCCGCTACGTTGGAGTTTACCCCGGTGGACGAGAGGGTCGCCTCCCTACGCCTTCGGGTTATGGGGGGGAAAACTCTGACTGTTGTTTGTGCGTATGCACCAAACAGCAGTTCGGAGTATTCGGCCTTCTTGGAGACCCTGAATGGAGTCCTGTATGGGGCTCCAGTAGGGGACTCCATAGTTCTCCTGGGAGACTTCAACGCGCACGTGGGCAACGATGGAGACACCTGGAGTGGCGTGATTGGGAGGAACGGCCTCCCTGATCTAAACCCGAGTGGTCGTTTGTTGTTGGACTTCTGTGCTAGTCATGGATTGTCCATAACGAACACCATGTTCGAACATAAGGATGCTCATAAGTGTACGTGGTACCAGAGCACCCTAGGCCGAAGGTCGATGATCGATTTTGTAATCGTATCATCTGATCTGAGGCCGCATGTTTTGGACACTCGGGTGAAGAGAGGGGCGGAGCTGTCAACTGATCACCATCTGGTGGTGAGTTGGGTCAGAGGGTGGGGGAAGACTCTGGACAGACCTGGTAAGCCCAAACGCGTAGTGAGGGTGAACTGGGAACGTCTGGAGGAGGCCCCTGTCCGAGAGATCTTCAACTCACACCTCCGGCGGAGCTTTTCTGGCATCCCTGTGGAGGTTGGGGGCATTGAACCCGAGTGGACGATGTTCAAAGCTTCCATTGCTGAAGCTGCGGCGGTGAGCTGTGGTTTTAAGGTCTTAGGTGCCTCAAGGGGCGGCAACCCTCGAACACCGTGGTGGACACCGGTGGTCAGGGAAGCCGTCCGACTGAAGAAGGAGGCCTTCCGGGATATGTTATCTCGGAGGTCTCCGGAGGCAGTTGCAGGGTACCGACGGGCCCGAAGAGCAGCAGCCACTGCCGTGACGGAGGCAAAGCAGCGGGTGTGGGAGGAGTTCGGAGCAGCCATGGAGAAGGACTTTCGGTCGGCACCAAAGTGCTTCTGGAAAACCATCCGGCACCTTAGGAGGGGGAAACGGGGAACCATCCAAGCTGTGTACAGTAAGGATGGGACACTGTTGACCTCAACTGAGGAGGTAATCGGGCGGTGGAAGGAGCACTTTGAGGAACTTCTGAATCCGACCAATACGCCCTCTATGGTAGAGGCAGAGCTGGAAGCTGATGGGGGACCATCATCAATTACCCTGGTGGAAGTCACTGAGGTAGTCAAACAACTCCACAGTGGCAAAGCCCCGGGGGTTGATGAGATCCGCCCAGAAATGCTGAAGGCTCTGGGTGGGGAGGGGCTGTCTTGGATGACACGTCTCTTCAACACCGCGTGGAAGTCGGTGACAGTGCCTAAGGAGTGGCAGACCGGGGTGGTGGTTCCCCTTTTCAAAAAGGGGGACCAGAGAGTGTGTGCCAATTACAGGGGTATCACACTGCTCAGCCTCCCTGGTAAAGTCTACTCCAAGGTGCTGGAAAGGAGGGTTCGGCCGATAGTCGAACCTCAGATCGAAGAGGAACAATGCGGATTCCGTCCTGGCCGTGGAACAACGGACCAGCTTTTCACTCTCGCAAGGATCCTGGAGGGGGCCTGGGAGTATGCCCATCCAGTCTACATGTGTTTTGTGGACTTGGAGAAGGCATATGACCGGGTCCCCCGGGAGATACTGTGGGGGGTGCTGCGGGAGTATGGGGTGAGGGGGGCACTTCTCAGGGCCATCCAATCCCTGTACGCCCAAAGCGAGAGCTGTGTTCGGATCCTCGGCAATAAGTCGGACTCGTTTCCGGTGGGGGTTGGCCTCCGCCAGGGCTGCGCTTTGTCACCAATCCTGTTCGTGATATTCATGGACAGGATATCGAGGCGTAGTCGGGTGGAGGAGGGTTTGCAGATCGGTGTGCTGAGGATCTCATCGCTGCTTTTTGCAGATGATGTGGTCCTGTTGGCATCATCGGTCTGCGACCTCCAGCACTCACTGGATCGGTTCGCAGCCGAGTGTGACGCAGTCGGGATGAGAATCAGCACCTCTAAATCTGAGGCCATGGTTCTCAGCAGGAAACCGGTGGTTTGCCTACTCCGGGTAGGGAATGAGTCCTTACCCCAAGTGAAGGAGTTTAAGTATCTCGGGGTCTTGTTCGCGAGTGAGGGGACGATGGAACGTGAGATTGGTCGGAGAATCGGAGCAGCAGGGGCGGTATTGCATTCGCTTTACCGCACCGTTGTGACGAAAAGAGAGCTGAGCCGGAAGGCAAAGCTCTCGATCTACCGTTCAATCTTCGTTCCTACTCTCACCTATGGTCATGAGGGTTGGGTCATGACCGAAAGAACGAGGTCGCGGGTGCAAGCGGCCGAAATGGGTTTCCTCAGGAGGGTGGCTGGCGTCTCCCTTAGAGATAGGGTAAGAAGCTCAGTCATCCGTGAGGGACTCGGAGTAGAGTCCTTGCTCCTTTGCGTCGAAAGGAGCCAGTTGAGGTGGTTCGGGCATCTAGCACGGATGCCTCCTGGGCGCCTCCCTTGGGAGGTGTTCCAGGCACGACCAGCTGGGAGGAGACCACGGGGAAGACCCAGGACTAGATGGAGAGATTATATCTCTACTCTGGCCTGGGAACGCCTCGGGATCCCCCAGTCAGAGCTGGTTAATGTGGCCCGGGAAAGGGAAGTTTGGGGTCCCCTGCTGGAGCTGTTGCCCCCGCGACCCGATCCCGGATAAGCGGTTGAAGATGGATGGATGGATGGAGAATGACTGCCGTGTAGACCAGGTAGAATCGGTGAATAATATCCTTGATGTTGACCAATGACATTAACTGAATGCACCGTTCAACAGCTGAGAGTTTAAGAAGCACCAGATTTTGAAGCAATTCAACATTACAGTCTTTCTCAATTGCTTTTGCTAATTTTCCCCTCACAGTACTTAACACCGTGTCATAGATATTTACGGAATATACATATATACAGATTTTGATATTTTAATGGATCATTTTGCATGTGACGGCTCAAACGATGAAAGGATGTTTAGAAGTTGTGAAGAGTACGACAATCTATCTGAGAATCAACTCATCAGTTGGTTACTCTTTTGCACACGTGTGCCAAAACATGTGCAATTTGCTTGAATGAATGAGAAATTCAAATCTAATGTGGATGACAAACTAATTGTTCAGAGATTTGAACTCATTATTTTAATAACTCTCATTCAACAATTAAGCCAAAGCAAATGAGAAAAACTGTAATTCTAACACTTCTAATCATCTTCTCAAACCCCCTCCCTTAGCTGGCTTGAAGTCATTGTGGCAGCTTTTATAAGACCCAGTTCAATTCAGGGTGTCTTTTAATAGTTGCTGGATGCCGGCATGTTTGTGCTGCTCAGGACTTCAGTGGGTCCAAGAGGGCGACTTTTAGGCTCTTTGTGGTTTTATAGACTTCTTCCCAGGGTTCCAGTGTCACTGGCGCGAATCCCTAACCACTCCCATCAGTACAAGTCTTTGGTTTGATTCTTTCTTTTTAATAGAATTAGAATTAATATTGTTTGCTTCACATATTTAATTCTTCCATATTGGAAAGTTGGGCTCTCTCACCTGTCGAACAGTACCAAACACCTGATATCAATCACTGAATAAAACCTGATGAGTTCAATTAAAAGCATTAAACAGGTTCATGGATGGCTCTCATGTTAAGACATGTTATTATGATATAGATATACTGTATATAGGTGGACCTATATGCATAGTAAATGAATGGATAAACTAAAATCAAGACAAGTCTTCAGGAATGCAGAGGAGAGGAGGATTGTGTATGAGGATCAGGACGAGGAGGTGGTGGTGTTAGTGGTGTGTGTGTAGCCCTTTGTGTGATTTTGAGGCCCACATGGCCGTGAGGTATGCAAGATAGTGACCATAAAAAAGGGGAATGGAGTCATAAATGGACCAGTTTGTGGCTTAATATTGAGTTTGTATTTCTGTTCATCTGTCTTGAATCAGAATTCTGTGTAAGATTGTAGAGTTGCAGTCACCAATATACGCTACATACTGTACAATACACACAACATTGGTGTAATAATAAAATACTTCAGCTAACTATTAGGGCTGTCAAAGTTAACGCGATAACAATGCATTAATGCAAATTTGTTTTTAAGGCCATTCATTTCTTTAACACATGATTCTTAGGTTGTAGCGGGCTCAGTTTTAAAGTTAAAGTGAAGATACAGATATCTTATGGAACTACAAAAAACTATAAGGAACCATAAGGAATCCATTGGTACCAACCATGTCATACTAGCTTGTCGGGAAGCAGGTAAAATAGCGCTCCAAACTTATGCTAAATATTGGCGAATGAAAATGGGTTCTATGGGTACCCACGAGTCTCCCCTTTACAGACATGCCCACTTTATGATGATCACATGCAGTTTGAGTTTGCCATGTTATGATTTGAGTATATTTTTTATGCTAAATGCAGTACCTGTGAGGGTTCCTGGACATTATTTTTCATTGTTTTGTGTTGTTAATTGAATTCCAGTAATAAATATCTACATACATTTACATAAAGCAGCATATTTGCCCACTCCCATGTTGATGAAAGTATTAAATACTTGAAAAATCTCCCTTTAAGGTACATTTTGAACAGTTAAAAGTGAAATTAATTTGCGATTAATTGATTCATTATTTTAATCGCATGGCAGCCCTACTAACTCTACATGCCTAACCTCAGCGGTTACCTCGTCTAACACTATATGTAAGCATAATTAGAGGCGGTTACACAACTGACACACATTAATTAACACACAGAGCCACACACAGTGGTCGGCTGCTCACCTCCCTGCTGGGTTTTGACTTGCAGGACGTCAGAAGGTGGCCCGTCACCCACAGAGGTGAAGCCCAACACCCTGAGGCTGTAGGTGATATCAGGAGTCAGGCCTGAGATGGTCGTCAGACTGCTGTCATCGGTGTTGTGTTTCTGCCAGGCGCTGAGTGGAGCCGTCAGATCCGAGCTGTAATAGACCCGGTAGCCTCTGATCTGCCCGTTGGGTTCCTCGGGCGGTTCCCACTGTACCAGCATTGTGCTGGCACTCAGCATGCGCGCTTGGACGTGCAGAGGCGGCGAGGAGGGGGCCTGTTCACCGGTGCGCGTCTCCACGGGGTCGCTGGGCGGCCCGCGGCCAATGTTGTTGACAGCCATGACACGAAACTCATACTCAGAGTAGGGGCTAAGTCCACCGATGCTGTAACGGGTAGTTGCCACACCTTCCACTTCCTGGAAGCCGTTGTCTGAGGTCTTGGCTCTGTACTGGATCATGTAGTAGGAGACGGGTTCTGGGTTTCCAGAGTCCCAGGTGAGAGTCACACTGGTGGCGGTGGTCTCAGTCACAATGAGGGAGGTGGGGGGCTTTGGCAAGGCTGAGGACAGAGAAGCGGAGTATTAGCTTTGATATCAAGAATGGACTTTTAGGACTTGTGGGTAATTTGAGACAAATTGGATGTCTGCCACATTTGATACCATGATTCTCAAAATGTAGGCACAATACAGCTAAAATTCAGCTCTTGTGGAGAAAAGGCATGACTGGTCATGTAATTGTTCATTCTGTTACTCATAGCACTGCAATGATTGTTTCATAAGCTAATCCTTATAGTGCTGTCAGCAGACATTACCCCCAAATGAACAGAAACGCTGGACTGAAATCCCAATTTTGTGTTTTATAACCGGCCTGGTCATTACTGACAATACAAGAAAATTGCAAGAGTGCTTCCCATTGTGACTGTACAACACATACAAACAAAACAGAGGGTCTTCATTATGGCTTCCTTACAGAGGGGGCTCGGTATTGCCGTGGTCTCTCTAAATGCCTGAGTATCGATCAGCTGAGGGGAAAGTGGGATCAATACAGACGTCGACAACTGATAAGAGAGGCTGCGACGGGAAGACAACACACTTGCATAGCCACATATATACACAGATGGGTAGAGCCACACTCACACTCTGATACAAAGGACTCAACGAACATGAAGAAAGAAACACCTACCAGCCCTGACATCGATGGTCACTGACAAAGAGGCTGCGAATAGCAACAGCCTTATATTCTGACCTCTCAGTATCAACAAAAACCATCGGCCACAGCACAAGGGCAGCGATGATGATGTACAAGAAGTTTTGAAAGGGTTTTATTCTGCTTTATAACATTTCATTATCAGATCTGTTGGTGACTCAAATCAACAGCAAAGTTCACACAGTTAATCACAGCAACAACCTCCCACGTAGATACAGTAGATAGAACTCACCCTTGACAGTGACCTGAGCGGTGGCATCTATTATGCCCAGAGAGGACATGGCCACACAGGTATAGTTGGCCGACTCGCGGATGTTGGTGACTTCCAGCACGTTGCGTCCCAATGGCATCTCCTCCTCCTTGGTCAGGTCCTTCTCGCCTATCATCCACTTGACGTAGGGCATCGGGGAGCCCACCGCCACACACGTCAGGTTGACGCTGCCGCCTGGCATCACCTCTTGGTTGGTGGGTGGAATGGAGAATCTAGGTGGGACTCTTCGCACTGAGGGGATGAAGAGAGGCAGGAGAAAAATAGTGAATAGGTGTGATAATGTCAGGTGAATAGGATGGTTCTATGTGATTGCATGAATGGTCTTGACCCACCACGAGGCTAAAAGCTAACGCAGAAAAACTAACCGAAAGGAGGGCTTCTGTCCTAATGTGCAGGCGAGCACAATGGGAGCAATAATACTGTCACAAAATGGATAGAAATTCACAAGAAAACTTTGAGGGGGCGTTTTATCCTCTTGCTTACAATAGGGGATATAATCAAAAAATAGCCCAGAGACTCTGTCTGGCCCTCTTTTGTCAGGGTGTCAAATGGTAGCGAGAGTTGCATCATTGAGGGACCCTGTGGAGATGGCATTGTTTGATTTCTCCTCCCGCTCCCTCTCTCTGGCTCCTTCTGCTCTGCCTGTCTTTCTCCCTCCCTCTCTCCCTCTCTTTGTGCAGTTCTGATATGCAGATAGGCTGACATTAAAAAGGGTTCCCATGGAGACAAGAAGGGCCCGTTGACGTCGCCAGGGACAAGGCAAACACCGATGCAGAAGCTCCATGCAATACTGAAAAGCCGGCCCAGAATAAACAGGCAGCCAGCATTTACATATGACTTGTTTTCTGTCTAAATAAAGATACACAAGAAACGGCTGCCATATTTACACACTTCAGATCTTTTTCTGGTAACTTTTGGCAACCGTAACAAAGTTATCCGCTTGACATGGCAAAGAAAACATAACGTGACAGTGCAATGTGAGCATCCATCAGTGTCACCTGTGAAATTTATGATATGAAGCTGAACGTTTCCCTAGTAAGAAAGTAAGAAGGAGGAGCTCTGACTTCTTTAACCTTGTTTATGGAGAAAGTGAAGCCAAGCCAAACATTTAGCTCCCTGGTGAGGACCCATTATTGCTATCCCACGACTGCTGGGCTTACGTATTCAAAACACTACGGCATGAAACTGTCCCTGCAGAATTTATACTGCGTGTTTCCCCTAATGCACTACAACATCTCTGTGTCTCTCTGGGAAAAAAAGAAAAGAAAAAACCCATGACTGTAATTGCTCTTTTGCACTGGTCTCCATGAAAATGGATTTTCAAATGTGAGTCTCCCTCCACCTTCCCTTTCCCCCCCCTCCTACCCTTCACCCCTCCCTCCCCGATCTAATTTGAACCAGAACGTTGTTATAGCCATGCTTGTTATTCCCCTCATTATGTGGTGAAATGGAAAAAACACAAAAGCACCTTTTGAGATTCCAGTCAGGAGAAGGCTGGTTCTCTGGACCATAATAAGGGGGACCTGGTTCACACTCATCTGAATTTTCCCCAAATAATCGAGGTGCCATATATAGACTTGCTATTTTTTTTTCTTTTCTTAAATCAATACAATCCTATGGGCTTAAACTACTTGGCTCGATATCTCATAAAAATATTAATATCCCAAGTCTCAGCCACAAAACGCTCTTGGAATTTGGTCTTGTGTTTGTTTTACACCATTACCCAGATAAATCTAAACTCTGCAGTTCGTTTTATAACCTTTTCAGAGGGTGTGTGGCAAACAAAGAAAATCAATTCAACACTGGGAACAGTTAAGAGGTCAGCAAAGGTTTAGGACAGAGAAATGATGACCCTTTAATATTAATAATAATAATGATAAGTTTACAAAATGACTCAACAGCTTTAGTGAGTGTCAACATTATAAAGGAGGGTTTCATGCAGGAAAAAAAGTGACACATATTAAGAGTCCAGAAAGATTAACATCAGCCGTGAGGTTCACAGGCATATGGCTGATTTTGAAATGAAAACGCTGGACAGGCCGAGTGGTGTTACCAGCCTGGGAACGGGACATGGACGACATTCTCAAGCAAAGCATGCGCGGGAGCTGAGGAAAGATATGGGACGGGATCACAAGCCTGAGCACGCTGGGAGACGAAGATAAAGGAGGAACTTGGTCCAATTTTCTCATATGAATGGCTGAACATCTGATTTCCAGTCCGACTAATGCACAACAGACTCCTTTGAGTATTTCTTGAGTAAAAAAAAAAAGCGTTCCACTTATATTGGTGACCACCTGTGTCTTTTCACACAACTGTAACGTTCTCCGAGTGCTGCTATTTCTCACAACATATGCTTATGGAAAAGAGAAACCTGAGAGGAGCGGTCCTAATGTAAGACCATTAAGCTCCGAGTATCTGTTATTCTTTCATGATTCCATAGACTAAACAGTGCTAAGAGCAGTCAGTCAATGGGGCCTGTGTATATTGAACACTTAATGTTGTGAATAATTCATGGCGTGCGGTTAAGTTTGGAGAGGTGCTGCGGAACAAAATGACTAGAGGGCAGGTAATTGTTATCGATTCCCCCGAAGCCTCTCTCCTGTCGAGAGCGGCGTGGAGAGACGGGCTCCGGGACTCTATCAAAACCACAAAATAAGCCCTGTCTCCACTCTGCATGCCGGCTTGCTGGATACCTATAAATTTAACTGCCTTGACAAAGTGCCCAAGGATAGCAGAACCTGTCCAGTCAATCAATATGTGAGCAAACTGGCACAGAGTCAGCGGGCTCCCGGGCTTCCTGGCAGCAGCAGCGCTGGGCTATGCTGCTGCCATGATGGCTGATCATCCCCCCTGTCAGCACACTGCCAGCTCTTTCTTAAATATTCTATAGGTCAGCGCTTTGAGCAGCCGTGTTATGCAGATGTTACAAGTGAAGAGAATTTCCAAAACATTAGCTCTCTCTCTTGGACAATGTTAATGTCACCATCCATTAACTCTAAAACGTATGTCTATGTGTGGACAACATAAGAAACGTATTGATAACTTAATTCCTGCAGGGTCTCCTGCTGCAACATTACCAGACCTGTCTCCTAGAATTTACAGTCTCATACAATTAAATTGCATTCTCAATTACGTTTGATAGGTATTTACGGATTACGTTTGTCTTTTACGTATCAGAAATACCTTTGTAAGTCTGCAGATGGCCGCAGTGAGTGACGCAGTACAACGAGCGCAAAGCAGGAGACGCAGTATATCGAGCGACCGTGAATGAAAATACGTAATCATTTCATTTAGTCACATTAAGTTTTTGTTTTGTTTTTACATTTTAAGCCAAACTATGATGTGTTTTTACTAAGCTTAACCCAGTAGTGATGTTGCATTTTTGTTTTGTTTCCATTTACAATGTTAATCACGTGTTTAAAACTGTGACCATAATCTGGGAAAAAAATTGTTTCCCTAAAAAAGTATTTTGGTTATGCAGTTTTGTTGTATGGGAAAATTATTTTTTGGGAGACAGGGTTGACATCACACAAAGACGGGGTGGATGTCTGTCTTCTCATTAGGCCAACATGTATCACATCCCTCAGTCTCTAGGTAGAGGATGCCCATGGCGGTAAAACAGACATAATCCCCTGAGAGTGGCTTTGTCAGTTCTGATACCCGTGTCCCTCGGTGGGAGAGCCGGGGTGTTGCTGCCTAAATACCTGACAAATCCGGTTGCCACCTGAATACCGGAGTAATCCATCACACACCTCTGATGGGCCTACAGAGACGGATGGAAAGTCGGAGGGTGAAAGGAGCTATAGTTTTTAGTGGATGTGGTTGACATTGGGTGTGGTTGGGAAGAATGCACGACAGAGATCTAATAAAGACTTAAGCAAACTTCACGGGGAGTCCTTGTGTGTCTTGGCAAGGCTAATCGAAACACGCTTTGTGGGGAGTGGCGTTGGAAGGCATGCATGAACTATTCAGGGATTCATGCTGAGACAAAACGACACATTTATACTATCATGGATTAGGGAGAGCTATTATTAATATTCAGGTTTTTCAGGGAAGGGATATATCGGTGTCTTCCTCAGAGGGTCTGTAGAGGATGGTTGACCTCACCTAAAATCTGCATCAAATAAAAGGTAGGGGATTAAAAGTGAAAATGACAAACCTTCACGTTGACCTGTTTGCGGATGAAGTGATTTGATGGAGGTGAGCGATGGAATGAGAAGATACAAAGAGGAGAGGAAGACAAGACAGTGAAACAGAACAGTGTTTCCGTAGACACAGTGGAGGTTAGTGACATGGCACAGATAGGCAGAGTAATGCATACATACAGTACCAGGGAGGGAAACTCACTTTTTATAAGTGATTTAGCATTATTCTTTAGCATTGCAGTTAACAAAATTACATTGTCTATATCTATGATATCAAATAAAACTCAAACACATTAGATGTGAAACATTTTAAGAAATATTTGATAATTTCTGACTTTTGTTTGACTCACTTACTGTTACATAATTGTGCAGTTACAGTAAATCTATTTGATGTCTTATCATTAAGTATAGACTCATTTCTCATATCCAGAATACTTGTTGATGTAAAGGACACTCAATGTGCTCCTGTACCCACTCTTTTTCTTCATAAATCTGACCTGAATTGATCATTTTGTAAGTTCCCCTCCCTGACACACAAGACACACACACACACACACACACACACACACACACACACACACACACACACACACACACAGTATGAAGATATTTTAGTAAGAGAAAAGCTCGACTGCAGCACTTTATCCTCTGTGACATATTGACATGTCACACGGATATATGAAGGAGTGCCAGCAGACAGAAGCTGACATCCCTCCTCCGTCGTGGGATAAACAGTTGACGAATGAGCCCTCATGCACAATCACAGGACGCTCGCGATTCTGCTCACGTTGACGGAGTCCTCCTCTAGAGGAGGGTCACCAAAAAGCGGCCACAGCAAAACAAGGTGCGTGCGCACCTGAAACACCTACAAACACGCACATAAACTCTTAATGGATGATAAGTGGAAGGACATAAATAGATGCGCAGACAGGGAGGGAAAAACAATCCATGAGCAGAACCCCTATTCTTCTCCTTCAGTCTAACTCTCCTCCCCCCTCCCAAACAGAAATATGAGGACATCATTCTCTGGTGGCTCTAAAATGTCAAGACAAGGGTGGCGACGCTGGTGCTGGCAGTGTGTTTGTGTACCTGCAGACAGGAATTGGATCAGGTAGCTACGGTGAGTGGAAAAACACATTCGCAGACACAAAACACCGACCTATAACAACCCGTTTAATGCAAGTCTGACAGGTGTGTGTATGTGGGCGGGTGGGTGTTAGAAGGGGTTGATAGAGAATAATACCACAATTCATTCTCCCATGGTAATCTTTTCATGTCACCTTAAAGTAGAGGTAACATTATTGACATTTCAAGGCTACATATTACTGCTGTAACCAGAGAGGACGGAATTCCTAGGAGGCGCTGAATTTAATCAAGTGATCGATTCTTATAATTTACTCAAAAGTAAAAAGAAAAAAATGAAATATTGAAACTAATGCTGTCAAAGTTAACGCAATAATAATGCGTTTATGCAAATTTGTTTAAACGCCACTAATTTCTTTAAAGTATTAATGCAACTTGCGATTTCTAGGTTGTAGCAGGCTCAGTTTTAAAGCTAGAGTGAAGATACTGGCATCATGTGAAACTAGAAAACCTAAGGAATACATATGTTATATATATATGATACTAGCTTGTCGCTAAGGAGGCTAAATAATGCTCCAAACTTACACTAAACTGGCATGGTCATTTTCAAAGGGGTCCCTTGACCTCTGACCTCAAGATATGTGAATGAAAATGGGTTCTATGGGTACCCACGAGTCTCCCCTTTACAGACATGCCCACTTTATGATAATAACATGGGACAAGTCATAGTCAAGTCAGCACACTGACACACTGACAATATTTGTCATTGTTTTGTGTTGTTAATTCATTTTCCAATAATAAATATATACATACATTTGCATAAAGCAAGCATATGTGCCCACTCCCACATTGATAAGAGTAATAAATACTTGACGAATCTCCCTTTAAGATACATTTTGAACAGATACAAAAATGTGTGATTCATTTGCGATTAATGGTGATTAACTATGGACAATCATGCGATTAATCATGATTTCATATTTTAATCGACTGACAGCCCTAATTGAAGCACTGTTAATCTTAGCACTGAATTGCAATATTTTGTACACGGAAGTTTGGAATGAACCAAGTTTTTACAGCCTGCTGCTACACATCAGCACTGTGAAATTTAACAGTTGTCAACTGACATGTTTGCTCCCAAAGCTTGTTATGTTTGCAAGTTTGAAAGCAGACGCTGTAAGCCCCTAAATCTCCCCTCTGGTGTCTCGGAATAAAAACAAAAAACATATAACAACAGGAAAGGAGGAGAGGCATGTCAAAGGCCACTTGTCTTGAGTCCCTCAAGTTTTAAACCCAATCAAGCCGCCTGTGATAGCACAGCCTCGGGTCTCGTCTCCTCATTCTTGCAGCGGTAACAAAGACGGAGTGAAAACATGGCTAGAGCCTTTGTTCTCCATTCCAGACAAGTGCACTTTTAAAAGGTTACGGTTGGTTTGATTTCTATCTCTTCGCTGGTGTGGTGAGGCTGGCGGAAAAGTTGGTGTCGGGGGCCAACGGGTTGACAGCTACCTGGGTGGTGTTACAGACTAGCTGGGCCTGGGGCCCCTGCTGGCGCCACGCCACACAACTACTGTAATTACCTCTGTGGGGGGAGAAAAAGCTGTGTTTGCACCTGTGACAGACATGCCCTGATTAATAGACGAGACTTACATCCCTTCCTCGCCTTTGCTGTTTGGCTGACTACCTCCCCCTGTCAAGATTTACTGTTAGATCTAAACCTTCTGGAGGCCACAGTGTTTATTTAATCTGTAAATTTGATGCCGCTGAGGTCCTTGAGGATGATTTTACCTCTGATTCCTCTGATCCAAGAGGAGGGTCTGTCTGCTGGAAAAACATTTTTCTTGGATACCTTCCTATAAGAAAATACTTGTTCTAAAGCTTATTAGTGCACATCTTAGTGAGAGGCTTTTTTGTTTAAAAAATAGTACCCTAAGCTGTGGTTTGTAATTTTTAGACTGGAGTAGAAGGGAAACATTGGACACTAATTTGCTTATCTTATCTTGATGGATGGAAAGAGACACTGGAATCACTAAGTCATAAAATAGCCTCTATGATACACTACTGCATATGCTTTTAACAAAATTATGAAGTGATAGCCGAGTGTGTCTCTTTCTTACACTGACACTTTCCCTCCCTTCCTCCCGCCCTCCTCCACCCACACTAACAACTGGAGCAGCTATTCTGTTTCATGTACATCAGACATGGTGGTGTTATCCGCAGGGGCTGACCTAGACTACTCTCTCTCCCATACCAGCTCTTTCCAGAACGGGTACAATGCTCACCCTCACCCTGCATTAGTCTGCTCACGGAGACACCACAACAAAAACAAACCCTGAAACTCCAGACCCCTCCATGCCTTTAGGAGCTCTGGGTTGTGGGCGGGGGGGGGGAATAATGGAGCCTTTCGATACAGTCAAAATAAAAAAGAAAGGGGGCCTGGCACGGCTTTCAATGCCAGCGGAGGAAATGGTTTCAATGCAGCTGTTTTCACAGAGGCTGCACCTGGTCGAAGTCGCAGCCAAACAGGAGGGTTGAGGTTAGTTCAACTCATTGGTATGGGAGGAATGGCAAGGCAAGGATAATGGTTAGAGAAGTGAAGAAAAAGAGAGAAATAGTAGCATAAATGTGGAAATTACACAACAGCCAAAGGCCCACAGGTGTCTTCACTTATCTCGGCTAATTAGAACTCTGCTCAGGTTGAAGGTGGGCAGAGCGATGCTGAGAATTACTCCATGCACCAATAAGAGTTACAAAGGTGTAATTTGTCCCACCCTGACAGGTGCAACCAAGCTGATAGGAGAGTGAGGAAGATGTCAATCAAACACCGTCTGAGGAGAGTTCTAATCATCCAAGATAACTGAAATCCCCTGTGAGGCTTTACCACTGGAGAGTGGCTCCAAAGGCAGAAAGAAACATAAAGATTAGAATGTAGAATGAAACAGACAAGATGTTTTTGTATGGCTGTTTGTGGTCTGCAAATGCTTGAGTCAACAGAAATGACAGATTAATTCAAGAAGTGAGAGAGACATTTGACTTTACCTCGTACGTAGAGATTGGCAGGAGAGGAGTAACGGGTCCCAGCACTGTTCATGGCAACGCATTCATATTTCCCCTGGTCGGACTCCTCGCTGTTCTCGATTTGCAGAGCTCCTGCGTAGGGGATTAACAAATTTAGCCGTCTTGACAGTTGTGGAATATGAGATGTAATTTGGCATGAAACCACAGCAGATATATGCACAGTGACTCGCTAGAGAGCTTGTAGTCAACTAGTCTAACCCAGTTCATGCGTAATTAAAGTGTCTCAGACGTGGTCGCAGATTTGTCGAGAAAATGCTTACGACAACATGAGCATTTAGCTGATTTGGCAAGTTTAATGAAACTGCTAACAGAATATTTGCCTAGTCGTGTTAAGGAGAGAAAAAAGACCATGACTGAGGGTCAATTAATCATCTGAGTAACATGTCACAACCATCAAAGTCTGATCAGGCCTTCTGCTTATGGGAATAATTGACAAACCAAAGTGTTTGTGTCATGGAGGGTTATCTATCTCAGCCAGATATCAGGACGAGGCTAAGCTACACTGCAGAATAACCATAACAAAAGCAGAAGAATTGATAATATCTAATAGAAATATCTAAAGAACTAATGAACCTGCTGCTCAATATCAACAACCTTGCAATATGTGTTTTACACAGTTTTACCGAAACATATTATTTATAGTTAAGGGCCTCAAGAGGAATGCTACTCTGATTAATGCTCGGGTCGGTAATCCTCTTCAAAATCCGTTTTTGTTACATTTGTGAAATTCTCATTACATCCTGACATCAATAAATCAATCAAATCCTCAGGGCTGGATTTTTCGGATGGATCATTTTTATTATCTAGTGTACTTTTGCCAATTTCTTAAGATTACCAACCCTAACTTTAAGTATTCAGATTTTTGAGCTGAGAGGAAATAAGGTTTAACTTTAGGTTTAAGGACTTAACTTTTTGTCTAAATGGTTATTTTTTTCTTGATTTTGCTGCAAAGTGAGTGACAGCCAGTGCAGGTATCTTTCTTCAATCTTTGTTGAGTATGCATTTAGCAGTGAGGTTATAATTGTGTTCTTTCATTACCACTATTTCCCCATGTGTCACCGCAGCCCTCAAGAGAAACACTCCTCTGCCAGATGGCTCAGATTAGTATTCACAATCCCAAGAAGCTGTAGTCATCAGACAGAAGGCTAACATGTTGTTTCTAACAAAGCATGAATGCCCTGGAGACCTGTCTTTGTGTGGTCACTTTGACACCCCGTGACTATAACCATCATATAATCATTGCTACTGAATTGCAAATGAGACAAGCTGTAATTTGAGAAATTAAAAAAAGAGACCTAAAACAGCAAAACTTACCTGCATCCCACAGTTTTAAAAATACATGTTTAAAAACTTCTCTTAGCAGTACATGTGTACGTCACAAGCGAGTGGTAACATTTATCACGTCTCCAAAACAGCATGGTACTAGCATGAAAGGCAGCCAGCCACCATGCAGTTTGAGAATGACAAAAATACTCAGCATAAGATGATGTCAGGATACGTTGTTTTTTTTTTTTTTTAACATCATGCAGTATGAGATGAATGCAACAAACATGCTCACCACCAACCAACGGGGACTCGAATCAAGACGAGGCCAAAACAACGAGAAGCGAAACAGGGCGGGGCAGTAACATGTGATAGCATCGCCTCAGATCTCATGACAACATATCTCTCCAAGGTGTTTGCTCTGCACGCTGAACTCATCGCTGTCTGATTCAGCACTGACATGCACCTGCATACTAATGCTGGTGTCACCAATCTGTCAATCTGCCCGTCCTCCCATGGGAGAAAACAGCGTGACTACTACAGGAATGTAGAACGTTACTGCTATGGCAGTTGTCAGAGCCGCAACACTAAACCCCTTCAATTACTTCCAACTAGTCAAACACTGGCGGATCTTCTGCAAGCTCATTTCACTGTTTACAAGTGCAGGCATGACATAAGGGGCAAAGAGGCTGCCATAAGGCTGCCTTAACTCCTTAAGAGTTAAACATGTAATTGAATATGGGCTGTGTTAGGAGCCAAGGACGTACAGACTGCGAGACAGACAGCTGGTAGCTCCAAATGTATTCAGCTTGCCCCAGACGTCCACTATTTACCCCACTGTTGTTGAGCGGAAATCATGCTTTCACTCAGGGGAAAAGCGTGCCATTACCATAAAAAGGAGTTGAAGCTTCCACCTTAACAATCTCGACCAGGCATCCTGTTCCCATGCTGGGGGGCAATGCTGCATAGGCTGTATGCAAATGCAGCCATTTCAGTTTACAGCAAGGCTGCAGAGAGGAGACAGGTAGATCCTCTAGTGGCCACGGTGGCCTTTAGTTTAAAATGCAACTCCTCGCCCCTTTTTCCGCTGAAAAGCCAAGAGGAGAGGCTGAAGCCGAAAGGTGTGAATGCGTGTTCATAAACGTGGCTCATTTCTAACCGTCTAGGACAAAGCTAATTTACAAGATGACACCTTGGACTTTCGCATTTCCATTCTCCTGACGTGAGGGTTGGTGATCATTTGTTTGTTAGGGAGCAGACAGCAGACAGGACAAGTTGGGAGGAGACGAAGGGGGGAAGTGGAAGAGGGGCGGGTTGGCGCTGACAGCGCCGATGAACCTGGTGATGTGGCGTTCGGGGGGGTAATGCAGGGGTCTGATGTGGAGGTGAGGGAATGGTGTGGATGTGATATTTTCCAACACACTTCATCATCCTTACCTCTAATTGGTGTACCACCTAGGTGGGAGTAATTTCGATGCAAACAGGGTTGAGAGATTAGTTAGTAATCCACTTATATCAGTGGGAGAGAAAAAACATGGCTTCTGACAAAAAAAAAAACGATACAGAGTAGAAGTCACTTAAATGCAATGTGACAAAGTTCAGTGTACTAATCAACGCTATGAAGCAGGTGTACATTGTGGACCGTATATGTTGTCTGTAAATGACAAAAAAAACACAGGATCCCTTCTCTCAGGCAAACATTTTGAAATATAATGCTGCTACTTTTGTATTTGCAGACAACATCCACAGACACATTTACGCTTGCTTCATAGTAGCATTAAAATAGTAAGCAATTTAAGCAGATTCTTTTATTAAGCTTTCTTATTTAAGACGGCCTTACTCTTTGTACAGACTGCATTTGTGCAGAAAGCAGTTAGTAAAATGGGCAAGAGAAATGAATGAAAGTCGTACACAGTAAATAGAATGATGCACAGCAAAAAACTATTCAGGTCAGAGGTATTAAATAGAAAAGAAGTTAGTATCTCTACAGAGTGAATGATTTGGATGGTGTGGAAAGATAGACCAAATGTGTGTGTGTGGGTGTGTTCACTAAAACATCGAGGAGGAACTGGGTCTGCCTTCTCTGTTAAACTGTGGTGGCAAATTAATGCGCTTTTTTTTTCTGCCATCGCAAAAATTGGCCTCTTTTCAGGTCATAGGCAGTAACGTAAATCCTGATACAGCAGATGTCAAGAAAAGGGTGGTGGATAAAAAGAATTGTTAGTGTGAGGGCATTACATATCAGCATATTTTCAGGCACTCTCACTATTTGCGAGAAAGAAAACTAATTAAAAGTTTGTTGCTAGATATAAAAATATATATATATATATCTTTAGGCACTGTTTTAGCCCTGTTATCTAAACATTATCAAACAATTAAGTGTTATTATCCAGCTTCTGTATCTAATTTAGGTTGTGCGTGCAGTAGGGCCGGATTTTAATATTGCAACAGCATGGACAGTCTAAGTGAATGTGCTCCAGTGACCTGTATTCGGCCTCCACTGGGCAGCTCTGGTGCCAGGCTTTTTCCGGAGTAGCTCTCATCTTTAATCTTTGGGGCCTGACACTCTCTAAGTGAGGTAGATTTAGTAAGGAGTCACAAATCTGGTCAAAAGCCACTACTCTTTCCACCTTGCGCCTTTTCAATCTGATCCAGGTCAGCCACACACTGTTTATTTATCAAACCGACTACTACTGCAAACAAAGAGCACCTCGTACATTTTTTTGCAAAGTTTGAATCCGAGCTAATGCATCATCGGCTGGCCTCATTGTCACCCAGCTGCATGTTTAAAAGGGGATTAAGGATTATTTAATATGGTGAAAAAAGTCTCTTTCTGTACTTTTGGATGGTTACAAGCTCATGCATCACTGTCAACGAACGCAGGAACATCTTCACTCCAACTTCTGTGTAACTTTATAAGTGGCTGCAGCTGTAAGGAATAAAACTCTGTGAGAACTCAGCCAACTCGTCAAGGTGACAAACTTTGAGTGAAACTTTCGTGTCCTTTGTGATGAAAGAGAATACATGAAGTCATACATAACAACAAAGGCCTTTTGTGTTCTCACATCCTCCTCATGTCTAGCATGTCTCATGTCTGTTGGCATCTTGTACTATGCAACTTGCCTTTGCTGTGTTTACATTATCAGTGTGTCATATAGAGTAACACCTTGAAGATATGAAATCAGATGAAATCAAATTTACCTGAACGAAGCTGTTTAATGCGCCCGTTGCTGCTGCTGATGTCCACAGGAAGCATGTCCTTGAACCAGGTTATCTCCGGGTCCGGGTTTCCGCTGGCTGCACACAGCATGGTGGCGGTTCTGGTCTTTTCAACCACCTTCAGCTGGGGACCCATATCGATGGTGGGGAAGCCATGGGGGATCTGGTTCTCTGCAAATTTGCAAAGGCAGATTGTTAGTATATGCAGAGCCTCACAGAGAAATACATTGCAGGAGGGGGAAATAAAAAACAAGAGGATAAAAAAGTGTAAAGATTGCGACAGAATATAGGCTCTCAATTGCTGTGAGAGGCGTTGAGTGCATCAAAGCTGTTGAGCAGGCAAGGACCGAGAAGAGGATGAAAGAGAGCAAATGCGTTTCAGGTGCTACAGGCCGAACAGCAATCAGAACGCACACACACAAACAAAATGAGTGCAAGAGCAGAATATACTACAGGGGAATTAAAGATCTGGTATAATTTGGATTTCAAATTTGGTTGGAAAAAAAATATCTCTGATTGATTATCATAGCAGGCTTATTACCCGGCACGGGGAGACTCAGGTTTAGACAGAGGAAGGATTGCAATCTGTCTCTGGGCACCCATGCATAAATGAGCCGCCTTAGGCTTAGCAAGCTAAACAAACCTATTTGAATAATCCAACTCATCATAATGAATGTAACAGCATATCCATGACAGCACATAAAGTATTATCCTTAAAGCAAGATTTGGTATTCTAGGGTGAAAGGTTGTTCTCAAATATATACTGACGTTATAGCATAAGATTAGCAAAATATGAAGAATATATAGTCCTGGGCGGTTTCAGGCTCAGCCTTGACATATTGGATTCAAAATGTCATCAGGAAGAGGTACATCCCAGCATGCAGTGTCTACCATTGACATTTAACACCTACATGTATGTGTTTCTATTGTGGATATCTTACAAATTATACAAACTAGGAACACTTGTTTACCTCTGAGTTCTCTCTGATATTCACATTGAACAATGTAATCCCCCGCTATGTTGAGTTTTGAGAACGTTTGTTAGTGACAAAACTCTACGGAATTCTTATCTTTAAAATAAACTAGTGTAGTGCCCGTTCGGAACGGGCCAATTGCTTGGCCCCCAGAAGTTCTGCTTGCAGCGTTGTCGAAAGCAGCGTTATGGCTGCTTGTACCCGCCAAGTGTGAATTCGATTGGATGAATGGTTCTCGAGATATGCGAAGGGCAGTCATACAGTCATACATACATATAGACAGAGCATACTTCCTTTACAGTTAGATAATGCCGCTACAGCCCCACCTATTGGCCAAATAGCACCAAATGTATCATGGTCACTCAGACATAATATCTTCAAATGTCCACCAAATGTGGTTGCAATAGCACAAAGCCTCCAGGAGATATGACATTTTTTGTAATATAAGCCCTGCCCACAGCACTTGAGCTAACTTTGAGGACCAGCTTTAGCAAAACTGTATGAAGATATTCCGTACCAAATTAGGTGTTGATTTCTCAAAATTTGTAAGAGGAGTAGCAAAAAATCTGATCTGAATCTCAAAATTAAAAATGGTGGAAAATCAGACTATGCGCAAATGGGTGTGGCTTTGATGGATGGATTCGTCTGAACCCACAGAATCCAGGAAGAAATCATTTAGTTTCTGAGAGGTAAGGTTCATAAGTTACAGGCCAAAACATAAAGTTCATTGTTATAGCGCCACCATGTGGCCAAATTGCACCACATTTGATACTGTCGAATGAAGTCGTTCGGATGAGTGACTCTCGAAATATGCGAATAACACAGAGGGACAGACCGACAGACAGATTCCTTGCTTTACAGTTAGATGACCCAAATTATTTAACTGTTTTGTAATGGTTTTGCAATCCCCATTTGGTCACTTTAATAAAATACAAAACTGTCACTGACATGGCCTTACTGTGCTGCAAATCCTAAATCAGATCTCCCTCCCACCTGCCCTCCTAATAAACCCTAATTTAACCTCTGGACAGCGTTAATAAAGAGGAAACACGATGGCCCTTGAGAGGTCTTATTATCAGCTTGCTCTTAAACTTGTAATCTCTTTTATCTTTTTCCTCATACGGTATGTAGATGTGTCCCTGGGGCCAAAGTGCTAAGATGAAATCCTTGAAACAGTGCTAATGATTGTGGTTCACCATGATAAGATACCTAACTGCAGGTTAACAATAATCAACTGATAGCTGCTCTACAGGGATGAACACAATTAATACAAGACAGAAATTTGGCTTGATAGGCAATAAGTGTCCAGAACAGGATTACGATGTCACAAAACTAAAACTGAATGGTCCACTAGAAATGAACTACAATGTATTCAAGAGAATTTGTGTTATGATAGGTGAGGAAAACAAAAACAAGGTGTCTTGGCGCACGGTATTTAATGTCAAACTACAGCCCTGAACTGGTCGACCATGTAAGACTGTGATTGCAACAGTGTGCATGTACAACTGAGAGGGAGAGAGCCGGCACTCTCTGCACACTTCCCTAATTAATTAAGACATGAAAGTTGTTGTTCACTCCAGACTCAGACACAGAACAAATATCTTCTGTTACAGTGTCCACTGTGATCTGTGTTACAAGAGATACAAGGTTGTCTCAACTCAGTCATCAGCTATGAGAAGAACAATACACAGTAGTCTCTTGTCTGTAGGAAGTGATTCTCCAAAATCCAATTAATGCACCCTTAAAAATATACTTCTGATTCATCTGTTTCTGACTACATCTGCTCCACTCAAATTATTATTTGAGTATTATTTTTCTACTTTCCTAAGCAGACATTTACAGCGTGGACCTATGTTTTGATTTGATAGTCTCTAAGATTACGTCAGCAAGAAGGCTGTTTAACTTAAAGGTGCAGTGTGTAGAATCTGGCGGCATCTAGCGTTGAGGTTGCAGATAATATAGATCCCCCTAAATGCTACACACTGTTCCTTTAAGATGGAGTTAAAGGGATGCATTGAATAGGACTTTTCCACTTCACTTGGCTTGTCTGACTCCTCAATCCATATGTAAACTTATATAGCTGGAGCATGAATAGGTGCATGGGTGTTGTACTTTGTTCTGATCCCCAGCAGAGCACTTGTTCCTGCATTCACCCTTGTGTTTGGCCTGTAGCCCGGATCGTCTCATATTCAGATGTAGTTGACAGATCTCTGCGTGGCCTCTTATCTTTGTGGCGAGGCTTACTTCCTGTCTAACGATATGGGATTCGTTTTCGGACGTCCCAAATGAAATCGGGATACCTCTACAAAACAGACAACTGCAGCACGAGGAAACAATACTGTACAATTTGTCATGACGGTAACAGTAGCGGCCTGTGTTCCTCTGTGGTTTGCTCTCTCTAACCTTCGAAGAGAAAGAGAAGGGAAAAGACTTGTAGATACACACTCTATATAATGTTGACGCTGCAGTCATTTTCTGAAAGAGGGTTTATTTAAAAGTGGTTTTTTTTAAATGGACAGCTTTGTGGCCAAAGACGAGTAAAATAACACTCCTCTGCTATTCTCCTTGCCTCCATACACTGGTTGCCTGTTAGCTACAGAATTGATTTTAAACTCCTGATGTGTGTGTTAATAAGGTATTAAATGCTTTCACCCCATCTTACATTACAGAACTCCTGTCCCCATATCACACTGACACAAAACTGATCGTCTGACCAAAGACTTCTGTCTGTCCCGAGATCCGGGACTAAGTGTTATAGGGACAGGGCCTTCTGTATTGCGGCCCCACTGTCCGATTCTCCCCCACTATTGAGATCTCATCTCATTAACTTTTATCATTAGCCTACCTTAACCAGCTCACATATTTCTCCTTAAGTCTCTGTAGGTCTATGTTGTCACTATGGACTCTGTGTGGTCATGTGCCTTTACTATTATTATTATTATATAACCAGCTGCGACAGTGACGCTGGTATTGTTTTCACCTTGTGTCCAAATACCTTGATATCAATATTGCGCATTTAGAGATTCTTTTAATTACACACAGAGATTGAAATACAGTTGCACATCTCTCCACACACATGCTACAGTAGTACTGGCCCCATACCAAACTGCCTTCTTTCATGTCATGTGTTCCACAGCACAATGAACACAGATTTGGCGCCGCAGCTGGTGTGATCCCATCACAAGATGTTCTCTGTTATCATTGTTATTTATCATCATTGATTTTTTTTTCTCTTCTGTTGTGTTTGTTTCCTTCTTTTCTTTTTGTTCTCCTCTGTGTGTGCTGTAAAGCACTTTGGAACAACTGTGTGTGAAGTGCTATATAAATAAAGTTGAGTTGGGTTTAGGGTGCAATGTGGGGAAAACATTAATTATACCAAACCTAGAGAGAGCTGAACTCCAGTCTCACCTACTTACAGTTCATTTAGAACATGTTAATAATGGCCACAGATCACCTGAGAGGAAGTCCCTTTGTGACTGCTGACATGGACCCAATTTTCCCAGGTAGGAGTGTGGTGGGAGACACAGTTGGTATGTGTTCAGGTGGCTGTGTTTGTCTCGAAAAAATGACTTTCATAGATTTATTTTTTTCGAAAATGTATTTAATCAAATAATTTTAGTAAAATTATTAGTTTTATTACTCAGGAGTAATCTTTATAGAAGATTAAAATGTTTAACAACCTTATCTTTGCACAACTTCTGCCAGTCTGTCAGTCAAATGATGACCGATGCAGAACGAGGACAAGAAGTTTGTGAATATAGACACGTATGCACATGTAAACCCATTGATTAAAAGAAGTTGTGTCCTAACGTGTTAAAAATCTCTATCGATTTCAGCGCTGTAGAACCGAGCTGGTGGCTGACCTTTAATCAGGCGTGAAGATGAAAAAAGTGTGTACATTGAAGTCTACCTCAGTCCCCTGCTGATTCCCAATGTTCATGTGTTCACATTGTACATGTAACACATGGTTGACCATCCCAAATCACTCCATCTCTCAGACAGAAAATGGTGTAGCTTCCCTCTAGGTCTAGCATTAAGTAACTATATGGTAGAAACCAATCGATTCAATGAGGCATGACACTGATCCTGTCAATCACACCTCGCAGTCACCCCAGGGATCACACTGAGGAGGATTGAGAAATCTGTCGTACCAGATTTTGAGATGAAATTCCTAAGATTTGTTCTATTTCATCCAAAATCTACCTGCAGCAACTTCAAGATTTGTAACATACAGTTTCCCTAGAGAAAGAAGTGTCTTGTCTTACCGGAGGGAAAAAGCTATTAATGCTATAGTGCCTTGTGGAACTATGCCATTCACTGAAGAAACTGTAATATCAGCATCGGATATTTTCCACCAAACCCTCTTGTATTGCTGCCTGTAGAATATTTATGATGAAGATTATTGGCAAAGGTTCCTGGGCTGTGAAAAATGCAAACCATTGGTAAAACAGGGTGAAAGACCCCAAAGGAGTTATTACACGAGTCAGCGGCTCTGCCATATCAGGAAGCACAAATAGAGAATACTTTAAAAAGGCGAACTGCTGCTGCAAAGCTTATACATGAATCTTTCCCTCACTTTCTAATGTTTAATGTATGTCTGATAAGTGGAGTGTACTGTGGCTCCACTTGGTGTGTCAATTTAAATTGCTGAATGAGACTGTTATACATGAGTGAAGTGTTATACATATATAGGAGGCAGAGCATTGCTTAGCTTCAATGTTATTTCCATAGTGTGTGCTGTTCCGTGAGCATGATACAGTATATCCAAGGTTAGCTACTTTTGGGGAAGCATAACCAGAAAGAATACAGAGAAGCAGTTCTATTTCTTAAGCAAACAAATTGGATTTCATTGGTATGGAAATGAAAGAATATAAAATCCCTGGCCAATTTAAACTGTTAACACAAAGGACAACAAAATTACAGCTTCTTAAATGTGAATATTTTCTGGTTTCTTTACTCCTCTATGACAGTAAACTGAATATCTTTCACATGTGGACAAAACAAGACATTTGAGGATGTCATCTTGAGCTTTGGGGAACACTGAACAACAACTTTCACCATTTTCTGACATTTTATAAACCAAAAAACTAAGCGATTGATTGAGAAAATAAATGACAGATTGTGTGAATTTTTTATTTAAATGTCATAGAAGACTTAGTTAAGCTGATACCCGTCGAGAACTTTGTAACGTTTGAAAGTCTCTTGTGTTCATTTTTTTTAATTTGGTTAGAAGGTTAACATCATGCTCCGTATGAAAAGGTAAAATGTCTCTAATTTTTGCAAAACCATGCAGCCCACATCTAATATAGCTTTCTTAAGCTGTCTATGCTTTTGGCTTAAGGTAAAAAAACATAAATAATTGAAAGTTCTCTCTTTACACATACAGTACTTCAGTACTACAGATCTTGTGGAGCTGATAAGATTTGCGCTCTGTCTGTCTTTTTCTTCTACTGCAATTCCTGCGGCTGGCCTTGTCTGCCAACTTGTCATACCGGGAAGACAAAGACATGCTTTGTTCAGTCCTCTTTAATTTGAAGGGAAAAGAAAAGGAATGGGGGAATCTGGAGAGAATCCAATGAAATAGTGCAGGCAATGCAGGTTGATGTTTGTCAAGATAGAGGGCATTTTTAATAAAAAGGCCCTCTTGTGCTGGAGTGTAATTCATCAAAAAAGCTCCACTTCTCTGTCTAGTCAGGGCGGGAAAAAATATGTGTAAGGAAAAATCCTGCGATAATGTCGTGCAGGCGATCCATTAAGGCTGATTTATAGTTGTAGGTAGGCTCTACACAGAGTAAAGCTCCTAAAACGCTAGTTGGCGGTGGTGCTTCTATGCCACTGTGTCGGGTTTCTTCGTGTACTTCAAGAAATGGCGACTGAAACTGAATGGATCGTGTTGCAGCTGGAGTTAATAAATGTTGAACAATCGTTAATGTGGCAAAAAAGAGTAATTTAAAAGTACACATTTACGGATTTTCTCAGTTAACCTCTCATTAATTTGGTCCATGATCACGGAGAAGAAGGAGCAGCTGGAAATGCGATGCTACCAAGCGGACTAATCACAGTTGTTGCGGTCTGCATCGCCACAATGTGGCATGTAGTTACACTTTTGGGGAGGTGCACGTCAGGCTACACTGTATGGTTCATATCTACGTTGTAGATTCAACACAGAAGTATAAATGAAGCGGCCTTTACGCAAATTTGATTTAACACAACTAATTTCTTTAACGCATTAATGCAATCGATCTTTCGGAGGTTGTAGCGGGCTCATGGTATCAACCATGTCACTAGCTTGTCACGAAGGAGGCTAAATAACGCTCCAAACTTACACCGAATTTTGGCGAGGAAAACTGTCATGGCCATTTTCAAAGGGGTCCCTTGACCTCTGACCTCAAGTTATGTGAATGAAAATGGGTTCTATGGGTACCCACGAGTCTCCCCTTTACAGACATGCCCACTTTATGATAATCACATGCAGTTTAGGGCAAGTTATAGTCAATTCAGCACACTGACACACTGACAGCTGTTGTTGCCTGTTGGGCTGCAGTTTGCCATGTTATGATTTGAGCATATTTTTTATGCTAAATGCAGTACCTGTGAGGGTTTCTGGACTATATTTGTCATTGTTTTGTGTTGTTAACTGATTTCCAATAATAAATATATACATACGTTTGCAAAAAGCAAGCACATTTGCCCACTCATGTTGATAAGAGTATTAAATACTTGACAAATCTCCCTTTAAGGTACATTGTGAACAAATAAAAAATGTGTGATTAATTTGCGATTAATCATGATTAACTATGGACAATGATGCGATTAATCACAATTAAATATTTGAATCGATCGACAGCCCTAAAAAAATGGCAGACTTAACAGTCTGAAAGGATGCGTGTTGCATGCAAACCGGAGTCTAATCTGTCTTAGAGAAGTAGTATTTCATGGGACTTATTTGTAAAGTGCTTCTGTGACACAGTTGTTCAAACAAAAAGCAGTAGAAACGCCCTGGATTTGCAAATACGTAAGGCCAGAGGCAGAAAGGCGTCGGACACAAAGCTATGTACGCATGAACTGGTTCCTTCATGATGTGAAAAATACGGAACATTGTTCTCTCAACAGCCGTTTATCACGCACACAGCCATACTGCAATACGAGCAGCTTAGCAGATGAACTTGTTTACAGCGGTTACAGCAGCACGGTAGGAAGGAGAGGGCAGGAGGGGAAGGCTTTCTGTGGGTTTGTGGTTGTACTACTCAATTAGGATAGCAGTGGGGGCCTTGACTATACACAAAATGAATGGGGAAACATGGCCAATATCATGCGTCAAGAGAAAATTACAAATATGGTAATTAGTGAAATTAAGAAAACATGATCATAAACTGTTGTGTCAAGGAGGTGTGCCTCTGTTGTAATAGCCACAGGCCAGACCAGAGAGGTAAGATTCAGATGAGAGAGGAGAGAGAGAGGGAAAAGAGTAAAAAGGAGAGGGAAATGGGGGGAAGGAGAGGAGGGGGGCATGCCAACCTCCTGCCAGCTCCAATTACCAGTGTGAGTGGAGCGTGGCAGCTAGGGCGATGGGTCTAATCAGAGCCCTGCTGAAAGAGACCCGTCCCTGTCCTCCTGTCCCACTGGGAGGCTGCTGGAGCTCAATCCCACACTAGCGTCAGCTAGCGTTTTTCCCCTCAGCCCAAACATACTCATCTCAATGGGGGAAAACACTCCAGACACCCCAGTTCCCTCATAACAGGGGAGCCCTGACACAGTGGCACAAGATACAACAGCTCGGCATAAAAAAAAATGCCTCATTTCCATTTCAGTGTGTCCTAGTACAGAATCTCCTCCGTTCTTACACTCTCAAGTGCAAAAAGTGGCGAATGGCATGTGCTGCTATGAATGTTTTAAGTGAGTGAAAGGTCCCTTCAGAGAGAACATGCAATCATGAAACGTATGGCGAGCAATATTCATGTCAAAACATCGCTGCAACATGAACAGGAGTTGTGTGCATGCTCGCAAGCTGCCCACACCGTCTTGCTTCATTCTGTATCAATAGTTAATCTAACTCAGCATCAACGTGTGCCATCAAAAATGAAGGTGAAGCCTTTCTTAACTTCCTCAGCTTCTACATCTGAGCTGATCTCATTTCCAGCGAGAAATAAAAGGCCTTATGATCTCCATGTGTGCCAATTGCCAAGTGACGGATGACAACAATTAAAGGTGATGTCTCCTTTGATAGTGCGAACCAAAGGACCAGAGTGACAGCAACACAGCCACTTGCCTCATGAAATATTACTGCTCTAAAATCTTTTAAACATACATCAGTGCACTGTCTTAATAGGTAGAAAAAAGGAAAAGGTTTATGCACTTCTAGAGAATATGTAGGCCGTTTGGGTATTTAATTTGCATGTTTGTGGGGATGTGTTGCATTTAGCTTTAACTGATGGCTAAATGTTTGAAAGAGGTTAAATTTGTTGAAACTACAAAGATTGCAGTCTGAGTGTTTCCTACCTGATAAAGCCCTTTAATTATTCACCTTTCTGCTAGCCCAACCTGTGAGGGAAACTAAATATAGTGCAATAAGTGTTGTCTACGTCTCGACTGGTCTTGAGTCAGTCTGGCAGTGGAAAGCAGACGAGTCGGGTACAGAAACAAAGCGCATGGCCTGCGGCTGTTTCTAGCCAAGAACACCGTCGAGACAGACATTTGCATCTGCCTGAGACACGGAAGTGTGTGAGGCGTGTCAGCGGCAGTGGGAGGTGCAAACACAAAGCCAAAGCTAACACGAGTTCAGCCGGAAGAGCTCTATGAATAGTTGGATCGCTGGTCGTGTTCAAAACATTCAGCAAGTTCACTTGGAAAATGTTTATCTGCAAAGGATTTATGAGTTTGCATGTTCTCTCTGTGGCTGAGTGGGTTTCCCCTGGTTTCCCCCCAAAAGACATGACCCACCTAAGGGCCGGAGGTTGGCCGTAGGTGTGGTCTCTATAGCCCTGTTCAGACCTGGCATTAACATGCGTCCTGGGTGATCCGATCACAAGTGGACAGCTCTAAGTACAGGTGTGAACGCACTCAAGACGCATTGAGGACGCATTAAGATCCGATCACTCAGACCACATTCGGAAATGGTCTGGGCCACAATGAAGGACCGCCTACTAAACTGATGTATGTGTGTGTGTGCGTGCGTGCGTGTGTGCGTGTGTGTGTTACTAACCGAGAGGTGATCACAACAGCTTGTGTAGCCGAGGGTTACGTTGCGCCTATACTTTATAAAGGTAGTAAAATAACGGCAAACATTTTATTGCTCCCAGATTGTCAACAGCAAAGCACAACAGCTTCACTCCTTACGTTCTGACCTTTCACAATAAAACCCCTACACATATAGACTGCATCAAGAGGCAACTCAACAAAATAGCTTAAGAGTTTGTCGGGGATGTGTCGGTGTTTCTGTTCGAGTGCTCTGCACAGATCCGACGCCTGCCTTGCCGCTCCCTCTCATCGCCTGCTCTCTGAAGCTCTGTGCGCCAACGTGAAACACGGCGGTGTTAGCGGTACGGAGGTCCAACAGGGACTACCGGTAGACAATAACCATATTTATGTTGTGTAGGTGAGTGTGGTATGATGGATAGATAACTTCAAATTTAACCTCATATTTTTATGAAGGCTGTCAATCGATTCAAATAATTAATTGTGATTAATTGCATGATTGTCCATAGTTAATCATGATTAATCGCACATTTTTTATCTGTTCAAAATGTACCTTAAAGAGAGATTTGTCAAGTACTTAATATTCTTATCAACATGGGAGTGGGCAAATATGCTTGCTTTAAATTAATTAACAACACAAAACAATAACAAATATTGTCCAGAAACCCTCACAGGTACTGCATTTAGCATAAAAAATATGCTCAAATCATAACATAGCAAACTGCAGCCCAACAGGCAACAACAGCTGTCAGTGTGTCAGTGTGCTGGCTTGACAATGACTTGCCCCAAACTGATTGGGATTACCAATGGATTCTTTAGGTTTTCTAGTTTCATATGATGCCAGTACCTTCACTCTAGCTTTAAAACTGAGCCCGCTACAACCTCTGAAAGATCGAATAGCTGCTGGGCCTAACAGCAAGTTGGGGTAATGCGTTAAAGAAATTAGTGGCGTTAAAACAAATTTATGTTAACGCGTTATTATTGCATTAACTTTGACAGCCCTAATTTTTCTGTTCATAAAATGTATCAAAATTTACAAATATGTAGGATATTACTACTGCTGTATCTCGCTGATTAAAAACAACAATGCATTTGGTCTTTGCAAATGGAAATGATGTACGTATTTATTTGCATATAGAGATGGGAAGTGAGATTTGATCACACATAGGTCACTCGAGACGCATGAGATGCATTCTAATGCCAGGTGTGAACTGACGGGTTAGAGCTGTCCACTCGCATGTTAATGCCAGGTCTGACCGGGGCCTGTGTGTCAGCCCTGTGACTGACTGGCGACCTGTCCAGGGTGAACCCCGCCTCTTGCCCCGATGTCAGCTGAGATCGGCTCCACCCCCCCTCCGACCCTCAAGGATAAGCGAGTATAGCTGATGGATGGATGGATTTATGAGGAGCAAGAAGGTGATGGTGGTATTACACTCTGATGTAAAGTAGTAATGGATAAAAATCAAGGGACAACAGTGTTTCCAGTTACGGTAACAATACATCATTACAGCTATTGCTTATTAACAGTTAACTTTCATCTTTGATAGTAGCACATGCAGGTGTTTCTTTCTGAAATCCTGTGACATTCAGGCAGCGACTAATAAGTCCCACAGAAAGGCAGGCAGACAGACCCGGCTGGTGTTCATGTAACTGCCTCGGCGCCTTTGACTTGCAAAACATCGGAGGGCAAGGAGTTTTCTCACATGTTCTGCCATGAAGGGCATGTGAGCAGGACCCTCCTGCTCTTCAGAGAAATACTAGCTGGCAGAGCTCCCACTGCAGAGGTCTCCTCAGCAGGGATGACACGGCACACCCCGACATCAAAGACATGCCAAGGAGGCCATTGATGTAATACTGTTGTAATGACATGAAAATGGTAATAAAAAAAAAAAGAATCTCCATGGAAATGGAGGCAAATGTACAGTGTGCACCGAAATGTGCATTGAAATACGTCTCGACTTCTCGTCAAGCCTGTTGTCTCTGGCACGCTATCTCTTAGACCAGGTGTTATGGCAGTTGCTATGGCGATAGTAGTGCATCAAACAAACAGTGGTGGGGATAGATGAGCTGCACGCACAGACACACCTGCACGCAACGGACCGTGACAAAAACACAGTCATAACAAAAACACTGTTAATGCCGTTGTTAGCACACACTGCGCTACATGCTGGTGGTCGTATCACGGCGCTGTTATTCTGCTGTTTATCCAAGTGTACTTGGAGTAAAAAGACTGTAATGCATGCCACGACCTTTGAAATAATACACTTTTTTGTCTAGCAGAGCAGAACATTTGGCCTCACTTCCTCGCCTACAGGCAGATAATCAATAACAGTCATCTAATCCCCCCCCCAACTCCTTCCTTTCCTTCATCTCTTTTTATCATCTCCCTCTCTCCACTTTCCTATTCATCTCTACTTCTCCCTTTTTCTCCTATCTGATATCATACTTCCACTGTCGTCAGTATGATCTACGGCACTGCCAGATGCCCCGCGCCTGTTATTTATGCTGCTGCACACCAGTTAGTACATAACCGTGGCCTCCGACCATTACTGCAACCCAAGGGTGGTCCTCTGAATTCACATGGTTATGCTGACCGAGTCACCTTGCGGGACAAGCACTGCTGCACAGAATCACATCCTCCATTAACTACGCTATACGAGTAGCACAGCTGTAGGCTTTCATTTTGAGATTACAGCTCTACTGCTTGCCTTGTGGACCTACCAACAGGAGTTTGATTGAAGACCCTTGAGATTATAGTATTACAGACTACACGGTTTGTGGTTTACTACTCATTTTAATGTAACTGGCTCTAAGGTGGGAAAAGCTAAGAGCTCATGGTAAATTTATGTGGTAACACGATGTGGCTAATAAGACTATTCCTCCAGGTGTCTTGGAAAAAAAGAACAAGGACAGGACCAAAAATCAGGAAGCGTGACGGTTAATGAAATCGGTCTACAAAAGGAAGCAGAGCGGTGGTTTGCAAATAAATGAATTAATTGATCCTCTCCACGACTCAAATTAATCATCGGCAGAGCTTTATTGTGACATGTTTAGTGTAATTACAGCAGATAGGGATGGCTTTTATGAGTTCTGAGAAAGGCAGTGGATGTAGTGGAATGTGGCAGGTTCTGTTAATTAAATCCTCACTGACTGGGCTCCTGTGACAGCCTTTACTTATTCCCTCGGTCTGAGATAATGAATAATACACAGAGTCTGTGAGTCAATGTCGACAGCCTCAGCTATGGAATGGTTTGCAGAAGTGTTGGGTGTTCGAAAAACACCGCAGTGTGGCACGACCTATTAACTGCTCACCTCCAAATGCAGTAATTTCATCAGTGTTGGTCAACAGTAGCAAAGAGGTGAAAGAAACATAACTATGATGGAAAGGTTGAAACACCTTCGACCACAAAAGGCACGATGGCTGCTGTTATTCTGTGGTTATAGTGAATTAGCTGGCAGCTATGTATGTTGAATATTATCAAGTTCACAGTTAAACCAAATCTGATTCTACTACCTATATCAGGGCTGTCACAATGTCAGATTTTCTCTACACGATTATCGTGGCTAAAAGAATTCACAACAGCAATATTATCGCAATATCGATAGAAAATGCTACTAAAAAATAATAGTAATACTGTCAGTCAAATTAATCTCTGGCTTTGTTATTGTGCATTTTGTCTTTTTTGGCAAATTTTGTCAACTTTTATAAATTCTAAGTATGCAATAATAAAGTATAAATCCCCAAATATCCCATGAAATAAGGAATAATCCCACAACATTATTCGTTATTCATATTCAACATTAATTATTATTAGTTATTCTCAAACGGCCGTGCCGAGAAGCTTTGAATATTACTCACTGAAGCTTTGAAGCTCAAAAATGGTATTCGGGACAGCTCTAATATATATATATGTATAAAATTATTCAAGAGGCACTGGATTATTTACACGATATTATCATATGTCTCAGTGATATAGGTTAATATTGCTAACCTATATCTAAGATTCCACTGACCATTTTAGTATATTGTTTCCTGTATTTGGTACTATCTTGGTCCTAACCTCACCACAATTTCATCAGGAAATGACAAACACCTGCATTACCGTACAAATAAAAAAAGGTGCTTCAAACTCCTTGGTGAACAGAGTGTTAAGCAGCCGGGCAGACCTGAATCCGAGCATGCTTGCTCAGTCAACCTTGCCTTGCAAAACAGGTTAAAAATATTGATGCTGATGTAATGCATGCAAAATCAACAGCTGACAGCTGTAAGCAGGCCGAACAACTACAACCTTGAAAAACACAGCTTAGCAGCTTAGAGAAAATGGGACTATGCCTCTTAAACATGAGGAAAATGTCAAGCTTAAGGCCGAACTATAAGGCTGATAGTGAGCCAAGCCGTTCTCCCCTGCTTTCTATGGCCCAGTGGGTGAGCCAAGAGGGCTTGGTGTGTAAATGTGTGAGGAAAAGGGGGTCAGGGTGAAAGGACTCCCATTAGCCAGCTCATTGAGTGTAGGTATTAGAACCCCCCTGACATGCAGCGAGCCCATCCATCCATGGCCAGTCAGGGCCTGGGGAGCCGTTGACTCATTGGCTTGCAGAGCTTTAAGGTGGACCTTGCTCTTTACCTGCCGGCCTTCATTATTAACAAATAAAGCAATGTCAGGTGGGGGTTTTCTTATGTGCACTCGTGATGTTTTTACTTTTACTTATTCTATACAGAAACTTGTGCACAATATGATG
This sequence comes from Sebastes fasciatus, assembly GCF_043250625.1. Classification (NCBI taxonomy): domain Eukaryota; kingdom Metazoa; phylum Chordata; class Actinopteri; order Perciformes; family Sebastidae; genus Sebastes; species Sebastes fasciatus. The sequence goes on from NC_133805.1 coordinate 25,561,329, forward strand.
CAGCAAATGTGATATAATAAAAAAAAGCCTAGCAATAATATATTACATTTTTTTGTTGAGATTGCATCAGTAATGTGTTACCATGGTAATTTTTGAGGTGGTGTGTTGTATTAAATAAATAGGGGTGGGCAAAATATTCGAAAATGCTATTAATAATGAATGTGCTTCAACACAACAACTGTGGCCTAAAAATGACCAGAGTTGTAAATCAATTTCCATTCATTTAGATTAACTGTCTTCCATTATACTGGGATTTCCATTTTTCTGGTGTGGTGTCTATATTGGAGTGTTGTCTAATTGATGGTTTTGCATGACTTAGAGACAGACAGAGACAGGCATCTATAATAAACCAACCAATACAATGTGCAATACATTGTGAGGGCTAATAATATGAAGCAACTGTTAGAAATCTATTAAATCAAAACAACTGAACAAACAAAGGTCCTTTCTACGGCTGTCAATTCATTAAAATATTTAATCACGATTAATTGCATGATTGTCCATAGTTAATCATGATTAAAACGTAAATTAATCACATCTTTTATCTGTTCAAAATGTACCTTAAAAGAAAGATTTGTCAAGTATCTAGTACTCTTATCAACATGGGAGTGGGCAAATATGCTGCTTTATGTAAATGTATGTATATATTTATTACTGGAAATCAGGTAACAACACAAAGCAATGACAAATATAGTCCAGAAACCCTCACAGGTACTGCATTTAGTATAAAAACATATGCTCAAATCATAACATGTAAACTGCAGCCCAACAGGCAACAACAGCTGTCAGTGTGTCAGTGTGCTGACTTGACTATGACTTGCCCCAAACTGCATGTGATTATCATAAAGTGGGCATGTCTGTAAAGGGGAGACTCGTGGGTACCAATAGAACCCATTTTCATTCACATATCTTGAGGTCAGAGGTCAAGGGACCCCTTTGAAAATGACCATGACAGTTTTTCCTCACCAAAATTTCAGATAAGTTTGGAGCGTTATTTATCCTCCTTCACGACAAGCTAGATTGCCATGGTTGGTACCAATGGATTCCTTAGGTTTTTTTTAGTTTCATATGATACCAGTATCTTCAGTCTAACTTTAAAATTGAGCCCGCTACAACCTCGGGAATATCGATCGTGTTAATACGTTAAAGAAATTAGTGGCGTTAAATTTAAATTGCGAACTTGGACAGCCCTAGTCATTTCTTGTATTGAATTCTGTGCATTTTTGAAAATATAACTTCTGCTTTTATCAACTGTAAAGCAAATATTAATTTCAGCCCACTTCTGATTTGCATTGTCGAGTTTTTCCTGTGCCACGGAGAGGAAATTAAATGTAATATACTTCCTAATAACAACTGTTGAAGTAGAAAAATGCAGAACGGTAACACGGGTGGGGGTTGATCCGTGGCTGAACATTAAACACTTTCAACTAAAGTAAGAAAAAAAAGCATGAAGCAATGAACAAATTGATTCGCTACAAATTTACACTGTAACTGTCTGCAGGGCTCAGAGTGCTCAGGTGTAAGTAAGTGTTTGACTTGCATTTGACCCTTCAAATATCAATTTGATTCAGGAACACATGAGTGAGTGACAGCTTCCATCACTCTCTGTGTTCATATTCAGTGAGGCCGCTTATATTTCTGGAAAAAATAACATTGGATCTTCATATTTAGATGTCTGACTGTCTCTCCCTGCTGGCCTCTTGTCTGGTTTTGAGTGAAACGCTCCAATAAAAACGTCAGATAATCATGAGCAAGTGCGCGCAAACGTAGGGACTAACACAAAAAGTATCAACCCAAGGGGGGAAAAAAAAGATGACCTGTTACTTTGCTTAACACTCAATGGAGGAAGCAGTCTGTCACTGCACGCATGGTGAAACACTATTGATAATCACATCGGTCACGCTCTCGCAAACAAGTCTTCAGTAAAATCTGTAATTGAATAATGAATGTCTGTTGCAGCTGTTTGTGGCAGATATTTAATAGCAGATGTCAATTCACGGATATCGCTGTCTGTTCCAGACGATGCGCAGATATCAAGGGATGCGCATGTCTTGTCACATCTCCAATATCTTCTGAAGCCCAGAGACAAAATCCAGATAAGGAGTTCAATATGGCCTGACAATCGACAGTGGCCATAACTTAGGGTTTAAAACAGTGACAGGCTGCAGCTCTGCTCTCAATAACTGTATGACAGCAGGAGCCATAATGTTTTATTGTAGCTATGTATGGACACAATATCAGAAACAACCATGGAATAATGGGTGAGCTGTTCCTGTTTATTCCCCCACTGTATTTGCACAAAAGCCGTATTTATTGCTTTAACTGTACAGGTGTTATTATTATAGTGTCCACCCACCCTATCTAGGTGATTATACACAAGAGACAACAACTTTAACTACGCATAATTATTTTATGTTTGAATGGTTTTGATGATTCCCCAAAAGACTGGAGCTGACACCATCATCAGTGCATCAGATGATACCAAAAGGAAGAATTTTGTCTACGTTCATTTTCTTTTTTCCTGCTTCCTGCTTGTACTTATAGTTTTGAGCAAATGTGTTCTTTGGGAGAAAGTGAAAAGCTCTGACACTCTTTGAAAAGCGCTGGCCCACTTAAAACAGGATAAATACATCCCAGCATTAGCTGTTCCTTAACACCTTTCAGGATGTTGAGTTTTCGCCAAAGTGGTTGAAGTTATGGGATAAATTAGAGAAAATGTAAATCCGCTCCGCGAGTCATTAGGACAGGCTGCAGATGTGTTTTGAGGTTTTAATACCAAATTACATGCTCGCAACAATTTAGAAAGTGGTGGGAAGCAGCCAAAGCTGTAATGATTAAGTGAGTTTTAAAGAGCCGGTCTAATTCACCACCAGTGGCAAGAAAAACAAAAATATAAAAAAATATATAGACTCTAAAATGTTGCCGTAATCTCTATACAATTAAATGTCTGACTCTCTTGGTTCCCTAATATTCTATCAACCACTTATTAAATGTTATTTTTACTCATTGACCTCTTTCCCTCTCTCCCCTTAGGCCATAGACATGATCAGCACTGACAGCGCAGACATACCAGACGTTGCGGTCTTTACAGATACAGCTTGCCAAAAGCATGCAGCAATTGATGGACAAGTACAGACGATAAAATGTTGCCTCAAAGCAACAATGACTCCATCCAGTTGTCTAGGCTACGTAACATGAGATATATGTCCTGGTATCAAACAAATCTAACAGGACAGATCAATTAACCGGGTTAAGTTTGACCAGTAACTGAAAAATGATCAATCGGTCATACCACATTCAACATAAATTATTTTTCTTAAAACAGAAGATTAAAACTAATAATAAATAATTATAAAGATATCATTTTTTTTTTTAGATATCTGCTTCCTGGTTAGCGCTGCATAATTAATCAAAATGTTATCAAAATTGCAATATTTGTTAAATGCGAAATATGTGTCAAAATACCATTTTTAATTAAATATTGTGGTGCTGCAGAGATGTCCTGGCTTTCACATCATATTCTACAGGCTTAAGAAAAACATCTTTGTTTGGTACAGATCCCTGCAAAAACCACACCATAATTATTTTAACATGTTGTTCAATGAAAATGAAAATAATTATGTAAAAATGATCATTCCCTCTAATATTGCAAATAGCAATATCAGTCAACATAATCGCAATTTGATATTTTTTTCAAAATCGTGCAGCCCTATTCCTGGGTGATTTTTATGATAATTTAATTTAATGATAATTTATTGATCACACACACAGCAGTGACTAGCAGAAGGTCAGATCCACAACAAGCAGTTGGCAGAGTTATTGTCCTGCTCAAGGACACTTCAGCAAGGTGGCTGCTGCTAATTAAAGCCACAGATACCACCCCCCAAAATCTCCACAAACTGCTCATCTGCATTCCTCTGCAGAGCACAAATTGATTGATTGGTTAAAGAGTGAAGACTATCTGCCAGCGTCAGTGTTGGGCCAGCTCAAAATACTACAAAAAGCCAAGCAGCGAAACCAGAATTCCTATTTTTTTAATTAATGTTAATATTACTTATTAGACTGATTTTCCAAGGTTGAAAACAAGTTTATGTTTTGTAGTTTTCTTTTTATCTCCTGTGCATCTTGGTAAGGTAAATGGGGACTACAATAGAAGTGCTACAGCCCTGACCAAACCTAAAAAGCTGTCTGTCCCCCATACAGTGCCCAAGTCCTTGGAAGTAAGGATGTGAGGATGCAGATTGGGTGGCCAGGAGGGTGATTCCACCCTGCCATATTGTGTGAGTCCTTGGGAGAAGCATGAATAGACAGATGCAGTTTGTATCTGTCAGGCTGGATATGATCTACGACGCTGGGCCTCCAGCCAGCAGATGGTGGGAGAAATTAAATCTGTGACACAGACCGACACAATGGAGCTCAGAAATACAGTGGGGGGGGGGTGCACCTGTAGTTCGGTGTGTGTGTGTGTGTGAGGATTCGTGTCCCTGAATGGTTTCGTGTGCGTGCAGGTTCGTGCTTCTGTATTCCTACAGCATGTCGTGACAAATAACAGCCCTGCCCCTAGGAAAGACGGAAGCCAAACCTGTTCTACTTAAACTAAACGCAAACTTTCACACCCTGCATCATTTTCATAGATAAGCTACAGTAATGTAATGTTAAACACTGAACTGACCACTTACTTTTTTCAACAACACGAGGGAACAGCTATTGAAATTGCAGCATGAACACTACAGAAACCCACCAGCATACAAAAAGAGAATCAGAGAGAGTGAAAAAGTGATGTGGGGGGAATAGCAGTTACACAACAGACCTTATTCTGGTCATTGTGGATGATTTGAATAGCGCGAAGGAAAGGATTAAGTTGTCGGAGGAGCGGGGCTCGGTATTAAATCATTCCGATATAGCTTCTGTATTTATCTTGCCTGGGAAGAGGCGCAATGCGATTTCTATGCTGTTTATCCAGTCAGGTTTGTTGTCCGCACTTGCCTGGCTCCTGAGATATTTATTACTGGCATTGTGTCGCAGTCATTTTTTGCCTCTGCACCAGAGACTATAATGCATGCCAAGCAAATAAAGGCCTTTTCTAACCATTTGTTTACTGCCACCAAACACAGGGCAACTAAATACAGTCAACACAGTAAAGCTGGGACACTTTGCTGAGTTCCATTTTGAAATTTGGTGTGCGGAAACTGATGAGTTTTTAGCACTGCTTTATAATTATGGCCTTTTTTCCAATCTTAAAAATTAGAGAGGCATAACATGGACTCACAGAGCAGAACTCTATTAATATTACAAGGAGCTGAATCGCTCAAGAGTTTGATGTTTGACATGTTTTCACAAGCAAAGGGGATATTTTTTCTCCACTGGAGAAGCTTTGAATCTCCTTGCATATTTCTCATTTGACCTTTCCAAAACAAATTCATTTTTTTCTCGACATTACATGTTCAGAAACGAGTTGCCGGGGAACTTCAAAAAAGGTGCGCAGCTGGTCTGAAGGAGAACCTTTCTAATTCGCGCTCTGACAGCGAAGGATTCCGGTAATGATGGGGGCTTTTGATCTGGTACCGTTAGATAACATTCCTTTTTCCTAGAGACAGGTCCGCTGTCTCCCAAAGGACAAGAGAATGTTCTCCAGCACAGCAGAAAAGTCACAGAGTACACCTGAGATTCTGCTCACACTTAAGGAATACTCTGGAGTCACAAGGAGCTCTGCAGATTATCCGCTTGACATTTTTACATTGGTTTTAACTTTTTATTTTAGAGGAATTTTGCTGAAACTACTGAAAGTTACAGTGGGTAAGCAGTTAAGATTTGACTGTTGTCAGGCCGTTGAATAGGCGTTGTCGCTCGCTATAAGCACCATAAATTGGGGGTGAATGGGAATCTACTACACCCAATAGTAGGTTTTATCATATATTCACATGGTAGATCACCGAAAGAAGGTATAAAAGAACACGACAGGAACCTCTAGCGACCGTAATAATTATGACAGGAGCAGAAGCGGAAGTCAGGCGCAGTAGTATAGACAGCATGAAGCTCTGTATGGAGTGGAGGTCGGGGGCGATGGATGGGACGCAAAACAAAGGGTTTTTACTAGGGCTGTCAATCAATCAAAATATTTAATCGTGATTAATCGCAAATAATCACACATATTTTTATCTGTTCAAAATGTACCCTGAAGGGAGATTTGTCAGATATTTAATACTCTTATCAACATGGGAGTGGACAAATATAATTGCTTTATACAAATGTATGTATATATTACATTTAGCATAAAAAATATGCTCAAATCATAACATGGCAAACTCAAACCCAACAGGCAACAACAGCTGTCAGTGTGTCAGTGTGCTGACTTAACTATGACCTTCCCCAAACTGCATGTAATTATCATAAAGTGGGCATGTCTGTAAAGGGGAGACTCGTGGGTACCCATAGAACCCATTTTCATTCACTTATCTTGAGGTCAAAGGTGAAGAGACCCCTTTTAAAATGGCCATGCCAGTTTTTCCTCGACAAAATTTTGTGCAAGTTTGGAGCATTATTTAACCTCCTTCACACATGGTTGACATGGTTGGTACCAATGGATTCCTTAGGTTTTTCTAGTTTCATATGATACCAGTATCTTCACTCTAGCTGTAAAACTGGGCCCGCTTCAACCTTAAAAATGGCAAGTTGCATTAATGCGTTAAAGAAATCAGTGGCGTTAAAACAAACTTGCGTTAACATGTTATTATTGCGTTAACTTTGACAGCCCTAGTTTTCAACCAGGAGGCCGGGGTTCGCATTCCGTGTGAAACCAACAAGCATTGAGTTTCGTTTTCACCTTGGAAACGTAGTTACTTTAAGCTAAAACCACTGTTTTTCCATAAACTTATCTAAGTGGTTTTGTTGCCTAAACCTAAAGAAGCCTTTTTGTTTGTGTTCAAAACGTAACGTTTCATGCAGTTTTACAATGTGTTAGAACGTGTTGTGTTTAAGTTTCACTTTTCACTTTTACAACGTAGTAGTCTATGGTGCTTATAGCAACCGACAACGCCTTTTTAATGGCCTGATAACAGTTGAATCGAGTGCAGCTTCACTTTCCTGGGGTTTGATAGGACATTTGATTAATACAAATGACTACAACCACTTTGGCTGGAAATAAGATTCCAAGCTTCCAGCTTGTTTTGAAAATACAGAACTAAAGCAGAGCAAACAGAGCAATTTCATTCTCACGCCATAAACGGAAATAAGAGCAGCTTTAATGTTTGTACAGTGTTTTTTTTCTCTGTGATATGTGACCTCCAATTGGATGTTTGTGTTGAATCCTACCAAGTATCTTGCTGATTTGTTTTCACTTGGGAAAATATGCCTTATTATTTCTAAGTTACAAGTCTGGGTCGCTGTAGGCCTTTCCCAGGACTTGTAAATGTTGCAATTTCCTGGTTGCTGACAGAAGCCAATTAAAAATATGCACCTTTATGGATGTTGCGCAATAATCTGGCTCTGGTTGTGGAGAAAACCTGTCAGCTTCCAATTGTGAAAACAGTCACTCTATTCATTGCCCCACAGAGCCTCATCAGTTTTATCATCACCATTAGCGCTGTGACATGGCTTTCACACGGCTTTGACACCACCTTAGTCATTTCATGATCTGAGTCATTGCATTTTACATTTTACATGCTCATCAAATGTTAACGGCGGTGAAAATATGAAATATTGCCTTGACATGGAGAAGTGACAGCACACTGCTTTTAAGACTGATGTTGTGAGCCGAGATGTCTTTTCTGTCCGGCAGTAGTTTATTTCATACATCACCGAGACAAGCACCATTTACCTGAACATTTACTGAGGCAGTTCAATTCAGGAGGGGCACTCAAGGTCAAAACATCGGCATCGTTACCCAAGTAATGAGTCATTGTTCCCTCTGGTCATCTCTTTAAACTGCCCTACAACGTCAAAGCTACACTGTCCACTATATTTAACAGAGAGAGAGAGAGTAAGATAGAACAGAGGAAGGAGTAGATACAAAGAAATACAAGTTAAAGAGACAAGAAGGCAGAAACAGAAATGAAAGAGGGAACGAAGTGAAAAACTGACAGCAACAATTCTTCTCAATCACACATCCCCGTCTTGTCTCAGCACCATTTATCCATCCAGGTCAGACCTGCACATAACTGACTGACTGACTCTCTCTCTATACATATACACACACACAGTCTGGGCAGAATTGTACATTTGTAAAGTAATTTTCCATGTGGACCATTATTCAAAACATCACAGTGAGAGAAAGATGATTATAGACAAGGATCCTCAGATGTTGACAGTGTGACGACAATAAAGAAACACAACTCTGTTTTTACCACTCTACCGCTGCATGTGTGTGTGTGTGTCTCTCTCTCTCTCACTCACACACACACACACAATGAAAGATGGCAGAGCTGACTTTGGGCCCGTATGTAAGTCTCAGCGGTGTGACCTCTTGGGCGGGGGCGTGAGAACCGCCATGAACAAAGAGCGGGGCTGTTACAGCGTGACAGAATTACAGAGTGACTCGAGACTCATGACTGCAAAAGTGCTAAAGCCCCGACTCGACTCTGGTGTGAAAACATGCCATTGTAACTCCCAACAGGTGAGTGGCACGCTAAACTATACAGTCACAACTCCCCTAACTCCCCTCATCTGTGCTCAGGTTAAGAAAGAGACGGGGACCAGACTCCAGACATAACATCCAGGTCTAGTGTGACATGCATATTCATTTCTATACAACCGGTAACATTCATCTTAGTCATTATTTGACAGCCTTTGACCCAGTTGCTGGCACAGAAAGTCAAGTAACTGCCAGTGAGTGAAGTCAACTTCAAATATTAAGTTTGAAAAGTAATTGCACGAGTCACTATTTTGAGACAGCTCTTATGTTTCCATGCAAATATAAAATCCCGTGGAGGGAATTCTTGCCTGCTGGTTTCAGTTGGCAGTACTGACACAATATTAACTTGGACCCAAGACGTGTCCACAATATGCTTGCCGTTCAAGTGGTTAAGTCTGGAGAACACCGCTGCTAAGAAACGGCAATATTAGCTTTACTGTCGGCGTCTAGCAAGCGGGTAACATAATGCAGGAAATGCAAAGGCATAACGACAGAGGAAAAAGATGAGGCCGTTGGGAATATCAACATTTTCCTCAGACATATTATAAAATTATGAAGAAAAACATTAAACGACTTAAATTACAATATATTAACTTATTATACACCGAAAAATTAACTTCCAAGGCCTCAGCCATTTCTGACAGCGTCACCAAACACGTCACAACTCGTGAACTCTGAGCTTTCAGAAACTTTCCACTCACGAGGTTGTGAATATGACAAGAGGGGGGCGTTCATATGGACTCTTCTCGTGAACACGGTAAACACGACCCCATTTGAAGGCACCATTAGACTAAAAATCACAACCGAGTGATCCAGACACTATAATGCACTTCTGAACCTTGATATTTTCCTTCGAGCACAGTGATGCGACTGTCATAATCCATATTTTGCAGGCTTGGCATAACAAAATAAAGAGCCAGTATATGGAATAATCATAATTAATGCTCGACCTTCCTTTGCTCTGCTAAAACCTATAATCCAGATCGACTTAGTGCTATAATGACTTCTCCATTCTCACTGCCTCTCTGGACGGGGGTGCTCAATGTGTTATGACAACTTCCATGTGGATGTAAACTCACATGTACTTTAAGTCATGCGGAGAGACTGAGGCTTTTCTTTTGGAATGCACAAACAGGAAGTCTATGCTTATGAAGTCATTTTCTCAACCTTTATTCAGGGAAGGTTGACTGAGACGTGGCGTGTTTTTAAGCAGTGCTACCCGAGACCGCTACAGTCCTGTACTATGGGTAAGTGAGCAGCTTTGCTGCTTCTGTGCCTTGCTCAAGGGCACCACAATGCAATAAGTTTACAAAAGCTCGGCAGGTTTCTTAGTCACTTTCTCCAGATTTTTATCATTTGATTCGAAACGGCAACACGGTGTGACGTGACACCGACTTCTCAAACCTCCAGGCTACAACCGCCCCATTAAGGAGGTGGATCATTAGTCTCCGTCTGTTTGGTGCTGCCCCGGTGTTTTCTTGTGTAGTGCTGCTGATATGAACTTGATGTATCGCTGGGCTACAAACAATAGTCTAAAAATAGAGCCGAGCTGACAACTTTGCTCCATGAGCGTGTGTGTCTTTGCACCGAGTGTGTTTGTGTGAAGTGAATATGCATGACTCTGTGTGAATGGTTGTACTTTTTTGTGCACGTATGAACAGGCTCCAAGTTGCCCAGCACATCCTCGGGGTTCTGGATGAGCAGAGGAGTTATTTTGATTAAATATGATGTGTGGTTCTGTCCTCTACCAGCCTCTGTGGTTGCAGTAACACTTGTGAGTCGTCCTCTGACGACAAAGAAAAACGATGAACTACTTGAAAGGTTATCACCAATTCTATAAAAGCCGAACCACTTATTTAAGGACAACCCGTTCTCACACCACTGCTTGTTCAGTGACCCTCGGCACGGATACCGACACAGAGAGGCACCCTTTAGCGACTGTATGTGAGGCACCGGGCTTTCAACTAACTCTAATGTAACCCCACCGCAGCATTATAAGTAAAACGTAGTATTAAGATCGCGAGAGGTCAAACAAACACAGGACATCCCACCAGGAGACTGCTGTCCGTGGCCCGTGTTTACTTATTTTGTCACGTCAGTTGTTAGTCAAGCGACTTGTTAGTATCATTAGTACCATCAGTCGCTAGTCACATGAATCGTTAGTCACTCTGTAGTCACGTGAGTCACTAGTCAGTGAAGTTAACGTCAACCACGACCGTTTTTGAACAATAACAAGTGGAAACACTTTAAAACAATATGACAGCAACAAGCTTTTATCAGATCATAAGGTTATCATTTTCAGTTTTGGCTCAGATTGCTTTCTTCTAGCAGATACAAAACAACTTGGCAACATCCTACTAAAGTACTAAATATCTATCTCTCTTCACATTGCGAAATGTTCAACGAACACTTCAACTTCACCAGCCATTCGTTTACTTTGGCTGTCTGCCATTTCACCCTGAACAGGTAGCGTAGAGCTGGCTTGCTTGAGCTTGTAGGCTGGGAGCAGCTGTCCACAGTTTGCTATGAACCTTCGTTGTTGTGGTTTGTCAGACCAAAACAAAGAGCTTAGAGAGGCTCACCTCTGCCTGGAGGTGCAAATTCAGGTGTTGATTTTTGGTGGAATCGTCAACACTAGCGACCCTATCATATTTCTGTCACTCGATTTAATATTATCATAAAGAATATTGCTTAATGCAACTTTAAATATGTGTATATTAGGAGAAATTGTAGAAATATAACTTTTCAATTCATTCTGATTTTAAAGATTTTATAATAACTGTACTTGGTTCAAGCCAAAACACAGACTGTTGGTAAAGCTGTCGTGGTTAAAGGTTGGTTCGCGTGCTGAAAATGGCTGCAGTGAATGTGCACTAGTAAAGCGCTACAGATAAAGCCATCTATCATATGGCATGTGTCTGTGTGGTACTTGACTCAGGGGTCAGCAGCTACTACACTGAGCACAGGATCACAGAGAGAACGCGACTTCATGCAAAACACGTCAGCTGGTGAGAACAGTTGCTCACTGTTGAGTAAGACTGTTGTGCGTCTTTCTATTCCACTAACTGAGGGGATCCACCCCTCCCTCCCTTCCAACACTAAAACTGTGAGTAATTTCATCTCATTCATGTGCGCTACATGTCACGTTAGTGCTGTTTGTTTGTGCAGCATTCCTCACGATACAGTGCAAAGGACGGTGCAGAAAGAGAAGCTTTCTTTACGCAGGAGAAAAGTCCCTACGGGAAGATTACGCAAGCCCAGTCGATGATATCATCAAATCAGCGTGGACAGAGAGAAAAAGGAAAGGGTGGGTGTAAGAAAGATGGGATTCAAACGAGGGATAGAAAGGCTGTATTTGAACGAGAGGGAATCTGCTTTAATGCCAGTGTAATGGCTGTGGACGGCCTTAATCCTCCTGCTGGCGAGCTCTGGAGCCTTTTTCTTGAAAGTTTCTAATGAAATCAACTCCTGCTGTGACTAGCACCCACATGACAAAATTACAATCAATTAAACAGGAAATTCATGCTCACAGCTCAGCGATATGGAAGGCTGAGCAAGGAGAGGTGCAGCGCCTCGCTCCACATAAATCACATACATTAACTCTATGGGCGAGAAGGGGAAGGAGGTCCATGGAGGTCAAACCAGCCTGTAGGCATGGAGGGAGGCTCTATATGTGGAAACATGCGAAAAGTGTTTATATATATGGAGCAAGTTCTCCGGATAAGCAGGGAAGTCATATATTTTAGCCATCCCTATAAGGCTTTTTTTTATTCATTATGGGATTCATTTTCTGTTTTGGACAAGGCTGACTGACTCAATGAGATGAGGAGACACATTAAATATAGTATTATAGCCAATAAATGGCAAATATATCTTACAATATAACTGGATTCCAGGTCATACATTTGCTGAATTGCTGAACTGTATGCTATCTTATTTAAAAACGCATTCCTTGCATTTTTTTTTCACCTCGTGGAGTTTACATTAAGCTAGATCTGCTCCTCCGTGACACCAATACCAGGAATTCTAACCATTTGCAAATGTTTATGTATGAATTGTTAAGGTAAACATTCATATTTGCTTTTGAGATGTATTGGAATAAAAAGCTTGAAAAAAAGCAGCAGAAGGAAAATGAAGAGGGGTGAAAGAAAAGAGTGAGAGTGAAAGCAAGATGGAAAAAGAAACCAAGCGAGAAAAAACAAAGACTTATCTTACCTTCAAGCACTGTGAGCTTGGCACTGGTGTTGATCTCGCCAGCGCTGTTGGTGGCTGTGCACTCGTAAATGGCTTCGTCTCTGTGTGTGCGCAGTGGCTGGATCCGCAGTACGGAGCCCGAGCCGTCATCAAACTCAATCACCTGGGAGAGCCGGAGCAAAGCAAAAGGGCAGGGATGTTATTTTTTGGGGCCGAGGATAGCACTTTATTGCAACATATAAATAATATTTGTTTAGATGTTTTTTTTGTTTTTCTGTTCTGAGAGAAGAGAAAATTGAACATTTGCCAGTTTTGCCAGCTTCTCAAAAGCCTATTTTCATATTCTGGTACAAAAGTTAGACTTTTCAGAAGTAGAATATGAGTCTGTTTTTCCCACTAAAAATGAGGGCTGCCCGGTCTTAGTCGATTAGTCGACTAATCGGCCGTTTTGGTCTTAGTCGACTAAGATCTCTTTAGTCGATTATTCATAGTTTACGCTGTTTTCATACTGAATGACTTGTTTCTAAGAAACTTATGGGCACATATTTGATAAACACAAGATTTAAAGTTGTGCTTTTGTCTGATTCTTTGTGGAAAAACTCAGTTTTACAGATCAGTCAATTAAAGCAGCAGTGGGTAGAAATGGAGCAATATGATTAAAGAAAAGTTATTTTTATAAAACGGTCACTATATCCTGACAGTAGTGCATGAGACAGGTAATCTGAAAAAAAAAAATTGTGAGCCGAGCTGTAGCCTGCCGTCTCTGAGCAGCTGTCAATCACTGGCGAACTCTGATCAAACGATCAAACTAGGCAATGCTGATCAAATATGAATCAATATTCTGTTACTGTAATGCCTATTTTTCGCATAAAATGTTTTCAGAAACATCTTGTAGTGCACTGTTTAGCTGTAAAATCAGAAAGTTTGTGACCCGGCAGCCATGTTGAGATCAGTTGAGGAAATACCAAGCACCGCCCACCAGCTGGAGCACACTTTCTCATTTTACTGCTAAACAGTACACTACTATATGTTTCAGTAACAGAATATTGATTCATATTTGAGCAGCGTTGCCTAGTTTGACTATTTGATCGGAGTTTGCGAATGATTGACAGCTGGCTCCAATGAATGAACAGCCAGTAGGAACGCTCTCTCTCTGAAATGACCTGTGATTGGCCAAAGTCTCCCGTCACGGGATAGATTTTTTTTAAAGCCTGAAAACAGAGCCATGAGGAGGTGCAGAAGTCTAGTTTGCTCTCAGAGCACTTGAATTACAATATGCTGAAAAGTTATTATGGAATTTGTGCCCAACGATGCCAAAAACATTCTGCCTACTGCAGGTTTAAATCAACTAATCGATTAGTCGACCAAATCCTAGTCAACTAAGAATTTCTTTGGTCAAGGATATTCCTAGTAAAAATGGTTAACTAAAAGATGTTTCCTCTTAAATACAAGAGGGAATCAACCAGGATGTTAAGAGAGAATGATATTATGAAATAATTTCCCAAAATACTGTGATGCCCAGCGGAACCAGTACATGTATCATATCAAGGAATACCAACCAGGAGTCAAATAGCACCCCCAGCTACCACCACTACATTATGCTACGGAGGAAAGGCCGGTCAGAAACAGTGTGAGTTCCCACCTAGGGCACTTCCTTCTGTTCACATGGGTTCAAAAGAGGGAGGGGAAATACATCAAGTAATACATCAAGGGGGTGTATGGCTAGCAACGGTGGAGCCGAGGAACACAAGGGGAAGGATGGGGGTGTGAAAAAGTCTGAAAGAGATGAAGAGGACTCTATAAATCAAGATGGAAGCAGATTAAAGAGCAGGGAGGCCTGTCTGGTCTCGCTTGGAGAAGAGAAGAGTTGGTGTGATGCTCAATAACAGGCCAATTGATTGTGTGCGAGTGTGTGCTTTGTGAAAACGAGTGTGCGCGCATGTGTGGGTGTGTCTGTGTTAATGAGAGACGGGTTATAGAGGCAGTCTAAAAGCCCACGTCTGTAATGTTTTGTCACGTGTGTTGTGTTTGTGTGCCTGCTTGTGTACACATGGGTGTGTATGGGAGTGTTCAAAGATCTGAGAGTCACGCATGAGTGCTCACCTCAAAGCGCTGGGAGCTGACTTTCTTGCCTTTCTTCATCCAGGTGATCCTGGGTTTGGGGTCCCCGGCGGACTGGCATACAAACGACGCTACTCCTCCCGAGATGCCCGTCTGGTCGTCTGGGGATTTGACGAAACTTGGCACGCCTGAGGAAGCCGGAGCAAAAAGGGGTGGAAGAGGGAGACGGGGAGTGATAAAATGAGGGAGGGAAAGAGGGAGAAGAGCAGAAGGGAGGGGGAGAGATGAAGGTGATGTTAGTGCCTGCTGCCAGTCAGATCGGCATGTGAAACTTGGTTATCTATGGGTATCACTTTCTCCACACAAAAAGGGCAACAATGACAAAAAAAAAAACACAGCGGCATTGTTGCTGCGCACACCTGCAGCTCAGTCATGGGAGAAACATCCAGGCTTTGTGAGCCGCCCTGTCACTGTATCATGTTGGATTTCTCACCTCTGCTTTGACACGCCATTTGAAAAGTTTGTCGCCCAAAGACAATTAAGCTGCAGTTCTATGTTTTGAACATAAAGGATCGCATTAAACCCAGTAGATAAAACGAGATAAGCACACACAAACTCCTAGAGCAGGTAAATTAGACACTTTGGGAGTTAATCAGGTTATTTAGCATTCAAACCATGTCTGTTTTAAGAGGCATTAAAACTGGTTGATGTGTCCTAAAATCCAAACAAGGCCACTACTTGGTTGTGATTCTGTAACCTCTGCGTGACTTCCTAGATCACGTGTGTTTACAACAACACAGCGGACTACCTAGGAGAACACCTCTCGACTTCCCCTGTTTGCCTTCAGGGTGTTTTTACCGACTCCCGAGCTCCACACCCAACGTCATTGTGCGCAGGACAATGGAGTGTGTGTTTCAGCGGCAGCCCGTCTTAAGTTGACATGACGCTACACCTTAGCTCCGCGCTATAGCCGCCAATGCTTTATGCTTTATTTACAGCCTCAGACGTGCATAATACGAATCTGGCTTCAACAACGTGACACGATGTCCTCATTACCAGCTCCGCCAGCTCGTGTTTCATCTCCAGAGTCATTAGAGAGGGAGGTGGGGAACACCTAAACCGCAGTGGTGACGAGCAGACCGCCCCGCAGAGACACGCACAAAGGGGTGAATCATTATGCTGTATACACAGAGGAGACGCCAGCCTTCCCTCTCTGAGCACACGCTGGGGAAAATCCAGCAGTGGCTGCCGACGTTCCTTTCTGGTTTATGTGTTCTAATATAACATTGGTGGGAGAAGGGGGTGGTGGGGGGAGGTCAATATCTAGTTAACATAATATTGTACCTCTTTCTGACACGGATAGGGCCTTCAGTGAGCATATTCTCCAGGTCGACCTGTTGTATGGTCAACCTCTGCCCTTACTTGGATACAGAGAGAGAGAGGTGGTGCTGTCTGTCCTTGCTCGAGGACATTTCTGCAGAGGAGCTTTCTTCAAGCAATACAGCAGCACACAATAAAAGAGATACTGAAAGCATACACATAATAAGGATTGTCAGATTGTCAGGGGCAAATAAAATGCCACGTCTTGGTAGTAAATCTAGCAACTCACTTGTCTGATCGGGCAAGTGGTAAAAAAAAGAAATAAACACACAGTTTTTTCCAGAGCTGTTTATTGCTCCGCATCTATGACACACTGTGTCCTTGTTCTGATTCATTTACTTAAAGGTGCAGTGTGTAGGATCTGGCGGCATCTAGCGGTGAGGTTGCAGATTGCAACCAACTGAAACTTCTCTCGTGTGCCAAGCGTGTAGGAGAACTACAGTGAACTAAAGTGGACTACGGTGGACGCGAAAATGTGAAAGGCCCTCTCTAGAGCCAGTGTTTCGTTTGTCCATTCTGGGCTACTTTGGCGGACTCTGTAAAGAGGACCCGCTCCCTATATGTAGATATAAATGGCTCATTCTAAGCTAACAAATACACAGCGATTATTAGTTTCAGGTGATTATACACTAATGAAAGTTAGTTATGAATACTATATTCCATTTCTGCCAATAGAACAGCAGTGCAATTACACTAATAAACATTTATATATCAGTCAAACGGAAGTTAATACCTTAAAACTGCTCCATACACTTCACATAGGAACGCACTGAGAGATACCATCTCTTCCCTGCTGTAAAAAGTAAACTGCAGGAATCTATCTATCTATTATTTACTCTTAAAATGATCCATTATATGACCTGTTTTTTCTTGGATCAAATCATTGTCAAATAACTGTCACATTAGCAAAAGAGATTAAAGCTAACCAGTTCCTTTGTTTAAAAGCCAATCCTGATAAGCTAACAATGACAAAAACACAATCACTTTACATAACACAGATGGACTGAAGTGTGCTGTAGTGCAGTGTGAGTAGTGAGTGAGTAGGCAGTTATGCGTGCTTGGCGATACACAGTAATCCAACACATCCATCCATCCATCTGTGACCTGTGACCCCTTCATAGTACCTAAACCCACCTGACATTTGAATGATATTTTCGTCCTCCAGGGGACAAGATTTAGACTGCAACAGCACAGCACTAAATCGTTTTCTATAGCGTCAGAATGTGACTGACACACACGCAGGCGGCAGCGGGAGAGCTGTGCTAATGATTCAAACCTGATAAGCTCTTCAGAGTGTATGCCTGAGCATGCATCGTAGCGTGCTCGGGCGCTGAGTTGGAATCCTCGAGACCTGATTATCACCGTTCTGACTTCCAAGAGTTCCCCGCCAACATCTGTCAATAGCAGCTACATCTAAGTTGATGTGAGGGCTTTCCACGTTGTTGCTAAGATGCGGGATCAGGCCGCATTAAACAGTTCTCGGCACATGCTTCAAAATTAAAGGATGTAAGCTTGTGCACTGCAACAAACATTTAAGTGAGAAACCGCTGGATCTTAGAAATCGTAAGGATTTTTAGGGATAAGTGGAAGAAAAGGGTAAACTGGCCCTCGCTGAGCTTTTCCCGTATTAATCCTCTTAAAAAAAGCTTTGATAGTTAACCTTTGACTCGAAGGCGAAACTATGGCAAATTCTGAGCTGTCCATCGTTAATCCAGATCTCACCGAGCATTCAATCACAACGTTTCAAAAAGGACTGCTGTGACCCTGGACCCCGGACTCACGGACAGGGTTAATAGTGGTCCTAATACAGCTCAACGAAAGGGCAGAAGCATTTATTTTTGGACTTTGCAGAGTCCCTCCATCACTCTGCCACCACTGGTGGGAGAGGATATCAAACTGTTGGGTTTTGTCAGTTCTTTTCTTAGAGAGACAAAATCCAGACTCGACCCTTTTTTTCTCTGCCTGTGTCCCATTTTCCTGGCTGTCAGGCACTTGTCACATGAAAACAATGGCAAGGACGAGGTGGAAAACACATAAGCCTACCTATGCAAATCCTTCCCTCAGCCACTGACTGCAAGCTTTGAGCTGCACTTTTTCTAAGCTTTGATAAATCACATCCAAAAACTCCTGTCTTGACACTCAAGACTTTAACTCATGCTCTTCTCGTTGGCAATGTGTAGGAAGCGCTGCCACAACTGTCAGGCTCAGTGTTGGCTGCAAGGTGCCAGAATTTCAGGGCCGAGGTTATCGACTCATGAATACTTCATATTTAGCACATTTAGTTTACTCTCACTAACGAGATCAAGGCGCTGCTCTAATTACTGACGCTATCATGTAAACACCTAAACTGGGTTATAAAAAATCAAAGCAGATAAACAGATCTGGATTACAAGTCAATCATTCAATATTTTGGTTATAATTACCATATTAATGCATTAGAAAGATCAAAAAGTGATCTGCGTGCAAAACAGTGTTGCTGTGTGCAAACAGCAGCATGGCTCGTGGTGGTGGGGGAAAAAAAACACATTTGCTTGTAGAGCAAAAAGGCTTTCATGTTACAACTAATGAATGGAATAAGTTAATCAGAGCAACCAAAAAATACAAAATACACAAAACCCACAGTTGTTTCTCTTATTTTGTAGGGCTAATAAGGTGTTTCTTGTATGCTATCACATCCTGACAACCTGATTATCAAACAACTCATAGGGTTATTAGGGAAATGAATGCAAACCCTTTTAACGCCTATGTTCAAAAACGTCATACAAAGTGCTAGCTCAGCAGTCATTGTTAGTAGTAAGTCATAATATTTAGAAATTACACTGTATACAAACCAGGTGTATTCTCAACCATGAATATTTGTGCCCTATTGACTGGAATGTAAATGTGAGGGCAGGATATTGACAATATGTGAATAGATCCCTGGTGTGAGGAAGCCTAGAGGCAGCTGATTTCTCTGTGTGTGGGGGATTAAACAGCTTCTCTCAGTAAACCAAATGCCTGCAGCAGTATTTGTGAGGTCTGAGGTCATTAGAGAGATGAAAGGTATAGGGGTTCCCCAACTCCGGTGTTGCTACAGGTGTTTTATTTTTCACTAGATCTGAAGATCTGAAGGTGTTGGGACGGGTAAGACCTGTCAATGTACAGCAAAACAGTAAACGACTTTGTCAAGTACAGCGCAAGAAAATAGGTAAACTAATGAATATGGGTCAGCACAAGAATAGACGTGAGCGTTTAAGAGACTAGATAAAAACGTAAAGTGGTTTACTAAAATATTTATTCATATGTATTTTTTGCTGTTCTGACCCACTCAAAGCAGTGTTACTGTGTGCTATGTTTCCTAAGCAGCTTTACAGTTTTCTCTTTTATCCTTGTCGGGGGGCCTCGGAGCTAGGCTTGTAATAAATGCAGAGACAGCAGGGAGAGTCGCGTAAATGGCACTTGTGTGGCTAACAATTAGTGTATTCCCAAGCCTGCCAGAGTGCCCAATGAGAGCTACTCTGTGGTGTAGAATATCAGGGATCGATACCCACGCGGCACAGAGAAAACCATTAATTCTTATTAATAATGGATTAGCAAGTTATCATTTTCACGAGGCAACACTTAGTGGAAATTTGTCTGATGGCATCTGCACTGGTTGTTTTAATGGAACACTTCCATTAAGGCCTTTTCGGGCCATTAGCAGGCAACTTGTTTGCAATTAATTCCATATAAAGCTGCCTCCCCTGCAAGTTATTTACCCAGATAAAGTCAACTGCACTTCAGGCTGTTTGTTTAAACCAATAAACACCATGTTTGCTATCTGCACTTCTGTTTTACAGCTGAACACCAAGGAGAATTGTGTTTTTTTCCCCCAAATGTGACATGTACATAGTACAAGTTAGAATTTATGTGGAGGAACACGAGGATTAAACAATATGAAGCAGGATCGACTAAGACCAAAACCACCGATTAATCGACTAAGAGGGGGCAGCGCTATTTTTTTTATTATCTAGCTACATCAATTTCAATCTGACATTATAAAGTGATAGCAATGCAACTGATATTGTGCAACAGTACAGCAGTCCACCTGCTCCTCCACTTGTTCTTGCTGAGTCAATCACACCATATCGTGAACTTTTGACACAAAGGTTCAGTGTCTGGTATTTTTACCTCACACTGAAAACATCCTGTTTTCAAACATGGACCTATATGGGAGGTGTTAGAACAGGTTTTTGCTGGATGGTCCGGTTTCGTTGCACTATCCACTCCCTCTCATTGACAGTCAGTTCACACTGCGTTCACTCATGATAACACAGAAACCAAAGCATTTTTTTTCCTTTTTAGAGAATGATAGTGTAGTGGCCGAAGATTGATGGAGCTTTTAAAGCTTTATCAGAACTTCAAGAGCGATGTCATTCATCATCTCTGAGATACTGTACTTAAGATAAAATGTCTAAACCTATAGAAGAGAAAAAGAAAAAAGAAAAACATCAAACTTTCAATACCCTCGTGGACCATGAAGACGGGCTTTCTATCGGGCCTTCCAGCCTTCAGTGAATTATTCACGACAGCGGAGAAGAACAAGAACTCTAAGTGCAATTACCCTTCACTCCTCTCTTCCCAGTGTGAGCAACATTAATGTAATGGCTTTCATCTTCTCAAGACGATTATGAACGAGGCAGGCATCTCTCAAGGCTGCTCTCTCTCTCTCTCTTCTTGTCTATCAGTCAGTATATGACATTTGAAACAAAAAACACAATGTGCTTTGGTGACCAATGCCTGGAGTGGGCATTTAGAAACATCTGTTTCAAAAACATGCAGGGATAAATGCTTCATTGTATACTTTTTGATGGTGATGGTGAGGATGTGGGTGTTTGTGTTATCACACGATTGGAAATCTGAGGTTTTATATTACCTGTGGTATTCACACTGGCGCCCAACCTAAATCTAGACAACGATGATTCACTACCTGTGGCTTTTTTTTCAACCCACCCAAAAGGATGCAGATGCTCTTTGGCGATCTTTGTGTTAAGGGGAAGTTTTAACAGACAGATTAGATAAAGGCAGACACTAATTTCTTTGTTACTTTCATAAAATAAAACTAATTTTGTTGCACTATTGCGTAAGGATATATATGCTGTTGTAATGGAAATGATGATTATGAAATGAGACCAAACTATATTACATGTTTGACAGTTTCTTTTCTCAATGCTAACACCCATAATTTCTCGCTGGTTGGAGACTCACCATATCATTATCTGAGAGAAGAGTCTGCGACACGACAATACGAATGCAACATGCAAAATCACTCCCTGTCTCCAATGAACATGCTCTTTATGAGGTATTTGGCCTTCACCTACAAGACAAGCCTGCTAATGTCTCGGCTGAGCTGCGCAGCTCATCTGCATAACCCTCGGGCTGCATCACCTCCGATGTTCATTTATTTCACTTGATGAAATGTGCTCATTTGCCCTGTCATGAAACTAAGCGTTTTTCCCATTCTGAAGCTGTGAAGGACTGACTGACTGCTGCATAAGGAGACATGTGTGGGTGGGCAACAAAATACAAAGAAGAAAAAGCACACTTTGAATGCAGTTTGAATATGTAATAGCGTGACATCTTTGTAATGGAAATCCAAACTACTCTGTAAAGTTGCAGTGGGAATACGAATGGAGATTGAGGCAAATGACGGGATGGCTTTTTATTAATGTTGCTGGGTGAAGTCCAATGGTCACCTTGGCTCGGACGATGACATTAATAGACCCGTGTGGGGAAAATGTTAAGTGTGTTAAGTGATCCCGGGAGGGGGTGTGTCGTGGGGGTCCGCCGCTGAGATGGCTCCTAGCTTCTTCTTCTTCTGGGGTTAACTCATCATCCATCACCACGCACCCCCGTGCGACCCCACTAACCTCATTAATTTGCCTCCCCTAGATTAGCCCTCCCTCAGAGACCACAGAGAGCCCCTACCATTGTTCTCATCTTCTCACCCACACGGCCCGGAGCTCTTACGTAATTCAACTCTCCACTAACCGAAATTGAGGGAGAAATTAAATGATGTTACTGTAGGGACATGCAACAACAATGGGATTCTGTCTCTTTGTTTAATCCCTTATGATTTAGCACCATTTACCCAAGAACTAGTTCTCACTTGAGATCCAACCATGCTTTATGCTGCAACATGTCCACAGGCTGTTTGGGTTGAGTTACATGTCTTTAAATGCACCTTTGAGGATGCTCCAACACTAAACAATACATGGGAGTATGGCAATATGCCTATACGTTACTTTATTGTGTCCTATTTAATCAGTGGGCAACCTCCGGGTCTGAAAAGTGAAGCCAATGAGGAAGCGCCTTAAACAAACATTCTTTCTGATAGCCAGCAGGGGGCGACTCCTCAAGTCTATGAGAAAAATGAGCCTACTTCTCACTTGATTTATTACCTCAGTAAACATTGTAAACGTGAGTTTATGGTCTCAATCGCTAGTTATGGTCCCATTTAGAGTCAAATAGACCATAAAGCAGGGTATGCTTTAGGATGTGGTTACCTTGTGATTGACCATTGTCCGGTCTGGGATTTGTCTTGTTTTTGTCTTAGAAGTTTACTTTCACAGTGTGTTTTCAGTTCATGAAAGTTAATTGTAACATTTTGGTCGACTAAAACCGTTTTATTTAGCGTTCGGTTGTACTTAGCTCCACCTTCTCTTCTGGTTACAAAAAAACAAGATGGCAACGGCAAAAAACTAAGAAGGCGACGTCCAAAATGCCAAACTCGAGGCTTCAAAACGTCAGTCCGCAAACCAATGAGTGAAGTCACGGTGACTACGTCTATGTATCTAATGCCAGCTATCTTGAATTTCTCCAATCTCAACACAGTCTGATCAATAATCAGAATGTAACAAAACAGCTGCATGTGCACAAATTAAATCCACATCAACCCTTCAGACTCTCTGGTTATATTGGATTATTTCAATTCAAAGGAACCAAAGATTAAGTGAGAATGTAATACATAATAAATAGCAGCGAGGGATTGAAGTGTCTTTTGTCAATAAAGCCGTCACTATGAACACAGAATTTAAATGTCTTTCTCAATCTGCCCTTTTCTGGAAGGACACTGGCGGTTCTTGTCGTCCTGTGGCATTGCCGAAACCGGGACACAGCGGAGGGTTTGGGTGACTGCCTCTGGCCCTGCAATTGAGCTCCCTAATTAAACTATTAATCTCACATCATTAACCTCTGATGACCCTTTCCTCCCTCCATTCTGACATTGCTGCACTGGCTTATGAAAACAACTTCCCATCAAATCTCCCCAACCTCTAAACTGCGTCCCTCCAACACGTTATCTTGCAGATGTTTTCCTCACATATATTGCACACACAGACACACACACACACACACACACACACACACACACACACACACACACACACACACTGCTTTCTCAGAGAGCATTATCTGTTGTTTAGTTCTCCCTCCACCTTAGCCTCTCTTTCTCTCTCTGTCTATATGATGTGTGTGGACCACAGCTGTGTGCTAACTGCATTACTCTCCAAGTGGCTCTCCAAGGTGGATATGGTTACTTTTAATTAAAAAAGAATCAATTTCTATCCCTGTCAGTTTTTAGACTGGGTGACCATATGGGCACTAAAAAATACAATCCAATTTCCAGCCACCCAGCCCCCCGTCTGGCCACCCCTCTCAAAACCACTTTGGCACTTCAATGACATCAGTCCATTGTAAGAGCTTTAGAAATTGCCAAATCAATCTATGGAGCTTGTCTTACAGGTTAATTTGTTTAAGATATGCTGTATTTTGGGATATTTATGTCCAAAACCAGAGTACCTATATGTTTAGCATAGCAGCACCATGGGAAACCTCTTAGTGGTTTAGCCATTGGACAATAAAGACACACAATAGCCAAGACAAACAAACTACAATTAATCTATTGGTGGTACGTGGGGGGTCACAAATAAGACCCTTAAAGGTCGTATTATGACATGTAAAAAGTCCCTTTAAACTTATGAAGTTAATCATGGTCCCGTTGTAATCCTCCTGCTACTGGGAGTGAAAAGAGCAGGGCTCGGGTACAAAGGCCTCGATGGTCCTGCCGCACCTCGCGTGAGAAACCGCCCAAGATTATAACATGAGAAGCACAAGAAGATACATCAAAAGCTTATTAAAGCCAATGAAATAACTCACAATGACAGCACTACAAAAAGATAACCATTACATTTAAGTGCTGGGTATGTATGACTTTGGGGCTGACCTTGTGAGCCAGTGGCCTATTGTGTACCAGGAGGCTGTATAGAGAGCTGGTTGATTAGGCTGAGCTCCCCGGGGATCGATGGGGCGTCTGCGATCAGCACTCACAGTAATCACACTGTATTGTGTTCCGACTCAATGACGCTATAAGATGAATGATGTCACAGGGCTATAACACTGATGGTGCCGCTGGAGGATTTCTTGTACTTATTTGTGATTCTAAATCATGATGAATTGTACCATCTTAAGTATTACAAACACTACGACGACAACAACCTTTCAAATGTAGCCACCCTAAACCAGGAAACAATGCACTGTGAAGGGAATAGATTTCGTTTTTATATAAGGAGACGGCCTAAAGCTGCTCACACGTTTGCTACCTGTGGTTGCTTCGCTGAACTTTTTCAAGGGGGGAGACTAGGACACCAGACCGAACACCGAACCCATGTAATCAGAAACTTGCCCGGCACTCCACCCATAATATCTGTCTGGTGTCTGCCCTGTAATACAGGAAATCCAAACCAGAACTATCAAGTTCACATAACTAAGATGCGTACAAATTACAGGCTGCACCAAATGCACACAACCCTGCTATTAGTGGTAGGTGTTATTTTTGCCCCCCAACTGTCTTATTTTAATTCTATGTCTGTTTGCTTTACAGTCTGGGTAATAGCAGGGCCAAGCCTTTTTCCCATGTGTGCTTACATTAAGCTACAACCACAGGTTAACCTCGGACCGGTGCCAGGCTTCTCGATAAGTTTGTTTTATGTTTCCTTTAGGATGAAATTCCATCTTTTTTCTCGAGTTCCTCATTCATGTAATGTATGAGTGTTTGGGTGCATCTTCATTAAAAACCCTTGTGCAGGCTCGTCACAGCAGAGTATCTTTGTCTGTTAATTAAAATGCTTGGCTCTGGGTTTTTATCCGTAAATGAGATGATTACCAAAATTAGAGACCAGGGCAATCTTGCTCTCATGGAGACAGAGAGGCAGAGAGCAAAAAAGATTAGCTTTACAAAAGTAAAGATACTGCAGATGAGATTATTGTCCAAATTAACCCAATGTTCGAATGCACACAGTGAAATACAAGCTAGCCAGCTGTGTGTGAATCCTTAAGATGGCCAACAAACCTTAAAGACATCAAATACTGTAGAGACAATCGTGACAAAATATGTTCTACACAATTTTAAATGACTTTAGCCATCCTTCATTTTTCTTAATATTCACGACTATATGTAGCACAATATAGATTAAAAACAGCACAATAGCAACCCAGCTTAGTAATCAGGGCCGTACTGGCCATCTGACAGACTCAGCACATTTAAATAATACCTTGGCACCTTCGACGCCCCTGGCATTACCTTGTTTCCTTGATGATGATCTCTAAAAAGCATATTCATTTGAATCTATTCTATGCATCCCCTTGGTGGCAATTAAAATGCAGGAATAGAAGAGCATATGTACACAACATAACATGACAATAAACATGGTGCCCAACCAATAAATAAATTACTGCAGATCTTGCTTTGTAAAGAAGAGCGCCACGCCAATTATTCATAGACCAAGAATTGTCTTACAGTTATTTAATTTATTTCCTCCAGACAATTAATTATCGGCAATTCATACTTTATTTGAATTCTTAAGCAACTGTTATTATTCCGAGTTTGTTATTTTTATATCAGAATGCAATGGATGGACTATTGCAATACTTTTGGTTGCATAGGAACAGCAGCACAAATTGACTTGGGTCAAATAGATTTCACTGTGTTTAAGTCTGGGGATGGATTCAGTGCAGAGAGGCACATCTTATAAGTCTTACTTGATTTGGTCCGATCACATTACAGGCAGAGCAAAGACAGTCTTGCCAGACCGCAAGAAAAAAGACAGGAGTGCAAAACTTTTCTGCAAGGTCAAGATCACTCTGATACTGTGCAAAGCTCTACACACACCTCAAAGAGACACAGCTGACAACACAGGGTTGAGTGAGATGTGGCAAAGGGTACAGAAAAACAAATCCTACTGGACCCATGTATGAAAGCGCGGGTCAGTTGGCGTGTTCGGGTGGGGGAATGGGAGGGTATTGTGGGGTATAATTGAATTACAGTGACCTCATGACAGCACTATAGGTGAGGTCATGTGCTGAATTAATTCTGTCCCTGACCCCGTCTTCGGCAGGGCAGTGATTCTTGGCTGGCCCCCGGGACCCAAAGGCGAAGCTACGGTGACACATCTTTCTGAGCTCCTTCTTCCGGCCAAAAAACGTCATTCAGATTGACAGCCAGGCACATGGAGGCCGATGGAGAATCACTTTGTGCACTGTATGCTTATTTGTAGTGCAAATACTAAAGCTCTCTATACTCTGGGACATTCATTAAACAAGCTGCTATTTCTGTTTGTCGGAATCCACCAAAGACACCAAATGTAAATTGAATCTATATTTTATTTTGAATGAAGCTCTGTGATGCACAGCATGAAAGCTTGTTCTCTGCAAATATCCCTACATTCAATTAAAGTGCAGCGATGTAGTGGGTTAAATTCAACATTAGATAATACAGTCAGTCTCTTAAAAGAATCTCTATATGATATCCAGAGTATTAATATAGCAGCAAACAATGATTTGCTATGTAAAGATATAGAGTAGTACAGTAATGTCTACCTCTCTACCTGTGTTATAATCCGGGTTACAGCTGATAACGCGGTCCCGACTGATGCCGTTATCGCGGAAGTGTAGCACGCACGCTCCGGTTCTGCCCACACTGTAAGCTATGTCAGCACTGTTGCCATTGTTTCCTAGCGCTGCTAGCATCGTTAGCGCCGCCAGTTCACAATTGGCCATGTTAAGAGCCGTGCGGAGGCAACAGAAATGCCCCCAATATCATATTTAGCACCTTTAAAAGGAGGAGAACATCTACAAAAGAGCGTCACTAGGTAAGGTAATACACCTGCTGTTACTGTCAAAATACTTATGAAGATAATTAAGGTATTATTAGATTGTTCAGGAAGCAAGGCAAGTGAATGAGGTTACTTACTGTCTGCCTGAGAGGAGAACACCATGCAGCTGAGTAGAAGCAGGAACAGCAACGCCCCTCTGGGCAGGAGGGGCACTGCCAGGTGAGTATTAGGCCCCATGTTCCAAGTTGGCACTGCTCCCTCCTCAGTCCCCTGCTAGACACGTCCCACTCTGACAGGATCAAAGACTAACACCTGGGAGAGGAAACACATGCACAACAGGAGTACAGAAACATTAGTATTCAAACCCACTATGTATTTGCATATATTTGAATGAGCATAATAACACTGGTAGCAGGAATATCAAAAGCAAGTCGCAGAGCAGAACCAAAGGAGACGGGAATTTTGTATACTTGTAAGAAACCCTAACCCTACACTTGTTCGAAAACAACATCACACGACGCTGGAGATCTTTGGTTGCGATCAACGCGGCACCCAATACCCACAACAAAATCCTGCTCGGGGGCAAGAGGAAAATACAAGTGAAGCGAATGTAACGCGCAAACTGCATCAGCAGAAGAGTTAGGGAACAAATGCAGTACAGTGAGAAATCATGGGAAGAAATAGCAAGAACAAAGGGGGAGGTCATGACGCTGGATTAAGCTCCTTCGCTCTCCTCTCACAATGGGGATCAGTTAAAAACCCAGAGGAGCTCCTAAACAGTTTTCCCTATGGACCGCCGCCCACTTAATGTTCCCCATTAAGAAATTGAAACTGTGTCTTCCAGATGGGTTCAAATCACACAGAGTGCCATGATCTCATAATATGACAACATGTATGCATACATGAACATTTAACATACAACACCCCCCCAAGGGGGACACGGCCGGTCAACAAAGCAGCAGCAGGTGTACCACAAATTAACCGTAATTAACCGAGCAATGAAACAGAAAGCATTGCTCCATCGTCTTAAGTAGTGGGTGGAAACACAATAACAAAGGCTGTGCCTCAAATTAAACCACGCCAGCATTGATTCTTTGTCTTTTTGGGAATTAGATTTAGTGTAGGAAATGACTATGCTGATAAGATTCGGATATATGACCTTAAGTTTGTTACAGCCTGCAGTTTGGACGTCTAATGCTATTATAAACAAAGTAGCTGTGTATCCCCATGAATTGAGCTAACTAAATTTCTTATCCCTACACTCTTGCCCATGGCCATCTGTGATGAGTAATCATAACGCTGTAAAGCGGACCTCAATATGGTAAGGATAGATATCTCTCTTTTGATGGAATTAAAGCAGTATCTCCAGAGGACTTCAGAAAAAAATTTAACTCAAATGAGAAAAGTTTTCAAAGTTTTAAGCCTACTTTTGTCTTCAAGGGCTCCCTGACAATGACTCTGTGTAAAGCTTTTACAAGAGGCCTATTGGAATTGAATTGAGAACTTTCTCTGCTCGTCTGTTCAGTCTCACTGTCGAGTTTATAGCGGCGACTGAACAATACTGATTGCTGATATTTGTGAGAAGAGAAAGAGAGGCGCTCACAATGTGGAATATCTAGAGGCTTGCTGGGTGGCCGGTCAGCTTTAGTCTATTCAGTTCAGCTAAATAAGTTAGAGTGTCAGGAACACAAAGCCTCCAGTATCTTGTGGAAAAAAACCTTTCCATTCTTAAGCCTGTGGAGGTGTTGAGCAGCCCATTACTCATGTTGCTATTTCAATGCGTGTGGAAACATTGAAAAAACTGCACACAACGGGCACCTCTTTGACCACCCTCTTTGTGAAACACGACCAAGGAAAACACTCTGCTAAGCAGAGATCTTAGGAAAGCAACATTTCGAGAGTGGCCTTTTCTTCGTCTGAGCTCTGCTTTTAACCTCTTTTGACGAGTCACTTGGCAAAGGAAAAAAGACAGAATGAAGTGAAGGAATGTTATGTGTGAGTCACGGCGCCGCTGCCTCACCTGGGCACAGTTGCCGACAGGTATCATTGACGGCTCGCTCCTCATCACCGTTTGTCACTTACAGGAATGTGCCTCTATGCTTTCATGTCGATTAAACTAGCTTCCGATGCAACACACCTTGCATCTGGGGAATTTCCAAACACTGTGTGTGCAGTCAAGATCATCCATCGTCAGTGAAAGTTCAAGCTGTGATCGTATCAAGCTGTATTATACTCCTACCTGAGTGTAGATTTTTGAGAAATACCCACAAGTGCAGCGAAAAATAAATTAACACCTCTGGAAAAAGAGATTCCCCTCGCGTCTTCACCTTCACTGCTAATGAGAAAACAGCTCATTGTTGGTGTGTTAAGCTGTAGCAGTCAGAAGAAGAAAAAGATACACAAGGTGCCAAAGAACTGGATCACACCCCCACTCTGCAACCAGAATCAAACGCATTAAGGCCCCATTTCTATTTCAACTTAATACCCCAAGTTAGCTTTACAAAATGAGTGTAACTCGCGTCAAGTTTGTTGGCTGACAGATTTGTTTTGACACTCATTTTTCTGTACGCCAGCGTTGCGTTGGTTCATGTCGGCGGGTAGAGAGAGTGAGTGGGGCTGATAGAGTTGGCTAGTCGCCGTGCTCCAAACCCTTGGCGGTGGAGGGATATCTTTTACAGCAGATGCCAGAGAGAGGCAGATGCTTTTCATCTTCAATGAGACAAATTCCTAGAGCGAGGTTTATTCTTTATTTATATAGCTGCTTATTTATCCCCGTGCAGCTTGGTGCCTCCCAGCTGCAAACAAATACTATGGGACAACAACACTTGCCACTATGTGCGTTTGTGCTGTGGCGTTATATAGTGCTGCTGAGAGAAGGACAGGGCACCAACATGGAAACGGTGCGGCGTGATCCAAAATCTGAGCAAGTGGCTCAGCACACAGGAAGACATTGTTTGCAACTATGTGGGAGAGCGAGAGAAAAACAATAAGAACGTGTAGGGGTGGATGTCTGCCCTTGTGAGATTGTGTGTGAATCCTTCTGTCTTGGTAATGATTTAATTCTGAAGCCTGTTTAGTGTGTGAGAGGACGAGAGGAAAGTGTGTACGACAGAGAAAGAGTTAGCGCTGCATAATTGCAGGAAAAACGATCATCCAGATTATTTCACCAGAAATGAGATTCTAATTAATAATCACGATAATTAGTCAGAAGCAAAATTGTTTTACAGTTAGAGTATGAATATGAAATAATGTTTCTTAAACCAGAGTGCCACAATGTAAACCAAAGTTCTACAATATTTTTTTTAATTATCAACAAGCTAACAAAGTTTAGACTGAATTTAATTACCACTCAATTCTGTCTGGTGATGCCTTTTTGTTAAAGTAGTAGAGATTTCTGGCATAACTTCACCTACTTCCAATGTGCATGGAGAAGGGAAAAAGTCTGAAGTAGAGCTGCAACGATTAATTGATTAGTTGTCAACTATTAATTAATCGCCAACTATTTTGATAATCAATTAATCGGTTACGGTATTTTCAAGAAAAAAACTCAAAAATTCTCTGATTCCAGCTTCAGAAACGTGAATATTTTCTGGTTTCTTTACTCCTCTATGACAGTAAACTGAATATCTTTGAGTTGTGGACAAGACAAGACATTTAAGGACATCACCTTGGGCTTTGGGAAACACTGATCGACATGTTTCGCCATTTACTGACATTTTATAGACCAAACAACTAATCGATTAATCGAGAAAATAATCAACAGATTAATCGACAGTGAAAGTAATCGTTAGTTGCAACCCTAGTCTGAAGAGATCAAAACTCCAGCAATACTTGTAGTTTAAAGAACTACTTCTGTTGCCTTCTCTTCTCCCATTTTCTGGGATTAGATTTTGTCTTAACCAATCATTTGGCACAATTAAGCGAGTTTATGGAGAACAGAATTTGGGGTCCTGATATAGGAAAATAATAGACAAAACAAAGATTTGTTAATTCCCTCCACCTCATTATCACTTGTAACCTATTGAAAAAAACAAAAGGTTGTGTTTAATATATTCAAGCTTCCTAGGCTGATGATTAGCTAATGTTTAGGGAACAGCTATTCATTAGAGCCCAAAATGTTCTGAATCACTCAACACAATTTGAGATGTAGATGGTGATTTGGGATAAACACAATTTAAGGTGCAGCATTTGGTCTTGTGTCTCATTTGTCAAGATGTTAATATCATTTATTACACGGCTTTGTCGAATACTTGATTCCGATTAGTCAATCACGGCCTTCTATGGTCTGTTATTTCTTTATAGCAGACCGTTGCTATGTTTAACAGACAGTTGCTATGGACGCAGTTCTGATGTCGGACACTGGCGGACCGTTTTTGTGTCAAATTGTTGATTTCTTAAGTAAGTAGCCGTGTAATAAGCGGGATAATGTACAGAGAGACGGTCATTATTGTGAA
Source organism: Sebastes fasciatus (assembly GCF_043250625.1). Taxonomy (NCBI): domain Eukaryota; kingdom Metazoa; phylum Chordata; class Actinopteri; order Perciformes; family Sebastidae; genus Sebastes; species Sebastes fasciatus. The sequence goes on from NC_133805.1 coordinate 25,593,176, forward strand.
ATAAACCCCTTCGAGGCGATGCCAGACCCCTACGCTTCGCGAAATCACCCTGTTGATGTTTATTTCACAACAATGACCGGCTCCCTGTACATTATCCCTTATGTATCCTATATATAGAGAGAGAATACTCTATGGTGGCAACATTTTTATCTAAACACACAGAAACCATGAAAGAGAACATAAGCTCATTAAATTGATACTGAAGTTGAAATAACTCTAGCCACTCTTCAGGGCATCCACTCTTTCAAGTCCTTTAGGAAGAGGCTTTGGAGTCTCGAGTGTCTGGGGAGTTTCTCAGTAATGCAGAGCGTGACGTATACTGTATATACACGCTGTATTATAGGCAGGCGACTAAGAGGTTTAGTGAAGTAATTAACAAGGGAACAATGGGGTTGTGAACTTCTCAAACGGTAAACTGTGGAGGACAAAGGAGTTTTTGAGTGAGATCGTGGGGAGGGGAATATGACAAAAAGTACCCACCTATCCTGTTTGCTTGTTTGCCACCCACATCAGGTGCCTGTCATTCAAGTCATTACCGCCTGCGTGTGTGGCAAGGGAGTGGCCACCCATACAGAATTGGTAGTCTACCAACAGACAATGACGAGATGAGACGAGGCACAGCTGCGCAGAGAGCGCGCAGAGGCTGAGTAAACACTACTATTACACTAACTACAGGTAGCATCTCCCTGCACTCCATCGTTTCCATCCCTCCTGCTCATGTTCTCTCTTTCTCTCCGTCTATGTTTAATGGGTCATCCTGAGCGTGCGTGGGGGGGACAGCTGAGATATATGGCTAGCAGTGTGGGGAGCTAATCATGGCCGTCTCTGGAGGTGATAAACCCAGACCAGAGGGGTTTGTGTTGGCGCAGCCTGCAACGGCTCCATAAACACAGTTACAAGCTGAATTTTCGACAGCAGTGTTTTGGCCCCTGATTAGTTTTCCATGCCCTAGAAGGCTAACCCCTCACAAGCCTCTGCTCCTTTTTTACCTCCGCGGCGAACACGCACCACAAGACCCCGGGAGAATTACTGCAACCCGACGAGCCCCGTATTGTAAAATGAAAGTGCAAAGTAACAAAATGAGTTTTTTTTCCCTCCAACTCTGAAAGCCTTTTCTGTATACGCAGACTTGATGGTGCGTGTCTTTTTTACAGGGCTGCGACAAGGCCCCGCATTGAAATTCACCTAACAAAGCGTAATGTCCTGTGACCTATCAAGTTTTACAGCACCTTTGTTTACAAGCTGATTCCACAGAGTTAATTGTTAACGTTGTACTGCCGAGCAGAAGATTGAGCGACTGAATGGCGCCTATAACAGATAAATGCACTTCCTTAAGTTGAGCAATAGAAAGTCACTGATTATGCTGACCTGGTGTGATAAATCACACGAGTCAAGTCTCTGCTTGTGTGGATGACTCAAATAAATCCATCAGGTAGTTCACTTCAATAATTACGTATGTTAATACTACATCCTTGTGAAATGTATGCAGAGATTTACAACATATGACGCAGAGCCTCCGTGACGCATCGTGATGCAATCTGTGATGCAATCAGTGATGCATGAGGGGTGGACTTAATGCACCAGGCTCCTGACTCACCCCTCAACAGAATGCAAAGACGATCTGCACATCGGCTTCACCCACATGATACAATGTCGATTGGCATTTAGTCTGGTTGAGTGAACATTTAACAAAACTCAAGCACCTCCATAAATTGCCGCTGAAGTGGGGATTTACAATCACCTCTGGGGGGCCACCAATCTTTTCAGCTGCAAATCAATCTTGGAATGAAAGGTGATATGTATTACACTGATGTGTATTACGCAGAGTAGAAGAGACATACCAGAGTGCCACTTCCATTTGAATTTATTGGAGAGTGATTATTGGCGTTGTCGAGCTGCAGAGCAAGGAGAAAATGGCTTGCACTACAAAGTGCTGGGCAAAGGGACTGCGATAAATCAAAACGCAGGCTCAATGTAAAACAGACATTCATCAAATAAAAGCAATGCTGTGCATACTCTGAACAACTGAGTGGAACAGCTTTCTGTAAAGTAGCACTAACCGTAGGAGCCACATTTACAATAATACAATCTAGTCTAGCTTGAAAATTAAAATGGAATATTCATAAAATCATAAAGTAAAATTTTAGGGCTGTCAAAGTTAACACCATTATAACACATTAACACAAAATTGTTTTAATGCCACAAATTTCTTTAACACTGCTAAATGCAGTACCTGTGAGGGTTTCTGGACAATATCTGTCATTGTTTTGTGTTGTTAATTGATTTCCAATAATAAATATAAACATACATTTGCATAAAGCAAGCATATTTACCCACTCCCATGTTGATAAGAGTATTAAATATTTAACAAATATCCCTTTAAGGTACATTTTGAATAGATAAAAAATATGCAATTAATCATGGACAATGATGCGATTAATCACAATCAAATATTTTAACCATTGACAGCCCTATAAAATTTTCAAAATAATGTTTACCTCACAGACGAGTCTCACATATATACAGAAGGACACATTGTCTTTCTTTTCTTAAATTATGCTTTTATTCTAAGGACTTCTGTATGCAAAACTTGTATTGTTTATTAATTTCATCCCCTTTGTTGACATCTTGGATCTTCATTTTGACATTCTTATTTATTATCATGGGTATTATCATTATTATGATTATAATATTGCTTATAAATCATTGCTGTTTGCATTTCTCCAACTGAAATTATCTTTGCTTTTTATCTCTGCTGACTGTGAGGCACCATTGTTTTGAAAAGTGTAAATAAGATATGTTGTTATTGTTATGGTTTAGGACAACCTCAAAGGTAGGGCCTAATGAAACTAATGGAGAATGATGAAACAACAAAGCTTTGTATTCAGTTCTCTAAAACGGTACACAGCCAATAGCCTTGCCCTAGTTCAAAGATTGAAGAAAAAGTTTGAAATATTTTTGTGTTTACAATTCAGAGAGTTCAACAAATGAATTACTGCATAATTAAGAATGATTCTGTGCTGTGGCCAAACATTAAATTAGCACTATAAACTGAGAGTCATTCCCAACAGCAGATGTGCATATATATCAAAAGGAAATTCACACTGTCAAGCAAGAAAGATGGGAAAGACGTCACCACTCGACGGTTTGCTCGTGGACAGATGGTGCCATAAAATGACTAGGCAGGCAGCACAGAAGGCACGGCAGGCCCCCCACCCCCACCCCTCCTAACAACGCGCGACTTCAACTCACCCCCCCCCCCCCCCTACCCCCTGGGCAGAAAGCCTTGTCTCCGCCAGTAAAAGACAAACAGAGTGAAGGCATGTGAGCAGAAAAGACTGGCAAATACAGAGCTCCGTAGATCAATAGATGGCTCAACAGATGCAGTTGTTAAAAGTTCAGCTCAACCCACGGATATATCACGGCTCGATCTTTAGCAACCGGAGAGAGCAGACGTATGAGAAAAATTAAGCATTGTAAAACTACGGTAGAAGGATATGGAATAGAATACAAACTGAAAACACATAGTATTACTGAACAAGGAAATAAACCTTCCCTTTCTCATTGGGTTTAAGTGTAATGATTTCCTACAGGTGGCCCTGAGGTGAGGATGTTGGACCCAACTTTGTATAAGAGGGTAGGAGGGGGCTTTTGAGTGCTTCATACTATTCAGCAGGTGCCTACACTGTTCTAAATCAATTACCTCTAGTGAGTCAGTGCTTAGGGTAGGGGGTATTGTAAATCAGCTTGGTGTCAGGCCAGATTAGTGACTGTAACGGGCTGGGAGTGAAGCTCTTTGGCCAACACGGACCCTCCAGAGGCCTGCATGAGAACCAAGCTGTGGCCTCAGTGCTCCCTGACACAGCAGCAACAATACTTGTATACTGTGAGACAGGCACAGGATTCGTTATACCCTTTTCCGTTCCTTTAACATGTCTGGTAATTGGAGAAAATGATTCAAATCAATGAGCAGAACTGCTTGAAGGCAATATTGGATTTTTTTCATCAAATACCTTCATTTGTCAGGTATTTAATTCACCGGATTAGCAACAACAAAGATTCCTAGTGGGGTTTTTTTATCTAGGAGTTTCTCCATATTGCACAGCTCGACTTTGTACACATGTTTACAGTTTCACAGTGATTAAGATTTGCCTACTCATACTAGGAATATTCAAATTGGCTGTGGAAGGATGAGCCAGACTGCTAATAGTCAAATAGGTGGTCATTCACTGACTCATGGATACAGAGTGGATGGTCTGTTGCATTAGAACAGTCCCTTATCTCACTACATCCTTTTATGCAAATCTAACTCGGAGGAACTGTTACGCCAGCAGCTATATCCACCAAACACAGTTGGAGGACGTGCAATTGTAGCCTTCATTCACTTAATGACACAGAATGCCCGAGATTGTTCCCACTATTCTGGTCTGGATGGTTTTGAGGCTTGTTTGGCTTCAGTCAGCTGAAACATGTGTATGTGAAACTGTATATTGATACAATGGTTTTATTATTTCACCCTACAACGAACAGAGCACCTAAAAGACACAGTGAAACAACCCTCTGTGGTCCGAGGTAGAGAGGAACAAACCCAGTGTTGACACAGGGAAGGGTTAGACTAACGTTGGGAAGGCTAGGAAAAGCACTTCCTATATAACCAAGCATTTGTGGTGGGAAACAGAAACATTGGACCTGATGGCGTCCGCGGTGAAGCATAAGGTTCTATTTACAAAGGAGGACCCCTTTATGAGAATGGAGGGATCTAAAAGGCACACATAGCATATGTTATTCTGAGACCTAGCTTGAAACAAAATGTGTTACACAAAGGAAGCCATGGTCTACCTGAATCAGTTAAGACCTAACAGACTTAACATGGGTTAGTTGCCATTGCAAATGTGGAAAGAAGAGGATCCCCAGGTCCTAATCCAACTTCTTTCCTGCCTTTTATTCCAGACGGCTATCCTCTCAGCCCCCGTCTAACTAGTGAAAAGAGGCAGATTCTAATAAGCCATTCTGTCTTTCTGTCAGTCTGTGTTTCTCTGCATCCCCGTTTCCTCCCCTCTCTCTCTCCCTGGCCATGTCTCCTTCTCTGTCTCTTTCTCTCTGTCTGAGCCAGGAGCCAGTCTGTTGGAGCAGATGGAACCATATATCCCCATCGCTCTCCGGAGGCCTGGGGATTTAAAATGTAAAAGAGATGAGTGCGGAATATGCAGGGCCGAGTCGATAAAGGGCAGGAGAAGCAGGGACTCTCAGCTCAGACCACGTTCATCAGACTCACCACGAACCTGGCAAGTCCGTCCTCATTGTCTAATCCAACATTTTGTCCTACATGGTAATGAGCAGAGCAGGGAATATTCTATTGGTAACAGAAGTAGATGCCCCAAAATGTTCTTTTTCTGTCGATAGAAAATTAATCAACAGCAAATTTGATCATCATTTAACTGTTGTAGAGCTGCAACAATTAGTCAACTAACCGATTAGTCGATCGACTGAAAAATAATCAGCATCTATTTTGATAATCGGTTGATCATTAAAGTATTTTTTCATGCAAAAATGGCAGAAAATTCTGTTTTCAGCCTCTCAAATATGGATATATCCTGCATGTCTCTGTTTTATATTTTCTATATAGTTTATTATATTATTATATAGTTTATTATATTATTATATAGTTTATTATATTAAACTGAATATCTTTGGGTTTGGACTGACAAAACAAGACATTTAAAGACATCACCGTGAACTTTGAGAAACTGGGATGGACATTTTTCACTATGTTCTGACATTTTGTCGACCAAACGATTAATCAATTATCTAGAAAATATTCGGCAGACTAATCGATAATGAAAATAATCGTTATTTGCAGCCCTAAATTGTTGTAAGTCCTTTATCAAGCAAAAATTACAAACATTTGCTCATTCAAAAATGAAAACAAGACAGTTTTTTTTTGTTTTTGTTTAACTATTGCTGAAACATTTATTTAATTAATTGATTAGTGGACAGAAAATGTATCTGCAACACTTTTTATGATCGACTATCATTTCTGTAAATTGTTTTTCGTTGTTATATATAGAAAAAAAACATAGATTGAATAAATTTGGGTTTTGGACTTTTGGGCAAACAGAACAAGACATTTTAAAGCAACATCTTAGCTTTGGAAAATTTTGATGGCCATTTTTCACTATTTTCTGACATTTTATAGACTAATGAACATTTTATAAATTATCAATAATAAACAAATAATTAGTTGAAACCCATAGAAAAACACAAGTGAAGATCACAATTTAACAAACCGACTGATGGCTGATTATCAGCCCAAAATCAGCCGGAAATGTGGAGTCGGACCTGCCTTCCTCTACACCTCGTTTCCTGCCACCTTTCAGGTAATGAGAAAGCATCAGGACACTGTATCTGTCGTCTGGGAGAAGATTCTGCTTCGTCCTCCGTCTCTGTGTGGCAGGTTGACAGACAGGAAGAGTGAGGAACAACAGGCAGACGAGGTTGTGAGCAGTACAATCGATTGCCAGCTGACTAGCAAGCTCCATTATACTGACAGGCCGGAGCTACAACACGACGACTTGCACTCCACCAACGCCCTCATTACTACCTATGAATCTCTCACTGGGACCAATCTCTCTTGCGCTCTAGCCCTTCTTGCTCTCTCTTGCTTTCTCTCTACAGTATGTCTCCCTGGGCACGGGCCTGAATTTCACTCTGTCAATCTGATGGAAACGTTTTAAAAGAGGCAAAAGCCACACTTAAGCCTCTGCACTTAGCTCCGTGTACTAGGAAAGCAATGGATACAGAACAAAGATGACACTGGGTAATACACTGTTCTTCAGAGCAATGTTCTTGAGAAAAATGCAGCCTAAATGTACATTTAAGCCGGTGCAATCTTGAAGAAATTTCAACTGCCTGCGAGGGGAAACCTCTGCCATATTAAACATTTCTCCCACTATCACCCTGTCTTTCAGCTACGCTATCTGCTCTACTCGTCCTCTCTCCCTCCAACATCCCCTCTAGTTATTCTGAAATCCTTAGTCCTTGGAAGACTTATTTATACTCTCTCCCCTACCCCAACCCTCTTCCTCACAGTATAGCTGCAGATAGGATTTACCTGCAGCTGAGGCAGCCTCCAGACTATCAATTACCACCAGTGTAGAGTCACTGTTCTGCAGCTTGGCTAACAAGGCATACACACACAACACATACACACAGTGTGCACACACACACACACACACACACACACACACGGATCTCTTGGACACATCCAGTTAGAGAAATTCTAAATTGACTGTGAGTCACAGGATTTTACTGACTAATCAAATAGTTTGGTGAAAATCCACTTCATAAAAAAATCTAGACAAGAGCGCGGACACATCCAATCAAGCCAACTGGTATTTAGATCAAGTCTTCTATGAGAGAAGAGCAGAAATTAGAAGTGAAGATGCCGGAGATGCTATCTTCAGAAAATAAACTGGTATCATTTATGGAAAAATCAGTCAAACTTAAAAAATTAGGTCATTTGAGGAATTATAATCACATGTTGAAAAAGGAATTAAGAGGCCTAAATAACAGCAGAACTAGTGATACGACTTAATAATACCCTATAGAGTGCTGCAGGGATGATGCATTTTTGTAGGCCAACCAGGAAGTTAGCGTTGCCCTGGGTTCCCTCGACAAAAAGCCAATAGGATTTTTCCATTTGATTTTGGATTATTGCAGAAAATAGGCTCTGTGGCAAACACACTTTTATGATACTTACATGTTTTGTTCAGCAACATAATCTCCACAAACCACTTTTATGATTTTTGAAGTGTAAATGCAATCGCCAGATGTAAAAGCTAACGACAGGCTATAAACAAACTACACCACAGACGCATGAGCAACAGTATAAACAACAAGGCTGTAAAGGCAGATGAGTCGGCGTGATGTTGTTTCGTAGTCTCATTAAGACACTTGTTAGCGACCAACTTTTTTAAGACACATAAAGGCTTCAAAATTCACAAGTGGGATATTTATTGATGTATTTTATGTCGTAGAACAAAACATTAAAATCTGTTAAGCTTGTGTTAACCACGGACCTTATTTCAGGCAACTAAAAAAACATTCAAAAAACCCATTGAACCGGAAGTGTTAAAATACTAACTAATTTCTGTGTTTTAGGACTCATTCCTGTAGCACTCTATTCCCACCAAAATTAGAGCATATATGCAGTTTTTTTTTAATATGGGAAAACCCGCTAAAATAGGCAAAATACTTCTTTCCCATTGCGAGTATGCCGTACCGTTGCACTGGCTTTTCTGTTTTTTTTCCTGCTCACGTTCGACGTCACCTTAGTAAACAGTGAAAATGTTACAGTGGTTACTGCTTTTTTTATATCTGTTACTTATTCAGTTTCTCTTTTGAAACTCTAAAGCCAGAGTTTTTGTTTGTTTGAACAGTAGAAAGACTAACAAAGAGTTTTGATGAGTTTTATTTTGTTTCTGTCGAGTTTGAATGAAGTGTGTTTTACGATCTGCGAAGTAAAATGTCTGTTGTCTGACTGGAGTCTGGTGGCTTTGAGGACAGCATAATAATTGTATGTTTTGTACGTTAATACATTATCCCTGTTGAATTTATTTAATATATATTCAATTAAACGCGCATTATATAGCATCGCGCCGGAAAAGGGGGTGACAGATTAGCGTGTCCGCCCGGGTGTCATGTTTCCATCACTGCCGATCGGAGCTGGAGCCGATAAATACCCGTCACTACTACAGAGTCATTTGGGTTTTTTGTCCAGTGGTAAAGGGGCTTAACATATACTATATACTGTCTGTTGTTGAAGGATCTGTGAGTAAAAGTGTAGCGCTTGCATTTGCAAATGATTACAAAGTCATAAAAAAAAAGCACAAACACGCAAAACTTGGAGCCCTCACTGCAGTCCATTTGTATAGTTGTGATGTTTGACTTGTCTGAGATGTGCTGAAAACAGAAATCTCACCAAACTCTTCCTGACATGTCACCTCGCTCTCTGACAACGATTAGACTGAACACCAGGCGGTTACACGTACAGAAAAGACACGCAGGGACAGGACCCGTCACTCACCCCACCAGATCCACCCTGACACCTAAAGTGCCTCTGTCAGGTCAGCAAATGAAAAGCCATCACAGCCAATGTTGCCGTCATCAAGCTGAAGACATTCCATAGAGTGTTTAAACGCTACCATGCCAGATCCTGTTAAACTTGGTTGGGCATGTTTCGGGCTCAAGGCAGTCAGTTTTGATTCCCGGGCTTAGCGCTCTGTTGATGCACGGAGGTAAACAGAAATCATGTAGGGGGGCATAGGCTAACATGCACCAATAAAACTCTTATGAGGATTACAGCCTGCAATCTAGCAATGCTCGGTCACGTAGCCAGTCCACACAGCCCAGTTTGAGCCTGTGAAGAATGATCAGAGGAAGTGAATTCCTTTAAAGTGAGCCATCGTGTCTAGCCGTGGCAGTTGCGCAGCGACCATTAGGATAACATATTCGGGTCAAAAAGATAATGAATGTGCACTAGCAATGGACTGTATCAAGTACAAGCCATTCGCAGCTCACCATCAAACCATTAAAACCATTATCCTCATGAGATACTGGCCAGGGGGGATTTTTTCATGCACTTACCAACATGTCCAGAAAATGCACCATGAATTATTTACCTCATATATAAAATTTGAGCACGCTTAAAGGCATTTCCATGTATTAACTGTTCATCTGAAGTTGAGTTTCCAAGCATCACATGCAAAAGGGGGGCTTTCCTATGAACTATAAAGAGGGAACTGGTTATCCCTCTACTTCCCCTTTCCTCAACCAGTCCTCTTGTCTGACTGTCAGCCTAGGCAGTCAAGACTCCCATGTTTACTAATGTAGAAGCAACCCCTTTATCAGGGAAGAGATTTGTAGGGAAGAGGCAGGGGATTAGCCTTCAAATTACCAGGCAGACAGCGTCCCTGCTCCAGGGTTGTGAAGCGGTAATCTCTGAGGCTGAAGGGGGAGATCCAGATAAAAGTTTGGGATTGGTGCTGTGGAACTCCAAACTGTGCATAAGTAAAATATGAAAGTGTGTTTCAGGGGGGCTATTTAGCCCCAACTTCCCTTTTCTTGTGGTAGCAACTTTTATAGGACCAGATCACATTAGTTTCTCCCATGCTGTTGGGCTATGCGGTATCATTACATAGCACCAACACCCCCACAGTGCAAGACTTCTGATAGGTGAGAGCTCTCAACAAGGAATGCTGTATCCAGGCAGATCCAGTGGAATTAGATTTCAGCGGCCTTGCCCATGGTTCTTGCATTGTCACCCCGCTGCCCTCCCTTAAACAAGCAGCGCTCTCCTCAGAGAATACCCCCTGGACACAGGAATGTTTCATCAACGCCTCAGCCCCCAGCATCCTTACAGGGCCACATGTGGGCTAACGGGCGCTGCACAGGCAGGCTATAAATAAGTCAGGCATTATAATGAAACCAAATGAATCTCCATCCATCTTCCCAAAACAAGCCAGGGACCTCTGCAGGAGGAAGAGTCATTGCCTCGTGCTTGAGCATGAACCACAAGATTAACAAATGCCAAACGTTACGCTGACGCTGAATACATCCCTGCTGTAAAACACGCAACACACGTGCCACACTCTCAGATGCTAGTAGTATGAGTACTTCCGAGACAGCGAAGACTTATTATTCCATTATATGACATCTTATTGATAGTGAGAGGCCAGTCCTCCTTGCGGCTATTTGAGATCAGCAGCAGTGGACTGTTGAAAAAGAAGCCGTAAGTTTGGGGGAAGTGACAGGAGGGCTGATAAAGTAATCAAGTAGAATGTCGAGTCCAAGTCGGGCATTTGTAGAAATTGGGAGGCTGAGCAAACAAGAGCGGTCGTAGAGGCAGAGAGATAAATCAGCCACATGACTATACTCCCAGAACCAAGCACCAAATAAATCAAACCTACATTCAATTTTATTTGCTGTGCTGCAGTTTAGCATCAGTTATCCCCTCATACTCAGGAGCAAGGTAACGCTGCGACCTTTAATTCCCTTTAATGGCAGTCCACAAGCAACCAATCTGACCGGGCCTCTCTGCAGAGAAAAAAACAAACTGAAAAAGATATTAGCAGCGTATCATCCATGATATAACATCAAGGTATCATAAAACAGAAATACAGTGATCCCTAGTCATCTCTTATTTTATAGAAATAGTTGAAGCTTCAGTAGACGGTATATTTTTGGCATCATTGGGCAAAAATCCCATAATAACCTTTCAGCATATTGTAATTCAAGTGCTCTGAGAGAAAACTAGACTTCTGCACCTCCTCATGGCTCTGTTTTCAGGCTTTAAAAAAATCGAGCCCGTGACGGGAGACTTTGGCCAATCACAGGTCATTTTTTAGAGAGAGCGTTCCTATTGGCTGTGCTCTGACTAGTGGGCGGTGCTAGGTATTTCCTCGACAGATCTCAACATGGCTGCCGGGTCATAAACTTTTCTAATTTTACAGCTAAACAGTACACTACAAGATGTTTCTGAAAACATTTGAGGAAAGAAATAGGCATTACAGTAACAGAATATTGATTCAGCACTGCCTAGTTTGACCGTTTGGTCGGAGTTCGCGAGTGATTGACAGCCGGCTCTCATAGATGGATGCTGGACGGCAGACTCCAGATCAGCTCTGACTGGTTGTTTTCCTCCGGTCTGTGAATACTTGCAGATGCCATTAGTAGCACCGGAGGACACAGAGGCACATGATTTTTTTCAGATTACCGGTCTCATGCGCTGTGTTTTATAAAAAATAGCTGTTTTTAATCATATATCATTTGCTTCAACCTTGCCTACTGCTGCTTTAGATGCATGGAAGAATTTACATTTGCCATGGCCACTGTATGTTTCCAACCTGTATCGCTACACATTTCACATACAAAAGCATAAGCTTTAGCCTTGTCATACATACAGAGTACAAAAACTGCTGCTGCCCCTGAAAATGGAGGCTGTTTCAATCAATGTGGAGTCGTAATGGGATGATGTGGAATTGAAATGAGTTTTGTGCAAGGAGGGAAATGTCCTCTCTGACAAAGCGGATTTGTGCTCCCATTGAGAAACCCACGGCTGTAATGCATAGAGCTAAGGTTTAAATGAAAGGTGCAAGGCTATGAGCACAAAACAGACTTCTGATGTCTAGCTGTAACTGGGCATAAAGTGCAGAGTAGAATATATAATGTAAAAAAGGACAGAAGGTAAGAAAAGAGCTGATCATCTAAGCCTGAGCAATAGGATCCACTTTAATTCCCTTTAAAGAGACGATGAGCTACACTGCCACAGTTGCAGCGGGTTTTTACAGGACAGTTTCTATGCATCAATTATTGGCAACAAAAATGACATCACCTTTTCTAAAATAAACCTGTCTGCCTATTTGGATGTGATCTTGTGTCAAAACCTTAACGTTTGTTTGGCAAGCCTGTGTAGATGTCAAAGCATAGACCTAACTTCAATCAAATGAGTTCTCTGCTTGGGGCAACTGAGGAAGAGCGTTCTTGTCAAAACACTGCTGATCTTAGTGGTAAAGAAGCCCTTTTTTCTAAACCTTCTTCTCAGCACCTGTCACAATGAATGAGCGACTGTCAGCAAGAAAGAACTGTCACAACTGAGACAAAAAAAGTGGCTATCAGCACAGCTAACACATCACACAGGCGGTGGCCTCTGATTGACATTGCACATTACGACGTATCTGACACACTCACCCCTAGCTGAAAAAACATGTTATTTAGCACAGAGTATAGAGGGTTGACAATTAAGCCTTGTCATCATAGAACAACTTCTCACCACCTTGTCACCATCAGGCAACAATCCCCCACACAAAAAAATAATGAGAAACTTCCCTCTGCTGGCATTTAAAAGGGTAACTTCAGTATTTTTCAACCCTATTTTCCTATGTTTTTGTGTCTAACTGACTAATAACAAGACCGATATCTGAACCTGGTCCAGTATTGATGGAGAACACTGTAGACGGCAGCTGCTCACAAGCTGCAATATGGTGCTATTGGGGCAAGCTGGCACCGTCATTTACTTCCACTAAAAGTGCTTGTTTCTGCCATGAGAGGCTCTGATTATTATTATAAGTGTCTGAAATTATTTAAAGAGTCTCGATCAAGGAGAAGTCTCGCTCTGAAATCTGGCCATGTGACGTGTTGCCGGAAGACAGCAGTGGAATAGTGGGATACATCCATGGTGGAAACGCCAGTGTTTGTTGTGTTGGAGTACTGAAAGCGTAGCTTAGTGTTATCTAAAAGCTTTTCAGTGTCATGGCTGAATATTTACATAATTTCAACAACGTGGATGAATTTGATGGATGCTCACATTTATATGAGCCAGAGTTTACGGATATTCAGATTTCACAAAGAGACTTCTCCTTGAGCGGGACTTGGACACAACAACAAACACACCGGATCAGGTGAAAGGTGAGAAAAACGTTATATTTCTCTGTAGGGTCTTTTCCATGATGTTGTCAGACACTTACAATAACAATCTGAGCCTGTCAGTGGCAAAAACAAGCACTTTTAGTGGACGTAACATTACATTGACGCTGCTCACTTGCCCTCACAGCTCGTTTAACAGCTGCCATCTACACTGTTCAATACTGGACCAATTTCAGAAATTGTTGTCCTTATTAGTCAGTTAGACACAAAACATGTAAAAATAGGCTCCAGGTTGAAAAATACCAAAGTTACCCTTTAAAGTCAAAGACCTATTCATAAATAAGTCTACACTTCAGGTACAGCATCAAAGCTTTGAACTTTAATAAATCAACAAAAGCTATTCCACTTACAGTATGTGTCATAGACAAATGTCCGACTCCAGTGACAAAATGGCCTTCACAGACATTGATCTGTGATTGTAAGCAACCACTTTCATGTCCCAACTGAGACTAGCGTGATTAAGAAGATCCATCATGCGTCAACAGGCCATTACACATCAACCAATTCAACGATGATTAGAACTCAAGTTCTATAGGAAAATCCATATGCTCAGCCTATAATTACTTTTGAGGAATCCGATGGGGAGAGAGATTCAATGATTGACTGTTCCATACAGAGTAATTTATTCAAAAGGGAAGTCGAGGTAATTATTTAAGTGAAGGATATTTTGTATGTTTAGTCAGGGAATCTAATAAGGAGCCTGGCTTTAGTTATTTCCAAGACATCCCATAATGTTTCTCTGGAACATTACTGGTGACAAAGTGACTGAAGTAAGTCGTAAAAGTGGAATGAAGGGTCAGTGGCCTGCATGCTGGAGGTGAAGGAGGGCGACCTGCAGGTCATCCGGTGTGGAGGGGGATTGGCTTTCTTTGAACAAACGACCACGGCTGACAGTTTCTTGTCTTGTTTGTTTATGCTCCTGAGCAGCTGAACACACATTTTAACTAAGTGTCCATCTTGAGTTTCGCCTCAAGGTCATTTTTTAATCAAGACTGAGTTACCACTCCAAGACGAGACTAACAGGGGGGAGTCTGGGTTGCCGTCCTGAATCATTAGCTAAAAAGGAAAAATATAAACAATAAATAAATAAAAAGCAAGCTCAGCAACTAAGAAGGAAAAACACATTAAACAGCTCCCATTGCAGTGAGACAGACCCGAGGGGATGTCTAGCCATTTCAAAGGCCAAACAAAGAGAGACAGACATGTAGTCTACACTATGTTCTTTGAAAGCTAAAGACAGCTTTGATGGAAAAGACCAAGTTGCAAAACGGATATTTTTCCCACTGACACAAGACTCCTTGTATTGAGCAACACATTTATTGTGACCAAGAACAACATGAACTCAGTCCAAAAGTTTCTCATACAAGCGTATAAAAGTTTTATGATGTAAGTAAAAAAATAAAAGAAACAAAAGATTGCAGACAGCTGAGGGGGGCATTTAGAGCTGGCTTTTCTTTGTTGAACATGAAGATACAAAACGTTTTATGTGTCTTCAGTCCCAGAAATATCTTTCAACAAAGGTATAGCTGATAATCACAGTAAGGGAAACTTGTACTACAGGTTAAACTTTGTTGAAAACAAAGCCAAAACATTCTCCAAAAATCATAATTACTACAATTATCTTAGATTTTTTTCAGTGTCTCCTTCGAACTGGAATTCTTGTCGCTGAAACTTTACCCTCCAGATTGCCCAGGGAGATAAAGACAACTGGAAAAACAGGTTGTTTGGCCTCAGTGTAGGCCTAATGCAGTAGAGCGGCAGGGTGCCTCACCTTAGCAGCGGTAGCTAGGGGACATTCTATGGCCCTTCTATTCAAAGTCCTCTGAATACGTAGGGGAGGGCTCGCACCAGACAGGGCAATTTGCCAGAGAGCCAGCCAATAGAGCTAAGCCAAGACGAGGTTAAACTATTGTTTTGGCTTAACAAGCAAGAGTGAGCAAGGACAAAAGAAAAGGGGACAAAAGAATAGTAAGAAAATACCTGACCATTGAAGTGTAACACATCAACTTATTTTGTTACTTTTATTATAAGAGGCAACTTGTAAAAAGGTATGTATCCCGAGATGACAAATAGCACATGCTGGAACGGGGATAAATAGAGAAAATAAAGTTCAGAGTCTAGGTCAGCCCAGCACAGCCAGTCTAAAAAAAAAATGCACCTGCGCCTCATCTGTTTTTAAGAAGTTTTGTTTTCAAGTTATAACAATTCTGTGGTACAAAATTCACACTTACCAATGCATCTCAATTAGGTCCACTTATAAATAAATTGGTTTTATTCCTTATTCCAGAGATAGAGAGAAAGAGTATCCAAATCCTAGAAAAGAAAATCCAGCAGTATCCACGAAAGATTATCCCTGAACGATGTCTTGTGAAAAAGTGTGTGAGCGAAAAGTAGTCTCCAGTTGCTGCTCAGTTATTCCATTCACAGCGTTTCATTAAACCAGAGGAACTGTCTGTTGGCTCTCCAGCGATACGTTTCCAGCTGTGGCTATAGAGAAATGTGGCTACGGGGAGAGATCCTTCTGAGGCAGAGCTTGTTCACACACTGAGAGCGGGGTGCTTAGGGACTGCCTGGGAGAAGCCAAACCCACCAAGTGATGTCACTGGTGTCAGGTTTCAGTGGGAAGAGGGAGGAGGCGGCAGGGCCTTACCTTTCTGAACCTTGACCAATGAGAAACTATTTTGTAGTGCACCTGCATGTAGAAAAAAACGTTTTGAGGTTCTAGTACACGTGATGTTATGTATTCCTGGAGCTGAGAAACATTATGTTTTATCTATTGAGCAGCTTCCAGGAAAAGAATATGACCTAATATGCAGGCTTATCCTAAACCAGACTGAAAAACAGAGATGTGAAATTAGGTAGTCAATACCAATACCAGGGAAATTCCACGATTCACAATACCAATTTGAAAATCAAAAGTAAAACATAAATCCCATGTACTTCAACATACACTCCTTTATTTTCATTTTCATTTTGTTTTTTGTTAGGCAGTTAAACAGGTTATTATTCCTTCTCTATTATTTATTTTATATTGATGTGAAAACATCTCCATCAAACAACTGTATTAATCAAGTTTCTTGACAATACTAAATTTTACAAGATTACATTTGAACGCATCATGATAACGCTAGAATCATAGACTGTATATAGTAAATGGGCGTAGTCACCGTGACCTCACTCATTGGTTTATGGTCTGCTGTTTTGAAGCCTCCAGTTCGGCATTTTTGCCGTCGCCATCTTGGTTATTTGCAAATGAGAAGGTGGAGCTAAGTACAACCGAACGCTGAATAAGAACATTTTTAGGCGATCAAAAAGGTTAGAATTAACTTCCATGAACTAAAAACACACTGTGAAAGGGTTAAAGTTATAAGACGAAAACACGGACAACGCCGTGGTGGCGACCTGTCACTCACAAGGTAGCCACGTCCTAAAGCATCCCCTGCTTTATGGTCTATATGACTCTAAATGGGACCATAATTTACTAAATGAACATCATGCTGTATTGAAGAAGACTTGAAACTAGTGATTGAGACCATAAACTCATGTTTACAATATTTACTGAGGTAATAAATCAAGTGAGAAGTAGGCTCATTTTCTCATAGACTTCTATACAATCAGACTTCTTTTTGCAGCCAGAGGAGTCGCCCCCTGCTGGCTGTTAGAAAGAATGCAAGTTAAAGGCACTTCTGCATTGGCTTCACTTTTTAGACCCCGAAGTTGCCCGCTGGTTAGAATTCACCTTCACCCAATACTAATTTGTACTGTATAAAGCCTGAACGCATCATAATGTATATCAATGTCACCTGCCGTGTTGAAATCGGCAGGACGAGAGCTAGTTAACTTTAGCAGTTAGCAGCCAGTAAGCAGCACAGTCCTGCACGGAGATAACAGCTAACGTTAACTCGTTAGCTCTCCTCCTGCCGAATTCAACACAGATTTGTTGTTCGCAACGTAGCATTATCAGGGGAAAAATAGGGTGTGTCCCCTGGATGTGTTGATGAGTTTACTGCGTCCCAAACACATTTTCTATCATCCCCAAGACGAGGGGACGCTATTAGTCTCGAGGCCTGACGATACCTATGCTACCTGCGGTACAGTAGCAAAACGAGTACCATCACGTTTTCAGAATTTCTGCATCAACTTGGACATCCCAACTAAAAAAGGGCAGTCTATTTGGGATGTCCAACATCCCCAAATCTACTTTTGAAAGGAACTTCTGCATATAATTTATCTCAAAAATCAATTTGCCATGTCATTATTTCTGAAACTAAGGGGTTAACAAAGTGTGACCTTGAAACATACAAGCATTCCCACGGGACTGTGCCAATACAACATGTCCAGTAATATGATTTGTGGATAATGAACTTGTTTGAAAAATAATTTTCTCTCTCTTGCAATAAAAAAATGGAAGGCAATAAATATTTAAAATCCCCATTCTTAAATCAGCAAGGCGTTGAGTACACACACACACACACACACACACACACACACACACACACACACACAACTCCCAAACACGCTGGTTCTCACTCCCTCCGGTCAAACTCTGCTAGCCGTGGAGCTAATCATCCACAACAGATGTTCAGAAATGTTCAGTTGGATTTATGACAGAGCTCAGAGGAACAGCCAAGTCAGCCTCTGGTGCTGTTTTTCTCTTCCGTCCTACAAGGACAAGGGATTGCACTGAGAGAGGATGTCAGCACAACCATTCTCTTCCCCAAAAATTCCCTCGCTCTCTGAGATTCACCATCCGAGACGACAGCGCCTTAATAGATCACAGAGCCGCGGGACCTTGGGGAGAGGTTTGCTCATTTATCCCAATAATACTGTGTGGACTGTAACTTGACTCATCCAGCAATGCTTCAACAAATGTTTCGCCCTCGACGTAATGATGGGTTTTTCTATATATCATTGGCATTGCTGACGCTGCGAGCTCTGACCTGGTCCGAGACAAATGTTGTCAGACGAAGTCATATATAATATCATGTTGCATTAATAATTAAACTACACATTACAACTATATCATAATATGGTAATACGTTCTGAAAGGGGGAAATAAACTTGAATGATTGCCATACTGTTGGCTTGTGTAATCCTATTAATATAAACAGGCGGTACTGCTGCTGATACCTTCAATAAACTAACATAACAACAGATATTCAGAGTGAGATTCTAAAAAGCACTTATGAGGGTTTCCACAAAGCGCAGCACTGCTGAATGTCTTCTAGGCCTAAACTCTGCTGAAGGAAATGGCGAGTTGCAATGTGTTCTACATTTCTCTTTGTTGTTAACAATGGGAGACAGTCTTATTTTACTGGAGGCTGCAGATCTGCGCATACAACTGACTTTTCAGCAAGAGAAAGACTTGTTTTATCTTTAACTTTTTCCATTTGTGCAGCCCAACATACGGTATAAATATATTCTAACTAATAAAAAATGGGATCTCAAGCATGCACCATTTACAAAATCACATCTATCTGCAAGAAGCAGAACAACCAATCTGGATATTTTGGAAACCTTTAATTCCTTGCAAACTCATAAGAGTTTGAGAGAACCTTCTGGAGGATAATTATTACGCCCACACACCCCGAGGAGAGGAGAAAAACGTATTTTAGTGGGTGTAAGAGAGTCTGTGCCGACTCAAATGTCACATTCACCTGAGATCAAATCGCTGAACAAATCACATGGTGGTAAAAGGTAGCTGTAAAGATTAGTGGTCTTAACAGCAGAGTGGGAGCGAGAATTAATTGTGAGCTACAGTAATGTAGTGTAGTGTGTCAGTTGATCTCTAGTGTAATTTCATTTTAGCGCAATGTAAAACTCAAAACTAAGGCTGTCAAAGTTAATGCGATACCGGCCTCAGTTTTAAAGCTAGAGTGAAGCTACTGGCATCATATGAAACTAGAAAACCTAAAGAATCTATTTGTACCAACCATGTCATACTAGCTTGTCACGAGGAAGGCTAAATAACGCTCCAAACTTATGCTACATCTTGGCAAGGAAAAACTGTCATGGCCATTTTCATAGGGGTCCTTTGACCTTAAGATATGTGAATGTAAATGGGTTCTATGGGTACCCACGAGTCTCCCCTTTACAGACATGCCCACTTTTTGATAATCACATGCAGTTTGGGGCAAGTCATAGTCAAGTCAGCACTCTGACACACTGACAGCTGTTGTTGTCTGTTGAGCTGCAGTTTGCCATGTTATGATTTGAGCATATTTTTTATGCTAAATGCAGTACCTGTGAGGGTTTATGGACAATATTTGTTATTGTTTTGTGTCGTTAATTGATAATAAATAAACATATACATACATTTGCATAAAGCAAGTATATTTGTCCACTCCCATGTTGATAAGAGTATTAAATACTTGACAAATCTCCCCTTAAGGTACATTTTGAACAGATAAAAAATGTGCGATTAATCATGATTCAATATTTTAATCGACTGACAGCCCTACTCCAAACACAGATGGACTCGAGCAGTAAAGATTAAAACTGCTGTGAGTTTTTGTAGCTCAGGCAGTTTTAGGACTTATCTTTTGCCCCACCCCCCTAAGAGCTTGAATGGAGTTTGGAACACCCCCTACCAAGTCTGAGAATTTATAACATTGTGACAACCGCCCATCCCCCGCTTATTTCATTACACTGAAAAAAAAAAAAGGTTGACAACCTCTTCAATCTGAAGGAGTCGACCTCTCCCTGACTTAAGCCAGTCTGCTAGAAGTATCCCACTTAATAGATTCTAGTGAGAAATTGCTTTTGGGAGATCAATATTTTTTCTGGCTTTATTTTGTGAGTTATTGTATGTGCAAAATCTATTGTGCAACTCCAGGGTTACCTGCGGGTGAACAACACCTGGATCGAGCCAGACACCTCAGCTCCTCTGTGATACTGTAGCTACAGTCATCATCTGAGTGCTGGCTGCTGTGGGACGGGATGCATCACACTGGCCCTGGGCTTTATCAATATAACTGTCTGCACCATCTAACAAGTCTGCCAAAACATTTTAACAAGGTTCAGCTTCAAGGTAAGAAAATAAGTTTCTTGGTCTAGTCCTAAGGTCAGAAGAGCACACACTAACTGAATAAATGATATAAGATTATACAGTATTTGTACTGCATTCTGAAACACTGCAAAAACACATCTCGACATGTTATAATCTATCATCTAATGTAAAAAACATCCTTTGTAATTGCCTCCATATAAATGTGCTTTATCGCCCCATTCAGCTGGGTCACTGATGAGCACATTTCTGGCTGCGTGCCAGTGAAAAAATGCTGACCAGTGTCGTAAACACTGAGCTGTGAAAGTCAGTGTGCTGCTGCTGATGGGCTCTTAAGACTAGCGCTATGTTATCATGCCCAAAAGCACAGCTGGGCAACACCTGTTAGCTAAGAATTCCCAGTCCAATTCACAATTTACCAAGGCCTGGCTACTGTCGTCATCTGTTTGTTAGCTAATTTACCCCCAGATTGCAATCGGGTGGTATCTATACCACTCACATGGATCATATTATAATAGACAAACATGGGTTAAGGGCAAATTATCAATGTAACATTTATCCTCAGCCTGTGATCTAGGACGAGACAAGTTACAGGGATAGCTTAAGCTACACGGGAAGCATGTGAAAGCTACACATCTAATCAAACTATATGTCGTTTTCTGTACGCAAGCCACCACATTATGTTTATCTCCCATCAGTTAAGAGAATAAAAGAGCAGCATTTGCACAGATCAGATAGTTAAGCAAAAAATCGTTATCTCTAAGCCACACAAAAATGAATGAAAAAGTCAAAGATCGTGTGAGCATCATGCTTCTTCTGCACCAAACACCAAGGGCACAGTTTTTGGCCCTGTATTTTTCTCGGGACTGTCTGCAGATAACACTGGCTCCGGCGCTGAGAGGGGAGGTGGTGGCACATGGCGACAGGAGGTGTGAAAACGACAAGGACAGTGGGGAAACAGAGCACATGAAAACACAGATAAGATTGGCTTCACCGTGCTGACCTTCAGTGTGTGTGTGTACGACGTGCCCGTGCAGATGTGTCTATGTGTGGAGAGCATGTGAAATTGTGCATCTGTATATGTGTCCGTAGAGGTGGGAGCATGTGGCTGGGTGCCTATATTGACTTGTTAGCGACAGACAGCATGGGTGTACGACGAAAAAAGAAAGAAGACGAGAGGGGCGGAACTGAGAGAGGAAGGCACATATTTTCCTGCTACGCGTTGAAAATCAAAAACAACGAGCATTCTCCCATTACACTCTGCTGCTGCTGACAACTGGCGGGGCACGCTCTCCGAGGGGAACAGCAGAGCATGCCGCCGAATGCATGAGACAAATCATTTTTATCTGGGACCCTGGCGGGTATTGACAAACCAGGGGTGCATTTAGATAGCCCAATTAAAACGGGGAAATGAAGCGACATTGAGGCACTTTACAGCGCTGTGCCCCCTTCTCCACCCTCTGGCCCCCTGCGCTCCCTCAACCTCTCCAGAGACTCACTTCTTGCATACTGCCTGCACTCAGTGAGGGTTAGCGATGGTTGGGGGGGGGGGGTGGGGGGTGGCAATGACAGCAAAGAAGCGGGTGGCTCAGAAAGTCGCTTTGAGGTGAAATCTGCACGGATGTTTGTGGGAGGACTTAGGACAAGCCCAAGTGATGTAGCATCGTTTTTATAGTCATTTAGATACCCCGATGGGTGGCAAAGCATACAGCAGGGTCAAGAACATCGGGCAAGACAAGGGACTTGATGCAACTCTGTGCAACTTCAAAGGGTAAGTTGGCAATCAATGATATGGATGTTGGCTCCATTTGTCCAAACGTGTCTTAGCAGGTGACCTTCAATGTCATCCACTCCCCGCTCTAAAGCCTGCACGGTTCAATTCACTACTTCTCTCACCTGAATATGTCTCCCTCTGGTCTAATTTTCAGACCTCTATTTGTCTTTTTGATCAATGATCATTCCACTGAGATTACAGTCAGGAGCATTTTGGGAACACACCTCAGCACTGCAGTTTCAAGTACACTAAAAGGTTACGAGACCTGGATACCAGTAAGATGTCTCACCTCTAGCGTAGGAGGAAAAGAGGGATAGCAAAAGCAGCCTAGTTAGTTGTCCAATCAAGGAAAAGCCAGCGTTGAGAAAGAGAAACGCTGTGGCCCAGCTGTTCAGCAGTGTTACATTTCACAGGCTACCGTCAACAGATCTGCAGAGATGCAAGCTGCTTCTACAATGCCTCCTGTTTTGTGACACTATTGTCGGCAGAGAAACTGATGTCTCTGCTTGTTTTATGGTGTATTTCTCCCTGAATGTTTTCAAACCTCAGCTTTATCTCATGCTTAAAATAGGCTGCTACAAATGACGGCAGTTTGTAAAATGAAGTCTATCATGTGCATTATCTTAAGTCATCTTAAGAGAATGAGGTAAACCACTACCGAACAGAAAAATGCGTAGGCTACAGAGATTAGCAGCACAATACCGAATTCTGTCTTTTATTTCAGTGTTTTTAGGGCACATTTTTCCTCTAAAGCAAATATTCCGTTTGGGAGATGTGGCTTAGAAACCAGCATAAAACAAGAACAAAACTTGCACACAAGCATGCAATGTACGAAAGAATAGGACAAGGATGCGATCCAAATAGGGGCCACTATTTTCTGCGGTACCTCGGATGCATGCTGTGTAAGGAGACTTTGATGAATCTGAAAAACTTTCAGCGAGAGGTTCCTCATAAAAGCCCCACAGAGCAGTCTCTCCCAACCTGAGCAGGCTGCACTTTGTCTCTGACAAGACAGCCGTCCAGATGCTTTCCCACAATATATGTCTGCCTCACACTGAGGATAAGGTGCTGGCACTCAAGAAGATAAGTAGTCTGACTGGCTACAGTGAAAAGTGTCAACTGCTTTTCAAATACACTCTATGCTTTGCGGATGTTCAATGTCAACATTTTGAACCGCACTAAAACAACCACATAATCCTGTGTAGCGCTTCTCGTGTTTCTCTGGGATCGCTTTCCAGAGAACAAACTGCTAATAAGCATTTTATTATTCTAATAATTTCCCATTGGCATGCAGGAAAAACAACTCGGACACAAAGGGATGCATTCAAAAACACAAATCAACTTCAGCATTGCTAATAGCTCTCATTAGGAAATCTCCCCAAGCTTGCACCAGAGTGCATCAGTTTGCTGGAATCAAAAGGAGGGGGGGGTATCAAATTATTCCCTCTGTTGCAGAAGGCTGCTTCCACTGCTAAAAGGAAATAAACCACAAATTAGGAGTTAGCTTCTTGCATGAGTAACTGATAATGGTCTAAGTACTTATGGCTTAGGCTATGCAAAGACATAGTTTAATGGATTGAAAATATATGTAAATAGTTACATGATTATACTAACAAAAAAGAATATATATATATATATATATACAGTATATATATACTGTATATATATATATATATATATATGTATGTAGTGAGACTGACAGCATAAGACTAGCTTACCCCATATACTGACTAAATGTTTTACAGAGGGCTGTCAATCGATTAAAATATTTAATTGTGATTAATCGCATGATTGACTGTTCAAAATGTACCTTAAAGGGAGATTTGTCAAGTATTTAATGCTCTTATCATCATGGGAGTGGACAAATATGCTCGCTTTATGCAAACGTATGTACATATTTATTATTGGAAATCAATTAACAACACAAAACTATGACAAATATTGTCCAGAAACCCTCACAGGTACTGCATTTAGCAGGAAAAATATGCTCAAATCATAACATGGCAAACTGCAGCCCAACAGGCAACAACAGCTGTCAGTGTGCTGACTTGAATATGACTTGCCTCAAACTGCATGTGATTATCATAAAGTGGGCATGTCTGTAAAGGGGAGACTCGTGGGTACCCATAGAAACCATTTTCATTCACATATCTTGCGGTCAGAGATCAAGGGACCCCTTTGAAAATAGCCATGACAGTTTTTCCTTGCCAAGATTTAGCGTAAGTTTGGAGCGTTATTTAGCCTCCTTTGTCACAAGCTTGCCTTAAAAAAAGGAATGACGTTAAAATGATTTTGCATTTGCGAGTAATTATCGCGTAAACTTTGACAGCCCTAGTTTTAAAGTTAAAATATAACCAATAGACTGAGATTTTGTAAATCTGAGTTGAACTGTAGTCAAATTGTTTTTTTAACGCTTCACATTCATGAATTGCAGAATCAGCTTCAGTTATGTTTTTCTAAATGTGTAGAACAAACCTCAAAATATGCTGCACATAAAAATTCTCCCATTTGTCCCAAGCACTGAGGCAAACATGCATGTACGAGCACGCACGCACGCACACACACACACACACACACACACACACACACACACACACACACACACACACACACACACACACACACACACACACACACACACTCACCATTTGAACAGATGAAAAGCCTGTCAAGTAAAAGAGTAATCCATCACTTGTGCCATTTTGCATTTGCAGGGTCCCTCTCTTCAACAATGGCTTGACTGACAGGGAAAGATAAGGGCCCTCTGTTGACCAAAACAGTGAACACATCAAAGCAAAAAGAAACTGAAATGGTTTGACATTTTGTGGAAATAAGTATTTAGTATCCAAGGTTATAAGAATTACAAAAATGACTGATTAAAAACAAAGATTACTACCTTATATGCCTAAATCCGAAGTCCATACTTAGACTTGGACTAGACCTAAGGGTAAGACTGGATATGTAAGAGCTATCAAATGATAAGCATTAGGTGATTATTGTCATGCAAATGGAATACATTGTTTTTGAAAACACTTAATAAATAACTAAACAACTGACCAAAGCTAAACAGTAATCTGAGCCGTCTCCAGTTTTACTACAGTTTCGGTGCATTTCTCTTCATTAACCATTCATAGTGGGGAGTAACAAATGGACTTCAAGTGACTGACTAGAAAGCTAGCCCAAAATAATTAAGGAAATGAAATATTCAACATAAAACTTCTTATTATAGCATCAGTGCCTCATAAATTTATAGAGAAGAAATGAGTGGATTAATTTGAGTGCTAATGGGAAGAAAGCCAGCCATTTCCCTTTCCCCCCATTCAACTTCATTTAGTCTTTTAAGAGTTACACCTTCTATTACTTACCCCTGGCACATGGCAGAGCAGCCAAACTGGGTCCAAGGCACTGGTCTCTATCGTTATAAAAGAGGAATCTGAGGCTAAGGGAGCAAGCTAATAATGACAAAGATCTGAGTTTAAGTGCTCCAGGGGGAAAGTACAATTTTTCTAACAGCTCAGAGCTCTGTGCCGCTTTTACCTCTTGATGGGGAGGTTTTGCCAAATGTAGAAGTGCTAAAGTGCAGTGCTCTTTCAGGCAGGGACAAAAAAACAACAAAAAAAAACCCTGTGCCTCACGGACAGATTTTGAAAACCTAGACTGGGGAAAATACCCACTCATCTCCAACTTACTTCAGACACCAATACAAATCCTAACCACTCATCTCAGGCATTTCCATGCACTAATATTTCATAGGTTTTGTATAATTTCGTTTTAAAAAGCTGAAAAAACGTGTCCCCAGAATGCCTTCCTTGTATTTTTATCTTCTCCTGCTGAGAGCACAGTGTCTAAGCTTAGGACCTCTGGCACTTTGACAGTCAAGTCAGGCCAACTGTCAGGTCGCTCTCAGACACCAGTGGATTGTACGAGGGGGAAAACCAAGTCTTGTTTCCTAAGAGACAGTGGAGATATAGCCATATAGTTACACAGCCACCCTTTGACTCTGAGTGTAATATAGTCTGTTAACAATAGAAAGAAAACACAGCAGAATATTTGAATGAAGTGAATCCACTCAAAAACAAGAGCTCATTTAATGCTAACTCCTAGGGACTAAAGTATCAGTCAAGTGCACCACAAAAGACAACACTACATGGGTTGTTCCTGATCTTCAGCACAAGTTAAATTACTGAATCTAAAAATAATTAGATGGGTTTTGTATCACCAAGTGTTTGTACTGGGTGCGGCAAAGGGATAAGCATTCCTAGAGTTACTAAATTCCATTTAGGCTCCCTACTGTCTGACCCACCAGCACGGCGTTAATGAGGCCACCATGTGGGTAACACTGAAGGAACAATCCGTACTCCCTGCAGCAATCAAATATTTCAGGCTGAGGTCGAAGCCATACTGGAGGTCACACTGTGGGCATTGCTACCCAGTAAACACAGCATTCCAATCGTGGTCACAGATCGGACTTTAAGAGGTGCTGCGTGGTTTAAAGTTAGACCGTCAAAAAAAGGTATGGCCCCTCTACTCGTTCCACAAGTCGATCCCTCTGCAGCCGTGCAGCTGATCCCATCGGACAGCCCCAAACTGAAATGGTAGGTGAACCGTGATGTAATTTCCTCCAGCATCTCCTAATGCGTTTCGCCTGGTGTTCGCCCATGAAGAGGCTCCCCGCTAGGAAAATGTTCAGATCACTTCTGATCTCTGTAATGAGTTTTGCCACTCCGGTTATATCTCTGACAATATTGAGAACAGCACTGGAGTGGACAAATGCCACCTCTCTGTCACTGTGTGTCAATGGCCAGGGTTACACTTGTCTACTCAATGTGACCTTTGTGTTTGAATGTGGCAAAGGTGAAAACACGTCTGACCACGCTGACGCTTCCACATTAGACACTTAAATGTGAACTCTGTGTATGGATCACCGATCAGATCTGTCTTATTACATGATAATCCTACTACAAACACTTACGACATCTAAACTGTAGCCAAAATGATGTCCACTCGATAGGAATGCAAGCCAGGCCACTGCCGAATGTTGATTTTTATCCTGGATTGAACATTTCGGGTGTATACAACTGACTGTTATGCAACCTTGTTTGTTTGTTTGTTTGTTTGCATTGAAAATACAGGTGTAACCGGTGCTGTTTGTTAAGGCTGTCCTCGACCAAAGAAATTCTACTAACACTCACTTTAATCGACAGATCTGCAAAACTGAGTTTCTCCACAAAGAATGAAACAGAAGCTCCACTTTAAATAATGTTTATCAGAGATGTGCTCTTAAGTTTCTTGGAAATTCAGCATGAAAAAGCATAAAAAACGACTAATCGATTAAAGAAATCTTAGTTGACTAAGACCAAAACGACTGATTACTCGACAAATCGATAAAGAGGGGGCAGCCCTACTGTTTGTAACGTCTTTTAGCATCCACAGTGAAAAAATAGTTTCCTTTTATCATTCACATTTATGCATAATGATGTAAAGTTAGTATCTGTATTTTATATAGTTGTCTGTTTTTTATTCACAAACCCAATTTTAAGACCCACTTTTGAATATTTTAGAACAAAGGTGCAATTGGCTAACAAGGTTACAACTACAGGAAGACTATAAAATAAATAAATATTCTTATTTTGGTCTCATTTGTCAAACAGCATGATGCATTTTGCTATTAAATAATAAAATTATATGCACATCTAGGCTAGGTTTATGCTTGAGGGCTCAGGTAAAATAATGTTATGCTAAAGAAGGGGTACAACATTTTAAAAGCCAAATGTCCTTCCCAAGTATATGATAGTATAATGCAATCAAATACAACATCCCTGCAATAAATGCTACCGTTGTGCTCTGATTAGTCCTTCCTCCATAAATACACAGTGGGATAAAATAAGATGAATATCCTTCCGTATAATGTAAAAAAAAACATAACTAAAATGGAACATTACAACCTCCACAAAGACAGTATTTATTTATTGCAAGGCTATTGTATTAGATTCCATTACATTGTAAAGGTGCTTACGTTATTGTGTCCACCTCCCCAGTATATTAATGCGGGGATAACAATGTATTCCTGGGGAAAATAACTCTTCTGGAAACTCTATGCCTAATTTTCCTGAGGAGAGGTTTAGAAATTGTGTCACCAGATGGCCAATACTGGTGGGCGGACAAGCCACCATGGCAGCGAAATATGTTCACTGCTGAATTAAAGTAACCCTGTGTCCCTTAAGTGACTATGCAAATTAGTCTACATGTCAAATGCCCTAAACTAAATTGGCAATTTAAATCAAGTAGCTAAACAGTAACTAAATAATACAAGTGGGGGAAAGAGAAAAGTCTCTGGGGCTAAATATGACTCAAATTTTAAGTAGCAAGTTGGTCAGCCACATCAAATCCTAACAATTCAAACTGTCTGGGGTGTCAAGTTTGCTTAATACACTTATTTAAAGAGTAAAAATATGTCATCCCCTACAGTCTGCCATTTGATAGCACACAATATTACAGAATAGTATTAATTGTTCAGTAGGAAGAGTTAAGGGTGCTTACAGACAAGATTTGTGGATTTTTCTATGTGCATATATCTTTTTTTTTAATCTTATATAGCTTAGTGACTTTAAAAACTCTACAATCTCCTTTCTTAATATGCTAACAGACACCAAATCCTAAATCTTTTCTGGATAAAAAAAACACAGGCTTCCATTTGCAAGTGCAAACAGGCCAGTAAAATCCAATCAATACCCATTATTGGCTCAGCGAGGGCCAGGATTTGTAAGAAAACAGAGCTCCAGTCTAAGGGGAAATCCTTTGAACTCCTTAACTTGAAATCTGAACGAACGTCTCCTGTTAACTCTACTGCAAACCTTTTCTTCATCATTTATGTCAAAAGGAGACCACACTCTAATTTCCCAATATAAAGCCTAAATGACATCAGCTTTCCACGGGGCGCAGCGCCGCAGTTAAGATGAAAGTAATCAGAGCAGACAAGAAACTACAGAAACATGCTGTGACCTTTCAAGTCTGAGGGGGAAAGGCTGTGTATACATTTACAAAATGTGAGGGGACAGTAAAAAAAAATTCCCATCACAGAAATTGGAGTGTGACTAATGGGTAGTGAAAGAGCTGGTCTGTAACCTGAACTCCAAAATAATCTTAGCCAAGTCTCCATGGCCACTTTGGGGGAGCAGTGGGGGGTTTGACAAGGGGAATGGGGGACCACCTGCACACCCAGCGGAGCCAGCTCTGTACTGGCACCACCATTTGTTACGCTCTGGGTTCCCATTACTTTAGAGCTAGATTGGCTGGGAAATCCATCTCCTGGTGTCAGGTTTATCAAACTTCTATGCAAACTGCAAAGGTGGAGTGGGGGAGAATGATCACAGCCATGCAAAGAGCCTACGGAGGAAAGAGATGTCTTCACTAAAGCTGCAGGAAATCCAGTGGCTCACCTAGCTATGATCTCGTTTCCGTATGTTACCATCATTTTAGGACAGTGTGAAGCGTAAGATACAGGCCTCCACATTAAAATTATAAGTAGCAGCATTATATGCATGCAAACCAGCATCAGCAAGCTTAGTGTCAGCCCTAAATTTAATAGGCACTTGACACACAGCGAGAGCTGCTAACAGAGGTAATATACGCTGTATATTAGGAGGACAGCATTAGCCAAGCCTGGTTTGAATGCCAGCTGGGAACGTCTGCAGCAAGGACAAAGGCCTTTAACCTCCAATAGTTTCATTTGAGGTGATCACTGTTCAACAGTGGAAGACTGCGATTCCATGTCCTGATGCTACTGGATCGGCACTGAAAAAAACTCACTAAGGTGATCAGTCATACGAGACCAATCCCCATTAAATACTGTTTCAAGGTACAGTATGTAGGATTTGGCGGCATCTAGTGGTGTGGTTGCAGATTGCAACCAACTGAGTAGCCCTCTGCTTCTTCCTCCCTTTCCAAGAGCGGCAGTAACGTGAGTCTCCGAGTGCAAATCCGGGGTAACGCCGTTCGCCTCGCTCAGAGGCCATCCTTACCATAATGACACTACATTAGGAGCAATGGAAATCAGGCTGCAGCTAGCGGTTTGTCCGTTCTGGGCTACTGTAGAAACATGGAGGAGCAACATAGAGGACTCTGTAAAGAGGACCTGCTCCCTATGTAGATATGAAGGGCTCATTCTAAACTAACGAAAATACAATGATTCTTAGTTTCAGGTGAATATACACTAACAAAAACATAGTTATGAATATTATATTCCATTTCTGCTAATAGATCTTCCAAAATGTTACACTCTGTTCCTTTAAATCATTTAACAAGGAAAAATACTAAACATTTGTTGGTTCAGGCTTATCAAATGCAAACACTGGGGCCCATCTGTCTTTTATATCATTGTAAATGGAATATCTTTGGGTTTTGGACAAAACGAGAAAGACAGATTAATCAATAAAAAGTAATTGTTAGTTGCAGCCCTAAAATTTGCACAAGACTAAAAGGAATTTTGGTGTTTGATCGTCTTCAATTAAAATTAAGTAGCGAGTGGGTAGTTAAAGCCTCATGTTAAAAGAATGATCCCAACCAGTTCCAAATCGGGTGATAAATATTAGAGGTAAGGGAAAAAAATCGATAGAGTATAGTATCGCAATATTGTAGCGATACACAGACGTCAAGTTTCGACATTGTATTATATAAACTATTAACTTCTTAACAATCCACCGGCGGGCGCGGCCACTATTCTGTCTTTCAGAGGTTGTTGCGGGCTCAGTCTTAAAGCTAGCATGAATATACTGGTATCATATGAAACTAAAAAAGTAAATAATCTATTGGTATCATGTAATGTTAGCTCGTTGGGAAGAAATTTTGGCGAAGAAAAACTGGTATGGCCATTTTCAAAGGGGTCCCTTGACCTCTGACCTCAATATATGTGAATGAAAAACTCTGAGATGAACAGAGTGAAAATTGTATCTTATCAGATAAAACAGATGTTGACAAACTTCATAATTTGTAATTGAAAAAAGATTGCGAAATATATCGCAATATATCTTATCACAATACTCAGCATATCGCAAAATGTTTAAATCGTAATAAGATCGTATCGTGACTTAAGTATTGTGATAATATCGTATCGTGGGGCCTTTGGTGATTCCCAGCCATAATACATATATTTAAACTGAAAAAGGAAGAGGAGCACTGGTATCAGATTAGTACTTAGGACCTGATTTAAGGTGTCACAATTGGCATCAAGATCTTTACTTCCAGATGTAAATGTTTGTAACACTTGATACATATGGGACAACGCTGACAAAGTGCATACATCATCTTTGATGGGTTCAGAAAGGTTAGAAAAAAAGGGTCAGAATAGTCTTTCCTACTCACAGAGACAGACTTCCTTGAGGCCTATGCTTTCTACATGGTTCTCTGCATCAATAATACAGACTGACATGCACAAGATACTCTCAAGGAGAGCCAGTCAGTTTGCGTTGCCAGAGTTCTTGCCGTGAAATAAACAAATGAGAACTGACATTCCTTGTGATAGTCCATACATCCTCATGAAGAGCGTACAGCCTCGTCTACTCTGTCCATCCCCTATGGATTTTACTCAGAATCCAGGTGGCTTTGTTTTTTCTAACAGAAGACATTACCGAGACGAAAGGAGCACCACCCCATAGATGTAAAAATAGTTTGGAGTTAATTGAAGGTTCTTTGCAAAATGTGAAAAGAAGAACATCAAGTAACAGTGAGCGAGCAGAGTAAACGGCTATGAAATACAAATCAGATGTGCTGAGCATCTGGGAGCAGCAGCACTGAGAACGTGAACCAGTAAAATGTCTGTCAGGAGTTGAAACAGACCTAAAAGAGCGAGGAAATTGTATTAGTTGCAACAATATATGGCTCCCAGTGGAATTTTATAACAGACGCGCAGGAAAATACAAGGATGTGCTGCAAAATGCATCTAACCGTACCAATGATCAAATTTGTAGGAGATTTTCACAACACAGTTTAAAAGTGTTGCAAAATACCATGAATAATTCTGACATATTAGCAGATCCCCACAACAAGAACACACTGTTGATGTCATTACATCCATCAGGGGGGAGTAAATGTCTTAAAAACATACATGTGTGCAGTTAAAAGAGCAGATCATGTTAAGGACACAAAATTAAATAATAGTAGAAATCTGGAAAAACACATGTGGGGTAATTCAAACACATTAATTCAAGATTTCTCTTCTCCTGCTGATATTCCAACAGTTTTCCTTGTAACACCGAGCAGCATTTCAGATGAAAGCCTCGTTCTCAATAGCTGTCAATCATTCAACATAGGTGCAAACAGCAACTCTCATTTCAAGTTACGGTTGATCCTAACACAGTATGGATCAACATGGATCATCCAAGTCGTTTCCCATATAACATAAAAGTCCTACGGAAAGCTTAGTTCAAATAGGATGCAAGAATCCAAGAAGGCTGAACTTAGATCAGCTGTCAGTCAGTCTGACTGTTAATTGGCTCTTTTATGTGGAAAAGTCACCAATGCAAAGTCAAAATATAAGACCAATACAGTCTGGAAAAAAAGAAAAGAAAAGAAGAAAAAAGGAAGTTAGTCATATGATCCATTTCTACAGCTTTGCTCCAAAGCTCCTAATTAGTTGAGACATTTTGCTTAGTGGCTTGGCATTTTAGCCACAGGGGGGCTGATACAGTAGATTGTATTGGACATGCTAGCAGGAGGACACAACCTAAAAGGCTGATACAGGAGTCTTAATCCTGTGCTCTACTAAAAATGTGTAAAAACAACCCAGAGCAGAGAACACACTATTAGAATCGCATGCTAAATTTGATGGGTGGAATTTGTCATCCTTCATGGAAAGTCACGGTATTTTAGTGAAGGTGTGGAAAATAAGCGTCAAACTTAACAATACAAGGACACTAGCAATTTGCAGAAACAAGTAATTACTCTTTTAAAATTTCACGCAAGTCTATCCTACACAAACTTGTTATCACAAGAGTTATTCAACAGCAGCGAGGCCTAGATAGAGATGTTCATTAGCCTATTGCTGAGACAAACACATTTGATGGATTAAACAGTCAAATATAACAAGATGCTTGAACTGCTGTCCTGGTTGTTAAGGGAGATCAAAGTGGGGCCTGAGGGTCTGGTAAGCACGAGGAGCAGGATTGGTTCAGCAGAGCTCCGAAAGAACAAGCGCTGGACCAAGGAGATACGACGACATCAGACGTGTGCACTGCATTCCCTCAGGCCTGTTCTTTCAAAACTGTCAGCCTGCCCTGCACCAAATGAGCTGCAAAGGAGGAGGGCACAGGCATTCTTTCAGAAAGCACTTCTAATCTAACAATATGCATAAGCCTCATTTGGTAATGTGCCATTTTAGTGAAGCTGGTTGAATATAGAAAAATCAATTCAGTTTTTTTTTAGATGCCACCCCTGTAAATTCTCATCCTACTGTGAAAACAGTGACACATTGCAGAGAAAAATAGAATCCCAGAAGCAATTAGCAATTATGGTCTCATGTATCATAATAGGTATGCTTAGGTTTTATTTCCATAAAACATTCCTAAAAAAATAATTTGAATTGCATGCAGTGAAACAGCGAAATGCTTTGTAGCGTAAAACGCTTTCACCAAATGACATGTTATGCTTGGGATCAGACCCAGGGTTTTGAATTTCAAGCCAGGCCGACCAGACGTCACGTATGGACATTAAAAATATGGATGTGTGTGGCACTGACTCTGCTGTTGGAGTACTTTTCTCAGTGACACATACTATATTTGCTTGCTGATGGATTGCCTGTCTGCCTGAACTAGTGCACAAACAGTAAGGAGACAGAAGTGCTGATTAAATGTTTTTTACCTAGCTTTCTGGCACATCATAACAGACAGGCCTAGGTTGTCGGTTTCCATGACATTTCAGCAACTCAACAGTATCTATCAATTTTGTATCTGTTTTTTCTACTGCAGATTCAGACTTTCTAGACGAATTAGGCCTGGCGGTGTTTATTTCTTCTTCTTGTCTCTTAAAGGCCAAAATATACTCAAAATGAAGCTTCGGTTTGTCAGTTTGAATGCTGCGGAAAGCATTTTTTAGTGCTCTCTAAAGTCCCTTTCACACACACTATCCCTGAAATTTTCAGGAACATTTCCTGCATGGGCCGTGTGTGAATGGGAGCAGGGGTTGAGATTCAGGGAAATCTGTACCGCCAATTTGCCACCTCTAGACCTTGTAACATTTCAGGGAAAATGCCAGCACAGCTATGTTGTGAATAAAAGCTATAACATTGCAGGGACAAGCATGTAAAGGTTTACGTTCGCCTAAAGGAAGACGCTTTCACCCCCGAGAAAGCAAACCTGTCACAAGACTCTGCTGAATCCGCAACTTTACGGTTTAGCATTTATGCCAAAGCTTTCATGGGTTATTCGATTTGTCTCGCAAACTTGTTGAATATTAAATACACTGCAAGAACATTGGCACCACTAAAAAACAGCTCCTCACTCGCCATGTTCCTTGAAAATAATACACATGTACATCCGACCATGTTCCCATCTTCTTCTTCGGTTGAGTTTTATGATAGTTAGCTTCCATAAGTGTTGCATTACCACCATCTGCTGGATTGTCCCTTACCCCATCTATTCCGACACTGTCACGGCATGTGTGAAAAGGGGCAAGATCTAGTGTAGTGCATGTGTGAATAGTGAATATCCCTAGCGGTGCCTGAAAGGTTATCCCAGTAATTTACCGGGAACTAGGTGTGAAAGAGGCTTAAAGGAACAGAGTGTAGCATTGAGGGGTTATCTTTTGGTAGAAATGGAATATAATATTAATAAGTATGCTTTCTTTAGTGTATAAAATACAAATCGTTGTGTTCTCTGTATCTTAGAATGAGCCATTTATATCAACAAACAATGACGTTGATGATCAATGAGAAGCCATTTGTCAAGGTAAACTGCCACACATTTATTGGTTTCAGCTTCATAAATGTGAGCATTTCCTACTTTTATTTGTTTTATATCATCATGCTGTGAATTGAATTTGAATGTCTTTGGGTTTTGGACTGTTGTTTGAACAAAACAAGCCATGTGAAAATGCCTCTGGGTCCCAGGAACTAGGCATATTTTAGCATTTCTTGACATGCTCTAAAATAAAACCAGATATCTGTCTACTATAAATCAATCAATGAATCAGTCAACACATTTATTGTAAAAATGATTTACAGATGAACTGACAATGAAATGAATAGGCTGCAGCCCTACCTTGGCTTCTTGTGCAACTCATCACCAACAGGAATAAAGAAATAATACACCAACTACTTCCAGCTCATAACCACCTCCTTTAGCCTACTATTAGAGACGGCTTCTCACTCCACCTTTAAGTGCAGTCATTCGGAAAAAGTATAAACAACTTGGCTTCCCAACATGGTGGATGATGTAACATGCAGCTTGTTCCTTTAAAGTTCATTCCCAGCCTAAGAATTAGTCAACCTCTCAGTCAGCAGTTGTACTTTCAGTAATACTTGAAACAAAATTGAAGAGAAGTCACGCAGCAAAGAAGTTTACAGGATGTGGCGAGAACATCAGCTGAGGAGCTGGTATTGGTGCATTGACTTGACACGCCAAGTACTTCCCTTAATGTGTCTAAATCCACACAGGAATGCATGAAGACGTGTCTGAGGAAAATGGCATCCAGTACTGCATCGTTGCCATAGGAGGACATATTACCACAGTCCATGTGCAAAGTGTGACCAATCAATTTCACTTCCTCCTGAAAAACAACACGGCGAGTGGGGAAAATCAGCATCTGCTATGTCCCACCCTCTGTTATATCTGTGGACCACTCAAAGACATATGATATCATGCAATGCTCAGTTTTTGAGGGACGCAAACAAGTGGGCAAGAAAAGGGAGGAAACTGTGAGAAAAGGGAAGGAGAGGAAGGCTTTTGTCTCCACATTTCTCACGGTGGGTATCGGAAACAGCCAGATGCTGTCCATCACAAGTGAAGGCCAGAGAATAGACTGCCCTATTTATCTAATGAAGAGGTCAAGGGGCAGGGGCTGGGAGGTAAGTGGGGCATAGCCACGACTGTCACAATGCCATACACCGAAGAACTCATTCCATAGGAGCCAGATTACCCGTGGCATGGCACGGGTAATAAATAAGTGGAATAAATGTGCATGTCCCAATAGGTGTACATTAAATGGTGGCTCATTGGCCATAAAATTGGCGGTATAGTGTAGTGTGGTGTATTTATAGGGAATGCAAATTCGAGCCAGCCCTGCAATTTAAGCTTTTCACATTCAGTTCAACCGTTTATGCTCATACTCAGTCAAGACTCACTTTATTTTCATGTTCTACACAGTTAAGTAGCCCTGGAGGTCCATTCATTGGTGGAGAGAGCTAAGAGCCAGCATGCTCGTTTATACAGGGCAGACACAATGGTAAAATGGAGGAACATTGCTCAAGCCCTGTTATAGACACTATTCAGGTGATGCCGTCCCAAAGTGTTTGGAATTTGGAGTGTTTAAGTTTCCAAACACGTACCCAACCTTATTTGAATAATGCCTGAAGACCCTCTAAACCAGTGGTCTCAAACTCAATTTACCTGGGGGCCGCTGGAGGCAGAGTCTGGGTGAGGCTGGGCCGCATCAGGTATTCCACAAAAAAAGCTTTGTTAAAAAAAACAACAATCTTCTCAAACGTCATTATTAACAATTCTTTAACTTGAATGGGTTCTTCTGAACATGAACTGTCCTGAACATTAATGGAACATTGAAGAACATGAACGGTTCTTCTGAACATAGCCTCTATTGCGTCTCCCACTTTTCCTGAAATTGTCTGTGCTCGTCACCAACCTTTCTCTTCACTGCAGGCTTTGAAAAAGACATGATTGGGGCTGTGTGACAAGATATATATTCATTCCACTTGGTGTCACTCCGCAATAAAGTTGTGCCTGCTGTGTTTGTGTTGCTCTGCAATTACACCACCAAACCGCTAGTTGGCGGCGGCGTCTCTATGAGTTTCCTTCTTCTTCTTGTACTACAAACAGAAACTGAGTGGAGTTGGAGCTAATAACTGTTGAACCACAGAACTTTTACTGATATTACTGCAACGCCGAAAAGAGAAAATATATCTGAGTGGATTTGTGTGAACAAACATTGAAAAGATGGAGGCAGAGAGAAGTAGAACTTGGTCCTGGCCGCTCAGCATCGCTGAGAGACTGGACCAATCACAGCTGTTGCGGTCTGCGTCGCCGCGACGTGTAGTTACATTTCTGGAGAGGTGCACGTCAGGCTACGGCGTCGATTCAACGCAGAAGTATAAATCAAGCTTTAATCGAGTTTATGCGATGTTACACGGGCGCCGCCACAGTTGTTGTGAAATGTTTCTCTGCTTGCATCAAGCCCGGCCGATTGCCCGCCCCCGGGAGCCATATACCCCACTGTGATTGGTAGGTTCGTTCAGCTCGGGCTCGCGCAACAAAGGGACCTTCCACGGCAAACTGCCATTCACATAAAACTCGCGGGCTGAGGGCGCCTGGTTAGCTCAGTTGGTAGAGCGGGCGCCCATGTAACAAGACTTGGTCCTGACCGCGGCGGCCCGGGTTCGAATCCGGCCTGTGGCCCTTTCCGCATCCACTCTCTCTCTCCCCCCTTTCCAAGACTCTATCCACTGTCCTGTCAATAAAAATGAAAAAATGCCCCCAAAAAAAACTTTATAAAAAACTTTATAAAAAAAAAAAAAATTTGCGGGCCGCACTAACATTAAACTTTCATATCAAGGTGGGGGCCACAAAATATCGTCTTGCGGGCCGCAATTGGCCCGCGGGCCGCGAGTTTGAGACCCCTGCTCTAAACCCTAACCCAAACACGTATAGGTTGTGTTTGAAATTCCATACTAATATGCTATTTAGTACGCTAAAACAGTATGTGAGATATGTTAGTGTATCTAAAACCTTAGTATGAAAACAATAGTATGCGAATTGCATACTATTTCCGGTGAAATATTACAGTAAGCAACGCTGGACACTACAGCGGCATAAATATCCCACAATACAATGTGGTAAGGACACCAACGTTCATAATGGACGTTGACGGACAGCTCTGTGACATCAAGAATGCTTCAATTTAAGTGTAAGTATAAGATTTCCCTTAGCTAGGTGTAATATATTATCGAAGCCATATCCATCATAACCATATTCTAAAGCTAGGATGGTTGCTTCAATAACATTTCACACAGGTTTTCTGCTAACAAAGTGGAGAAACAGGGTAGTAGCTGTAAACAGCATGTTGGACTGGCACTCTTACCTCATCAAGCTGGAGGCTACAACTCGTAATGAAAACATCTTGAACAACCTCTTTTTTAGCAGAAACACTCAAACACACCTCCGTTATCACTCGAGGGTCAACAGCACACACTACTTAAAGCATGGACATCCAGAGCTAAAGATCCATTTCATCTGCAACACTCATACATCTGCCCAGAGGACAGATGTCTTCAAAATGTCTTCTGCATTGCCATGTTCCATTGTATGTGCTGCTGCTTCAAGGCCAAAATAGACAACACAGGTTAGGATGGAAAAAATTGAAGTATAAAACAAGTTGAGTGGAGCAAAAAGAAGGAGTTGAAGGTTTAAGCAGCTCTGATTGTAATAACTTGGCCCTTCTACACAAAAACAGATGATTGAATTTCTGCTGATTGCTCCGCAGGCCGTGCAAATTTTCATAAAGCGCAGCTCAAGCATGGAGGAAGAAAAAAAAAAATGGGCGAACAATTTTGAGGCC
The DNA here is from genome assembly GCF_043250625.1 of Sebastes fasciatus. Taxonomy (NCBI): domain Eukaryota; kingdom Metazoa; phylum Chordata; class Actinopteri; order Perciformes; family Sebastidae; genus Sebastes; species Sebastes fasciatus. The sequence continues at coordinate 25,632,214 of NC_133805.1, forward strand.
TCATTTCAATTAAACTATAAATAGCACCCATAGAGAGGAGAAGATTCACAGAATTTGTATAGCCGCTCTTTTTTTCTTCACAAAACTCATAAAGCCTGACTTCCTCAGGTGCTGGAAGTTGAATGCGGTACTTGTGTTACCTCACTGGGTGTGACATACATTTGATTACAACATCTGCATAATGGCTAACGCTATTACCATAGTAACACCTGTGATTGATGGCTTTGTTAAGAGGAATAGTTACACGCCATTAAACTGGTGTAATAGTGCATGGCAGTCATCTCAATAACCAGAAAAGCAATTACCAAGTCATTAGAAAATGGAATAGACTAATACAACGTGGTGCACACGAGTATGAGTGACGTGTCTTGAGATCAGACTTTTAAATATAAAAATGTTATTTGTGTGTACATTTTTGAACTAGCATGGACTATTTTAGATAAATATTTCACATCTGGTATGCTTCCTCATCTTACTACAGATGCTCTCATATTGTCATCTTGAATACTCATTTCCACTGGGATTACATTCAGCTGCGTCTTGATAATAATTTGATGGCTAAGTCAAGAATACTCCTTCACAGGGATACCGTCCCACTCTGCAGCCCACAAGCCAGGGACGGAGCACTGCAGCGCTGAAGATGATTAAGAGAACTCAAAATTCAAATGAGAGAGAGGAGATGGAGTGACACAGATGTGCTGTTGTTCGGCGAGAGCAGCATGCGTACAGGGTAAGCAGGCACAACCACACACCACTACACACAAAGCTGTACACACGTGCATAGACAGCAGCGCCACTCAATCATCCTGGTCGAGGGCCAATCCATCTCTTGCTGGTTGACTGGGATCCAATCACCATTCCCAACAGGGCCAGAATGAAAGAATGGCAGACAGCCTGTGAAGAAGCCCACTCTCTCATAGTAGATTGATGAGGCAAATCTTGGGGCGGTTCAAGAGGGATTCCATATTGAGACGAGCATGCCATAAAAAATCTCTAATGTCACACAGCACATGAAAACATGCCTTTAACCTTACTCTGTGTATACAGTGTGTATTTGTTGTGAAAAATACATGTTTTGCTAAGAAGGTATTTTGCCATTCAACCATAAGAAGCCCATTAGGATGTGTCATGAGTTTCAGTTTATTTGTCCCCAGAGGATAACACTCATTTTCTTGTGTTTAATGCTGCAAAACATTCTCATTCTCTTATAGCAAGGCAGAAACAGCTTGACATGAGTGCAAAACAGAGCAAGAAAAGACGCTTTACGAGGACTCGAGAACTTTTTGATTGTCAAGTGGGGCATTAAAGGAATATTGTGTGTAACATTTAGAGGGATATATTGGCAGAAATGTATATAATGTATATAATATTAATAATAGGGCTGTCAATCGATTATAATAGTTAATCACGATTAATCACACATTTCTATATCTGTTCAAAATGTACCTTTAAGGGAGATTTGTCATGTTTTTAATACTCTTATCAACATTGGAGTGGACAAATATGCTGCTTTATGCAAATATATGTATATATTTATTATTGGAAATCAATTAACAACACAAAACAATGACAAACAGCTGTCAGTGGGCATGTCTGTAAAGGGGAGACTCGTGGGTACCCATAGAACCCATTTTCATTCACATACCTTGAGGTCAGAGGTCAAGGGAGCCTTTTGAAAATGGCCCATGGCAGTTTTTCCTCGCCAAAATTTTGCATAATTTTGGAGCTTTATTTAGCCTTCTTCGCGACAAGCTAGTATGACATGGTACTAATGGATTACTTAGGTTTCATATGATGCCAGTATCTTCACTCTAGCTTTAAAACTGAGCCTGCTGCACCCTAAAAATCTCAAGTTGCGTTAATGCTTTGAAGAAATTAGTGGCATTAAAACGAATGTGCGTTAATGTGTTATTATTGCGTTAACTTTGACAGCCCTAATTAGTAAGTATGATTTATTTAGTGTGTAATCACCTGAAAATAAGAATCATTGTGTGTCCGTTACCTTAGAATGAGCCGTTTATATCTACATATGGAGCGGGCCACCATGTTTCTACAGTAGCCCAGAATGGACAAACCAAACACTGACTCTAAATAGGACCATTCATGTTTTTGCCCCAGTAGTTCTCCTATAGGCCTGGCACAAGGGAGTAGCTTCAGTTGGTTGCAATCTGCAACCTAACCGCTAGATGCTAAACAATACAGATTAAGGACCATTGCTATATCTTAAATAGTTGACAGAATAGGGGAGTTTGAGAGAGGTTAGGCCTAAAAGGAGAACAAGAAAGGAAAGAAAACAACCCTGAGAGTAGCAAAAACATTAACCTAGGAAAACATTTGTGTGGCATTTTCAAGATGGACAGCTCTTAAGAAGGACAAACGACTTTAAATTGAAGCTAAAGTTTTTTGTTCTTGTTGATTGTTGGCAACGAACTGGATCATTTTGACTAACCATATTAATCTTTTCATGAGTTATTATGCTGTGTTATTCCGGCTGTTTTACAGGGCAAGTCAGAGCCTTTAGGGAAAATCCTTGGGAGAATCCCTTAGTGTTCCTTTAACTGACTCTGAATAATTTAAAATATATTATTTTTAACAACTCCATAATATTAATTGGCCCTTGTTGCACATTTTGTATTCATGAGTAAGCCCTCTTACCTAACAGATATAAGCCTTTCTGTAAATGTAATCAGCACTAACATGAAAAATCACAGAGAATGGCTATTCATGAGGCGATTTAGCCTCCACATCCGTTTTGCCACTACATTAACAGGACCTGATGTGGGAGTGTGAGGAAGATGCGATGCCAACATACAGACTAGGTGCTGCTGGCTCTGCTTACAGAATGGCCATTTAGTCCGTGTTTACAGTCATTTCCCTAAAAAGTCAGCCAGATACATCTGCCATACACAGTAATCGCCTACACGTGGTATGGTGCTCATCATTTTCAACCTTGCTAGCTGCTGGTGGTTACACAATGAAACAAACAACATGCAGTATTTCTTTGTTTGTCGAAGTTGCTAAATGACATGATGTCATATTTGCTCCAAGTGTCGCTCTGACTAACTCTGAGGTGGCATCCAGTAAGGCTGTCAGAACAAATTATAATATTCAAAGTTGAGTCTAATATGAAAAAAACAAACTCTTGTTTGTTTGTTTTTTCATGCACACCCGGCTCCTAGTTCTCTCTCTTGAAATCTTACAGCCTGTTCCTACAATAAATAACACATTTTGATTCCCCCGTGTGAAAGGCATAATTTTGCAGAACTCAAACATTTCAAGAAAATGAACAGTGAAAGGCAGAGTGTGCGAAACCAACTCTATTTATAACATGTTAAACAATCATGACGCATTAAAGCATTGTGTCTTGCTTTAATGCATCACTAGTGAAGGGGCACAAAGTCCAAAGCATCTTGCAAGGGTTCATCCACAAAATGAAAAACATCTTTAATTTCATTTCATCAAGACAGAGTTTATGCCTTGTTATATTATCATGAGCCAATAAGCCTACAAACCTTTTGGATTATGCAACAACTCAGCAGTGCTCTTACAGTATATGGAATTGCATATCCTACCATTCATAAGAGTAATTATTTATTAAACTTAGGGAATAATTAAGTTTCAGTTGATTTTTTATTTTATTTTTACTCTAAAAGTAGGTCAGCGTGGAAAAGCTTTGATTGCAGAATTATAATTAAAATGTAGTCAATAATTAATATGCATAATTGAAACCAAAAGGAATACAATATTATTTGAGAGAGTGACCATGGACAGATGGGATTCATTCTTAGCTAGCATCATATCATTTTCAGATATGTGAGAAAGGCACAAGATTAGAACTGACATTTGCATACACAGCAAATTATAGCCCTTTTTAAAATATGTATTTTTACTAAATATTTGTAGATCGATAAAAAATAAAGTACCAGTTATGAGTCCGGATTTTTTCAGTTTCCATCTTTTTTGTCTCTACATTTCTGTTCCATGAAGTTATAGTGTTCAGTAGGGATGCCCATTTTGAAAAAAATTCTTAACCAATAACCGACCCTCGTTAACCGATTATTAACCGTTAACCGACAAGATTTGTGCCTCGCATGCGGCGGTGTACCAGCTGCAGGAGCACTACAGATATTTGTTGACGGGAGTCCCCAGTTCACCCGTCCGGGGGCGTTAACTTAGCAGCCACGATGCTGCGTGTAGTGTCGCGGACATGCAGCCACTTTCCCGGTGAAAGTCTCCACCACACATTTAGTTCAGTTTAGCAGGTTGTCAGCTGTGTGTCTGCCCGGTGTAACTTTAGCAAGTGTCCAACAGTGTGTGTATTTGTGCTACATTAGCAGCTCTAGCATTGCCGGAGGCTTCGGAAAACTGCCATAGAATAAAGAATATACCATATGAATATAATCGAGTAAAAACTTTTTTTTTCAATCAGAACAGTAGGATCCGCATTCGCATTTATCACAGTCCCTGTAAAATCCAACATTCAACATCACCCCCCTTTGCAAATGAAAAAAGTAAAGTAAAAGTACAAAATGAATGAGTTAATCTTTGCATGTAAACTATTAATAAAAAATCCAGTGTTTTTGAGAATCGATACAGTATCACAAAACATAACATCGCGATTATCATTCAAAAACACAAACCCCAAATATAATGTTGTGCATAATATCAAGTCTTCCTGTGTTTTGTTAGCAAAATCAAAAAAGATGTTAATGGAATCTGTGAGACAAAAATGCTTTTCAAGAGCATATGATGCCCTAATGCAAAAACATAATACATTTCAGCCAGTTCATAGTAAAGTTGGATTGACAAAGTTGGAAAACAGTATACTACAAATGGATCTAGTGTGCAAACTCACTGGTAAGAAAAAAGAGAAAACAAGTGAGTGGACAGAGGAGAGAGGCCAAGATAACAAATTGGCAAATATTAGACCACAAACTTTTTTTTAGAGCAACTGTCCGTGAGCGACAGGACAATTGTTATTGTCAAACCCTGCTAGTGGGTCTAATCCTTATTATGAAGATTAATGACATATACAGCAGCCAAGAGATGCTGCATTATTTGGAGGAGTTCTCATGAAAAACTGCCATTTACTTCTCCTGACTGTCGAGATTGACAAGAGCAATACAATCCTCATCTTCCTGGCTGTTTATTGACATGTGCTGGGGGACCCAGTCCTCCGCTCAGCCTCTCACTGCTCCTCTTGTGTCAGCATCACACACAAACATTGCGTCGGCCTGTTAAACAGCTCAGTCAAATGGCAGCTGCACTACCGCTCTTGCTAATGTGAAGAAGCACATGCTCACATTAGAGCGGTGCACCAGAGGGGAGAATTGCCTCAGGACAGACACCTACTGAGCCTTGGTCCTGTGGCTGCCACAGCGCTCTTTAAGATCCAGCATGAACCCCGAAGTGTCAGTCTCTCCCGCCGTTTAATGACGGAGATAACCTTGAAATGTATCACACAGAGGAGGAACTGTTTAATTTCACAGCTTTTCGTCTCTGATTTGGATATGGGCAATTTGTCTGGTACTCATCAGGGTTTACAGGATATATATTCAGTTCATATTTGGATATATTACGATGAATTGCAGCCGGCACTAGACAAAATGCTTCTTCAGTATTATGGCTTCTCACACTGATACAACCCTTGCACTGTGTGTTTACTCTACTTTATGATTGTATGAATATAGTGTACTGCTGAAAAAATTGTGCTCTATAAAAATTGTAGTCTATAACCAATTTTAATATTTTGCTTTTGCACAGAAAATGCGTATATAACTGAGAGCTAAGCTCTGCGTGGTGAGGCTTTCAAAGTCAAAACTAGCAATGCACCAATCTGCTGTAGCTGATACAAATCAACTGTTGTGTATTTTGACACTATTTGAAACTATAAACTATAATGCAATGAGGCCATAAAAGATTGTAAAGATTGCAAAGAGTCCACATATAACATATTCAGTTCAGACTGACATAAAATTACTACAAATATCAGCTGCAGTTAAGACAAAAACATTTATTTTCCTGACTGTCCACCTAATGGTCATCATTTCTCCTATAAGTGCATTTAACAGAAAGCCCAAAAGGGGCATAACATGCTGTAGGCTAACCAAAAACAAATGCTTTGCTTGATGATGTGAATTTGGTTGCTTTGAAACAGCAACGAAAGTTTTCCGAAGTGTCAGGTGTTGGAGTTTCCCAAGAGTACATCAACGCAGCACATGCCATACCATAAGTGCCAGCCCCCACACAGACTGTTGAATGAAACTAAGTCCAGCTGCTGCAGAGCTGCTACACTGCACAGCATGAGCACATTTCAGAATGGGATAAAACATGCAAAAACACCAGTGTGGTCTTTGAACAGCGTTATGAAAGATGCACCAGTGAAGAAGAAGCAACAATGAATTCATCATTCTGTAGCCTAGGGTGCCTCGCAGCACCAGAGAGGGCTGCACTCACAGAAATAGCATATTCGCTTCTGCACATCCCAATGAAAAACACTAAGTGTTTCTCCAGTCTCGGAAATTGCTCAACGTATGTGGAAAAACACAATATCCTACAGTCCAATATCTATTATTACCTGCTGAAATTCCATTATTGGAAAAAATAATAGGCTCGTGATTACATTTTCCAATTTCTCTGTGGATAATTTATCAGTCTTGTGCCCCCGTTGTCAAAACATATGGATGTCCAACATCTCTAACATATCAGTTTGCCTGTAGCCCTGAAGACATGACTTTTTGTAGATACAAGGATTTCAGCAAGTCACCACATATTAAAGCAATCTACACAATGTGTCCTTGGCTTAAAATCAAGGACAGTGTGATCACATCATCTCACATCCAACCACTAAGACATCTCACAATTTATGACAGTCACACTTGTTGCTGATATTTAGATTGTCACACATCCAAAGCAACACATGTCACATTTATCAACCCAGACGGACTGACATATTATCGGCAAATATTTACTTCAACTTAACATCTGCGACAAAAAATCCTGCAGATGAAAGCCTGAGGGAGCGAGATAATTGGCAAGACATCATGGCGAATCGGAAGTTGAAAGGCGTGCCTTTCCTTAAAAGCTTCACAGTAAAATAAACCCATTGATCTGACAAACCCAATTAAGTTATCAATGCATATTAAATGACAATTACAAAATAAACGCTAACATTTTTGTTGCCTTAATTTAGACTGAACAAGGTCAATCACTGCCGTGTGTCCCTTTGAAGCTTCAGCAGTGAGTGACTGCTCATCTGCTCCCAGCACAGGTCAGGCTGTCTCTAATCAATAGCCTCATCTCTTCCCTCAAAGAGTAAACTCATTGGAATGCTCCAGAGGCTCATGGGAGGAAGTACACACAGTCCTTGACCATGATATGCTGCTTAAAATGTAAATGAGCCTCTGGATAATGGGACAAGTCAGCAATGAATATGCAGACGACCACAAATTATATTTGCTCATCTTATAAATCATTTTTTGTTTGTTGGCATTTTGGAGGACTCAAGATTGTTGATTCTCAACCAAAACCAGGAGCCTTAATTCATTTAACCCTGAGGCATGATGGAAAGTCCTCGCGTCTATAACCTTGTTCACTCTTTTGCTTAATCACAAGTAAACAGCTACAAACATAGTCGTAAACCCATTAGGTTCACACCACTCCAGCCAAATTTTGATGTGGTCCGAATTTCCTGTGTGGTTAGATGAATGTCCTCAACCATGATCAGGGCCAATCCAGCCTTTTTTTTTTGATGGATCGATATCAGCTATATAAAACATTATCCATTTCCAATCCTTTGTTTGCTTCTGGTACACCAGTTGTCAAGAATGTCCAATTGCCCTGCTGCAACCATTTACCCAATGCACAATGATGGAAGCGAAAAGCCCCCAGCTACAATTACTGATGATTATTGGCATTCATTGGCAAGCAAAGCAAGCAGAGCTGTTTGCTATGTAAGGGATAATGTACAGCGAGCCGGTCATTGTTGTTAAACAAACCCTGACAGGGCGATGCAAGTCCTGCATATAGGCTTGCCGCGGTAGACGGTGTTACCGGTGTTACACGGTGGTCGGGCATACACCGATTACATTACTTGCCCACCGTCCCCACCGTCATTTAGCTTTTTTCATAGAAACAAAACCCATTTAGTTAATTTTGGCATATGAGCGCTGTGTTATCAATACATTGTTGGATGACGGACCCTACAATCTGAAAGTGAAAGTGTTTGCTCCGTACGGAGTCTCAGCACAGAGTAGCAGGAGTCAGATTTCACACATGGGACGAGAGAGAGTTGACAGACAAGACGATGGCAAAGGATTTGGTGTCGAACTGAAAAGCAAAAGTGCCTATTTGGCAATACTTCGGATTTAAACCCAATGCTATAAAGGAACCACAACATTAATGCGAAGCGGTGTCATGTGGAAACCTGTGGCCTCGCAGCGAAAGCTCGACTGGAGAGGCCAAAAACACAGCCATCCAGGATAAAGATCAAATTAAGTGCTCTACATATGTTGAGCGGGGTCTTTTCTTGTAAAATGTCCGGTGTAATCGGTAACACCAGTGTTGTCACAAGTTTATTTACCGGTGGAAAGATTTTCTCACCGTCAAATCCCTCCCTGCATAGCACGTGTCCTGCTATAAAGAAATAACGGACCGTAGAATGCCTTAATTGACCAATCAGAATCGAGTATTCAACAAAGTCGTGTAATAAATAAACTTAAATATTTGTTGTCCAAATCCTGTCCAAAACTATCAGCCACAGTAGACTGATACTTCTTACTTACTGAACTTTATATAAAACCATATAATATATACAAAATATAATATGAAACCATCAAAGGAAAGCAGTAATGATGGCTATAGTGTGTTATTGCAGAGCGATGCAGCTGTCAAAGATATTTAAAAAGCTGTACTGATCTTAAATTAGACCCACTTTAAGTTATGTGTGCACTCTGGAGCTGTATCGTCAAGGACGTTCCATGTATCAGATTGGATTCAACCCAACATCAAAAGGCTAGTGGACTGATAGTAGGTCTGAGCATAGCCTTTTATCATCTGTCATTAAAACCTCCAACCCCACTCTTCAACTACTTTTCTGTGGACTTCTGTCAAATCAACTTGTAACCAGTAGTCGTTCTGTAGGATGTTGTTTTATGTCCTTTTCAAAATCCGCCCCCTAATAAACACAACAGTTACTCTTTAAACTTTTAATATTACTGTTAAGTGTTTGAAAGTGTTCCCTTCTTTCTAAGAGATACCATCCAAAGGTTTACCTCAGAAAGAGCCAATTAGAACTCAAATTAATTTGTCAATTAAAATAATCTTACTTATTTCCCAACTCGCTGGACTTGACTTTGATGTTTGTTTGTTTGGTTGCGATGCTTCCTTTGGCAGATAAAGTATGCCTGCACATTGCGTTCAGATCAGATCAAAGTGCCCGACTGCTTTGTGCAGGTACAAAAGCACAGATAAGTCTTGTAGCAAGCTAAAGTGAGAAATACCTTATTTGGCCATGCTGCTGCATATCAATGGTGAGTCCTGTTATTAAGCAATTGTACTTGCATTAGCCTTATTTTTTTTTATCAATTTTTAGAACAACAAAGAAGTGACTATAAAACCAGGCATGGTGTGCTGTCACTACACACTGTGAAAATAAGAATAAAATGATAGAAAGGAGTCGTAAAGGCTGCTGAAATAATGCATTTTCTTAGATCAACCCCATCTCGTATGCTTTGTTTGGCTGGGCATGTCTTGACTTCTCCCTCTGTCACTTCAGGGTTTCATATATGAAAAGCAATCATGGATACAACTAACAGTGCTCTTTTCCATTTGAAAATGTTCACTGAAACAGGAAAATGTGGCATGATGGTCCATTTGGTGGTTTCTAACCTTGATGTGATATTCCTGCTAAATTGTAATACCAATATCGCTGAATAAATGCACTTTTCCAATATTACCTTGTTTTGTCTTATCTCCAAAGCACCATAATCAAAGGTGAAGTTATCAAGAATGTTTTTGGCAAGCAACAGTAAGCTGACCCACGAGTCTCCCCTTTACAGACATGCCCACTTTATGATAATCACATGCAGTTTGGGGAAAGTCACAGTCAAGTCAGCACACTGACACACTGACAGCTGTTGTTGCCTGTTGGGCTGCAGTTTGCCATGTTATGATTTGAGCATATTTTTTATGCTAAATGCAGTACCTGCGAGGGTTTCTGGACAATATTTGTCATTGTTTTGTGTTGTTAATTGAATTCCAATAATAAATATATACATACATTTGCATAAAGCAGCATATTTGCCCACTCCCATGTTGATAAGAGAATTAAATACTTGACAAATCTCCCTTTAAGGTACATTTTGAACAGATTAATGCAATTAATTTACAATTAAATATTTTAATCGATTGACAGCCCTAGTTAAAAGTGATCAAAATCCTTATTTGAATAAAATACAACAATATCCAGAATGGAAATGATCATCATATTCTGTATTTCATGCACAAAACATATGGCTAGTCTTTACTATGTTCACTTCCATACAAGACAAGAAGAGCACAAGACAAGGATTAACCCTGGGAGTTCTCTAACGTGGCCCAAATCACATGAGGTGAGTTAGCACAGAGTACTACACAGCAAAGCAAGGAAAGGGGGGCAAAACAAGCTAATCAACATGCAGAGACAGGAAGCCGAGTGAGTCCGAGTCAAGCTGCCAGGCCGCCAGATAAAGATCTGTCTGACACGTAGCCTTTTAAATAATCCACTTGTAAGTACACCATTTAGAAACATTAGCATTCAGCTTGGAATAGGTGATTTTCTGATGGGGGGAGGGGGCAGGATGTTTAGAAGATGGATGATAGCTTGGACAGACGCCGTGTGGAGACCTCTGAGACATACAGACTTTAGATGTCACTCATTAAATCCCAAAGCAACCTCTAGAGAGTTCTAGTAACTCCTTGGAGAGAAGAGTTGTGAGCACCCTCTCTGCCTTCATGTAGATCTTACGCAACAATGGTGAGACAGGACTGGGAATTTCCTAATGGGGCGGACTGCAACACTAGAAGCAGGTGATGTTGGCTAAAACATTCGCTGTCAGTTTGCATTTTAGACGCTTCACAAAGTAAGTCAAATCCGGTTTGTGCAACCCTTGTTTGCAGTCAGACTTTCCCGCCCCCCCTTCCCTCTCCCCTTGGTTCTGCCAAGCCCTGCTATGCTGATGAGAAAAGGCTAAACAGAATCCCAGGAAAGAACATGCTTGATGTGAAAACATACTGGTTATTCCATTATGACTATTACTCTGTCAGTTAGTAATCCTTCTTGATATAATAATGAGACTAATGTCTGCTTGCGTGTGAAGCCATCTCTGTGTAATGCAGAGGAACCGGCGTGGGAATCAGACAGGAGTTTGTCTGACTTATAAAAGGGCTAGAAAATTCATAGCCCTTCTGAGAGGCTCAGTCAAGTTGTTTGCCGTGTTAATTGCTTTGTGACAATTGAAGGCTTTAAATAAATCTGCACCATTTCAAGTGACTCAAGCTTTTCCAAACATTTTCCGTTTACTCTGTCAATTAATTATCTCAAATATTGTAGGCAACATTACCTGGCTGAGAGCAGAAATTCAGAAGTGCTAGGAGGCTTCACAGCTCAGACATGGATATAAAGCTTATTAGGGAGGAGGCAACACAAAGCAATCAGCAGCCTTTCTTAAGACTCAACTATCCAGAAGGGCCTAACCACACTATTTCACACTATTTCAAAGAGAAGAGTTTTATCTTCAGATTCAAGATTAAAAGGAACAATTTTCAGGAGGCAATTTCTATTTCTCTGACAGTGGTCCCTACTTCATGCCAAGGATAAGGTTCATATCTATATATGGGCCTTGACAAAGAAACATATTGGGGGGAAAACTGCTTATCCTTGTGCTTGACGTATTAGGAACAATAGGCTACTTCTTTCACTCCACAACTTTGGTGTCATAAATGTAGCTCTCTCTTTCTTTTTGTCTTCTAAATACATGGCCAGAGTAAACCGAAGATGCACAGATTGCGAGAACTGATGTGAGGTGGTGTGAGTTCATGTGCGTCTTCGTGCATGCAGTGGTGGCGGGGGCTCATACCTATGCTGGAAAAGAGAGCCTAGCGCATCTTGAGCTATAAATCAGTGCCCTGGTCAACCTGGCCAAGAGCATTTTCAAACCCATTTGCAGAAGATAATGCCAGCTATTCCTCCCAGCCCCAGGGACGGGAGAGCCAGCCTCATGAATCATTGCCCTTTTAGAGGAGCTGCAGCATGGATCTCACCTTGCTATGTCCATAGGGTTCTCTTGACTCTTCCTGGTAGGCAGAAACAAAGGGTGGCAGTGAAAGAAAACGTTTGAACTATGACCAAGGAGTTTCAAAAATCATGTTACGAAGCATAACGACCCAGTGCTGACAATAACCGGGCTAAGAACATGAAAATGGCAGTGCACCTCTACAGCAAACTATTGTTAGTCTGCTGGGTAGGAATATTGCCAAATACCTGAAGGATACTTTATTTCCAGACAACTGCATCCATACCAAGTAAGGATTTTGCATTAGTTCACTGAATGACAAATGTAAATGGCCTGTCTGTGTATTAGTGCCAGGGAATCAGGCAATTTCACTGAGTGAGTACAATTAGATATCATTCCTTGACACAGACAGGACACAGGATTGGAAGTTATTAAAATAAGAGGGGAAATAAACTTTTGCTGTAGTTCTTCAACGTATCCTCATTAAACGGTACGTATATCTTGCAAAAATGTATTCCTCATTTTTCGTGCGTTCTCCTATGAATGTCCAGCAACACGTGTCAAGGTCCACACGTTATGTGCATGCAGTCTTTTCAAAATAAACTGCCATCTTCACAGGACTCCACCTGGTTAGGTTTAGGAAACAAAACTACTTAGGTTTTGGAAAAGGATGTGGTTTGGGTTCAAATAACTCTGGAAGTGGCGTTACTTAAGTACAGAAGTTACGTGACAAATGTGTCAACGTTGACATCCAACCATCCACTCCGACCTCCTCCCTATGCGCCGTTTGTTGCTCTTTATACTTCCTGGTTCACGATTTTGTGGATTAAATACGCATTGATTTCATGGGATATATACGAATTACAGTGCATTACTTTTCGTAGGTATAGCTACAAACTGTGTATGAGAACAGCCTGAGTTCTTCCTGGGTATTGCGCCAATATGACCATCAAAAATATCTAACCATTATACTTTGTGTAACATTTTTGCAAATAGTAAATTAACTGATGAATAATAGCTAGACTTGTTGAAGGGAAGATAAATTGGCAGGGCCAATATATCGGCCAATATTAGCTTATTGAATTTTGGCCAGTAACTAATACGAAACTGCAGAACAGGAATGCCAAAGATATATTTAGTTTGTTCCAAAGAGAGCACTGAGACGTCTGCTCTGTACATATCATTGTCACAATTTATTATAAAACAAATTTAAACTAAAAATAATTTTTATTGGGTTTTATGTAAATAATAATAACACCAATAGTCAATATAGCCTTATTAGATTTTTTGAACTCTCAAATATTGATATTGGTATCATCTTCAAAAATCAAGTATTGGTTGGGCTGTAGAGCTTTTTTGTTAGACTATAAGACTGTGAGACCTTTTGCCAAAAAAGCTGTATATACAGTAGCTTCTTAAGATGATAATTAAACACAATTTTGGATTGGGAGTAAGTAATATCTCTATTGCCACTATTGCCATGGTCTAAAGAAATTATTAATGTTAGGTTTCAATAACACCATTACATTTATAAATGCAAACTTACAGGATCAGGATTTCCTAAGGTGTTCAGTGACAGGGTTAAACATTTCTGGCCCACGTATTCTGGGTTGATCTATGGGGAATTGTAAAATGTTCTTTCATAAAACCTCCTTTGGACAGACCGCTTTCTACCTTCTCTTTATCCGCATAACTTGCAATGGATCAAATCGAGGATCACTTTAAATCCAAGTTTCTGAATCTAATCAGGCATGCAGTTATGGATGGTCAGGTGTCATCCCTTAGGATTTTATGTCACATTTATTTTAATGTGTATTTAATATTTATGTTTGTGTCTTGTCGTGTACTGGCATATGTATTCTGTATGGCACTGTTTTTCTTTGAATAAAACTCCATCTAGCTATAAACATTGCAAATTAGCCTAGGCTGTAAATGCTATGATATGTGGTATTTGAGGTTTTAGGGAATGCTTTTTGCTTGTATATCTGTCCCTATAAATATAAGCATAAAAATATTTATTCATATAAAGGATCTACCACGCCCATGGATGTGCTGCAATGGAACAGACCTTGTTGAAATGGAAAGCAGCCTTTTATATAGTGTCCATAAACATTAATAAATTACATTTATTACAGATACAGTAGAGCCAATGAGTTCTCCTCCATCCACCACCTAAACCATTCTGTGACCTCATGCTGAGATATTCCATTACTTTCTGACTACAGTTAGGAAAAGTCAACAGCTCTGCACTACAGTGTGTAACCTTGAAACATACTTATTGTGTAGTCTGATGAATGCTGGTAATGTGCAACTACATATTGGGTCATTTATATTATCACAGCACCATATTTATATATTTATATATAAACAGGATACAGGAAACAACTTATCATTTTGGTCACTGCGCGGACATTCCATTAAAAGCAAGTTCAAAAGTCACAGTGATGCTTCATTCGCTGTTACTTCATTTACTTGTGCAGAGATATAAGAGTGGAACAGTAAAACCAGGTCTGTGATGGAAAGTATTACGATTTTTCAGCCGTATCTATTGCCAATTTTCTCAACTTTGAATATGTGATTAATTTAAGTACTATCACACTGGGTTGACTTATATAACAAGCATTGGAGTATGGTAATTTGTATGAAAAAGGTATATTGTAAAAAATCAAGCATGCAAGTGGTTATGGACACCACTTAAGTTGGGTAATTGGACGAATATATTGGCTATCAACGATTGTCCGAGTACATCGGCGGTTGTTTTTGTGGGGCAATTGTTTGGGTGATGCTTGTCATTTTATTTTGCTGATTTAATGGCCTGCCTCCAAAGAACAAGACACAGCGGGGGGAATACCAATAATATTAATGGGCTAACTGGAAAAAATAGTGATAAAGATTGTAACATTATTTCAATATCAGTATTTACTATTTATAAAATTTGTTTACATGTGCATCACCTTGGTTGGGATGTTTTACTACTTTGCTTTAATGAAATCCTTAAAATCTTCCAAAGCTATATGTATAACACTCACAAGCATGCTTGTGGACATTTTGATTGTGTTAATTATCTCAATTTCAAATTTAAAACCATATCGCTTGTAAACGGCACAGACCTTAAAGATACGATTGGCTTCTTTGAAGTCTTACCATGTGAAACATTCTTCCCATGTTTCAGCATTTGCCAAGCCCAAGCTAGAGGCCTGAGAGTAAATTATTTACAGTAAGTGGGCTCATACTTAAGTCTTTAAATGTTTTCCAGTTGGGAGAACAGCACTCTTTTTAGCCTTGCTCAGCCCTTAATTCAGTCACTGAATGATTGCATTACGTGGCGATATTAGAGTCACTTGTCTTCACTTGTGTTAAACATTCAGGTTTAAGTAAATCACAGCATCTCTAGAAACATTTCCAACATTAGCTGTGATGGTCCTCTAAACAGTCTACGCTCGAAATAAAAGCCACAGGCCAAGACAACACTTGGACAGCAGGGGAAATATTGCAAATGAAGCATAATCTTTACAATTTATATGTAAACTCAGTAGAGATTTAATGTAAAAGTCATGTAGATAAGAGGGAAGAAATCTTCAGACTGGCATTAGCAAAATCTGGTTTATTTAAGTGTTCCGTCCTTATTTTCTGTTCTTACTTATTCACTGCTTGACCGTGAGCTCCAGTGTGACATGATGACATGCTGTCAACATTAATGGTCTATGATGGCATCAAGGCTGTGTCAGGAGGGACCCACTAGGTGCTCAGAGCCAAGGCCCCTGGTAGCCCTCCACGGACGAAGAACTGTCATCTCCGTCCCTCACTGCCAAAGTGCCCCGCCCCCACTCCCTAAGATCCTATCCATCTGCCGTATCAGCGGGGCAGACGGAGTGCAAGGCATGCACTTTTCCGCCATTCACTGCTGTGCTTTCGCATGCCCAGTTGGTGGCAATGAGGGTTCCTGTGTCAGAATCTACAATCAACACATGGTCAGCTACTGATTTTTTTTGTTTCTGTAAGCAAAAAAAAAATGCTTTTGGCTTGTCTTGACACTGTTGCCATAAAGTCAGCCTACTAAAAGTGATAGCTCCAACTGTCAGTTGTGAACTATCTTTACCCCTTCCATAAGCTAAAAGTGTTGGAGTGGCCTGACAAAGTGTCTTGATACTGATTTCTAATCCTTTTTTTCGAACAGTCAGCATGATTTTTGCACCTGAAAGTGCACACAAAATCTCTGACTGTCCATGTGCTTGTAGAACTGTATTCTCGCCAACATTGGTAATGGCTTGGACAGCGATTCCCTTGAGAGAAGAAGCTTTTAAAGTAAAAAACACGAGGAAAAGCTATGATGTGCTGACATCCTTCAAATGAATGAAAGAGTGCAAGCTAAAACACACAAAGCCACAACTGGCTCTCTAGAAACAGAAATAAAGCTTTACGACTGTCAAATGACAAATATTCCCATCATCAGTTATGTGACAGCAACAGTGTTACAGCATGTTCAGTGTCAATAGTGAATAATAAAGTAAATTCAAGACTAGAAGGACATGTCTTCCATCTCTCAAAGGATAGGTTTGCTTGCCTGCACCGCTAATATAAAGTATGAACATTGAGAATCCAGGCCAAGCTCAGTGTGAAAACTGGCTCATTGTTCATTGCATTTGACGTTTAATCTACATACGCTGTGTGAATTTGTCACATTTCTTCCATTTTTGAAGCATGGAGTTATGTGCCATTTAAATCCAGCCTGATAAGACGGCTGACTGTTTGACCTTCATGTAATGTTCTGCATCAATTCTGGTACAGCCTGTGTGTGTGTTTGTGTGTGTGTGTGGGGGTCTGTGTGTGTTCTAATTAGATGAGAACCTGAAAAGAATAGGTTGACAATGACAAGCAAAATGAATGACACCAGCCGGTGAGCCGTTGCTCCATTTGTCTGCATCGAGCATTTGTCTGAAATGAAAGAGTGCGTCATCTGTGCACTTCTGCTGACTGGGCACAGTCAAGGCACTGAGGTCTTACACGCATGTCACGTACCTGTCAACTCCCTGGTACATTTACCAATACACAGGATGTGATAAAACGGTGTAATGTGCCATAACCCAGGATGAGCATCCATACAGAATATATGTTAGGATCTCAAACGAAAGATGTAACAACCCACAAGTGGCAACTGTAGGACACGAAGCTATTTGGGCTCTAATGATTCATAAAATTCACAGTTAGATTTGATGCATTACAGTGGCATCACCATTTTATATATATTCAGCGCTGCAACAATAATGACCGCCTGGGAATGAGTCTCATATTTCAATTTACTATGACACTCAACTTTATGAAAGTATAAAAGTATAATATTGAGAGCGCAAAATAAAACAACAACAGTTTTGTCCCATTTCGAGTGGTTTCTCAGCAGGATGATACGGAACAAAAGCAGTGCTTTACAATACAACAAAAACAACCACATGTGGCGTCAGAACAGGAGACATCACTTGAGCTGAACAACCACAGCGCTGTATTGTTTGAAAGATATTGAGTAAATTGCATGGCCAATTGTTTGATTCATCCCATGACTGAGATCAAGCACACTGCATTGAGTGATACTAAATGGTACAATGTATTATTATACCCCAACAACTCATGTTATCATCAGTCTACACCAAGTGGGGCATGCGGG
Source organism: Sebastes fasciatus (assembly GCF_043250625.1). Classification (NCBI taxonomy): domain Eukaryota; kingdom Metazoa; phylum Chordata; class Actinopteri; order Perciformes; family Sebastidae; genus Sebastes; species Sebastes fasciatus. The sequence goes on from NC_133805.1 coordinate 25,650,145, forward strand.
CCACCATCAGGTTTGATTTAGCCCCACAGCAAATTTTTATTTTTTGTCTTTTGGAGGCTGAAGCAGGTTCAGTTTTAGTGCAAGAGTGAAGGTACTGATATCATATGAAACTAAACAACTAAATAACGCTCAATTTGGCCATTTTCACAGGGGTCCCTTGACCTCTGACCTCAAGATATGTGAATGAAAATGGGTTCTATGGGTACCCACGAGTCTCCCCTTTACAGACATGCCCACTTTATACTAATCCCATGGAGTTTGTGGCAAAATAATGCAGTTTCTTTAATGGTGTATAAATGTGTTATTTTCACCTATTCTAAAATGGTGTATTTTAATTTTTTGCTTTCTGGGGTCCCTAAACATTCACATGAATTGGGTATGACTGGAAATGAGCCCAATTGTATTCACGAGGTGGGTTTTAAGGGGTTAACTATGTAAAAGCTACAATAATATTCAATTGGAAACTTTGGGATCCTAGAACCATTTTGCATCTTAACAATACAATACAAAAGGTGTTTACTTTTGGCCCGTGGTCCACCATTGACTTCTAGTTTTGGCCCTTCGAGGGAAATTGTTTGGGCACCCCTGGTCTCACAGACCATCGGGAACATTTATTAATGTCCTCAGGTAACTAACTGTATAGCCGGACCGATAAATTAATATATATAAGGCCGATACTAACTGGCCTTTGGTTAACAAGTTCTGATAGCCCAAGGTGAAGTCTTCAAATTGCTTGTTTTGTCTGAACAACAGTCCAAAACCCAGAAATAATCAAAATGATATATAAATCAGATAAGCAACACATTTGAGAAGCTGGAACCAGCAAATGTTTCGGTATTTTTGATAATGATTAATCAATTAATGAAAGGGCTAATTATTTCAGGACCTCTTTATCATAAAAACAGCAAGGCAGATACTTGACACATACTGTACTGTAATACCTTGATGAAAAACGTTTTTTTCCCCACACTACCAGCAGGCATGTCATGATTAAGCACTAAACTCATTAAGCCTGTAAATACTATGTCTGGACAAAAAACAATAATTAATTTTCGCATGGTTGGACTAGCGATGCCATTGACGTTAAGACAAGTTTGGTAAACACACTGTTAAATAAATAAATTGGTCTTTTTGTATCTTATCAACATCTCAACCATTTACAGTTGCAGTGGGCGTTCTACACAAAATGAAATGCTTCACATAATTACTCTTAAATGTCAGAGAGAAGTAAAATAAGCAACTAGATATGCAGGTATCCTTATATGGGAAGCAAAGATAAATAATAAAACGATTACAACACCTGTACACAATCCACTTTTATGTGTTTGGTGGTTAAATGTTTTAATTAGATGGCCTGTGTGGTGAGAATACAAAGCCATCTGTGACCATCTGAGATCACAGGGACCGCAGATGAATAGCAACAGTTTCTACATCTCGCTGCAGACTTTGTTATGCATACCAATAGGCGGCTAACTACACATTGTGATTATGATAGTCCACAGTTGTCTGAAAGTTCAATTTCTCACATCAGAAAATCTCTCAGCGGCAAAAAGAGCAGTGATATTTTTGAGCTGTCAGCAAGTAATAAACTGAGGACATGAAACACTGACCTACTTTTAATCTTTGATTTCTAAATTGTGAATTTGCATGAAAAATCCAATTCAATTAAGCAAATATGAAATGATCACGCAGCTCTAATGCCGACTATGGTTATGTTGATGGTTGTATATTCCAACGAACACACGGACAGCTGTGGACACCACAGGCTTGTTGGCTGCTGTCAGCGGCAGCACTGAGCCGTGTGGGCGAGGGAGTCACAGTAGTCGCACCACTGGTGTCCCCATAAGGCTGGGCGATATATACTCAATGTATTGCGGCTTGTTCTATGTCAGATGTAGGAAATTACTATATCGCGAACATTGAATACAAATATTAATCATCTGTCAAGTCATTGTTTTAAGGCACCTGCATGAGACTCGCTTTGGCGTATCGCTTCTCCCACGGCTCACTCCCTTACAGACACTTTACTGGCCGAGTGTGTGTGGCGTACGGGGCGTGTTGAGGTCGGAAAACGTGATGGAAGGCGATCGAAAAACATGGGTATAACTAGCCATGACGTTGTTTTGCAGTATGTGTATATACTAGGCATTACATTAAGAGTGTGCAAGAACTGGCTTCAAAATAAAAACGACCAAGAACTGCCTTCAAAATAAAAGTGATTTTTCCAGTGAATGTGATTTCACATAAATTCAATAAGTCAGTCAGTCAGTCTGTCAACAATAAATAAAGAATTACAACAAAATAATAAATAAAATGAATTAAAATTCAGCCTCGGAGAAAAATTTAATTTCAATTGTGTGAATAATTAGTCAAACTTAATAAGAATACATTTCCAATCTGACTTCAATATGACTACGCAAGTAAGTAAATAGCGTGCACAGTGTACTACATGGAAGTGTAAAAACAAAAGTATCCCAATTGAGACACAGCTTTCCTTTTTCAACCCAGGTTGAAATTACAAAAATAAATTTGTCATATCTGTGTTTTTAACAACGTTTTAAAATCAGATTTTAGGCAAGGTGTTTTTTCAAAGATATTTGGGCACTACCAGTGCCAAAACATGCACGTTTCATGTCCTCTTTAATCACTTTCATAATGATAATCAGTTAACAAAAACAGAAATTGAAAATATCCAAATGCAGATTTATACCATATTTAACCTTTTTTTGAAACCTAATAAAATGAAGGTATGGCACCATTAATGACTGTAACTGAACACAGACTGTAGTTGCGTCACAATAAAGCCATATTCAATTATCTTTGCTGGAAAGCTTTTACTGTGAAGCAGCTACAGCTAATATTGAGCTTTGGTCATTAACCGTAGCATTAACAGAATACTGACATCCTACAGGTTTAGCTATCAAATTTCAACATCCTTTGCTCGTTAGTCTTTGCGCTTTCTCTCCTCTTGCTCTTCAGCAACACTTCCACTCTGTAATGAGTTGTGTGTTTTTTAAGGCTTAGGTGGTAAAAATGTAATTAAGTCCGCTTGGTCCATTTAAGTAATGGCTACCTTCTAACATATGTTAATGCAGAACAAGTACAAAGAAGTCATAAGGTCTCGACACAGCAAATTGCCTGAGCCAATTTTCACAGAATTTGGACTGCAGTTCTGATTCACACATAGCGGCTGGAGAAAAAAGCTCTGCTGCTTGCAGAAAATGCTGCATAATCCAAAACAGACAGACCCCCTAGATCTAGGAGGTCATTCTGCTTAAATGAAAAACAGCACTGATTAACATTTGACCTTTCAATGTCATCCATATTCACTACTTCACTCAGCTGCGCTAACATACTTTGAAGTAAAGACAACAAATCACACAAGGAATGGATAAAAATAGGCCTCTAATGGTAACGCGGGCCATTTTTAGGCCGTGTGTCTGTTTCCACTTTCTCCACTGCAGGGGTGCCCTGTAAAACATCGGTGTAAATGGTTTATAATGCCACCAGTGGACTCTGAAATGGTAGACCTGGTTTCAATCAGCAGTCAAATTGCTCCTACATTACCCTTGCAGACAGAGTAGTAAATCACTCTTTGCCTTTATGCTGCTGACGTTAAGGAACAAGCATTGTTAAAAACCTACCAAGCGTGCTACTAAGAGCAGCATGTCTCTATGTGGGGATGGGATGCTAAACAGGACAATGGCGGTTGCTTGCGGTGTCTCTATAGACGTAAAACATCCTGAAGCAGCACACTTTGTATCTGTAGCCGAATCTTGAAACCAGTAACTAGCCTGATTTGCAGCCTTAAATGTTAGGTTATAGTCTGTTATAGTCTAGGTTATAGTCTGGCCCTTGTAAACCCCATGCCAAAGAGCCCCATCACAACCAGTTTGAACCAGTTTGCATAGTTAAAAAGGGTTCTTGGTTTCTCCGTGCCAACGCCCTGACAGTAGGCCAGTGAGGCATCTCAGAGCAGTTATAATCCCCTATAAACCCGAGAAATGCTGATCCCGCCCACCACAGACCAACACACTATGGGCACAACCTCTCATTATAACTCCAGGGCCCTGAAATTACCAACATTTTACCCATATGGAAAGCATGAGAAAGCGTCAGTTGGGAGAGGGTTGTGCCGAGTGGTTTTTCAGCGTGTGGCCACAGAGGGGCTGGCTTTCTTTAACAGTGCCATTGAGCCCAGCCCCTGCCAGGTTGCACCGGCACATGCGGAAGCTGATGCAGATGCTCTGGCTACCAGCCCCAGACCAACAAAACTACGTACAAATGCTCACACAGGCCAGGGACTTACCCAGGACAACAAAAACAACAGATACAGCATTAAAAATGTGAGTAAATCCATTTCGAAGACAGAATTTGTCATTCAAAAGTTTAAAACAAGGGTCACCCTGCCTTCGATGTTCAAAATACAACACTGGTTACTGGTGTCACTACTGCATTAATTGACAAGTCTTTCCATGAAAGGAATAATATCCAACAACTGATACTAAGATGTTATGGCAGGGGGGAGGCAACCTTTACTATCAAAAGAACCATTTTTGCACCCCCAAAATGAAGGAAAAACATTTTGTCCTGAGCCGCAAAACATATGTGAGCCTTATAATGAAGGTAACACATCCTTTTAAATCTAATGCAGTAAGGACCCAAGTGCAAGGCAGGACACTGAAGAAACGTCTCAGGAGATTTGGCTGGAAGTTCCTGCTGGCTTCAGCAACTACTATGAGCTTGTTCTGGAAAAGTCTTTCAATTACTTTTTTTGTTGTTTGCTAATTTCTCACCGCAGATCATGCATACCGGTAAGCCAGCAGCATTAGCGCTGAGAGCAAACAAATCTGTCCACAAACTATTAAATTCTCTACTTTCCTCCTAGACTTTTCTATTTTTGGATCTGGAATCCATAGCTAGCCTAGCTAGAGAAACACTGCTACTGAGGTTCGGCAAAATTAGAGGATAAGGCGACGGGCTGTAGATGTACATAGGCTACGAGGCACATTATAGTTGACTGAACAGTAGAAACTAGGGCTGTCAAAGTTAACGCAATAATAACGCAAATTAATTTTAACGCCACTAAATTCTTTAACGCATTAACACAACCAATGTTTCGGAGGTTGTAGCGGGCTCAGTTAAAGCTAGAGTGAGGATACTGATATCACAACTAGAAAACCTAAGGAATCGATTGTTACCAACCATGACAACGTAGTGCGAAGGAGGTTAATTAACGCTCTAAAGTTACACAACATTTTAGCAAGGAAAAACTGTCATGGCCATTTTCAAAGGGGTCCCTTGACCTGAAAAAGGGTTCTATGGGTACCCACGAGTCTCCCCTTTACAGACATGCCCACTTTATGATAATCACATGCAGTTTTAGGGCAAGTCATAGTCAAGTCAGCACACTGACACACTGACAGCTGTTGTTGCCTGTTGGACTTGAATTTGCCATGTTATGATTTGAGCATTATTTGTATGCTAAATGCAGTACCTGTGAGGGTTTCTGGACAATATTGGTAATTGTTTTGTGTTGTTAATTGATTTCCAATAATACATGTATACATACATTTGCATAAAGCAGCATATTTGTATCGTAAGAATCACTTTAGGTCTACAACAATGACAAATGAAAATAAATATGTTAAAAAATAGGCTAATCATTATTCATTTCCATATCATTTTTGTCAAAGCCACAGGGAGCCACTGGAAAAGGACTAAAGAGCCGCAGATTGGCGACTCCTGTGTAAAGGCTTGCTGATGCTGTTTAAGGTTTATTTATACAGTATCGGTTATTTGAATTATAATCAGTTGAGACACAAACAAGATGTTGATTCTCCTCTGAGTCAGTCTCTACAGTTATATATGTTAACAACCATAATTTATATGATAGATAAATAAATAAAGATTCTGAAATGTCCCTTAGGTTTCTGTTCTTTTAGTCATGAGTCAATCCACAATACAAACATACAGTTTAGGTGACTGCAATGTCAGCTGGCTGATGTTTTCTTATTGCTTCTGTGTAGACTAGCTTTTGCCAGTATGTATGCCGAGCAGATGACGTCACCAGCTAAGGGCCGAGGCTATTTTCTTTCAGAGGCACTCTTTCAAAAAATCCCGAAAGACACCAAATGAACTGTTGACTCTTCTGGCAAGAAACAAAAGAAGAAAGCACTGTGGTGATCCATTGTGAGCCGCCCTGTAATCCCTCAGGACTCATGAGGATTAGGTCAAATAAGTCATATGTCTTCCCTTGAATCATTTTTGGTTTGAAGTGGTTGGAGTACAAAGGCCTAATAGCTTGCGGGAGTGTGTCAGTATTCAGCAAATAAACACGAGTGCTCAAACGGCTGTAGAGCATTACCATATTTCACAGAAAATGCCAAAAAGTTCATTGATTGTATAATGGCTTTCGTAGCCTACAAAAAGACAGAATTAACAGGAAATGTATCAGAATAAACACAGCAAAGAAACCCTGCAGCTTCCCAAAAACATCTAGTCAACATGATTGAAGAAATCCTTAATGCTTCAGCAGCATGGCACCTAACTGCACTGTCAACACAGGTTTAAATGATAAGATATATAACCAGACGACAACAGGTAACTCTGAATCATAGCTCCAAACAATACCAGAGAGTCACTTGCGTTATGAAAGAAATTACAGTGAGACTCCACTGCGTAATCAGCATGTATTCTCCAGCGTCGATGGAACAGCCCACATGCAAAAAGCCATGATATTATACAGCAGGCTGTCCCACTGAGGCCTATAGGACAGTTTAATATCAAATTACCCTGAATTTAGTGTAGAAATACACCGTGTCACTGTCTTTTCAGTGGGCAGAAGCTGAAGGTTAGAAACCCGAACGCGCAGCAGGGCCTACGATTCACTTGCAAAAAAGCCTCTGATGCAATTCCAAGAAACTAACCCATCCTGTATCATCCTGTTACGGTTTGGCTCATGGTTAGGTCTCTTCATTGTGTCTGTGACAGCTATAATCGGATTCATGTATTGATAAAAGATGGCCATAAGGCTACTTCTGCATGACACTCTGGCTTCCCAACCTTTCTTTAAATAAACCAAACGGGGGCTGCAGTCTTGATGCGATGCTGGGAATCTTTCTTGTATATCCACCCAGTCAGTGATAAACGCGCCCCCACCTCCTATTCCAGATCTATTCAAGAACCTGAAGAGGGCTTTAGGCTAATGGCTATCAGATGAAAGCGCACCTGTAAAAAAAAAAGCTGTCACAAAAAATGGTTTTTCACAATTGAATTTGGATGATTGCTGAAATGTAGCCTCAGCTGCAAGGAGGAAAATGCATGACATGATGAAGCCCTGTCTCCACGGCCAGTGCTGCAGCAATAGTGATTTTTTTTAAGGGCAGATGAATGACACATCACAGGAGCTTTTTTGAAACAGATCGAGCATACAAGAACTGAAATACCTGTCTGTGGTAATGATAAATAAAGAAAGAGGAACAGATTTTCATCTGCCTGAGGGTGCTGCTGACTGACTGACATGGTGACGCACACATGAAGGGGAAAAAGGCAGGTTTGGAGAGAGCTATGATGGCACATTGTGGCAGAGAATGGGAGCAAATCCTTACAATGCAATTAGACAAAAAACACTGCTCCTATTTGTTTTATTTCATTAGTGATTCTCGACAGATTTTCTGCTTGATTGAAGCTTTCATCCCTGCACAGACTATAACTGCTATACACCAATTGTGCTCAGTGAAAAGTGCCTCAGATCTGCTCATTGCCAACTCTGTGCAGGTTTGCGCATCGAAAAATCACTTGTGAAAGAAGTAATAGAGACAAAAAAAGTACCCTGCTTCTTCTTCTTCCACCCATTCATTTGAATATCTGTGGATATTTTGTGTAAATGAACACAAAGCCATTATTATGTGCTCTCATTTGGTGGCTGAATTAAAGTAGTTAGCTGCACATTGAAGGTTAGCATCAATAATAAACAGCAACAAACTGTGTGCGTGGCTGTCTGACCGTTAGAGCTCGTTTTAACCAGACTGGAGTCGACTCTACAATATTTCACCGTCACACCTTTAACAAAAAAAAGCCTTTTCAAAGTATTCCCAGTTTATAAAAACACGCGAAACAAGCAGATAAATGTTAAAAATGTCAGCAAGTTCAAGCTAAAAGCTGCTCAAGTTCAATGGAGGACAGAAAAAGAAAGATAACGGAGCACAACACACTTACTGAATCTCCTCTTTGTCACCGCCGTTGGCATTTCTCTCCTTCTCTGAACCACTAAGTCCCGTCTTCAGCTGCTATAGCGAGCAGGACGAAATATCCACTTCATGTAATTAAAAGCAAGAGTTAGAGCCAGTAGAAAGAAGAAGATACGAGTCCAGTGGCAGAGGAACACGAGGTGCTATCCCGGTCTGGGTCGTGGATACTGGATCTATTCGTGGCAGCAGCTCTCCGTGTCTCGCAGGCTGAACTAACGGGTTAAAACGTCAGCTTCAAGCTCTCAAGTGTTGAGTGTCGCTGCTGCCTCCTGCACAACCGGCCAGACGACAACAATGTCCTCTCTTTACAAGTATATTTCTTCAAGTTAATTCGTGAGTCTGTACACACAGGCTGTCTCCCCTCTCCAGAAGGAGCTAACGGAGAGTTGTTCCGTCTCTCTCTCCTCACACACAGTCACGCTTCTTTCTGCCTCTGTGGAGAGAGAAACACATACAGGTTTGGTCAGCAGGATTTTCGGATTCACTCGGCTCCACTCGCTGCTGTGTCCATTCATTCCAGTCCTGCAGCCTCTGAGAGCATGCACTAGTTAGTAGACACAAGGGGATCTCATACCTCTCATTTTTTTTATTTCTGTTTATACTAAGCACCTGCTAAAAAAGAGAGACAATGAACCCATATTTGCGAGGTGATTTTGGACATTGTGAGCCACCCTATGTAATCCCTCAGGACTAATGAGGATTAGGTCAAATAAATCATAATATGTCTTCCCTTGAATCATTGACAATCAATAAACATCATTGGAATTTGCTCCACAAATGACCTTAAAATCAAGGAGCTGGTATCATTAAATATGTTTAAATCTAAAATGAACTGTAAACAATTGCTGTTAATTTACAGCAGGATTTCAACAGTATTAACCTGTTATTGCTAAAAACAAACAAACAGTGCTTTACTGTTAATACAAAAGAAAATCTGTTAAATTTACGCTCATAGGTCATTTTTTAACTGAACTATAATGCATTCTTAAAAAACAGCACTTCAACTGTCTAAAGTATCATCAGTAACAGTTTCATGCAGTATTTTTTTTAATTCTGGGACCTGATCTGCTCATGTGAGGCTTGTACATTGTACATGATTGTAAAATCAGTGAATTAGCTCTGTTCTTCACTCACATGTTGTTATGGTTTGCACGTCTGTCTATGCCAGCTAGAGACAGACATTCTGGGAAAAGTGTCAACAAGTCTATTATAGCCTTTTTCCTAACAAGTGCCTTTAATTGTATTTAGTGTGACTATTCCTATGTCTGTAACCTGCTAAGTCTATTCATCTAGGCAAAAAATAATGTTTATTAAAATGTATATAGAAAATACAACCTAAATAGTGCATTAAAACAAATCAGTAAGAGAATGGAAAAAGAAAGGTGAAAAACAGCTATATAATGTATCTTTAAACTGTAAAATACTGTGAAATTAATAAAAAACAACCAGTTCAAACTGTATTTTTCATTAACAGTACAAAGCTGTAAATTTCAGCGACAGTATAATAATGTTAATTTTACAGTACCATAAAGGCAACCCTGCTGCCAGTTCTTTACTGTTATTTTACTGGGAAATTATTAACAGTGTATCTCTCATTTTTTATTCCTGTTTATACTCAGCACCTGCTAAAAAAGAGAGACAATGAACCCATGTTTGCAACGAGGACAGGTGATTTTGGACATTGTGAGCCGCCCTATGTAATCCCTCAGGACTAATGAGGATTAGGTCAAATAAATCATAATATGTCTTCCCTTGAATCATTGACAATCATTGAACATCACGCAAATTAATCTTGATTTTTAATCTGTTCAAAATGCATGCCTACCTTAAAGGGAGATTTGTCAAGTAATTAACACTCTTATCAAGATGGGAGTGGGCAAATATGCTGCTTTATGCAAACGTATGTCTATATTTATTATTGGAAATCAATTAACACAAAACAATGACAAATATTGTCCAGAAACCCTCACAGGTACTGCATTTAGCATTAAAAATATACTCAAATCATAACATGGCAAACTCAAGAAGCCCAACAGGCAACAACAGCTGTCAGTGTGTCAGTGTGCTGAGTTGACTAAGACTTGCACCAAACTGCATGTGATTATCATAAAGTGGGCATGTCTGTAAAGGGAAGACTCGCGGGTACCTACAGAACCCATTTTCATTCACATATCTTGAGGTCAGAGGTCAAGGGACGCCTTTGAAAATGGCCATGCCAGTTTTTCCTCTCAAAAATTTAGCGCAGGTTTGGAGCATTATTTAACCTCCTTCGCAACAAGCTAGTATGACATGGTTGGTACCAATAGATTCATTACGTTTTTTAGTTTCATATGATACCACATCACTCTAGCTTTAAAACTGAGCAGATGAGATGCACTAGACTAGTAGACACAAGGGGATCTCATACCTCTCATTTTTTTTCCCTGTTTATACTAAGCACCTGCTAAAAAGAGAGACAATGAACCCATGTTTGCAACGAGGACAGGTGATTTTGACATTGTGAGCCGCCCTATGTAATCCCTCAGGACTAATGAGGATTAGGTCAAATAAATCATAATATGTCTTCCCTTGAATCATTGACAATCATTGAACATCATTGGAATTTGCTCCAAAATGACCTAAAAATCAAGGAGCTGGTATCATTAAATATTTTTAAATCTAAAATGAAGGCTTTAGAAGCAGACTATAAGGCATGCCCAATGTTTTTAGCTTCCCTTGTTGAACGGCTGACTCCCAGAAAAGTTCCTTTTTGTCCCCCCATTTGTCTTTAGATAGTTCTCTTTTAATGTAATTTTTAGTGCCTTTAGTGTTTGTGAATTGTATTGTATCTCTATTTGTGTCTCCAACTTTGTGTTCTTGCTGCTGACCGTCTTGGCCAGGTCTCCCTTGGAAAAGACGTTCTTAATCTCAATGGGACTAACCTGGTTAAATAAAGATTAAATTAAAACAAATTAAAAAAAAGTTTTGGTTTGAAGTGGTTGGAGTACAAAGGCCTAATAGCTTGCAGGAATGTGTCAGTATTCAGTATATAAACACCAGTGCTCAAACGGCTGTAGAGCATTACCATTTCTTACAGAAAATATGCCAAAAAGTTCATTGATTGTATAATGGCTTTCATAGCCTACAAAAAAGACAGAATAAACAGGAAATAAATCCAAATAAACACAGCAAAGAAACCCTGCGGCTTCCCAAAAACATCTAGTCAAGATGATTGAAGAAATCCTTAATGCTTCAGCAGCATGGCACCTAACTGCACTGTCAACACAGGTTTAAATGATAAAATATATAACCAGACAACAACAGGTAACTCTGAATCATAGCTCCAAACAATACCAGAGAGAGTCAGTTGCGTTATGAAAGAAATTACAGTGAGACTCCACTGCTTATATATTCGACATGTATTCTCCAGCGTCGATGGAACAGCCCACATACAAAAGCCATGATATTTTACAGCAGGCTGTCCCACTGAGGCCTATAGGACAGTTTAATATCAAAGTCACTGTCCTACAGCCTCTGAAAACACGCACAAGACACCTGTTTATACTAAGCACCTGCTAAAAAGAGACAATGATGAACCCATATTTGCGACTAGGACAGATGATTCTCGAGGTAAATTATGATTTGAGATAGGACAGAAGGTTGGAGAGACAACCAAGGGTAAAAACTAGGGCTGTCAATCGATTCAAATATTTAATCGCGATGAATGGAATGATGGTCCAAAAATGGTGGTCCAAATTAATCACACATTTATTATCTGTTCAAAATGTACCTTAAAGGGAGATTTTTCAAGTATTTAATACTCTTATCAACATGGGAGTGGACAAATATGATTGCTTTATGCAAATGTAGGTATATATTTATTAAATATTTGGTTCAATGTAGCACATTTTTGGCAATGTAAAAGCCTCAAAATATATGATAGGTAGGGCTGTCAACCGATTAAAATATTTAATAGTGATTAATCGCAAATTAATAGCAAATTAATAGCAATTTTTAATCTGTTCAAAATGTATACCTACCTTAAAGGGAGATTTGTCAAGTATTTAATACTCTTATCAACATGGGAGTGGGTAAATATGCTTGCTTTATGCAAACGTATGTATATATTTATTATTGGAAATCAATTAACAACACAAAACAATGACAGATATTGTCCAGAAACCCTCACAGGTACTGCATTTAGCATAAAAAATATACTCAAATCATAACATGGTAAACTGCAGCCCAACAGGCAACAACAGCTGTCAGTGTGTCAGTGTGCTGACTTCACTATGACTTGCCCCAAACTGCATGTGATTATCATAAAGTGGGAATGTCTGTAAAGAGGAGACTCGTGGGTACCCATAGAACCCATTTTCATTCACATATCTTGAGGTCAGAGGTCAAGGCGATGCCAGTTTTTACTCTCCAAAATTTAGCGCATGTTTGGAACGTTGTTTAACCTCCTTCGCGTCAAGCTAGTATGACATGGTTGGTACAAATGGATTCATTATGTTTTCTAGTTTCATATGATACCACATCACTTAAGCTTTAAAACTGAGCCCGCTACAACCAAAGATCGACTGTGTTAATGCGTTAAAGAAATTAGTGCCGTTAAAATGGTTTCGCGTTACCAGGTTATTACCCCGTTAACTTCGACAGCCGTAGTACAAACAGTCTCCTTAATACACCCACTCATTATAACTGGAATTAAACTATTCCTCATTTTCTTGGGAAGCCCCTGCAGCTAATCCAGGTGGTCCCCAGGCCCCACTCTGGGAGCCTGTGCAATAAGCAAAGTCATGAATCATCACTGAGAATAGAAAAGGTATAAATACTGCCCTATTATCCCCTTTTTCTAGAGCAAAATAAAATGCATCCCCTTCCTCATCCTTGCTCTCACCTTGTGAAGGCTCAGGACAAGACTGTAATTCATAATTTATACGTGCAGGCCAACTTTCTGGCTCTTGAAATACTACTTGAAATTGTTTTTTAACACAGCCTTGGGAGAAGGGTTTCAGAAAATATTCCCCACGGTCTTCAGTAACACACAGGCATGTTAACAAGCTGTCTTTGACAGGAATACTTGAATGATTTTGCAACTTGCTCACATTTGAATATTAAGAGAGACATTAAGAAAGACCCTAAGCTCTACAGTCATTTAAAGCAGCAGTGGGTACAATTGGAGCAAAAAGTTATTAAGACAGTTGTACATGAGGCAGGTAATCTGAAAAAAATCATGTAACTCTGTGTCCTCCGGTGTCTTTCGGTGTCCTCCGGTGCTCCTAACGGCATCTGCAAGATTTCAAAGACCGGAGGAAAACAACCAATCAGAGACGAGCTGGAGCCTGCCATCTCTGAGCAGCTGTCAATCACTCGCAATCTCTGATCAGATGGTCAATCTAGGCAGCGCTGATCAAATTAATCAATATTCTGTTACTGCAATGCCTATTTCTCTCCTCAAATGTTTTCAAAAACATCTTGTAGTGTACTGTTTAGCTGTAAAATGAGAAAGTTTGTGAGCTGGCAGCCATGTTGGGATCAGTTGAGGAAATATCAAGCACCGCCCACCAGCCGGAGCACAGCCAATAGGAACGCTCTCTCTCTGAAATGACCTGTGATTGGCCAAAGTCTCCCGTCACGGGCTCGTTTTTTTTTTTTTTGGATTTTTTAAACCCTGTAAACAGAGCCATGAGGAGGTACAGAAGTCTAGTTTTCTCTCAGAACACTTGAATTACAATATGCTGAAAGGTTATTAGGGATTTTTTTGCCAAACGATGCCAAAAACATTCTGCCTACTGCAGGTTTAAGAGAGACACTAAGAAAGACCCAAAGCTCTACAGTCTGTTAAACTGTAATTTCCGTATTCGAAGATGATATCAGAAATAATTAAAATTTAGATTTGGCATTTCCTTTTCAATACAACCAACTGACAATCAAGGACAGATATGGGGAACTATAGAAATCATAAGTGAAGCAGTGTAACGGGCACAGAGAGAGGGCTCTGCATACAGTACAGTGCAGCTTGGCTGTTAGTGCATGAGCACTCAAGCGACTCGTTTGAACGTGCAGGGCATGGATGCTGCGACCCCTGGTAATGAGGACCTGAATATCTTTAGGATTCTGACATCCCATCTACTCCGCCTTCTAACCTGACCATGATCAATCGTTAGCTTGGCAGAACTCCCGCTGAACTGCAGCCTGGCCACCCACCAGACACACCTTCCTAATGACTGGTGCAAATGACGTTTACACAAGTTTTTACATCGCCATAAATGTCTTGGGCAATCAGGTAGGTCCTCCATTCACAAGAAACTGCACACACACACAAACAGGCACACGTACACATCGACTTCACGTAACAAAATGAGTTGCTGTGGATGTCGAAGTGACTGAAAGGGACTTCTGTTCCTTTTAGGGTACAAATGATAACCTTGGACAGTGCACAATGTTCCAGGAATAGCATCCTGTCAGACAAATAAGAGAGCCAGCCAGTGCTATTACACTCAGAGGAAGGCCATTGTTTAGATACAACAACCATCAATATGTAGGTGCCAGACAGAGAAATTGGTGCATGCGCTCAATAACGCTGTTACTTATCTCAACACCAGGCCTGTTTTTCAGCATCCGACGTCTCATGTGGACAGTGGGGCAGACCTATAAACAGCCTTTGCCTGTGAAGGTCAAATAAGATGTCTTGGTGCTAAAGAGGCCTATGAGGGCAACCTTGCTTTGCCTTTGCCAGATATTGAATTAAAAACATCCACCACATTACAGTTGTTCTACCCTGAGCACCAAACATTTTGGATGTTTGTCTTCTTGGTGTTAAATCATACATAATAAACTTATTTCCATCCAATCAGATTTCACACAACTCTATTTTCGCTGAACATAAGGTAGAAAATCTGCCGCTTTTTGCACACGAATGTTATATTAATTAAGGAATGACATTTAGGATCTCAAGCTCTTTTTTTCAGTCAATTAAACAACTTATATCCATCAGAGTATTAGAGCAAAACTCCCACTCTAAACTACTTCCTGCTCTTAATTATTGCTGCAATTTGAAATAAATGGTTGGCTAAATTACTGCAAATCAAAAAGGGTCTGAGGTACCAAATCAGCCCCTAACCATAACACTCCTGGAGTGAAGCTTCATACATGGATCCCGTTATCAGCTGTTCCTCCTTATTAATTTTTTTTATTGAACTCTGTGGGGAAATTAGTTGGGAAAAATTACTTGTAAAGAGATTCATTTCTATCAGGAAGCCCCTCAGTTGGTACTTGATGGTTTGAAGGCTGATTTAATACTAGTGCAGCTACTTTTCCATCCATGATCCGTATTGAAGAGAATCATTAAACATAGAATATAGACCACGAGCACATTTTAAAAGGGTAACTGTATATTTAAAAAGAAACTCGCGTTGCAAAGAATAGAGACAAGAATGTAAAAAATAAAAGTTGCCATTTGCTGTATTGTACCAGATTTCATTTCCCCTGAACACTATATACACTACCACCCTCTGAGCAAAAATCCAAATTCCAATAACACTGAAACATATACATATTTACCAACCAGCAGTAGCCAGTGCTAACTGCAGGCTTGAATATCCTTTCTCAAGAAGCACTACTTCTGGTGTTTAGTGTTTAGTTCTGTGCTTTAAAGGTTCTTTATACAATATCCAGAGCATTAATATAGCAGCAAACAACTATTAGCTATGTAAAGATATAGAGGAGTAATGTCTACCTATCCATTGGTACCAACCATGACATTCTAGCTTGTCGCGAAGGATGGCAAATAACGCTCCAAACTTACGCTACATTTTGGAGAGGAAAAACTGGCATGGTCATTTTTAAAGGGGTCCCTTGACCTCTGACCTCAAGATATGTGACTGAAAATGGGATCTATGGGTACCAACGAGTCTCCCCTTTACAGACATGCCCACTTTATGATAATCACATGCAGTTTGGGGCAAGTCATCGTCAAGTCAGCACACTGACACACTGACAGCTGTTGTTGCCTGTTGGGCTTGAGTTTACCATGTTATGATTTGAGCATATGTTTTATGCTAAATGCAGTACCTGTGAGGGTTTCTAGACAATATTTGTCATTGTTTTGTGTTGTTAATTGATTTCCAATAATAAATATATACATACATTTGCATAAAGCAAGCATATTTGCCCACTCCCATGTTGATAAGAGTATTAAATACTTAACAAATCTCCCTTTAAGGCAGGCATACATTTTGATTAAAAATCACGATTCATTTGCAATTAATTGGTTGTCAACTTCTCTTATATTTGGAGGCTTTTACATTGACAAAAATGAGCTACATTGAACCAGATATTTTTGTCATTTGTGTGTTTAAAGCTAAATTGGAGTCCAAGATGATATCTGTATAATCAGCCTGTCAATCCTTTCATTCTGAAAATAAGTGTTATGTGAGAAATGACGTCCCAGCTTTTGCTAATGAACAGATTTAGCATATATGCACGATGTGATCAGCACACATACAGCATACATATTATTCCATGACAGTGTTGCGGGAGATAAAAATTAAATCCTTCAGTACTGATGCCTGAGGCACATTGTATACATTATGCTGCCTAATTGTTTACGCAAATCTATAGGACCATCTCAAACAACAACTCTTTGAATTTAATTAACTTGATAACATGTGGCAGTTGCAGTGGTTCGCTCTGAAGCCAGTTGTATGTAATACAACAGAGTTAAATGACTAGTATTAAGATGTCTTGTCAGTTGTTCAGTGACAATTCTATTTACACAATAAGACATTATTGGCTTACTGGCTCCAGAGTGGTCTCCACATTTAATAATAACAGGGATGATAACAACTTGTTTCTATGTAATAAGACATTTTTCTGTCAAACTGACATGTATTATTGGTTTTGAGCCAATAATACATGTCTTTCATTAGCATGTCTTTCATCAGATAGAAATATGATATTAATATATTAGTATTTCATGTTAAAAACAGAGGATACCCTCCTCTTTGTCCACATTTGTAGTGAGATGTTTAATATTTTTCCAGAATAGCTTATAAGTCCCGTATGCCTCATTCATAGTTTTGAGATAAGTGGATTTTAGTTCATTTCAGCTCAGAGATAGCACAGAGTTTCTCAGCCCTTTAAAAATCTTGTCATCTGTGTCTAGTCTTGATTTCTGTTGGTGGTACATCTCCAGATTTCCTCAGAGTCATTGAACCAAGTTAGATTCTGCTAATTCCTAGATTTCTACCAGAAAATTCTTTGCTCATGAGACTGACTGGGGTTGTTAGTGTTTTACAGCCCAGCATATCATCAGAAAACATGAGACGTTCCCATTTTATTCTAATCAATTCAATCTCAGACACAGCATGCATACACTTATGCTGCAAAAGTCTTAACCTATTTTGTCAGCTTGCTTGCAATTAGAATAAAAATTAAATTTTTATGATAAACTGTCATACTAATTGATTTTATTCACAGATGGTTTACCAATAAGTAACACTTATTTGTAACTGTGCAAGAAGAACACAGCCCCACCCACCCCTATCACCCTGTGGAGTTGATGCTGTGGATTGCCTCCACTTCCTGGGCTCCATCATCACCCAGGACCTTTAAGTTGAAGCTGAACATCAGCTCGCTCATCAAAAAAACACAACAGAGGATATACTTCCTGCGTCAGCTAAAGAAGTCCAGCCTGCCAAAGACAGTGATGGTGCACTTCTACACTGTCATCATCGAGTCAGTCCTCACCTCCTCCATCACCATCGGACACGCTGCTGCCATAGCCAAGGACAGGCTGCGGCGTATCATTCGCTCTGCTGAGAAGGTGATTGGCTGCAATCTGCCATCCCTCCAGGACCTGCACGCCTCCAGGACCCCGAGGCGGGCAGGAGAGATTGTGGCCGACCCCTCCCACCCTGGACACAAACTCTTTGAATCAGTCCCCTCTGGCAGGAGGTGGCGGTTCATCAGGACCAAAGTCTCATGCCAAATAAACAGTTTCTTCCCATCTGGAACTGGCCTCATCAACGAGGCCCGGGACCCCCACTGACAGGACCCCTATCCCCTCCCATTGACACTAAATATGCACATTTCTGCACAAAACTACCACTAAAAACTGCATTCTGCATTCAAATCTTTCATTTTAATTCAGATATATTGTACATTTTTTATAGTATTTTTAAAATATTTTTATTGTAAGTTTTCTATATTTATATATTTTTTTATTATTTTTGCAATACTTGCTTTTATTTTCAATAAAATTTTCTCTTACTATGTTTATGTTATGTTCCAAACTTCCTTTCAAAAACAAAATGTGTAGTATGGATCACTGTGATATTTAAGTATATGTTACTATATTATACTAGGGCTGTGTATTGGCAAGAATCTGGCGATATGATACGTATCGTCATACATGGGTAATAACTCAATATATTGCAATATATTGCGATACAGTAAGCAAGGCGATATATTGAGATTTTTTAAAAATCAAATTTTAAAAAACCTGTCATAGTACAAAGATACACCACCATATGTATTAAACCTGAATAAATGGCTACTATTGGGACTAACATTATTACACATGAATACAATTGGATTCACTGGATCCACAAGAGTCCCCGCTTTACAGCGATACCCAGTCTATGCAATTCTAAGACTGTTTAGGGACCCCCGTATGCAGAAATATTCAAATACACCACTTTAGAATAGGTGAAAATAACACATTTATAATGCATGCAAGAAGAAAACTGCAAGGTTTTTGCCCCAAACTGCATGTGATTATCATAAAGTGGGCATGTCTGTAAAGGGGAGACTCGTGGGTACCCATAGAACCCATTTTCATTCACATATCTTGAGGTCAGAGGTCAAGGGACCCCTTTGAAAATGGCTATCGGATTTTTAAGAGGTTAATTAAAAAGCGATACAGCGTTTTGGAGATTCGATACAGTATCGCAAAACATAATATGGCGATACTCATATGTATCAATATTTTCTTATATTTTCCCATATTCTATTTATTATTATTAATTATAGCTTACAAAAAGGCTAACCACAAATAAATGAAATAGAGTTGACACATAATGATCAGGGGACCTTACAGACTCCAGGGCAGGATGCTTTCATCTTATAACTGTTGCGTAATTAACGCAGGATTCAATGAGGCAGGAAAACAGTTAATGGAAGTTAATGATGAGAACACACAGAGCTCTTTGTATCATTAACCAACATGCAGTCAAACACGTTGATGATTGCGGTTTCTAACTCAGCTGCTGGACACAATGAAGACCTACTTTTAACGAGACGGTACTGCTGCACCTTGCTGCATGCCTTGAGAGGAATTGTTTTTAAGAATAAAGTCCCACTCAGCATTGAGCAGTGTGATGATAACTGGTCATGATAATGTGGTTCCAGTGGCAATTTCAGGCATAAAAAATGCACCTGTGGGATGCAGCAGCGATGCCACATAAATGAGGAGAGAGGACTCTTAAAGAGATGAAGATTAAAACATAGATCATAGAAATCTACCAGGAATATTCTGTGATTTAAAAGCTGTTAAATTCTTACGTTTCAATTTAGTGTCTGTTGTCACTCATCTCCTTTATCTTTGATTAGCTCAGGCTACAAATACATCATCTCTTTCAGTGCTAGACACTGAAAAACTGTTGAAACCTGATGAGATCCTGGATGCTCCTCATTGCCAGTGTAGGGACCTCACGAGACAAAGAGCCTTGGCCTACATGGGAAACCAGAAGCCTGATCACAGCAGGGGTCCCAACTGCCGGCTCCGAAAGTCTCTCACCTACATGCGAGATTTCATGTTGAATCCAAAACAAGGACTCCCATTGGATGAGGCTAACAGGAAATGTGGGGCCTTTTCCGGGGAAACGCCCACTATCTCAAGAGATAAAAGCACGCTACCTGAGTAGCTCGGCCCTCTCTCCCCTTTTCTCCCTTTTTCCACTGCAACGCTACCCAACGCTTCAGCGTTCACCTAAGACCGAGCCATATTTTCTGACCTCGCTGGACGAGTTAAGATAATGTTGTGTCCATCAGACTTGATCCACATCCCTGCAGAAGGAAGACTATAGCCCGGCTTCACCAAGGAAGCCGAGGACAACCGCTCTTCATCAAAGGAAACGAGCGCACCGCCTTTCCTTCATTTCTGGCTGCTTTCCCCTCCGCTGCCACCCGGAGGTCCAGCCTGCCGTTCAGCAGCTGACGAGCTCCATAATGGCCCGTTATTGTCCGAGCCAGCACGACGCCGCCGGACCAATTAACGAAGATCCACCCCACTATCGCTCCGAAGAAGCGATTCCAGTAAGAGGCTTGTGTCTGGGCAGAGACTAGTGAGATTGTATATTCCAATAAGTTAATAACTATTGTTGATTTATACCGAACGTACGGACCGCCGAGTCCGTCTGTTTGCTTTGTTTATTTTAACTTGCTTTGCTTTGCTTTGCTTGTTTATTTTGCTTTGTTTACTATTGCTGACTGTCTGATTACTGTGTGCTCCTTGTGTTAGCTCCTGCTAAACGTGAAGATCTGTAGCTGTAGTTTATTATTAAAAGACCAGTGCACGGCTGGCTGACGTGAGTTTGCCTGCCGAGCATCTGAGTAATAATAACCCAGCTAGTACATCTCTCGCGCGGCAGTTAGGATTCCTGCTGCTGCGGTGTTTACTGTTTTGACTGTGATACTGTTTCAAGGCGCTCCTCGCCTTTCTTTCCCTCCACTTCTACCACATACAAACAAACACTTTGCCGACACGCGGGACTTAAACCTCCCGTTCGTACCAGTCGGTAATTTCCGTGGCGCTACCGCCACCAGAGCAACTCCTCCCTCGTGACGGTGACGCCCTCGGGGTTTCCCTTGCTCCTCCCACACACGCACACACGTAGATACGCCTCCTCACGTTCTTACCTTACTGATCACGCGGGACTTTCACATCCGTTTGGGCGTGATCTGTAACGTTCGAGCAACCCCTCCCTCGCGTGACGTCACCACGTCCACCGCGGGTGTCCTTTGCTCCTCCCTACACCACACACACACATAGACACGCCTCCTCACATAGGCTCACCTCATTACCTTACAGGTCACGTGGGAGTCACACCCCGTTTGTGCGTGATCTGTACGTTCGAGCAAACCCCCCCCCCTCGCGTGACGCCACTTAGGGTGTCCTTTGCTCCTCCCACACCACACATATACACATTTGCATTCACACACACATCTCTCTCTCTTACACCCACATCTCTCTCTCTCCCGCACACACCTTTCCTTTTGCCTTTGTGTTTTGTTTAATTCTAGTTTAGTGCTTAGAGCTGCATTGTAGAATATCCGTTTGTTTATTAAAAGTGTTGTTAATTAGTAATTACTGCTGTAATAACTGTTGATTTAGATTAATGTTGTTGGAGTGTTTATTGTTGATTAAGGTCACTGTATTTAAATAAATGGTCTTATTTTAAATAGCAGTTGTCTGTGTTTATTGTGCATTCATATTGTAATAACGGCTGGTTATGAGAGTCAGTGCTCGGATTCACCCTTCACCGTTCATCTCCTAAGTGTAAAGTAGTGCTTAAATACTGGCATTTGGAGTGAACAATCCCCTTATGAGACTGGATTAACGTTTTGGTTATTGGTCCCTGATTCCAGGGTGGTGCCCCGTTCATTATTAATGTTGATTAATAATTCTTATTAATAATAATAATTCTATGAATATTATTTATTAAATTAGCTAATAACCAAACCTGTCCCATTTGTAAATCCCCTACAAATGGTGCCCCGTGTGAGGCTCTCTGATACCAGTTATTGCAATATTCATGTACAATAATCCAGAATAGTCACTTTTGATTTATTAATTTTTCAAAAATTTAGATTTTTGAAAATTGATTTTCTTTTCAGGATTTGTCAAGCATATAATCAGTGTGAACTGTTTAAGTGTGTATTAGTGGTTAGTTTTGTCTTGTTTGTTTGAAATAGCAATTTTGGTTGCTATTTGTTTTGTGGAATCCCTAACCCATTAACATAAGCTGTTACTGACTAAAGGTGCTAAAGTGACTCATTAACATCCAAAGGATTTGAGTAACACTTGAGCCTGATAGCTTTAACAAATCTAACACAGTTTTGTAATCCACAGGTCGAATCCTCTTACCTGTGCATTTTTCTTTCAGCAGCATTGTATCAATTCCATTATATCTCCGGGTTATAGTTTACTAGCTCAGCAAAATGAGTAGTAACGACACCCGTGAGTCAGGAGCCGAGACTCCCCATGAGTCCAGCGATCCATGCCTGCAGGATGCGGTCGCTGGCCTCCTCAAGTTCTCCCTCGAGGAGAAAGAAAATCTTAATAGCTACAGTGCTAGCACTGTAGAAAGTAAGATAATAGAGCTGGTTGAGTTTATCAACCAGCCGACCGGGAAGCCACAGCGCACCGTCCCGGATGTGCTCGGTCAATTAGTCTTGTTGTATGACCGCAAAGCGCAGCTGCAAGCTGCCGAGCACCAGGCGCAGCTCCAGGCTGCAGAGTGTGGTAATTCCAACCTACAAAGGGAGGTTCGGGATCACCGTTTCGAGGTCTCCCGAACACAGGAAGATCGCGCTCGGCTGCTGGAGGAGACTGACGCCGCGTATGCGCAGCTTCAGGCTGCCACGCAGGAAGCAGAGGCCAGAGTTAAGGAGGCACAAGCCAGACAGGTAAGTACCGCTGCTAACCTGTTCTCCTTAGAATCACCTGACTCAGATACGGAGAACGTTTCTGCTGCTAATCCATCCAGCCAAACCCTTGGCTGGACCCCATCTAACCCCATCACTCGTGATGGTCACCGTGCCCAAGTAGCAGCCCGCCCGATGGACACAGGTTCACTGCCCTCCAGGAGTGTACCCCAATCCATCCAGAGCCGTGCTACTTTGCGGTTTGACCTATCTCCACCTCCACTCCGGACAGGGGTAAGTTACTCACGAGATGTGAGTGGTTTTAGATCCTCGTACGCGGACGATCGCTCAACCTCACGTAGCTCGCGACCTAACCCCAACCGGACTCCGCCCCCTGCACGAAGGAGGAGCCATCGTCCTTCCCGCTTGGGTGACCCAAGCGACTACGGGTCTTCAGATGACTCGGACCGCGGTTACCCGCCCCGAAGTCATGGCCTGCGTACCCATCAGCTTGAGTCCCTGGCAAAGGACATTGAGCGCTTTGATCCCAGTAGTCGAGAGTCCAACATCGACGACTACCTCAGGGAGATCGAGCGCTGCCTTCTTGATCTACCTCACGCTTCGTCACGTGAGGAGCTAAAGCTTGTGTGGAAGACTACGGCTAGAAGCGTTCATGTCTTCATGGAATCCTTGGCACCACAAATCAGAGACTGCTATCCAGCCCTCTGTAATGCCCTACGAGAGGAGTATTCTCCATATACGGATCCAGCTTCTGCCACTCTCGGCGCTTTTGCAGTAATGCATAAAAAGCATGAGTCCCCGAGAGACTATTACAGACGCCTGAGAGCCGCTTACTTTCAGGGACGTAACGCCCCGGGTCTGGAGGAAGAACAAACTTTCAAGTCCCTGTTCCTGCACAACCTCCACGAAAGTGTGCGTTATGATGTCACGATGTCCAGCAGGTCAAACAACCTCAGCATGCATGAGATCAGGAGGTATGCGCAGATGGCCTGGGAGACACAGACACGCCCTGTTAAGTGGCAAGAAGACGACGCCGCCCGTGTCCTGGGGATCCAGTCCTCTGAGAGCAATGACCTGGCACTCGACGGCAACGAAATGCCTTGTGCTTGGGAAATGCCAGGGTGACTTACCAGGGACGCCAACCACCTCGCCAGGGGTGGTAACCAAGGCTACTTCCACAATCAGGCCAGGCCAAGGCAACCTGATACCTTCCAACCGAAGAGGTTTCAGTACGACCAAAACCCCAAGCAAAGAGGTAAGTATAATGATGCAGTCCCAAACCCCCCCAGAGGGGAGGGTTGGCAAGAAATGGAAAACATGATTCGAAAGTGTTTCAAGGAAGCGATGAGACAGTTTGGGACAGCCAGTCAACAACCAGCGCTGCCGGACACTCCAAAGAAGTCCGACGACAGCCCCCCACCAGTATGACATGGCCGGATCCCATTCTCTTCTACCACCAAAGTTTACGTCGTAAGCTGGAGAAGGGAACCAAAGGAGCCCACGTTGCTCCCTGGGACCACCACACCGAACGTACCGCAACCTCCATTCTTGACCTCCTTGGCAACCTCGTCCGCAAGGATAATGCCACACGCATATACACCTCAGTATTCATAAGGAGCTGTATCAGCACCCTTGATCTGCTTGACTCCGATTTTTGAACTAAACCTTATGTGTTCCAACACTTAGGTTCCATCACTCTTCAGGGGATGACTCTCGTACATCCCATTTGCATCTGCACTCACGATGCAGAGCCCGTGCTCATCGGTCAGACGGACAAGCCGCCGTCATCCAGGAGTCCAGAGGACCCCCACCGATGCTCATGCCTTTTCCAGAACCTAATCCGGGTTCTGATCTTTCCTTCTGGATCCACACGGACCAGATAACCTTAAGCCTTTTGCACTTCCAAGAGAGAGGGCAGCCTCCACACCCGAAAGGGTGGGGGCAGTCCCCACTCTCAGAGGAAGAGAACACACCCATGTACACCTTAGAACACCACCAACCATTGCCTACCACGATGACGACCCGTCTCTCTACCTCATTCCCAACCTGAATATGTGTGCCAAACAAAGGACATACACTGGGTTTGCCCAAGCAACCCCTTTGTTCGAGATGGAACGAACTACCTCTGCGGCCTGAGAGCTGACACTCCCGAACAGAAGTGTCAAGGTAGTATGACCATCAGGGATGAGACCAAGGAGACACGGGTGGAACGGGCTGGCAATCGCTGGCTTGTTCGTACATCGGCCACCGAAGCCCTATTGTGTCATGACCGCCATGATACAGCCACTAAACTAACACTACCTAACCAGACAGTGTTTTTAACAATTCCATTGGGAGCTACAATACACATCGATGACATTGTCCTCCATCATCTCAACCCCGACAGACATGACGTGGAGATTGAGATCATGGACGCGTTCAGAGGTCACAACCTCACAATAGGCGACACCCTTCAACAGCAGCTTCTGGCTGAAGGGACTAAATTGGTTCAGTTCAGTCTCAAACCGACTGGACTTACCACCACATTTTCGTCACATATGAATGGGTTATCGTCCTATCAAGATCATCCGATGAGTTGGATAGCCCTGGTGCTTTTGCTTGGTGGTTGGATCATCACGGCCATCGCTGCACACAGCATGTACAAGTACATTCAGACACTACGTGCCAAACTAGATTAACTTCTGTTTGTGGCACCAAGCTTCATACATTAACCCTAATCCTAATTCTTTCCTCCTTCTCCGAGCAGCAAAGAATGTGATAAGATTGGTGTTTTCCCCTCAGGTTGAATGATGTATAAATGTAAAACAATGCAACAAGAAATAGATAAATCATCTGCCCAGATACTAGAGCCTCTGTAAAACGTCATGCGCTGAACGGCATGGACTACCCAAACTCTTTCCCACTCGGGAATATGGACTGTGTAACCCTCAGGTTACCATCACCTACACGGACTGTTCGGCCCATTCATGCTCTAAAGACCGGGACCTGCGTCCCACTCTTCAGAACAAAGGGGGACTGTAGGGACCTCACGAGACAAAGAGCCTTGGCCTACATGGGAAACCAGAAGCCTGATCACAGCAGGGGTCCCAACTGCCGGCTCCGAAAGTCTCTCACCTACATGCGAGATTTCATGTTGAATCCAAAACAAGGACTCCCATTGGATGAGGCTAACAGGAAATGTGGGGCCTTTTCCGGGGAAACGCCCACTATCTCAAGAGATAAAAGCACGCTACCTGAGTAGCTCGGCCCTCTCTCCCCTTTTCTCCCTTTTTCCACTGCAACGCTACCCAACGCTTCAGCGTTCACCTAAGACCGAGCCACATTTTCTGACCTCGCTGGACGAGTTAAGATAATGTTGTGTCCATCAGACTTGATCCACATCCCTGCAGAAGGAAGACTACAGCCCGGCTTCACCAAGGAAGCCGAGGACAACCGCTCTTCATCAAAGGAAACGAGCGCACCGCCTTTCCTTCATTTCTGGCTGCTTTCCCCTCCGCTGCCACCCGGGGGTTTCCCTTGCTCCTCCCACACACGCACACACGTAGATACGCCTCCTCACGTTCTTACCTTACTGATCACGCGGGACTTTCACATCCGTTTGGGCGTGATCTGTAACGTTCGAGCAACCCCTCCCTCGCGTGACGTCACCACGTCCACCGCGGGTGTCCTTTGCTCCTCCCTACACCACACACACACATAGACACGCCTCCTCACATAGGCTCACCTCATTACCTTACAGGTCACGTGGGAGTCACACCCCGTTTGTGCGTGATCTGTACGTTCGAGCAAACCCCCCCCTCGCGTGACGCCACTTAGGGTGTCCTTTGCTCCTCCCACACCACACATATACACATTTGCATTCACACACACATCTCTCTCTCTTACACCCACATCTCTCTCTCTCCCGCACACACCTTTCCTTTTGCCTTTGTGTTTTGTTTAATTCTAGTTTAGTGCTTAGAGCTGCATTGTAGAATATCCGTTTGTTTATTAAAAGTGTTGTTAATTAGTAATTACTGCTGTAATAACTGTTGATTTAGATTAATGTTGTTGGAGTGTTTATTGTTGATTAAGGTCACTGTATTTAAATAAATGGTCTTATTTTAAATAGCAGTTGTCTGTGTTTATTGTGCATTCATATTGTAATAACGGCTGGTTATGAGAGTCAGTGCTCGGATTCACCCTTCACCGTTCATCTCCTAAATGTAAAGTAGTGCTTAAATACTGGCATTTGGAGTGAACAATCCCCTTATGAGACTGGATTAACGTTTTGGTTATTGGTCCCTGATTCCAGGGTGGTGCCCCGTTCATTATTAATGTTGATTAATAATTCTTATTAATAATAATAATTCTATGAATATTATTTATTAAATTAGCTAATAACCAAACCTGTCCCATTTGTAAATCCCCTACACCAGTACATCAGAGAAACATGGTGGTGTTAGGTACATTTGTATTCATCAAAGCAGCTGCCAATAATATAGATAATAATATCAATAATAAGACCTTTTCTGAATATGAAAACTTTAACAATCACTAAGTAAAAAATCTATCTGTTTCTCATTATCAGTGGAGGAGATTAGGTTGTGTCTCTGAGTGACAATGCAGATTAGAGTTTGTCTTTCTCTCTAACTCAACAAGCTATTCATGCCTGATATCCATAGTACTGATTTGTTGTGCGAAGATTCAAGGAAATTCCCTTTAAGAGTCTGATTGTAGATAAAAGGACGTGATCAGCTAAACAGCATTTCACTGCATCACAAGCACACCTCTTACGCCACGTGAGAGAGAGACATGAATTATGTGAAATACTCCTTCAAAGACTGGAGCCACAAGAAACACATAGCGGCATTTTCACAGAAGCTATATTTGAAAGGGGGGGGGATGCAGAGAAACAAAGAGGAAGAGACAGCAGCGGCAAGAGAGAGTGGTAGAGAGAGAGTAAGAGAGTGGTGGGCTGGAATTGGATGAAGGACACATAAGCTCTCATTGAGTTGGCAACAGTGAAAAGAGCCCTTGGTTATTGAAAAAAGGAGAAATCAAAGGCAGAAAATTCCTGCAGAGGGATGGGGGCAGAGAAACAAGCCTGTCCTCCTCTTCTTTGTTTTTCTGCTGTGGTTAGAGTAGTTAGCCACTCAGCAATAGAGGAGAGATGCATGGTAGCCAGCAGGTTGGCGAGGCCCTTGAGCACAAGGATCTAAGAAGGAATAGGAGGCGACACAGCACAAATATTCTATTATGCGACGTGGAGGGTTTTGTGAACGCAGCTTTTGCAGTAAAAAGAAAAACAGTGACACTGTTTCCCTTTTTGCAGTGCGGCACTTCCGAGCACAACAAACATGCCATCTTGTGTGATGACGCACTGATTATTCATGAAATGTTAAATATACACCGCAGGACATGACACACCATGCGACGCGTTGTCATGCATGGCTCCCAATCTGCCGAAACTGATAATACCGCACATGTAAAGGACAATAACAGCAAGGTCATGACGTGGTGTTTGCACAGGATACGGCACAGAGTAATGTGTGCTACATGACAGCTCGGGAATAGACTGTAGTTTTATGGAGGGGGTCATCTCGCGGTAGCCAGCTGTTACAGACAGTCGTGATGGACGTGATGGACGAGCGCTATCCCTCTGCTTCTTCTTGCCATCTCTCTGTCAGCGTTTTCCCTCCAGCAGATTGGGTTCCACAAGTCATCCCTCACAGACCATCGCTGGGGGAATCTGCTGTTTCAACCGCGCACAGCGTACCCATCAGACAAATGGATATTAGCTGGTTAATTTTTAATTCCTGAGATGCAAGGGAGCCGCGCTCTTTCATGGCTGGAAGAAGAGCTAATGGGCTCGGATTAGGTATCACGGGCGGATATCTGGGAACGGCCCCTTGGGAATGTTGTGTGGGTCTCTCCATTGAACACCATTAGGAGCCTTAGAGTAAGGCAGAAATCCTCTCAAAGACACACTGTCCAGCTATTGACCTTTCGGAGGCACAATGGAGGTCCTCGCTGAGGAGATATTGAGTGGATGCTGAGAGCGGTTCATTAAGCCATGGTGGGAGTAAAAACACAGTTGTTGATAAGGTCTGTACCCGATCCGACACAGCCAGACATAGATTTCTGTTTCCCACCAAACAAGTGGCCGAGCCCACCAAGAGGGATCAAAATGCAGGATCTGCACGCTCAAACAATGGCCGGTTCATCGCGAGGCTGCGGTCGCTGAAGAGAGCCCTGCTGCGATCATCAATGCATTCACACAAGACAAAGACAGAAGACTGTAATAGGTTGACTAAGTGCACATCAAGCCGCTCCCTGGACAGATAGATTCAAACACCTCAGCCATGTTTTCCTCGACCACCTAAAATAATTTCCTTGCTTTCAGTCAGATTGGCAGTGATGATTGTTTTTATTGACTCAGATGTTCCATTAGGCGAGGAGCTGCTTGGGGTAAATGGCTTCTGACAGCAGCACAGAGCCGGCTGATGATGCCCCGTCACTAGACCTCACACCAGGGTTATTAACTGGCCGCCACTGCTGCAGAGCGCCAGCGCTCCCCTGACAGTGACACGTACACAGAGAAAATATAACGCTGTCCTCCAGTCCTTCCCTTCTCCTAACAGAGTGTGGGTTATAGCACAGAGGACTGAGGGTAAGGATGATGAGCGTTTTTAGATTCAAAGGAGGTTTAAAGAAGGAAATGAACTGGGGGAAATGCATTCATTCATGTCCTTGCAGTGACTGCAGACACAAGGACACAATTCAACAGCGCATTCTGAATAGCATTTGGTGGTTTGAAAAGTATAACACCTGTTTTTTTGTTTTATATTTTTTAAAAGCCTCAAATTGCTGAATGCTTTTCAAAAAAGCTTGACAACATCTAATTAAGTGCACACATCACCTGAGGAAATAATGTTATGCTCTTTGTTGTGATGTTGTTTGGGGAGAGAGTGTGAATTTGCATCAACATAAAAATCTAAAAAGACAATATTTTCATCTTTGGTTCATCTGTTGATTAATTAAGTGTTTAGTCAGTGTAATAGAAATTGTGAACAATTCCTGTCCTAGAGCCCAAGGTGAAATTACTTGTTTTGTACAAAAACTCTACAGGATTCAACAGTGTTACAAAACAGAGAAAGCAGCAAAACCCTCACAGTAGAGAAGCTGGGACCAGAGAATGTTCAGCATGTTTGCTTGATAAATAATTTAATGAAACATAACAGTATGTTTGGGAGTTCTGGTTCCTCTGCACATCATATATGCAGAGTACTGTATGTAAATCAGTTAGCAGACTGTCTGCACGTCATTACCTCACACCAATAATGTAAGTCCGACAAAAATGATCGCAGACTTGATGCTCAGTCTAAGTGATGCTAGTGTTATTGCTAATTGATTATCATGCTGTACCTAAATGAATGGATGGCAATGAAAGCCAAGAATGGCAGGAAAGGTACATTACAATTTCTAAAACACAGCAATAGGGTTCGCAAAAAGCTGCAATGCGAGCGAAGTGTATGTGATTTGTAGTATATACAACTTGTAAAAAAAAATATATATATTATAATTTATTTTATATTTTATTTTATTTTATTTATCTATTTTTTACATTTATTTAAGTATTAATTATTAGTACCTGGTCAAAGATTGCGTATTTATTTGTTAAAATTAAAAAAAAATATTGGGGAAAAAATACAACTTCACTGATATGGTCATTTAAGCAACTTTAATCTGTTCTAATAATTCTTGATCTACAAAATGGTTAATAGACTTATTGTTTCAGCAATAAAATCTTATCCTAAATTGATCGCTCTTCAACAGATGTTGCTATCCAACAACAAGTGAAGTAGAAAAACTGAGATCTGCAGGGAGAATGGAAGAAGGGTGACTCAGTCAGTTCAGGCTCATCCAGGAAACATAATAACTAGAAACTTAAGTGACAACTGCGGTGGAAACCAGTTGTTATGTCCACTGCCATTTCACGTCAGGGTGTCAGCTATAAATCGAAATGCTGAATAGTGTGTTTACCAGGATGTCACCTCATCCTGTCAGCTGAACTCCACTAGGGAAAACACATGCAGGTGTAATACAGTGATTGACAAGGTGCACAGTTGTTCAAATTGGGAAAACACGCATGCACACACGCTCGAGCCTCGTCAGCATTTCTTAACACACACACACACAACTCAGAAATGTTGTCACTTCATGAACCCTCCACCTGTGCGAGGCAGCGTTACCGCCTGTGGTACCAGATAGAGCCATGCTGTCACGCAGGAGTGATTAGAGCCTCCTTTTATAATCTCCCTCCTCTGTCCTTTCTCCACACATCATTACGGTAATACAGCAGGCTCTATTACCCCTCAGCACCCCGTCGATGCCCCACAGCCACCGCCTCCCTCCAGCCTCCGAGCAGGCCTCGGAGGGGCGATGATGACGGCGGGTTGGGCCTAGGGTCCCTGCAGCACGGCGGCTTTAATTTCACGCTTTGTTAATGTCCCCGTTGCAAGTGCTCGTCCTGCCCGATGCCCTCCGCAGCCCCAACCAGGGTCGCATCCGTCCCGGCTGCCCTGTGGTCGGCTCAAGGACTGCGTCCGGGAGGAGCGACGGGAACTCTCTCTTCTTTCTATTTTTTATTTCTTTTACAACTGTCGCCCATTTGTTGGAGATCTCTCCCTCACAACCTCCGCCCCCCGCTTACCTTTATCTCATTCTCTACCCGTTGTGCACTCTGTCACTGTCTGTTTCACTCTCGACCGCCCCCTCTCTCATTCCCTCTCACCCACGTCGATTATCTATCTCTCTTCCATTGCAGTCACTTTCTCGTTCGCTGCCTTCCCCTCTCTGGCGAACAGCTCTTTCTCTCAGCTCAGCCCACTCTCTGCCCCATCCACTGTATCTTCCTCGCGCTCTCTCACTCCACCTCGATTGCCGCTCTTCATCTCTTTCGGTCCCATTATCTTCCCCTTTAATTCCGACACACTCTGTTTTCATTCGGCTCTGCTCACTGTCTCAATTTGGATGAACACGTCTCATTGCATCTCCCCCCCCCCCCCCCTCTCTCTTTCTCTGTCTCCATCCTTAAGCCTCCATCCACACACTGTACCATCTGTATTTGCTAAGCACTGAGAGGCTGGGAATCATCATTCTGTCAACCCGCTCCTCCTGCATGAGTCGGCAGCCACTTTAAAACGTCCCTAAAAATGCTTCCGTAAGCACAAACTTGTTGAACCACAGTTTTTAGAGTGAGCCTGAACACTTCTCTGAAGAGGTGAAACAAAGGCCTGCAACCTGCTACTCTATTCTGTCTCAATAAACAATCTCCCTCCTGTAACTATCCTGTTCTTCCACAATGTTGTCTTCCTTTGCATACTGTTTGGCTGTTATTGTTACATATAGTCATAACTTTAACATAAAAAAACTGTTAAGAATAGAAAAAACACAAGACTAAACTTCCACAAAATGTCCTAAAGTTTGTCCTTTTTGACGCTGGGTATATCACCTATAAAGAGGCCGCTCCCATTCCACAGAGTGCTGAACTGAACCTGGTGTTCACGCTTGTAAAACTTCAGAGTAGCTGGTTGACTCCAACTAGCCACATCGGCTATTAATCTATAAAGATCATTTTGAGGCTGACATAAAGACTCACGCAGATACTAATCATGTGATGCCACTTCTAACGGATAATTCTAGCTTATTTTCCAATGCAATGAGAGATAATTACTGACATTTTGACAGCACTCACTATCAGTTTAATCTCCAAATAAAGTGGTTTAGATAACCGGGCTAAACTGTTGGCATATTTACAACTTGTGTTTCTTGCCCCATTAGACTTTGTTGTAGAGATATTGCAGTAGTCACAGATCTCAGCATTACTTTGGTGAGTACAGTGTCCCATAACTGCTAGAAATGTCAAAATGACAAAAACAAAGCCAATGTTATAATATTCTGTAATTATTAGGGCTGTCAAAGTTGATACGAGAATAACGCGTTAATGCAAATTCGCTTTAACACCACTAATTTCTTTAACACATTAGACCAAACTTGTGAGTTTTAGGTTGTAATGGGCTCAGTTTTATAGCTAGAGTGAAGATACTGGCATTATATAAAAACTAGAAAAACCTAAAGAATACATTAGTACCAACCATGTTATTCTAGCTTGTCAGAAAGGAGCCTAAATAATGCTCCAAACTTACAAGATATGTGAATGAAAAAAGGTTCTATGGATACCCCCCTAGTCTCCCCTTTACAGACATGCCCACTTTATGATAATCACATGCAGTTTGTGGAGTCATAGTCAATTCAGCACACTGACACAATGACAGCTGTTGTTGCCTGTTGGGCTGCAGTTTTCTATGTTATGATTTCAGCATATTTTTTATGCTAAATGCAGTACCTGTGAGGGTTTCTGGACAATATTTGTCATTGTTTTGTGTAGTTAATTGATTTCCAATAATAAATATATACACACATAAGCCAAATATTCCCATAGCTAACATTATTACAGGCTGCGCAAATAAGAAATTAAACCAAAAGCATACATTTTTAAAGGGGACATATCATGGAGTGCCAACCAACCCACAAACTGTGAAATAAGACAACCCAGTCAGTTTTTTGCGGTCTGCCGAGATAAAAAAAAAAACATGTGATTCAACGAGCTATTCCGATTTTTGTCACATGCAGGCTCATTAGAATATACCGCCTACAGCTTGAGAACTACCTTTGCAAAGGTGCACCATATTTTTCTCGCAAGCCAATCAGCAGACTGGGCTTTTTCAGGAGGGAGTCTTAAAGAGACAGGCGCTAAAACGAAACGTTTCAGACAGAAGGTGAACACAAGTTTATTCAGACACACTGTATGAGAAAAATAATGTGTGTTTTTTTAACTTTAAAGCATGTAAACATGTTCTAGTAGAAAACCAAAATACATATTAACCTGGTAACCAAGTCTTAACCTGGAAATGAGCATATGTCTCCTTTAAAGGTTTGTTATTGCATTGTATTAATTGTAACTTTAAGCATGTGGTTTGGGAGCCCAGAGATGGACAGAGGTCAGAGGTGCTGTTGAGCTATTTTCAATGGTCACAAAATTCCCAATGCCGCACCCCGACTACAGCAAATTTTGATGGAGCATCATGTTTGTGAAGCTATTTCACCTTGCTGCTGTTGCTATGCAGTGAAAGGTAATCATAATGCAAATATATGTAATTTACTGAAGTGATGAAATGGGATGGCAATTCAACTGCAACATGATCAACATTTCTACATACTATTAAAACAAAACATCACATATTTCAGAATGAAATTTAGGGTTTGCCCACAATCTAACAGCAGACAGTTTGGACGGGAATCAATTAGTAGGAGACAAGTGCACCTTTCATCATTCATTATTCATTATTTCCTGTGTTTTTGTTTTTTTCTTCTTCTGCAGATATTAGTAGGGCCTTCAAAACCAGATAAGCATGCAACACAAAAGACTAGATAACGACATGGAGGCTCTCCACAAGGAAAATGGTTGAAAAGAAGCTCTTCGGTTTGAGGAGGGTCTTGTTTCCTAGACAAGGGGGGAAAAGGTAACAGAATCTCTTTGTGAGTGAAGTCATGAGGTCCCCTGTGGGGGGGAGGCATTGATCGGTGAAACACTGAAGAGAAAGGCAGCACCTATCAGATTCTACCCACACACACACACACACACACACACACACACACACACACACACACACACACACTCACACAAACCCAAGTTTACTCATAAAAACTGATTACACTCACACTCTTATTGGCATTCAAGTCCACAAACTTTTCCTCCTACTCAACAACAAACTCTCACACACACACACAGCTCCAGAGCTAGACACCGATATTCATCAGTGTTAAACTAATCAGACAAACTATCTATTCATTACATCCACACTGTGGAACTGACATCTTTTGCCACAGGCTACAATTTTTACAAACACACCTAACACTACTGGAAACGGTCCCACACAACAATAGCTCATAGTTTTAGCCTCCGCTAATGTTTTTGGCACAAACAGCCGAGCCATTAGCACCGCCATGATTGCTTGTCTCTGAATTTGACTTGCCTTCCTGTGCTTAATCATGACAAATGATATGACACTTGCCCGCAGAACATGGGTTATAGCTATTGTTTGAGTTCTCTCTAAGCTGCTTGTTGCTAGGTAACCAGCATTTATCAACCCCCCTCTACTATTTTTTATTGTACGTCTTAAATTGCTGTATCTTACAATTGCTACAAGGCCTGCTCCACATTTGGAATACTGTCTTTTGTAGTTACTGTAACGCACAACAGATACAGTTTCATACCTCGGGCTATGGTGCTGTGACACATCAATACTTAATCTTTCATTATACTTGTCTTAGATGATACTCTGCACGACTGTTTTCGTGTCTGTTTGGCTCCATGCGTATATGTGTGTGTGTGTGTGTGGCATAGACAGAGTCCAATCTTTCATGTGAAACAGAGAGCAGGCAGTTTTTTTGTTTTTTTTTATCTCTGGACCGCCGTAGAAAATATTATTGTTTTCGCAGAACACTGCAAGCATCCACACTGAGTTTATCAGTTTTCTACTATTTATACTGATACACCCAGAGATGCTCCAGCAGGTAAGATATATGGCAGCATGAAGTATGGCCTTGTCCACAGTGAGAAGGTACTGAATGCTATTTTGTGATGAGATGGGGACCGGGCCAAGGTGACCCTTCAGTAATATATGGGCTGCGGCTGCCAAGGCCTCCCAGGAAGATATTTGTCATCACAGTCCCCCAAGTGTAAGGTTACCGACAAATCAGGTTATCAGTCTACTGTTTTTGGCAGGAATGGCACAAAAACACAGATTATCTTTTCAATATAGCTCAACGTTGCAGGAAGAGACGCAGATGCACACATACAAAAACAAACACCAAAGCACATACACATACAGTACATACACACAGAGCCACCTTGTGTAAGGTGTACCTGTCTACTGGTGTATATTCATTCCTTAACCCCTAACCTTCACCATTACATGCCTAACCTTAACCTTTACCTTAACCCCTGAGCTAATTCTATTTACAACCACAGCACTGCCAGTATGTAATCCTTCACAAGCAATTATGGTGACAATGATCTGAAGTGTATTACATTTGAAAATGCAACACATTCTCATTCCAACTCGTCACATACTGGCGATTTGTCAGGACCCCTGGGCGTCACTTTTCGGTTGCAGTAAACACGTGCTTAATGGTGTGAATTAAACAAAAAACATTTTATTAGGTTAAGGCAACAAAACCACTTGCTTAGGTTTAGGAAAAAAAAACATGGTTGGGCCTAAAATTAGTACTTGCGTACAGTGTAAATGTGACTTGACGTTGTGAACACGGGACATGAACAAACAGCTGATTGTCACATGAAAATGAAACTTAACACACGAGACACAAACAGCGGTCTCCTGGATGAAAGCCCTGTGTTGTTGTTGGGCCCATCCACCTCCCCTCCCGCTAACCCTGTGTGTCTCTTTTGCTCTTTAATCTACGTCACCACACTCCTGGCACACTTTACCGTGGATGGTTTTATATTGTAGTTAATGAAAAGCCCGGTGCGCCTCGTACAGGCGCTAAAGAGTAGCTTGTGTGGCAGTATCGAACGCCAACGGCCGTGACAAAGCGGCAGTATTTTACACACTTGAAATGAGAACGGGCTTATGTACTCAGTATTCCTGGTTCAATGTACAGTATACAATAACACCATTTTAAAAAGTAGAAAAGATAACAAAGGTCAAAACTGGTCAAATGAATCAGTATAAATAAATCGTATGCGCTTCAGTCTGACATTGATTTGCAAGCTACCAAAACTTTTGGACTTTTAAAGAATTTAAAGAATATACAAAACCCCCTTTTATAAAATCCTACTTAATACATCATTATTGCCCTTCCTGGGAGCTATTGATCTGGTATGCTGAGTTTATCTCCCCAATAGCCTGGAGCGCACAGCCACAAAGGATTATCACAACCGGACAGAGTTGTGCTTTCATAACTGGGAATATGTAAAATGTTTATTGAATAATGAATACGTCCAACAGCCAGCGTGTCTGCCCCGCACCACCTTGTTGCTATAAAAGTGAGGCTGCCACTCCAAAGAGCGTGAACCCTCCTTGCACGTCAGCGGCAGAGCTTGTGGGCGGGAGCGGGGGTGACAAATGTGCAGCATTATGTGAGAGGAGGCAGGAAGCAGCACAACATGTCAGGATACAGATGCTTGGATCTCCCTCACATCGCCTCTAGTGATGTATTTCAACCCACAGGTTTAATTGTGTTTGCCTTGAAAATATCTATCTTGCTTGCTATCAGTAGTGGCAGAGCAGGGGTTAATGCAGGGGTCAGGCACTTCTCCACTGAGTGCTGTATAGAGCTACTCAGGGTTGTGCAACTATTACGTTACATACCTCGTGTATATAGGAATCCCATATGTCCATCGTGAGTTCATTTCTGCACAGCACAACTATTATCTTTACATGCCAGAGAATAGGGCAGAGCGGTTTTAAGATAAGATTACTAATACAAATTTAAATCTTAGATCTTAAATCTAAAAGATTAAAATTAAAGAACTACTTTGACATTTTGAAAAACTATTTTTCCATTTCTGCCCCTAAAATGAGATGAGAAGTTTGATACCACTCTCGGGACTAGAGCCGTTTTAGTTAACAGACTGGAAGCAGGTAGTGTGGCATTTTCAGGCAAAATAATAATAATTATGAAGCAGGGGGGAGGGGGTAATATTCCTAAAATATTCTCTGAGATTATAGTGGCAAATTTACGAGAAAAAACATACAAATTTGCAAGATTATAAGTAGTAAATTGACAAGAATTTTTTTTTTTTTCGTAAATTTGCCACTTTAATCTCAGAGAATATTTTCTCGCAAATTTATGACTTTGAGTAAAATTTACATGTAAATTTACGATTTTGAGTTTGTTCTCGGGACATTAACCCCCCACCCGTAATTATTATAATTTTTTTTTTACCTACAATGGCCTTAATACGCCGTCCTAAGAAACAGATAGCCTGTCCAAACTACAAACTGTTATCTTTTCTGTTGGTGTACGCATTAAACAAAAGATACAATCTGTTAATCACTAAATTTTAGAGGTGTGGGTACTGTAGGTCTTTAATTTTGGACATAACCATGCAAGCTATTTCCCCCTGCTTCCAGTTTTTATGCTCGAGTAAGCTCCAGCTCTGGAATCCAGCTCCATACTTAATGCACCACTGCAGACATAAGAGTGGTATAAATGTTCTCATCTGACTCTTGTCAAGAAAGCCAATGAATGTATTTCCCAAAAATGTCAAACTATTCCTTTAAAATCTCTCTAAAATCTTGTTCAAATATTTGAAAAGCATTGAAGCAGCTCATAACTCCTGCTGGTGCATTCTGAAGATATTTCATTGCTTTGTAGTATCCACTCTGGCCTTGTGAAGCGCTTTGAAAAATGCACAGTGTCTTTTTAAATCTAAATATAACCACAGCCAAACCTTGATCTTCGTCTCACCACCACAACCACCAACAAAGCGGCCAAAGCTCCCAGACACAGCGGGCGGCCTGGTGAGTGATGAAGACAGAAAGTCTACGACGGCCTTTTGTCTCTCCAGGGATGTAAGCTGCGCCAACCTAAGTAAGGAAATAAGCCCTTCTGCAAGCCAGAGCTGACCCACAGCCAGCTAGGTGACAGAACTAAATAAAGACAAAAGCTGTCAAGAGGCTTTGTAATGAGCAGCTGACCATACAATCTACAGACATTTCGGTGTGCCAGGCTGTCGGAGCAGGTTGTGAGTTGGCCAGGCATATGTGTCTTTGTGTATGTTTGGGAATGGCACGTCCGTCTATTGTTGTTGTTTATGTATGGCAGTCAGGTACAGTCTCCCTCTCCGCTTGTATTTTAAAATGAAGGATGAGAAGCAGGTCAGCAGGCGCGAGTGGGAAGTGTTTGCCTTGAAAAGTGTTAGACCGTTAATTAAATATATTTAAAACACAAAGCGGTTACTGAATAAATCCCTGTTAAACAGAGCAAAGTGTATGAAAAGGCTGTTTCATTGCTGCAGACACCTGACCTCTCTGCTTTCAATGCATAACATTACAAAAGTGTCTCCACATGCTTATTAAAAGCATTAGCCAGTAAGAAGAGCAGATATGACAGTTTACTGCAACTGACTAGCTGGTTCATCACATAGACAGTACAGCACAGTAGCAACAAACCCAACAGGCCAAAGATATGAGGAGTAATATCACCCAGAAAGTGGGACACATGGCTCTGGAGTCATGGAATATGTCTAAGAGGCTTGGGGTGATCCTATTAAACACGGCTTCGTGACACCTGCTCCTCTCGCCTCTGACCAGGAAACGACTGGCTCTGCTGACCCGTATCTTCGCCACACGAGCCTGAATCACTTCTGCTCGTGTCGTCGACCCTCAGATGAAGAGCGGCTTCACGAACGCACTGGACGAGCACTGAAGAGCTGAAGGCAGTATTTCATAAGAAGCACTAGTCTGCACTTTTGTGATCCTACATCAGAGCCTTTCTGTCTCTGCTTGTGTATGATGAAATTGAAAAACGTAATGGAGTAAGCCCTTTTGAAATGGTTCTTTATGGGAATGGACTGAAGTGGCACTACACTGAGAGGAAACCTTTAGAATACACAAAAGCAGCAATAAAAAAACATTAACAGCCACCCTTGGGTGCAGCGGGTAACCTCCGGGGTCTGAAAAGTGAAGCCAATGTGGAAGTGCCTTAAACTTGAGTTCTTCCTAATAACCAGCAGGGGGCGACTCCTCTGGTTGCAAGAAGAAGTCTGATTGTATAGAAGTAGAAAATGAGCCTACTTCTCTCTTGATTTATTACCTCAGTAAACATTGTAAACATGAGTTTATGATCTCAATCTCTAGTTTCAAGTCTTCTTCAATACAGCATGATGTTCATTTAGTAAATTATGGTTCCATTTAGAGTCAGATAGACCATAAAGCAGGGTATGCTTTAGGGCGTGGCTACATTGTGATTGACAAGTCGTTACCAAAGCGTTGTTCGGTCTAGGAGTTGTCCGTGTTTTCGTCTTAGACCTTTTACCCTTTCACAGTGTGTTTTCAGTTTGGGAAAGTTAATATTAACATCTTACTTAGCGTTCCGTTGTACGTAGCTCCACCCTCTCGTGTCACTTCTGGTTGCAAAAAAAGATGGCGAC
Source organism: Sebastes fasciatus (assembly GCF_043250625.1). Lineage (NCBI taxonomy): Eukaryota > Metazoa > Chordata > Actinopteri > Perciformes > Sebastidae > Sebastes > Sebastes fasciatus. The sequence continues at coordinate 25,690,276 of NC_133805.1, forward strand.
GACCAAAATACTGAACTCGAGGATTCAAAACCGATAGGTGATGTAACGTGACTACATCCACTTCATATATACAGTCTATGCTTGAGTGTGACCTTTATTGTGATTTTTCTTTTGCTGTATTTTCTAAAGAAGACTTCATTGAGTCCTTACAGTTCTATCAAGACCAACTTTCCTGACTAAAAAACCTTTAAGGACCCTCCTTTATTTCTGTGTGTACATTGTAAATGGCTTGCATAAAAATGTAGAGTAGTAGCATAGTAGCCTGCTAGTAGAAGCATTTGCTGGACTGAGGAAACATATATCAGCATAGTTAATATTAGCTAAAACCTCATCTGTCCAGCTGTAGCAGTGTTGGCTTGCACAGTAATATTTTGGTGTTCCTTTAGCCATACTTTAATCTCTATTAGCTAACCCCTCTCCCACTGGGCATGTGCATGAGCTTTGCACACACAATCATAACAACCTCTGTTTACTCCACAAACACTATTATGAAAATTGTCTTGCAGGAGGCAATACAAATGATAGTGGAAGATGCAAAAGGTGAAGTCAGTATGTGAATGGCCCACCACGGGGTTAAGGGTGGGATGAAGTGACTCGGAACAAATAGAATGACGGGCTCAATGTCATCAATGTCTGCCGTAATTGAGCCGATGACATATTGATCTTTGGGTTAATGAAGACAAAGCACACATGAGATAGGGTGTTTAAATCCTCCATGGTTAATTCCTCCGAATCCTAGCATGAATCTTAATGTATTCACTGTGCATTGGATGAGTGAGCATTGTAAAAGATAGACGTTTTTGTCTGTGGGGGAGAACTGGCTGTCACACATTGATTATGATTTCTACTCTATGCTATATTTCAAGACGGATTAAAGAATGATTCCAGTTTTCTCACAATTTGGTCTTATTGTCGTAGTTTTGGCCTTATTTTTTCTAATAAAACTGTACTCATGACCAAAGTAATTGCTGAGATCTGGGAAGATGGTGACAGATGGGGCATGAAACACAAGCCAATGGCACAATCAGAGGGGTTGTAAAACAAGCCAGAAACAGTTGAAACTGTTTAGCCAGATCATCTATTCTAAACCACTTTATTTGGAGGTAAAGCCTAAAGTGATTGCACCTGAAATGTTGGTAATAAATCCCTCATTGCAACTACGTTAAGTAGGTCAAAATTGAATCAGGATGTCTTCCTGAAAAGGCTAACCTGGGGTTTGTTCAAAACCTGTAAGATCGTCTGACTGCTTGTATTCCTCGCTGTATCTAACTTTTCTTTAGCAATGTTGCCATGCTCCCAGATCTAATCGATTACCGGATAAGGCTGCACTTGTTCTATGTATCCTCGTACAACAGTTCGTATATCTTACGAGACGTTATTCCTCCTTTTTCGTGTGTTCTCCTACGAATGTCCAACACGTGACGAATGTCCAGCAACAAGTGTCAATTCCTGCTCGTTACATGCATACAGTCTTTTGAAAAATAAACTTCCGTCTTCACAGGAAACTTGGGTACGTTTAAGCAACAAAACTATTTGGTTAGGTTTAGGAAAAGATCATGGTTTGGGTTAAAATAATTACAAGTTACATGATAAATAAATCAACATTGTCTTCTGGTTTCACACGGGATACAAACAGCGCTGTCCGATGTTTTTGGACCCACCCATCCACTTCCTCCCTATGCAGAGTTTGTCGCTCTTTATACTTCTTGGTTCACGATTACGTGAATTACATACAACTTGATTTTGTGGGATATATACAAATTATATCGCATTACTTTCCGTACAGCTACGAACAGTGTATGAGAACAGCCCGACTTGTTCTATAGTTTCTTATTGTCAACAAAATCCCATAAAATTACCAAATCTATCAATGTGTTTGTCTGTTTCTCAATACTTTTCACTGCCACAAAGCTCATTCGTTCCTATTAAAGCTGTAGATATTCAAAAAGATCCTGTATAGTTTCACTCCAGCAAACATAACTCAAACAGGAATAATGCATTTGTTGGGGAATATTTTTAGCAGCGGATTAGTGCACATTGCTCTGGTGACTATTTACAGACGGTGTATGTGACCAAAATAAACAACAATACAGGTGTTCATGGTAATGAAGGAACATGTCATCAGTGGTGTGTGTTTACTGATGTGTCAGTTTTTGGACAGCAATGGAGGTCTATGGCACAAAGGATAAATCAGGCTTTGGCTACGAAGGCAATACTGTGCTTGTTAGTATGATCATTTGGTTGGTTTTGATCTTTTCATGGGATTTATTGACAGTAAGAAAAATATAAAATAACACCAGCCTTAATCTTTTAAGGACAATTGTTATTATTACCAATAGGAACGATGGCCAAGACTACAAAAATAAGCCCCAAGTTGTGATAAACAGAAATGGTAAGACATTGCTTTTATGGCTTAGCCTTTACTAGTGCCTCAATTTCTACCACACTTGCCTACATTTTAGCACATGGCTCCTGTCACTGGCTGCGAGCTGGCCAGTGAAGAAAGTGTCACAGAGAGCGGCCGTCCATGGAAGCTCCCAGCAGCAGGGGCGATGAGACAGAGATGAATCACGACGATGTCCATTCCTGCGGCTTTCAGCAGGGATCAGCCCACGACTTATTCCCCTCCTTGTGCGACTTCAGCAGGGGCACGACCTTCAAAGATCACAAATCTTGCAAGTGTCACCAGTCATTAACCAAAGCAATATGTCCCGAGTCCGCTCTCTGTGGCCAAGTCCACAGCAGTTCACAGACAGAGCCCTGATAGCCGCTGTCCAGATCCCTCACTGTGCATCTATCTTCTCCAAGTGGTGTGGGGGCTGTAAAATGGTGTCTAAACTATGACCTTCAGCCAGTCATCACCATCAGGCAGTAGACCCTTTTTGTGTCAATGTCATGATTGCGTCACGGTGTTAACTGAAGGCAAAAAAAAGGAAAGACTGGAGGCAAACACTAGCAGAGGGCTATAGTTACTCATCTAAAATGTCATCTTGCTGTGTTGTTGGGCGCCAGAATCGAGATATCCCGTACATTTGAGATGACAAACTGTGATTCGAGGCTCTAGCGAGCTACAATATCGGCGAAACGTTACAGAGATGGAGAGTAAATATTGTTAATATTCAGCCTTCCGCTAACCACAGCCTTGAGGCTGCTGTCAGCAGAAAGCTAAACTATTAGCAACCTTTTCTCTCCATCTCTGAAATGCTGCGCCAATATTGTAAGACTCTCTTTTTGACTGACTTTATTGAAGGATAGTTAACTATAGGCATCCAAAGATTTATACGTCCTCAATTTATGTTCACAGTGCTGCCGTTGGCCACCAGCCCTCTGATCGGACAGCTGGCTACTTAGCCAACAAAGTTGTCACTCATCTGGCAATAGCACTGTAACACTCGTGATCCTGGAGAGTGAATGACAGTACATATTGAGAGAAACTAGTATTTTTTTCAGCCATTGTTAAAAAAGCTAGCCAGCGTTAACTAGCTTCCACTTAATGCTCCACCAACAAAATATGTCATCATGTTTATTAACAGAAAAGGGGTCTACATGGACCAGAAAAGTATTAACGTGCATGTGTGCGGTATTCTTTTCTCTCACTTTATGCATCTTATAAAGATTTAGAATTGGTTAGTTCTGCAGCCCACTACAGTCAATTACCTCTGCATACTGCAGTACAATTTAGGAGACATATTTAAATTGGTCACAGGATTATTTGTCAAACTACTTCTTGAGCTTCATGACCTCAGATACGAACAGTCCTCGAAATACGTCTCATTAATAATACATAGTAGATATTCCTAATCAATTCATCACGTAGCGGAGCAGACGTCTAGCAGATGGAAGCCGGTGCATACAGCGGATGTATTAAAATGAAAAAGTGGGATTTCAACAATGTCGGTACCCCCTCGGTTTAGTTGAAGAAATTGCTGCCTTCCTCTTTTGTACTTTTTTAATGAACTGTTTTGGGAAAAGAGTAAAAAATAACAGAGAGCTGGGGTGAGGAAGAAGAAGTGTTATGTAATTCTATCATCAATATTTGTCTCTTTGAAAGATGCTAACATGGAAAGTGAAGCTGGCTCATGCATTCTCCAGCTTGTACTGTATTGAGGAAAAGGAATTTCACAACGGAGGGCACCTGACACACACACACACACACACACACACACACACACACACACACACACACACACACACACACACACACACACACACACACACACACACACACACACACACACACACACACGCACGCACAACTCACTGGAGCCGTTATTTCTAAAATCCAGAGACAGTTTTTTAGTGAGACTATTGATTCGCCTCCTCCCACCTTGTGAAAGCAAAGACACGTATGTTGAGAGCCATGCCTAATCGGGGGAACGTTCGCTGAGGGTTAGATTAAGACAGGAGGGGAGTGAGGTCGACATGTTGGATGCGCTTCCCTGAGCTGAGCTGTGGGTAGAATCGGTGAGCCACAGATAAACAGCCCACAGACGCTGCACAATAATACTGATTAAAACAGTGACAGATGGAAAGAGGTGTTCATATCACGACAAGCATTCTTTGGTGTTTAAACAGCTGCCTACTGCTGTGATGAAGTCAGGAAATACAGCAACCTGAAGCTAATCAACATTCTGTACCTGCACAACACAACTGACTAGAAACCAAATTCGGTCGTACTAAATGCTGTAGGAATGACACGGTAATTCGCAAGTCATTTTGCATGCAATAAGAGCGCCGTTCTTGCTTTTGGTGTGTCATTTGTACGCCATGCAGTCTGTATTGACTGCAATGTAAACGCATCCACATAAATATGCCATGCTCAGAGCTAGTGACGTAGAATAACAAGACTCGGTCAAAACCGAGTATATGGCAAAGAGACAAAACGTTTTTGACAAGAGCCGCTGCCACCATTTTGGACGCTTATTAAATTTATAATATGTTATTGTTCAACATAGGTTATTTTGGTAGAATATGAAAATGGAATAGAAATAATTTGGTTTTACTTTCGTACGGCACTTTTTAGGCGGACGTTTTACTGTCGTCCGGTAGTCGTTTTCAGTCCACAATGGCGGAAGCGTAGCTTTGCTACTCGGCGCTGATGTTGCGAACAATTGACTTATATTCTTGGCAATACACGTTCTTTGTCCTATCGTGGAATGCACCTGATTGGTCCCTGGTTTTCTGCTTGCCATTATAAACAGAAAACAACATTGAGGCCTACTCGTAAACTTTCTGTTATTCCGTCTAAACAATCCACCAAAATCTACTTCTGAAAACATTATAAGCGAGAAATACATGTAGGCTATGGCACTGCTGAATCTCGTTTCATTTTAGAACTACATCACCTAGTTTGACAGCTTGGTCGTAGTTTCCTGTGCCGGATGCGTCACGCTGAACGGGCTCATTTGCATAAAGGACTGTTCCTCTCCTTTCAGGGTTGGAAGTTAGCACCTGCCAACAGATATCTGTACAGAAACACAGGTATCATATTTGCACTGATACAAACATATTTTGAAGGATACTTAGCTCTAGTGCACAAGTGTCACGTTTCTATTCATTAAATACATGTTCTCCAAACACTTTATGTTAAACTTAAAGCTGCATCATTACAACTATACAAAGTTAATATGGCAAACATTACTTACAGTGGCAACAACTGCCTCTTTACACATCCAGCAGACACAGAGCAACAATAATATGGTAGTTCACTCCCCTTCTTGCTCTGTGTTGATCTCCACCATTTCCTCAGAAAAATCTGACTATTTAGCTGCTAAATGCTCCACTATGTTCACCAGGGTTTGCTGAAAACTGCCACTGCAGGAAACAAGGTTGATAAGAGCTGTGAGTACGAAATAAACCAAAACAATGTGCTGAGGAAAAGGGTACAGTATATACTTTTGTGAATTACACCTACTCTATAATTAATACCTGCCACAGCGACTCACTTGTAAGAGAATTACTTTTCTCACCCAGCGCAGTCAGACAATTCCAGCAAAGTGAAAGATTTATCTGTGTGTCATAACCTTGCTCCACTTCTTTCTGATCACTGGGAACTTTCTGAGCAAAGTAATTTCCTGACCGAATAGGATAGAAAAACTTTTTCTCCCCTTAAGGTAGCTGTATTTCAACTGGCCGGTGTCATCAAACTGAGATGTGCTGAGCCTTTGTAGAAGACAAACCATAGGAGGGAAAAGAAAAAAAGAGATGTATGACGAGAGATAGACAGGGACAAAGCTGGAAAAGGGAGGCAGAGAGACAAAGAGACCAAAAGAAACTGTTGCGTGCATGTGTCTAACAATGACAGCGGGAGCTCATACACAGTTTAAAAGCAACTTGGTTGTCAAAAGTCACACTGTTGTACTGACGTGAGATCAGTCAGGTCACCAGCTGGTTCCTCTCTGGCAGAGCTGGGTTTCATTTGACAGGCCAGCGGTGACAATGGCATGACAGGTCTGTTTCCATGGGAACACATTTGTCACTTCTGTGGAGCGCGGCCAAAGTGTCAGAGGGGAATCACCAATGAGGATTGTAGAACTGGAGGGAAAATTAATCACACTAATGATGATTCAAAGCGTGAGCTGTGGCAGAATGCGCTTCTGTTCCTCTAGTTTCTCTCTGTTTCCCCTGAAAAACTGAAATCTGGCGGGTTGCAACAGGGTTTTCTTTGGGTGGCTTTCTGTAGACATAATATTCCAAATAATTTGATGTGGATGCTGGAAGTGAAATAAAGCAGGCAGGAGAGGGTTTGCCAGTGCTGTTAAGAGATGTGAGGATATTGCGGTGGTAGTTTGGCTTTGAATTAGAGAGGAGGACCAGTAAATAGAAAGATGTTAAGATGTTAAATCCCTAGCATTCACTGATGCGTGTTTTCCAGCTGCAAAACGCAAGGAGGATTGCTGTGCTGTGGCAAACCTTGTTTTCTGTCTTGGAGTTTGATGCATTATGTGTAAAGTGTGGTCCAAGTAAATCTCTAAAAAAGGGGTCATTATTTACTTTTTTTCAAGCACAGATCTGGGATTTTTTTTAGATGCTAATAGCATATTGAGGAACAGATGAAAATCAGTCTGACTGAAAGAACATCATTGGAAAAAAAAAATCCTGATGAAAATCTGATTTTATGAAGACCATTTGCAACACAGCCACTCTGTAGTTAAGCCATTTCTAACTTACTACTTTGAGGGACTCAAGCTTCTAATTGACACTTACTTCAGCCATGTCCCCCTTAGTTACTGTTGCTACGACTGAAGCTTGTCACTCCAGCACTGCTAATACTGTGGCAGCATCCGAAACCACACACTATGCACTAGATACACAATATATGGAATCTTATAGTTACACTTAACTTGAGGTATTATTGATGTTAAAGAGCTGTCCGCCATTGTCTGCTATGAACGTTGACATCATTACCACATAGCATTGTGGGATATTTTTGCCGGCGTAGTGTCCAGTGTTTTGGTGCCTTCAAATGGGGTCGTGTTTACTGTGTTCACGAGAAGAGTCCATATGAATGCCCCCTTCTAGTCGTATTTATAACCTCGTAAGTGGAAAGTTTCTGAAAGCTCAGTATTTTGGAGTCCATGGAAGTTAATTTTTTGGTGCATAATAAGTTAATATATTGTAATTTTAGTCATACATTGAATTCTTTGTGATTTTATTATAATTCTAAGGAAAATGTTGATATTCCCAACGGCCTCATCTTTTTCCTCTGTCATTATGCCTTTGTATTTCCTGCATTATGTTACCCACTTGCTAGCTTGTTAAATTGTTAGTCTATGTGGCTTCTAGGCGCCAACACTAACGTTAATATTGCCGTTTGCTTCGCAGCGGTGTTCTCACGACTTAACTACTTGAATGACAAGCAAGCAGTGTGTACATGACTTCCCATGTTGTTAACACGAGCTCACGAGTTTTATTTGAAGGCACCATATGCATACAGTAATATTTCCCCGGAAATAGTATGCAATTCACATTCCATTAGTTTCATTCTAAGGTTTCCGACATTCTAAAAAATCTCACATACTGTTTTAGCGTACTAAATAGCATGTTAGTTTGGAATTTCAGATGCAACCTAAAAGCAGTTTATAATAATAATGGGCAGATTTATCACTGGAAAGTTTTGTTCGTTTTTGAATCAATGGGCCCTTGACTTGAGATATATGCAGCTCCTAGCCGGTGCTGATGAAAACTATGTCTCAAGCTGACTTTTTAATGTTTCCAGCTGGCTAGTACGAAAATGAGAAACCTGCAAAAGAGTCTTTATATGAATTTGAAGGCTATATATCACAGTAACTCAGCATCGTGTAATGAAGACTGAGTTTAGAGCTACTGAGTTTGTCAGCATCTTCACTAGTTGATGATCCACGTAGAAGAAAATATAAAAACAGCAATGTTCTTGTATCTCAGGGCAGAGCCAGTTAGCCCTACTGTTATAATAAAGTACTGTCATTTCTTTCCAATATAACTCTGTTCTGATGTCTACTATAAATAGATAGGTTGGAGGTTTTGCTTGGACAGAAAATCTGATTAGATTTATGAGTTATTATAACTAAACAACATGTTTTAATTTTACATGAGAAAATGATTTGAGGATGAGGATAATCTTGGCATGTATCTTAGGTACTCTTTTCCAAATCCAATACAGGGCATAGCCAATAATGTTACCTTAATCTCTGATATAACAATTAGTAGCATCCATGATGGTGTTACACCAGCTCCCCGGCTGAAAACACACTGCTGCTGCGCGTCACCAATAGGAAGGGTTGCGCTGCAGCGTGAATTTTTACACTGTGTTATTACTGCTTTTACTGAGCATGTTACTTCTTCCACCTCTGCATTATCTTCAAATCATGTGTGGACACCCTTAAACTTGATGTCTCACCTGAAGAGCCCATCCCTAGAGCTACTGTATGGCTTGCCAAGCAATATCTTTTTGTCGTATAGCTCGGGATATTTCTCGAACTCAACTAGTCTCTCCTCATCCATTCATCAACAAATGCAGTGACAGAAAGAGGTGATTGAGATCGGAAGTCAAGCTGCTGTGGGAGCCAGGATGTAGCAAGCACGGAGCGAGCAAAAAAAAAAAAAGTGTTTTTTAAGGGGTGGCTGAGCTGGAAATAGGACAGTGGCGTGAGTGACAGTGTGGGGGGTGTACATAGAAAATAATTGGGGCGACTGTTTTAACATGCGTTGTTTGGTGGTGTTGTGCTTTGGCTTTTAGTCGATTTGCCAGTCCTGAACAGGGCCTTTTGTCACGTAACCACAAAATAATGTAGTCATCTCTTTGCCGTAGAAGTAATGCTAGGGTGCTACTGTTGGTAAAAATGCTAACGTTAGCATGTTAGAGCTGACAAACACACTGTTTAATCCATTTAAACACCGTAGACACAAAATATGTTTCTAGCCTCATTCACACCCTCCAACGTGGAGAAACCCAAAACTTGATAATTGTGATAGTCAATTAGCAGCTCGTACACATTTTCTTACAGTTTGTGTCTTCACTCAGGAAACACAAAGAAGCTTTTGGTTCCTGGAGACATAAAATCCTGGTCAATATCAGTTTTAACGGATCTGCTCCTTTTGAAAAAAAATGTGGGTATTTTTCCATGAAAATCTGTACTAACCCCAGATCGACAAGCCTATGAAGATATAAAAGACAAATTGCAATAACCTACTGTAAATGAGAGGTACCCCTGCAGAGACCTAAACCTGGCAGCTTCTTGGTTTAATAATTTATCATGACCAGCCCTGCAATATCAAAGTCCTTCAAGGCCATTTCATCTTAATGCGTGTCAGTCAGAAAGTGGTCCTTCCGACATTATTTTGATAGCACTCCAACCTGCTTAGTGCAATCAGCTTGGAAAACTCCACTGCCATTGTCCTTCTGTATTGTATTACCCCCTTAAAGGCACTTCACTGCTTGGAGAGCTTATGCGCATTCATTACAGTATGTAGCTGTGTGTAATTTATGCCAACTCTCCATATTAATGTAATGCAATTGCCACAAATAAGTGTTCCTAAGAATACTCATTCTTCACGTTTGATCCATGAATACTAAGTAACGCTAAAGTTTTAGGCTTCGGGCGTCATAAAATGAAAGAAAATGATAAATAATTTATTGAAAGCCACTGAGCTGACCATCTGGATGGTGCCTATCCTCCACAGCAGTGCTCGCACTGAATCATTTCCGTCGTCTTACCATTTGTATCATCTCCCTCTCTCTGTTCCTAAGCTGGCTCCTCTCAGTTTGGCTTGGCACTCCACGCTTTGGCGCTCTCGGTTCTGCTGGTGAAGAAAATCCTGGCATCACTTCCATGGACTGCGATTCCTCCGCCTCATTCTGAGTCCTCGCGTCCTCCCATTTTCCCAGACATGTTCCCAGAAGCCTGTTCTTTCATGGCACGGCCGAGCTCTCCAGATTCCTCCATTTGGTCTTGGTGAGAACTGATTTGGAGCTGCGCTGAGAGGGTGGCGCCGTGGCCCCTCTCCAGTTCTAGGCCTGCCAGGATCCACAAGTCTTTCCAGTTAAGGCGCTGGTGCCAGGGCGGATGGGGAGGAGGGCAGGAAGAGAGGGTGGAAAGCAGGCAGTTGGATTGTGGGATCACATCGCTGTGACCCATATCCCTCCGTTCTGCTCTGAATGCCTCAATATGAAAACAACCCAATTACTGTTGACCCCTGCACCGCCTCCAAAACACAGCAGCAACGACTAATTAAAACTGAAAGGGTTCCCATTCCCTCTTTTGTTTTTGCTCAGTGTGCGAGTTCGAGTGTGTATATACTTGTATTTAACTGAAAGCCTCCATTTATGTGTCTGCGATTGTGAGGAAAAGGATCGCTCAAGGGGGTTCGTGCTGAATAAGAATATGATTGTCCGTGTGTAGTTATAACCCACTTGCTCAGAGCAGGACAGTTGAAAGGCAAAAAGCAAAGCACAGAGCAATCCAAACAGGCTGTTTCTTTCTCACCAGTCAGTCCCTGGGGGCCCGAGGCGACGAGTCATCAACCTGCCGATATGTCTGGCAGTGACAGGAGCTTCCAATCCAATCTCTATTTCATTCAATTACCATCCCCTGCAACAGGCCTCGGCGTTGTTTGCCCTCAGGAGGAACTTGTGTAGCACCCACAGAAGCTATACGTGTCTTGTCTGCGCTGCTCTATTGCTGTTCCTTGACTTAAATCCTTTTCTGTTCAAACACACAGCCATGTGATTCAGATACCTGTAATACAAACAGACCCTGTGAGGGATTGTGTCGCCCAACAATGAGCCTTCGAACTAATTATTTCTTGTTAAAGACATGTAAGAGAAGGACAAAATGAGCATGTTTATTAGTTGCATGGTGTGGGAGTTAAATCATTAATTGCTAAAATGAACACCAAATCAAGAAACTGGGCAAGAAATCCTGTGATCTGTGATAAAAACCTGGAGCTACTCCACTGACAATTAATTGGTGCCTGCACTTTCTTGGCTCACAGGATACTTGTCTGAGCTTTTACACCCAAATGATTTCACTGTAGTGCTAACAGTTGCTAACAGGAAAAAGAGCCCATATCCACTCATAGTTACCCTGGGTGGCATCATTCAAACTCCATATTCATTGTCAGATGTCCACTGATTTTTCTCTTGTTGGCACATAACAAACAGAATCTTTTGGTTTCCAGGAGGAACTCACAAATGTGGATTGATTGTCCAAGGCCATAAAAAACAAAACAAACTAGAAATACCACCTTGTGGTTGTATTCCTTCGCCAGCCAGTCAAGCTGCAGTTTACATCCATGTCTGTTCAAAATGTCATCCTTTCATCATTTTATCCGATTAGACATTTCTGTGAAATTTTCATAATTAGCATATTAATTCTTGAGTTATGGGCAAGGTCACAGTGACCTTTGACCACCAAAATCTAATCAGTTCATCCTTGAGTCCAAATTTGAAGAAATTCCCTCCAAGCATTCCTGACATATCGTGTCTCACAAGAATAAGACGGACAGACGACGGACAGACCTCCCGAGTACATAATGTCTCCGGCCACGGCTGTCACGGAGGCATAAAAAAAAAAACAGTGAGAGTGGATTTCATTAACAGATTGGTCTCTCCTTTCTAGCAGGATTACATTTCTAGTATTCATTCATTCAGGATCCAGGTGAATAAGCATTTGCAAATAATTCCTGGTGCTTGTTTTAACCTGCTTGGAGTAGCTGACAGGTGGGATTTGCCATGTAGGGAGAACTAAGATGAACACACAGCATATCAAATTGGTTTCAAATAATTTTACTGTGACTGTCTCAACTTTCTAGCACATTTTATGGTGTCCTAACTGTCAGGCAGAGAGATTTCAAATACAATTTGACTGCTACAGTAGTTTTACATTGCTGTCTTTAGTCCTGATCTGGAGCTTTTGTATAAAACATGGATGAGAAGTCTTTAACATGCACAGGGAAGATGAATATGGAAATTACCAAGTGGACCTTGTGGTGTTATTATTTTGTTAAAGGTAAAGAAAACAGTCTGTGTGTATCCCTGAAGCCTTGTAATCATATACTGTAGAATGCACGTCCTTCCTCAAAACATTTGCGAAGACAATTGTTTTACATCCATGTTTATCTAGTAATCATCTTCCCTGCATTTTGTTGGTGCATTGCGACTTTTCTTGGTGCCTCACCACCATGGGAATGTGTTTTGCGTCACCCGCACGCTCGTGAGTGTGCATATGTGTTCCAGTGCACGTGCACTGGAACCACACAAAACGGGGATCCACTCATCAAAACATTGCTCTGTTGTCATACAAGTAATTTTGTATCATAATATTTTGACCCTTAAAGGTTCTAAATGCGAAATCAGGAACATTTCTATTGCCTTCATGCATCTCTCAACATGGCAACAGCTGACACGGCGGGTCGCAGCTGATAGTAAAAACAACGGCAGCACTGTAAACAGAGCTAACAGTGTTAACCTGGGGGGAACCGGAGGGTGTGTGCTACGCGTCAGCAACGGCACCGTTGGTCAAGACGGCATTATCAGCTGTAACCGCCATATGAGAGTAGTGCAGAGCAGTGACCCTGAGCTAGCCAGTGGGGCACGCTCACATCCAATGAACATGCACTAAAATGGCACACACGGCCGGCCCGGGGATGTCAACAAAGCATGGAGAAGCTCGGACTTCGGACACTCAAAGAGAGATAGTGACTTCTTTCTCTGCTCAGGTAGACATTACTCCTCTATATCTTTACATAGACACTAGTTGTTTGATGCTATATTAATGCTCTGAATATCGTATAGAGAACCTTTAAACATTGCCAGTAAACACTGTTGTTTGCTCCCCATCCCTCAGCATATTTGTGACCAATACACTATCCAAAAGGTCAGTTATCATGCATATTACCATAGATGTGTCTTTCCTGTTTGGACCCAAATGTTGCACACATTGCATTTTCCTTTTATTGTTATATTGCCAAATGCACATCATGACCACTAAAATTGGTTTGAATGACTTTATCTCGCATTTACATCTGGATTTTTGCACCAACCTGGATGCATATTAATTCCCGGTCTAAAGAAGGACTATATGAATGGTTTTACATTTTATAATGAAATACTTTAATTTTTCATATCAACTGGCCTTAATATTAAATTGCATTTTCCCTTCATCCTTGTCAGCCCGTTTGGTTTCTCTTTCTCCTTCAACCTCAGCAGCACCTCTGTCTGTCCTCTGGGAGACCTCAGCCCTTCTCCCACCCAGCAGATGGTCAAGGTCGAGCACTTAACTAGACTCCGCTGCACATCAAACTGTGAAAATGAAGTCACTATAAAACATATCACAGTCATTCTCTGACGAATGCCACTCCGGGGAGTACAACTGAATAATTTAGACTTAACTATTCTTTGTGTATTCAGTGTTGTTGTCACTGTTTTCTTAAATATTGTATGTGTGATCCTGTCACATCAATATATTTTGAGACACGTTTTAGGATGATATAATTACCAAAAAGCAAAGGAAACCATTTGGACTGGCAGATCCTTCCTGCCACTGGGTCGGTGCTGATTATCCAGCACAAACAGAGCTAAAGATTTAAAGATTTCACAACAACAGATGGTGAAATGAGGGGGAAAAAACAGAGAGAAAAACAAGAACTAGAAACTTCTGACACGCTTGTCCTGACAAAGATAGAGATTTTATTCGAAGACGCAGCAATATTATTCATGAGAAATGAGTTTTGGAAAACATCGCCGCAAACAACACCCCCTGCAGTGAGGAAAGGCATGCCGATCATCTTGACCGCGGTTTTGTTTAATGTTTAAAAAATGCGGCAACATTAATGATTCAAACCGGGGAAATGGAATTGAAATTGTTGCATGAGCCGACCGGTTAACCTGTTGCTTGTTACATGCCTCCTGTTTCTTGAGCGAGAGCGAGGGAGAGATTGGCTGTCAGATCTGGTCCAGGCCCCCAGGAGCAGAGGGCTTACAGAGCACAGTGAGGACAGCCACATCAGGGCAGCCCACAGACAGCTGGCTCCCTCAGATGATGCATTGGCCTTGGCATCCTAATTGGCCCCAGTTCCTCAGCCAGGGGGCCTGGTGTTTCTGTGTGTGTGTGTGTGCACCCATGTGTGTTTGTGCACATGTCTGTCTTTGTCTTTCTGTGGCATATAGGCTTTTCAACACTGTGTTTATATTTGCTTTCTGTATGCATCTGTTTGTGTGTGGTGCACATCTGCATTCAGGGGGTTGCTTTTTGTATGTGTGTGGCTGTTTTCAGGTGTGTGTGTGTGTGTGTGTGTGTGTGTGTGTGTGTGTGTGTGTGTTTGTGTGTGTTTGTGTGTGGCTCTTGCACTCCCTGTCTTTTTGAATGTACACCACATACAGCGCTTTGGGCCGGGGTGTTCTTCCACTGACCTTTCATCTGCTGCAGAATCCGCACTGAGCATACAGGCGCGCACATCCGCAGAGGACACATGGTGTTTTTTAATTGTGCATGCATGTAAGTGTGCAGCTTTGTCGTGTGTGCTCTTGCCTGCCATGGAAAACATTCAGTATTGTATGTATATTGTATTTATTTATCATTTGCTGTCATTTTGTTGACTGTATATATATATATAAGCTGTGCCAACATATTTCTTCATCAAAATGTCATGCCAATAATGCGCCATTGAATTAAATGGAATTTAAAAGAGTGTGTCCAAGTGTGCATAATTGCGCCGCATGTGTGTGTGTGGCATTAAGCATTCAAGTGTGTGGCTGTGGTGTTTGTGTGTGTGCACTCTAGCTGTCATGACTAATATCAGTCAAGTCAAGGATTCATAAACAGAAATGACATGAGACATTTACATTATCCTGGTCTGTGTAATAAATGGAGTTAATTATTGTTGTCATCCTGTCTGTTACAGAACTGCCCGGTCACTTTAAGCAGCGGCGTTGGCCTGGTGGGGAGAGAAACTGTCCTGTAAATGAAAAGGTCACAGGTCCAATCCCAACAACAGTTTATGTGTGCATCACTGCGGAGGAGGACATTCACGTCGTACTCGCCACAGGGAGCGAGATGCATCATGCATGTACATCCATCTCAGAGGAATACGCAAAGAAAAAAAGACACTTCATTACTCGACTTTACTGTCCTGTGTGTTAGGGCTGCACAATATATCATTATTTTATCGTCATTGTGAGGTCAACTTGCACAATAAACACATCGCAAAAGACTGCGATATTGTACTCAGGGATTTTCTTTAGTTGGTTTTAAGAGTATCAGTAGAAAACGGCACTTTAAAATGTAACTATCATTCTTTTTTTACTGGTGCATTTTGTCTTCAGTTCAATATTCAGTTTCATTAAACAATTTTGGATGTAAAATCCAAATTCAAGTAGCATTTTCTTGTCTTGCCGTGACCCTTAAGGGTCTCTGTACAGAATACACTACAATATCTGTTTATTTACTGAAAATAATATTGTTATTGCGATATTCAACAATGTTATTCTTGCATATTGCATATTTTCCTCATATTGTGCAGCCTTACTGTATGTATAGATTCACTGCTGCTAAAAGGTTTTCATTTGCCAAAACAGAAACTGCACCAGTCCCATGTGCATCAACAGCTCACAGCTGATCACTTTGATCACTGCTGGTACAGTATGTTGCTCCTCCCCCTTCTTGTTCAATCTCAGGACCTCATCCCGAAGCTGCAGGCTATAATAGCAATTTTAACATGGACCAATGTCGACTGACTGGAAAAATAGGCTGCGACTTGCTCGGAATTGGAAGTATATAGTGGACCAATTACCCCTGTGGTGATGGCAATATACCAGTGTAGCTATAGGCTGGAGCTGCTGTGGGTGTAATTGATGTTGCTTGGTGGCTGCCAGAGTGGTTGGAGGCATGTAGACCACAGAGACATTTCCTCTAATAGGCCCTGCCAGGGGTCATGGCACACGCTACAGACCAAAGCACTTACAACCTGACCAGCTCTCCGGTGTCTCCTCCAATACACACTGTATTGCATGTGTGGAGCAGGGTTGTTGTTGTTGTGGGACCGTAAACCCGCCTCAACTCTCTTGACCTACCTTTTAAACATAGAACTAACTCACCTCTTAAGGTTAATATACTTTGTGTGATCTCAGTTTTAGTATATATAACCACACTATACTGTTTGTGAGTTAAGTACAGAGCTGGAGTCAGTGCAGTACATGCTAAGCTTAGTGAAGTATAAAGACAAACTGCCTATTACCACCTAAAGCTCAATTTCTTAAACCTGCATTAGTTGATTTTTTTTTTTTTTTGTGGGGGCAGAATGCTGCAAACAAAACATTCAAAACTAATATATTAGCAAATAGTTGCCTATTTATACATCTAGCAAACCCTCTCTACATCCAGTGTTCAGTTTGTCCGTCCTGGCCTACTGTAGAAACATGGGGGCCGACTCTGTGAAGAGGACTCACACTCTATGTAGATATAAACGCTTATTCTAAGGTTACAAAAACACAACCATTCTTATTTTCAGGTGACTATACACTAAAGAAAGCATACTTATTAATATGATATTCCATTTATGCCAACAGAGCCCCCTAAATGTTACACACTGGTCCTTTAAGAAAGAGAAAATAGACTGTATGTAATTGCGTTTGAAAATCGGTAGTTAATAAATACATTTGTTCCACTAAAATCACAAAATTAGAGAATACGCAATTACAAAATGACTGCAGAGTTACCTTTTTGATAAATGTTTTTCGTTTTCCACTATGGTAATTATAAAGATATTTGTCCAACAAAGTATAGAAAAGTATTCTGCAAAGATAACGACCCACTCCCCATTTTATGAGGACATGAATTATCTAAATACGAGTCTATGATGGACTGTGCTTATGTGGAACCTAATGAGCCACAGATGATAGATATCACGTTCATTAAAAGCGAGCACATTTGAATAACTCGTTTTGGGGAAATGATTGATTTCCCTCAGAAAAACCTCTACCTCAGGGTTTTACAATTAATATGCCATATACTGTACCTTGGAGAACATTTTATAGTCATTGGTTGAGTACACAGGTGAAACCTACCTCTGAATGACAAAATGAAAAACCCAAGTATGCTGTGGCAAAGGGATCCAATAAACCTTAATATGCATTTGGTACCACAATTCCCATCATGTCCCATCACTGTGAACTAGACCACATTTAATATTTCACTGATTCTCCTACAAAAAATGTAACAAATGTATCTGTTGTTGTGGATAATCCTGCTACTTAAGATGTTTCCTCTCCACATACCTCAACAATGTGTGCTGTGTTGCATTCATACATAAATTTTTCAGGTACAGTGTCCAGCTCCAGGTAACCAAGGCAACCACCTGTGAGATAAGTGCTGCATATGGAAGGCTTTTAGTTTGAAGTTCAGCTGCCATATAGTAAATATGGGTACCCAGTGGAGAGAATCACAGCCAGAAGGCCACAGAGAAATGTTTGACACCACCATGATAACCACAAATTTTCCAAGATTTCTTTTTGGCCGTGCACAAATGAGGAGTTAGAGGAGTAACTTGTGTTGCAATTCCATGAGTTTGACTTTGTGAACTATGTGCCCCTTTCTCAGGCAATCACGAGTGTTCAGCCTACAAGGGTATAATTTCCTCTTCCTAATTAGCACAATGCGGAAGAAAGAACAAGTCCGGATACAAGAGAAAAATATTTCAGGACATATGAATCCACATTAGGGATGCACTGATTCCAATACCAGATCGAATATCGGGCCGATACTGACTCAAATAACTGGATCAGGTATCGTGACAAAGGGGCCAATCTATTCAATTCAGTTCTATGTTTATATACTATATAAATTATATAGTGGAATTTGAATTGCTCGTTAAGTTTTGACCAATTTGTTGCTGCATTAAAAAGGTTTACACTCGACTTGTAATTCCTGTTAATTTTACGATTTACGGTGTACGATTTATTATCCTAATAATAAATAACAATTCAATAAAAATATTTATGTATTTATTTGTGACATTTTGTTTTACAAAGTTAGGAAAGCGATGTTTAAGTCAATCCCGATGTTGCCCTTACACATAACAGAATGATCCAAGTCACTTCCACACAGTGAGGCATACAGCTTATTAATTAAACACTGGTATCGGATCGGTACTCGGTATCGGCCGATACATAAAGCTCAGGTATCGGTATTGGGGCTGAAAAAGTCGGATCCATGTATCCCTAATTCAGGTGTGGTAAACAGAAGTCTTGCAGATTAAAAATAAAAATAAAGATTTGTTTAAAATGTAACTGTATTTTGCCAAAATGTATTTCTTCATTGTTCTCATAACACCAAATGTACACATATGCCAGCAGTTGTAAAGGAAAAAATCAGGAACTAACTGCTAATTCATTAATATCCATCAAGTAGTTCATGATTAACGCCGAGCTATAGTATTCACTTTACAATGATATAATAAATGAAATGCAGCTAACGAGTTTATCAATTCCCTTGAAAAATGACTTTAAGGTGCAGTGAGTAGGATCCGGCGACATCTAGTGGCGAGGTTGCACATTGCAACCAACTGGAACTTCTCCCATATGCCAAGTATGTAGGAGAACTACAGTGGCCAACGCAAAAGTGTGAAAAAGTGAATGGCCCTTACTAGAGCCAGTGTTTAGTTTGTCCGTTCTGGGCTACTGTAGAAACATGGCGGCCGGCTGCGTGAAGAGGACCTGCTCCGTATGAAGGGTCGTGTCTAGAAGATAACCCACAAGTTGCGAAAACTCTCACAAGACTTGTTGGCCGATGACCTATCTTTATTGACCTTATAAATATTATATTCCATTTCTGTCAATAGCCTGACAATTCACTTTCTGTTGATCAACTAGTTGCTTAATTGACAAATCTTGTTGCTGTGGCTACTCTTTCATTAGAAGTTACTGTAGAATCTGATTTAGTCCTTTATTGGTTACAACTCAGGATTTTCTGTACTTTATTGTAAAGTGTTGCTATTATTTATTCTCCAACTCCCACGCCCACCTATGCTCTCATCTTGTGTTATAACCTCAGAAAGGCTGAAAATTTGATTTAATATGGAATTTCTGTCACTGTCTACCCACTGAATCATATTCTTTCTCTCCCGCTCTAGTTTCTAGTTAGTCTCAAATGTCCCTTTCATCTCCTCCCTTGGCTCTTTTTATAATTTGTCTGCTTACATCAATGGTTATTCAATCATTGTGTTCACATGAAGTCCTTTTGACAGAACGACTGAGGCAACTGCAATCAAACCGAGGTGGCAATACTTAATCAGGATAGAAAAGTCGAACATTATCCTAAAAGGAAAGTAAAATTCAGTACGCTCTAAAGGGGATAAGGCTTGCTGACGTCTTTCTGAGGACAGCATCTGCAGACTGGACATGTGCAACTGAGCTGTGCACCACCTCCACAAACTGCTGATAGCCACAGAAGCTCCAGAAAGGTCACACTGTTTCTACAACGTGTCCGTCAACGGCTGTTCAAACAACTTGCAGTGACACTTTCTTACCTACTGCAACGTGAGCTAGAAATGACATGGTGACATTTCAGTGAATTCGTCCTTCAGAATACACAACCTTTACACGAGAAATTTACATCACATAGCCTTTCCAGGTACAATTTCATAAGAAAACCCAATGTGCAGTATTAAATGATCAAATCTGAATCTCGCTTTCAGAATATGCTTCCTACCTGGCTGTTATTTTCTGACACTGACATATGAATGTTCTGGATACACGATAATATCTTTCTTCTGTTGCAGTGTTGTGGCTTTGACCTTCGCCCTCCTCTCTATTAGCGGCAGTGTTACTAATCTAAGATTTAAGCCTTTTCTATTACAGCCTTCAGCAAGCTACTCCAGACAAGAGTGAAAGTTTAAATGCTAAAATATAAATGTTATTTTGTTGACACATGAACCTTATTATGAAAGCGCCGCCTTATAAAAAACCCAATTTCACACTGTGACCGCATTGCCATATGTTTTGTTATTGTTTGTTTTCAGCAGTTGTGGCAAGGACAGTACGCCTCAATTACTGCGGCTTGTTGTATTCAAGCTTGCCTCTTTCAAGCCCTCCTGCATTCTGAACCAGTGTACTGTTCCTCATTAACATTTACTGTGGTGGGTGACCCTGCCATTCATTTACAGACAACTGCTTCCTGACAATGTTTTTTCTCCCCCTTCCTCTCAAAGGAGAGCAGCCCATTCTCACCAGAATGCTAATGCCCTTGTAAATCTGAGAAGTGAGGCTGACTTGAGAGGGAGCAAACTACCTTCTCTTCTTTTGGTGGGCATTATTAAAAAATTCAATTAAGGTGCTGAACCATAGATGAAAAAACATGGCCTTCAGTATTGGTGTGCTTTTTTTTTTTATCGGAGCACAAAGTCGTTTTCTCTCAGCTGAAAGGGAGACATTTGCCAGGTTTGTACTTGGCAGAAGATCTAGGCGACACAAAGAGGGATCGATTCTCAGTCGTCTGCAGGGTGAATTTAGAATCAATGTCTGTTCTGGGGCAGCCGCAACAATGGAGAAGGTGTACATATCAATAAAGATGTCTGCTGGTAAATTCCTGTGGATCCAGTCATCATCGAATGTTTTGGGGGGTTTTCTAAGTGTGTGCAAAATGACTTGAAATCAATCACAGAACACAGTTTTTCCAATTTCTCTAAAGATAATAGCTAGGAAAGTATCCACACAAGCAGTGGTGGAATGTAACTAAAGTTTACTGTACTGTACTTAAAGGTGCAGTGTGTAGGATTTGGCGGCATCTAGCGGTGAGGTTGCAGATTGCAACCAACTGAATCTTCTCCCGTGTACCAAGTGTGTAGGAGAACTACGGTGACCGACACGGAAACATGAAAACATGAATTGCCCTCTCTAGAGTAAATGTTTTGTTTGTCCGTCCTGGGCTACTGTAGAAACATGGCGGCCAGATCGGTGAAGAGGACCCGCTCCATATGTAGATATAAACAGCTCGTTCTAAGGTATCGAACTAGCTGCTAATTAATGAATATCTATCAAATAGTTAATTATTATCGCTGAGCTATAGTATTCAGTTTACAATGATATAAACTGTGAAAAGCAGCAACCCCTCACATTGGTGACACTGGAACAAGAGTTTGTCAATTTCCTTGGAAAATGACTTAAAGGTGCAGTGTGTAGGATTTGGCAGCATCTAGCGGTGAGGTTGCAGAACGCAACCAACTGAAATTTCTCCCGTGTGCCAAGCGTGTAAGACAACTACGGTGGCCAACGCAGAAACGCATATGGCCTTATCTAGAGTAAATGTTTGGTTTGTCCATTCTGGGCTACTGTAGAAACATGGCGGCCGGCTCCATGAAGAGGAGCCGCTGCCTATGTAGATATAAACGGCTCATTCTAAGGTAACGAAAACACAACAATTCTTATTTTCAGGTGATTAAACACTAAAGAAAACATACTTATTAATATTATATTCCATTTATGCCAATAGATCCCTCTAAATGCTACACACTGGTCCTTTAAGAAAGAGAAAATAGACTGTATGTAATTGTTCCTTTAAAATTCTATTTTGATGCTACTTTGTACTTTCTATCACATATTGTACTTTTTAATTCACTACATTTATCCGACAGCAATAGTTAATAGTTTTTTTTGTATGATTTTACATATAAAACATATTACTGGCTTATAAAATGATGCAGTGCTATAAGTTAAACTACCCAGCAGTATGGAAAGAAGCTAAAGTTAGCTCCACTGGCCAACGACAGCAGTACAAATCTGCTCACACGCTAATGCATCGGTAATTACAATCCAATAATATAATACATAATGATGTCACACTGAGAGGAGCCGTTCTTCTATATAATGACCACTTTAACCATTTGAACGCTCTTCTGTAAATGTGAAGCAGCAGCAGTAGGAAATGTTTGGTTTGCATTAGCAGTAACTTGATACAGCTCTGGTACGGTGTTAGGAGGGTGAACGGTAAACACAGAGTCTTATATCAGTGAGATAAAATTAAAAAACAGTAACACTGGATTACAAACATGAATCATTTCCTGTGAATCCCTCGTTCCATAGGTAGGCAATCTGAAAGCAGCGTGGGAGTGGCGGACTCCGACACTTACAATGAAAACTACTATACAGAGAGGTAATTATAGAGCGTGAATTCATTTAACGGCTATTGCGGAAAAAATACCAACCATAAATAGCATCGCAAAAAGGGTTCGGTTTCATGAATATCTAACAAATTATAACTTTAAATACATTTTACTGATAATGCGTATGTACTTTAACTCTAAGATTTTGAAAGCAGAACTTTGACTTGTAATGGAGTATTTTTAAAGTGTGGCATTGCTACTTTTACTTCAGTAAATTATGCCAACCATTGGTCTTCCACCATTACATGCAGCTTCCTCACAGTCAAGGACAACGTGATAAAACTCAGCCTCTGCTGACTCAGAGAGCCATCACACCTCTTGCTTCCCTGTTCCGCTCGGACGCACATGATGAACACGACAAGTTCAGCCGATCGATCAGACGCTGTACTATTACCATGCAACAGATCAATGCAGAGCAGCGGCATGATGTTCGCAGGCATGCAAAGGTACACAGAGAGCAGACCTCCCTCCAGATCACAGTCTGCACTTTGTTTTCGCTTTCATTTTGTCGTGCGACACATTACCCTCGAAGCAGGTGATGCATTCATGCCGCCAATATTACCTTGGGAGCAGGAAAAGAAATTACAGTTGTACTGCATGAAAAACTTTTTCATAACATGAAATTCGTACACAAAGGGATATTGAACTATAGAATGTTTATGACAGCGCTAAAGGCCACGGACAGCTTCTTGACACGCTGCCTGTGCTATATATTTTCCTCCTGTTAGGTACAGTGCTCAGTATTTTCTGCAATGCTTGTGCAGCGGCTGACCGGGGGGCATCCTGCGGCACCTGTATTAGATAAAGTCGAAACAAGGGTTTGGTGCTGGTTGGCTCATACAACAATACCTGATAAAAGATAGCATCTCTCTCTTTTTTCTCTCAGTCTCTTGCCATGGGCCAGCCTCCTCCTGTTTCCTCTGCTCCCTAAACCAAAACTCCCTCCTGGGGGACATCGTCAGGCAGCCTGTTGCTGGGTAACCAAACAGGATTGTGGGTCAGAGAAATTATCAGTTGAATACCAACAACAACTCCTCAGCCCTCAGTGCGGATAATGATATCAAACCTAAATTCTGATCAAATGAGGTTTCACCTGACTGACTGTGATGGCCACAGCCACACATGGTAATATTATTCCAATTAACACTCTCTCACCTCATTAGTTCGCTATCTACACAGGTTCATTTCATTTGCAGTCAACCACACCTAAACAATTAACATCACACAGTTGGTTTAATTTGGAATCTGTTCATGTGCTTTTAACCTGACATTGTTTGGATTAAGTGCACATTTTAACACTGAGGGTTACACAGGCAATTGTTTGCTTTATTAATCATTTGTTTCTTATGGCTGTATTCGAAACCGCCTACTAAATACTACTGACGAACGTAGTATACAGTATATAAATTAAAGCGATTTATTTTGCAGTATGCT
The DNA here is from genome assembly GCF_043250625.1 of Sebastes fasciatus. Taxonomy (NCBI): domain Eukaryota; kingdom Metazoa; phylum Chordata; class Actinopteri; order Perciformes; family Sebastidae; genus Sebastes; species Sebastes fasciatus. The sequence continues at coordinate 25,714,342 of NC_133805.1, forward strand.
AGGCCAGGTTTTAGCCTTTAAACAAGATCTTGAAGCACTGGACAGAAAAACAAAACTTGTACCACTATTGCAATATTATCGAAAAATACAACTTTGATTTTTTTTTGTGACCAATGTTTGTTTACTTTATAAGATACTGCATGGTTTACCTCCACCACCCCTTAAACAATTTATTCTAACAGCTCATGGTGAAAGATAAACAGGATCATCAACGAGGGGAGACGGGAAATATAAAAAATTTGATCCACAACATTTACTCAAACTGCTATTTCAGCTACAGCAACAAAATAGTGGAATGATATCCCTACAAATATTAGAGTAATGTTAAAAAGGGTCATGTTGTCTCAACATGTCTCTACGCCCGCAGGCAATTGTGGAGCTTTTCAACTCCAAAAGGGCAGATAACCACAGGTTCCTGTTAATTTTATAATGGGCATTAGTGTTGTAATATTTAAACAAACTATCCGTCAACAAGGAAATAAAAGCCTCTTGTCTACGAGACCAGTCTCTTGAGAGAGCTCCAGCCAGCTCATAGCGGGGTCTATTAGAGTGACTGCCTGGCTGGCGAGGTAGCGACCCCGGCAGGCGCTAGCTACCTATCACGGCAGTTTGTGGAGCTTCTAAACTCCGAAAACGTTGGAGCAAATGTTCGATTCACCATCTAATATCGTTAAACTGCCAATAATCAAAATATACTTAGTTGATTTCTCACCTCAAAAATGTTCAGAAGTGAATTTAGTGAAGAAATGGCTACAAAAAATGGAAAAAGAAAAGTACCGTTTTTGGCCCCTGTTGTTGTGACCATAGCCTGTACCATTTCAGCGCTTTTAGAAAGTATTTATTAACCATTTAACAAGGTATTATAATCATCAGTTACAGCTTTATATTAGCCAATCAAAATAATGTTTATAGATGGTTTACAAACCAATTATTAACCATTAACAAAGTACTACAAATATCTATCTATGTAATGTTTATACATGTTTTACAAACAGTTTCTTTAAAGTTTACAAATCATAATCACTGACAAATATTTATATACTGTATATAGTATATAAAATGTTATATGTGCAACAATAAACTGCTAATAAATAGTTTACTAATGTATTCAGAATGTAATTGAAATTGCCTCTTATCAGCTAATTATTTCATAATACATAAACGAATGATAAAATAACAGAAATTATAGCATTACTAATAATTAGTAAACATTAATTATAATTTAGTTGTTTGTTACCAGTAAAATTACTATTAACAATGTTTAATTAACTATCAATTTGACCATTTATAAATGATGGTTATCATAAAGTGTTACCATAATGTTTTTGTACTTTTTGACTAAATGAAGTTTAGTTTGTTTCTTTCATCAGCTCTTGTTTCCTTGTTGCCTCACTGCTTGATCCCTACACTGACACTAGCTGTTTTTGGAGCAGAGATGTGTTAATGGTTAATTTCCTGATGTTCTTTATTCCAGCTGTTTTCTCAGTTTTGAGTGTGACTTTTCAAAATGTGTTATTTCACTGTTACAGAAATATGCATTTGATTCCCAGTTGTTATTTACTCCTATTAGCTCATTGTCAAGTAACTGTAATGCACACTGTTGTTACTGATCAGTAATCTGTTTGGTGAATCACAAACGAGAGTAAAACAAAAACCTTAAAACCATAAGATTATCTTTAGTAATTTCTAAGATTTAAATATTTACAGAACAGTAGTGCTGTTAGTAGGTTTATAAACAGCAGCAGTGAACCAGTTTCCAATCAGCTCTATCCAACTGAGACATGAAGCAACTTTGGCAGTCATCCATCTGCAAGCTGTTAAACACATGTCTAGCTATTTCTGAATGTGAGATAAAAAATTGATGGTTTTAAATAAATTTGGGTAAAATATAATACTGAGCCAGTGTGTATATTAATAACGGTTATGACTGAGGGCTTCAATAATTGATGATGCCTTGCTAGTGGTCGGGTCAGTACCAGCTGAATAACTCAGGCATTCACAACGTACAATTATGGGTTAAACTGGAAATGACTGATAGAAATTCTCTCCTTTCATGAAACACATTTCACAGCTCTGAGCTTTGACAAAATAGATTCCTGTAACTTCTCCCAGTTCATTGGACTATGTAATCGAGTTTAGGTGGTCCACCTTTACTCAAGTGATGCCCTGTACATTTTTGTATGAATAAATACACATTCTACTTTTTTGTTTTTACTGATTGATATAATACACCGGTAATATAGCACCTGCGATTCAACCATTTAGGTACATCCCGTTGGCCACAAGTGTAGATACAATTGGAGCTCCACAGATGAATTTGTTCATTGTGTGACTTAAACTGAACTGTGAAATGTAAACCATTACGTAGTCGCACCTCTTCTCCAATCAACTCCTCTTCCTTCATGGACTGGTAACGTTAACTGGACATAGCATAGAATAGCGTAGTAGTACATGGCTAAGCACAGGACTGCTTAATTTTTTTTCATATACATATATTGATATTGAAGTTATACATTTAATTGATAGTTTAGTATATTTTTTGAGACTCATGAGACTAAATTGACATGAATTTAATGTAAGTTAGATTCTGTTATTTAATGTAAATAGCCATTTTAATGAAATACTGAGGTCATGATTTGAAGTCCTCCCACAACCTGCTTCCAACAAAAAGAAAGTCTCTAAAGTTATACAATTCTGTTGATTTTTCAGTGTTTGCAGTTTCTTCTAGAAATCAAAAACTGCAAAGTCAACAAAACCAAATAAAGTTAAACTAAAATAACAGTTTGAGAAATTTGCCTCCAATTTCTCTGTAATTAGTACCAAATAACTAGGTCTGTCCTCGACCAAAGAAATTCTCAATCTAATTTATTAGTTGATTTAATCGTCAGATCTGTAAAACTGATTTTCTCCACGAAGCATCACACAAAAGCACCGCTTTAAATCATGTGTTTACCAGAGATGTGCTCATAAGTTTCTTGGAAATAAGTCATTCGGCATGAAAAAAGGATAAAAAAAAAAAAAAATTGACGAAAGAAATTTAGAAGAAGTTGATTAAGACCAAAACGACAGATTAGTCGTCTAAACGACTAAGACCAGCCCTATCAATCACATTGTTCTTTCCAGGAAATTTCTTATGAGATTATTAATGAATTACGGACCTGAAATAAAGCGTTACTGTTTTAGTTTCCAACATGAAGGTCAAATGCTGATTCAAAGCCTTGACGAAATACCGACTCCTGGTTGAAAAACACTGGGTTCGCAAATACTGGAATCAGCCTAATAATGTGTACGTATCTAATGAGACAATGTTAAATTCCCCCCCAGGTTGATAAATGGTCTGGGTATCATCGGATATTCCGTTTTTCCTTTGGAATTCAGAAAGGAAAAAAAGTTTTTTTATTTTTTCGTTTTAAACCAAAAACGAGAAAACGGCCGTTTTCTCGTTTTTGGTTTCTGAATCAAAAAATGAAAAACGAACCCAAACCGGGCCGTTTGTTTGTTTTTGCGAATTCCTTTTCTCATTATTCGTTTTGAATTGAAGAACGGAAGTCACGTGGGTTTTTCGTTTTTTCGTTTTAAACCACAAACGAAAAACGGAATCACGTGGTGCTCTGTTTGTTTTTTGTTTCCAAACGAAAAACGAAAAAAACAAATTAAAAAAATGATCCGATTTAGTTTCTTCAAGTTTCTTTCTGTCATTTTCTCTTCTGAATCGAGGAGCGGAGAACGGCAGTCACGTGACCAGGAAGTGAAGGCAAACATGTCAAAATAAAAGCCAAGAAGATAGTGTGGTCATTCTATAAAAGTGTAACATTATTTAAGCACAGGATCAAAGTAACAGTAGAAGATAAATAGGCTAAATAAATACACAAATAAGTACATACATAGATATTTTTTTGTTTTGTTATTTTCATTAACACATGAATGTCTTTTATCCAAAAAGTGTGTGATAAATTACAGGGAGGGTCTCTACAGATGTTATACAACAGGGAGGGTCTCTACAGATGTTATTCAGATCTCTCACATAATTGACAATTTTCTCTCTCACACCCTCACTATGGGCTGTTTCTTTATGTCGGCAGGTGAGAAGCACTATGTGGCTACTCCTTTCAACACACCTGACACTTCCACCTGATCCCCTGCACTCCATTAGGAAGACTGTAGCCGAGTAGTTCTATATCATGATAATGCTGATTTTTCAACCAGCGATTATGACATTAATGCCAGCTAGACAGAATAAAGCTCTGTCTGTCATGACAATACTGTACTGGACTGAAGGCCACTCCATCACTCTAGATACTGTAGATTTAACAGATACCTGCTGTCTTCAGACGGCTGTAAAGAGTCACCCGAGTAAAGGAAAGGCTTTCAGTACAGTTCTATTGTCATGACAGACAGAGCTTTATTCTGTCTAGCTGGCATTAATGTCATAACCACTGGTTGAAAAATCAGCCTTATCATGATGTCGAACAAATTAACTAAATTACATATACTAACAAACAGACTAGAAATGATTGAAAAGCATCATAAACTACCAAACAGGCTAGAAATGATTGAAAAGCATCATAAACCACCAAACAGAATACAGAAAGTTAGTGATTTCAGTTTTTTAGTGAACTCAGGCTGATTAATCCTCATATTAGACTATGATGTCTGAAGGTTGGCAAACATGCTGATCAACCATACTTCTCTATCATTGACCATGTTTATTGACTTGACTTTTCATCTATAAATGCGTCAAAATTGAAAATTTGACTGAAAAGAAAATCCTTGGGGATTGAGGAGTGGTGACCTCTGACCCCTACGGTGGGTAACGTCACAGAAGGCCCACTCATAAAATGCACTGACTTCACTGGTACCGAATCTCCCTCCAAACTAAATGATCTGATCTGATCAATACAATCAAACTTTATTGTCCACCAGGGTGGATTTTTCTCTTCGGCTCACAAAACACAGAAAACAACAGACATTAAAAACCAGACAGCAGTTAGTAAAAAACAGAGACAGGTTATGTTACACATTAAAACAGTTCATGTCAGTGTCTGTGGCTCAGATCTGCTCAGTCACTGTGTTGAGTTAAGAGTATTGATGGCATTTGGGATGAAAGACTTTTTAAACACATGTTTAGTTGCCAGAGGGGCTCTATAGCGCCTCCCGACTGGCTGCAGAGAGGATGGGAGCTATCTCCTCGCTTTCTTCCTCGTCCTTTCTGTAAAAAGTTGAGTCAAGGGCTTTTGGGGTTTACCACCTATTTTGCCTGCCATTGACACAATCCTAGACAGTTTATTCTTCTATCTACAGTGTAGGTGACCGTACCAGGCAGGAAGGTTAAAGGTTAAAATCCTCTCAACAATAGTTTTGTACACTAATTCTAAAATCTGCCGGCTGACACCGAGGCCACTAAGTTTCCTTAGAAGATAAAGTCGCTGTGAGCATCTCTTGAAGATATACTCTGTATTTTCAGAGAAGCTCACCTGGGTGTCCAGGACTGTACCGAGGTATTTAAAGTGTTCCACAGTTTCAACATGTTGGCCATCAAGTGAAACTGGCTCTGTGATCAAATGTTGTTTTGTGCAGCACATGATTAATTCTTTCGTCTCAGCCACATTGATTTCTAGCTGGCTAGTGTGACACCGTGTCTGAAGGGCTGTAGTGTGGGCCAGATAGGCAGCTTCACCTAGTGGGCCTGTTTCCTGTAAAAGACCAACTAAGGCCATGTCATCCACATACTTAAACAGTCTAAAATGTTTCTCATTGGTCATAAATTCATTAGTAAAAAGAGAGAATAGCACAGAGGAAAGAACACAGCCTTGTGGGCAGCCTGTCTGACATGTTCTCCCTGACACAGACCCTCTGATCCACACAACTAACCCTGTGTTGATGTTGAGATCAAGGAGCCTTTTCAGGAGAATATGCGTCTTCATTGAGTTAAAAGCTGAACTAAAATCCACAAATAAAGCTCTGGCATAACCTTTAGGATGCATAAGGTGTTTTGTGGACGGTGTTAAGCAGTCAGCACAGCGTCGTCTGGGACTCTGTCGCTCTTATTTAAGCGAACTGGAGCAGATCTAGCTTAGTAGCCACTGTGCTGGTCAGGTGGCTGGCAAGAACCCGTTCCATGGTTTTACACAATATGGAGGTTATTGCGATGGGCCACAGATCATTTGGCTTACTTGCGCCTGGCTTTTTTAGCACAGGCCTAATTATTGTGAATTTCCATGATTTTGGCACAGTGTAGGTGTCTAGGATATATAATTAATTAGGCTTTTTTAGGTACAGTATGTATTTATTTAGCCTATTTATCTTCTACTATTACCTCGATCATGTGCTTAAATAATGTTACACTTTTATAATATGACCACACTATCTTCTTGGCTTTTATTTTGACATGTTTGCCTTCACTTCCTGGTCACGTGACTGCCGTTCTCTGCTCCTCGATTCAGAAGAAACGACAGAAATGACAGAAAGAAACTTGAAGAAACTAAATCGGATCGTTTTTTTAATTTGTTTTTTTCGTTTTTCGTTTGGAAACAAAAAACAAACAGAGCACCACGTGATTCCGTTTTTCGTTTGTGGTTTAAAACGAAAAAACGAAAAACCCACGTGACTTCCGTTCTTCAATTCAAAACAAATAATGAGAAAAGGAATTCGCAAAAACAAACAAACGGCCCGGTTTGGGTTCGTTTTTCATTTTTTGATTCAGAAACGAAAAACGAGAAAACAGCCGTTTTCTCGTTTTTGGTTTAAAACGAAAAAATAAAAAAAAGTTTTTTCCTTTCTGAATTCCAAAGGAAAAACGGAATATCCGATGATACCCAGACCCTAAATCACCCAAAGTCCCAGAAAAAATAGAAAGGACATCACTTCAATGTCTTCAATTCTCTCTACAGCCCTGATTCTGAGAAAGTGGGATCCCTAGTTTGGTTCACCAAAACATACCAGGAAAACAATGTCATGCGGATAGTTTTGCCAAGTGAGTTCTGTCCAAGTGCAGTGCATAAACACCAGAGCAATGAGGGCTTAGCACTGAACGTGTCACCTTAATAAAAACAACCAAGTTCTTGCATTTACAACTGTACACAACTATTCTCAAGACTACACAAACCGTAAGCTATTGCATTGCATTGAGCTCAGTGTGTTAGCCAGTGTTTGAATGGCATGCAGACACAAACAGCTTGATGCTGGAGCCAAGGGAAGGTGAATCATCTGCTGATCCACTTCAGCATTCTAATCAGGGGCCTTAACTTGGTGATCCAATCCAGGGAGCCAGGCTCAGCCAAGCAGAAACGGCCCGAAACACGTGACTGCAGCCATTTGAATAGAAATGGCCCCGGCTCGGCAGCATGCCACTGCACCCAACATCCATGCATTAGAAACGATTGTGCTATTTACCCCGCGAGATCCACTTTGCTTTCTTTCTATTCTAATGGTGCTCCAGCTGGGCACATTTGGGTCAACCGTTTAAACGCTTTCACCTAGCTGAATGAGCTGTATTAACAAAGCGCTTTCTGTTTCTTCCAGCACCCAAATCAGGAAAGAGGTTGATAAAACCTCTTCAAATCAAGGCCATTTTTATATTGGGACATGCTGCTGCATTCATCACACAATGACAACAATGTTGGTTGGGTTCTCTGGAGGATATTTGTGCTTTGGATTCTGTTTTGTACAATGTTGCTAGTGAGAAAAAAAAGATGGTGGTTTAAATTCCCCTGTGCAGATACCAAGATTAATGAGGCTAACCGGAGTGTTTTTATTGCAACCAGACCACAAACCACCAGGTCTCTGAACTCCTACCCACTAATTACTTAGTCGGTGTGTGTGCGCACACATGCATCTGTGTGAATGTGCATTCATGTGCAAGTCTACGTGTTTGTGCATGCTTTTATTTGCACAGGGCTACATGGACAAGTGTGTGTAAGCAGGAGAGTGAGCAAGAGAGAGACTATGATAATATTTGTCTGAGTCAATGAGTTACTCACCAGAGTTTCTAAAAGCCTCATAGCTAAAACTCGGGAGGCTCCACTTGTGTGTGTGTTTGGTATGTACAGTATGCACGGATGGGGCTATAGATGTGGTATGTGTGTTATGTGTATTAGCGTGTGTGTGTTTGCATAGCGGAGGGGGGTTAAGAAGGGGGCACTGCTTGGTGAAGCTGAAAGAGGAGAGATGACATGCTGTCAGTCTGAGTTGACGGTCACTGCTCAATGCTTTAGCGCCTCCTGACACTTTCTATTCAGACCAGGGAGACCGCAGAGCGCCTCCGGCATGCCGAGGGATCCCGCCTTTTAATTGAGCCTTTACCCAAGATTCATTTCACTCCGCACCTCGGGCCTCACTGGGAGCAGACAAAACCACGAGAGTGACAAAACTGGGCCTCGCATTGTTCGGACTCAGAGGCTGAGGGAACCTAGACCTACATAAAAAGGGTTAACCTTTAGAGACATTATCCCAGTTCCACAGGCGTTGAAACCTCACTAATCTGAACCTCTATCACATGAAAGTCATTTTATAATCAGAACACCCCCAATTTAATGCAGTAAGACCTCCATTAACGAATATGGCTTCATGGGTATACTTTGATCCCTTGAGTCGGAAGATAATCTTGATAAAAGACAAATAAAAAGATGAGATGACCTTGTGCAAGATACCCGAACGCTGTAATAGGACATTAAGATGTAAAAGACTGAATGTTTTTGTCGTCCTGTATAAGTGCTGAAATGATTAGTTGATCGACAGAAAATGAATCCAACACAATTTGACAATCATTTTAGTTAAATTGGTAACACTTTATTTTACGAGTCTGTAATTTCCAAATAATATCCTAAAAATCTACGAGGGTGTTTCCTGGAAAGAACTATGTAATTTGGTACAGATTATAAGGAAAAAGAGACGGTGTTAGTAAACTTACAATTGATTAATTACATTAATTACCACCATATTATTACTACTACTACTGAAGCTTTTAGTCAGAGCACAGCAGGTCAACTGAACATACGAAAATGTGAAATTTGTCCTCAGGCATATAAACAGTTTCTCTATAATTAGCTCCAAATTACATAGTACAACCTTCAAGGATGTTTTTTGGACCTGTAAAATAATGCCTTACTGCTAATTTATCAAGCAAAAAATACCAAACATTTGCTGGTTCCAGCCTCTTAAACATGAGGATTTGTTGCTTTTCTTAGTTTTTTATCACTGTAAATTTAATATATTTTGGTTTTGGAGTGTTGGTCGGACAAAACACACAATTTGAAGATGTCTCATTGAGCCCAGGGAAATTGTGAGATCTGAGATATTGTTATTTTTTATGAAGAAATATTGTTATCATCATCACACTCTATACTGATTAACATTCCATAAAGGCAACGCCACATTAAGCTATGGTCCATTTCAGAAGAGCAATCACATGGAAACCCCTACAGACTGTGAGCAGGAATGGGTTGATGACGCATAGTTTTGCCTATGTGTTCTTATGTAACTTCACTTCAAAAAGAGAACTGGATTTCTATGTGACTTAATCTCTAAAGCCCGTTCTGACAGTGGAGACGAGAAACCGCAGAGCGTCCTAGCAGGCTTCATTAGTACCAGCTGGAAAGGAAGGGCCTCACCTGCTGTGACAGATCTTCCCAGACCTCTCAGAGCAAACAATGTGCTTCATTATTCCCCCCCTACGGCGCCTCCGCTGGTCCAGTGTGACGACTGGCTGCTAGGATGACATGCAATGCTAAATTAACTTCATTTTTACGACTGCAAATAAGTAGAAACAGATCGAACAAGGTGCTGAGATGTGCAAAACTCGGACGTAGTCACCGTGACGTCACCCACTGGTTTGTGAACTGCCGTTTTGAAGCCTAGAGTTCGGCGTTTTGGTCGTTGCCGTCTTGGTTTTTTACAACCAGAAGTGATGTGAGAGGGTGGAGCTAAGTACAAACGAACGCTGAATAAGACATTTTTAGGTGACCAAAATGTTATAATTAACTTTCATGAACTGAAAACACACTGTGAAAGAGTTAAAGTTCCAAAACGAAAACACGGACAACTCCCCGACTGGACAGCGCCGTGTCAATCACAAGGTAGCCACGCCCTAAAGCATCCCCTGCTTTATGGTCCATTTGACTCTTAATGGGACCATCATTTACTAAATGAACATCATGCTGTCTTGAAGAAGACTTGAAACTAGCGATTGAGACCATAAACTCGTGTTTACAATGTTTTACTGAGGTAATAAATCAAGTGAGAGTAGGGTCATTTTCCCGAGCTGTTGTGAACAGTGTGACGGGCACATGGACAAAAAAATAAAGTATAGACAGAATGAATTAAAAGTCCCCCCTCGTCCTCTCTTCAGGTGGTCGCACTTGTTGAGCAGCGATTTTAAGACTGGATAAAATAGATAAATCACTCGTTGAGATAGGCTTTTTTTTGCAGTGTATGGACAGGAGCAATTTCCCTGGTGACAGACAGCTCAATAGTGATCCCTGTCTCTGTGTCTCAGTGTGTGTTCTGACTCCCCGCCTGTTAATAAGCAAAGCTCCCCAAAGGCACAGCTGGCTTCTCTGTTTGCCTTGTTACCAAGGTCTGTCCTATCAATACTAAATTTAATGGAGCGGCCACGATGCAAAATGCACACCACAGGGCTTTTGATATATGAACTGTACACTTTACATATACTATACAGTAGCTACCCGGAAAATATAAATATACATACAATCAATATTTTACTACCCATGTGAGGCCGTTCTTAAGGACAGAATGATAACTTGCTCACAATTTGAATATGCTGATATTTAAAAGGTAATGTTTACCACGTTCAATGTTCGTTTATCATTTTGGCATGCTAACATTTGCAGAGCAACGTTAGACATGGGATGTCATTAGTTAAGTTTTAGAGTTGGGGCGGGGGTGAGGGGAGCGTAATATAAAGCCTGGGCCCCACCCTGGACCCCCTAACTGTGGAAAATATTTTTGTATATTTTTCACCCCACATTTATCCCCAGAGTAGGGAAATTGTAATTACTCATAGCAGTGATAAAATGTACTTAAGCACTGAATGAGTATTATTGTGTTTATTGTTATATGTGTATTGTTAGTCTTTTGGATAACCAAAACTATGGGGGTGGTAAATGGACAGCATTTATAGCGCTTTTCTAATCATAGTGATCAGTCTTAGTGCTTTACAGCACAAGTAAGCATTCACCCATTAACACACACATTCATATACTGGTGGCAGAGGCTACCATACAAGGTACCAACTGCTCATCAGGAGCAACAAACATTCACATGCACACTTACAGCAATTTGGGGTTACGTATCTTGCCCAAGGACACCTCGACATGTAGACTGCAGGGGCCAGGGATCGAGCCACCGACCTTCCGATTAGTGGCCGACGGCTCTACCTCCTGACGTATGTAACAGTTGTGCTTAATATTTTTGGTACCCCTAAAATCGCATGTGGCGCCAACCTAGCACCCCGATTTGAAATGGTCTATAACCACCACTGACAGTGCCAACCACGGCTAAAAAGTAAGAATAGGTACCAACTATTGTACTACAGAGGGACCCTGCTACTTGCAGAGAGATGTATTATCTGCATTTCTGAATAATCCAATTGAGGCAAAAATACCAACATATACTGTACATACAATCTCATTATACTTCACTCCTTAAAAGTATGGAAACAAATCCAATCTTTCCTAATCTTGCCTAAAGAATACATAGACAGCCCAATTTGCCACAACCATGCTTTTCCTCCTGCCTTGGTAGACCCAGTCTTCTCTATCTGGAAAGACAGAAATATTGTCACAATAATGGACTTATATGCTGAGGGTAACCTTGTAGTCTTTCCGACAATTACAACAGACCCATGGCCTACTATCAGCACATTTCTATAGGTACCTCCGGATTAGGAATTTATAAGGACTCACATACAACACTATCAACATATGTCCAAACATAACTTTCTAGACAGCATTCTTCATCATGTACCCAACACTGAGGGGTCAGTCTCTTTCTTATATGATGCAGGCTCATCCGATGACACACTGAAAAATGATTGGGAACACAAACTCTGTACTGAAATCTCTGTTGACTGTTATTACTTCTATAAATGCCAGACATGCCTTAGTATGATTCAAAGTAGTTCACAAACTCCATTATTCAAAGTCCAGGCTTCATGCTGCTGTATATACCCCAACACCTCTCCCTTATGTGATAAGTGTAAACAAGAGTCCAGAACACTTATCAGATCTGGTCCTGCCCAAAGTGAAACTCCTTTTGGACTCTTATATTTGACTACATACCCAAGGCCTTTAATAAAACTATCACACCAGGTCCTCTACTTACTATCTTTGGATCAGCGGTAGTTAATCTTTTCATTAATAAATATGGGGGGCAAGCCATTTCCCTCTGTACACTGCTGGCAAAATACCGTATCCTCCAGCAGTGGAAGTCAGCCCCTCTATTCCAGCTGTGGCTTGGGGACGAGGAACGTGCTGCAATATGGAGAGACCACTATTTGATAAATAGATGTACAGTATACCTGTGATAAGAGAGTTTCAATGTACATTGAAACACATGGTACATCATGTTGGAAGTCAACATTTCTGTCATCCCATATGCTGGTGTCTTTATTTATTTATTATTTTTTCTATTTTGCCCCTTTTCTTTTTCATAATAATATGAATATATATAATATTTATTATTATTATTATTACTATTATAATTTTCCTTTCCATTTGTTGTATGTTTTGTTCCTATTGTTATCTCCTCTGTCCTTATTTCCTATTATTATTATTATTAATACCATTTTTATGTATACATCCATTCTTGAAAACAAAAGACAGAAGTAATCTATTTACAAGACGTTCTCCTTCTTCTATTCTCCTTCTTTATCTCATATGGAACCAATGACCTTTTGTGTTGAACTTGTACCTTGTGGACCTCCAAGGCAAGGGCGAGAGAGGATGGGTGGGAGGGATGTTTGTTGAAGGATAGAAAAAAGGACGGTTCGGTTTTCATCGGAGGTGGAAAACTGAAACTAACACAAGACACTTCTGATCAGGCATAAATCTCACCATTGTGTGACTTATTGTCCACACAAATGTTCACTTCACCACTTATGATAAAGTGCAGCTCACAGCTGCTTCCCTCAGCATTTAAGTGGGAAGCATCCTGGAGTCTGGAAACAGTCCCAAACAGAGCAAAGCTGTCTGTAAACGAGGGGGAAGTAGAGACAGCGACACAGAGCTACCGGTCAGAGGAAAGACGGTATGGTAAGTTTTTAGGCTGTTTTATTGGACTACATTATAATGAATGACGTAACGCAGTGCAATAACGTGCAACACACAGCCTCCAACATTGACCACAGCTCAACAGTGGCAACAACTATAAATTATATTTTTTGCAAAAGTAGTATTTATTACAAGACTGTTGGATACAGTCCAAAAAAACTCCACATTGTAATGTAGAAGGGTTGCATGTATGCATGCCAGACTTATTGCATTTACTCTAGGGCTGCCAATCCATTTAAATATCTAATCCTGATTAATCGCACGATTGTCCATATTTAATCACAATTATTCACAAATTAATCACACATTTCTTTATCTGTTCAAAATGTACCTTAAAGGGAAATTTATCAAGTATTTAATACTCTTATCAACATGGGAGTGGGCAAATATGCTGCTTTATGAAAATGTATGTATATATTTATTATTGGAAATCAATTAACAACACAAAACAATGACAAATATTGTCCAGAAACCCTCACAGGTACTGCATTTAGCATAAAAAATATGCTCAAATCATAACATGGCAAACTGCAGCCCAACAGACAACAACAGCTGTCAGTGTGTCAGTGTTCTGACTTGACTATGACTTGCCCAAAACTGCATGTGATTATCATAACGTGGGCATGTCTGTAAAGGGGAGACTCGTGGGTACCCATAGAACCCATTTTCATTCACATATCTTGAGGTCAGAGGTCAAGGGACCCCTTTGAAAATGGCCATGCCAGTTTTTCCTATCCAAAATTTTGCGCAAGTATGGAGTGTTATTTACCGTCTTTGCGACAAGCTAACATGTCATGGTTGGTACCAATGGATTCCTTAGGCTATCTAGTTTCATATGAGTTAAAGAAATTAGTGGCGTTAAACCCAATTATACGCATTATTATCGCGTTAACTTTGACAGCCCTAATTTACTCACATAATTTATAATAATAATTGTATATTGAAAGTAATGTCAGTCTAGTATCATCAAGAGTTAGGGAATTCACCAGCTGGCAGAAACTGCAATAAGAATAATATAATTTGAAGGGTTTAATCCTAAAAATTGCCCCTATTAATTTGAGTTTCCTGACAGATGATCTCATTCTTTCAAATGTTATCTCCAAAGCAAAGGTTGTGAGATGGCTAATCACTTTATTATATGGTAAGTTCTACTTTTATTTCAGTAATAATTTTTGTAAAAGTGTCACTCTGCCAAATGGTATTCCACTCTGTAATGAAACTTTCCTCTCTTCAATCCTACAGACTTTTTGGTGTGAAGATTTTTCATTATGATGAGTCATGAGGACAGGCTGTAAATGGTTGTTTCTGGCAGCCTGAGGTGCTGAGACAATTCAAGAGGATATAGCCGTGCTCTTTTCTACTAACAGAAACAGCGGGTGTAGCAAAATTCCCCTTTCCCTTCATTTTAGCACATTTTTCAAAAAAAAAAAAAAAGTGTCCCACCTCTGCACCATTGTGATTCCTACACAAAATAAGACACACACACAGACAGAGGTATGGATGAATGTATACCTGCATATATACACACTGAAACTCACATACACATGCAGTAGCTTTGAATTAATATGTTGTATCATTCACTCCTTGACCTCTTAACCACTTCTTAAACTCAACTTAATCCTGCTTCTAAAGTTCACCGTAAACCTAAATCCTAAGCATGAATTAATCCCTCAAAGAATCCCTGAGAGGACACTTCAAAAGAAGAAAACTAAAAGCGCACACACACACACACACACATACTCTGGTGTTATGTTTACAATGCAGCGTGGAGGTGAGGATGATCTTTGTTGAGTGTCCCTGCCACTGCAGTGATCTAGTGTCCTCAGCTGACAGCGGTGTGAAGCTGCCAGGCTGCTCGGCTATCCTTGAGACGCTGCCCATCTCTACGGAACTCATGCCAGTGGACATTAGTCTCGGCCCCGTCCCTCTGTTTGGGATTTATACCCATTAATAATTCATTCACTGTGGCGGACTTATGAGAGGCCCCTTTTCCTTACTGCATCGCACCGGCCCATTTACACGCTCCAGAATGACGCACAGTGCAGAGCCGCTTTAGTGGCCATCCCATTTAAGCTGGAAGAGAGAAAAGAAAAAGAAAGAAAAGAGAGGAGATAGAGAGCTCCCTCCTGCTTTCTGTCTCCATCTCCCTCCTCACACACACACCAATGGTTGCTAGGCTACACCACAACTAATCACCGGGAAAATTATCTTCGTTCAAAACCATATCTCTAACTCGTATGAGGACATACAGTATTTACCCTGCAGTTTAGATTGGAGATATGGGAAAATAGAATTTGTAAGGCAAGCAGGAGGGCTGTGTTTATGAATATACTTGTGTCCAGTGGTTAAGGATGATTTAGTTGACAATACGCCTAAATAAATCACCAATTCGGTGCTTATCAGTGTTCTCAAATTGAAGTTTAATATTCTCTGCTCCCGGCAATTTCCTACATCTTCGAGCCCCGTGCACTGCCAACCAGATACCCAGGACTTGCATGGAAATCTTTCCTATCACCGTTCACCACCTCTGAGGGAGAAGATTATGAAGATTAGATTTGCCTTAAATAGATTTTTTATGGCAGCCAGAAACAATGCTATCCCGGAGTCACTCTATATGCAATTCACTCTGCCGAATGCCTGACAAAAAGCACTCGCCTTTCATTGTGCGTGAAGCATGGCTTTCTGTGCTGGTGATTGAATCTTGCAGGGGAAGTAATGGCAAATGTTATGACCACTGACGTAAGGGGATGGAGACTAATACTGTTCCCTGCCTTCCTCAGCAAACCACAAGTCTACGCAATCTGTCTGCAGGCCATAAAAATGCTATACCTGCAATGAACTACTGTAGGGGCTGCACCGCATGGCTGTACGTGCGGGTGTGTGTGTGTGAGGATGTCAACGTGATCATGACATACGCGTCAACATGAAAGCAGATGTACTCTATGTTTGTGCAAATGTGTTTGAGGCTTCAGTGCGCAAACTTGAATATAAATTTGCTTTAAACATGACATTTCCTGGCTTTCTGTTCAGAGCGAGATTACAATGGGTGCTGGGAAGTAGTCACCACAAACTCAGCACACTCTCGCTCACTTGTGCTCAGTTTATTTGGTTGCAATGTTCTTTATCTGGTAAGATTCAGGTAAATCTACTGACCAAAATGTCATAAGATTAGGTCAAAATGTATCTTATTATTCTGCCATACATGCAGTGAACACAGGCGACTTACAGTGAGAAGATTTCTGGTGTCTTCACACTTGGTATTATGCACTTAACACTACCTCTTAGAAATGACATGTATATACTACTAAACTTGCAACAGAATATCAGAAAACTACAACCTTTTCCTAATCTTAAAGGTGCAAAATGAGAGATTGGGAACATTTATATTGCCTCCGCACGGCTCTAAACATGACGACGGCTGAGCTAACAGCACTAACAGTGCAAAATACAGCAACAGTGCTGACAGAGCTAACAGTGTTAACCTGAGGGGGAAACAGAGGGTGGGTGCTACACTTGTCAACGTTATCAGCAGTATCCTCCATATAAACACAGTGCAGAGTGGCAGCCATGAGCTAGCCAGTGAGGCACGATCAAATGCATGAACATGCACTAAAAGCACGTGCGGTCAGATCGGCTATGTCAACAAAACACAGAGAAGCTTGGATTACAACACATGCTGGAGAGAGACTTCATTCTCTGCTCAGGTAGACATTAGTCCTCTATATCTTTACATAGCAAATAGTTGTTTGCTGCTATATTAATGCTCTGGATATCATAAAGAGGACCTTTAACCAAAGATTTTATGTTGCCTAAACTTGACCTCACTTGGGATAAACCAGTGTCAAAGTCCTGCGCTTGTAAATTAGTCATGCTGATACATCAGCTGATATTAGCTTATCACAAACATATCTGATTATATTAAGTTGATATGTTGGCTAATAAGTAACAGCAAAATTGCCATACAGATTGCCAAAGATATATTTAATGGAAATTAGACATAGTGTCACAATTACATGGTTTGTCAGTTTTTCAACTGTAAAATGTCCTGCCCAGTACCTATCTTGGTAACAACTATTAAGCTGGGCATACACTGTACGATTTTAGAAATGTTACTGTATAATTACAACTCCTACTGTACGAGTAGATCGTTTGTGATGTAAAGCCAAAGCTCACTATGCATATGCTCACACTCTAAGGTCCAATCGTCAAGCCACAACCTGAGTGCTCACACTATATGTGTAACATTGAAAATAAAACAGCTCGTCGGCCCCAGCGGGACGTTCTGGCTATTGACAATTGCCAATAAAGACTTCTTTGAAAGCTCCGAGGCATGTGAAGAGTATTCAAAGAGTAGTGGACAGACAAATATGCGTTCATTTTGCCCCAATCTAGCACAAAGCCCATGTGTTTGATTTGCAAAGAAACAGTGACAATTGTAAGTGAGTGTCAATGTAAAACGTCACCGTGACAAGGCATTTCAAACAGCAGTATCCACTGAACACAGAGGTGAGGACAAAAAAAAATATCTTGACTGTCTTGAACTTGAGTGTATGAAAGTTATGGACCCTTTGACCCATAAAAATCAGATATGGACCTTTGAGTAATACGTTTGCGAACCCCTGGTATACACTGATATTGGAAAAATATCCAGATTAATGTCATGATATTGACCCTATCCTCCAGCACTAAAGGGTGTGTATATTTTAGCATGTGAGGAAATTGAACCCATAAAACTGTTAGTGCAAATGCTGATTGGTTTAAAACCACATGAGCATATATTAAACTAATTCATGGCCACATGTTTAAATACCCTATTGGCTGCTGTGTTAATCATAGTTTATGAGTGATTGGTTGGCTTTATTTTTTTTCTTTCATACTAAATCTATTTAAATGTGTTTTGTTAAGTGTCGCCTGATGACCCTGATGAAGACTACAGGCTCAAACCTGCCAGTTTTATTTTACTACACTAAAGTGTCGCTGAAGCTTTAATACATCAGTGTGAGTGCACAGCTCAGCCCACTGAGCTACAACAAACCAATACAGATGTACATTAACATTGATTTGCCATAATTAGCGAGGTGACATGCTGGCATTGTTTATGCTCATATCGTCAGAAGTAATGACCGCAAAAGTTTAGGTTCCATGGTGATAGCAGGTCTAATAACCATTATTTATATGTTGTAGTGGTGAGGGGGCTGTTTATTTTGTCCCGCTGGAACCCAGCTGTGTCAGTAACAGAGGTTGACTGGCACAACACCTATTTTCTATCCGGGTGCTCCTGTGCTGGATGGTTCACTGGAGGCAGCGTGGTTTGTTAGTGTCCTGCAGTGGCAGAGACAGGTAGACAAGAGCCAGCGAGATGTAATGACCCCCACCATCAATGACTAAGCCCCACAAGCACCTCTGCATGGCTGAGAAAGAACACCTGATATTAATGACAGAAGAGCTATAATAACCACCGCTGCCTCACTCTCTTCTCTGTTGCTGAAACAGTCAGGTGGACAGGCTGCTGGTGGGAGTGCCAAGCGTGTGTGTGTGTGTGTGTGTGTGTGGGTGGGGAGCATGTGTGTCTGCACCTGTGTCACCCACACACACATATTTCCAGCATGTATTCTAGGAGTGTTCATTGTTTGTATCTATATTTATTGTGTTATGAAAAGGTATTTTCATTTTGATTTGTATTCAGATAAAAGCTGACCTAATTTCAATAAAAACCAGACGCAGTTAGAAACTAGCTAGTAGTATTGGCGCAGTAGTCGGTGTTACCGGTGTTTACACGGTGGTCAAGCACACACACCGATTACATTACGTACCCACCGCCCCCCACCGTCGTTTTGCCTTTTTTACATAAAAAACAATCCCATTTAGTCAATATTCGCATATCAGCGCCGTGTTATCGATACATAGTCGGATGACGGACACTACAATCTGAAAGTTAAAGTGTCTGCTCCGTATGGAGTCCAAGCACAGATTAGCAGGTGTCATATATCACACTCACGGAACGAGAGAGAGTTGACAGACGAGACGAGGGCAGGGGATTTGGTGTCGAAGCGAAAAGCAAAAGTGCCTATTTGGCAATATTTCAGATTTAAACCCTCAATGCTATGAGGGAACCATAACGTTAATGAGGCAATCGCCGTGAGGAGGACGGAGCGGTCACAGCCGGTGTGTATGGCGCAGCGGCACCGGATGGAAATCTGCGACCCGCTGCGAAAGCTATCCCGGGGAGGCCAGACCCACAGCCACCCAACGTTAAAGATCAAAGTAAGCGCGCTACACATATTGACAATCATCTTTTCTTGTAAAATGTCCGGTGTTATCGGTAACACCAGTGTTGTCACAAGTTTATTGACCGATGGGAAAATGTCCTCACCGTCACATCCCTACTAGTTGGTGAACATATCGGAGCATTTAGCAGCTAAAGAGACATATTTCCCTCAAGAATTAGTAGAGACCAAAAACAAGTGTGAATATTGGACCTACATTCATCAGGTGCCCGGAAACATGACTTCAAATGAAGAATAATGTTTCTCCGTAACTGCTGGATGTGTAACTGTTGGCTTACAAGTCCATCATATCAACTTTAAGTCCAACAGAAATCCCATCAGTGCCAAGTCAAAGGCAAAAAACTTTGGCAGGAATATTGCAAAGTCAGCGATTCCCTGCAAGTGGCAGCTCTCGAGATGAAAAAGTTACACGCCTCTCAGCAAATAAATGTATTTATTTGGTCCGCTTTAATTTGTGCACTGTGAAACCAAGCCAGACTAAATAGAAAACAAAAGTATCAACTTCACACTGATTTGGACTAGGCGAACGGGACTTTTAGTCATCCCTTTTTGTAATCAAAAATAATGTCAGTGTTTTTTTTAAATGTATTGTTAATAGTTTTATGAAAAGGAAGAAAAACGGTCTTGAGGAAAATATCAGAAATGCTCCTGTTCTCCTCAGTCGGCTAGAGAGGCGTGTCTGTGTTTGATTGACAGCAGCCGACAGGCTGCCAGAGTGCCGGTGGTACACCGTAGGGAACGAGGGACAAAGTAAACAAACTTGCGCTGTAGCCTGCATGTCATGGGCAGACAGCGGGTTGTTAGTGGTGTTGAAGAGTAACAACCACACTAGCATCTAAGAGTGCACATTCTTGGGTCTGAAATGTATGGAGGCTGTCAGAGAAATAAAAGAAATTGCTATAAACAAAGTGCTCTTTTTCCCCCCTGAAATATTAAAAAACGTCAGAATCATAGAGAACACTTCAAAGTCCCTTAAGTATTATACAGTTATTGTTGGACACAGTGGTGACATGGACTGTCCTTAGATGGAAAGATGAGATGTTCAGCACTGAATCCCCTTTCAACAGCCAATGGCTACATTTACATGCACAAAATATTCTTTTTTTTTTCTTTATTCCGAAAAAGACAGTATTTTGTTTACATGGCTAATGAAAATGAATATTACACTTATATTCCCATTTACATGCAACCGTGCAGACCACGGCTGAGGGACTTGTTTGACTGTGCAGATACAGCCTCCCTCTTTCAATCCTTAATCCACCTTCTTGAAAAGGTCAGCCTTGCGATATCTGCACATATCCAAAAACCTGTTGTTATCCAAGTCTTTCATAATGTTTCTCCTTCCGACCAGACAGAAATGTGGGCTTTTCTTTTGTGCATGCATCTCTACCCCAGCCTTGCAAACTGTTGACTAGTTGGTTTGTGTTCAATGCACAGAGCTGGCTGTAACTAGGCAAGAGACCGTGTGTCACAAACTGCATTAAAAATCCCAATTGAGATGCATACTCCGAATGAACTACTGTATATACATGTCCAGAGAATGCTCCTAAAACCTGTATAATATCAACATATCCCACCTGTCTTCATCTGAAAATGCTCCATTCAGTATTAGGCCTAATTCTGAACATCCAAACAGAATATGCTGTTTACATGACCTGTATCAAACTCAGACTATTTTCATATTCTTAATAATAGTGGAATACAAGGCAAAAGTGAGCATGGCTCACATACCACCGCTCACTGCTTGACCCCTGCTAAAGTAGGGCCAAATGTTTTGCCCTTTTGGAAAGATTTCAAAAATGTTGGGCACCCTGGACTTCTAACCCACAAAAGGCACAACTAGATCACACGGTCAACCATCATACTAACTTTGAAGTTCCTAAGTTAAATAGTTTTTGAGTTCTGCTCTGGAAACAAAAGTGTGACACGCGAACGGACGGAAGGACGGAAGGACGGACACGCAGAGCGCTATATAAAATATATATATATATATATATACATGTATAATTAGTGTGCATGTAAACGTAGTCAAAGTCTCCTTCAATAATTTCAACCTGTTGTAATGTCTCAGCAAGTAAGACTGAACTTGCAACTTAAAGTTGCCAAAAAAGTTGAAGATCAGAACAATACTGTACATCCCCATATAGCTCACTGTCTTATAGATAAATCGAGTAAAGCCCAGAAGCCTATGATTACCCTAAACCCAGAGAGTTCATTACTTCAAAGTAGAACCTCATTAGTTTAGATTTGCCTTTCAAGTTCACTTTCTCTCAGGATCCTGACTTTAACTGTTAATTACTGTTCAATTAATTAAAGAACTGGCACCTCAGAGGCAGGTGCTGATACCACATAAAACTGATCAAGTTCAGCTTATTTACATAATTTTGAGTAATATCACTACTGGGAATACAGAAGAAAAATAATAGAGACGGTAGCCTATCGTCAAACTGATAGGGCACAGTACGAGCAAATATTCACACGGCATTCCCGCTGTTTGATGTAAATCTTGATTAAACATCACAGTTATTAATTTCAAGGCAGACCCTGAGTGGATAGTTAATTACACAAGCTCTGTTTCAACAAGACTTATGTTCTCCCACAATTAATCAAGGCAGTCATAAACCGGGACACAAGAATGCCGGCCCGCCCCGTCTCACACAGCCCAAGAACCGACCTGCTTCGAGAACTGGATTTAATTCTGAAGGGAGCGAAGTATTGAAGATATAAGAGGGCGAAACAACCGTCCGCAGCTAAAACCAACTGAGTTATGATGTGTAAGTGGATTAAAATGAGTCTCAGTGTGCTTCAAAGTGCGATTTTGCTCTCAGCCACTTTCGTCCCCCGTCACCTCAGGTTAGAGCTTGCAGAAAGACCCGGTTGGAGGGATGCACGTTCTGGTTTTGAAATAAAGATGTGAGCCACACTGAGAAAAGGACGTATATACAAGCGTGCATGCTTGCCCGAGTGTACAGCGCTTCCACGCACACAAGTGAGCTGTGAGCTGTCATGACGATTTTACCTCCTCGTTTTTCATGTTACAGTACTGTTGAACGTGCTTTTGCTCAGCAGGGGAGAGTGATTACGTGCGAAGATTAGATATAGGGAAAGGGAGATATAAACCTCAAGGAAAACCCTATCGTTTCCCAAAATCTCTGCATCATCAGGTGCATTACAAGCAGGGCTGTGGATCAAAACCTCCCGGCTACGGAATTTCTCACTAAATCAGACTTGCTCTTCTTCATCCTCGTATTGTGACTTTATGTCAAAGCGACAGGGTGTAGCTGGCAAGGCAGTACAGTTCCGTGTATCTCTGCGGGGATGCTGAACCACATCCACTCCTTCGCTCATCAACCACAAGGTCTGCACATTTTTTTACTGATGGGCTCAGTTCATTTTGATGGAAAGGAGTGCACTGCAAACTTTATACTTATTGCTATTTTTGCTGTGCTGTGTTGAGTTCTGCAACAATCATTTTACTCCACTGATAATCTCGGTGACATGTCTCCGATTTGCGGCTCTGGAGGTGAACATCCGGTGAACTCACACTGGTGCAGAAACTTCTACGGTGCTTTTCTGCCTTTGAAAGTTGGCGTCTCGCACACTCAGGCTGCAAGACTGACAACGATGAACTGGCGTAACACCTGATGTTGAAGCGCTATACTCACTCAGGTGGAATCTCTGCATCTTACCACCATGCTGGGTGTGGTACTCCTAATGTAGACTAGTTTAAACTTTTGAATATCCCATTGAAGGTTTTTAAAACTTTCTCCACAAAGCAGCCAATATCTCCTCCATTATCAAGAGAACAATTGGCAAAGTAAATCACAATAAATGTCAGACGGGTACTTTATTCAATTAAAAATGATCATATATTATACTGATAACATGAGAAAGTACAATAAAGTTACTTTTGATTAGTGGTAGAAAAAGTGTTCAGATCCTTTACTTAAAGCTGGGGTCAGCAACATTTGAGAAAGCAGCAAGAGTACGCTAGATTTTAAAAATACTATCCAATGAAATTCAATGAAAGTAGCTAACAGCACTAGCTCAAAAAGTCACTAAATCTAGCAAGAAAATTGTCAAGTCGACAACGGAGACAGTCTGTCCCTTCAGCCCTCCTTCTAAAGCCACTCCTCCAAAATTATCATTATGAATGTAAACAACAAACATGGCTATTGTTAGTACTCACAGCTGTCAAGCTAGTATCTTGTGGAAGATTCAGGTGACGCGCAATGAGTGCATGCAGGCAGGTAGGTAGCCCAACCAATCATTTCATTCAGGCCAGATGAAATGATTGACAGGCTTATTACAGTCCTGCGACAGATACTGGATTTTTTTCTTTTTTTTGTCAAAGCATTTGATTTATTGATTGCTGTCGGGACATAATGAGAATTTCAACTAATATAACAAAAACAGGTTTCATTACAATTACATTACCTACCCATAATTTGCATCCTCTATAATGAAATAGACAGGATTAAATTATCCACTTTGCAAAACAAATAAGCCTATTGTACAGTAAATGAGCCAAATCAAAGTTTTAAGGAGACATTCCTTATTTTTAAGCTGACATTTTAACATAATAAAATCTAAATTATATACAGTTTGTCCAAGCAAAGGTTGATGCATGGAAGTGGTGAATTAAACTTTGTTAATCTTAAATGCTGTTATGTTTAGGTGTAATGAACGTTATCCATAGCACCACTGTCTTAGTATGTGACCTTAGGCGTATTTAGGGCACTATTAAAATATACTACAGTAACTTACTGTAGGTCTCGACCAGGACACTATTAGAATTAGAATTAAAACCAAGAGAAGAATTTTACCTAAGTGGTGTGTTGGTAGCTCGACTGTCTAAAGCCCAAACCATGAAACCAATACGTGCTGGGGTCAAGTCCCGTTGGAGACTTTTGTCGCACGTCGTCCCCGTCTTTGTTTTCCTGTTTCTTCTCCAATGAAAGCAAAATGTTTAAAAAATCTTGAGACTTTTACCTAACATAAATCGATGAGTGGGTTCTCTCTATGGAAATCGTCTTTGTGAAAGCATCAAAAGGCTTCTCCTGTTTAACTGATTTGCCGTGCGACAGGCTGGAGTGTATTAATTTGATAGATTCTCAGAATGACTGCTTAAATCACATTTCTTTGAGTTGCCTTGAGGCAATTACAGGACAAAAGTACGTCACAAAACCTTTTACAGAGTTGAAGATGAAGCACTATTTACTAATTAACATCTATAGTGCTGCTGGTTTAATTATTATATTCTGATCAAATGCATTAGTCTGTAAGATAGGCTGAGTTTACAATGCATTCCTTTTGAGATAAATTGAGCCACTATTAACAATTACATCTTTAATGCTTTAATGCTGCTTCAATCAAGCTACTGCTCATCATTATTCCCTGGATTCAAGTGTTAGTGAGTGTTGCTGCTGCAGTCTTGTACAGTCCTTTCTGCCTTTTTACACATTTCCACGTTGTCTCCTACAAAATTATGTTTCAATACAACTAAACTGCATTCTCAATTACGTTTCAAGGGAAACACATTTCTCTGCATTACGGTCACAGTTTTAAACACGTGATTAACGTTGTAAATTGAAACAAAACAAAACAAACGTTACTTGGTTGTGTTTAGGCAACAAAACTTGGTTAGGTTTAGTAAAACATCATGCATGGTTTGGCTTAAAATACGTTTGTTACCTTATTGTAGTTACAGACGTAAATTAAAATAAATCAACGTTGACTTTGGGTTTCACACAGGACGCGAAC
Source organism: Sebastes fasciatus (assembly GCF_043250625.1). Lineage (NCBI taxonomy): Eukaryota > Metazoa > Chordata > Actinopteri > Perciformes > Sebastidae > Sebastes > Sebastes fasciatus. Next base: position 25,739,678 of record NC_133805.1, read on the forward strand.
AGCCCCTGGGTCTTAAATTGCAGTCTTACGTTTTACCAGATCCATGAACTTCCAAGCATTTGACTTTAAAAACAATGTGTTTGTGATATCCTACTATGGTTTACTATCCTCATGGCTCTTATTTGTAGCATGCATAAAGAGTGCAATCTGTTTTCGTCAGATACGGAAACACGAGTGAACAATACAGAGTGTTAGGGTTGGGCAATATGTTAAAATTTTCCAACCAGCCATCGTCAGCCCAACAACCAGCGATTGCCGATCTATTCGCACAGGTGTGTGTGTCTGTGACAGTGTGCACTCCCCTCTTCCTCCGCAGTAGATTCAGCTAGGCGATCAGCTGTTCTACCGCGAAGCATCGCAAAACACACTTGATTCATATTCTACAGAAACAAAATAAATCTCACCAAAATCATCTTGGTTTGTCTTTTCAACAATCACCAACTCCAGTTTGGTTGAAATAAACCCTTAATGCACCGAGTTAGGTGTGAAAATATATCCCCTGCTGTATCTCTCTCTCTCTCTCTCTCTCTCGAGCAGCTCTCGTTCTTCGCAGGCAAACCCTTAAATTAGCAAAATAAAATGACAAATATTGCCCAAAAAAACCACCCAAAAAAACAACCGGCGATGTACTCAGCCAATCACCGATAGCCGATATATTCGTCCAATTGCCCAACCCTACAGAGTGTGCAAGGCTTTATGATCCAGCATTGACCATGTTTTGCCCAGAGCTGGAACGCTCCTTGCCAACTTTGCTCGCATATATTTAATTTGAGGTTTCCATCAGATTTTGTGGTCTAATAATATGACACCCAGAAATGTATTTTCATACACTCTTTCTATATTGTCTATCATCACTTCTATGTGGGTGTTTATCTTACAATTTCCCAACAGCAAAAGATTGTTTCTGTTCAAATTTAATGATAATGTCAAACCAGCGTTATAATTTACTCATTTCCGTTGTGATTTCCTCCAATAACTGCTGCAAATTCTCTCCAGAACAATTCTGTATTTGAGACACCGAGCAGATGCTTTTATTCAAACCAACTTGCAGGGACATACAATAAAAGTCATTTCCAGGCAAAGAACACAGCTTATATGCCACAGTAACAGTGCAAAGGTCAGGGCCAAAGTGCTTCGACGATATAACATCTACCGTGAGGTGATTAATTCTCAATCCATTGCGTGTTTTGAATTTACAGCATTTCTACTTCTGTCAGATTTTATGAATATAGAATGCCTATATGTCCTCAACCCCTTGACCGCTTTCTGTGCAGACCATGCAGTCCGTAGCTCTGGCCACCTTGAGCCAATGACCTCATCAACGTACAACACAAAGGAACAGGAATGACAGGCTTTTCATTATTGCCCAGCCATTGTGCCGGAGGGGGAAATCAATTATAAAAACACGACTAACAGCAAAGATAACAGCAGTGTCCTCTATTGTGTTGGAACGAGCGAACTTTTTTTTTTCCTCAAGGGTCTCTTGACCAGTCCGGCATCACCTTGGTGCAATTTGCTCCCCATCTCAAATCCCATTGCCTTTTGGAATTGGATTTACCTGACTCATTCACACAGTGAATGGACTCTCCTTCCAGTGAAAAAAACACAGAGATTCTGTGTGAAATTGCCTGAGGATTCAGGAGGTTTTGGATTCGTCAGGTACCTCTCTCTGTCTGCCATTAACCTTCCAACAGGAAGAATGTCCTCATTACAGGGAGGGACTGGGGGGACTGGGGGCTTCTGGGGGGGGGGGGGGGGGGGGGGGGGGAAGTGAGAGCGTGAACTGGACACAAACAAGGAAGGAAGGAACATGCGAAGAAGGATGGGAATGCTAGTGAAGAGAATTAATGTGCACCATGAGCTGAGGGAAGAGGCTCATGATTCATGGAGCTTCTTGTGATTACAAAGTCAAATACTGCAACCCATGTTCCATAGTAAGAAGCCATCGTTGAATATTTCTAGATTTACCAATAAAACATAACCCTACCAGGTAAGAACACAACACTTCTGGGTTTATAAGGGCATACGGTATGCATTATTACTAGAATATAATATACTATATGTAGACTATCACTAGAAATTAAGGCACCGAAGCGACACAAGTACGTTTCTCACAGTTGTAAAGTGTTGAAAACGCAAAACAGTCAGCTGTCCTTTGAATGAACAACATAAATGAAAATAAAAATAATTCCTCATATTGAAGGCTTCTGGCAAGCTCTGGGACCTTCATTCCCAGATGAATAGCTTCTAAATAAGACAATGACATCCGCTCACAGCTGGATATTTGGCTCAATCAGCAGGAGACCAAATCGAGATGCACATTTCTTTAACAGCAAACTGGTTTTCAGTCACTGCAAACCCCAAAACTGTGGAACCAGAGAAAATAACAACAGCAAAACTCAGAATAAAGTTCTGCTAAACCAGTTCGGTTAAAAATCTATTTCCCCTTTGATGTAGAGCAATCATACCAGGGCGTAACGCTAAAAATAAAAGTACTGACTTCACTTATGCAGAGTGAAGTTCAACGCGTTCATGCTTGTATTACATTCTAGTTCAATTTTCTAACTCAATCAATGTTGTAGTCGTTCTATTGCAATATCAGTATATTTGATTGTACTCTATAAACAGCAATACCAATCATGGCAACAGCACTAGGCTCTCAGCCAACCATGTTGGAATAAGCAGTGCAATACATTAACACAAAGTTCTGCCCATATCCACAAAGCCCGCTGCCAGAAAGAGATTTACAGTACCATGTTTCCTACTGTGAAGCATTATTGGTTTAACAAAATAACAACAATTTTTGATACCTCCATCCAGCATACTTCTGTACTTTTCATTTACCACTAAAACCCATCAAAAGCAAGCGTACATTAGTAGCAACTAGGGATGTCAGTTACAGTTAATTTTGTGTTCGATAGCCCGACACCATTAACCAGTAACTAACCCGTTCATTTTTAAGACAAAGAAAAAACGTAAAATGATGTGAAATAAATGCTATACTTTTACTCCAGCGCTTCATTGACTTAGTGAGCTTTTGCGCCGCATTTCGAATCCATCCAATTTTAAGGTTTGTGTTGTAAATATCTTGCCTTTAATTTTATTTTATGTTGGCTTGGCTGAAGTTTATTGCCGCATTTTGATCAGGTTATTTAAGGGTGCTCAGATCAATCGGCCACCAATCGTTATCAGCTGATATTGATCGGTGGTCTCTATAAAGGCCAATCAGAAGAGGCGATCAGATGACGCATTGATTCTGAATTACAATACACATTTTTTCTGCTTTCTCGTCTGCTCTTTAATTCGCTCCGAGACCGACACAGCTGGACACCTGTGTGCTCCGCGGCGCCAGGCCTGCTGTGAATGTGTCCAGCTGTTTCGCACACATACCTGGCCTGGCGCCCGTGGAGCTTGCCGTATTACGTCCTGTCTGAACAGCTTAATTGGATTTACCAGCAAGATTTGACACCCATGTTAAATACACACCCAGACCGTAATTTAACATAGACTATGGATCGTAAATTAACCTATAGACAAAAAGAAATACAAAACGTTCTGTGTTCCTGTTTCTGGAAACCATCTATTCGCTTTTAACAGCATTAATAGATTGTTTTTGGTGGTCATGTAAACGTTTGCCTATTTACACATTTAACAGTCACGGAGCAACATTATCATTCATCTGGAGTAGAGTTTCTGGCCACTTGACAAATGTAAGTCCAATTTTCACTCCCCTTTTCGCTCTGTTTTGGTCTCCACCAATTCCTTAGAGAAATATCTGGCTCTTTAGCTTGCTAGATGATTCATTATGTTTATGAACTAGCCGTTATATAATTATAAAATTATGGCAGTGCAGACAACTGTTGCCTTGGTGATAAATATCCTGGGGTTCATCACAACAAGCTCTATCTTTCACATTACACATAGTTATTTGATCCATGGTTAATATAAAATATTGATTAGTGCAGCTTTAACTTTAGGTACATTTTCATGCAATTTTCTCAGGAGACCTTTAGGGGTCGGGCCGGGTCCAAACTATGTTGTAATTGTCGCGTGTCTCTGGTGTGTGTGTAAATATATCCCGGGTGGATCCAAGCAAACTCGCTATCAGCTCAGATCACATGGTGCGTCATGGTGAGTGTGAACTCTAAAGTGCATGAAAAATGACATGTTCTGCTGCTCATGCATCACACTGCTGCCAGAGTTTGTGTTCTCTCCATCTTTGAATCTGTTTGTGACGTTTGTGGCACTTTGGATCGGGTAAATAATCCTCAGGGATACTTTGAATCAGGTCTGACTGCCCTCAGGTCCTTTTGGGATCTGGGGCCAGTTGCATAAAAATAGAACTGGTCTTTATCTTAAATATATCCATCTACAGTATATCAGACTTGCTATAGACACCTAAATGTACCTGCAGCATAAAAAGCTTCCCTCTGAGTGACTAATGTAAGACTGACTTAGATAGCCTATCACGCAATGCATTATGGGTGAAATAAGACACAAAAAATGGCGGATGCAACAGCGAGAGCGACACCACACCAAGTCTATGGGAGAACATAACAGAAAAGGTAAACAGCACAAATCCATAAGTCGTTAGAACAATTAAAGACGTTCAGAAACAATTCAAAAATAAGGTACAAGAGTCCAAAAAAGTAATGGATAAAGAGTTGAAGTAGTTAGATAACTGACCTTCGAACTGACCTGTCTGTTGCTAACTAAGTTTATGTAACTGGCCATTGGTCTATTTTCTGGACTATAACTATAGGTATTCCATTGATCTGTATTTCATCTGGACCTGGAGGATCTCCAGGTGGAATCTGCCCATAGCTATTCTCAGTGGCTCAATACACTTTTACTGTTGAAGCAAGAAGAGCCAATATTATAATCCTGTCTTGTAACTAGGCTACATATGATGACTATACTTTGGCTGTAGAGAGATACACAGCTTGAGGGCCACCCACACCACGGACACCTGTGAGAATACATGCAGACAAGGACTCTCATTATAACGTTCTGCAGAAATAGTTCATGTCTAGCGAGTTAGAAACAATGACCCTGTCTATATTGGATGCATTTTATTTTGTTGCACTGGCTACTACTCCCCCACCACCTCCTCTCTCCTTCATCCAAACAAGTTTGATCCCTCTGACCCACATTCATCAACTCGTCTACATGCCTCTTACAGATTTGTTGCGGTTTCTCCCATGAGGTCTGTTTGTTTGTTTCTTGCTCACACTGGCAGATTAGCAGGCTGTTTGCCAGCAACGTGTGCAACCTGGTTTGAATAAAGGATGATTTTCTGGCAGGCTCGCTGCGTTACGTCATCCACAGGGAGAGGTAATTGCCGGTTGAAACAGATAATTCTATAATCTTCTGAGAGGTAGCTCGCGGTTACCCCGCTGGGAAAGTCCTGTCAGATTAATCAAAATGTTACCCATCAGCAGTGACTGTATGGGAGGCAAGCAGCCCCAAAAACAATAGCTGTTTACCATCAGAATTTGAGTTAGATCCGGATTGAAACCCATCATGAACTGTACGGCTAATTCAGGCTGACAGGATGTGACAGAATAAACAAAGGAGTTCAATACCACTTTACGGAGTGGAAACCAATCCAGAGTCATTTGTAAAAGCCTCAGTCATTGTAATCTTTTATAAGAAAATCTAACACAACAGTAAGTAGGTTTCATTTCTCGCAAAATTTAATTTCACTGCCGAACAATCTAGCATAGCCGAAGAAATCAATGTGATTTTCAATGTATTCTATTATATTTTGGATGCCAAGTGAGGCAATAAGCTGTGTTTCTTATGGGCTTGCAGTTCAATTTGCACTGCTTCCAAAAGAATCGGCGGAGGAGAAAAGATGCTGTGTGTTTTTGGATTGCTGGGTCACAAACTTTTCACTCTGGTATTAACACATTATCAGTGTTTCACTTCACAACCTGTGTGAATTTGCCATTGAACAAACAACAAAAGGAGCAGAGAGATCCGAAAGGTGACATCTATGAACGACTAACGCCTTTTACAGCATACAGTCTCTAATATCACCAATTTTACAGGTAGAAATATCACACCAACACCAGTGTTTAGTGCTTTTTCACTGTGTGTTATAGAGCTCTGGCATGTCGTTTTGCACAGCTTTTCAAATGCCTGTATTTTAATGCCATCAAACAGAAGTCAGTAGTTAGTGCAATTAATGTCATTCTTGGCTTCATCTTGGTGAGAATATGACAGGCAAATTGGTTTTATTGTATATGTTCATACGGCGCTGCTGATGTCAGTATAATCGGATCAAACACTCACACATACATGCAGGCACACACACACTCACACAGACACAGAGCCACAGCCACAGGCCCGGCACAAAACAAAACAGATGTAGGACTAATGACCCACTCGCAGAGTAAATGACAGTTGAAATAGGTTTAGAGCAATCTGGAATCAGATAAATGGACCTAATCTCGTTCTGGTCGGGACCCTGGCCGGGAAATGGCTCCTGACACCTGAGACCCTGCTACACGTCAAGGCTCAATCGAGGCTGGCGGCACAAGCCCATACATCTCCATTTTAGATGACAAGACACAAATCTGGATCCTCAAGCAGAAGAAAGCCTGGGAGGGTCAGTCGTGGTTTAGAGTGAGATTAAAAGGAGGAGAAAAATACGAGGCGGCCGTGGTCAACAAAGATGTAATGTGTACGTTTTACTAGATAAAGGTGACAAGAAAAATAGCTCTGGTTTAGGCCTCATTAAGGCTAAAGGCTGATTAAAGCCCAGTCGTATTTCTGAGAGTGGTGCTTATTTATTTCTCCTGCCAGAGTTTATCGGTCGTAGGATTAAAACCAGTTTAATTTCTCCAAACTTCAAACATCGAGGGACAAAACACAAAAGCAAGCATTAATTTTATTTATTTATTTATCCGCAGGAAGACTATAAAGCACTTTAATCCAAAGTTTTCTTTGTTACCATGAAACATTATTTTATGTTTTGAGGTATAAACCCAGAGACGTCCATGTATAATCCGCTCATGAATATTATATATTTACTGTTCTGTAATCGCACCTATCAAACTTGTCATGTTGATTAAATGTGTAACTAACTACAAGAGAAATGCAAAGTAATAATATAAAAGTAAAAGTACTGAAATGATGATCAATTAATTGATTCATCAGTCAAATAGAACAGTGGTTCCCAACCTGGGAGGTGTGAGGTTGTCAAAATTCAATTTGCCCATGTGTAACTACAATCATAATAACACACTTATTTGAACTTATCATTTCATACAAAAGTCTGTATATAAAATTATTTTAAAATATTTTTTTTTTTTTGCTATGTAGTATAAAGATCAGGCTACACTAATATTATTACTATTATACTATTTGTAGAATTAGTTTCCAGTGGTGGTTGCGTAAGATTGTTTCCGACTCGTGTGATCCAAACATTTCCAATAAATCCAGAGCCTTGTTAGATCCAAAAATGGAATCATATAAAAAATTCACGTTTTTATCTAACGAAATATTCTGCTTGAATCCATATTTGTTGGTGTTTAGCCTTTCAAAAACAACATTTTTATTGTGGTATAAAAACTGTTTGCATACGGACGAGTTATGTTCATTAAAGAAAGATTCATTAAAAAATGAATAACGCATTTAAAGTGGCAATAGGCATTATATTTTTGGCATCATTGGGAAAAAAATACATAATAACCTTTCAGCATATTGTAATTCAAGTGTTCTGAGAGATAACTAGACTTCTGCACCTCCTCATGGCTCTGTTTATAGGCTTTAAAAAATCTAGCTTGTGACGGGAGACTTAGGCCAATCACAGGTCATTTCAGAGAGAGAGCGTTCCTATTGGCTGAGCTCCGGCTGGTGGCCGATACTTGGTATTTCCTAAACTGATCGCAACATGGCTGCCGGGTCACAAACGTTCTCATTTTACAGCTAAACAGTACACTACAAGATGTTTCTGAAAACATTTGAGACCAGAAATAGGCATTACAGTAACAGTATATTGATTCATATTTGATCAGCGCTGCCTAGTTTGACCGTTTTATCGCAAGTGATTGACAACCGGCAGCTGGACGGCAGTCTCCAGATCAGCTCTGATTGGTTGTTTTCCTCCGTTCTGTGAAATCTTGCAGATGCCATTAGGAGCACCGGAGGACACAGAGACACATGATTTCTTTCAGATTACCTGTCTCATGCACTACTGTCAGGATATAGTGACCGTTTTATAAAAATAACTTTTTTTAATCATATTTGCTCAACTTGTACGCTCTGCTGCTTTCACAATGCTGAATAACGTTATTTAAATTGAGGATTTGGCTTCTGGAAAATAGTTTGGGAACCACTGAAATAGAAAATAAATCAACAAATATCATGTTATGTCATTTATTAGGCAAAACTGTCTAAAAAGCATTCACTGGTTCCAGCTTTGCAAATGTGAGGGTTTGCTGCTTTTTTACATTTTGAATGATTCATCGATAAATCCGTTATTAATCAAAGTTTGAAAAAAAATCATTTTTCAGAAAAAGCCCTGAGTCCTCCCTCAAGGTCTGTGAAGAGTAATGGAGAGCTATGGAGGACACGCCACCTGTGATGGCAACGCTGAAATGTGGCGCCTGTGATGTCAGATGACAGAGAAATGTCAGTCTCGAATATTCACCCCATCACCTTCAATCAGCACCCCGGACACACCTCATAAGATGAGAGCCAGATAGCAAAGATCAAAGTTGGAAACTGCTGGCAGGAGACGTGTTGGTAGGGCAGGAAGAAGGGAGCGCAGGTCCAGGAGGTCCAGGAGTCGAGTGAGACTCCATAGCAAACTGTCGGTCCCATGCAGGTATGAATCTACACTGACATTCAGGTCAGGAGTCATAGACAGGTCACATTTAATTGGGATATTCACTGTTGATATTTTTAATTCTCTATACAGTCTACAAGCTCCAGGTAATACAGAGTGAAAGTTTGTTTTGGAGTGAGGGTTTTCATAACCTACAGTAGAGCTTTGTTTAACATCAATTTTTACTTTTACCTTTTTTTCTGACATAGAATACAATATTAAATAAGCTTTTTTTCTTGGGGGACGCTTACAGAGCATCAAAGCTCAGACCAACCTCCTCAAAGACAGTTTTTACCCCCAGGCGGTTAGACTATTGAACAGCTCTTTAAATAACGCACAAGCACTTTAATAACCCACAGATATGTTTTATTTATGTATTATTGTAGAGAATTTGGTATCAGTGTTGTTGCCTCTATTTATTCTTACTATACAGTATATCATTTTTAAGGGATGAGACTACCAGGGCAGATGCATTTCATTGCATTGAATATACATCTGTACTTTTTAATGTATATTAAAATAACCTTGAACTTGAAGTCACACTGTTTGTTGTCAGCTGCTCACTATCACTGGTTTAATGACGCATCATCTGTTAAACTACCAGCTGACTTGTGACTCACTAATGCTGTTTCACAATGCACAACATCTCCTGCTGCCGCATAAACCTCCTCCTTATGTCTTCTGTCTCCTTCTCTCTTTAAGCTTTGGTGTTGTTGACTTGGTATGCTCTGATGTTCATGTGTGATTACAGCTATTGTTGATTCTCCAAAATCCAAGAACAACAAAGTTATAATGGTTTCAACTCTCAGTGAGAATCTTATTGTCATAAAGGGTGATGAAAGTAAATTTGACTGATTTAACTACAGTATGTGCTATCCACTTTGTCTATGTAATTGTAATATTCTTGTGTGGCATACAAATGACACGCAAAAAGCTAAAATGCGTACTCATGACACGCAGAATGTCTGCGTAATGTCGTGGTATTTATATGCCTTCCCCGTGAGACCTGGTTGCTTTGAAGCGTAATTTAGTTTGCTTAATCTTAAAAGGGACTGTTTGTAACTTCTTACACGTATAAATCAATCCGGGTCGGTGTCCCATGCGCGCTCACGTGTGGCTACGCTGTTCAGACAAGACTCCAACACAAACTACACGGAAGTACCAAAACCGCAAAGTTATATCTGGTGAAGCCCGTCTTGCAAAACAGTGTTGGCCGCGGTCGTAGTTCGCAGGGGAGACCGTAGCTTTGGTCTCCAGGGCCGGAGTCTCTGCTGTACTCTGCTCCTCTGCTCCTCTGCCTGACTGCCTGCCTTCACTCAGCTCGCTCCACCTCACGTGCATGCGCGCACACTACACACTGCAGAAGACTTCGCAGCTCTGAGAATATCTAGTGAATGTACAGTGGACGTTTGTGCAGAAATAAATGCTGCAGCTCCTCCAGACCAACAGAGGTTTCCCGTGTCTTGTGAAGTGGTCTTCTCTGACCAAAACTTCGGTGTCTCCCCTGTTCCCTTCGGCCGCGGTTGGGAGGCTGAGGCAGGTTAAAGCAAACACTAGGATCAGCAGTGATTCATGGAGAGACCTTCGTCTGGTCAGCTAACATTACTGCCAAGCAGGTGAAATATAGAGTGAGATTGTTGTTTTAGCTGACGTGTGTCGCTTCACTGTTTTGAGCGATGCTCGTTCATGTCTATTTAGAGCAAGAGGACGCTGACTTTCATTGACTCCCAACAGTCCCTTTAACATTAGGAATTTTCCATGAACTTAAAGTAAATGGAAAATTCAAACTACTTCCTGTAATGTAAGTATGTATGTATTGATTTGAACTAGATTTAGATTTACTGATTTATATAATGCCATTTAGATGAGGCAGAAGGTACCACTTCATTGATAAGGAAATTATTTGATCATAATAAGACAAATTCCAAATGTTACCAACTATCTTAATCTTTCGTCTGACTGCAGAAATCTCAGTGTTGAGGATAAACATGTTTATTCATACTAACTGTACATATTTTAATTTTGCAAAACCTAGGAGAAAGTGAAAAGAAGAAAGAAAAACAAAGTTCCACTGAAAACTCCTCTGCTCCTCCACATCCTGCTTTAGCAACTCTTATTACATTATGCCAGTTTTAGGGCCAATTTTTAAGATTTTTACTGATTGCTTTAAAAGAACAGCTGGCTTTATCCCGAAGCTGTATGACTGAACGTTGAACTCGTTGAACAGCTCCTCACACACACAGATCGTCAGATGGAGCCCTTCTGATCATTCCAACATCTAGGTTTCAGGAATAAAAGTGACCCTGCTTTTGCTTCCAGAGCAGCCAGACTTTGGAGCAACCCACCAGGGGAGATGAGAGGATGAAACACCAAACCTTGTTTTAAGTTTCACCTTAAAAGATATTTTTACAGACGCTGGATTTTTCTTTTTATGGACATTTTATGGTGGTTCTGTTGTATTTCTCTTTTAGGGTCTTTTTTTCACATATCATTTTGTCTCTATTTACTGTGTGGCACTTATTAAACTTTGTTTTGCTATTTAAATAAAGCTCGTTATTGGTGGTGGACTACTGCCCACTATCATCAAAGTACTGCAGTTTGCAGTTGTGGCATCCATCTATTAATCCGCTTATTGGAAAGTCGTGTTGGTGAGAGAGACAAGAGCATGGCAATTTTTCCCATGTCATTTTCAATTTTCACATCACAGGGTATAACCATGCTGCTGATAAACTCAGTTTAATTAAAGCATACATAATAAATATGCTATGGCCATTAATCGCCCACAACATGCCAGTATCAGTAAACATTTATGTATGAACTGAATTTAAATGAGAGGAAAAAGCTTCTCTGTGGGTCATGAAGATGTATAGTTGCATAACAGCTTGATTTGATAATTTGTTCTTTATAACTTGAGTGATAATTGATCAAGAAACCTTTTAAACGCACATCTGCGCCAAGAAGATAACTCCACGAGATTTAACAAGGTTGGAAAAAAACAAGTCTCACAGATTAATACAGCCATAAATCGAGTGTAAAAACCGCAGTTCTTATCAGATACAGACACAGTGAAGTTCATTACTCCAGCAGAGCGCTTCACCCATAATGCATCACGGGTGACGACCTCTGAAACACTCTGTTTGTTTATGACGGAGTAAAAAGACCTATTATGTGTTCGCAGGCATAATACAGATTTCAACTATTTTCATTCCTTTTGTGGCTACCTGTCGTCTGCAATTTCCATCAGGACACCGTGACGCTTCAGAGACGTGTTTAGACAGCTGTTGTGTGCCGAAAGATACGGATCAAATTTGTCTCATTCAACAAGGGGATGGAGTTTGATATACTTTCATTAGCTTTGTTGGCTTTGCGATTCGCTACACAGGAGGGCGGATTCAAGTGGTAATAGAGAGTGTGACACACGGGGGTATTATGATTTATTCTTTTAATTAAGATGTTAAACGTGACAGATTAGTTTTGTCAATTACATGCCGATTTGAACATATGTAAAGACGGTAGATTACTCTATAGATGCATGCTCCTGTATGCACAGTATGGGCTGTTATTAAGAGCTGTGAACCGCCTGATTTGAAAAGCAAACATTTCCCAGTGTAATATAAGCTGCACACACTCCATCTCAACACAAACATAAAGCAGAGAGGTTGATGTTTGCTGGTCAACTCTCAGTGGCTCATTAGCTTCTGTTTATGAATCCTCCCCCATTTTCCTCCAGACTTTACTGTACGGCGTTTCATCTTCCAGAGTGCCCTAATGCACAGCAAAGTATCACATTCCATGGCAAACAACCAGATATATTCCAGTCACTCATTAGAGCTAAACAATACCGGGATGATGACTCAAGACTAATATCACCCTCCGAACTAATTGCAGCGGAACATTCAGCCGTCTGGAGGAAATGGACGACAGTCTGAATGACATCTCAAACCTCCCCTTACAAAAGCGAGACGTGAAATCATGAACTCAGTAGCAGACATGTGGCGATCATAAAAAATTCCAAGCGAGTTCCTCCAATTTCACGGCAATGACTCTTGCATAAAGTTTAAGGTGACAGTGTATACACACTGACATCAATGTCACTTTTTCCCCCACTTCATTATAATTAATCGCATATCTCTAGGGCACACACAGAGAGAGAGCAAGAGAAGCGAGTTGAAGGCAGGACGGCTGTAATCTGACATTGATGTACAGAAAAAATGGAAGTCCTCGTTCACCTTCCCTTTGTTCCGGGGAAGGGGAAGCGGTGTGTGAAAGGGTGTAATTAATGAACCTACAAATAGCTCCAGTTTCGTTTAATGACAATCTATGTGTTAAGAGGCAGTACCCTTTGTTACTGTGGGTGTGGGAGTGCTGGCAACACTGGCTCCCAATAGAGTCCTGACAGGTAATTCTGCATTTTGAAATGGTAATGAAGCGGAATGCATCACTGGATTACACCTAGGGGACTAACATGTCGAGCGTCCTTCAGGGTGTAAAAATGTAACGCTCTTGATCATCAACGAGGCCACTGGCAGCAGAGTATCGGCGGGTGAGAAGGTCGAGAACTGTATCTGTGTGACTTACCCCAGGGCCTCGCCAGTGCAGCCAATTTCTAATTGCTGCTTTAAACAGGGCAAATGAAGCTGGCATGACGAATTGCGTCAAAACAAGTCTGTAGGCTGGTGCTCAGTTAATACACAGAGATGTATTCGGTGCCAGGAAGAGCTCACGCGTAATGAATATCATTTCCCAGGTAGCAACACGCAGATGATGTATTACTGCATACTGCAGTGCATTGCACGACAGGCAGACTGCTCCTCGTCTCATTTAAAGTGAACCCAGGCGATGCCGGGTCTATAATGCTATTGCATATGATGGGTGTTATAAAAAAGGTAATATTATTGGCTTCTCCTTTCATTATAAATGCTATGATTTTTATGTCATATCAGACTGTTAGCATAAATTAGATGCTTTCCTCTTCTGAGAGATTTTACACATTCAGTGTTTAATTAATTTTTCACATCAGACACATTCTAAGACTATATCTTAGTCTCTTATCTGTCAGTCCAAAAAAAAAAAGTTTCTGGCACCATCGCTGCCCATCTATTTTCACAATATGCTTATCTCAGTCCCTGAAAGATTCTCATTGTTCCTCAGCTAATCCTCCAAATCTGCAGCATGACTCAGAAGTTAACCACACTCTCTTGTGCCAATACAATTCTGTTCTGTATTATCCTCCAACAGGAGCCACACGTCACTTTTCCCTCTGAAACAATGCGCCGAAAATGACTCCTTGTCTGCCAAACAGATGATAAAGTGGCCAGCTGTGAGTTCTAATAATGCTCGCTGGCAAACGCGAGTCAAAGGAGCAGTGAAAGATATAACGACGCACTTTGTTATAATGAAGCTCATTGTCTTACACAACAGTGGGTGACCTGATACAGAAATGGTCTGCTTTGCATGGTGAGGCTACGTGTAGTGCCCACCTCTGTTGTACGGACTAGGCAAGCCCTGTCACCTACAAATTACGTTCCCATACAACAAAACTGCACTGTGAATTACGTTTTACGTCGCTGATTACTAGGGGAGTAAATCACAAGTTTGCTGATATCTCAGTTATATCAACGCACAAAAAGCAACTAAAGTATGATTTATTAATTTTGTTACTGTGCTTTGTATGAAGGAGGTGCGTTTGGATGGAAATGACGACACAGACGTGCCATGAATAAAAAAATAAAGGCGTATCTTTAAAGATGGCAATATGTATCGATATTTTCGCTTTGCATCGATGTTATTGGATCATAGGACTGTCGCCGGGAGGGAATTTCCCCTGCAGAGATAATGATTGGCTCAACAGCGCGATATGCGGTAATATTGCAAGGTGGGTTTTTTTGCAAATTACTTTATTTCTTATGATTTTATTGCTGTATAAATAAGCTTTATTGTTAGGCTATTATTAGGTATATTGTTGCTTTATAAATGACAGATGTCAGATGTAAAATTAATTTAATACTTCGTTATTGTTAGATACAGAACAAAGAGCAATGAGAGCAATGAAGTGCAGCTTTTTTTCAGCTGAGGTGCTTTGGTTGCATCTGGTTTAGGGCTGTCAATTGATACAAATATTTAATTGCAATTAATCGCATGATTGTCCATGGTTAATCATGATTAATCGAAGCACATTTTTTATTTCTACAAAATGTACCTTAAAAAGGAGATTTATCAAGTATTTAACCACACAAAACAATGACAAATATTGTCCAGAAACCCTCACAGGTGCTGCATTTAGCATACAAATATGCTCAAATCATAACATGGCAAACTGCAGCCCAACAGGCAACAACAGCTGTCAGTGTGTCAGTGTGCTGACTTGACTTAACTTGCCCAAAACTGCATGTGATTATCATAATGTGGGCATGTCTGTAAAGGGGAGACTCGTGGGTACCCATAGAACCCATTTTCATTCACATATCTTGAGGTCAGAGGTCAAGGGACCCCTTTGAAAATGGTCACGACAGTTTTTCCTCACCAAAATTTAGAGTAACTTTGGAGCATTATTTAACCTCCTTCGCGACAAGTTAGTATGACATGGTTGGTACCAATGGATTACTTAGGTTTTTTAGTTTCATATGATACCAGTATCTTCACTCTAGCTTTAAAACTGCTACAACCTCTGAAAGATCGATTGCATTAATGTGTGAAAGAAACTAGCGGAGTTAAAACAAATTTGTGTTAACGCGTTAACTTTGACAGCCCTAGTCTGGTAGCTATGATCCGGAATATCAAAATTTCTGCATCAGGTAGAGTACATGCTCTGGATGAAGAGAAGGCTGAAGCATGTAGGGAAAGAGAACGGAGGACGTCGTGGCAGTTGGTAATGCAATATTGCGGTAATTGTGACAGCCCTATTGGATCCTTGATCATTGAATCTGATGATTGAATCGATATATTGATCCAGATCGATGTATCGTTACACCCCTACGGATTACGTTTGTTTTTGACGCATCACAAATACGTTTTATAATGACAATCCGCGGAAGTCCACATAGGGAGGAGATTGTGGTGATGGACGGATCAAACACACACAGGACTTTCATCCAGTAGGCTGCTGTTCTTGTCCCGTGTGAAACCAAAAGTCAACGTTCACTATTTTAATTTACATCCGCAGCTTAAATAACGTAACAAACGTAGTCATTTCAATCCAAACCATGATGTTTTACTAAACCTAACCAATTAATGTTGTTGCCTAAACCTAACAAAGTGCTTATGTTGCATTTTTCTTTTTTGTTTCAATGTACAACGTAAACCAAACTACGATCAGGAAGAAAATACGTTTCCCCTCGAAACCTAATTGACAATGCAGTTTACTTGTATTGGAACGCAATTTTGTAGAAAAAACAGGGTTGAACTAGGACAATAAAGAAAGAGTATACCTGCAGGATTTCTCTTGGACAACCAAGAAAAGAACAAGTAATAAAGTCCACTTACGGTACATACTTCTCCTGGATAACTAGGAAAAAGAGCTAAACTTATACAAGTTTTGTCTATGTTGTGTCACTGACAGCTTCAATGCATGTTGAGATGAATTGAGATCAATCCATAGGAATGTAATTCATTCTTCGGGTGGGGTTGGCTCGAGGGTGTCGCCTGTTAACCTTCACTGTTACAGGAATTTAGTCATTATTGTAAAGAATGCCGGCAGCCTTAATACAAAATCATGGCAAGCTGTGACATTCCAGCGCAAGTGTGGGTCCTTTTCAGCATGGCCCCTAATCTCCAAGGTCTATTTTGGACATCACATTGGTCCCCAAGGTCCCCTTACCCCACGTCTCTCTATCTCCATCTGACCAACTGCACGCTGTCACATAATACACTGTCTGCCTTTAATTACTGTCTGGAAGTATCAAGGTTAAGGGTCACACATTCCTTTGGGAGCCTCCGTGTGCATGTGTGTGTCGCATGTGTGTGTGCGCGAGTGTCTCGATTGAAATGTGCAGAATGTCCTTTGTATGACGGCTGGAGTATTGAGGGAAGTGCTGAATTCCACAGCACATTTTCCCCTTGCTCATCACGTATCGCACACCCTTGACCCGCGACTACATCAGCCCCTCGGACCCGTTTTAGGAGTGCAAATGGTTTGCGAGGAGCCACCGAGGAAGCACCGGGAATGTGTCGCGGGTGTGATTGCAAGTGTCTAATTTAAGTATGAGACAAAATTCTGAAATGATATCGGGCACAATTTAATCCGCTGTGATATGCAACCCAAACCCCAAAAAAGGTTTGTTGTCCTTGAGGTTAAAGCCCTGCTATCCCTGGGGCTCAACTTCGACTACTTTCCTTGACAAGAGACAAGATTAGCCAGCTGTACTAAAGACCAAACCGCTCTGGGCAAAAGCAGCTAATTTGAGCTCTTATCTAAAAATGAAAAAGGTAAAATGATTTCCACATGGGGGTAAAAGCCCTTAGCTATTGACTTTAATAGGAACACATCTCCATAAGTGTATCCTACACGCCTCACGGTCTAAACAGGTGCTGTATGTATACATGAGGGTAGACACAAAGGAGGCCAGTCGGAGATATGAATAAACCCCCACACCACACCCTGTCATTTGATTACTAACATGATGGCATAAATCAGCTGGTGGCCTTTCATGCTCCGCTGTCACAAGCAAACCATCAGTCCATCCAGGCTATAAATTAAAGCAAACAAACTTAGGTGTGGGTCTACAGTAATTGGGTTTGCTGTCTGTTGTTATATTTTCCTATCTGGCGAGTTGTTATGAGTAATCATAAAATTCAATGACTAAACATAATAGTGTTTTCATGATGTGAAGACCGGCGAGCACAGGGGTGGATTTGAATACACTTGAGCTGAGATTTAGCGGCTCTGCCTCCGGCGCTGTGACCAGCATCGTTTTTTATAGTGTTTTTATTAAATGCTCAGAGTCGCCAGCGCAATTCCACACAGGCAGAAATAACATATTGTTGAATGCTGATGTGCTGCTTGCTGAACAAATAATCTGGACAGAAATAGGCTGTTTATCATGGGATCTGTTGACTAAAGTGTCTCAGACCATTAAGCAGATCCCTGAGATACTGATTACTAGGAGGGGGGGTAATGCAAACGCTTACGATGACTACAAGGTGCAAGGCCATGATGCACATCCTATCAATCAGAATAAACAATGATGTAACACTTGATGATGAGGCAAAAAAATAAAATAAATCTTCACACTAGAGTTGGACATTTTCATTACCAGAAGGTGCACAATAGGACATCAGTCCCACTCATTGGTTATTCAATACAATATGCATATGTAAAGCTGCTGAATTATAAATGATGCACTTTAAGTGAAAGCATGAGGGCATCTATTGATTAGGCCTCTTACATGTGTCATATGACCCATAGATTATCACATGATCTGCACAGATTGCATTACTCTCAGCGCTCCTCTGGCGCACAAATGAGCACAGGAACCTGCCTCCTTATGTTAAATGGGTTGATCCACTGATGAGGTGATCCTTACTGTTTATCAAGTTCCCTCGACCTTGACAATGTTCCAGACAATATGCAGCTGGTAAAGAAGCATACGCTACTAACAGGATCAACAACAATACACACAATCGGCAGCTACAATTAGCAGCTGATTCAGGAGCAGTGGATGGTTTACTGCAACAGTCATCAGATAAAACTGTCAGTTAGGGCTGCAACTAAGGATTGTTCTTATTATCAAGCCTACTTGATTAATGACTGAAACAATTAATCTACCAGCTTGGTTAAGATAAGCTCTGATCTTGTTTACAATGATTACTCCAACCCGATCTCATGGGAAGGCGTATAAATAGCACGACATTATAACGACATTCGGCGTGACACAAGGACGCATTTTAGGCTTTTCGTGTGTCATTTGTAGGCCGCGCAACAAAACTACAGTAACTTCCGCAGTTAGGTTCAGGCAACAAAATCACTTAGTTAGGTTCAGGCAACAAAACCACTAACTTAGGTTTAGGAAAAACATCATAGTTGGGCTTAAAATAAGTAAGTAAACTAAGTATTGAAAACAAGTCACAAACATCACTAAAAACATGTCACAAACATCATTAAAAAAACACCGGTCTCAAACACTGGTCTCTTGGTTGAAAGTCCTGTGTTTGTTGGACCCGTCCACGTCCCGTCCCGCCCGCCATAAGCAGTCTTTCTCACTTTTTACTCAACGTCACTAGCTCTGAGCGTAGCATATTTACATGGATTTGTTTACATTGGACTCAATAAAACTACATGCAAATGACACGCCAAAAGCAAAAATAGCGTTCTTATTGCACTTATTGTTAAATGCTTTGCGAATTATGGTGCCATTCATACGTTTTTTTGTGCAACCAGGCTGATAACTCATTACACAACAATAGGGCTGCAATTGATCGAAACTGTTATCTATTTTTTCTATATGGCCTGCTGCAATATTTAAATCACAGGAGGCGTAATATTTGTTGAAGGTAAAATGTGCGTCAAAATAGCATTCTGAATAAAATATTGTGGTGCTGCAGAGATATGTCCTGGCCTACACATCATATTCTACAGACTTAAGAAAACCTCTTTGTTTGGTACAGATCCCTGCAAAAAATCACACCATTATCATTTCAATATGTTTTTCAATGAAAGTGAGAATAATTATGTAAAAATTACCATACCCTCTAATATCGCAAATCAAACCACAATTGCAATATCAGTCAAAATAATCACAATTATATATTTTTTCAAAATCGTGCAGCCCTACACAACAATGAAGTGGTAACTTTAAATTATGTTGCCCGTTTTCTTTTTTCACCGATGATTATGAAACGTCAACGAGTCACAATATCTATATGCAGAAGTGGTGGTGACACCTGGAGTAGTACTGTACATGCCGTTCCCATACAGACAACGCTGGGATGATAACAAAAAACTATTTCCTGTGAAGTCCCATCTTGCAGATACGGTACATTGTAAAGCTGCCACTTTTTTTTTTCTTATCCAACCAAAGCTTAGGTGCCTTCTCTCCCACTGAGTCGCCTTATCCTCCTCAAGCATCTGTTTTTGAAGCCAGGCAGCTTAAGCACAGATTAATAGAGAGTCCTAGAGTTCTTCCCATGAGGACACAAAACAGAAGTCCTGGCTTGAAATTTGGCATCGGGACCTGCATCCAGCGAGTCGCCATTATCAGCAACATATCTGTTGGGCTGCTGAGACAGCAAGTTCGCTAACATTGCCACCTTGACTTATCTCAGCATTGTACTTTTCAGTCCTTCGGGCAGCGACACCTTGGATTGAGTACCCAATGGGGGGTTCGCAGTAGGCAACTCCAATTCCACTTGGGGCCATTTGCTGCCTTCTTTTGTTTTACTGGTGCAAATGTGCTGTAAGATAGTTGTCTTGTACTTTCATTACCACTCTCATTGTCTTCAAGAAATGCTGAAACAGCTTCTGTTGTAGATGTAGTATAGGCCTACTGGCATTTATCACCCAATCAATACTCACCTTAATCTAATTTAGTGGGAAGTAGTGGACTCTTTCACATTATCCCCTCCCCCTTCTCATTGAGCCGGGCTCTGGTAAAAAGGCCTCTCATTCTCTCATTATATTGCCAGGCTTTTCATCCTGCAGACAGATACAATGTTCCTGAAGCCCTGCAGTGACTGTTCTCACGCTTTCTCCCTCGCCGCTCTGAAAAAAGGGGGAAAAAGAGGGTCTTTTCCCGAGCCCTTTCTCTTTCTTTCCCCCAGGGTTGGAGGAGTGGTGATGGGGGGGGGCGGCAGTGATCCAGCCCCCCCACCTCCCCTTCAAGTGTAGCCGCGACCCTGCGCGCCGTGCTTGCTCCCCAATCCACCCATTCGTTGCAAAATGTGCCGAATGAAACAGTCTTTTTTTTTTTTGTAGCGAGCCAAAGTGAGCAGAGTATGAAACGGTAGCTCTGACACGGTGAACGTGCGTGGACTACCAGCCATGATGTTTAAACAAAGATTAAATACTCACACTGCATTACGTTCCCCAGCCTGGCACAATGACAGCTCCCTCATCATTCTCTGCTATTTCCAGGAAATATAGAGTGCAGAGAAGCCCCCTGCGGCCAGGTCTAACTATGTTTATATCTGTTGATTATTTTTCTTGTTGCTCTTGCTGATTTATTTACCACCTTTTTTTTTTAATCTAATTTGAAGTTTCATTTGCAATTCCTACACTCTACATTGCACCAGCAAGCATGAGGCCATCACTGGACCGCATGCTGTGTGACTACCAATTCAAACTGGTAATTCCTATGCAAATCTTGTATTAGAAGTAAAGCCATTAGACTTAATGCATTGGAAACATTCAAACATCAAAAGCTAATATCTCATCTCCGCTAATCTGGTGCACTGGTTGACTTGTTGACAATTGACTAGCAAAGAGGATCTACGGTTATTAGCCTTTAACCTCAGACTTTTAATGCCGTCAACTTCTAGGGATTGGTGGGCCCGCTGCCATCAGTCCATGTTTGCTGTGATATTTCCCTCCATGTGTCTGTCAGTGAGTGTGTACACAGTAGGAAGCCAAACTCAAGAGTAATAGCAGCCAGCCTGAACACCATCTATCTACCCACAATGCCTAATTTTGCTCTCAGCTTCCCCCTTGTCTTCATATGTGGCAATCTGCATGCAGGACGGAAGCATGCGAAAGTCTGATTTGGTCTGATTTCCACTGATTTTGTTCCCGACCGCAGCACTTAGTGGATGCTGATTGCAGTTCAGATTACCACTACACACAGTCATTGCAAAAACTAGTTACCGTTCAGAGTAATTTTTTAAAAATGCATTGAATGGCAGTATAGTGCATATCCCATTTATGTGTTTAAGCAATCAAGCTCGGCCTATGGTTACAGATTGCCCTTGCGGTTGGTGTGACTGTGAAGTGAGATTTATGGCCTAGTGAAGCTGTTGAATGAGCAAAATCAATAGATTTGTGTCTGATATAGTGTGTTGCATTCAGAAACACCTCCACGCACCATTGTTCTGCGTCCACCCCTAAGACAGACAATTCTTCATTGTCATTTTGCGAGACATGACATTCACAGCACACCTTCGACAATGGCCCTTTGTGCCTTTTGTAAATGCCTGAAAACACTTTGAGGATTTTGATATAGATAGAAACGGTCATTTCTCTACTTAAATACTTATAAAGTCATATTATTAACCAGTGCTGGAAGGAGCAGTTAAATCCTTTACTTCGAGTCAGTACAACAATAGAATAATACTCAATTGAAGGTTAAAGCCTTCCACTGAAAATTCTGCTTTAGTGTGAAAGCATTCATATTAATAAAATGTACTAAAGCAACAAATTATATATTGCTTTAGACATTTTCTTGGAAGTGGACCTTGGGCTTGTGATGACTGACAATCATATTGACTATGATTCACTCTTCTTCTTGAATTGGTTTAGGGCTGTCAAGCAATTGAAATATTTAATCACGATTAATTGCATGATCGTCCATAGTTAATCAGGATTAATCTCAAATTATCGCACATCTTTTACCTGTTCAAAATGTGTCTTATCAACATGGGAGTGGACAAATATGCTGCTTTATGCAAATGTATGTATATATTTATTATTGGAAATCAATTAACAACACAAAACAATGACAAATATTGTCCAGAAACCCTCACAGGTACTGCATTTAGCATAAAAAATATGCTCAAATCATAACATGGCAAACTCAAGCCCAACAGGCAACAACAGCTGTCAGTGTGTCACGCCAGGGCCACACAGCGCGCATCATGCTCGCGTGACGGCAGCGTCACGTCGTGGCCGCGTCATGCCCACCTAGGGTGTTCACACTAGACGCGAGTTACCCACGTCTCGGGAGCGTCCCGGAGCTACCTGTCAGCTGTGTTTTTGCTGTTGCTGACAGCCCTTTCTTTCTACATAGAGTTTGCCTTTTAATGGCCATTTAACTTCATAATAAATGTGATTTATATTTATTTAAGACAAAAAAGGGTAAGAACTGTGTGGTAATTTGTAAATATTATTAAAAACAAGCAAATAAATTCATACATAAATATTAATATATAGCCCATATAAATCCCTCTTTTCTGTCAGTGAAGAGGGATTTATATATATACAATGAGGAGGGATTTCTATGGGCTATATATATATCTATATATATATATATAGATATATATATATATATATATAAATCCCTCTTCATTGACAGTGAAGAGGGATTTCTGTGGGCTATATATTAATACAAAAAAATAAATAAATACATTAGTAGTAAGAGAGAGCCTACAGCAATCCCTCTTCACTTTGACTGGCACAGTTTTAAACAACATTTCCAGGGGGTTTCGGGTTCCTGTTCTACAGCATTCCAGGTTGCGGCTTTTATCGAAAACGACTTAATTTACATCTGGGGCGGGACAGCAATTTACATTATAAATGCTGATGTTCCGACATCTCAGGCAACTTGGAGCTTTTCACCACCGTGTTGCTGAACTGCGCCTTGATGGAGAAAAACACCTGAAGTATTTCAGAATGATAAATATAAGTAAAGTGTTTTTTTTTTTATTATTATAAAACAAAGCAAAATAAACAGTTTCGTTATTTGTTAACCTTTAGAAAACGAAAATTATTATTAAATATCTTTAAAAAAATTAAATAACACCTCTAAAAGAAAGAACAATAAAGTTACGTGGTGTTTGTTGAGAGAGAGAGAGAGAGAGAGAGAGCGAGAGAGAGCGCATCGGAAAAATACTGCCAACTATCACCTGATGTTCTTATAACCTATTAACCCAGTCTATTATATGTATAGCATATGTAGGGTTTCTGCTATGACTACTACAGTGTTTACATAATTAAAAGCCTGTACTATTTTAACTTGATGGAAACCTGCAAGTAGACAACTGCTTTATTTAGAGTATTTCAGAATAAAAGCATTGTGTTAATGAATGAATGATTCTGTGCACTAAAAACGCTAGAGGACTTTTATTTTGAAATCTAGATAGGAAGTGTAAAATATTGATGGTCAGTGACATATTCTACAGATGTCTAGACATGGAAACTGTAGTAATCTTGCTCATATACTGTCAATAGATCACCTTCACTGTCTGTTGCTGCTGGGAGACGCAGCCGAGAGGTAAGCGGCAAGCGTGAAAAATAGGCGAGCCTTCTATTCTATAAAATAGACGCACGTCTGACGTGCGTCTGACGCGCGTCTGACGTGCGTCTCATGCGGGCAGTGTGTCCACTCTAACCTGTTAACATGGACGCCGAAATAAAAAACAACACGCGACGTTGCCGTCACGCAAGCATGATGCGCGCTGTGTGGCCCGGGCTTCAGTGTGCTGACTTGACTATGATTTGCCCCAAACTGCATGTGATTATCATAAAGTGGGCATGTCTGTAAAGGGGAGACTCGTGGGTACCCATAGAGCCAATTTTCATTCACATATCTTGAGGTCAGAGGTCAAGGGACCCCTTTGAAAATGGCCATGCCAGTTTTTCCTCGCAAAAATTTTGCGCAAGTTTGGAGCATTATTTATCGTCCTTCGCGACAACCTAGTAGTACATAGTCTGAATTTGCGTTAAAGCGTTATTATCCGGTTATCTTTGACAGCCCTAGTTTAATTAAATAAACAGTGACATGTGCACTGAATGCAATATTAACCGACTCGTTTTTATTCCCTGACAAAAGCGTCACACTGTGCATTACGCAGAAAGATAACATCATAGAGATGTTTAAATTCCGAATGTAAATGAAAGGAAAAAACTGTACTTTCATAAATGTAGCTACTGTACTGTATTATCCCTCTAACACCGTAAGATGTGGACCCACTGCAGTGCGGATATTTGAACATTTCTTTACATCTGGCATGTAAAGGCATCCAGATCAAAATGCACCAGAGATGAAACGAGAGCACATCCATCTGTGGCGTATATATACTGTACACTGTACACTGTAATGGAGCAGCTGTAATGTCTCCCTGTACCAGACACCCTGCATATCCCATCTCTATTAATATGCAAACATCTGCCTCCGCTCTTTACGAGGTGTGAATTTTAAGTTTCCTCAACAGCATCTGCAAGCCAACGGTACTCAGTTGGGGCCTGGCCTGCTAAACATTTAGCAGCTGTTGACCCTACGGATGATGGCTGTGTGGAACAGAGCGCCGCCGTAAGAGATGACAACAGTTACCACACCGGTCCTCTGTGTCCACTTTCACAGGAACCTCTTTATCCATTTCTCTGTGTTAAGCAGATAGGCTGCTCAATGAGGGGAGTTTCTCTGATCCACAGATGTTGTGTAAGACACATTGAGGGACCTATTAAAAGCTTCCAACTCAACAGTTTTAAAAACTTTGGATTTTAGATGCTCCATCTCGAGCAGAAACTGTTTTGCCAAGGTCACGTATTGCACCCCAGACATAATTACGTTGTACTCCTTTCTTTCCAAGTTGATGAGCGATTGCGTTATTGACAAAAGGCGAGAGATTGAAGACGAAAAAAGCTTTGTGGTATCTTCATTGTCAGAGCAAGCATGTAGAAAGCAATACAAAGGGGCTCTATTCATTGGCCACAGTGACAAGCTCCTGTTCTTTAGAGCCCAAAGGAAAAATCAATACTGTGCGAATGTAGCCCCCTGTCCCTCCACCCATCCACCCCTCTATTCTGTAATTTCTATCTCGGTTTGGAGAGTTTTGTTTGCACTCAGACCGGCTCCACTTCTACCATCATACACCCCCCCCCCCCGCCCCAGTCCACGTACTTCATTATGTGAGCACTCCAAAGCTCTCCGCGTAGATCATCAAGATTTGATGAGCATGCAAAGCATATTAGAAGATCTGCTAGCCGTCTGATTGGAGAGAAATCTTGCTATCTGTTGATAAGCATTTCCTGTTTGTTGTTCCTGCTGATTAGACACCTAAATTCACGACCCTCCGGTTTTGATGATGATGAATATGATGCACACTAGCTACCAGCAATTCAGGCTGGAAATCTGTATGCTAATTTTGCATTTGAGATGAGGCAATTTGGCCTAATGCACTGGAAAAATTCAGATTTAACCCTTTTCAGGAGTCTAACACAAATCTGATTGACTGAGAGAAAGAGAGAGAGAGAGCAAGTAAAGTACAGCGACGGGAAAAGAAAGAGAAGATGAATATGGGGAACGAAATTCAAGGTAAACAAAACAAGTCTGATCAGCAGTACTGCCCTTCAATAACATAAATTCAATTATTAAATAATAGCCAAGTCTAAAGAAACACCTGAGGAGTGCAAAACAAAGGAGGGTCATGGAGGAAAAAAAGGGGAGGAAATGAATACAGTGTTATTGTTTAATACTGAATTGCATGGTTAATTCAGCATTATTAACTTTGCGTTGCTCTGAGTTTCTTTGTTCATTTTAATTGCATGAAAATGAGAATTTCACAATACAAGCCTTCCATGGGAGGGAAAGGATCGTGCCCACAGAACCACTGAAAGGCTCTTAAAGGAACAGTGTGTAGCATTTAGGGGGAACAATTGGCAGAAATGGAATATAATATTAATAAGTATGTTTTCTTTTGTGTATAATCACCTTAAAGGAGAATCGTTGTGTTTTCGTTGCCTTAGAATGAGCCGTTTATATCTACATACCGAGTGGGACCTCTTCACAGAGCATGCCGCCATGTTTCTACAGTAGCCCAGAATGGACAAACCAAACACTGACTCAAATGGGGTCAATACGCGTTTTCGTGTCGGCCATTCTCCTAAACACTTGGCACATGGGAGAAGGTTAAGTTGGTTGCAATCTGCAACCTCACCACTACATGCTGCCAAATTCTACACACTGCACCTTTAATGTTAAAGTGTTGAGTTGCATTAACAGCAAAAAACAGCAACAACAATTACAAATCGACACAGGAAACAGGAGCAGATCAGAAAACACAGGGGCGTCTTACTAAAATATGTCTAAATTATAGGGCTGTCAATCGATTGAAATATTTAATGGCGTGTATTCGCATGATTGTCCATAGCTTATCGTGATTAATCGCAAATTAATCGCACATTATTTATCTTTTAAAAATGTACCTTAAAGGGAGATTTGTAAAGTATTTAATACTCTTATCAACGTGGACATATATGCTTGCTTTATGCAAATCTATGTATATATTTATTATTGGAAATCAATTAACAACTCAAAACAATGACAAATATTGTCCAGAAACTCTCACAGGTACTGCATTTAGCATAAAAAATATGCTCAAATCATAACATGGCGAACTCAAGCCCAACAGGCAACAACAGCTGTCAGTGTGTCAGAGTGCTGACTTGACTATGACTTGCCCCAAACTGCATGTGATTATTATAAAGTGTAAAGAGGAGACTCGTGGGTACCCATAGAACCCATTTTCAGGTCAAGGGACCATGCCCGTTTTTCCTCGCCAAAAATGTAGCGTAACTTTGGAGCATTATTTAGCCTCCTCAAGCTAGTATGACATGTTTGATACCAATGGATTCCTTAGGTTTTCTCTTTTCACATGTGGCCAGTATCTTCACTCTAGCTTTAAAACTGAGCCCACTACAACTTAAGAACTGCAAATTGTGTTAATGCATTAAAGAAATTAGCGGCTTTTAAAGTGTTATTATCACGTTAACTTTGACAGCTCTAGTCTAAATATACAGATTAAAACAGGTGAATCAGAGAGCATACACCTAATAATAGCCTGTCTCACATAAAGCCCTGGATTGCGGTACATCACAGCTCACGTCCCTGTTTGAGAATTCACAGCACCTACAGATGGAGACAATCGCCTCCATCCCATCAAGTCAAACGTTTTAGAGTTGGTCCTTTGAAAATGAATTAGTGAACGGCTCTGTGGGCTCCAGCGTGGAGCCACAAAATGCATCCTTACTCCAGTAAAATCACTTTGGTTTCAGTCAGTAACCAGGGAGTTGTTGCATTATACAAGAAACTGTATCTTTCAGTCTGTCCCTGGACTGAAATTCCCTATCAGTACTTTAGAAACATAATGTGACTTAAGGGTGAACTTCTTTTTTGAACTCATCTTCATTTGTTGGTTTCTTCACAATGTGACTGCATCTGAATGAAGACATTATTTTTCTCTAAGGTCTGTTCTCTGATCTTTTGATAGAACAAATCTGGTGGTGTATGACGGCTTTTATGCTCTCACAAAAGTCCAAAACAGTGTATAATAGCTTAACACAAAAGCTAGTCCTTGAGTGGGTTATGTTTTGTTAAACTACTATTTCAAGATCAAGAATTAGCTTTCATGCTTAGATTTCGGTAAGAGTGTGGGACGAATCTTTCAAGAGAAGTCTACTTTCAATAAAAGTGACTAAATTCAAATCTGTTCAGTGTGGAGGAACTATAATAAGGCATTTGATGTCATTCTGGTGTTTATGAACGTACATTTGAATTAATTTTACTGTGTGTACTGAGGCGCTACCTTCTTCCAATACAGAAATGTCATGAGAGAACAGTTTTTGCACCATAGGGTGCTTCGGTTAAATGGCATCATATTCCTTGGCGGTTATATGACCGCTCAGAGCAATCATCACATCTAATGTTTCCCATGACTGCTTATATCACTGCAGATCCACCACCATGTTTAACAGCTGGTAACAGACTTTGTGAGCTGTTGGCATCCTTTGCTTTTTCCTGTCCACCTGTAGGGGGAATAGTAAAAATGAATCTTTAGTGCATGTAATGTCCACTGCACAGTAGTCCATGTTTTACGCTTCTTAGACAAGGTTGTCTTTTTCTGTGGAAAGCGAATGCAATTAGTTTTCAAAGGGCAACTCTGTCATATGTACCAGGCTCCTGAAGCTCACAAAGCAGTTCTAGATGAGATATTCAGTTCTGTGGTTATTTTTGAGGCTGTTTTTGTGTTGTTTAGCAACTGTTGTGTCAGTCTGTGTCAACTGATGACCAATGTTCCTCTTTGCTGACGTAGTTTGTCAGTCTTTGGCAGATGATTCTGAAGCTTGTGTCCCTTGTCACATTTTGCAATTTCCTAACTAATGTTCCCGCATTTTCAGCATTGTTTTGCCTCTTTGGGACTCCTGTTTGTTGCCACTTATCTTTGAAAACTTTGGAAACTTGTATATAAATGGGTGATGTCAGACTCTCTAAAGCTGAAGGAGACAGCCTGCTGCTGGATGTGGCTGACTTTGTAATTGTGATTTATTTTATCTCCCACTTCCAGTGTCTATTGCGATGAGAATATGATTCATGTTTCGGATATGACAGTCACTTCTGTCCTTTCTCTGACCTGCTGCATGACTGCCTTGTAATTGTGGTGTAGGATTTTTTTTTAAGAGCTTCATTCCAAGTCTTAGAGGAGGCCAAGAACCACCAAGGGAGTTTCCTCCTCGAAACACCACTGATCAGAAACCACATCAGAACTGAATTTCACTGAAACACAGTAAAACAGAGGGCCTAGAATTAGCCTTTGAAATGTTAACAATCTGGGGACTGAAATAGCCTTTCAGGAGTTCCTATTTTTGCCTTGAGCTCTGGTTCAGATTGATAGTGGGTTAGATCTCATCAGGGGAGCTGTGTTTAGTGCTAACATTTGTTTGTTTATTTGGCCATATGTTTTCTAACCTCACAAAAAGTCCCTTTTCAGTTCCAGTAAACAGACTTAAACAGCAAATCCACCCAAAAACACATGCATTATATTATTCCCTGTCCTTTTCATATTACTTAATGTTCTTCCTGTTACTCTTCAGTAACAAACAAACCAGTTTTTCTTTCTTGATGATTTCAAACATTAGTCTATTTTTTCATTGTTTGGTTTAGGTAATGATTTGCTTGTTCACATTTCTAAACTGTCAAATCTCAAAAAGGCTACTTGGATCAACGACAGACAGGAAGGGTCAGCGGGAGTCAATTATGCAGAGAAAAGTTTGTCTATGATAATCCGATGTGTGTGTGTGTGTGTGTGTGTGTGTGTGTGTGTGTGTGTGTGTGTGTGTGTGTGTGTGGTCTGAACATGAAGCCTCCAGTGTGCTCATGGGTGCAAATGTTTTTCAAAAATCGTGGCAACTTGCCTTTTGATCTCACAAATTAATTAGCTGACCTAGCAGCCTCAGTCAGTCTACAGAGTGCAGCGTTGATGTTTAGGAGCGGCCTTAATTCAAAGATGTTGAAGCTGACCACTGATAAAATAGGTTATTTAATGTTCAGAGAGAATGTGGACATGATTCAATGTGTCACCACTGGTGATACGATGATTGTTTATGAGAAATTCTAGAAAAGACTGTTTGACTTTCAAATAGGGAAAAGTACAGATTGGTAACAGATTAAAGGGTAAAATGTGAAAGTGACTTCGCAAGCCACCAGAACAGCTTCAATGATTCTTGGCAAAAATTCAGTAAGTCCCTGAACTCTGCTGGAGGGATGAAACACCGTTCGTACAAAACATATTCACTAATTTGGTGTTTTGATAATGGCATGTTTAGGGACAGGGACCTTTGTGCCTTGTGGATGACATTGCCATCTTAAAAGAGATTGAAATGTTTCATCTTTGGATAATGGCGATCGCTCAGAATAACTTTGCAGTGATTCTTCCCTCCAAGGCTTTAATTATAGGTCTCCAAAGCTACAAGACAATGTTTCTGCAGGTCGACGCAGAGGGGGTTGTATCCGGCGTCCGCGCTCCTCTGCCTGCTTGCCTTCACTCAGACAGCGCGCGCGTTCTCGCGTACTCGCTCCACCTCTAGACGTGAACGCGCGCTCACTACACACTGCAGGAGAGTTAGTTTAGCTCTGAGAATATCTAGTGAATGTACAGTGGACGTTTGTGCAGAAATAAATGCTGCAGCACCTCCAGACCAACAGAGGTTTCCAGTGTCTTGTGAAGTGACGGAGCTCTGCAACGAGTTACGTTGTTGTCTCGTTACCGACCGGGTGCCGGTGTCTCCCTGTTCACTCCGGCTGCGGGCGGAGGGAGACGAGTTTCTTGCTGCAGAGCCCCGCTGCCTCAGGCTGCGCTGAGGCAGGAGAAGCAAACACAGTATCAGCATTGATTCATGGAGAGATCTTCGTCTGGTCAGCTAACATTACTGCCAAGCAGCTGAAATATAGAGTGATATTGTGGTTTTAGCTGATGTGTGTCGTCTCACTGTTTTGAGTGATGCTCGTTCATGTCTATTTAGAGCGAGCAAGCGCGAGCCCGACGCTGACCTTCGTTGATTTCACGGCCACAGGTGTCGCTGTTAAGTTACAAATAGTCCCTTTAAGGTACATTTTGAACAGATAAAAAAATGTGTGATTAATTTGTGATTAATTTAATCGCGATTAAATATTTGAATCGATTGACAGCTCTAGCAAAAACACAATTGTTTTTACTCAAAATCTGTACATGAATAAAAGAAACAGCCACACAAACACCTCTGACTGATCCCCGTGCATGTTTGCCTACATGCACCCCAGAGAAGGACTTAAACCACGCCAGCAAGATGCCGCTGCATTTGTGATGCTTCTCCACTAAATATATTCAGGTTTTTCCCCTTTAATTTGTCACCAGTATGTAAGTTGTGAAAGCTATGTGTGAACAGGATCCATCACCATTTTCTGAAGAGAAAGTCATGGGTCAAATTATTATAACGAGCAGCGCTCCCCACAGGCTCTGTCTGCAGGCAGAACTTGGCTCACTAGTCTTTAATTTAGTTACGACATATGGATCATCAATTTTGAATAATGATCTCGCTCAGTCTAGAAACAACAGCCTGAAGTTAAACAGCAGCGCCATCTTGTTCTCCGCTGATTGACAGCTTTCTTCCGCAAATAGCATAAACATAACAATGTCACAGAGCCATTTGAATGACATATAGCGCCCTGATAATGTTCCATTTTCCAGCAGCTGCACTGAGACCAATGAGCATTTTCCTATTTACGGCCTTGTGTTTTCTGATTTGAGTGGATATGTGAAGTATTCTCTGGCAGAGGTAATGGGTTCTGTCAGCCTATTCTTTCTCCAGCTACTTATTACCCTCAACACACCTGCCCATCAATATCAAGACATCACTGGTGAACAAAAATACACCAGTAGACTTTCTCAAACGTCTCTCAAACAGCTTCAATCAAAACTAGTCAATGTACATTACATCCCTGCTCCCGGGGAAAGATTGAGACCTGCAATTTTATGTACAGATTACGTGTGGGGGGCTCATTGTTGTCCTCAGAGCACACAACACTTATCCAGTCAGCACATGTAAGTGCAACATGGTGTGTGATGGAGATCTGTTGATTGCACAGTAGAAGAGGTCGGTGGGGGAACATGAGAAGTTTGTAAAGCAGGCAACTTCAATCTCAATTCATCAACTCTCGGGGACAGAAAACCGTTTTGAAAATAGCCCCAACTGAGATAATGAGCCTGTTAGGAAAGAAATCACGAGGGAAAAGAAGAAAAGAAGATTTGTCCACATACAGCCCACTTGGCATTAAGAAGAAACCGGCATCAGAATGGCAGTAGTGATTTCCTTTGTTGCTCTGTGATTGAGGTTGAGGGATTTCTCATTAGGTCTTATTTCATGTGTGAGCACACAGCGAATTGATTCATTGACGTGATGACCTGGAAGCCCACCAGTGGTGTCCGGGTCACTTCTACAACTGTGATTAATCAGCTGCTTCGCATAGCTTGACAGACGTCACACAAACGCAATCCATTGAACATGAGGAGAAATTGATTTCACGAACAACAAGCTCATTTTTTACAAGAATAAAAGCATGTCACTGCAGGTATGTGTCAGCGTTCAAAAGTCCTCCTTTGTTTGTTAACTTTATAGTAACATAACGTCACAGGTAATTTGTAAGAAGTCATTAATTCTGCCTAACTGCCTGCTTTGAATTGTCATGCTCTGCTTTGAATGTCTCTGATAAGACCATATGCTTGCTCAAAGAATAAACGTTAACGCCATCTTCAACGGAGCAGTTAGAGCGGGGAAGAGAAAAAAAAAGGCTTATTGCAGAAAGCCCATCATATCAGCAGAGATTGTGCCGAGATGAACGGCTCCGTCTCAATAAATTGTATTTTTGTGTCAGAGAAGCACGTGGGACCCTTGCCTAATGTAGCGTAAAAGTCTCTTTTGTGGAGCCTCCAATTCATTGTATCAGCCTGTCAGAGCTAAACTAGGGAAATTGAAGTGAACAATAGAAACAGAAAGGAGAGAGAGGTCAGGGCATTGAGCTTGTTCCAGGAAACAACATGTGCTCTTTCCAAAGGATGACAATGCAAGCTCCACTGAGACAGCCATATTTTCTCAAGATCATTATTGAGAGATACAATCTGGAATTGATAGACTTTTAATTGAAGGTGAAATAAACTTTGTAGAGCCTTCTCGAAAATATGTATTTTTAAGTAAATGTGAAACATTTGTTCTTGTTTACGGCCTTAAAGTAACTGTGTAACTCGAAACAAACTAGTTCATATGATGTTTTCATCTGATAACGTGGGGAGGTGAAAACGTTTTAATATTTGTTCCGAACAGCCACACCCAAAGGCGGAACGAAAGGCCTGCCATCATACAGAGGGGCTAACACGATGTTCGTTCAAATAAGTATAACTGCGCATACTTTCGGGAAATGTTTCCTCAAAGGCATTCATAGTGTTACACTCAGTTTTACACACAAAAAGTGGCAGAGGTACAGGTAATTATGTTTAAAATGAAAGCTTGAGAGAAAAGTTCAAACCCTGCCAACACCTCCCCACACCTGGGAAAACACATTGGGCAAAAATTCTATAATAACCTTTCAGCATATTGTAATTCAAGTGCTCTGAGAGAAAACTAGACTTCTGCTCCTCCTCATGGCTCTGTTTACAGGCTTTAAAATATCTAGCCTGTGACGGGAGACTTTAGCCAATCACAGGTCATTTCAGAGAGAGAGCGTTCCTATTGGTTGCAGCTGTCAATCACTCGCGTACTCCGATCAAACAAGACAGCGGTGATCAAACATGAATTCATTTTCTGTTACTGTAATGCCTATTTGTTGCCTCAAATGTTTTCAGAAAAATCTTGTGGTGTACTGTTTAGCTATAAAATTAGAAAGTTTGCTCTGGCTGGTGGGCGGTGCTTTGGCATTTCCTCAACTGATCTCAACATGGCTGCCGGGTCACAAACTTTCTCA
This sequence comes from Sebastes fasciatus, assembly GCF_043250625.1. NCBI lineage: Eukaryota > Metazoa > Chordata > Actinopteri > Perciformes > Sebastidae > Sebastes > Sebastes fasciatus. Next base: position 25,773,644 of record NC_133805.1, read on the forward strand.
TTTTACAGTAAAATTAGTATTACATCATTACAGTAACAGAATATTGATTCCTAGTTTGACCGTTTGGTCGGAGTTTGACAAGTGCTCGGCTCCAGCTCGGCTCTGATTGGTTGTTTTCCTCCGGTCTGTGAAATCTTGCAGATGCCATTAGGAGCACCGGAGGACACAGAGGAAAATATTTTTTTTTAGATTACCTGTCTCATGCACTACTGTCATGATATAGTGAAAAATAACCTTTATTAAATCATAATTTGCTCCATTTCTACCCAATGCTGCTTTAATGATAATAATAATGGATTCCAGACACATACTGAGATGCATGCCAGTCACAAGTTGTTTTTTTCTGAAATGTAATTAAAGAACTTTAATCCAGGATTCTGATTCTCGTGTTGTGTCAGAATCGAGTCGATGGCGCGGCCACATTAGCTCGTTGAAAGTGATAAGCACCAAAACAAACTGAATCTTGTCCAACATGACCCCTATTACAATTCCAATTTATTTTCCCACCCACAGTCGGAATGAAATTGAACCTATTGACCAGGCAGATAGAAAAGGACTGGTAAACAAAACAAGATGTTGCACACTTCCCCCTCATTAAATACTGAGAGTCCATTGAAAATCAACAACTTATTGATGGCAACATCCTACATGTTGCCAAACAGTGGGCTTAAAGGAATTAAACTTGAATTGCTTGCTGTTGTTGAATGCATCTTTAAGTCGGTGGCTTTATGGAGACAGTCTTCCTTTTCACTGAGGATCATGGAGAAATTACGAATCCTGCCGCCTATAATATCACTATAAGCAAGTACATGGTAGCTCCAGATCCCATGCTGCTGGTATTCCTTCCTGTCCTTATTATTTGAATATAAAACCCATCAGCTTAGCTCGGCATGCAAGACAGTGTTCTTTGTTGTGGGCGATTGCCGCCATGCTCGGGACTGATACGGTTGTACGCCTTTATTTTACCCGGCACTCCAGTGGGTCCGTTGTGATTCAACAGTCATTATCAATGCCCAACACATGTCGGCCTGCCTCTAACTCTCCTAGTAGCACACTGACCACGACAGGGAACCGACCACACTAATCCATTGTGGTCTCAAAATGGATCCTGAACAATTGTTTGGCATTTACAGCCCTCACATGAGGTTGCTTAGAGTATGTCTTATTCAGCGCTAGGAATTAACAGTGAGGACAATGTACAGTATTTATCCCATTCTGAATGTGGGATGTATCAATCTGGTGACCCTCTAAAACAATTTAACAGGAACCACACTCCAGTGCGCAGGAAAAATTAAACACACATGTAATATTAATCAAGACACACGCATGTCATATCACTTCATATGCAATACCAAAGGGGCTTCCATTATATAATAATGCATGTGTCACTGCTGGCGATGGATAGAGCTGCCCTTCACAATCCATTTGCCTTGTTCCTCTCTTTCCGTTTACACATTAGGGAGGGTGTCTAAACTGAGCCGATTATTACACAAGGAAATCAAGCCATCTGACGCGGCGATCGATGGCCGCCTTGACTGATGGGTCTCCTATCTAGATGAACGGCCCCCTAGAGGGATGCTCTGCCTCACCACTGCTACAGAGACTGAGGCGATGCAACAGCGCCGATTGTCAAGGTCACCTCGCAGCCACAGCGATGACATGATGCATCAGACCAACCCGAAGGAGATCATACAGCAAGATCTGACCACAAACTGAAGGGTATGTAAAATAAGAAAGACAAAGACCCTCCTCCCCTTTTCACAAATGTTGATATTTCATTGTGTAGAACCACGCGAGGCTATGCTGTAACACATGATGACTGCGGTTCATTAAAAAAAGACCCATGAGAGATCAGGCTAATGCCCTTGTGGCTTCTTGAAGACCCACTGGAGGCCTTCAGGGACAGACTGCTCATTGTGAGCCCCTCCAGCAGCGGCAGCCAGCTGTCTCTCATTCTGGGGAGGAAGCAGATATGTGGAGACTTTGACATTGAATACAGCCTGAAGACGTTTGGATGGCATCGTGATAATGCTGGTCATCTGTTGAACTGCTACTGAGAGGTCACATAGAACTACTCACAGTGGAGTGAAGTCACTACATGGTATGTAATGTACTGATATGTGTACCATACATGTACGCACACAGGGGCATTCAAGATGAAAAATAGACAGCAGAGAATCTCTCAGAAGAAAATATGTATATGTTTAGTTCTAATTAGCAAATGTTATTACATTAAATTATGATGATGAACATCATACTTGCTAAACAATAGCATGTTAGCATTGTCCTTATTAGCATGCTGACATGAGGATTTGGCTCGAAGCACCATTGTGCCTAAGTACAGCCTCACAGAGCCGCTAGTGTGGCTGTAGACTCTTAGCCTTGTAAACACAAGCAGTGAGCAAGAAAGAAAAGTACATCTGATATGAGGCTTGTAGTCGCCACCCCCTCTCCACAAACAAATCTTCCAAACCAGGACAGAAACCTTCAAAAACGCTGAGTGTCGCTGCCTTGATCTAACTTCATGACTGACAAGAGGAGTGTTAACAGGGTGGAGAAGTGAGCGCTCACTGTTCGAAGAGTTATGGTTTGGGACTCCCTCCGTTCAGCTCGGTACATCCGCTGCTTAGTAATTGACGCAACATGAATTATACCTTATAGTATTCCTACAAGTTCAAAGCAGCCAACTTGGTACAAAGACAGGCCCCGTTACAAACGCACACTGACACTACAAACATCTCTGCTCTCCTTCTCCTTGGCACTGGATCTTTGCTCTCTTACAGGTGCAAGTCATGGTCTACAGTGCAGCAGACCATGTTCTTTGTTTCTCTTTTCCCTTTCATTCTCCATCAAGAACAAATACAATTATCTTATAATGGGATCCCCTTTGATAAAAAAGCAGTCTTCTGTCATTCTGTTGGAGGTGCCAGAGTGTTGGATGGTGAGAAACTCCAGGTTAAGTACTTTCTTTTTATCACTGCTCCTTTTTATATGCAAATCATCCTACCCGCCCATCTATTTACTGTTGCAGGTATTCAGACAGGGCCTCAAACCGTGCCAGCCACAGACCGCAGCCTGCCATCCGGCGCCGGCATGGGACTTGAAATAGATTTGATTAGGATTCAGAAATACGCCTTTGATCTCACGTTTGTTAGGCAAATGCGGCCACATGACAATATGCTTGAGAGGATGGAGTGATTCTGCTGGCGTTTACAAAATAATGGACACTCTAATTGTACTGTAATGCAGGGCGCGCACAGTTATTAATTTGTGAAGTGCAGTGAGCCAGAAACCGGGTTCATTTGCATCCGGTTCTGACAGGTTGAGAGAGAGGCAGTGGTTTGGCTTCAAACAAATGTGCTGTTGCCTATAGATAATCAGCACTCTGTTGCTGTGTGGCACAAACTCACTACCTGCTGTCAGGATGAATAGACTGCCAGTGTGTCAATAAATATGAAATACGGGGCAGAGGTTTTCAATAATTAGATTTACTATTACATAGTAGGATGCTCATTGCTGACTACACTTCTGTAAATCCACAGCACTGGAACTGATTTGGTCTTTGTGACAAGAAAGAAAAAAACTGGCTTTCAGCTGCAGTCATCTAAATTGAGGCGCGGATGCTGTCAAGACTGAACATAGAAAGACCGATACACAAAAGGGTAATCATTCCAGCAATCTCACTGCTTCTATAAAACCATCTTAACGTGTGACACTTTTTCTGTTTTCCAGTCACTTTTGAAAAATGCGCACCACACATACCAGAAATAAGCCGTTGTCATTTAAACGTTGAGTCATACACCCAAAAGACCTCAGTGACCCAGATCAAGATCAAGCTCAACATGCATTATTTAAAACGAGAGGAATGTGTGTGATTTGAGCGTTAACCCACTTCTAAAAATACAACCATGACGCGGACAGCGGTCCGACAACATATTTCACAGCGGCAGATTTTGATTTCAAGGATGATTGTATGCATGCACTGTACGGAGCTCTTTTAACATTCATTAAACCCGAGGCCAGTCAGTGATTGGACCACTCCACATTCATTATTAACTACATTACATGCTATCCTCTGATGAGCTGTAATTCTACTAGCACGGACACAGCTGGAGGGCCTGCACAAAGGTTTTCACATAGCTAACTTCATCCTAGTTGGAATTTGCAGTGGCAGTCTATTAAAAGAAGTCTTCTACATAGGTAAACACTGTGAGATTAGTAGCAGCTGGCCAACTCACATAATTAAATTGTTGTCGTAGCACAATGACAGTCGATATTCTTTTTCCATTCTCAGTCATGGATAAACAAGAGCCTATTTTCGCTCCTTTGGGCGTGGGCTCAGACTGTCTCGAAAAGCTCCCCCTTCCTTTAAGCTTTTTCGGGCTGCAATTGACAACACTTGATGCTCAGGCTTTGGAAAAGACCGTGGATTTCCCTGGATTAGAGCGTGAGGGCCAAGGCTATTCCATCCTCTGGAACTGGATTAAATCACTTGATTGCTAAGGAAGCTGAGAAGACGGCTGTGGCGGATTGCCAAGATATAACGTGCTTGCTCTGCATCCAAGGTGAGAGGTTAACCGTCCTGTCCAGAAGGGCTTCAAACCGTTTGGCCTTGACCGTGCGGGTCAGAGGATGGCAGTCACACGCCAATGAACTACAATCAAAGTGCAGCGTCAGGCCACTTCACATCCTATTTTCACTGACGGGTGAAAAAGCATCTTCTATCTGTATTTTCCAAAAGGTAATATTTCTAAAGCAGAAAAAAATCCATCTCATACAAACATATATATACAGCACACACACAAACACACAAGATATGCTCAAATACACCCAAGCCTCTCATTTTTAACTGTTCTCACTCAGCAGTCACACAACCCTGACTTGTTTCTTCCACATCAGTTCATGGTGTCATATGCCCTTTCTCTCTCTCCCCCTCTGGATCATCCTCTGCACCACAGCTTCCCTAAGGCTCGAGGCTTTGAATAGCTTGGGTACAATTGTAGAGTCTGCTTCAAATCTCATTTCATGATTTATAATGCAGTCGGTCCTTTAAAGTTCTAATCCATGATTGGTTTGCAGCAGCATCTCCACCAATGGTCTAATATACAATTTCTGGCTTATGCACAATGTGAGAGTCCACACAGTGTACCCTCTACAGTACATGGTCTGCAATTAAAATGTGGACCATGTGGATTCAGTATTCTCCATGGAGGTTATGCTGTTAGTTTGCCTGTTTGTTAGCATGTTATCTGAATAAATTTTGCCAACAGATCAAGAAGAAAGGAGACATTTCTTACCGTTTTAGTTCACTCTCTGCTCTCATCAGCATTGTTTACGGGCGCAGCAGGCAGCTGTTTTTAGAAAAGAAAAGAAACAGACAGAAAAACTTAGAAGAACATAGAACATAGTGGAACATTTAGCAACTAAAGAGCTGATATATTTCTCTGAGGAATTGGTGGAGAGCAAAACAAAGCTAAAAAGAGTCTGAATGAGATTTATATTCTTCAGGTGGACACAAACATGACTCCAAATGAATGCTAATGTTGCTCTGTATCTGCTGGAGTTTTAAATAGGTAGCTGTTTGCTGACAACTTTGTCATATCAACTTTAAAGAGAAAAAATGTGAGTCTTGTGTTTGCAGCCTCTTTTTTCCACTGCACCCAAGTACTCAAAAATCAGTTGCTGCAGGTTTAAAGGTACACTCACGGATGTATAAAGAGAACTGGATACAGCATTGGAGGCGGGCTCCCGTTGATTCCTACGAGAGTTGCTCAGGGGCGCCTGAAGCCAAAATGGCTCGACTGCCGAGTGATAAAGCACCCGGATCTTCCGACGATCTTCTGCATCTATGGGCCCATAGAGCAGGCGCAGTAGCGTTTCCTTTAACTCTGCCTCCCAGCCACTTGGCCTGGGGCTAACGGCAGCAAGAAAATAACTCTGGATTTGGCTATTATTGACATATTCGGACATAATGATTTAAATAAAGGCTATTCAAGTGTTCGTACTGGGAAGTTGATATCCCTCAAAACAATTATCCGCAGATTACAGACATCTCTTTCCCAATGTAAGTCTATGGGAAAAAGTATTTTTGGGCCCAATGGCATCACGTGACAGACATGGAAGTTGTAATTCTACCGTTTGGCCACTACATAAATTTGCTTTACAGCCCGGCGCTCTTCCTGGGGACTTGGGTATACTATGTAGCATTGTCGGTTGCTGTTTGCTGACACGCTGCATTCAAAGTTGGCCCCTCCTCCCCGGCTCAACGAGCAAGCAAGCCAGAGAGAGAGAGTGCAGCGGTTGTTGAGCGTGGTAGCGTGTGTGAAGGAAAAAAGGATAAGGCCTTAGTGAGAACCAAGCAGTGAATCAGAGGAATAAAGCGTTACTTTCTGATTGTTTCACAGTGGTTACATTCTAACACTAAAATAAACACACCCACACCTCTGCAAAACCCTGCAGGAATGTGGCGGATTGCCGGATTTTGAATGAATGCAGCCAAAGCGGAGGCTTCATCCTGTCATCTCTTCTTGGTGTGAGTGGCTCGGTCAAACTGACACACCGATAGCAGCACACAGCCGCCATTCTGCACACAGCAGAGGAGAGAGACAAGGGGAAGGGGAAACACTGATGAACATAAAAACACACCGCGATGCAATTACCAGTTGGTCGTCAAATACGTCGGTATCAGACGGCGAGGGGTGTGACAAAGCGGCGGTATTTGACGACCTGGGAATGAGACCAGGCTGCACACCATGCGTGCAGATGTTGGCTTGGGGTTACACACCCAAAGGCTCTGCTGACGCCCAGAAACAGCACAATAACACAGCAAAATATAATATTATATTATAATGTAATAATAATATTTTAATATAATAATATAATGTGTATTTTGATCCAGATCCACAGATCCAATTTCAAGATTAAGATTTTCGATGAACAAAACAACAGAAATAGCAGATTTGTCAGCTTTGGCAGAGGTGAGGTGAGTGTTTTCTTTTGTTGAGATGAATTGTTTGAAATTTATCATGAGGCTTTTTTGTTGTTGAACCATCAATTTAAGAATTTCAGAATAAAGCAGCTGTCTGCCCCATTCACACACTACATGAGCAATTAACCTTTTCTGCAGCAAATGAAGCAATTGCCACTACAACCATTGACCCTCTGTCTTTGCTATAATATTGTTCATCTGTCATGAGTTAAGGAGAAACACAGTAGCGGAAACGCCAATGAAAACCTGACAGCAAACTCCCACGACGCCTCTGAGAGCCATTTCAACGTCCAAAGCTGCAGCGAAAGGAAGCGATCACACGGCCTTGTTTTGGCAGTTCTTATGCAGTCATTGTCTCAGGGGTGATAAACGGCCTCCATCACAGCCACAGCCCAAACTAATTACCGGACTGGCAGGTCCTGTATTCATTGTGGGCCTTGCAACCGCACATGCCCAGTTTTCTATCTGCTCCTCATTCATGGAAAGGCCATTTCCACAAAGCCCTCGGAGAGTTAGGTGAAAGAGGAATGATGTAGTATGATGTTTTTCTCTGTATGCCACAAATTCCTGCCATGTTGAATGTGTGCTCTAGTTCTCTTCTTTTACTATCTTGTTATCACCTGAGGGAGAGTTGGATATCACACGGGTCCAACCTGCAAGCCATCGGTGCCTGTTTACGCCTCACAGAACCAACGTTAGGTGAAAATCTTCAAAGGGACTCACTGCGCCGCCACTTAGACAGATAATATGTTCCACTATAAAAGGGTCTTTCATTGACATTTAAATACCATTCCATCCCCATCATTCGGCACAATGCCGAGAAAATGTGTTTCTCTAATACCACCTCTTCTGTTGCTTCTAGTTTTCAACTGTACCAAAATATTAGTATTAAACCCCGTAATCATTGAGTGTATAACCGCTCCTTTTCCTCCTCATTTCTTGTTGAGTCAGAGGCACCGGAAGAAAGTCACATTTAACTTTATCTTCCGTGGTCAATCTATTTAACACTGTAAGTAGACTGAAATGGTTAGAGTGAAAGTGTCTGGGGAAATATCAGGGGCTGGGAAGACGTCCAATGATGCTGTGATTTATGGTTTCATTACTGCATCTACTAGGAAAGATCCCTGTGTGAATCTCTGCTCTGAACATCTCTGTGCGTCAGACCGCTGATTAAGATCACTCACACAACAAAACACTTGTAGGCCAAAGAGGAATATATGCCACCCTTATTCTTGAGTTACTTAATCTTCCCATTTTGCTAAACTTTGTAGGCCTAGTAAATTAATTTAAATTAATTAAACCATGCAGGGAAATGGTGATTTAAAGATATTAAAATAGCAAACAATGTCTGGTGAGGCCAGTTAGCTTGTCAGGCTCCTACTTAATCATACATTAGCTCAAAGTTAGAGGAGAGTAAGAGGAATATGCTAACTCTACCGTAGAAATTCATATGTGACAGATTACATTTTTCTAACCATAAAACATTCATGAAATGAATCACTTAAGATATCGAAATACAGGAGAGCTGGGCTGGGTGCAAAGAATAGAGTTCTATTGCATTCCTATGAAAATACGCTGTCATATAACTTACTTCTGGAAATCAAAGGAGTGAAGAAGAATGCATAATGCATCTGAAATGGGCTGAACAAAGGGGATACATATCACAGGTACTCATGCAGAGCCATTAGTTTCTTATTATACTATGTATCACAGCTCTTCCTTCAAAAGGCCAACAGATACTGCTATCAGTCTGATATACTGACCTATAATGTGGACATCTTGTCTAGACTGTGTGCTGGAGTAACCAAAAGCTTCCAAATGCCGGGGGAAAGATTTCACTTAGACATTTCTTTTTCATCTCTGATTCTTTGTGTCCTGTGTTTCAGATGGTGAACCCACAGAGTGTTATCACCCAACTCTGCAGTTCGCCCCAGCTCTGTGGAGCGTTTTAGCACCTTTCAGCTCAATGTTTTACATCCTGCAGTGTTACCATTTTGGTTCTGTCTCATTGTTCTCATCAACCTGATTTCCAGCCACAACAGGCTGTTGTTTTCAGAAAAAAAACACAGATAAATCCACTGGACACAATCTGCCCAACTCCAAACAGCAGATGGACAAAGTTGCAGCAACTAGTTGGGGAACAGTGCAGCATTTAGCAGCAAAAGAGCCAGATATTTCCCTCAGGAGTTGGTGGAGACCAAAACACAGCTAAAAGGAGAATATTGGACTTTCTACTACCTGACTACTTCTTGACATTTTGTCAGGTGGCCAGAAACATAACTCCAAATGAATGTTAGTGTTGATTTGCGCCTTTTGGATGGGTATATAAGAAAGTGTTTGCCAACAAGAACACAATAACTTTATGAGGTAATAATATGTCAATGCTGGGGCAGCTGGGGCTCACCTACCTATGCAGGTTTAAAGGTGCCTTGTGTAGGATTTGGCAGCATCTAGCACTGATGTTGCAGATTGCAACCAACCGAAACTACTCCCGTGTGCCAAGCGTGTAGGAGAACTACGGTTGGCAACGTGTAAACATTAATGGCCTTATCTAGAGCCAGTGTTTGTTTCATCCTTTCTGGGCTACTGTAGAAACATGGCGGCCGGCTACATGAGGAGGAGCCGCTCCATATGTAGATATAAACGGCTCATTCTAAGGCAACAAAAACACAACAATTCTTATTTTAAGGTGATTATACACTAAAGAAAACATACTTATTAATATTATATTCCATTTCTGCCCATAAATCTCCCTACATGCTACACACTGTTCCTTTTAACTTAAGATTTACAAAGCAGGTTCGATAAATATGCTACTTTGGTTAAAGTCCAACTGAAATCACATTTAGTCATCTCTTTTTGCAGTCTGAGATAATGTCAATGTGCTGTTTTTTAATATATTGTTGTTACTGCTGTTATGAGGTTATTAGGTATCAAATTTTATATGAAGGTTTACAAGGTATTATGAAGATAATGGTGCTTTCTGTGACAACAATGGACAGAGTGTGGTTACGGTTTGCTCATTGTCATCTTCAGGTAAACTAAGGGTGTATTGATATCCAGCAGATATTCACTGAAGCTCTGACAGAGGCAGGATATGAACATCACACTATTTGTCACCGCAGGCACTTTGTTGATCCTGACAAAGGAGTCCAGGTTCAAAACCCTGAGAGATCATGACAGAAATTCAAAGTGGAGGTGTAGCTGTGCAGACGAAACAGAACCACAGCCTTGTTTGACGAACATCTCTCAATTAAATGGAGTAGAAATACAGCACTGGCTCCGCAGGACCAACAGACATCACCTCCTTACAGCAAGCATCAGTATCAGTGAATCACATACCTCTTTATACCTGGCTTTGTGTCTAGCTGTCTCCTTCACTGATGATATTCTGATGATAACTGACGTTCATCAGTTACACTGTTACTGTCACTGTGTTATTGAGTGTAGGTCACCCCTGTTTCGGCAGTGCTCAGAGCCCAACGCGCAATTACTGTTAGTTAGGCGTGTAAAAACAGAAGAAAACAGACTTGAAACGTAAAAATCTGCTTTGAGTTGCAGATGACGCACATATAGCGGCAGTTACTCGTGACCTGTTATGCAGCTTGTGTAGACAGCTGTATTTATTAAAGTGTCAAATCAAATGTTGTATCTGTTCTGTCAGATGCACGTGAGACAAACAACTGAAAAAGGCAGCTGAAACGTCTACTGTGTAGTCACGCCTTCAACCATTACGCTACCCGGAGCGCCCACTGCACCACAGTTGATTAATTAAAAGAAAGAAAGAAAGAAAGAAAGAAAGAAAGAAAGAAAGAAAGAAAGAAAGAAAAAGCCAAGTCGCCAAGAATTTTTTTTGGCATTGCACATTACTGCAAACCACGGATATGTTAAATGTGGACGTTTTTGCATTCAAGTGACGTAGTACAATGAGCGTAGTACAAGATTGTTGCGTTACGTTGTTGCGTTACGTTGTTGCGTTACGTTGTTGCGTTACGTTGTTGCGTTACATTGTTGCCTTGCGTTGTTGCCTTGCGTTGTTGCCTTGCGTTGTTGCGTTACGTTGTTGCCTTGCGTTGTTGCGTTGCGTTGTTGCCTTATGTTGTTGCCTTACGTTGTTGAGTTATAATTTAACACAAACCCTGATCTTTTTTCCAACCTTGATCAAGTAGTTTTGTTGCATAAACCTAACCAATCGTTTCACAACGTTAACCATGTGGCATTGTGCGTTTCTGCAAGCGTGATACAAGGCTGATATGAAACATATTTATGAAACGTTTTGGGTTCAGAATCGTGGACAATGCCGTGGTTCACAGAAACATACAATGCCAACAATATTTCTGGCAACTGGGTTGAAAATGCTGCATTATCTCAATTTATGGCAGGTCGTGTCCACACTCTCCATACATTATAGGTGGAGTTACAGAAGTTAAAGAATTATAATGTTCATAATAGGGCTGGCCATTAATTCAATATTATCATTTACCAACTCTGAGTCATTTTGTGTTGTGGGAATATGATCATATTATACTATCATTTCCCATTATTGCCATGACAATCAGTTTGCCATGATGCATTATTAAGTCTTACAGCAACTTCAACAATGTATTATGCATGTGTTATGTGTTATGTAGGTATTCAATTACAGACATGAGCTTCAAACAAACAATACTGCAGTTACTTGATCGCAGCTTACGTACGTGCCAGACAAGTCTCACACTGTTTCACGGCTTGGGAGGCTATCGCTGTGCAGCCAATTTTAACTAACAGCTACAGAGATGTTACTGAAGGACATTTATAAGGACGGACACTTGACTAACGCTGTACGCATCAGTATTTCTACATGTGTCGAAGACTCCTCACGGACACCGTTTCTAGCAATAAGTCATCATTCATTCAATATAAGCCAATCCTTTGACACAAGGTAATGTTGATTTTCCTTCTCCCCCCATTTAGCCCAGAGCAATGAATCCCACAGACACTGTGGACATGTGTAGGCATGCTTCACTGTGACAGCTCCAGCTGGACTCACCACACAGACCTTCTAATGATCACAGAGCAGGATTCCCTCTCAAGGACCCACTGACCAGTGTCTACTTTGCTATGCCTTTAATCATGATATTTTTTCTTTTTTGATACGTAACTTTATCATCTTCAACCGTGAGGGCGAGGGATGTTAAACCTATATATCTGGGGAGTTTTAGCGTTTCATCTTAATCGCTGTGAAATGTACACGACAGGTTTTTTTTCCCCCAGCCTGTCTGTGTGTGTTTCTGTGTATGTGTGTCTGTGTATGTGTGTCTGTGTATGTGTGTGTGTGTGTGTGTGTGTGTGTGTGTGTGTGTGTGTGTGTGTGTGTGTGTGTGTGTGTGCCTGGTGTCTGTGCGTTTTGATTGAGATATGCGACAGTAGCACTGGTTATGTTGGACCATTAGATGAGTGTCCTTGGGCTCCTGGGCTCCTCTCATCACTCTTGGGTGGCTGGCTGTCCCTGGGCGGTGTGAGCAGTGCAGGTCCCTGCTTGGTTCCATTACTTATGACTCTGTCAGTCTGACATCAGGTTTCCTCCACCTGTGCTATTCAGCCCACTACACGGCATGTCGGTAGGATGTGCAGCAAAAGATAACAACAGTTGTTGACAGAAAAACACTGGTTTGCCTCACTTTGATTTGACGTCTCGGACTGGAGAGACCGAAGGGATGGCAAACACTGCACGATCTTACCAGACAAATGTAAAAATGTAGAAGCTAAATTTAACCATTCCCACAAACAACATGCAGCATTTTATTCGACTCCGGGAAGCCTTATGCGGGCTAAAAATGCTGACCCAAAAAAGGCCAGGACCAAGAGGATGATGTGACTAATGGATAGTGATTTGGTAGGTCTAAAGCCTTTGACAGGCAGGACTCAGTTTGAGAGATTGTTCTGACCTGTCTATCCATCAGTCAGAATGTGACAAGGCAGGAGCTCTTTCCACAGATGGACAGCCCTGACCTGGAAGGAGGGAGCTACTGTATCCCATCTAGGCAGTCACATCTCCATACCACCGGGGAGAGGAGTCCTGCCGAGCTGAGAGAATAGGTGTCCCAGCTGGATTGTAATTGGAGATTTCTTCGAGTAGCTGTGGATGAACGATGCCCTCACAACTGAGAGCGCATCTTGTATAAAGAATGGCGCGGACAGGTAATTTGACAAGCCCTGTGCAAACACAAGTGACAGTGTAAGTTCAGTTAATATATTCCTGTTATAAATGTCTCCTATGAAAACGGCTTTGTAATGTTGATGCATTTATTTAAATGATGAATCATGCCACCATCAGCTCAGAGAGTTCATGAAAATTACAAGTCAGGACGCAGTAGTCGGCATGCAAATGAAATGAGGGGTATTAATCAATACTATATTTCCCCCTACTAAGTGAAGCGTTAACTATTGTGCTATTTCAGGAACACGGCATTTGAATGAATATTTGATTAAGCTGGAACAGAATACATGCATGTTTGACACGAAAAATCCATCACAATTTTTGGTTAATGCAAATGGCATTTACTCTGCTATTAATGAGGGAGGCTTTTCGGAGTACGCCAGTAGAGCAACTTTCTAGCAAGAATCACATTAACACATTGTTTTTGATACGTCAGTGTGTCACGCCTGTTGACATGAAAATGTGATTAGAAGAACAACAGGGAACTCAACAGTGTTTAGAACGAGTGTGGGATAAAAGAGAACGCATAAAATAAAGACTACAATAGAAACCAAGAAATACTTGAGACAGGATTAACTCCGAGCCCCATTTTTGATGGCCTGCCATGTTGCCATGGTGACCTTAACATGTTGAGCAGCCTTGCTGTCGATACGCTGTGAATTAATAACTTGGTAATTGTTTGTTAAGAGGTATTGAAGGAGAATGGTTGAATGTTAAATTGGTCGGCTGTGGTCTGTAAGTACCCAGATGGCTCGTGTCGTGTATTAATAGGGGATCAACTGACAAAGCGCATCAAGGGCCCTATTTTTGAAATGGCGGATGTCACATAAAGCAGCTTTTAAGCAGATAAAGATGTACTTTCATTCGTCACATACAATATTTTTCATTATCTTTTAGTGATTCACTGTTAATTCTACTATAGCAAAACATCTATCCATCTGTCCTCAAAGTTTCATTCCATATTGTTGGTTTTCATTAAAGGTGCAACGTTTAAGACATGACCAGACTTTAGTTTAAAAATATCAAAAAACTTCATTAATATTATCATCAAAATGTGAAGAGGTTCCAGTGTTGACGTTATTATCAAAGACGTCTATGTATTGTGTTGCAGAGATATCTACTGAAATTAGCATGCTAACTGACTAGCCCCAGCCCGTCCTGTCGGTTGACACCACTTGTTCCTCGAGTTGCAATGGTGAGTCACTGTAGCGTCCAGTCTGCCCTCATGAGAAGATGAAGTAAATGGTAAATGGACTTGCATTTATATAGCGCCTTTCTAGTCTTGCGACCACTCAAAGCGCTTTACACTACATATCAGCATTCACCCATTCACACACACATTCATCCACTGATGGCAGAGGCTGCCATGCCCATCAGGATTTAATCTTAATACTCATTCAGACACAGATGGCACAGCCTTCAGGAGCAATTTGGGGTTGAGTATCTTGCTCAAGGACACTTCGACATGTGGACTGGAGGAGCTGGGGATCGAACCGCTGACCTGCCAAGTAGAACTGCCCCGAGAGCTTGTCAATAATACATCCATGTGTCTTGTTTACTGGATTAAATCCCCGCCGCCGGGAGCCTGCTTTGCTGGGAATAGAGCGTGCAGCAGCTCTGGGAGACGGACCCCCAGTTAGCAGTTAGTTCGAATTCAGCCAGTGGAAACCCCAGCACCGGGGGTCTGATCCTTGGGGGTCAGCTCCAAATTCCGGCCGGATCAGCAACCTTTTCTGTTGCTGTCGTTACACAGTTTAGACCCAGCGCTCCACCAGCCCACTGTGACTCCTGGAGCTGGGGTTTGTGCCGGCTGAATTGGAGTTGCTGCGGCCGCTGACTGGGTGTCCGTTTCCGGGAGCTGCTGAGTGCTGGTTGCTCTGCTCCCGCCAGGGTGGTCTCCTGGACGCAGGGAGGACGAGATGAACGTGCGGGTCATTTTGTTGTTTCTGCGACTTTGGATTTAACCCAATAAACAAACTATCAGAGCAGACCGGTTAGTGGCAAACACACAGATGGCTTACATAAACTATAGGCCGACGCAACACCTGAAGATATGATAGCAGTGTTATTTTGACCGCCTCTCGGCAGTTTTAGCAGTTTGACTTTTGCGTATGGTTGTCCTGCTATTAGTTGGATATTTTCATAACTACATACATATAACTGATGACTGTAAATTAAGACTGTATGGACCAAGTAGTAGAGGTGAAATGATAACCTCTATTTGTTTGGAGCATGTGGCTACATCTTACACATTGCACCTTTAAATTTGTATATATATATTACGTCGGTGCAAATAGTCAGTGAAATAGCGGAAACGCTTTATATTGTACAAACTGTGACACAGATTGCACAGCACAAATTACCATCTGTTGATGTGTGTAAATAAACCCCAAAGGACAAAACCGTGTAAAGAAAAGCAGAAAGGAGGGATCTTGTATGGAAATACAGTATAAAAACCTTCCCTAGTTTTCACAAGCTCTCTGAGTCAGTTTAATTCATGATAAAATGAAAAAGTCATGTTTAAATGTCTGTCAGACATTTGTTATTTATGTTACGATGCATTTATAATGTATGAGGTGATGAAAATGAAAATGTCAGACTGAGACACAAGCCTCTGTGTAAAAAGGTAATACAGCTCTTAGTGAAACATGCAGTCATTTGTACGAATGAGTGTGTATGTGTGTGTGTGTGTTTGTGTGTGTGTGTGTTTGCATGTCACAACACTAATACAAATCTTTATCTTGAACAAAACGTAACAGTTGTAAGATGCAATTCCTGTCATGTAAAACAGTAAATACACAAGCCAAAGCCTTAAATGAGTCTAGCCATAATGTGCCGTAATGTAATTTCAAAGCACAGCGTAGTGCAAGGGATGAATGTCCCTCTGTGATACATATGTGTCTGTGGTTTGCACGCAGAATAAGAGATTAGGAGCATTGTTACATGTGTAGACTTTGATACAACGTAGAAATAGGGTCTGGACTTTTTAAAGTCTGGAGTTTGGGTTTACTGCTAAATGCCGTTTTAAGCTGTTGGAAGACAGAAAATTTAAATTGGGGCAATTATGTAGAGCTGAAAGGGAAAGGCTATAAGAGCAGTTATCATGGCTGAGTGCTGAAACCTGAGAGACCTGTCAATTAAAGCAAACACACCTTAGAACATGGCCCTTTAAAGCTTTAAATCCTCAAAGTCAGCATTTCCATCAGGACACATTAAAAAGTGGTGAAATTAGCTATTGATCAACTCTCTGTACATGTTCATGTCTTATGGTGCCTTCAAATGCAACTTGTGTGCTTGTGTTTACAACATGGGAAGTCACGTACACGTATGCTTGGCATTCAAGTGGTTAAGTCATGAGAACACCGTTGCTAAGCAACGGCAATATTAACGTTATTAGCATTACTGTCGGCGTCTAGAAGCCACGGAGGCTAACAATTTAACAAGCAAGCAAGTGGGTAACATAATGCAGGAAATGGAAAGGCATAAAGACAAAGAAAAAAGATGAGGCCTTTGGGAATATCAACATTTTCCTTGTGCATATTATAAAATTATAAAGAAAAACAATATACGATAAAATTACAATATATTCACTTACAGTATGTACCGAACTTCCATGGCCTATGCCATTTCTGACAACGTCATCAAACACGTCACAACTTGTGAACTAGGAGCTTTCAGAAACTTTCTACTTAAGAGGTTATAATGACCACAAGAGGGAGGCGTTCATACGGACTCTTCTCGTGAATGTATGTAAAAAGTCACCCATTGATTTGTGGACTGCCATTTTGAAGCCTCAAGGTCGGCATTTTGGTTTTTTTTGCAACCAGAAGTGACACGAGAGGATGGAGCTAAGTACAACTAAATGCTGAATAAGGCATTTTAAGGTGACCAAAATGTTACAACTAACTTTCAGAAACTGAAAAGGATTAAAAATGTAAGACAAAAACACAGACAACACCCAGACTTGACAACGCCGGGTTGCAACCTGTCAATCACAAGGTAGCCGCGCCCTAAAGCAGTGGTTCCCAAACTTTTTCACATCAACGACCCCTAAACTGACACAAATTAGACCACAGACCCCCATCTGATAGATCTGATTGTATTTTTTGCTTTTGGAAACAACTGCCCTAAAGCATACCCTGCTTTTTCGTCTATTTGACTCTAAATGGGACCATAATTTACTAAATGAACATCATGCTGTATTGAAGAAGACTTGAAACTAGTGATTGAGACCATAAACTCATGTTAACAATGTTTACTGAGGTAATAAATCAAGTGAGAAGTAGGCTCATTTTCTCATAGACTTCTATACAATCATACTTATTTTTGCAACCAGAGGAGTCGCCCCCTGCTGGCTATTAGAAAGAATGCAAGTTTAAGACCTTCCGCATTGGCTTCACTTTTCAGAACCAGAGGTTGCCACCTGGTTCATGTACATTACAAAATACTTTTGTAATCATGTCTGTGTTAGATTCCACCATCTAGCATCCACTAGAAAACAGAACCGTAATGCATCTTTACCATTTGCGTCAGTACAATGAAAAATTTGCCGTAGCTTGGAGACATTCTAAAAGCAGATATTAAGTTAGTGCACAAAGTACTGATAAAGCCCTATAGTGGACTTAATGAGGCATATTACAGACATCTCAAAAATATCTAAGGTCTTTCATTTCCAAGCCACGGTGGGCCAAACATAAAGTAAAACTTATGTAACCTGGATTCAGCATTCAGCCATATTCTTCCCACAACGAGTGCGGCTCCTCAGTTAGCTTAATCGGGATTGATGGTACAGCACATTGGGTCTAAATTTAGTCTCTCCAAGAACATTCCTCTCCTTGCCGTTGCTGTGGGGCGAATCTGAGGTTTTCAGATCCTCCACGGTCACACGCACACGATGGGAGGCAGTGGAGCTGAAATGCACTCCTATGTCACACTCTGCCCTCCTCCCCCCCACGCCACGCCACACTCCCTGTCTCTTTTTTCTCTCCCCCTTTATCTCTACATGCACTGGGATTTTGTGGATCACTTACTCACGGAGAACCCCCTGAGGAAACAGGATTCTGTGTTTCAGAGGTTCAATTTCTAAAATCCACTCTTATTCGGATCAGCTGAAATGTAAAGTACAAATCAAACTGGATCATTAATAGTGGGAAATTGTTAATTCTCAGAGTTTGACATATCATACGTTCAAAAACTGAACACATTCTTCAACATGTGTATTTCATTCTTCACAGCTTTAGTAGCTCTCTGGGGAGATATTCTCTCTTTTTTAATTTGCATCTGTGCCTTTGTAAAAATTGCAAAAATATAAAAAAAGACAATCAAAGAACCTTCAGGCAAACCATTATTATTTTGCCATGATTTGATTTTCAAGACAGAAACCATAGCAAAAGCCATCTCATTACAGTAGACATTTTACATTTTAAATGTGCCTCTGGCCTATAGACTAACTAGCAGTAGTGGCAGTTGTTTCTGTCATTGTACCTTTAAATCAAATAACTAATGTATAATAACTTCTTTTCTGTTTTTAAAAGGAGGATGTAGCATTAAAGCAAGTTCTCATTCCTATTAATTCAATAAGCCCATTGAAATAGTAGTGTATTCCTAAAGCACTGCCCCGATGGTGACGGTGCCATGCCATTGTTCCGACGGCCTGTTATTACGAAACCCCAATAGCCTAAAAAAATGTCCCTTTGGACCAAAAGTTGAAGAAGATTAATTTTACGCACATCACGTACTGTAGGTGCGAGGCTATCAGAACAGCGTCAGTAAGCGCCTGGGTTAGCTCAGTTGGTAGAGCGGGCGTCCATGTATTAAGGCTTGGTCCTGACTGCGGCGGCCGGGTTCGAATCCGGCCTGTGGCCCTTTCCGCATCCACTCTCTCTCTGTCCTGTCATAAAAATGGAAAATGCCCCCAAAAAAATAACTTTAAAAAAAAAAAAAGAACAGCGTCAGTAAATAAAAAGGTAACGTCTGCACACTACTCCATGCCACAATATTTTCATTGACTACGTTTCGATCCTGCTCGGATCTTCGTCAGGTCAAAATGTCAATAATTATTATGCAGAACGACGTCAGACGGTAAAGGTGTAATGGAGGACTGCA
Organism: Sebastes fasciatus; assembly: GCF_043250625.1. Taxonomy (NCBI): domain Eukaryota; kingdom Metazoa; phylum Chordata; class Actinopteri; order Perciformes; family Sebastidae; genus Sebastes; species Sebastes fasciatus. The sequence goes on from NC_133805.1 coordinate 25,792,936, forward strand.
GTCAAAGTTGAGCATCCAACCCCACCTCCACAGCCTTATTTTTGGGTTTGGCACTGAATTCACCCACTGGTTGTTTTAAGCCATTTATATAAACAACAATGCTGTTTTTTTCAGTCTCAATATTAAATAAGATTTATTTCCCATAAAACATGAAATGCAGACAAAGTGTTTTTAAATTCAGTTGGCATGCTAGAGATACTGTGCGTTGGGAAACAATGGATGGAGTCTGCTCAGTAATAAGCTCTGAAAGTGGTATCCAGTGTTCTCTTTCAATAATAAAGTACCTCTTGGAAAATTAAAGCCTGGCACATGTAAAATTGATTTTGTTTTGATCCATATCCTTTAAAATCTACAATGCAGAGGATTAAAAAGTGAATTAAGCACCAGTTAAAAAACACTCTCTTTTTTTGGTTTCATTTTTCAAATTGTTTTAACATCCTTTTTTAATTCACATCCTCTGAAGATGATAAATACTTTCTCAATAGTTTGAGGTATGTTCAACACACTATGTATTCATTATATATGTTTGTTTGTCCTTTACTATAAGATTAGAAGCTGCTTCTGCAAAAGTAGTAGTTTCTACAACCATGAAATAATGACTAGAGAAACACCACCGACCTTCTTGACTGCAAGATAACACCCCCCCATCTTGACAGATGGGAGTGAGCGTCTGCACGCTTGTGAGTTTACATAAGAGGAATACAAAGTACAGCAGGACCGGTAGTGCCCCTTTTGCTGACATGGTAACTTAAATTGAAGTTATCTGCAATCCTCCAATATATAATGCCAACTCAATCCCAGTCCAATCAAAAGGTGTCATGATCTGAAGGCAACAAAGTATTGAAAAAATATCATCAAGGGAGAATTAAAAAAAAAAAAAAACAGATGGAGGAAAAATTATTCTGAGGTCAAAGGTACCCTGTGTAGTGTATTTTCTACTTTGGGGAGTACCTGGAGATGTAAATTAACGAGACTTTGGCAGTTGCTATGAAACTTTTAACCATATGTGGGATGAAAAGCCTGAAACAAGTCCACACAATGAAACATACTGTATAACAGCTGTGATGTTGTAGAGTTTTCTACATAAGTGGTGTTTCTATTCACAAATTTCTATGCACATTTTGAAGTATTGCATTAGAAAAGCTGGTATGGAAATTTAAAAAAAATTCGATAAAACTTCCTCAACTGTGAAATAAAGTTTTTAAGCTCGCTAGAAGTGTTTTTTGCCTTTGTCGAAAAATAATTAATGTGCTAAATGGGTTATGGAAACGCGTTTTCCGAATAAATTCTGACGTAACAAACATTTAACTCACGTTGACTGATCTAGCTGTTTCTGCTGTCGGCGTCTTCTCAGCTGTTTCCATAATGTGTTAACGCTTGTCTTCGTCTCCAGACAACATGAAACATGTCCAATACTAGCTGACATGACAATTAAAACTTGCCCAAATGAAACTAATTCCTGAAGACCTCTCTCCATTTTTCTCTTGTTTGGGTAAGATGGACAAGCCAACTTGTTTTGTTTCTGATTCGCAACACCTACTTCTACTTCTACTCTGTTTACTGGCAGATTACAAAAATAGTACCCTGTTTTTGACCACAAAAAAAAACAAACACTTTAGAGCAATGTTGAGCAACAAAGTCTCCATTATTGTCTCTAGTGGCACTAGCATGGGTGCCATAATACCATGGAGTTATTAAGAGAGGGGTAGAAACACTGATGCGCATGTGCAAACCCGAAAGAGAAGAACCTTATTTGGCTTAAGCTCTTATAATATATCCATTCATGATACATTTTTTTGCTGAATGCAAAGGGCAGTAATATTGAATGCCAGTGGCGGTAATTTGCTGAAATAGCATTTTTCCAATAGAAGAAAAGAAGAAGACCTTATGCATACGTAAACAATGCATTAAAAAAACACTCTAAATGTTTTATGATATAGAAAATGCATTCATTATAGTATTTGGTGATTAATATTGTGTTTTATATGTAAATAAAACTGTGTTTGTTTACAATGAGAACTCCACAGAGTACCTTTAAAAAAAATAAACCTAGAGATCCCTTTGAAGAATGTGACACTTGGAGCAGTGTGATTAAAAATAAATCCATATTCTGTTGTTGTGTTTCTAAGCTGGGGATATAATCATTATTTGTTTTTTTCATTTCGAAAAATAACCAAGAAGGGAGACTGATTATTTTGTCTTCCAAGCAAACCTCACTGAGGTTTTATATACCGAGGTTATTAACTATAATGAGGTTACTTTTAAAAAAAAAAAACAGGATATATTCGTTCTTGAAATACTCAATCAGGTTAGATTTCTCCCCTAAAATTCAATATAGCATAGGGTTTGGGGATGAAAACCTTTAATTATATCCTTTTCAAATTATATTTTGCGACCAATTAGGCTCACCTACTACTCTTGAATGCAAATTAAAAACAACTTCTCATTAACCAGTTTAATGATCATTTCTAGGGGGTCATGAGGCCAACGCTCCTGATCTCACACTGAATATAAATACCAGCGAGGGGGCTAATCAATGATAAATTAATGCATAAATGACTTGATTGCTCATTTCCAGTCTGGTGACTACATTTCATCCTGGTGTACTGTATGTCTTTGACAAAAAAAAGCTATCTATTACACACACACACACACACATACCCTAACCAACACACACACCCCTGCTGTTTCATCTAGGGATGTTTCTCTGCTGATAGACCAAATAAGTTATGTTCTATTGTATGATGCAGCATCCCAGAGGCTGCTAGTCAAGGTTATTGATCAACACTCACCTCCATAATTGCATTGCCGTCTATTTAATTTGCTGTTAAGCTCCTCATTAATTACCCTGTTTTTCATCTGGGCATAGCTATTAATCTCTTAGTCTTTGATCTTTTTAATATGCCTCGTGGACTATTCTTGACATCTTCTACAGTCGTCTGAACACATTCGGAGGTCCACTGACTTGTTCTGTTAATGTCGATGGACGAGAGGAAGAGAACCGTATACCCAAGCCAAATGCAAAAGAAAAACAACTGTGTATATTTTGAGAGGAACAAGGGAATACTTCTGATTGAGAGATCTTTGAACTGACAGCAAAAAAATACCTCAGTGCTTGTCTGTAAACTGGTATTTACTAAACACAGTCACAAGACCGTGGAATGCATCTAAAATTGAAATTTTCTTTGAGATGTTTCACACTTGAGGGAGGAGGAGAATATACAAAAATTAGTCTGGTCCCTGTCCAACCTTTCTCTTGCCAAATCTGAAAGCATCTACCCATCATTTTGAAAACTAATCTCGAGTGCCTTATCCACGGTGAAAACTGACTTTCAAACTCAATCTCCCCAGCAATCAATCTTACCCTGGCAGGGTGAGTTTGTCGAAACTGGGAGCCGTGACTATGAAGAAAGCCACATTTCAATTTCTCTCTTCAACTCTTAGTGGCACCCGGCATATGTTAGCCTTGGCACTGGGTGGAACCATTATGAATGGGCAACGGGGGTGTTCTTGTAGAAGGAAATAGAAGAATGTAATAATTCATCTGAGCTCCCTCTCAAACAGGTAGATGAGAAAAGAGATCTGTGGGGGTTGCAGTGGCCATGGGGTTACAAAAGGAGTTTGTGATTGAACTTGCTGCTTTATGCTACCTGGAACTACTAAGGAAATCATTTCAAATGGTTTGAATTAATGACTCTGTGTATATTATGCATGTGGGTGTTATTGCATTTCTAGCTTGATAAGAAATAATACCTCACAATGTTCAGCATCTCTCAATTCTGATTCATCATGCCGTCAGAAAATACGAGAAAATGAATAAATTTGATGAAAATGTCCTGCTAACCTGAGTCCTGACAGCAGTTTTTGTGATAAGTTGCTCAGTTGTGTCATAATAGTTTCTGGAAAAAAGAAGGGAGGCTTTCATCGGAGGCAGCACTGGAATACTTTAAAGAGGCAACTTTAAGACCAACTTTTATGTCTTGCTTCAGTGCTTTTCTGCAATGTCCATGGCCAAGTCTTCAATGGCCAGCTCACAGAGGACGATATGTGAATCTTTGTGAGCAGCAAGGTGCTCTTGATAAAGAACTGGGATTTTCAGTCGATTGGGCAAACAAGTAACAAATTAGAAAATTAGATGCTAATGTCTAGGGATGTCACAAGAACCAATACTTCGATACCAAGTTGATGCCAAAATTCTGTAAACATGACATGCAGGTATCGTAAGTACCATCAGGGCTTGAGGTTAATGTCGTCCCGTTGACCCAAGGACAATAGGAAATGTGTCTGGGATGCAGTAAACTCACTATCAACACGTCCAGTGGATGCACCCTATTTGTCCCTGATAATGCTACATTGCGAACAACAAATCCGTTGTCGTTCGGCAGGACGAGAGCTAGTTAACGTTAGCTGTTATCTCTGTGCAGGACTGTGCTGCTTACCAGCTGATTACAGCTAATATTAACTAGCTCTTGTCCTGACGATTTCAACACGGGAGATGCCATTGATTTACATTATGATGCGTTCAGGCCCTATTCATTGAAGAGTATTGGATGAAGTTAAATTCTAACGTTATCATGATGTGTTCAAATGTTATCTTGTAAAATGTTGTTTTCGGTTGTTTGAAGGAGATGTTTTCACAGTAATATAAAATAGATATCAGAGAGGGCGTTATGACCTGTTTAACTAACAAAAAAACAGTATGCAAATGGTAATAAAGGTGTGGATGTTGAAGTACAAGGGATTTCTTGTTTTACCTTTGTTTTTTAATGTGGTATCGAAATGGTATCAAGAATCGTGGAATTTCACTGGTATTGGTATCAACTACTATTTTTCTGGTCTCGTGACATCCCTACTGATGTCAATAGTAGGTACTGAGTGATAGAGACCAGAATATGTGCTGTTGAGCATTGTATGAAAATGTTATTTTTCCTGAAACAGTTTTTGGTTGTAATAAAAATGAATTGAAGTCATTTATCAAGCAAAAATGGCAAGCTATGGTTCCAGTTTCTTAAAAGTGAGAATTTGAAGGTTTTCTCCGTTTCGTATTATTGTAAATCAAATATCTTTGGGTTTTTGACTGTTGGTCTGACAACCTGAATGGACTCCAATTTTTTTTTGTGCTATTTTTGTAATTTTATGGACTAAATGATTAATCGACAGATCAGCTGATAATGAAAATAGTTGTATCCTAAAGATTTTTCAACAACGATGGTGTGCACCTAGGGCTATGGCAAGGAATTGCTGTGTAAGTCTGAATTGTCAGCTCTGGTTGTCTATCCTTGGTGATTGGCCAAATGTCAAGGGAAAGAGAGAGAGAAAACCCCTTCCAGTATATCCATCTCAAAGGAGTGACAAAAATCAATGGGTGAGATGCTTATCAGGAGCATGTTAATAATTCATTGCGAGTCCGTGGCAGGTGTATAATTGATCAAGGGGCGATAAGTTGTGGTGATAAATATTTCAAGGGTGGCTGAGAGAAAAAGAAGGAGCCCTCACTTGTCAACAGACCCCAAGCGTTCTCACCAGGAGACTGGCCTTATTGGGTCTCCCCAATTGTGCAGTCATTTTCTCTGAATGCCTGTGTGCTGATAGCGCTCCCAGAGATGATGGAGACGGCTCCCATGGTGAGGATCAAAGGGCTGGAACATGCAGGCTAGCTAACAGTGTATTGTTCAGGTCTATGGATCAACTCTGACATCCCAAGGGCCAGACCCTTGAAATTGGTTGGGCTACAGGGGGGTTTGCTTCAAGTGGACACACTGCTAAGAGATATAGCAGTTCCTTGTAAGGGATTGATGGATTGAGACTCTCTACTACTCACTGAATGTATGTTCTGTGTAGGGAATTCATAACAGGTAACTGATGGACATACAACCTCTGTGATCTAACAAGGCGATACTGAGGTAGAAACAACCCTCAATATCCTTTTTAGAAAGCTGCATTATCAGACTTTGGACCAACAGGGGAGAGAAACACTAAAGCTACTTGCAAATGGTAAAGTACCATGCTTTCTCCTTTCATGTCTTACAATATTGTCAAGGGACTATGAAAGACCATTTTCCACTGCATGTTTGAGCATAGTCAGCAGCAAGCTAGTATTAGTGTTGATAAGGATAATAGTGATTCCCATACAGACCAAACTGTAATCACGTCATTGCCAAGACCACGCCCCATTTGGGGGACAGAAAACAGAATTTGTCAATACAATTTGTCTTGGTTGGGATTATAATTTTGACAAGTTTGTATGCATTTGTTTCTTGTTCAACAAACGTTTGTTTTAGAAACATGTCTAATAATTATTTTTTGACCTTGCCTTTAGTCTTCCCCCATCCAAGTGGATGAAGAACCAAACACAGTGGCTGGATATTGCTTATCCATGGACATCAATAACGCTACATATTTGATTGAATCACCATGTATCGTTAGTCTTATTGTCTATAAATAATTCACCATGTTAACCCTTTAAAAACGGACCTCATTGGGGATTGCTGTTTGCATGATCCTGTTTAAACCATAATCGTCATCACGCTGTATGCTCGTGATGACGTCATTACGTTACGTAACGTTAGATGCAGAATATAACAAAACTATCAAAACGCCTTTGCACTTGTTCTGCTCATTAAAATGACCATATATCAAAAACTAAAAACTGTACATAGTTCAATAACTTATGGAGTGTTAAGAAATATTTTGTTCATGTTTCTAAATTTAGAAATCTTTTGGATCAATATGTTTTGTGTGTTTATTTAGAAACAGTTTATGAAAAATATCCGATTTTTGTATTTGTGTTTATTTATGACATAGTTTCAATACCTTTGTCAATTATTATGTTTTATTGACTTATATAAACTTTTAGCTTAGGTTGTACAGATCTTCACGTCAAATTAAATTATATAACAATAAGCAAAAATACCAATGCAGGCACTGGTGGACCATTTCTATCGCAGTCAAAGGGTTAGCAAACGCTTTGATCTTTAGGCTGAGATTTAGTTGAAGACGACAGTCTGATGCTGCTACAGAAGAAGAAGAAGAAGAAGAAGAAGAAGAAGAAGAAGAAGAAGAAGAAGAAGAAGAAGAAGAAGAAGAAGAAGGCACTTTAATAATCCCCGAGGGGAAATTTAATTTTTTCACTCTGTTATATACAGGACACACTCACACATGCACAAACAGGAACTATACTATATGACTGTACTGCAGAAGCCTCCCACTCAAGCTTGCTAAGCTAACTTATCAATCAGTAGTAACTGTCACAACATCATTTAGTGATTTACCACACTGACAGTGAATATTCACATATCTCAATTGCCTCAATTCTCAGTGTGAAAGCCTTGGTTAACCCGCTTCACAACAGTTTTTCTGCGTTTTCCCATTTCTCTCCATATGCGACCCCCTCCCAAAGGTGGTGCAGCCTTAGCGATGACGCAATGCTTCAAGCCTCTTTCAAATCTGGCCACACCCAACATCACTGATGGGGTGATTGTGTATGGTCAGATGAAATACGCTTTGTTGCATCTGTAAACGCACCTAAGAGTGATGCCAGAGAGTACTGGAGTACACCTGTACATCACTGCAACAAGGTGAGAAGTTCAACCCCTGGTGGACAGCAAACACAAAATTCCCTGAGGGGTTATGTAACTATTTAAAATGTGTATACCTCACCGCATGAATCTCCCTGGAATCATTTATCCAAGATCGCATGAGACCAGGTAGCCGTACTTGTAGCACTAAAAGCTGGGCCGTCATTATTTTCATAATGACTTTGACAAGGAAACTGTATTCAATGTGGATGGATCATATCGCAGCTGATACCTGATCCACTTAATCAGATCAGTATCAGCAACAATACCGATCTGGTGGATCCGATAAGTGCATCTTTACTTCACAGGTCCAACATTTTAGACCGGGCTATGAAACAGAAGTGTGGAAAACTTACACAAACCCAACATGTATACATTAATTTCAAAACAAGAGACCCAATCCAAAAGAGTCCCAAGGACAGTCAGACGCGGACCAAAAAGATCAGAGAATAATTAGTCACGATCTAAAATAGAATCCCAACTGAGGTTCCAGGTTGGGATTTGCAGGAACTACGAGGACCTTGAAGACTTCTAGTCTTGCAAGGTTTCCCACAGTGTTGTATTACAGAAGTGGGCCACCTTGCTTGAAATACAGATCACACCTCCACTAAATGGGATATATTTCATAGCTTCAAAGTTTTATGAGAATAGGTACTGTCCTGCTTTCAGAGAGGCTGAGCAAACGCATCAATCAATGAATGAACTAACTGTGAATTAACATTCCTTAATTAATAATCTATCAAGTGTGAACGAGACACATAAAGTCATGTTGACTTGATCATTTTTTAATGGTGAGCAACAGGAATTCATGACACACCCTGCATTAAATCATCATGAGTCATGCATTAGTTAAGTATTACTCAAGTATATGATTTGTACCCTTATCATTAAAGTGTCACCAATAATTCTGCAGCATCTCGAGGCAAAAATCAAATGGTGTTTTTAACAGAACAAAATAGAGCAACCTGTTCATTTCAGTACAGAACTGGCATGATGTCCCGCATTTGTTTGTTTCCACTGCCCTTAATTGTCACCAATAAAATACATGAAACGCATCATTATAGATGATTAATTGCCATCCGGAAGTGAACTGTGGTGCGAATGCGAGAGACGGATGAAAAATGGGAAAATAATCTTCACAGCACCTGTGAAAGCCTGTGTTTTATGTGGGAGTGCATAAATATTTATTTTATTGAATTAAATTTAACACCTTTATCCATCGCCGATCAACTACGAAAGCTATGAATATTCATCGGCGTAAATCACAAGTGAACAGGATTTAATTCATGAAGTTGTTTCTGAAATTTCCATTTTGATTAGATCACACTGAACTAAACAGGGAAAACAACAGCAATGCAATTCATTAACATGGAGATGAAATGAAATGTCATAGCAAGGCCAGAAGTTAACAGTATTGAGAAGAACTTCCTAAACACTTTCATTTAGTAAAAGAAGATGTACCTTTCTTTTTCCCCAAGTGAAAATGAAATTCTTCACATCTGCCTTGATGGGAGACCTAATATATCACATAGCGCCATGTTGACCTCTGATGGAACGAACTAATCCCTCATTGTTACTGGATTTACAAAGACGCCGCGTTCCCTTTCAACTGGAGCATTCATTGAATTAATCATCATTCATGAATTAAACAAATAAAACAAACACATAATTAGGAGCGTGAATAACCATAGATTGAACCTGAATGTCTACTTATGTTTGTTTTTTAATCAGAATGCATTAACAATGTTCGGCTTTCTTTAGCTTGAATTCTCTGCGGAGGACGGGAACGTCAAATAAAATAGCAGAGGGGATTCTTTTTCACTGGGACACAAACAAAGCTTGGAAAAAAAGAATACAAGGCAACCCAGATGTTACATAAGCAGAGTTATCTTATTTGGTTCATGCGTTGTAAAAAAGAATATCTGGCTGGTAATGAAGTGCAGGATAAGTAAAAGCCGTTTTCCCAAACACAATATATCTCCCTTGCACAGGCTTTGTCAATGCATGTTTTGACTCATAGTCTTTTTAAGAGCAGAGAGGTTTTCGATTTCTTCAGAAAAGTCAAGGTCACCTTCGTATAATAAAACACAATACAGCTTTGAATCGCGAGACGAAAAGGTTTATCTTTTACTGACGTGTATATTATATTTAGACTATAACTTGTGAAGTCTGTATTATGTGATGCAGTCACACCAGCTCCTCATCAGAAACCCCCAGTCAAGTCAGTGTATTCAAGTTACATGTCAATAATTTAAAATGCCTCAGGAATACATAGAAAAGATGCTGACTATGTCAGAAGAGGAGCCCCTTGGGAATTAAGTGAAGTATATAATTCTTTATGGAACGTATTCTTTATGAAACATTGCCTCAAATCAAACATAATGGCAAACTATTAAAATTAACATGAGATTCTACCCACTTTAATATGCTCCGATTAATCACTACCATATATTCACGACTCTCAAAGTGTAAAAATCTTTTAGATGTAAGTGAACCCTGCACTGCTTTCAGATACCACTGGATTAATTTCATATTCTAATCTGCAGAGTTAAGAATCTCCTGGTTGTCTCCGGCTCTCTGCCCACATTTGAATGACCCCCCGCCGTGTAAGAGAGGATTTAACTATAATATGAATCCTTTATTCTCCCTTTAGTCAATTCAACTCAATTATGCTCAACCTGGGCAAAAATTTTTATGTTATAATATAATTGAGAGATCATAACTCAGCTGGAAGACGCAGATGGAGATTGTGAAGTACCTGACCTTACCTGATGCCTATTGACAGAGCTCCCTTTTTAAGATTGAATTATGGCTTTGCCATTTGTGCCTTAGATCCCATTTTCTAGAGCCATGGGCCATGTGTTAATGGATGATTTTAATTAAATATTTCCAAGTTTAAACTTTTTAAAGACTTTAAATGACTTCCGCTATGCAGCTACAGGCTGAGTGATATTTTTCGCTGCTGTTGGTGGGATATCTGAACCACTGGAATCCTTCTGGGCAGCAGAATCAATATCTTTCTAATGGGGACACGTAATATGATAATATTGGGCAATTATCGGTGCAGGGGTATGATTAGTGTCATCGTTTTTAACCTCTCAGCTTTCAGCAGAAACAAATCTGGCATCTCATTGAATGTTTCAAAAATGCAGGAGAAAAACTCATTTGACTCGTCACAAAGGGACCATATCTCACTCTCTCCGTCTCTGGATTTGATGGCGTAATTAAAATTTGAGAGCACAGCACCTCACACAGCTCACATATTTCAGTGGTACACATGAGCATTGTTATCATTGTCATACTGGCTAAATTTGGATTTTGAGGCAGATGTTAATATTTCAGAATAATAAAACAATAAAATGGTCAATATCTGTTCTTGCTTTTCTGACCATGAATACATAAGATAAACAAAGATTTTGTAGCGATAATAATAAAAAGATATTTCACAGTTGTAGATCTTATTTATATAAGATAAATTAATTTAGTAAACAGCAATAGTAAGCCATTGTAATTGAAATCATTTTCATAATACTTATGAATAAAACATGCAAAAACTAAACTAAAGCCCTTATTTAAATCATTAGGTCTAAAAGTTGTAAAATGCACTAATAGCTGAATCCAGAGTTATTTCCCTTCCTCCGTTCATGTGAATGAGACCCAGACCGAGGCTGGAGCGAGGGCTGGGAGGCGGAGTTAGCAAACCGTGACGACCGCGTGACGGCTGTGACCCCGTGACCGAGCCATGTGACTGAGCGGACGCTACTACGCCTGCTCCATGGGCCCAATGGATGCGGAAGATCGCCAGAACATCCGGGTCCTTCTCCAGTCGGAAGTCGAGCCATTTTGACATCATGCGCCACTGAGCAACTTTCATAGGAATGAACGGGCCCCTGCCTCCAACGCTGTATCCAGTTCTCTTAATACATCCATGATGCTAACAGAGCTAACAGTAAAAAAAACTGCAACAGTACTGGAGGGCGTTATCAGCTGTAAGCAGTACAGAGCGGGTGTCGTGAGCTAGCCAGTGGGGCAGCTCACATGCACGAATATGCACTAAAAGCACGCACGGCCGGCCCGGCTATGTCACCAAAGCACGGAAAAGCTCAGATTACAACACACACAGAGGGAGAGTGACTTCATTCTCTGCTCAGGTAGACATTAATCCTCTATATCTTTACATAGAAAATTGTTGTTTTCTGCTATATTAATGCGCTTGATATTGTATAGAGCACCTTTAAGTTAAACTTCTAAGTACATTCTTGATGTTGAAAATACTAGTTTGACAAAACAACCTTAACTATTATGGATAAGTGATACAGTTGAAAGCTCAGGAAAAGCTAGTAAGAGGACGTTGTTTTGTTTTTAAACTGAAGTAAACTTAAAACCAAATGGATATCAAATATACATGAAATGCCGCCAATAATACATGTATTACTGCAGTTTACTGTTTCCCAATTTCTTTTGGCAGATATGCGAATATACATGCTGATACCAATGTATCCCATGTATGTATGGCTGATAACATCAGGTCTCTGATGAATCGGCCGGGCTCTGAAATTGGATCAAGGAGGCTAATAGTGCAATACATATATGTCAAAAACAACATGACCTTGTGGACAATCAACATTATAGTGCACTGATAAAATAAAAAGGAGCAGGGTATCTATAAACCTTGCACTCAACTTCTCACTGCAGATGGCCACCTAAACACATAAACGGCCACCTATTTTGTGTGCTCTCATAAACCTCTTGCTGACATTCCCCTCGTGGATGACATCCAAGCAGACAATATCACTCAGTGTGCCTCTGTATCCTGTTGGGCTGAGATGACTGATAACTATCTCCAATTTCCACAGGGCTTCTCAGATCTTTTCTTGGATTGGCCATGATTGGATAAGTGGTGGAGAATATGATCAACAGTCTCTCTTTACCAATAATACCTTGCAGTGAAATAAAAGAATCACAGGTAGACGCTCTCCCCTGTGATAAACCTTGGCCATAAAAGGTCCTCTCAACGGGTAATTAATCTTGCAGGGGGGTGGTTAAATTTCATAGTAGTGCTTAAGTTCAAAAGGCAGAATCCACTGCGATTACTGACCTCAGCAGTTTTTGTACAGCAGTGGCTCTTTTGCTGTCTTTGACAAATATGGTAGCTGAGTGTGGTGCAATAAAGAAAGGAAACTGACAATGTCGGAGAGAGAAATAGGGAATAAGTTGTTTTGCTGACCCAAAGGCTTCTACTGTTTGCAACAGACAGAGAAAAAAGTTTCACTGTTTCCCTCTCATCGACAGTCATTGAACATCATGCTGGGAATGAAGCTGTGCTGTGCTCCAGACATTTTTGCAGTTGCTTTTCATTCATTATTCACTGCGGTTATAAAAGTGTAAAATGACTGCTCCTTGCCAATAACAATTTCCTCGCCAGTTTTCACACACTCGCGCTCATTCTTTCACCTCTCTCTGACCCGGGTTCAACGTCTACTCTGAAATGGTTTCAGCACCACGCTGTGTTAGAAGTGCAACGTTTTCCACGTGGCACATCTCTGGAGGTGTCTGGTGCCACTTAAACGTTCACACCCTCGCTCAATGTCATGGTACGCTTCATCCAACTCCCAGGCAAGAGACATGCCAACAGGTCACAGCAAAATTGTCCTTCTGTTTATCTAGCTATTGTGCCACCACTGTGCAGCCCTGAACCGTGGGCGCACTGTTGAGCTACAGGGCACAACAAAGTCATTAATCTGACCTACCTACTATCAAAGACAACTATTTTCTGCTTTTCTGCCTGAGAGAAAAATGTCACTCTATCAATACGCCAACAGTACATTTCACCATCATCCAATTAAACTGATTGATGTATTTTATACTTTCATGCTATTCGTGATTTTATTCTATTTGATTATTCTCATGTAAATTACTATCTGGGCTGTTTAATATTCTTGTGCTTAACTGAGGTAACTGTGAAGCACTTTGTAAGTATTATTTTGAAAAGTGCTGTAAAAAGAAATATTATTTATTTCCATTCTTTCCATTGATATACACCACAATATGTCAAGTGTAGCAAAAATAACCAATAAATACTCAAACTGATCTGTGTAGTATGTGTCTGCAGATAAGTGACAAGAAATTGCTCTCCAGAAATGTTAAAGATATGTAAGTGGTAATTTAGAAACAGTGTTGCCGTTACACAGTTTATCCATTAAACAGCACTGACAAGTTTATTGTATTGACTGTACAATGCCCGCCCAGTATACAGTATGTCTTGGTCACAATAAAAAAAAAGAATCAGGGCTGTCAATCAATTAAAATATTTAATCGCATGATTGTCCATAGTTAAACGCGATAAATCGCAAATGAATCGCCCATTCAAAATGTACCTTAGAGGGTGATTTGTCTCCCTATTAATACTAATAGTATAATACTATTAATACGAGTATTTAATACTCTTATCAACATGGGAGTGGGCAAATATGCTTGCTTTATACAAATGTGTGTATATATTTATTACTGGAAATCAATTACCAACACAAAACAATGACAAATATTGTCCAGAAACCCTCACAGGTACTGCATTTAGCATAAAAAAATATGCTCAAATCATAACATGGCAAACTGCAGCCCAACAGGCAACAGCAGCTGTCAGTGTGTCAGTGTGCTGACTTGACTATGAATTGCCCGAAACTGCATGTGATTATCATAAAGTGGGCATGTCTGTAAAGGGGAGACTCGTGGGTACCCAGAGAACCCATTTTCATTCACATATCTTGAGGTCAGAGGTCAAGGGACCCCTTTGAAAATGGCCAAACCAGTTTTTCCTCACCAAAATTTAGTTTGGAGCGTTATATGGCTTCCTTCATGACAAGCAAGTGCCATTGGATTCCTTAGGTTTTCTAGTTTCATATGATACCAGTGTCTTCACTCTAGCTTTAACGCTAAACGCTAAACAAATTTGTGTTAACGCATTATTATCGCGTTAACTTTGCAACAAAATTTTTTTAAAAAGGGAATAATTATCCAAACTGTGTGTTTATGTTTTGTTCTTATGTACACAAAAAAAGAATATCGGCCAATATATCATCATTGGCACAAATATTGATATCTGTTTCTAGGGATACTGATCTAGTGGACCAGTATGATACACTGGATCAGTATCAATGCTGACACTGATCTTAAGAAGCGTATTTTTTGCTATGATTTGACCGATACACATTTATTATTACATTATAATTATCATTAAAATTCAGTGGTTCTGCTGTCGGTTACATTCATTCTGTCTTGCCAGGCTGCCTACTAGAACTGTTATGGGCCACATGTTCCTAAAATGAATTCAAAGAGTTCCATGCTCTGAGGTAATTGGGAAAAAATTGGGAAAAAGTGAACACTGGTGTACCTGAGCTGAGGTAATAGAATCCCTATCCAGAAAGAAAAAGTTGGATTGTACATAGCTATCATTTTCAGCCTCAAAAGTCCAGTTACAGCCGGGCTCTTCCACTGTTCGTACATCAGTAGAAACTACCTAAAAAAACGTCAATAACTCATTCTGTTAGTTTTAATTAATGCTTGTTTGGAATTATTTATCCAGACAACTAACCTATTAACCTAATTTAATGAACAATAGTGTTCAGGCATTTCTAAAACAGCAGTTGTGGACTTCAGAGAGAGTGACGGTAAAGTAAGGACAAGTGAAAGAGAACAAATAGAAAAGAAAAAAAGTAGTTGAAGCTGCAGCGCTAAAAGGTGACAGAAAAGCTTATTGTGGGGTTGCAGATAATGCACAGCGGACCCTTCATTCCAGGTAATACAACACACAATTGGACCGGCTTTCCACAGAGGGAAATCCATCCATCTCCTGCCATCAATTATTCATTTCACTCGCCCTCTCTCTTCAGCACAGTTACAAGACAAAAGCTTTCTCTTGGAATTGCGGCTGAAATAGGAGAAAAGCTCTTCCCTTAGTCTGACAGCTTCCAACAAAACATGTGTATAGAAGTTACTTAATAACAGACTCAATATATAGAGAGAGTCTACCCGAATCAATTCAACAACTATTAATGAAGTTAATAACATGAAAAGCAAATATGAAATTTCACGACGTGCATGTAATAATAGAAAGTTCAATTTACCCTATAGCTTTACATCAGCCAAGAGCTTAAAGTGTAAAGCCCATGCAAATCTCTCAGAACAGATCAGTAGATAGAGCACACAGTGGGTGGAAAATGGGGCGGATATTAGTCATGAGTGATAATGACTTCTCATGCTTATCATATGAAGTCTGCGAAGTATGGATTTATGTTATTGCATGTATCACACCAATCAACCACAACAATGATGCACCAAGTGCTGAGCGTCAAATACAATATGCTCATATTTGACTGTCCTCCGTTGTCAGCTGTCGAACGCCACTGGTCATTATGGAGTCACAACTGAACCCCTCATCAGTGTGATTCTGTTGTCGCTGTAGACGTAATTAACACAGTCTTGCTGGATCCGTAATCCTTAATTATTTGCCAGTGAACTAGATGATACTCGTTTATTGTTGTTATGGGAGAGCTGTTGAGACCAATCAGAGGATCAAGAATTCGCTGATAATCAGTCCGGGCAAGAAATAAAGTTAATTCCTAATTTAATTGGCATTTCAGACAGAAAGGAATTAATCCATATTAGCGTATTTCATACTGGGGAACTTTATGAAGGTTATTCAAGGTCACTATCTTCCAGGGATGTGCCATGTCTCTAACTGCTTTCATGGGCTTAACTGCCCTTTCAATTAAAATCCCCTCAATATAGCTGATAGAAGATCTTTGACTGGACTGTTTATACTGCAGTTGGTGAACTAGCCATGATGGGTTCCTGCTTACTGGACAATAAGGAAAAAGGGCAAAGGTTGGAATCCAAAGCAATAACAGATTTATCGTCCCATCATTACTTCACAACTGTCCAATAACACAACCTTATCACCAGTAAAGAACATCAATACTGGACAATTCTGCAAAACTGAGGATTGATGTTCACTGTTAGGCTGCAACTAACTTAATCGTTTGATCGTATTGCCTATAAACTGTCTGAAAATATTGTAAAATGCACATTATAAACCCCCTCAGCTCAGCGGCATGTTTTCAAATGTCTCATCTTGTCTGAACAACAGTCCTAAACACAAAAATATTCAGTTTAACTTCATGTATGACAAAGAAAATGATCAAAATTGTCACATTTGAGAAGCTGGATTGCATTTTTGCTTTAAAAATGACTAAATGATCATTTTGTTATGAAAATAGTTGCAGATTAATCTTCTGTCGACCGACTAATTGACAAATAGGCTCACCGTTGCAGTAGTTCATTGGCAAGTCCAATACCAATGTTCTTCAAATTCTCATATTCTAAAATAACTACAGTATGGTTAGCAAAACATTGTTATGAAAACATCGTAGTTATGGCAAATACACTTTTGTTAAAGCATGGTCAGGGTTAGACAGAAGAAACACTTTAAAGTTAAAGGTTTAAGTACTTATGTTACTTAGAAGGAGGCACTAATCTAACTAATCTGCATGAGAGCTGATACACATCTGTAGCTATATTTAGGCATATGGTAAATTGTCCAGAAGTGGAATACGCCGTATACCTGCATATATGCACCACTACACCTCTGGGGCACACCATATCCTTTATTGGCACCAAACGTTGGCATTGGACATGAAACGGGAGGTACGTAATTGTCCAATATAGACATACTTCCAAGGGGAACATTGCCTGGATGATATTACCATCACACCTCCCTTTTGACGCTCATTATCAGTTATTTAAAATCTCCATTTCCCTCGCTATCATTGTCTGCCTGTACACTGCCTTCTCTTTCCAGTTTCCAAGGAGGCCGACCAAGGCGAGGCTAGAATGAAAAGAGGAGACGGACCAAAATGCTTTTCTATCTCAATGTGCGAATCCTAGCAAGGCTAGAATGAAAAGAGGAGACGGACCAAAATGCTTTTCTATCTCAATGTGCGAATCCTAGCAACAAGGAGGTTTGCACTTAAGCCATCTTATGCTCCGAAGTGTCTCTGAGGACGGGAGGCTGTTAATTCTGCACTTACATTAGTTGAGGAACATTAATCCCGATGGATTTACATGCAGTGGCCATATCTTGTGGTTTGTCCTTTATGTGACAATAAATCTACCACCCCTACACATTGCTTATTGCCCTTGATGGGACACTAAGAAAAACCTGAAAGATTTCTTTTTGTGTTGTGGTTTGGATTTGAAAATGTGTAAATCAGCTCCGGATTGACAGGTCTTTTCTCTACAGCCTGACCTTCTCAACAAAATGCTTCTACATGTACACTCAGATGAATGTTTGAAAGGTGTATTTCAGGACTCATCAACACATCTCTTGGATCCAGGTTAGAGGATCACACTTCCTGTAGACCCCCCGTCCACTTCAATTAGTGACCTCCACAGGCTTCTCCGAGCAAAGTGCCGAGATTCTCTTCAAATCCACATGATCAAAACGTATGATTAATGCTTGCTGTCCCTGCCAGCTAAGGCTAATCATCCAAAGATTCACAAAGCCATTAATACCTCTCCAAATATAGGATTGAAAAGCTGCTTTAAGCAGCATTTAACGATACCGGCTACAACAATCTTTTGCACTCCATATTAGCATGGAAAGGATGCTATGAAGCAAAGTGGTTAAGAACACAGTCAGCAACATCTAAGGTAATGGACCCTAAATCTTTTTAACACACACACCTCTGAAGCTATATGACTATTTCAAAGGCAAAGAGGAAGTAAAGAAGTCAGTTAGGTAGTGACATGTGTAAATCTGATTGAAATGGGATGATTTAGATTCATCAACATTTTCTAAAAGGGGCCACATTTGGCACAGGAAATTAAGACGTACAAAGATGCTGTTTGTTAATGTTGAGCTACAGCTCTGAAGGATCTGTGATTACAGTCCTCATTTTACACTGGGGGCCTCAAGCTCCACATCAATTGGTGGAAGAACAGCATGGTCTTCAGAACACTTCAACTAATCACCCATCTGTGGCCATTGTCTACCAGAACCATATGTGACTGTGATATCTGTTTATTATAATGAGGGTGAAGATAAGTAGCATTTGATTACTTCCTCACAAACTGCGCAGTGTGAAGTACTGTATGTGCCCGGGCACTTGCACATCATTCCATGCAAAGATACAGAAATTACAGCCACTCTTAGCCAACAATATTCAGAAATTGAAATGAGGAATTTTGAATGCCAGGAATTCATTACTGCTATCTTTGTTCCATCGTGTATCTGGAATACTGACACAGAAAGAACAAGAAATCCCTTTTCACTATCTGGTTTTGCTACAGAAGTGATTAGATCACTTGATACCGTCATTCCACTGCTTCTATTTTCTCCACCATAGGACCTTCCCCAGGGGAATACACAACCATAATGGTTTTCGAGAAATATTATCGACCTGGCTTGATGCTGAAGGTGGCTACTGCTGTAATGATGCCCTTGCCTTGTGTAGATGAGACACAACTTAAAAACATGAAAGTACTGTGTTTCAAAGTAGTTTGGTGTTTTATAGAGATTTCAGACATGTCTGTTCAGAAATAAACACACAGACACATCTTTTTACAAGAAGCTACAGACACAAAGTCTGAATTTTGTGTGTGCTTTCTGATGATATTAAACACATTTAATGAAACTAGTGTCATACAATTTGTGCGTTCCTCTATTGAGGCTTTGATAGGAGTTCATACAGCTGTGGTGTGTTAAGAGGGATTATTGTAAACTTCAAATACGATGAAAAATAGGTTTTATATTGTACATTAGGGATGTCACGATACCAGAAATGTAGTAGTCGATACCAATACCAGTGAAATTCCACGATTCTCTGTAAAACAATAAATCCCATGTACTCCAACATACACTCCTTTATTATTGTTTGCATACTGGCTTTTGTTAGGAAGTTAAACAGGTCATAATTCCCTCTCTATTATCTATTTTATATTAATTTGAAAACATCCTCTTCAAACAACTGTATTTATTCAAGTTTCACACCAAAAACTACATTTTACAAGATTACATTTGAACACATCATGATAATGTTGAAATTTACCTTTGCCCAATACTCTATTACTACTTTATTTTTACTGAATAGAGCCTGAACGCATCAAAATGTAAATCCGTGGCACCTTCCATTAATGTTAGGTGTTCTGCAGGACTCTGCTACTTACTGGCTGCTAAAGGCTAACGTTAACTAGCTTTCGTCCTGCCGATTTCAACATAGATTTGTTGTTCACAATATAGCATTATCTGGAAAAATATTGGGTGCGTCAACTGGATGCGTCAATAGTGAGTTCACTGCATCCCAAGCACATTTTCTACAGTCGGGACGACGGAACAACCATCACATTTACAGAATTTGGCATCAACTTGGTACTGAAGTACAAGTTCTTGTGACATCACTATTGTACATAATAAAAAGAAATAATGAGTGGAAAAAAGACTTTGGAAAGTTGAAACATACTAACAAAATAAACTAAAAACAGCTAAAACATTTTTGGTATTCATTGTATTGTTTATCTTTATTGTAAAAACAACACATTTCTGCAAAGAATCTTTACTGAGTAGGATTTCTATGTTGCTTTGTGATACTTCTGAGTGTTGGGGGAGAAACAAGGAGCAGAACTAGTACATTTCCAATATTTAAAATGTATTATACCAGCAATTAATCAAATGGCTGTATGCAATGTCAAAGGTGTCTATTGCAGTGACAAACCTTGCAGCTTTACATAGCTTTTTAGCTCATAGTTTATGGTTTAACAGCCTATAAATGCATTGCATAGTTCAGTCTCTCCATTCCCAACAACCATGTCTCTAGCAGCAAAACCAAATAGCAGACAAAGTTCAGGACTAGCTTGTGAGGAAGATTAAGCATCTACAGTAGCAAGCTAAAGAACACATTTTGAAGGCTACCATAATGCAGCTGAAATTACAGTAAATGTTGCACTTAGCATTCGTAAAGTGGCCATAAATACAACTCAATATAAACTGTGCGTCTGTCAGCTTGTTGTTTTGAATATTTCTGCCTCCAAGTGGCCAAAAGTAAGCAACAACAACAACAAAAAACAAATAATGCATCTTTTACTATTCCCAGAGTCATTTTTACATAAGATGTCACTATCTTCCTACTGTACATGTTGCTGCTAAATGGTCCATCATTCAGCCAATCATTCAGCTGGATTATACTTTAATACAATTCTGAATTATAGGCTATATGACTTTTCACTAGTTTTCCAGCATTTTGTCTCTGAACCGCAGCACTTTGAGAGATGCTGAATTTGTTATTAGTAAGACTTCATTATGAAGCTCTTTGTTATATTTCTTGTGTAAGTGTCAATGGTTACTGAGCTTGATGAACATTAGAGGGGTACTTGAGGAAATTCCACAATGATTTGTACTCCACTTAGTGCCCTGCTACATAAAGAGGTCTATGCACTGTAATAAGCTATTGGGGCCTAGAAAGCCAATTACATAAAACTGAATCAAGAAGTCACTGTACTTACTAGATGTTAGACCTCTCTTGCAATTATGATTTCCATTCACGCTCTTGCATGACATCCAACTAAATGTAATGTACGTTGCATTTTCCCAAACATAATGTACATTGAAAGCATAATAAGGCAGGCCTGCTAAACACAATGGAAGTGACTGAGAGCTAAAAGGCTTTCCTTCATCACCGGAAGCCCAACTGATGACAGTCTGAAGGAACAAACCTCCATTTTCTTCTCGATCTGATTAAAACAGAATGCTCCCATTGTCGCTGTCAAGCTTAGAGGATACCCATTAAGGATATCCATTAAGGCCTGTTTTCATTTCGTTGAGAAGATGCTTTTATCCAGAGAGACTTAACAGTTAGGGCACAAAGAGAGGTCTTATATTTTAGCCATTTTAAGGCGCACAAGACACTGAGTGTCAGAGAAAAAAGGGGGAAAATTATATTTATCCTCTTTTTTTTTGTCAAAATCATTACTTATCTACAATCAGTTTGAACACACACTTCCATGAGTCCCATTGTTCTTCTTCCACAGAAATGGCCATTGACTTGTTTTTCATGGAACAATAAAATGTGGGTCTATTCAGCAGCCACAAAGGTGAAACGATGGCAGATCAGTCTTTGTTAAGGACCAGCGCAGTGTGAAATTAAGTGTTGTTGTTGCATGCAAAAGCAGCTATTAGTGTTTATGCCTGCTAACCTCTGTTAGCTTATCAGGACATCATAAACACTCTCATTTTCCAACAGATGCTTTAATAATATAGCAGCATGAATATTCAAGAATTGGAATTACACACTGCAATTACTTAGTGTAACATATTACAAATGAGCACTGACTGACCAGATGATGGCTTATGGTAGTAAATTACAACAGCAAATGTCAGCTGTGATTCAAGCAGGCCTTGTGAAAGAAAAGCAAGTGGTAAAAATAACAATAAAGGCTTTTTTAATATGTTCTCTCAGAGCGCTTTCACAAGCCATAGTCCATTTGGCTAATCCGAATCAGAGTAAAATTATACTTTTGGTTCGTTTTGTATTTAGTCTGGTTCGGTTTCACAGTGCACAAATTAAAGCGGACTGCGGATTGCTGTTGAAGTGTTTTCCCTTTGACTCGGCACTGATCTACTGTGTGCAACTTTTCTCCTCAAGTTTATCTCAAATTGCTTTATTAACGTCACTATTTTTTGTGGACTTTATTTAGCATATTCTGTATGTTCTCTTTGGCCCAGATGTCAAACAAACATCGGACTTCTGCAGAAGTACAGATCCGTCCTCGCCCACTCATGTTAACCTGTCCTTTACCTGTGTCTATCTCAACAAATACTCGCCCAGGCAGCCTGCGTTTTGGTTCGCTTGGAACCGACCAAGACCACCTCTTGCTGGCGGTCTTGGTCCGATTGTTTTGGTCTGCACCAGAGTACGATTACTGTGTTCACAACTGCCCAAACGAACCGCATCAGAGTTCGATTAAAACGTACTAAATGTTGGCTTGTGAAAGCGCCCTTAGAGGAGACCCTTTTAATAGCTCTAGATTATTACAATTTTAACATTAAACTTGATCCTGTCTTAAAATGACTCATCAGCCAATCACAACCCATACAAAATGGTGCCAATTACAACTCTGTAAGTGGTTGTATTAAGAATCCTCTAAGAGGCCTTCAAGAAAGTGAAACCATACAGTAATTCTTGAATATACTGAAAGAATCTCTTGGGAGACAGAACAAGTAATGTTTCCTACCTTGTGGTACAGCAATAAACAAAAAACAACAACACTCGATGTGTGTTTTATTCTGATCTGCGAGCTGTGAACTGTGATCAATGACAGAAAAAGAAAGAAGTTGAGATTCTTTTAAGACGAGCCAACTGGATCAGAGCGGCTCTGTAGATCTTTTGGAAACTTCAGACTCTTCTCATTATGTTGTAAATAATCACGGCAGCAGCTAAAGCAGCAGTTTGTGTCTGTGCAAGCTCGGCACATCACATCCTTTTCATCTGGGGACTTCATATAGTCTCCTGCAATGATAAAGAGGGATAAAAAGATTGTTTGTGGGTGCATATTGAGGTCTCTTTAGCTCAGCTGGTGAAGCCGTCTTAGCTCCTGCCACAGACATTATATCCAAATAAAAAGGGCTTAACGTGAATAAAAAAAGAAGGTTCAAAATATGCTGCACGGTGATGGCAGAATAGACCCCTAAATCCTGCCCTCCAACCATTGCCGCTGTCACATATTGCAGAACATAAAAGGGTAAAAAAAAACAATAACTGAAATTTTAAGTTAATGAGGGAACAGATTTGGTAAATTGTACTGTTTTTAATTGGGCATAAGGGACATTTCTAAGACACTAACACATCATTAGAGAAGGCAAAATGATTAAAGCCTTGAGTCTAAAACCAATGGCATTATTGCCAAAGTGGCATCATTCTTTTCTATATAAAAAAGGAAACAAGCAACTGTTTTAATCGATACATTCCTCTCCTTTCAATGACTCCCTTGCTAGACTTGAAGTGTAATGTTAAATTGAGCTCACCTTGATTCTCTGAATTCCTCGTTTCAGAGCGGTATTTTCTGGCTTTTGTGGTCCTTAAATGTGTCTTGTTTCAGAGTTGCAATTTCTGGCTTTCGTGGTCCTTAAATGTAAGATTGATCAGAGTTTTCCTCTCACACCTACACTACTTGAACAGGAAATGTGCTGACTGAAATGTTACTCGTAGACAGTTGAACAGAGGGGATAATTGCGGTCTATTGGGCAGTGTTGACTGCGGTAAAGGAAGACTCCAAAACGATCTCTCAGCAATAATACGTTATGGCTAATTGCACATCCAGGAGAAACACCGCACCATGGCTTCTTTCGCTACCTGTTGAATCCACGTCTGATATTCTATTATTCTTGAAAACTTCTTTTCTTTATCAGCTTGTTATAATGAGGGATGGGGCCCCGCATGCAAACAATATTTTGTGCCAAAGTTAGAACAGTTATGGTTATTTCACATTTGAGATTTCTGTTTTTATTTTTTTGTCTGTGCTATTCTCACTGGTTTGAAGTGGGCGGGACTCACTTACAAATATTCAGACCTCTTTGGCTTGTTTGACTCTCTTTTGCTGTCAATCATTTATCCGAGCACTTAACAATATAATACAAGTATGGGTTGGCTCCAGCCCCAGTTTGTGCCTCTCATGTGTTTCCATTACATTCGAGTCACAGAGCTAAGCATCTGTTTCTTTGAAATATAAAATAACCAGCGATCTTTGAAAAACCCAGAGGGTTTTTCCAGAATCCTCAAAGACTCTTAACCATAGGTGAAAAAAATATTCTTCCTTCTGCTCGATGAAAGAGATTTATAACTCATTTTCCAAGTTGCAATGATACTTCCTACCCAGGTAGGCGGAAATGACATAGTCCTTGCTCATTTTGTACAACACAAAACAAATATAAACACGTCATTTTGTATGAAATATACAATAATAATCAATATTGACAAATATAACTTAGAATTATGTCAAACATATGTTATTTATGTCTTTTAAAAGGTTTGAATCTTCTAAATAGTTAATGCGCCTTATAGGATTCTGGAAAAACCTTCAGAAAACCCTAAGGGGATTTTCAACGATCACCAGGAATAAAAAAACTAATGCTTAGAATGATTTAAATGTAAAGGCAATATATAAACTGAGGCTAGGTTGGTTCGAGACTCATGGTTTTGTTGGTCCAGCTGCAGAGACTCCTATTGTCAGTGGTATTGACACTCATTTGATGTACTGTAATATAGAAACATTTTTCAATTCAGCTTAAGAACCATTGATGCGACCTGAAATGCTCCATATAGGTCAGCCTCTGTTGAATAAAGGGATCACTTCTTTAATTAAGTGGATCATGAAAATGTTGAAAGTGTTAGAAGGTGCCTCTGTCACTGCATTCAAAAGCTTATATCTCAAGGTCAAAACCACATTTAATATATATAGAAAAGCATTGAAATATGTTCATATAATGGCATGTACAGAAAAAAAGCACTTAAGAAGAAGATGAGGGAAAGGTGAGAAGGTCAAATGACTTAAAAGGTTTCAAGGATGGCAGCTACAGAAGAGATTGACATGGACTCCCGAGTGAAAATCTGTTATATGTAAATTATTATTAAAGTAATAATGTGTATGTTTAGCCAACAAAAGAACAATGACGTGCCATCTGTGCCACCCACATTTGTCTTATCCAACAAGTTACATTACAAACATGTTAGCACACCTCACACGAATACTGTAGCTGATTTTTTTCCTAAGCTGCATAAGCTATGAAATACATAAATCTTCCATACTGAGGCCATCTTGCACAGTCAGACCTCCTTAAAAGCAACAGTGTATGTTCCAGGGTCTTAAAACACAAAGAGAGAGAGAGAACTCATATTCTTAAGAAATCCATGAGGTCAGTGTTCATAGTAAACAATGTTCTGCTGGAGTTTCAGACACCTCTGCTGTGAACCAGGTGCAGGTTTGTTTTTCCAATCCGATCATAAAAAGTGTAGCCATATTTGTATTTGATGACAGCTTCTGCCACCGCTGCTTGACAAGGGTCACCCCTCAGTGTGTGTACTGTGCGACTAGCTGGCAACAACAGGCGAGACTGGCCGAGTCAGAAAAAGGCATTTGAAAATTAGACGCGACACACTCAAGTTGCAGGTAAAGGCGAAATAGTTGCACTGCGCTACAAGTGAAAGATCAGAGTTGTGGTGAACCACAGAGATCCCTCATGTAAAGAAAAGGAGAGAAAAACATACTGAAATAGAGGCTTTATAAAGAAACATAGAGGAGAAAACCTGAGAGCCCTCTGAGGGCTTGAAGTGTGGCAGCCCACAGAGAAATAATACATCACAATGAAAATAATATACACAACACACATCTAGGCACACTAAAATAAATATATACACTGCTTCACATAAACGTTTGAATGTGTGTAAGGTGAAGATCACACATACAAACACACTCAGTCTGCAGTCTTGACAAGTGCCAGTCAAATCATACATATATCAGTACATCAGTGCCTATATGTAATGTTAGTGGCTTTGGTTTTGGTGCAGTTGCATGTATGACTAACAGCCAGCAACCTAACAGGGTATACTCACAACATCTGTGATGTCTGTCATAACTGTGTCACAGTCTCACGCACAAACACACTCAAGACTTACAGACTTGTCCGAATAGATAGAAATAGCAGGAATACCAGCTGGGCGTGGTTAGAAAGTGGAAAGTTCTATTCATTTTCCCAAGAGACACTCTTACGTGACTGGCCATTCAAGCATATATAACATTTTAATGGACTCTCCCACTTGAAGCAGAAGCGCAAAACGTCAGCAGCTGAACTCAAACAACATATTCTATTTCAGAAGTCTAAAAGGTACAATACTGTGTAACAACTTTAGGAGAAAAGTCAACTAAAGCTTCCAGGGACTATTGAGGTAGAACAATAAAAAAAGCTTCTAATCACCTTAAAGCTTAACACACACTTAAAATTCTGTTGCCTGCACCCATTATGGCACGGCGGCTGGATTCTCGCGATGTCACTAACTCGCACGAGAATCGCAGGATCAAATATCACGTGAAAATCCATCTCGTCAGGCTTCGAGTAATTCATTTGTGTCAGGCAAGTCAGACCACGGACCAATCAGCATCCTGTGAGGAGCTACTTGCAGCTAGGGGCGTGGCATAGGTGTTTGTGTAACGACCATAAGTAACAACAATGAAGAGACACTCCTGAAGAGTAGGAGTGCACAATTAATCGAATATTAATCGCAATCACGATTTTGGCTTTCCACAATTAAATGAATACGATCGAATGCGATATTGACGTTTAAAATGCTCCGCTCATAGGAAAAATCTGCAGCATAAATCAAGTGCTTCCTACACTAAACAGCAAGAGATGCACCGTCAACCAGCAGTCGACCGAAGCAGCTTTTCAGCAGTCTCATATTCATATATCCAAGTTCTTTGCCAGTCAGACACACACACACATGCAGCCGCCACATGACGGTTTTATGTTGGCACATAGCGGCACAGTCCGTAACGTCACACACACAACATGTCGTAGATGTGGAAGTTCTTCAGCGTGAGTGAAGAAGACATAAAGCTGCAATTTGTCACCACTGCAAGTCTAAAATAAGCCGTGTGAGGAACAATCTTAAAAACATTTGTAACTAACTTAATCAGACACAAAAATTAGTTTTGGGCAATGGTAAATTATAACCCTATTATGATGCGTTCACATGTTATCTACATTTTAACAACTACAGTTGTTTGAAGGAGAAAAATAGATATTAGAGAGGGAATTGTGACCTGTTTAACTTCCTAACACTATAGCTCTAAGCAGCTTAATAACATAATATAATATAACATAATATAATTAGAACTACTAATACCAAGATTTTTTCAATCAAATTACATATTTAGATAAAAATATAATAATTTATTTCCTAAACATTTGAATTGTGTTTTTATCCAAATAACCACAATAGATGACAATAACAAAATAAAAGGATAACATTGAGAGTTTTTGACAGTTGTAATGTAGCACAACATGGAAGTGAAAGCAGTGCTCTGTTTATTTAAATGTGAAATTGCAATCAAAATATTTTGTCCCTAAAATCTATGAATAATCGTGATAAATAATTATGATCTCAATATTGATAAAAAACAATCATGATTATCCATTTGGCCATAATCGTGCAGCCCTAATTTGCTTTGACATGATGTGTTAGGAGAATGACTGACAATCAGCTCTTTATTGGTGTATAGGCTACGGTCACTCTAATACAAAGAAATTGAAAGCCTGGCTGGCAGTGGGTTGGCTATGCATGAGCACTTAATACAACTGGGTCACCTGAGTTACTTGATAAAACCATAAGACAGCCAAAAAACGAAGTAAATCAATAATTTAATGAGCTCAATATGCAACCTAACAGAGGTTACAGTAAAAGTAAACTTTGAAATGGGAAAAATACTTCTAAAAACCCTTTTGCACTGCACTATTTATAGTAATTTTGACCCTTTAAAGACTATTTCCAAAGAGCATAATACAGTGTCTATATTCATAAAAGCTAAGAAAGATCAACTGAGCTGAAAAACAAAATATGTGGGGGAAAATAACTTTGAGGAGTCAATTCCAAAATAATAACAAAAAGTCAATAGTCTTCGCCTTGTAGGCTTAAAGTTCTGTCTTAAAGTCAATGAAATATGGAGTTGTTGTATTTAGTAGAAGATCTAGGGGAAAAGACAAGGCAGTTTACTTTATTAATGCAGCCCGTCAAAGTTTTACTTTTGTGAATGAATTTACACCCACGCCACAACTCTCTCTTTTTGGCTATCCATCCTTTTTCTTCCCCAGTTGTGATATATTTCAACTTTATTCGCACACAGCTGACAACTTCAGTGGATGTCCACATCGGCTCCAGCTGTTCCTGGAAGATTAACTTCAAAGGTTCTATACATCTTCAAGGATCCCTTTTTGTTTGTGAGGAGAAAACAAAAACAGACTGCTTATCCCACTGTGTTACCAGCAAGTGTCCGACCACAGCATGCAGACCATGGAATGAATTTTTATCGGTAGCGGCGCAGTCTGGTCTCTACGCTGCACCGACACTGTGTCTAGATGAAAGATGTGTTTTGATGAGGGCTGTATGAGAATTTAATGAAGCAAGATGGGAGTGAGCCTGAAGCTATGGACGCCTATTGATGTGAGATGTTTTAAGGGGATTCCTCTTTCTTTGCTTTTATGAGTTGGATACCTTTTATGGGATTCAGCTGAGTCCCAGTACAGGTATTGCAAATGGTATTTTTCATGATTTGTTTTTCAAAGAGCTGCACTCTGGTGGAGATGTCCGCGACCCTGACTTGAACTGCTTTATAGCCATCATTTGACCTAAAAGACCAGGCCACATATAACAATAATATGAAAATGTCTTTGTCAGATAACACCATCGCACCTTAGCGAAATCCCCTGATTCATCTTTAGTTGAAAAGCGAGTTTCAAAGACACGCCTCGGGCAACACACATCTAAAGTAAAGGAAAATTAGCTTCTCCAACTACCCTTTGAAAATGGGACACCCCAGTATAAGTCTTGGTTCCTTACTGTATTTATTAGTTGTGTTATCAGATCCTTGATGCTCTTAAACTGGAAGGAGAACGAATCCTCCTTAGGGGTGAATATGTGCGTTGAATGAAGTAATATCTTTTTCTAATGTGCTTTCCATTCACTTCCTCGCGGTCTTCTCAACATAACCTCTTAATGTTTCTGTCTGTATACAGGCATCCTCTCCAGTCTTCCAGTAACAGGTCTCCAAGAGGTCAATTAACGGTAATGAGGCAATAATGTGGTTTACTCCAAACCTAATTAGATTTCGTTTAGCCAATGGGCTCTCACATGTCCAACGTAAGAGGCTAAGCTATGCATATCATTTACTGTGTGTTTCGTTTCATTTCACTTCACATGGACTTAAAGTGGTTCTCACAGAGGCAGCAGTAACACCCACCCATCAAAGATACAATTGTTTGCCTTTTAAGTCTCCATCATCTCATTCCAGTTACTGTGAATGTTCACAAATCCCTTTAGCTCCCTTGTGTCTCTAACATCCAATTACATTCCGCCTTCTGATTTTTACTTTGCAATCAGACATTAACAATCAGATATCAAATGTGAAAGAAATCCAAATGAAGACTACAGAAAGATGTTGACATCTTTGTAAATTGAATAAAAAAATGTTTAACTTTTCTGGCAGCTGCATTGACTCAAAACTGTGTGGGAGGAGGAAACACAGGAATAACCAGAATTAAGACAAAAAGGTGCGAATCACTGTTATTACTCGAGATTCGGTCCAGCCGGGGCAAAAAGACAAAGTCGAGAGCCCCGTTCTGGTGGTTTGATTCAAATAAATGAAGAGGTAGGCAGAAAAGTGGTGCTTTAATGCAAATTCGATCAGATGAAATATTACACACTCAGATCTTAAGTGGCCTTTGAGGTCAATTGACTGGCTGCTGAGTCGAAACGTGGCAGGGGTGGTGTCCATATTTCACACGCCATTCCACCGCGCGGAGCTTATAAGTTATCACACGCGGGGAGAATAGCTTAGCTCCGACCCCGTGGCCCTCAGCGGCGCCGTAACACGGACCGCATCCGTCACGTAACAGAGAAGGAATGAGGTCTTTTCTCGGGCAATTTGTACCACGAGGACTCACAGTTATAGGAAATTATGGGGGACTTGCAGTTTCCCTGTGAACATTTATCATAAAAGAGCAGATGAATATAGATATTTAACTAAATTCAATCTGAGCTTAATATCTCATTTGGAGCTAATATCATATGTAGGAAATGACATGGTTTGGGTTCACAGAGGGAACATTTTTGTCCAAAGTCGATGCTGCAGCTGAACCATTTCCTTTATTGTTGATAAGTTGCCTCTTAACTTCCTTGGAGTGATTCCCTCCTAACAGATGAAAGAGCAATTTCCATGTTAAGTGGATTGCTTCCCTCAATTGTGTCTGCAGAGGCAGAATATCTATATGTGCACGTGTGAGCGAGGGGCTTTTCCACAACTCAGATTTGATAAGGTTTTGCAGCAGCTTCCATCTATTGAATTTCTCTCACTCCTAATGTAATTCTTCCAACTGTACTGTGTTTAACATGGGCCCAACAATTACATTATTCCAACTGCATTATCAGATAATAATAGAATACTGTAATCCATGTGCATTGTTTATTAAAATACATATGTATGTTTTGGTTCGCTCAGAATATTCCTCGGCAAGCATACAGATTGCTCGGCGCATCTGTGCATAATTTGATTCTTGTCATATCAAAACTTTTTCAGATGAATGCCGCATCCTCTCCGTGCTCTCCGTGGCGACGGGAAAATGAAGAATATCAATTCATTTTTCTTTTTTTTCCTATTAAGGTTTTCCATCTGCTCCAGCAAAGTCATAAAAGTATTAACATACCTGGATGTGACAAGTGAAAAAAAAAATGGCTCTTAGTTTTGGCGGAGGTACAAACAAGAGGAGGGGAGAGGAACTAAAAAATGAGACGTCTGTAGCATTAAAAAGGATCCACTGTTAAATGCGTGGTCCATCTTTTTTTCTACTCAAGAAGCCTATTGTTGAAAACCAGAGAGCTATTTTCTCTTATATTACAGAAACATTGCTACAGCTTTTCAAAAGTGGACTGGTGGAAAACATGTTTTGCCTTAATCTGAAACTTGGACTTCACGTCATTTCATCAGGATAAACTAATGCAAGCTAGTATCCCCGCTCTCCGGTTCTTCCCGAGGGGCACTGCGCTTTCGCTATCTCCCACTCTCGATCTGGTGAAAATAGCTGTAATCCCAATTGTGTCACCCATATTCTATATAACCATCCCTGGGGCTGTAACGAACAGCACAAGCCTGACAAATCCCATAACAGATGTCAGGGGAAACAAACTATTCACTCATACTGACAGGTTTATCTTTCTCGATTGCAACCTGTCAAAAAAAGCCAATACTTCAGGGTTCCAGCATGAGTTGTTGTCTTACTCCTCTCCAAGTTAAATTTGTAACGATGATGAATGAAGTACACAAAGCTACAAGAGAAAGTTGAAAGAAAATTGCCCTGAGGAAGTGAGTCAGCGTCGCACATAGACAGGCTATGAAAAGATACCCTTAATAAATGTGGTATATGGTGTTTAAATTATTTTTGAGCTTAATATTTCTATAGTAAATCTGTATTTTCTCACTATGATATATATTTTTTTAACATTAAATGATCTTCATGTTCATATTGGAGGTATGAATCAAAATATGGGAAGTTTCTAAACAAACAGAGTTTTACCTTTTGACCTTTGGCCTTAGCACGCCCTCGCTGACAAAGTTACTGCTCTCCAGGAGGAGCTACTGACACAAAGAGCATAATTCATACATCGTGAGCCTACAGCCGACTAATCAGTTTTCAGAGCGGGTGCAGCTCTGCCTCATGCACATCAGGCGTTTGCCAGAGAAACATTTCCCAAAGGAGATCGGCAGCGCTCTGACTGTCAGTCACAGCCTTACTGTACTATTACAGGAACATCGTTAAAGAGCAGAAACAGATGAATCTGAAGGGCCAATATATCACATTAATTTCTATGTAAAAATCTCCCTTTGGGAATGCATTAGTTACGACAACATAAACATATCTCGGCGCGGCTTTATATTTCTTACACGTGGATTATATCAGGAAGTTGGTAATGTATTCCATAGCTTTCCTGGTGCTCCTCATTTGCATGTTGCATCTAATTAGAAAGAAGTCATCACTCAATATAGGCCGCTCTGCTGATCCAGAATCATAACAAGAAACGTGTTGAGCATAAAACATGATTATTGTGGCTCGTCATGAATGTGCTACTCCGGTTTATTCTATGCACCCAATTAACTTCAGCACTTCAGGCATGAACATTCTGCAAATAGGACTTCTTTTTTTATTTTTACGACTGACATCAACATCATTCACAGATTACATATTTTCCTGCTGATAAGATTGACAGGAGACATGGATCTTTTTCTTGTTTAAAACAAACATAGTATAATCACATTCAAATAAACATGCAGCAGCATTGATATGCATCATCGGTTATGTAGCCGTGACGGAAAGTCGATAAATGCTGCTTGTTAATTTGAAGTTTAAGCAAAATTGACAAATCCACAGATTAGTTTATGATCATCCCTCGCTCGACGGACCACTAAAAGCATTTTAAGAACCAAGTAGTTTTCACACTGGGATTCTCTGCCTATCATTATATCATTACAAAGACCAAAGCTCCACTTACTTTCCTTATTTGACATGACAAATCCCTCTAAATACTGTACATACATTTGTACGTATGTGTTTCTCTATTAACAAAGGGGGAGGACGTAATAATAATCCAAACATTATTTAATTCCTTTGAAGCCCTGTGTGTGTGTTTGCATTTCTATCATAGGACATGTTGTGCTTTTCAAATGGATGCAAATGGAAGAGAGAGAAAGAGAAACCAGTCTACCATCAGTCTCATTTAACTGTTAATATATATATATTTTTAGATTTTTTCAAAAGTAACATCTGCCAATTATCTCTGAAATATTGAAGTATTTCGCAGTGTTTTGTTTGAATTAATCCGAGGAAACTCACACATACAAAAGTGTAGGAGTAGTTGCTAGAAAAAATATATATTTCTGCTCAATAAATTAGGTTGAATTTGTCAGACTGTCTTGTAATCTTTGCTCTTTTTTCT
This sequence comes from Sebastes fasciatus, assembly GCF_043250625.1. NCBI lineage: Eukaryota > Metazoa > Chordata > Actinopteri > Perciformes > Sebastidae > Sebastes > Sebastes fasciatus. The sequence goes on from NC_133805.1 coordinate 25,826,315, forward strand.
TGTGAATAACTTTATAATTTGGTCACAAGCCAAAAATGAGACTGTCTCAATCATCTATTTGGTGCCCAGCAAAGTTCAACTACTAGACAAAAACAACAGAGACAAGTTCTTTTTTGCTTTTCACAGTTGAAGAAGACGTTTGTTCAGTCTCACAGATTTAGTTTAACTTAGTTTTGAACTAAAACAAGAGCACTATTCTTATTTAGAGATGTGGCTTTGTCAAATGGCAGAATATACTAAGGAAATAAGATGATTGAATTGTGCACTAAAATTGTAACTGGGACAAAACCAGGACGTATTTGGAAATAAAACAAAAATACCCCTAAGCGCCAGAGCTACATAAAACCAGAGGAGAAACTTGCAAACTGTGTTAAGATTTATCAGATAATTGTTATGGAGTCAGAACAGCCTCAGTTAATGGATAGTTCAAACTGAATTTTCCCATCATCATATAGCCACAGGTACAAAGAAAGATCCTGCTTAAGAAGAATTACTGGTACTGCACTGAATTTGTATTTGAACAGAAGTACTCTGGTGTATAGAGTCAAAAGAAAATATAATAAAAGTTTTTACAATGGCCTTTGCTCAGCAGTGTAATATACACAGTCCTTGCATTCCTCTTAATTCTTTACCTCCGTCACCAAAAAAAATAAAAACAGCTTCTGTGCAGCGTTAACTGCAGGAGTCTGGCAGAGCGTAATACAGCCTGAGAGCACAGAAAAACAAAGATAAAGTGGCCATCAGAAAAGATGGCATATAATTGGCAGGTGATGTACTGTGCTCTGGAGACGGCTGTCAGTTGGAGCATGAATCTTTCCTCAAACAACCTGTCAACAACTTCTCCACCTTGATAGTTATTCACTCTAATGCAATGTTGACGTTATAACACGTTTTTTATGGACTCTGTTGAGCATCCTGAATAAAACATGTTGAAATTGTTGTCATTATTCCATCTATGATTTAAGTAATACATTGATGTTGCCTTTGCTAGATTCACAAGTCTGGCACACCAGTTGGACAACAACCTGCAAATGCTTTTAGGCCGGTATTATCTGTCTGCTACAGATGAATGGGAACATTTAATGGTGCAGTTGCTTTACATTACTTTTAGTGTGCCTGCACAGGTTTGACAATTTATCTATACAAAACAAAACCCCATACAGTGTTTATGGAGAAAACAATAATACATGTGATTTAAAATGAGGGCTATTTACTATAGTTCCAATAAAAGTGGAGAACATAACTGTTGTATGCAGTGTCCGAAATTAACTTTGTGACTCACCAGCCAAAGGGGAATAGTAGGTGAAGAAATCCACCGGCCAAGCATGTTTTTTACCAACAAAAATAATAAATTGCCTTTTTGTGTCTCATATAAATTTGTTTCAGTACATTTCATTGAGATAATAGGGTATTATGTTGAATAAAAACTTAAAGAAGAGGCCTCTTTTTGTATGTGCTTCGTCCTCCTTTTCATCAGTGGGTTTTCGTTTTAAAGGTTGGTTTTAAACGGTGTCTAGCAGCAGACCGGCGGCAAGTGATAGTTTAGTGGAGTAGCTGATGTCCCGTACGGTAAACACTGCTGCAAAACTAGAAGCATTAGTTAGTTTTTTATTACATGACTATTTTGCTACATACATTTACCTGTCTGTGTTATGAGATTTACTCGCGAGTATTAATTTTGGACTCTGGTTGTATGTCACAGTTAAAGGGCTTCTAATTTGAGAGCAGTAAGTTACTGCTAGTGAGAGTCATATCCAATTAATCCAAGTGACAAAAAACAAACCTGTCCCCTATAAATTACATTTATATTAGGGCTGTCAAAGCAAATTCAATTTAACGCCGCTAATTTCTTTAACGCATTAACGCAACTTGTGATTTTTAGATTGTAGCGGGCTCAGTTTAAAGCTGGGGTTGAAGATACTCGTATCATATGAAACAAGGACATCCAGGGAATCTATTGGAACCAACCATGTCATACTAACTTGCTGTGAAGGAGGCTAAATAACGCTCCAAACCTGCGCTAAATTTTGGCAAGGAAAAACTGGCGTGGCCATTTTCAAAGGGGTCCTTTGGCCTCTGACCTCAAGATATGTGAATGAAAATGGGTTCTATGGGTACCCACGAGTCTCCCCTTTACAGACATGCCCACTTTAAGATAATCAAATGCAGTTTGGGGCAAGTCATAGTCAAGTCAGCACACTGACACACTGACAGCTGTTGTTTCCTGTTGGGCTTGAGTTTGCCATGTCATGATTTGAGCATATGTATTTTATGCTAAATGCAGTACCTGTGAGGGTTTCTGGACAATATTTGTCATTGTTTTTATTGATTTCCAATAATAAATATATACATATGTTTGCATAAAGCTGCATATTTCTCCACTCCCATGTTGATAAGAGTATTAAATACTTGACAAATCTGTTTAAGGTTCATTTTTTAACAAATAAAAAAATGTGCCATAAATTACAATTAACTATGAACAATCATACGATTAATCGCGATTAAATATTTTAATCGATTGACAGCCCTAATTTATATATAATGCTGAATGGGTTTGCCTATAATGTGTTTGAGGAACCATATTTGCTGCATGAATTGTGTTTACTGGCAAAATCTTGTCAAGTTAAGTTAAGTTAAGTTAAGTTAAGTTAAGTTACGTTTTCTTGTATTGCTCAGGTGTCGAACAAAGTGCAGTGGCTTTGACCTCGGAGACCAGAGTTTGTGTCTCATACCCTGTATGTGTTTTTGTTTAGGATGTAACAACAGGGAAAGATTGTGGTTTAGGATGTGTTTGTTAAAACATTTACTTATCTTAATACAAAAAACCTAATCCGAGCGGCATTACGTTTCTTTTAAACCGTTATTTGCTGTTGCAATTTAATACAGGCAAAAAACATAGGGAATTTATTTTCCAGTTGGTAAAATGTGATTTGTTGCATAGAGAATGGATCACAACAAGAATATGGTAAACTGAATACTCTGCTCATATGATATAACATATTTCACCCTATAGCTGGACAAGCCACCACAGCTCATTATTTTTAATTAGCGCCACCATTTGAGTCTGTTAGACATACAGCAGAGGAATCTGTACAGCTGGCACTAACTCGTGAACCAACCCTTCAAGCTGCACATAAACATTCATGTTCACTCCCCGTAATATAGGCTAAAGTGTTCGAACCAAGCAGCATTATTCAGACATCTAAAACATCACTTTTACATTAAATACTGCCCTTTAGAGAAAGGACATTGCACTAGCATTGAACAATCGTGTAAGGAGAAGAAATGTAACCGGGAAAAAAAAAATCTCTCCATCAATGGTGAAGAATTCAGCGCAGCCACAAGACATGATTGCACATGCAGCACAGAAAGTGCTGTGAACTCTCCTGCTGTTACTTTCTTATCACTCTCCACTTACACTTAAAACCCATATCTAAAATCACGCCTGTTCTCTGGGGCTGCCAAAGGGGATTCTGGGAAATGTAGCAGGTTGAGGAAATTGGGTACACCAAAACCTGTAAAATAAACTTTCTCTCGTAATACACCTAAAATACATGAATGTCAAAGTGTATTTAGATATATGTATACTACTTGTGTGTGGGCCAACAGTCCAAGGATGAGTTATTTTTCCATTAAGGCTGCATTTGCATGTTAAACTAACCTGTGTGCTGCAGGCAAAGAGGACGCGAAAAATTACTCTTGAATATTGTGGGAAGCAGTACAGGAAATTGTATTCACAGCACCACATAAATCAGATCTTATTTAACAGTAATTTAGTCATAGCACAGTTTTTATTTACAGCATATATTAGTTTAAATATTTTCAACCACACACTAAGGAGCCCTTTTACAATAACATTACATTTCTCCCAGTGCATAAATCCTTGTTGGGCATTTCCTCATTACTTCCAATTAAGTTAGCTTGTACATCACTGCCTTTGTTCAGGCTATATGCATCCCCATAGGAGTGTGTTAAATCAGACAATCTTCTCGGTTATTCATTCTCAAACGAATGACCGCCCTTTCTGTGAAGACAGCAGTCTAAATTGGAAAGCGCCTCATTTTGGTCTCAAACTTCCATTCAGCTGAAAAGGAAAGGGACGGGAATTAATTTGCAGTGAGTGAATGGGTTTTGACAGGGGGCTATTTCACCAGTCAGTGTCAGTGTTATCATGGCTATGCAATAATGCAATAAGGAAAACAATCAAATAGCGAGCTGCAAAACATCTGACCTCAGATTCTGTTTTGATATAGAGTATAATTGCTTTGTGCGGAGGACTTACACTGGCCTCTGTGTTCTGCTGATTTCTTAAAATAAGTTAGGCTGAAACGCAGAGCCAGAAGCATAGTTATTTTCATACTGCTTTTGTTCTGCGAGATCAGTCAGAATGTCTCCAACATGGAGTGCTAGTCCCTTTGAAACACCCGGATAAAACCTTCATCCTCAGATTGTTTCCCACTTCTCTCTCGCTTCCTTCTTCACTCTTCCACGGTAACTCAAGAATTTTATAAAAGCTGAGAAAAAGAGTGCATGTCATCTATTTTCTGCAGTGAGTTTTCATGTTGCTCTTTTCAGGAACAATTGTTATTCCATGTGTTGAAAAAAAACCCAGACTAATTGCCGTAATTATGCTGCATCAGCACATCCATTGATGGATGAAACATCTGCAGTATGATGTTACAGAGTGATGTGTCTTTTCACTTAAAAACTCTTTGGCAGAGTGCAGTCAGAGAGCACATTAACCAACAGACAAAAGTTTCAGTGTAGCTTAACATTAATTATCTACGGCTATAATGTACTGCCGGTGACATTTGTCCTTTTAACCGGTGAATGCTGTCAGCGCTAGCTGTAAATGAGAAGCCTGCTAATGTTACATGCACGTTTTCAAGAATGCTAATAAAAAAATAACAAGGAGGGATAAAAGGTTATTGGAGCTTAACGAATCCGGGTACTTTACAGACCAGTATCCATAGACTGTATATAAGAAGTGGATGTAGTCACCGTGACATCACCCACTGTTTTGCGGACTAACATTTTGAAACCTCGAGTTCAGCATTTTGGCAGTTGCCATCTTGGTTTTTAGTCGTCGCAATTTGGGGTTTTTGCAACCAGAAGTGACACGAGAGAATGGAGCTCAGTACAACCGAACGCTGAATAAGACATTTGTCGGTAACCAAAAACGTTATAATTAACTTTCATGAACTGAAAGCACACTGTGAAAGGGTTAAAGTTTGAAAGACGAAAACACGGACAACTCCCAGCCTGAACAACGCCGTGATAGCGACCTGTCAATTACAAGGTAGCCATGCCCTAAAGCATCCCCTGCTTTATGGTCTACTTTACTCTAAATGGGACCATAATTTACTAAATGAACATCATGCTGTATTGAAGAAGACTTGAAACTAGCAATTGAGACCATAAACTCATGTTTACAATGTTTACAGAGGTAATAAATCAAGTGAGAAGTAGGCTCATTTTCTCATAGACTTCTAAACAATCAGACTTCTTTTTGCAACCAGAGGAGTCGCCCCCTGCTGGCTATTAGAAAGAATGTGAGTTTAAGACACTTCAGCCTTGGCTTCACTTTTTGGACCCCGAAGTTGCACACTCCCAGGAACCAGATCCAAATTGAACCTGCTACTGGAACCCAACCCTAATCTGCAATATGTTTACCTCTTACTTAAGCTATTTATCCCTTAAATATACTCTTTCTTAAACTCTGTTAAGATGTGATAATTAGTTTTACATTCTTTAGTAAAATGGGCAACGATGAAAATGAAAAATATACATTATGTATTACTGACAGTCTATTCTCAACTCATGGTAAAATAATTATACTGACACCCTTTATGTCAATGAGCGAAACAATTAAGTTTTCGCTGTGTGTTGTCATTAAACAAGCACTTTTAATGCAAAATAAATTTCCAAGGATCAGAGAGACTGCAGAAACAGTGGGTCTAAAAGTGGATTATATTCAGTACCGCAACAGTCTCTCTGTCCCCAGCATTTCCTCTCTTAATCCAATCATGTCCCAATTACAAAAACCCAAGATGAAGTCAGGGAGAGACAGAAAAAGAACACTCTAAATGCCTAACTAAAAACTTAGTTTTCTGGCGCCATTTTGGGTAGATGAGCTTATGATCTTTGTTTTTGCGTATTTACAGAGAAGCCAAAAAAAGCAAAGAGGGCAGTGAAGTACATGGAAAATATCATCATGATGTGTTTATGACCATCTCCCAGACAGGAGAAAGTAAGTCACAAATTGGAAAGATATTTTTCTACAGGGGCAAAAAACACAAGGACTAGCCAATTATAAAATTGCAAAATAAACTGAATCCTATAACATTGTTTGAACTGCCAGATGGCTCTGAGCATCCCTGATGGAAAACAAAGCTTTTTCATCAGGGCTGCAGAGATCATTTACTGGTTTACAATATTGTTGTCTTAACTGCAGCTCCAAACCATTAACTCCTACTTAATTTCATTCTTTTAAAGGAAAAGTTATATTGCTCTTTGGATGCAAAAATCGTTACCTCTTATGGGGCCTGATAGACGCCATTGTTCTTTATGCTTTGGTCACAGGAAATGTTCTTTGATATAATAACTGAGAATTGATTTAGATGTTTGTTTTTAGTGGCTTTTTCTGCTCCAGGCAAAATGATTTACCAGTCCAGGTGCTTATCTGTGTACATATTGTACAACTGATTATCAAATAACATTGTGAGGCAGCCTCATCTAACGTCTCATTAATAGTAGTCACACTCAACACGGACACTTTTAGTGTCAAAGGTAAATGTTTATTTGAATGTGAGGCTTTCAATCTGTCTAGTTTACTGAAAGGGATACAATATATTTTACCTAGGGAGTATTATCACAGAACAGCAAATGGAAAGTGAGATTGCCCAGAGCCTATGATAAAGAACAGTATTGTATTGCAAACTATTTCAGAACAATTTGTGAATACAAAATACACACACAAATCTCACCAATTAATCAGAGTATTGACTACTGTATGTTAGAGGTCAAAATATGTCTAGCCTTTATGCTACTAATTTACTTTGAGCAAGTTGCAGTACTTTTTCCATCATGTTATATAGCCTCCAGAATAATATCAATGTTTTAAAAATGCCCGTTGTTCCCCTTTAACCAAGTGCTTTAAGTTGTCTAAATGTAACTGCAGACAGATACTGTAGGTGAAGCTTATGGAATATATTGATAGTTAATGTTTTGTAGATGCATTCTGTATGAACATATACAGAATGAAATATGGAGTTTGGTGATATAAATGTTGATTGAAAAAAGGTAATGGTGGCATTATTGTTTCTTACATAACATACTTGCTGATTGTATATGAATGTCATTCTTAGAAGACAAGGCTGTAGGGGGAGTAGGATTCTCAAGTAATTTCATATATTCATTGCATTTCATTGAAACTATTTTTAATTATCCATGAAAAAGGTAAAGGATAAGAAACTCATATTTGAAGCTGTGCTTTGTATAGTAGGGCTGTAACTAATGCTTCAATATTTGTTAATCAGTGAATCATTTAGTCTACGTAAAGTAAAAAAGAACTGTGACAATTTCTCAGAACCCCAAGGTAACGTCTTCCAACCGCTTGCTTTGTCCGCCCAACAATGAAATATATAAAAAATAAATTAAATTTAATATCATATAAGACGACAGAAAAGTAAATCTTCACAACTGACAAACTGGAACCAGAGAATTTTTGGAATGCATGTAAATGACCAAAACTATCAACTGTTTATGGTACACGGTAACTGGAAAATGGACTTGCATTTATATATAGCGCCTTTCTGGTCTTCCGACCACTAAAAGCGCTTTACATTACATGTCAGCATTCACCCATTCACACACGCACACATTCATATACAGGTGCCAACATGCCCATCAGGATCTAATCTAAATACTCATTCACACACCGATGGAACAGCCTTCAGGAGCAATTTACGGTTAAGTATCTTGCTCAAAGACACTTCGACATGTACTGGAGGAACGGGGGACCTAACCGCCGACCTACCGATTGGTGGGCGACCCGATCTAACTGTGAGCCACAGCCACCCTAAAATTTATCAAAATAGTAGATAGTAATATTTTCTACCAATCGACTTAAAGGTGCTAAATGCGAGATTGGGAGCATAGTTGTTACACAACACACAGCGACTTCATTCTCTGCTCAGGTAGATATTACTCCTCTATATATATTTACATAGCAAATAGTAATCAGCTTTAGTGCATAATGAATGAGTGAATGACTGCAAGTGAGGTTCTATTATAGTGTACCTGAATAATATCTGTCCTTGTATTGTGTGACATCTTAAGCTGTCTATTTATCTTTGGAAGAACGGCGCCAAGGCAAATTCATATATAGTTATTGTACTTGACAAATAGAGTTACACTGACGCTAATTATTCAGTGAGTGAGCCCAGTTCTTGAGGCTGATATATTTTGCCAAAACGTGTGAAGCACTATGGCCTTGTTGTACATCTGAGCCATTATTCCTCACAAATTAAGTTGTGAAAGACAGGAAGACTTTGGTTTATGCGCCTGAGGCCTCTTGTTGACCTGAATCATGAAATCATTCTGCTGCAGCAACAACGGTACACAAGGTATGTGTGTGAGATGCTTAAAAAGGAGCCTTGGGTAGCACGGAATGCAGGTCAGTAATTACGGTTAGCTCAGTTGAGCAACACTGTTAATCTGTATGTCACTGTTAATCTGCTGTTGTCTATATATAGATGTTGCTTCATCACACCTGAAGGCACAACAATTACTCTTTTCCTTTACCTTTAAATTGGGTCATTAAGCACAACAGGATAATGTGAAATATTCTACAGCTTTAGACTCATGTAAATGTCACAGCTGTGACAGAAGCCCGTCACATTGTTCAATTTAAAAGAGGCACTTTTGGAGAGATATATATCCGCGGCTAGTTTTGACAGCAGCATCAGTAATTAGACTAATTATATGACTTCATTAGTGTGTGAGACAGCGTCTTTCCAAAGCGACAATGGGTAATCAGATTTAGAGCTCACATCTCTGACAGTTCACCGTTCACTACCCTCTTCCCGCCCCCTTTTGTCTTTGACATCACCTCTTTAAAGATTCATAAGCCAGGGCAATTTACATAAAAGTTAAAGCGTCTGATTAGTCGTATTACAACCCACTCTGACCGGCATGAGCCCTGCAGGGACTGGAGGATTGGCCAAGGTTACATCGGAGGCATGTGCTCAGCAGCATGCGATGGGGCCCACCATGATGCCAGGCATAGGAGAGATTACGAATTTCTTTGAGGGCACAGCTATTCCACACTATTTTAGAGTCTCTTTTACCTTTATACTTCCCCTAATTATTGATAGTGCTATGCGGGGACCATTTCATAGCAATATTATCGTGACACTTATTACACAGCATGAATTCCACAATCAATTCATGAAAGGAGTATTTCTTTTTATGACACTCACTCAGCTATTTTGCATGAATAATAAAAGATTGTGGGCATGTTCTCGGCAATACACACAAAGCTATTTTGTTCTTTTTCTTTTGTTTGTGTACTGAAATAAGGGACCATGATGCAATGCTGGAACAATTTCCGTGTTTTCATGCACATAAAAAGGCATAAAAACATTGAAATTGAAACTATTCATTGCAATTCAATTGGGGTCATTAAGTCAAAATTTGCATTTAAATAGCAACATTAAAATGTTACATGGTATTGCTGAATAATGTGCTCATACTGGGGCATCATAATTAATGTGTATTTCCAAGGAAACCTAAGAAGCCTAATTGCTCACAGGGTGGTCTCATTATAGCAGCAACACAACGCTTTGCACCAGTCTGGTTGACCAGAGCACAGAAACTGAAGGTGGCTGCTATGAATGCAATCTAAATCAAAATCTCTCTATGTTTTAAGGTATTTTATATTCTTCATTCTCTGTGAAGGTCTTGTCATACAGTAGCTTCTCACTGTGCAGGCTCATCTGTCATTTTGAAATAATTCTGTACTTTAAACGTGAGGTGTGTGCTGATGAATTTTGCAGAGGACCCTCGAGCCGACTCCTGCTGCCCAGGCATCATCCCTAAGGCTGGGCAGAAATGCATCAAGACTTATAATAACTGCCTCTGCTTGTTTCCCCAGACACACCAGCAGCAGTCCACACCATGTTCTACTTGGTTTAAGAGGAAGCCTCTGCAGGCCAATACAGACCTCTTTTATAAAAGACAAAGAAATATAGCCCTCGTTCACAGGTAAGGCCCTGAGGCGCTCTTGCATGCATGTCTTGAGAAGGAAAACAGCCATGCTTGACTGTAGGTTATGGGTTTGAGAGGTTTATCAGGACAAAACAAGGTCTCTTTTGTGGGTGATGCAATAAAACTCGTACATAAAATAATACTTGATGTAAAAATACCAGAGATAGCTAGATAAAACTTTTATATCCAAAACCTGCTTTAAAAGAATATAAAATATACCACTACTATTGCATTTTCAAGCCAATGTTCTTTAGCAAGGGCAACAGAGCACCGATTTGTCCGTCATCTCCTCCATTAGCTGCAGTAATGCAGGCTATTATGTGCAAGGGGGGCAAATTGGAAGGGATATGGTACTTATGGGAGAACTAGGTGGCACCATTGCAGTAGCGGTGACATTTTGTTGTTTGTTTTGCAGGATGGAGCAAGAGGTGAGGAAGGTAGCCATATGGTGGGTATTTATCAGCCGATCGCTGCCAGAGTGATTGAATGTGAGCTGAAGGTGAAGCCGCAGACAGCTGAGAGGGAGAGCGGGGCCTGAGGCCCGGGGTCTGGTACCAGGTTGTTCATCATCTCCCTTAAAGGAAGGTCAACAGTCCAATGAATCACACTCACCACCAAACTTACAGCTTGTTCTCTGTCAGCTTTACTGCATTTCGCTGCAGTTCTCAGTGTTCAGCTGGAACCGAATCCACTCCCTGTGAGATTCTTTGGAAGAGATTGGAAGAAACCAAAGATGCCAAAGAAATCTTTTCCGATATTTTCTCAGACGTCATCACAAATGGCTGCTGACGTCAGTGAAGCTAGCAGCAGTACAATATCGAACAATTGGCGATTTGGTGTTATGACAGACACATAATAGAGAGGATGGACAGTTTCATATAAGATCAGATCAGATCAGATCGGAAGCATCAAGGCTATTCTGGGATTTGCCCTGATGTTACCAGTACAGACACAAATGATAAAGCACATTTGGTACAGAGACAATGGAGCAGTTTAATGAACACTTTAGCATGGTCCAAGGGCTACTACCCATTCAGCTGAGCACTCCACAGGGAAACCAGCAAATCCCAAAGAGCATAAAGTTTTTATACACTTACTCAACCTTTTTCACCAATCACCAAGACCTCACAAAACACATGGGAGGAGCATACACTAGAGGCGAGGATTTGGCCCTGAATACTTAAACTATGCAAAATGTGACAAGGGCACTCATGTTTGAAGAAAAGTAATCCTACATGTGAAATCAGAGCACCAGTAAGGAGAAAAACATATTATACACATTTTCTCTCTCCGGGAGACACTACTAGAGTCTTACAACTTGGTTCAAATTATGAAAAATACAGAAGTTCATTTCCATTTTGACTGACTCATCTCATTGTGGAGAGCACCCAAGGCAGATCTGGGCGTCCCAGAGGGTCAGTGTATGAAGTGCATCCAGTTAGTGCTGCAGAGCCAGCAGTTTTAGACCAACAATAGGTTTAAAGCTAGATGGTGCAAGTGTGACAGATTAAAGGAATAAAACTGAGCATGTGCAGCAGTATCAAAGGGGAAATGGTCCAGTCTAGTTGAAAGAATTTTGTTTTTCCCAAATAAATCTACTCAAGACTCTAGCCCAGTTAGCGATAGTAGTGCACTTGGTTGGTTTGCCATTAAGCAGCCTATAAACAAGAAGAATTAGAAAGGAAAAAAAGATTAAAACGAACCTGAGCAGACAACCTATTTCCAACCACGTCTTGTTTCGGATCACATTAGCTTTTGATATATACGAGGAATATTTTCAGAAAGCATTACTTCAGATTTTGTTGACATAAAGGGGATATTGAAACACGGATATTAGCGGCGTCTATTTTGCCCTGGATGGAAATATCCCAGGGAGCCAAAAGCTTGTCAAACAGAAATGAACATGACAATTGTTGCCTGTCATCCCCACTCTGTCCCTTCTCTTTGCTTCGCTCCACTCACCACTTGTACACAATCTAATAAAAGTAGGAATGTCATAAAATGAAAACATTATTCTAAAAACAGGACACGTTGATATGGAGCAGCATCATTTTCATTTCACTTTGTATGACACTATCACAGTTGCACAGAAGGCTTGTTTCATAGCAGGTGGTAAATACTGCAGCTCCCCTCCCGAGCAGCTCAGCCATCAACCCCTGAGGGTGCAACAAGAAGACTCACACTTTATAAGTATAGCACACATGCACACTACTTTATCTGGCACACCTTGGTGTTTACACCAACAGCGCTCCTCCACATTCCTGTGTGACTAAAGCTTAAGTACAAATAATGCAGCGATCAAATGTGCGGTTACTGTTCAAGTACATTTCAGACGTGGCAAGACGTGCGGTTCAAGTGACCTTGAATGTGGTGTGACAGTTGATGCGTCATTTCCAGCAAATTCAGAAAGTGGACAGAAATGGCTGCCTTCTGGACAACGCAATTACCAAAATTCTAGTCGGTGCTGTGGGCTAAATGCCTTGCAAGCTAGAGATGAGGGAAGAAAAGCAAGACTTCAGGCTGGTTGCACACACACAGGGGGACGAGGTATGTAAATACCAGCTCTGTTCAACAATGGTGTGCAGAGGAGCATCTCCAAACAAACAACTCATCAAGGCTCTGAGTGGATCAGACGGCAGGAGATCATTGCTGGCTTCCAGCTAAGAATACGAGGAGGGTACGGTGAAAAAGGCCCGATGATCACAGTAAATATTGTAATACTCATAGCAGGGTCAGCATGTAGAGTTAACAACGTGAATCCATATATCCACTAGGTCTGGGCCGAGCAAAAGTAGCAGGATCTGGAAGGCAAGCCACGGTGCTCGAGTCTTGCAGACTTGAAGGGAAAACAGAAGACAGAAAGAACACAGGCTGCTCTGTCTTTGTAGCTGTGTATCCATGCACTGGTGTGAAGCTCTGGACATCCTAAACTTCAGTGTCGGCATCCTTGCTACTTTGTCAGAAAATCAAACTCGGAACACAAGCAACAAGTAAACATGATTGCCATCAAAAAGACTACCTACATTTCATACATTAAAAAAAAAGGCAGCTCTTCCCACAGCTGGCTGTCAAGTTTTGTAAGCTGGAGGTTCCCACAGCACATGAACGCACTACAGCACAAGTGTCAGCTACGCACACAGAGCAGCCTGCAGCAAACTTTCTCAACCGAATCTGAGAAGGTATGCAAAAACACAGGTACTGTATGATGCTTGAACATCATTATACACCAAAAGATGCGAGAGAGAGGAGGCAGTGAATTTATCATTCCGTAGAGCTTAGCATTACCTGGAGGTGGGAGTTAACAGAAGTAAAGGGAGCAAAGGAAAGCTAAGTAATAAATATGTCTAGTAAGTGCCATATTCTGCTCTGCTCAGGGAAAAATGCAATGTGTCTCACCAGATGTTTGTCCCTTGTTTTTGTACTGTAGTTGGTTTTGGAAATAAATGTGATGCACGTAGTGGAGATTTGGATTTTGTGAGGGTTTATAGTGTGGGTATTTTCTTTCCCCTTTTGGGGCAATCAAAAAGTAAGATTTTGCAACAATTCCATGTGTGATTGGTTGATTAATCAATTAGTCAATCAATAAAAAAATGTATCTACAACAATTTTGATAACTGGTTAATTGAGTTCTTAAACAAAAAATAGGAAAAAATGCTAGTTCCAGCTTTGCAAATGTTATGAACTGTTTCTCTGACACTGTTTTATTGTTTATTGTTTTGAGTATAATTTTTATCTTTGTAAGGTGTCCTTGGGTGTCTTGAAAGGCACCACCAAATAAAATGAATTATTTATATTATGTTTTTTGGACTGTTAATCAGACATAACAAGCAATGTTATGACATCAGTGTGAAATGTCTGATGTTATATAGAATAAGTCGATTAATAATTGATAAATAACAGACTACTGTATGGACACCTCTATATAGGATGACCGCCATCTTTACTAATAAAATGCACACATCCAGCTAATGCACCAAATCACTTTGTATGCTATGTCCAAAGATTACGATTACGACGTTAACAGCAGAACATAACAATGACAAATCAGTCCCCATAACTCAACCCAAAAGTGCACCCTATAACATAAAACGGCATGTTAACACCCAAAAAGTGGAGTCGACAGGAGACCAGGATCCCTGTGCAGTTTTTTTCACCACTTTGCAGAGTCAATGATTTGAAGATTTCAAACTGTTTTAATGGCAAGCAGGTCCTACTGGGTGCTGGTTAGGTGTCCTCAATAAAGAGGCTATGGAGTGTAAAATGTTTTTGTGCTTTCTGCCTAAATACTGAGCTATGTTCGAGGGATCAGTGCTTTGTTCCACAGAAAGGAAATTACTCTCTTCACTCTGTTGGATATATGCAAAGTCTCTGTCTCTCTTTCTCTCGCACGCTCACTGGCAGGTTATTGATTCCCAACCTCCCATTGTGCTACATAGTGAAACTGACACCTAACTCACAGCACAGATTATGCAGGAGTCGCTGCAAATGGTAAGAGAAAGCGAGGGATAACATAAAGAGACAATGGCAAGCTCTTCCCTGAACTCATCCCACATCATTACCAGCGTAATACCATAAATTATTTTAAAGATTCTTTTATTTGTTTTCGAAAGCATTGCACAGGCTGGCTCCAGTCGAAACCTCTGATTTCCTTAACCCCTACTCCACCTCCAGAAACCTCACCTCTATTGACCAATTCTATGTACTGATATTAGTTGGCATTTACTGCGTCAGAAAATACTTAACATCAAATTTGGTACAGAAATGCCAAATAATGGTTTGAGGTAGTGTAGAACAGTGGCTTTTTGAGTCGCGACCCCCAAGAATAATCAGGTTGGTGTCCGTGATCCTTCTCCACCACGGCGAACTTACGGTCCTAATTAAATTTCCCCCCAATTGCAGCAATCCACAGACAGAAAGGAAACGGTAGGGAAGTGAAGGGACAGTCAACGAGAGAGAGAGAGAGAGCACTGCAAACCGGCGTAAACAGCGGTTTCTACGCGCCTCCCCCCTGCTGATTTTGGGTGATTATTGTGGACGCTCTGATAAATAAATGTAAATAAATAATGCTGACAGTTTAGTTTTGTTCAGTTTTAACAGCTAGCACCTAGGCGTTGTCCAATGTTCTCCAGGCACTGTGGATTTTTGATGCATTTCATGACCTTTTCTCTCCTCCTGACCCGCCGGATATCTCCCGTCAGAATCTCATGAGCATGCACACTGTGACTCTCACAAATACACTGAATAAAATCTATTCTGAAGCAAAATATATAACTGGTACAGGCAATGTAATGTAAAAACCATCCCCCAGTCTAAAAGATATTATATCTTTAAAGTCATTTCATATTTTTCTCCACAACCATAAGGCCACCCCAAGAAATTACCTTGCAACCCCCTTGGGAGTCCTGACCCCCAGGTTGAGAACCACTGGTGTAGAAACAGTGTCACCATTACATAGTTTTTCCACCAAAGAGCACTTACAAGTTTATTTCTCAGTCGCAAAATGTCCTACTCAGTACACATCTAGGCCACTGTTAAAAAACAAAAAAATTAAAGGTAGGGTTGGTAAAGATTTACGATTTTTTTTTTGATATTAGTTGAAATTCTCATTACATCCCGACAGCCATCAATAAATCAAATGCTCTGACAAAAAAAGAAAAAAATCCAGTATCTGTGGCTATTACAGGACTGTAATAAGGCCCAAATGTAATGACTGGTCAGGCTACCTACCTGCGTGCACTTTGCGTGGGCTTTGGAGGGAGGCGTGAACGGACAGTCTGTCAGTGTTGCTGACTTGGCGACTTTCTCTCTAGATTTAGGGACTTCTGGAGCTAACGTCAGTGCTGCTATCTACTTTCATTGGAAAAGAGTTGGCAACACTGGGCTGGGTTTTTCATTTGGATCATGTTTAAAAATCTAGTTTACTCTTGCTAGTTGCCTTTAAGGGATTCTTTTAAATATTTTTAATTATGTACTTATGTAAAAAAATATATAAATAAACATATATCCTTGGACGAACTGTAATGCATATTGTTTCTATAATATATATTGTTACATATTCATTTCTTGTATTTATTTATTGGCATAACTTTCTTGTATTTATCTGATTTTTATAACTTCTCTGTAAAAGCCCATTGGCCAACATCTGTGCTCTATGAAAAAAAATAAAACTAAGATCTGTCAATGTTTACTGCCAGGCTTATTATGAGATCTCACTGTTGGTCTAAGTGGCTGAGCTACCAGCATAGAGAGGAGGTATAACCCAGACAACACTGAGACCAGAATAAGGTGAATTGAACTGTACAAACACACACTGTAAGGTTAAAGGCGGAAGTTATACACAAGAGCTTTACACGGACAACAAGCCTGTGTGCTGCTTTTCATGTGGCCTGCTGCGTACACTGTAACATGTGCCATCCATGTATAAGGCAGTGGCTACAAGGTGCATCAAACATGATGAGGTATAATTCAAGCATAACTGAGAATAGAAGAATATTCTAGGGATACTCAGTGTCCCTGTGCCAGGAAAATGTCAGGTACACAGTACACCTCGCCATGCCATACATTCTTCCGCTCAGTTGAATAAGCACAGAGACGCTTAAGGGTGACAGCATGCATAGTTAAGTTGCAGTCGAAACGACACGCTTGACAGCGCGCCCTGTATATATTCACACAGGGAATGCACGCTTCCACACGTCTTTCTTTTTTTTCATGCATGGATCAGCCAGGACCAGCATATCCGAACAATGATGAATGTTAGAGGACATTGTAGAGTAGCCTTTACATGTAAGCTCAGTATTGTTTGCTAGAATAGCACACTTGCTTGAAAGCATCTAAATAGCAATGCATTTATGTATAGAAAAAGAAAAGTATAGGTAAAAAAAAAAAGGCAGTAATTCAGCTATTACATCAGACCGCTTATAAAAGCAGAGCCTTAAAATAAGCCAAGCATCCATTGGTTCACGAGCAGGGCAGATTTATAAGGAGCATTTGAAGAGATTTATTTTAAAGTGAAATATTAAACTTTTAGAGAAAAAAATTGTTGGTGTGAAGGTAAATCACATTATGAGTTACTGATGAAGTTGAGCACAATCCCTCCTTAGCTTAAAGAACAGTAAATGTTTCCGACGGTAAAATCATCTGGGTTTATATCACAACGTTTCTTTTCCAAAAATATTTTGTTTTAAAGTGACAACACTTGATTCCCCTCAGTTATACTCTGTAGTAATGCTGGGTCAGGCAGCCTGAATGAGGACAGCGAGTGCCCAAAAAGAATCATCTCCCTCATTTAATTCTGCATGTGTGGGTGGATCTGATGATTCTCAGTCCAAGCATTCATACTCCTGCCTGTCTGAAATGTAGCTTGGCCTCAGGGTGTGCGCCTACAATTACCCAACACACATAGGGTGGCTCTGGGAGCACTGGTCACAGAGCACAGCAACAGAGTAGAGAACTAGAGCCTACCACTGAAACCAATCCACACATGGAGTGGGACTGCAGGTGAGATATTGCCCCCTAGTGGCTTGTTTGCCAAAAGCAAGGACGTCTAATGGAGTGACAGTGAGGCTGAAAAGCAGAGTCATTGGACAGCCTTAATAACTAAAGAAATAAGCTGCAGATCATCTGCATTTCATCAAATTACTGTGCATTTTTTTACCACTATCAATGCTTGTTTACTCATTATCCAAGAAAGACAAACAAAACACTTAATAAATTGTGCAAATTCAGAACTTGATTCCTCCCTATAGGTAAAACAGAGCAGGAAAACACGAGATAAAATGTCGGGAACATGAAACATTCTTATACAATACATCCAGAAATGAAAATTAAATACACAAAACCATACGCCGGAGGAGGTAGAGGATTTTCTCCTTCTGTAGCCGGCAGAGAATGTGCAGCTGTTCAGGTTCTGTGCCAGCAACACGCCAAGGTTGACTCACTTCCAGAAGCTGCTGTGCAGAATCATCCAGAGACCGGGGAGTCACCGGTGCTGGGGCTGACTGGCACACTGTGCTGATTTCTTTATGAAATCCTAATAATGGTTTATAAATTGAAGGATGAAATTTATCCCTCGCCGTAGTCCTGTGATATCGAAGAGAAGGCGGCACTATGAGTGTGTGTTTTTCATCTTGAACTTTTTTCTACCCTGAATTTTCTGACCGTTGGATCAGTGGCATCTATCTAATGCCGGGTATACACTACACAAGAATCAAGCCGATTTTGGGCCCGATTTCCTCCTCCCAACAATCGTCAGCAAAACCCAGATTTTTTGATGTTCTAACGATTATCTTACCAGATATTTCTGTGGTGTGAAGTATGTTAAGAGTGTTTTTTTACATCCTCCGATGGGCTCAAAAGTCCATTCTGGCCACACCGATTTCCATAGGTAATTATTAAACATGTTTAATATTCACGATCGGATATCCCATTGTGTGTGGGGAACCCCGAGGGCAGCCGATGACGCAGACACGTGGGAAAGAACGATAGCCAATTGAAAACCAAGCTGACTGAAGAAGGAAGGACAACTACCGCTGTCACTGCCGTCGGGCTAATGCAAAACGCGAAGCATAAAGTAGTAGTAAGATAGACCTTTGCAATGGAGGACCAACTTGTTGATTAGTGGCAACAACGCGAGTGTTTATTCAACATGTCTCCATGACTTCATCCATCCTTCGTGAATTTTAATTACAATGTAGTCCAAAAACTAACATCGCTAATTTTCCCTGCCCGTCGTCCTCAATGTTTGTTTACACCAAGGTCACATGTGATTGCAAAATTTCTGGGTTTTTGTTTTTAGTTAGGACTATTGTTCAACAATAAAAGCCTAAAATCTGCTTTTTTTTAATCATAATATTTAGGTAATAATATCTTTTTAATACCAGACTTTTAAGAACAACAAGAAAACTATATCAATGGACACATTCACTAATTTGTTGTTGTTTGTTAAGTGACTGAAAATTGCATCTGTGTATTTGTCAGTTTTGGTTTCTAAAGAAGCAATAGCAGGAAATTGTAAATGCTGACATGCTTGTCAGATCTAATTAGAGTGTGAAAACAAACCGGCCCAGCGTCGCACAGCCCTGTAAAGCCATCCATTTTGTTGCTAAGTTACATCTCTCATCATCTGAGCGACAACAAAATTACAAGTGACAATTGTCGTGATCCCCTGGAAACTCCGAGATCAACTGATAATTGGATGGTTCTTCACAAGCGAAGAACAAACGCCATAGTAACATCAGGCATAATTGCTCTGTGTCTCATGTTGAGGATTCATTAATGCTGGCTGCCTCTGCTGCCACTGTGTTGATAGGTTCACTCTGTCATCACAAGAACATTTCCCATTCTGCACCGAAACCAGCCACACAGACAGTAATTGGAAACACAAGGTTCTTGTGGCAATGTTTGAGCTTTCATTGACAAACACAAAAACTCTGTCTAAAGACATGTGCAACACTCTGTACCGGCTTCAAGGTAATCCACAGCATCCTCTGCTTAAAAAAAAGTATCTAAACTTGAAATAAACGAGTTCACAGAATCGTTTGAACGCAGAAATGCTGAGGCTTCTTCAATATAGAGGGCACAATTGAATAAAAATAGGTTCCTCAGAGTGCTTTAGCTCAACGGCTGTTGGTGTAATGTAGCATGAATAGTACAAATTGCTACAGAGGCCTGTCTCTTATCCTCTCTGTATTCTGCTGGTGCTCTTCATAGCAGTCAAGGTCCTTTAACGCATATTCTCTTAGACAGTAAATGGTGAACAACCTCACTCACACATGTCCCCTATTCATTCTCCAAACAATACACCTTGCATTTGTCCCCCTTTCTTTTTTTTTGTCAAATATCAGACAGAGCAGAGCCAATTAACCTTTTTTCAGGCTCAAATACATGTTGGTTCACGACAGGGAAGACACATTTTTGCGTGAATCAAGAAGAAAATGGTTTGAAACAATCTTGTGAGAAACTCATGCGGATAATGCCTGAAGAATCTGACAGAAACACATACAGACAAGAAAGAGACTGAGTGGGAGACAAAGAAAGGAATTTAGCTGTAGTAGCAGCCAGGTGAGTGGTCACAGTGCCGAGCCTGACATGCTGCAACAAGAATAAATGGTGATAGATAGCTTATATTCACAGTTCTTTGCTGAGTGATTTCAACACTTTCATATCTTCTTTTCTTGGAGGAGCACATATGGTCATGTTAAAAGGATGAGGCTGGCTGTATTCTATATGTTCCTTATTGTCAACAAATGAGACCAAAACCAACTATAAATTGATCCTCCTAACAAGTATTTCTTGTGTAGCTGAAACATGTTATCCCTCTGTGCCATAGACATTGCACTGTTGCTCAAAAAGACTAAGAGTAACGGCATAGTATTTACCATTTTAACCATCTTAGTGTGTAGTGTGTTTGCATGCTAACATTTGCTACACATCACTACACACAAAGTACAGCTGAGGCTTAGGGCTGGGCAATATGACGATATAAATATATCTATTGTATACATTTTTCTATATCGTCTCTAGTATTTAATTCACACAGGAGTAAACAAAAATATGCTTTACTATGTGGTTATTTCATATAGACTGTTTATTTATTGAATTACCAGAAAACATGCTATATTGTGATGTATATCATTGTCGAGATATGAAATGACCTATATCGGGAAGATTTTTGCAATATCGCTCAGCCCTACTGAGGCTGATGGGAATGTCATCAATGTTTTAACTATTTGGTCGTAAACCAAAGTATCACACAAATTATAAGTTTGACCTGATGATGGCACCACAAACATCACAGGATCACCAAAGTTATTACGATTCATCCTGAGAGGGACATGAATGTCTGCACAATATTTCATGGCAACAGCAGTTGATACTG
Source organism: Sebastes fasciatus (assembly GCF_043250625.1). Taxonomy (NCBI): domain Eukaryota; kingdom Metazoa; phylum Chordata; class Actinopteri; order Perciformes; family Sebastidae; genus Sebastes; species Sebastes fasciatus. The sequence goes on from NC_133805.1 coordinate 25,847,460, forward strand.
GTGTGGCTAAATGCTATATTGAGCCACACCGCTGCACTGGGGTGACATGTTCCTTCATTATGATGATGAACGTGGGCACTGTAGTTCGTTTTAAGTCAATCCCACATACACCAACCTGTAAATATTCACTAGACCATCACGTGTATTAATCCACAGCTGAAAATAGCCCTAACAAATGCACTATTTACTGGTGTTTGAATAACATTTGCTAACCATCCACAGTGCCCTGCCGTCTTAGGAAGTACCTTAAACCTACGATATATTTGTGGCCCATTTTTAAAGATTTACGACTTGGGGCTTGGAACAAGCCTGACTTCGCCAGACCAAATCATGACTGTGAATTAGTCTGGAACTTCTAAGTCAATTTACAAATTCCATCAACCGGCGTAGACCAAATTTCCTCTGGACGCAATTAGACAGACCTACAACAAATTACAGCAACCAAACATGTGACGTGGCGCTGAGCGACAGACAAATGTAAACAGACTACAGCGTGCAGAGATGAGCTGTGATGGTGCAGCATCAAATATGGCTGTGAACGAGTGTTGCCGTTGTTGCCGTTGTCAGGCTACGTGATAGCGGCTTTGACAGAAAGTTCCACATCAGCTGCAGTCAACAGTCATCGTCTCAAACATGCCCCACATTAGATAAATGGTCGGATCTCAAATTGCTGGAAATCTGTCCAAAGCAGAGAGGGACCAGGCGCATCAGCCAGAGCAAATAATACATGAGCTCTTGATTCGTCTGGTTCCAAGGCAAGAGTGGAACAGACAGGGTAGGGAAGATGGAAACCACTGACGATGACTAACACATTGCTGATTTTGGTCTTTTCATGGGATTTGTTGTTGACAATTGGAAAAATATAGAATAACACCAGCCTTATCACTCAACATATGCAATGTGAAAACATTATCTATGATTATCTGCTGCTGAGTGAGAATTTAATCACAGATAAAGATACCTTTTAAATTCTTCCAGGAAAGATGCTGAGGCTGTGTGCTCTTTTTAAGCTATACTGCACATTGAATTGCACCCATACAGAAACTTTCATAATTTATATTTCTATCTGCCAGTACACCTGAGTGTCTCTACAGAGCAAGCACCAAGAGCACAGAGGTGCTGTATATCAGAGAGAAAAACACAGAGCGTGCACAACATAACATCTGTCCTATAGGATCAACTGGAATTACAATATGTGCTCACCACTGGGTAAAACAGCATCCATCTCAAATACAAATCTGCTGCTGTGAAAAAATATGCAGGGAAAGGGAAAACAATCCAATTTGTGTGGGCTGTTAAGGATAACCTCTAATTCTCTGTTTCCTTCTATCCAGGATGTAAAATGCAAATGAAAAAAAACGAAAGAATAATAAATGGAGCATGATAAGCAGGAGGGGAAATTGCTGATAACGAGAAAAATTGTTACAGAGACTAATGTGCTTGGGAGCTGACCAGTTGTTTTCTACGCCGCCGTCTCATCTCTTTAGATGACCATTTGGTATTTTGATTGATGCGCGAGAGCGTCGGCAGCCGGAGTTTACGCTGAATGTTGAAGGAAAGAGGAATGGAATTGGTGAAACAGGGCAGCACCTGGACACGAGTGTGATTCACAATACCCAGCTCTTCCTGGAAACCCTGGGCTGATGGACTGCTGATGACTGGTGGATGTTGTGGCGGATGAGTGGAGGACAGAAAGAACCCACTGAGAGGTCAATAGTTCTGCGCTGACCTGTGATGAACTCCATTATACCTCGATCACATCTCTGACTCGCTCCCTTTTTTTCCAACTGGTGCAGCCAGCCAATACTGAGCAGTAACAATATCATTGTTGCCAACTGGACTAGAGTCCTGATTCAATCACAACCCTGTACAGAAATACATCACACAGTCGCCTCTTGCTTTCAGCAAAAGTTTGCAAGCACTTTGGCTGCAATATAGGTTGCAATTTGATGGCATTTCAGTCAATACTTCGCCCTTCTATTTGATCCCAAAACCTGAGATCACTTCAAAAACACAATGCCTCCAAGAGTGGCAGATTGTTTGAAGGCACATCTACACTAGTGTAAGGCTGATTTATATGATCTGTTTTAAACAAGTAAGTGGCTGCTCCCTCACTTCCGATGAAACAAAAAAAAAGAGAGAACATAGCTGACTGAATTGCATTACATAACACCTTTGTCTGTTGTTGAGAGGAGCAATCTGTTATTGCTGAAGCTATGCTTTGTCACTGCCATTACAGCCAAACAATTACATGCCTGATTGTATTCACTTTGCCCTTACACACACACACTGCAATCCTTTATGTTCTTACAACTGACTGAATGCTTTGCATGATAAAGCTGCTAAGTTGCATTATTCCATTTAGAGGCAGGAAGACTATAAAAAAAATGGCAGGAAATACATTAAATATGAAAAGTAGCTTTGATTTCTTCTGGGGTTCAGGGTGTGTCCCAACACTAGGGCAGAGATGAAAGAAGAATTTAGATCTTGAAAGTAAACATAGCAATACCACAATGTAAAAATACACTATTACACGTCAAGATCCTTGCATTGAAATTCTTACTAACGTGAAAGTAAAAATGTATCAGTAAAAATGTACTGAGATATAAATCATATAATTTTATATTGATGCATTATCAGTCAATTTGAATTACTTTATATACTCAAAAAAGAAAGTGTTCAGAAGTTCAAACAAGTGTAATGAAAGTGCTCTTTGGTAGGGAACACAAATATTCAAAAAAGAAGAACGGTCCAAGCCTTTAATTAGGTGGCTTTTTCATGGTTGAAATTCTAAAAACATAGACAATGCTTGTACTTGTTAAGAAAGAGCTGCCCATGCGTAGCGGCACGAACAGCCTTCTTCAGGCTGTCTACTTCATATAGTTGGGTAATTTAAACTACATGTACAGTGCGTCATGTTTTATAAATCTTAAATCTAAATACACAAATTATGCAAGTAAGCCGAACTTTACACGACTGCACTAGAGATTGTTCAAATTTATATTAAGAATATCCCTCCTATGTCGATGTATATATATCATGATAAAGCAAATGTATGCAAAAATCCCATTTGACTGTGTTCTACTAGTATGCATTACCTTAGACAAAACTGACTGCAACTGACTCAAACTGTTACAATTTTCTTTTCCGAAAAAGACAATATTCCTACGAAGCTGTTTACATGGCTAATGAACATGAATATTCCACTAATATTTACATGCAGCTGTACATAATCCAATTAATGTAAAACATCCCCATGTCATGCTGACCTACAAACAAGCCATTTAGCTAAATAAGTCAGCTGGCTATCTAGTTGTCTTTTTCCCTATTTTTACCATCATCATCATCATCTGGTCCATTTGAGGAGCTCAAGGCATCCTCATCACTGGGGCCAGTGAATCCCACGTCAACGGCATTCTCGGCTGTGTTTGACAGGGGTCGATGCCCTAACATGTCGTTTATCATGTCAAAATATGGAAAAGTGGAAAGGAGCCGCTATTGCCATTTTGCTTATTTGCGTCATAATGTGTTTTTTTCAAAGTTTTCCACCGGTGGCAGGCTTGTTCGACTGTGCACACACAGCCTCCATCTTTCATTCCTTCAACCACCTTCTTAAAAAAGTCAGCGTTACAGTATTTGCGCATATCCAAAAACCTGTTGATATCCAAGTCTTTCATAATGTTTAGAAGTAGTTGGTTTGTGAACAATGCACAGAGCTGGCCGTAAACAGGCAAGAGGCCGTGTGTCGCAAACTGCTGTAAAAACCCCAATTGAGTTGCATATTCCTAATGCGCTGTATACATGTCCAAAGAATGCTCCTAAAACCTGAATAATATCGACATATCCCACGTCTTAATCGAAAAATTTACCATACGGAATAAGACCTAATTCAGAATATGCTGTTTACATGACCCTTAGCAAATTTGAAATATTGTCATATTCTCAATAATAGTGGAATATTAGTGTGCATGTAAACGTAGTCAGTGTGTCCAATGTTGTGTTTCTTTAAAGGCTATGAGCCAGCATAAGGACAGTTTGTGCTGCAACAGGTCTTGCTCCTTATCTGGCAGGGTATTAACATAGACTCCTCTTGAGAATAAAAGCATATAGAACACATGGCAATTTTTTAATATCCCCAACATCACACAAATCACCAGTCACTACAATTACTTCTTTCACAACCTTTCTAAATAGGAAATTACAAACAGTAAACTGATCCAGAGATGTGTCTACAGCTACACGGCATGAGAGAATAGTGATTCATGGTGTTATATTTGGATATAGGGAGATGAGCTCATAGTAATGAATGAGCCTTTAAGGAGGGCTCGGCCCCCGTCATTAATCTTATAAAACTGTGCTACAGAGAAATGCAGAGTCACTCTATTAACACAAAAAAAGACATCCGTTCAGTTACACTTTGTTGAACTCACCTAAGAAAAACGCAGACTGCTTCAAAGCAATTATACGATTCCAGTATGTCATTATACGGTCCTCTAGGAACAAATGAGAAAACAAAACTACCATAAAACAACATGAAAGATGGATAACGGGCGTGGGGACATATCTGATTCAATTAGGATTCAGAGCATTTAATGAAAATATGGACGAGAGTAAATGGTGCCACTACAGAAAATGTTTGACTAGGCACTGAGCTGTCATAGCTGCCAAAGCAATGGTGCTTATGGTTTTGTGTCACAAGGCGATTGATACCACCATCATTACACACCTAAGCTTCTTTTGATGAAACAGCTATCTTGGAAAATGTGTCTTCTTCCCGACACACTGTGCAGGCTTTTTCAAGTCACCCCACTCTGAGCATGATGAGAAATCACAGACAAGACTATGACAATTTTCTTAAAGCTATGAGACAAGAGCATCAGTCGCATTTTTACTCTCATTCGTTTTCTCTGAGCTGGGCTCGAAACCTTTGAAAAACTTCTGAGGAATTCTTGAGGTGCTGCATGGGAGGTTTCAGCTTTCAGGAAAGTCTGAATTTCTTCCATAATTCCCAATCCACTCAGACAGCTGTTATCGTTTTTTCAAATTCATTCATTTAAATTTTTCAGTCTAGGATGCAATCCTGTGATAGGTCTTTGACTGTGCAGTTCTATAAAAGCTTTTTTTTTTTTTACTCATCAAGTGTTTTGATTTGACGAAATCAAAGTGTGAAGTGTTGGAAAATGTTACATTTCAAATGTGAAATACATTATCTGAGACTGCCTTGTGGCAATCACAGGCCTAATACAGTGCTTACTTTATTCAATAGCAGCTCCTGTGAAATACGCCTTAAAGTAAGTGTTAGAAAAGCAATCATTTTTGATGAAAACTCTGCTATAGTGACAAGTCCTTTGATGGCTGCTAAGTTCCATTTATGATATACACAGTGCACCATTTTCCACAGGAACTATTGTACTGTAGCTTATATTGTGTTGCCCACAGCATACAGTATGTGGCTCAAAAATGAAACATTTACAGTAGCAGTATTACATGATCTCATTCAGTATAGTATATTTAAAACCTCTTTTTTTATATTGTACTATTGATATTGAAATTGTAATTTTTTTTCTGTAATAGCCATAAAGTATTTGCATTCTATAATTGCCAGTCTATATAACAGTTTTCATTGTTACTGGCAGAGCACAGGATTCACAGGTGTGCATGTGCATACTCAAGGTGATGTGATGGACAAAAGCCAGTGAAAGTACACATTTCACATAATACAGCTCAGTAGTAGGTAGCCATTTAGCTTAGCATAATTTTACTACTGTATTTACCACAGCAGTAGACATAATATTACTGTCTAGTAAAGTAGTAGATAGCCATCTAGCTCAATACAGTACTACAGTAGTAGGTAGCCATTTAGCTTAGCATAACTTTATCAATAGTACGGAGTATCTAGTAGAGTAGAAGATTTTGTCTTATCTAAACTTTAATATCTAGTTCAGTAGTAGACGGCCATTTAGCTTAGCATAATTTTACTATTTAGTACAGTAGTAGGTAGCCAAATATCTTAGCATAATTTGACTATCTTGTACAATAATAGCTAGCTATTTGGCTTAGCATTATTTTACTATATTGTAGAGTAGTAGATAGCATTTAGCTTAGCATAGTTTTACCATCTAGTACAGTAGTAGGTAGCCAAATATCTTAGCATTATTTGACTATCTTGTACAGTAGTATATAACCATTACGCTTGGCATAATTCTATTATATTGTACAGTAGTATATAGCCATTTATCTTGGCATCATTTTACTATTTTGAGCAGTAGTAGATAGCCATTTAGCTTAGCATAGTTTTACTATATTGTAGAGTAGTAGATAGCCATTTAGTTTAGCATCATTTTACCATCTAGCACAGCAGTAGATATTCATTCAGCTTAGCATAATTTTACAATGTAGTACAGTAGTAGATAGCCATTTATCTTAACTAAAGTGTATCATGCAGTGCAGTAGGTACAGTCAGCCCTTTGCTTAACATATTGGCAGAAAACCCAGAAACATATCTCAACTCTTTTGATGCTCACAGAGGCAAGTGGAATAAAGGCTAGCTAGGAGAGGGGTGTGACTAGAGCTGTATTTATGAATGACAATATTATGTCTTAAATTATACTGCTAGTTTTCAAGTTATGAGTTTTTTCCAGAATAGGGAAATTGTTCAACATCATTACTTACTAATAACTAATGAAACTTGGTCTTGTAAAATAAGAACATGGGAAAACATTTACATGTAGTCAGTGTAGTTACTGAATAAAATGTAATGTCTTTAAATTGTTATGATTAGAAAAATAAATCATAAACTAGTATCTGTACTTTATTGCCGTATGTATTACGGCTGTTGAAAATAAGGAATCTACAGCTCAGCGGCCCAGATGTCTGACTGACCAACCTAATATTCCAAGTCGGTGTTTGTTGTGAATGATACTGCTTGGCAGGAATCTCTAACACATTTGTTGATATTCTGAAAGGCACTAATGCTAGTAAGCACGGTGTGTCGGATGCACTGAGACATCAACAACGTTAGTCAACATTTTGTTTTCTTAGATAAATCCCTTGATCATTTATCTGTAATTACCGTTTCACTACACTGGATAATTGCTTGAGTTTAATTCATTTCTAAGTATTCCAGCTTCAGTGCCTTCAGTTTTAATTTTTTCCTTCACCAGAGCTACAGTGGATCTGTCGCTAGTTTTGTTTTAGTCCACTTGGTCTGCACCAGGGACTGACAGTAAATTAGGGTGGAGAGACGAACTCAGGGTGGCAATTGATGCAATTACGTTCATCTTTTCAGAGGATGCCTCAGTGAAAGTTCCTCCCCGTGGAATTAATCACCCCAGTGTTTGAGCATCTTACCTGTTTAATAACCAATTTAATCACTTCCACCCAAGGTTCAACACTCCTAAAAAGATACAAGCGGTTGACTTTTATTAACACACTGCTTCCATTAAAGGCCGATTAGGAGCCATGAATCAGTTGTGTGCTTGTGTTTGTGTCTGCTGTAATTCATTTGTTGTAAATAAAATGAGATAGGGCTATTGAGAATAACTCCACATAGCTTTACCCGGATTAGCAGTATAATTTATTACAATAGCAGACACGTAACAACAAGGTGCTGCTGCTCAACTAACCTATTACACAGCAATGGTATCAATCAAATCCGTCATCTTGTATTTCTACATTTCTTCAGTTGCTGTATGTGATTCAAAAACTATTTATCCTAGAGTGGCTTGAAAGGCTTAACATTCAAACCAGGAACGACGTTTAAAAAAAAGCCCTTCTCAAGGTCGATGGCGCACTTAAAACAAGCCTAATTGAGAATTTGATCTAGTCGCTCTAAGGGATGGACAAAGTGCTGCTGTGAATGTTAAAGATGAGCTATCAGGATTTGATCAGAAGTAATCAAAACACTGGCCTACTTTTAGGTCACTTCCTTCTTTACCACCAAACTGTGCAGCAGACATGATTTTTTGTAGGATTTGTATGCTATACAACAAGCCAGACTTCTCTTAAGCACAGAGAGCTTCTATATCAGCAGAGATGGAAATAAATCACAAAATATATTTTCAGACATCTGGACAGTGGAGCAATAGTATAACAACAACAACTGTCTGATGAAAGGAGGCTGCTGTCCTCTTCAGAACCCAGCGGGAATACAAGTATGCTATGATGATCTATACATGTGTGACTGCAAATTAAACAATGCAGAATAATTAACACCAAATTAATTTGCTATATAACAAAAAACTATAAACAATCAAATTAACCATAATCAAACAATCACATACCAAGAAAATACAACTATGTGGTTTTAAAATGAGTGGGCATTCATGCAAAATCAAGAGCATCTGCCGTATATAACAGGACTAAAAGGCTACAGTCATGCTAGTGACTCTGTGCTAATATGCTCAGATTGACAATACAAAACGTCATTGTTGGGCTTGAAATAAGTACGTAAACTAAGTATAACACGTATGGAAACAAGGAAACATAAGTACGGAAAGCACGTCACAAACGTTACTAACGCAAACATCGGTCTTCTCTTTCTTTTTTTTTATTCTACGTCACTGGCTCTGAACCTAGCATATTTACACGGATGATTTTATATGGCAGTCAGTAAAGACTACATGGCATACAAATGACACGCCTAAAGCAAAGAACACCGTTCTTATTACTCACTTTTGCCTTGTGCATTATCGTGTCATTCACACGCCTTTTCGTGCGACTGGGTTGGAATGTCATAGCTCTTGCAGGTTTAGTCATAAACCAAAATATTGGACAAATATATAGGAAGAGGCAATAGAAGAGCACCACTTATGAAGAACTATTTGTGACCAAATAAAGGCATTTAGAGTATAGTGTTTGGAGGACACTTGTCACATTGCAAGTAATCATGTGCTTTTAACTGCTTTTAAGTTTAAGCATAAAGGCAGGTGTAAAGCAAACTAAATACTGTGAATTCATTCTTCATGCTGCTCTGAAAGGTTTCACTTACAGAAGCGTTCTTGAATTATTAGAGCCATATGAGAGCAATGATACTGCAGCGTAAAGCTCTTAGTGAAAGGCAGCTTGTTTTCATGGAAACAAACTCTCTTTGCAGAGAATAACGCTACTCCGCTCTGATTTAAGGCAGACGCCATTGAATATTTCATTGCAGCTTCAAAATGAACTTGTGTTGTGAGTGGCTTTGATGTAAACTTGCCGTTTCAGCCAGTGGTGGCTTGTTTGACAGGCAGCAGTCACACTGAGACGAAAACAGCCTAAAGTTGAGCGGGAGAAATGTGCCCCCCTTCTACAAGCTGGCAGAGTGGTAATGATTAGCTCTCTAGCAGGATTCTCCTAAGGCAAGTGATTACGACACGCTCTGCAAACTATGACACCTCTTACCTGGAGCCCAAACAAAGACAGCATCCCAAAATATTTCTAGAGCGCCGCTCAGAAGAGTTTGAGCTGAAATGTTGTTTTTGCCCTCTCTTTGCAAGAGTTTGTGTTTATTATTCAGGTTGAGAACTTGGGGGGGAAATTGGATTTGCTAATGAAAATTACTTCCTGCAAAAACAAATGAACTGTAAATGCCAGCCACAAAGAGTTGCATTCCTGTTTTTTTTCTGCTGGGTGCTTGAGTTGGATGAGAGCTGTTGAGTATGAATCATTTTTCTCAGTGTTGTGCTCTATTTTGCCCCTTACCCGGGTTGCGAACAGCGCTGAGCCTCTATGAGAGGAATAACCTGAAATGGAGGAACACTTCAATGTCGCCCTTTCCTCCTCTCCTCCACGAGTGATTATACAATTGATTTTTTTTTCCACCAGTGGTTCCCGCTATAGGAGCAGTAATAACAATTTATCTTGGCTCCTTGTTCCATTACAGCAGAGCTGCAGCGAAACCAGAAGGAAAGTGCTGTGTTTTATGATTTATGGAGGCTATTTGACCTGTGCTTATTAGAGGGATCTACCGAACGTGATGCAGACTTCGGAAATAGACTATGAGCTTTGCTCTGTGATGGGAGTGTGAACACGGCTTTCAGAGAAGATGGAATGGGTGTCCCGGCAGATTGAAAAACAAACAAGACCCAGTCTGAACAGTGATGTTTAAATATATATCAGCTCCTCTGAACACATTTCAACACTCTACTTTTATGTTTCTTTTAAATCCAATTTAGAGGTCAATAAGAAGAAAGTCTCAGCCTCAATCCCCCCAGACTGTCAATCCAAAAAGGATTTAAGAATATAAGTTTTACAACGTCTCCACTGGTATAATTTAGCATGGGAGGAGATAAGTAGGTGAGTGATAAGTGAGATGCTTATCGTCATGTGTCCTTACCCTGGTCCTAGTTTTTGTTAGAGTGATGCCTCAAGGAAAGTGCTGTGGCTCTAAGGGGCCCCTGGTTATTCCTCATTTATTGGTGTTCATGGAGCAGTTTAAGCATGGCGGCTACCTCCCTCCACCAGACCTTCCAGGCCTCTCTCCTGTGGCTAGTGATAATATTTAACTGCTGACCTTATCTTCTCTCCCCCACATCTCCTCTCCGCCAGCGAATGGGGAGCATGTTAATGTCTGACACAGCTCTACATGTAGCATGCTAATCCATCTGTGGCCTTGGCTGATTAAAGATGAATATCGGTGGGATGGTAAACACCGGAATGCCCCAAGCAGCTTCACCGATGACTACATCTGCATAGGACCATGTAAACGGTTACACCCCAACCAGCATATAATACTACGGATCTTGGGGCCGGATGAATAAATCAAGGGTCCCCACTTAATAGAGCAAGCTGCAAACGTTTATTGTCAAGTATGTGAACCACCAAATTCTCATATTCCCATGATCTCATTCCCATACCCCCACATCCACCACAATTTAAAATAATAATCACATATTTTGCTTTTTACAATGTCATTTCACACCCAACCTAATTATTGATAAGGAATAAATAAAAGAGGTCAAAAAGGCAACATAAATCGAATCACAAATGCTATAGGGCTGAATTTATTGTGGCAAACAGCTCAAGTTGATGTTTGAGTAATGAGATGTCTAATGGGACAGCTCAATATAGGAGCGTTGCAAAGTGTCTGTTAAATTAAATAAACCCTCGAATACATATCAGGTTTGTGACAGTAAATATTTAAAAGACAACAAGCCATAAATTATTCTCTTATTCACTTTAATCCCATAGGGACGTTCAATATGAATATAAGATGTGAGTTATCCATTACAGCAAGCTGGTAAATATAATGTAGCTACAAGATCACTTATCCCTACATGTCTTGTTTTGTGGATCAACACAACGTATAAATTTGGCCCACCAGATATTAAAATGCCCTTTTATTATTCTAGCACTGTGCTGAAAGCTCTTTTGATACAGTGTTCCCAATTTGAGGAGATAAATGCTTCCGAGTTAATACAAAACGTTAACAGATCAAACTGCAATAAGCCTTACTTTCATGATAATTGGATGGGTTTTTGTGAGGGAGAAGTGCTATATCTTTGTCTAGAAAAACACTCTTTTTTTCCAGAGCAGTCATAGGTACCTTTACATCTTGTTACAAATGTCTTCTTCAGCTGACAAAGACAGAATATGTGCCGCCTTCAGCTGATCGATGGTGGACCACCTGAGAGTTGGGCCCTTTCTCTGTAGGCAAGAGTTGTCACCATTAGCTGGACGAGGAGCACAAAGTTGGAAAAGAAATGATAATGTTGGCGGTCAAGCTGCACGAAATACCTTTGAAAACAACAGAAGAGAGTGAAAACTGTGAACGATTCTGTGAAAAGTGATGGTTTACTTTATAAATATCATCAGAAGCAATCATTATCTCTGTAGCGCCAGGAGGGAGAGCACAGTGCTCTGCTGGCATCATATCAGGTGTACTTCTCTTCTCAGACAAGCCTGGGGTTGGCTACACAGGAGAGCCACTTACTCCGCTAGACTACTGATGAATCAGGGGAGTTGTTTCCCATCACCCGTATGACTAGTTTTCGCTCATGCCATCATCTTCCCCAACCAAACATAATACTTTAGGAAGCACAATGGTCAGGAATTGAACCTGAGAAGCAAACTTCTGGAACCATGCAGGGAATACTATACCGAATACCTTGGCATTGGCATTGTTTATGTGATGTACAAGCAAGCAAGATACACCATGGGCACAATTCAGGCTAAATAACAAGGCATGCCTGTCTTCCTGCAAGACATTTGCACTCAAAATAAAATAGTTTTTCCTCTACGGAGTTTGCAAATACTCTGTCAACTGTAGTTTACTCAAATGAGGGCAAAACATTTTGACTGACAGCTCAAAGCAAGCACAGACGCTGCAGTTTGGGAATTCTTCCAAGGGAACATGTAAAAGGTTCTTCACCACCAATTACCATTGCTTATTTTAAAGGAAGGAAATACTGAAATAAGAAACGTAATTGCCCTCTAGTCATTAAAATCGTTACTCCACAACTAGGGTTTTTTTAGTTTCTGTGTTTATTATATTTAAACAAAAATCAGTGAATTTAACTGTGTTAAATTTAAAACTCTGTACTTACACCCTTTTATGCTTTGTTTCAAAGTTATCTAGGTGCATAATCCACATCCTCATCCCATTTTTTTTAATTACAGTACCAATAAAATTTCTGACCTATACTCATCAAAAATAATTAAAACTGGTGGCCATAAAATAAACGTATAGGATCTTTACACTATGGACATTGAGGAGATTGTTTAAAGGTCTTACTCATGACACTCATGTAGACAGATAATTAAAAAAAATAATTAAAAAATCCAAAGAGCCTTTAGAAAGGTGCAGAATAAAAATCGCATTTCCTAAAAAAAATATTAGGATTGTGAATTAATCTTTTCAAACATCTTGTCAGGTCCAAATTAATGTTTTGTTTATATCTGTGGAAGATCTGCGACATTTGGTTCCCACTTCTAACAAGGCTTGTGAGCACCTTAATCTATAGCTATAATGTATGCAAAATGAATTCATTACCACTAAAGATTCATCACTTGACATGGCTTGTCTGTCTCTCATTCCACTCAACCATAAAATATGCAGGTTGTATAACAAACTGGCAACCAATTGTTGTGAAGTGAATGCAATGGAACGGAGGAGGCAGAGTGTGAGATCTAGTGGCTGAATGTTATCAATTTAATCAATAACACATTTAAAGAAAAAAAATTTAATGAGAACACAGAACGGGGGAAAACATTTGCAGAATCAGCCCAACATATATCATGAACTGAGCGAAGCTGTCCCATTCATCAGGTTTGTAACATTAGTTTATCAGCCCAGAGATAGTCGAAAATTGTAATATTTCATTCTGTAGATAGGCACACATCAACAAGGTGAGAGGGCTGTATTGTATTCAGTTGAATTTATATTCATGGACACTGCACATTAATCAACATTAGAATGTAAATGTGGCAGAGTTAGCTAATATTCATTCATTGTCATCAGCATCTGTCTCTTTTCAGAATGTTAAAATGACTACCTGCAAAGATGAAGAGTCTCACATATTAATTGCAGTAAAATTAATAAATAGGAATGCAGAGTTTCACTCAAAGGCAGGTCAAGTAAGCACCATTTTCAAGCTTCACTTTGTAATTAAACTGGTAGTTTAACTTACTTAATATATGTCTGTACAACCCAATGGATTTTTTTTTTTCTCTGCATCTGTTCCATTCTAACCCAGAGTTTAAACTCTGCATGACTCTACCACTTTTGGCAGTGATAGCTCAAAGGGTGAGTGAATTTTTGGTTTTGGATCACAGTACTGGTATTTTGATTGGTACATTATCAATGTGGGTGGGCACAAACGTTCATAAAATATCACTATAAAACTCCAACGGCCACACAGACAGTTTACCAGCTGGGGGGCTGATATTGTTAGCCGTCACGTTCTGTGATTTGAATCACGGGGTAACATACGGAGTGTGGAGGTTAGAGGACTACCCATTGCTGTGTGTTTTGACACTGGGTCATTTGCCATCACCACAACTCTACCCATGAAAAGGAGAAAGACAGACAACAGTAGCTAGACCCACCTTCCTTTGTATATATGTAATGAACACCTAATGTCAGCAAGCTATTCTGACTAGTTTACACCTTCTGGGTGGAAGCTGGTTAGCCTTGACATTTCCTCACACAAAAAGTGAAGAGAATTCAAATTTCAGTTCAATTTTACATTGAATATTCTTCTTAAAAGGTGCTAAATGTGAGATTGGGAGCTTTTTCTACTGCCTCTGCACAGCTCTCAACATGACAACAGCTGAGCCGGCGGCTCACAGCTACAACGGCAGTGCAAACAATGGCCACACTGCTGACAGAGCTAACAGTGTTTACCTGTGGGTGAACCGGAGGATGGCTATGCATCCGCAACGGCGCCATCGGTTGGGATGGTGTTATCAGTAGTAATCGCCATATGAGAGTAATGCAGAGCGGCGGCCATAAGCTAGCCAGCTTGGCACGCTCACATGCACTAAAAACACACGCGACCGGCCCGGCTATGTAAACAAAGAATGGAGAAGCTTGGACTACAACACACAGAGGAGAGTGATATGCTATTTCTTTACATCACAAATAGTTGTTTGCTGCTATATTAATGCTCTGAATATCATATAGAGCACCTTCAAAATAAATAAGATGTTTGTTGAGGAGGGTGGCTTTGTGGTGTATGAATTAACTGTGAGCCTCTACAACAGTATTTTTACAGCTTCCCCTCTACTATGTCCTCTCCATTAATCCAAAAGCAGTCACCCTCCAGATACCAGCTGGCATCTGGAACATGCCCTTCTGTTGGTGTTGGCAACCAAACCAGCAGGCTTTTGCTGTTAATTAGCCTCTCCACCACTAGGCCAATGAGCAGCATCCATAGCAAAGCATTTACGCACTCAGAGCAACAGATCACACTGGTCCATTTTCATTTTATATTTCAGACCCCCCCACCCATTGCCACACACACTCACGTCAAAACCACCAGATGCCAATATCTTCAGTCTCAGTTTGGGAGAAGAGGAAGGGGAGCAGCACATTAGCATAAATCGGGATTACTATGCGTGACTGTCACTTCAAAGATAATCAAACAAATTAGAAAATTCTTCAAGTGTTCACGAATGTTGGAATGAGTCACTGATAATCCACTTTGCTCTTATTTATTTATTTATTTGTTTTTTAGCCACTCAAGAGCATTTTGCATGCTTATGTAACTTAGAACGGGGTGCTTATACAGGGCAGCAGCTGCAAGAGATGCACCAGGAATAATATCTAATGAAGAGGGAGTAACAGAGGACAAAGGGAAATGGTGGACTCAGACAAAAGTCTAGACATGGTAATGAGTATCTACGGTCAAAAGCCAATAATCAATACACTTCCACTGCCAAGTAATCATTATTAGCACTGTCAGATAGAGGAGAGTTTCTTCAGAATGCCTGAAGATGAAGAGGAGGGCAGTTTCAGGTATCTTGTCCTAAATACGTTTGCTCCTTGATCAGTCGGCACGATTGGTTGAGTTAAAGGTTAAAGTTACTTTGAGTTTCCAGAAAAGCGCTATATAAATAAAATTTAGTATTATTATTATTATTATTATTAATATTATTATTATTATTATTAATTCAATGCTGTGACACCAGTCAGTGCACAAACACTGCTGAAGCAATGGGTCGATTAATCTATCAATCGATTGGTCCAACCACATTCCATTTTATGTCATTTACAATAATACAATATAAAGAAATGCAGCATCACGTCTTCACATTTGAGAAATTGGAACCAGCAAATCATTGGCATTTTTCTGTTATAAATTACTTAAATGAACAGTGTGTAGCATTTAGGGAGATTTATTTGCAGAAATGGAATATAATATTATTAAGTGTGTTTTCTTTAGTGTATAATCACCTGAAAGAAGAATTGTGTTTTTGTTACCTTAGAATGAGTCGTTTATATCTACATAAATAAGTGGGTCCTCTTCACATAGCCAGCCGCCATGTTTCTACAGTAGCCCAGAATGGACAAACCAAACACTGGCTCTAGATAGGGCCATTCATATTTTCATTTTTTTTGCCAGAGTAGTTCTCCAGCACGCAACACGCGGGAGAAGTGACAGTTGGTTGCAATCTGCAGCCTCACCGCTAGATGCCCCGAAATCCTACACACTACACCTTTAAACAATTAATTGTATATCAAAATTGCTGTATATTTCTTGTCCTCCGACTCTAAATCAAATAATAGACTAATTGTTTCAGCATTACATGAAAATAAAACAACAAAACAAAAAGGAATAAATGTATTATTGTAGGGTTGTCAATCGATTAAAATATTTAATCATGATTAAATGTAAATTTAATATTTGGGGGGTTTTGGGCAGTTGTTATAAAACAAGTAAAACATCACTTCTCCATATCTGAGAAACTGTGATGGCCATTTTTTTTTTACTTTTTACTCTGCCATTTTATATACAAAACAATGAACCGGTGAAAAAAAAATGATCGATAAGGAAAAAAATCATTAGTTGAACCAAACAGAACTAATTCATTACAGGCAGCGGTAGCCTGAAGATCAGGAAGCTTATGAAAGATGGGCTTCCGTTAACATTTGTAGCTTGGAATAACTGGGCGGGAGAAATTATTGCTGATCCTTTAATCAATAACGGTTAACTGCTTGCCCTGCTGCCCCAATAAAGCTGCTCAGTCTACTGTACAACACAGAACTGCTGGGATTATTGTAGATGCACATGTGAGTTTAAAAGCTAAACCTTCTGAAACAACTTGCCCCCGGCTGATATTGTAGTCAACTTTCCAGATTAAATGTTTACTGTATATGAAAATGAAGAACAAAAACTTCCATCCACCCAACACTGTAAACTAATGGTGTCATATCTGAGAGCCGTGGGCATCATCAAGCAGCCATAAAGTTTAATAAATCACAATGAAATGTGATTTTCACATGGTGCCATTCATTTCCATAAGCCCTGCCTTTACTACCCTCCCGTGTCGCCTCAGCGTCTCAGTGGGGTTGTAGAAAGTGGGGCTCGCGCAGGAGCGGAACACTTTCACAGCTCCATTTTCATTTAGTATCATTAGAAATTCAATTCCCAGCAAATGACTTTTTAGAATTTCACAGCAGTCCCTTAAGATGTTCTTGCATGACCCACTTTTGTCTTAGGCAGCATAGGCTCCTCTTCATCGCCACAGTTCACAATGTACATTCATATTCCTAGACTCCATCTCCCAGTCCCAGTGCTCTTGTTTAAGTGTGGGTTTTTCAGGCCGCTTGCTGGGACTGCTGGGGGTCACCGGAGGGGAAACTGGTCATTTGTTTTAAAACTCCCAGGGTGATTCAGAAATACTGTAGCAGCTGGCTATTTTCAGCATGCACATAATGGCATCTGCAACCTATGTGACTGTGTCAAATATGCCTCCATGGCTAGATGTAGAAAGGGAATATTAACAATGACACTGCAGTAAATTTTTTCCCTACAGACCTATTCCACTGTGATTTTATATTTCTCTGAAAAATCCCTAATCCGGCTGATACTGAGGTTGATTCATCAGGATCACAGGGTGATTTTCACCGGTGTATCAACATAAATTCCTCTCTGGTTCTGTTGATTGCTGACTTCAGGTGCAAACACAGCGTACATCAACAGCTAAGCGTGCTGAGATTACGTTCTGTGATCTGCCCCATCTGTTAAAAGGCCGATGACGATAACAGCAGATCTGTCTCGTCTCCCCTTTCGGAGTTAAGTAGGAAGCGGGTACAGTTGACACTTGTAACTTTAAGCGTGAAATGAACACACTCACTTTTCTGTCTGTGCAAACAAGG
The DNA here is from genome assembly GCF_043250625.1 of Sebastes fasciatus. Taxonomy (NCBI): domain Eukaryota; kingdom Metazoa; phylum Chordata; class Actinopteri; order Perciformes; family Sebastidae; genus Sebastes; species Sebastes fasciatus. Next base: position 25,865,260 of record NC_133805.1, read on the forward strand.
CTTAATAAAGGTGATGGGCCTTGAATCTGGAGCTCCACCTTTTTCAATTTCCTGCTTCACTGAGCATCCTATGGAAGCGAGGGACCACCTATCCCCAGGAAATACCCTTACAAAGTGACATCACATGTCTCGTAATGTGACACATGAAATAGTGATTTCACACAAGGGGATTTGGGACACTGACCAAAAGCAAATTAAATCATGTCATAAAAGCAGATATGGGCCATCAGCTAAAAAAGAAAGTTGACTAGTAGGACCCCAGAGGAAAGATTGCACACTACAGGGCGTTAAGTGAGTGATGATTCCAACAGAAATCGCTCTATTCAGGTCAATGACACTGTTACCCTTTGAAAGTTTAGGCCTAATGGAGCTAATGAATGCTCTACCATTGAGTTTATGAAGCGTACATCCTTGAAGTGAAGTCCACTGCCCCCCAGTTGATCTTAAACATCATCAGTTGTGAGCCTGCTGACTCAGACAGGTGGTCCTGTGTTGGGGAGCAGGTGACCCCCTCCCTCTCTTCCCTCGATGCTGTCAGTCACAGTGACAAAGGTGACATTAGGAGCAGATCCTGCCATGATGGAAAGGGCATCTGCACAGCATGTACATCTTTTAATAGCCTCTACCTAGATCAGACAGGCAGATAATGACACACGAATTTACCCACTTTTGAGTGAGTACACACATGGTGAGATACAGGGTCCCTCTCTGGTCTGACAACACACACTGCACACAGCAGTAATTTATGAGTACAAGGTGCCCTCCTGAGAAAAGAGGACAAATAGTTTGTACTTGATGAGGAGAAGTGATAAAAGTACCACAGGTGGTGGAGCGCAATGTCCTCAAATCATTTTTTTTGAGACTTGAAAAATAATTCCAGTTTATTACAGCTGACCTTTTGTCTTGTGGTTTTGGCTACCATTTCTATCGGTAACAAAAGTAATTGCTGAAAAAAACTAGGAACACGGCTTTATCACTGGGGCTACAATTAACAATTAGTTTAATTTATTAATTAATATTTGATTAATCTGTTGAATTATTTTCCCAATTAATCACAATGTTAGAAAATCATGAAAATTGGTTATCACAATTTCCCAGATCCCATGGTGCTGGCTCACCTTCAAATTGATTAACAGTGCAAAACCCCAAATTTGCTAATTTACAATGATGTAAGACAGAGAGAAGCAGCAAATCCTCACAATTGAAAACTAGAACTAGCAAATGGCTGATATTTTTTGCTTAAAACTGAAAAATAGTCACACTAATTGATAAGCCTGTATAACATGATTGTTGTTCCCTGATAGTAATTCATATTATCATATGTTGCATAGATTATCGATTGACTAAACAGCCATACAAGTCCGACAGGGCAAGACACATGAACAGTCAAATGATCACACAGGTTATAAAGAAGGAAAGGTTTAGCCAAATTATCTGAACCACTTTATTTGAAGGTAAAAGCGGAAGTTAGTGCCCCAATAATCTAAGCAATAGTATGGCAATAACTAACCTATAGCGAATGTTTACAATGAACAGATATAATATATCTGTTAATAAGTATTACCAGGTATTCATTTTACCGTTTGCTTTGATTTTCTCGTTATTTCTTGTTATAATCTGGGGATTTGTTTTAAAGAAACTTGTCTAATCATCTGACTTGCCTGTATTTCTTACTCTGTCAGGCTCAGCAATGTGACTGTGTTCCTAGATCTCAGACATTACTGTTAGAAATGATGGCAAAAAAACTACAAAAATAACACGCAAGATGTAATAAACCGGAATTATCCTTTAAAATATTGGGAGTATGTTTGACTGTTTTTGTTGCTACTTGGACACCTAACAGTGCAGAGAACACACATAGAAACAGAAATAGTTCACTCCAGTAAAGATGGATTGCAAACATGCTGAATCTTTCACAACCTCGCTCTGTAAATAACAGCGTGCTTTGAGGAAATGTGAAATGGCTGATGTGTTGGAAGCCTCAAGAAGAGATACTGTGCAAGTCTGCACCGCAGAACAAAATGGTTTCCCCAGAGTAACACTATAGAGACAACAGCAATCACTTCCTCCTCTTGTTCTTCCTGTCGTCGTACTTCAGATCTGCCACTGTTGAAAATATGCTGTGGGCTGTAATGGATGTCTTTTCATCCTTGTCTCTGTGCTAATTGAAACAGAATCTGTGGGTAGATAGGTCCATTTGGTCAGGCTAGGCTTTTAACTCCAGTTAATGCACAGAGCTATTTGTCTGAGCATATGCTGCTAGAGTCAAAGTATAGTTACTGACTCTAGGGAGAAGTTAGCTTGCTTCAGTCGTGGACAGTGAAGATTCACCTTGAAAACAGCTGCTAATAGCTTCTTCACTTTAAGGATTTTTCATGATAACAACCCAGAACATTTTATGTTTGGGAAATGTTCAGGTGTGTTTTCTCTCACCAGAGCTAGAGGTAAAAAATAACAGATTTTTGAATTGTTTAACCCTGAAACGACAAACAAGTCTCATTGAATAGTTTTCAGCCTTACGGTAATGTGAAATTTGTCTGAAGTATTTGATTAATACATTAAGACCCATTCCAACAGTTCAGATTAGTGAAATGTGATAATGGGAAGCAATGAGTGTAGCCCTAAAGCAGGTATGTCACAAGAACCAATACTTCGGTACCAAGTCTATGTCAACATTTTAAAAAAGTGACGGTACTCTTTTTCTACAGTACCGACGGTACCGTACGATGCCTGTAATGGTCATGTGTAGGGATGTGACAGTGAGGAAAATTTTCCCACCAGTTAATAAACTTGTGGCACCGATTACACCGGACATTTTACAAGAAAAGATGAAGGTCAATATGTGCAGAGCGCTGACTCTGATCTTTACTGTCGGGTGGCGGTATGTCTGGCCTCTCCGGTAGAGCTTTTGCTACGGGGCTCCACTGCGGGGGTCTACCTGGCGCCGCTGCTCCCTGCACACCGGCTGTGACAGCTCCATCCGCCTCACGGTGATTACCTCATTAATGTTATGGTTCACTTATAGCGTTGAGATTAAACGTGAAATATTGCCAAATAGGTGCGTTTGCTTTTCGCTTCGACAATAAATCCTCTGCCTCCTGCTCCTACTCCTGCTACTCTGAGCTGACGGACCAGATGCATTCACGGTCAGTATGTAGTGTCCGTCGTCTGGCTATCGATTGATAACATGCCGCTGATACGCCAAAATGAATTAAATGGGTCAATTCTTTTTTCTTTTTTTTTTATTATTTATTATTATTATTATTATTTAAAGGCTACATGCCTCTGTTTTTTGTAATGTTCAAATGTTTTAAATAAAAGAGTACATGTGAATTACATGGGATTTATTGTTGTTGTTTTTTTTTTTTTACCGTGGTATCAAATTAGTATCGAGAATCATGGAAATTCACTGGTATTGGTACGACTACTAGATTTCTGGTATCGTGACATCCCTACCCTAGACGGACATTTTTTTCCTATCATGTAGAAAAACACCACAATTAATAAATAATATATGGTGTCATGCATAAAAGATAATAATAGTTATAATATTCCAGAGGTCCGATTTGTCCATTTGTTGAGCACAAATAACAAATCCAGCTGATGCATTTCTATGAATATTTCATAAGAGCTGTGCTGTGTCAGTTATTCATGTTTATTGTAATGACGTCTTGACACAAAAGCCTGGACACAGTGTGAAGAGTTTAAAAAGACTCTGTCAAAACCGAGTATATGGCTAGACCGTGTATGGTTAGTCTGTGAATTTGTGGCTAAATTGTTGCACAGATAGTCAGTCAGTGGTCATGTCCATAATGTTAAATCCAACGGTACATGTCCACCAGATCCGGGGAAGACACTAGGGGATGTGCTGCTCCACTCAACTGGCCCTTCAAGCGGTGACGTACCCTATCGTGAAATGCACCCAACTGGTCCTTGGTTTTCTGCTCGGAAACAACATGGCGGCCTGCTCATAAACTTTCTGTTATGCCCTCCAAGCAATCCACCAAAATCTACTTCTGAAAACATTTTAAGCGAGAAATAGATTATGTCACTGCTAAATCCAAATCATTTTAGAACTAGATCACCTACTTTCACAGCTTGGTCCAGGTTTCGTGAGCCTGACGCGTTGCACTAGACGGGCTCATTTGCATAAAGTTTAGATTTTTCAACTTAATACAAATACAGACCCTCTTCAACTCACCGAAACACTCCCACCATGCACTGGGCGACTGCTTCTCCTGTTTTCATTAGGAAATTAATGGAAAGCATTGAGACGCCCTCCGTCAACGGATCTGGTGGAAATGCAGCGCCGGTGAGTGGAACCGCTGAAAAACGTAAAACGTAAACTTAAAACGTAAACAAAGGACCGTTTCTGCCTTTTGATTTTGAAAGAGCAACGGCCAATGAGGAAACTCCAACACTCGGCCAACCAATCGTGTAACTTCATCACTCAGCAGTCGGTCACTCAGTGACAGACTTTTGCGTTTGTAGGGCTGGCCCTCTGCGGTCCAGCCAAAAAAATCTCTTCAGTAACAGGTGTACAACAAAGTCTGCCATAACCATAAGAGGAGACAGCATCAAATTTACTTTTAAACATTTTTTAGGCCTTGAATTTAAACCTGCTGGACTATATGTGTTGTGGCTTAATATCAAACCGGTTTAAAAATGTTTGCACCAGCCCAACCCTACTGCCCACGGCAACTCCTAAACCCAAAAGAGCAGGAAAACATCCTGGAAATGTATGTAAATCATACTCTAAAAAGGAAAATGCTGTCAGTAAAAAAGGGCTGTCAAAAATAAAAGAGGTTTATGACACCCTTATTTTCATTTGTTAGTCCCCAACACATGTAGTCCAATTCTTTTCAATTCCTCCCTGTGTCACAATCTAGCCACAAAGGACCAGCTGAGAAAACACTGGCGCACCAAGGACATCCACAAAAGCTGCCCTGGTTTAGAAGTTGATGAAATGGTTATATGATATAGTGAAACATCATCCCCACATACAGCTAAAACACATTTCCATATTCCATTCCTGGAGAAAAGACACATTTGAATGAGGAAGGGACACGTGGGGCATAAGATGTAGAGCAGGGAATGGAATAATCTAAGCTCAGTGACCGTACAACCTTTCGAAAAATAATAAGGAGTCTGGAGTTGTAGGTAGGCAGGGAGGGAGATTCGCAAGATTTTATCACATGAGGGCAAAGGCATATTAATCATAGTCTGGGAACACATGAGCACAACGGTAAGGAAAGAACTCGGCAAAGGTTAATGTGTGGAAACGGGTGTAATAATGTGCGGCGTTGGAATACTAAAATGGTGCGTTCAATATGCAGCAAAGCAATCACTGCACTTTGTCACATGTCATTGTACAAAAGGCAATGCTATGCATATATACTGCTGGCAAAAAAATATGATGAAAAAATGTACACCATCTGCCAAACACCATGAATTTAACAATAAAAAAACTGAATTGTTTGTGTGTGGGAAGCTCAGCTAGTTGAGGCTGTCAGATTGAATCTGACTCAGCCCTTCCTGCATGTCATCCCCTTTCTCTCATATTTCCTGCATCTCTATTTAGACAAATAATCTCAAACATCATCTTAATCATCATCAACAACCCACACTTTTCAGCAAATAATCCTTCACAAAACCTCCCCACACACCGAGAGAAGACAACGTGTTAAGTATTTTCAGGTCCAATTCTGACTCATTTATGACCTTGATAATGACAATAAAGAGCCACTGTGGAAGAAACAAAAGCAAAGCTGGCACAAAGTAGATCCAAACTTGAGTGATTCAGCTCAGCTTCGTTTTGACAGTCCAGCGGGCTACACGCTTTACATCTCTGTTTCAAATGCAAAATCAAAGAGACTGTGTACTCATCAGCAGGCTACAGAGCCGGCGATCTCGCTCTTTGTCTTGCGGCATGGATGTTTTGGCAGCTGGCCCTGGTACTCATGGTGCCATTGCTTGCCACTAATGAATGCAGACAACAATTCAAAGGCCATATTGAAAAGTAGCAACATAACTCAAGCATACATCTTTCAAGACGTCCAATTTCGCTGAGAAAGAGAGCACTAAAAGGGAGATCGCATGGAAAAAGTATGTTTTCTTCGGTGAAACTAATTTATATCGGTGTCTGATCTCATAAACTAACCAATTTCTGCGTTTCACAGCTTTTCATTTTAATAACAACCTCCATGACATTTTCATGTGATCAAGGATGTTTAACAGGCATTGAAAATTGCATTCTGTTTGATCAGCGGGCTTTCATTTCATTTGAAAAAAAGAAAAAAATCATCCCCTTTTATGTTGTTTCAGTTAGCTCATAAGTGGGATCATAAGATGACTGGACCTTGACTGTCACAGCTCTCACAATAACTGCTTAAATCCTTCCTATCAAAGCAGGTTTGCAGCTTTTCAACCGACACACTCGCTCAAATGCAACCACTTAGTGATTCACTCTGTATCATCTGAATCAGGGGAGCTCGTGCAGTCTGTCAGTCAGGGTCCAGAACCGTTCCGCATGAAATAACTTATTCTTCAAATTAATTCAAGAAACACCCTATTATCTAAACTGCCCTGTTTTCAAAAACACATTATTCTTACTCAGAGACATGGCACATTTGCAAACAAATTCCTGAAAAGCAAATAATTTTGGACGTTTGCTGAGCTCACCATCAATGCAAATCTGAGCCTCACGACATCAGCATAGCAATTTCCCTTTTTCTGCGGTGAAAAGGTGTTGTAATAAGCATGTCGCTGGCTCAGAACAACAATCCGAGCCTTCCAACATAGTATTGTGCAACATCAATCAGGACTGTGGGTACTAATGGAGCTTCAGTGGCCATCAGAGAAGGGCAACCTACTGATAGATGAGGGAACACGGCACAAACAACCCCGTGTACACACAGAAATACACAAACAGACTCCCATCAGTCTGCATGCAAGTAATGATAATGTCTTATGAGAGGCATTGACGATCTACCCACAACACTGCGATCCACAGATATGGACAGCATAGGAGTAATAAAATGTGAGAAAGAACAAGCAATATCTTCTTACTGTTTTATTATACTGAAAACATTCTTTAGGAGGGAGACTATTTAATTAGACCCCTATTAATCACAGTAATTGGCCATTCTGCATCCCAGGAGTGTAACTGGCCAATAGCTGTCAACCTTCTGTCTCTATCGCTGCTGTTGTCGCCCAAACTATTAATATACTGGTGGGCATCATTTCCAAATGACTCCTGGGGAGAATGTCCATTGGTTCTCAATAAGGGGTTGATTATCTCCAACTGTTTATTCATGCGAGGTGGATTACTCCTAAAGTACTTTGAATTGGTATCTCAAACAAACACTCACGTTTTGTTTTGCGAGTATCTCAAGGATTACACTTTTCTTGCTGAACTAAGCCCCATTTAATATCAGACAGAAATGTCACAAAGTAATTAGGTTGCTCTGCATTTTCCCCACCTTGTTTTGTCAGATTACTGCAATATTATGTAAACTGTTCAGATAAAACACCACCATCGCCGTGGCCTTTGTCAAGCACTACAGTATGCCTGGTGAAATTGTTTTTCATATTGTTGTGCAATGCAAGACTTCACATTATTTTCAACTAAATATAGTGTGAATGTTGAACTAGAGGTACATTGTGGGTATTCTGCGTGTTCCCAGTCTGTACATACAGCTGGTGCCCCCCACAGACCAGGAAATTACTGTTACACTAGGCCATCTGTCAGGAAGCAATGAGCAAATTCAGACCCAAAGGGCCACCCAGGCCAAAAGGGTCAACAGTAGGGAGGAAAACTGTGGTCAGAGATGTGTTTTTGTGGATTTCATAGAGTAAGAACACAATACACTGAAAGACCATGTCACTGACCATGTTGTTTTTGTGCTTTTAGGGTGAGCTCCAATAAAAAAAATGATATCAATTCTGTTGATATTAGGGATGCACCGATCCGACTTTTTCAGTCCCGATACCGATACCGATACCGATACCTAGGTGTTGTCTGTCGACAGGAAACGTCAACAAACAGCAATTTTTTGTACTCATCCAACCACCCTAACCTTCTTCCTCTACAGACTTTGTGGCTCTATAACAATGCCACACTATTTACTCCTTTGCTCCTGACGGAAAAGAGACATAACACCAACAGCTACACGAGCATTTAGTCACTTGTATATGTTGTTTTTGGGCATCTGCTTCTTAGGAGGAGAAGTCTCAATATGTTAAACTGAGAGATTACAAGGTTCACTTCAAAAGATCCAAAAATGTGACATAATAATTCTATTATTTTCAATTCACTGCCCTCATATTTGTCTTCGAGTAGCTGAGCTGTTTGTGTCACTGATTCCTGTCCCCATCCACTTCATCATTCCATTCCTTTAATTACTTGTGTGAATATTCATGCAAGATCATAGCAAGAGCAATCTTCTGATATAGCTGATGCATTATGAGTCAGATGTTTAGTACCCAGTGAGTAAAGGGTACTAAAACAGCTTAATCAAGTGCTCTTGCTAAGGGCCATAATTGTACTCTGTTTATGTGCCAGGGTGCTCTTCTCCCCCCCCCCCTCTGAGTTCCTGTTATCTGGAGTATTTACTCTACAGCATCTATGTGAGTGATTAATTAAAATGCTGTCGCCTTTTGCTCAAAACAACAACGCCGTCTAGACGCCTCAGTTGGAATTGATTTATTGAGCTCAGCTTTTGATGCTATACTTTTGTGCATTTGCTCTATGAGAAGCTGAGATATACACATATTATCATTATACAGAAGCACTTCGCATGTCACAGATGAAAGTATATCTCAAACTGTGCCTTTCAAAATGAATTTGCACAATTAGCAAAGCTGAACTGATATGGAATTCACTGACGTAAACAAACAGCAGCAAATATTAGAAACTTGTCTACGGTCTGTGTATTAAAAGGCATGTCAATCAATTTGTGCAGCGTATCGGGTTCCAACCTTGTGTTTTGGTAGGACAGCTGTAATTTTGTTTACAACAAATTATGCCTATAAGAAAAACTAATAGATTTCAGATAGCCTAGTTGCAATGTTGAACTCGTCACTCCCAAAAACATACACCACAGCGGAGATTGGGGGAGTGATGATAATAAACTTCTCCCCCAAAAATGCATTAGATACTGAGCCCAAAGTCAGCTATCATAAGCAATGTGTGCAGATTGTCTTGTAGCCATTGCATTAACCTATTCTTTGAGTTTAATTAAAATATTTCGCTAGGAATCGCTAGAAAAATTGCGATTAATCGCATGATTGTCCAAAGTTAATCACGGTTAATTGCAAATTAATCACACATTTTTTTATCAGTTCAAAATGTACCTTAAATGGAGATTTCTCAAGTATTTAATACTCTTATCAACATGGGAGTGGGCAAATATGCTTGCTTTATGCAAATGTACGTATATATTTATTATTGGAGAAAATTTAACACCACAAAACAATGACAAATATTGTCAAGAAACCCTCACAGGTACTGCATTTAGCAAAAAAAATATGCTATATGCTATACTATATGTAAAATGGCAAACTGCAGCCCAACAGGCAACAACAGCTGTCAGTGTGTCAGTGTGCTGACTTGACTATGACTTGCCCCAAACTGCATGTGATTATCATAAAGTGGGCATGTCTGTAAAAGGGAGACTCGTGGGTACCCATAGAACCCATTTACATTCACATTAGCTTGAGGTCAGAGGTCAAGTGACCCCCTTTGAAAATGGCCATGACAGTTTTTCCTCGCCAAAATTTAGCGTAAGTTTGGAGCGTTAATTAGCGTTCTTCGTGATAAGCTATATGACATGGTTGGTAACAATGGATTCCTTATGTTTCCTACTTTCATGATATCAGTATCTTCACTTTAGCTTTAAAACTGAGCCCGCTTCAACCTAAAAATCACAAGTTGCAGAAATGCATTAAAGCAATTAGTGGTGTTAAAACAAAATGAACGCGTTATTATCGTGTGAACTTTCATCCCTGCTAATAATGCTTTGCTCAATGTAGCGCATGTGGAGAAAAATGTTACTGACTACGTGTAAGTGTGACAACACCCACGTTGAGCTTCCCACGGAGCCGATATTACAGTGAAATAACTATGTGAATGTGTTGTGTGCAAAACAACAATGATGTTTAAAGCCAATGTACAATGTTACCCTCTACTAGAGACCTATAGTTTGACGTAAGCAAATAGGAAACAAGCGAAAAGAATAGCAGCAACCTTTCTAAACCCCGTCGTGTCAGCACTGCACAGAAAACACTGCCCCATTATTTCTTTCAATGAGACCACTGCATTGACACAGCGGCATGCCGATGCAAAGGGCTCCAGCAGAAAAAACATAGTGTCGCCTGGCAAAACAAGTTCAACCTGGCGTCATCTGGCTGCTCACTGTGTTGGCCAATTAAATACATGCAAGCTACATTCCTGGTGAATTTCCTTGAAATCAGAATTGGGTAATTCTACTGTTTACCATGCAATCAGCAACAGAAGGGATAAAGCCATTGTCACCATGATGATTTTTCAGAGTTATAAAACCTTTCCTCATAGTGCTATAAACTGCTGTGCGGTGTTTTGGCATCTGGTAAGCCTCACAAATCTATTACTCAGACCAACCTTCCTGGATCATATTTCATCATCTCGCAGCTACCTGCTGCAGCAACATGCTGTTTTCAGTCTGAACACCCAACATTTCAACTTTGCAGCAGAACTGTTATCTTGAGCATATACGAATTCACAGAAGGGAAGAAACTATTTCTTCTACGAAAGAGTATGTGGCATTGATAAGCAGCATGACCAACAGTACGACAACCCATGCTCTGTGTTCCAATGAAACCAATATTACAGGGAAATAATTATGTGAAGAGGCTGTGTGCAAGGCAACAAACATGTTTACATCCCTACAGCAACACAATCTGTAGCCTCTATTAGGAAGCCAGGTGTACAATGAGGCAATAGGTAACAACTTGCACAGCCACTACCCATGTTATTCTTCATCTCCTCATACAACAACAGCATGAAGAAGCAAAAAGAAACCAAAGAAAATGTTCAGCCAATTGAAGGAAATTGTTCACAATTGCAAATAGATAGAAGCAACATAGCAAGAATTTGCAAAACAGAAAAAAAAACATATCACTGCATGTTAGCAGTGTTGCTGTCTGGACTAAACACAAACACTTTGGCTCAACATGTATGAGCACAAGCATCAAGCACTTACCTTAGCCTGGGATGTGTTTAGGAAGAGTCAACGTCGTAGTCCCACAGCTAAAAGAGTAAAACCACACTTGAAGCACATCTTTGAGACAGTGTGACACAACTATTCCTTCTCAAAGCCCTCCTGAAAGTGACACTATGGGACAGTTAGTGGGCAAGCTTTCTTATGAGATGCTATAGGAGTAGAGTTAGCAAATGAGCTTGGGTGGTTTGACAGCTCAAACCTGCAATAACACATTTAATAACACAGCATTGACATGTCACCATCTATTAAGTTGATATGGCTTTCAACTTTCAGCAGTTGCTTACTTACATATCTGGGGTCCTGCTTCTCTCTACCTGGCTCAGTCCAATATACACTCTCCTTTTAGCTCTGGTTTTGGTCTCTACCAACTCACTTTAGCGGCTAAACGCTCCGTTATTAGCTATTATAGTAGCTAACTGTTGGCTAGCCTCCTGAAAACGAAATTGTCTTGATAAAAACAGGCTTTCTGGCAGAAAGAGTGAAGGCAAACCTCTCCCGTGTACGTTTTTGCGCTGTGCTTTGAGCGCTGCAAATTCGCGGGTGACCTACACTCCATACTGTGCCTGAACGCGTCTTGTCTAGACACTATTAAAAAGCTGAGATTCAGATTCTGTGATAATTACTAATAATTACTTATTATTAATTAGCGGTTCATCTCTATCATCGATCACATTGACACACTCATGTGATACATTGTTATGCTCCAACAAATGAAAATCTGCTCAAAGATTGTAGGTTAACCCCTTGAGAAACTCTATGAATCAGCCTATCATAATAACATCTTAAGGCTGGCTAACACCATCATCTCTGACCCCAACCATGTTTTGAACAGTGAATATCAATTGTTACCATCAAATCGGAGATACAGGGTTCCACGATTTAATAAGGTTAGACTGAAGCACTCTTTTGTACATCAGTCAATCCTTAAACTAAATATGGAGCCTAATCCCAGATCAAATGTGCGTTAAAGGGCCCTGAATATCGTCTTCTGTGATTGTAATGTTTAAATGTTTGTATCCTTGTTTATTGTCTTTGTCCTTTCTGTAATGTTGCAAACGGAGCTGCTGTGATGCAAAACAAATTTCAGACAATTGTCTGACAATAAAGTATTATCGTATTATCGTATTATCGTATTATCGTATTATGATAAATATCGATTATAGTCGCCACGCTGTAAAAGGTGCATTACATTTATGTTGTAGAGAGTAAAGTGTGTCACGTGAGTGTAGCAGACAGAATTAGGTGTCTGATAGTTATGGGGAATTCAGGTGTTAAATCTGTGACCACCGAAATCCAACACATGAGGTCACCATGAATGTATTTTAATTAGGGCTGTCAAAATTAACGCGATAATAACACGTTAACGCAAATCCGTTTTAATGCCACTAATTTCTTTAACATATTAACACAACTTGCTATTTTTAGGTTGTAGTGGGCTCAGTTTTAAAGCTAAAGTGAAGATACTGGTATTATGTGAAACTAGAAAACTAATAAAAATCCATTGATGCAATGTCGCAAAGGAGGATAAATAACGCTCCAAACTTGGGCTAAATTTTGGCAAGAAATATTTGGCATGGCCATTTTCAAATTGGTCCCTTGACCTCTGACCTCAAGATATGTGAATTTACTCGTCTCCCCTTTACAGACATGCCCACTTCATGATAATCACATGCGGTTTGAGGCAAGTCATAGTCGAGTCAGCACACTGACACACTGACAGTTGTTGTTGCCTGTTGGGCTGCAGTTTACCATTTTGTGATTTGAGCATATTTTTTATGCTAAATGCAGTACCTGTGAGGGTTTCTGGACAATATTTTCCATTGTTTTATGTTGTTTATTGATTTACAATAATAAATATATACATACATTTGCATAAAGCAGCATATTTGCCCACTCCCATGTTAATAAGAGTATTAAGTACTTGACGAATCACCATAATTTGACACAATGTTTGGTATATATTGAAATATTTGCTCATATTGATGAAACATGTGATGAGCTAATTAGATACACAGTGTTATGCACTTGTTAAAAATGTAGATAGACCAGGATGAAGGATGTGATTTTCTCCTCTTATAAACTGCAGGTGTGAGCCTCAGCAGAGACAGGAAGCATTCCTCACAGCAGTACTTTTATTTCTGATTACATTAAAATGCAAATGCTTTAACACTTTTACTTCAATTTAAATGCAAAATGACTACTTATAATGAAGTGGTGTTGATACTTTAAGGAACAGCAGGAGATAAATTGTTTGAGAGTTAGATGAGAAGGTCGATACCACTCTGTCCGTTAAATATGAAGCTACAGACAGAAGACCCCTTGTCTTAGCATTAAGAGACTCCAGGATGTCACTATTCTTGCTCAATAAATAGTAGCCTACATAGCCTACCCCAACACAAATTAAACAAATTACATGTAACATGTTCTTTTTATGTTTGGAATCAGTCATATTTCTGACTTATCTGATTATCTTTTACTGCCTTGTCTGTTTTTGGGTTGTCCATCGAGGTTGTCAATGAACTGTAAAAAACAAAACGTAGGTGAGCTGTATTCATTTTAGATATATATTGTACACTTATTGTAGAATATTATTCTGTTATATCAAATTCATGTCTCAAAAGTGTATGTTTTCCCTATTTGTAACAGTTATCATGATTTAAATAAAAAATGTCCAAACACCAATCTATGAGAGAATGTATTTTTGCTGCAGCTGTGACAACCAATTAGCGTTACATACAGCATGTTTTATAAGTACGATTATTTTATACAGGGCAAAGTTTTCAGAAAAAGTAAGTTCCAATTAAAACAGCTAAATCTTCTTTAAGCCTCCCAACACTGACTTTACAATGTCTCATTATTTGCATTTTACTTGTTTATGTGGTCATTTTCTGTGATGCTTTTTTTCACACTATTATATTTGTATAAATAACAAAAAGGACCACCAACATAACGAATGTCATCTAATGTGGAGCAGTGAGGGCAGTAGAAGTGGAGGTTGTCAAGGGAAGTCGATTCTTTCTCCCTTCTGTCGCTTAACCCAGATAACAGATTTCATTGCCCTCATAACTATAGAGGGAGGCTTAGCTCATTATGGTCCATAATCCAATCTGTGAGCTCCCTGAATTGGAGGTGCATTGGCATATCAATATTGTCCTTGGTAGAGAGAGAGAGAGAGAGAGGTTGGAAATGTAACAAAGTGGCGCAGAGAAAATGTTAACGAAATCACTGCAAGGGAGAAAAAAATACAACATTTCTGGCTGTAAGTGAGGACCAGCTGGGAATACAAGGTTGGAGCAATGTTTCCTCTGTATTCATTCAGTTTGGCTGGTCCACACTTGCAGAAAAATATGCCACCACTACTATAGAAATTTGATTGTGATGTGTGAATGTAAAGCTCTGTTGTTGGAAAATGAGCTTTTACTGTACTCAAAAGCAGCTGAAAGAAGAGTCAAAATCCAACCAGCTGCAATATCAATATGGATGAAACACTGTGTTGTACATCTACACAGCATGCAGCATATGTCGATTCAGGGTTATCCTTAGGCTCTCTCTGCAGAAATACACCATGCATTAGAAAATATTAAAAGACAAATCATGCTAACCAAGAGACCATATCGCCTCGAACACACTTGGAGATGTTCTGCCAGGCTGCAGGCTGTGTCAGAAACATTAACTTTTTATTGTCCTGTGACATATATGCTTATTTATTCATCTCATTTCCCCCTGACTGTCAGGAGCTTTAGAGAAGATTCATCAGAGTGAGCAGCTACCAACAGTTCCTGTATAGCCGAAGCAACAATCTATCTTGATGTGGCGAAAAGATGTTTTGTAAGCAGGTTACGTTTTATTGAAATTTTTCCAAATGCACAAAAACATCATTTGCGTTTTTGCTATTTGCATCAAAAGATACCAGATGCCATAGCTGTCAAGTGCCCTCGCCCATAACAACACATATACACTCCTCCTGCCAACCATAGTGGGTTAATAATGCATTTTGATATATTGCTGAATATAACTAATTGTAACAAAATGTTAATTTCATGTATTTTTTGGACCAAAACCATTCAATTACTCTCCAAGAGCTACCCCAGGTCAAAAGCCTGCTATTTGTTTCCCCTTTATTTTGCTGGAATTTTCTGATAGTTTCAACCCTATTTGTTTTTTTGGAGTATTTACTTACTAATAGGTGATTTAATTGCTCTAAACAAACGATATCTTTCTGAAACACATTTCCGCACTGCCCAGTGTTCACATCCTTGAACAATGACAAGCTTTCAGAGAGGACAGAATTAAAATTCAAAGGCAAGGCGGTTCATTTTAGTTCCAGGAACCGCTGTGTGAAAAACACTTGACTGATTTTAATCACATTCTTATTTATTTCAGCTTAGAGCTCGGCATGCCTTAATAAAAGCCTGTGGTGATTTTTCACTGTGTTTTCATAGTGCAACAGCACCATCTGGCAGGTCTCTGTAGGTATTAGCTTTGCTCACTGAAGCCATTAGATATTCACTCTAAAAGCCTTCACAGCACCGCTGGAATAGCATTTATTTGCAGAATAGGTTTTTACTAAGAGTACTTTATCTCCCTGTCTGCTATACACTTCACTGAGTCAGGATTATTGTTGCCTACATATGTCTGCACTGTTCAGTTATTAAGACTGCAAAACCAGGAGGAATGAGTCAGGGGATGTGATTGGCATTTTGCAAATTCAACAAAATCTCTGTCTGAGAGTCATTGCAACATCTTTCTCAGAAACAGAAAGTAGAGTGTAAACAAAATTTGCGTTGAAAATGCTTGCATCTGTGAGAGAGGTGACCTGGCTTAGGAGTCGCTATGCAGTGACTTCTGCTGTCTATAGTTCAATTAGCTTGTAATGAAACATTTGAAATAATAATTAATGAATTTAATTGCTTCATTAGATGAAATAATGGAACAGAGGTGCAATCAAATAAGCTCAATCGGGAAAATCCAACGGATGTGAGTGCGCATGACGCATCACTTCAACTGTCTTCAGCTCCGCTTCAGGGCTAACAGTGTGCAACCAAGCATAAAAAAACAAAGTCATATCTAGTGAAGACGGGCTTCACTAGATAAAACAGGAAAGTGACCAACATTGGGTGAAAACGAGGATCATTATCGATACATGGAGGGACCGTCGTTTAATAGGCTAACATTACTGTCAAGCATGTGAAATATATAGTGACATTGTGGTTTTAACGGTCAATCACGGTCAGTCTCATGTGTGTCGCCTCACTGTTTGGACCGATGCTCGCATCTACGTAGTGCAAGCGCAAGCGCGGACAACAGAATGCTGTATGTAGTTGACTTAATGGCCACAGGTGTCACTGTTAACAAGCAATTCCTGATTCTTACACAGAGCCCCTTTAACATTAGTTTTAACCACAAACTTTTCCTGCAACAATGCGTAACAATATTGTCACGTCTTGTTGCCTTTTCATCGACATGTATTATACACTATGTATGTCTTCTGTTGATGTGTGGACTTTTTTTACTCTGTAATGTATTTTTTTTGTATTATTATATGTATGAAATCAACATGCATTCGACGTTTAAAGGGACTGTTTGTAAGAATCAGAAATGCTTGTTAACAGTGACACCTGTGGCCGTTAAGTCAACGAAAGTCAGCGTCGGGCTCGCGCTTGTGCTCGCTCTACATAGACATGAACGAGCATCGCTCAAAACAGATAGGCGACACACGTCAGCTAAAACCACAATATCACTCTATATTTCACCGGCTTGGCAGTAACGTTAGCTGACCAGATGAAGGTCTCTCCATGAATCAATGCTGATCCTAGTGTTGGCTTTTCCTGCTTCAGCCTCCCGATCGCGGTCTGAGGGAAAAGGGAAAACACCGGCACCCGGTCGGAGACGATAACGTTTCTCGCTGCGGAGCCCCGTCACTTCACAAGACACGGGAAACCTCTGTTGGTCTGGAGGAGCTGCAGCATTTATTTCTGCACAAACGTCCACTGTACATTCACTAGATATTCTCAGAGCTACGAAGTCTTCTGCAGTGTGTAGTGTGCGTGCATGCACCTGAGGTGGAGCGAGCTGAGTGAAGGCAGGAAGAGGAGCAGAGGAGCAGAGACTCCGGCCCTGGAGACCAAAGCTACGGTCTCCCCCGCGTCTTCTGACCGCGCCCAACACTGTTTAGCAAGACGGGCTTCACTAGATAGAACTTTGCGGTTTTGTTGCTTCCGTGTAGTTTGTGTTGGAGTCTTGTCTGAACAGCGTAGCCACACACGAGCGCGTGCATTGGTCACTGACCCGGGTGATTTATACGTGTAAGAAATTACAAACAGTCCCTTTTGCTGCCTTCTTGGTCAGGTCACCATCACAAAAGAGATTTTTTATTTCAGTTGCTTTTACCTGGTTAAATAAATTATATAAATAAATTTAAAAAATCCAATAAAGTGAGATACTTATCTTTTTTTCTTACTCTAGACACATCTAACACAACTGTGCATTTCTTCATAGGCTTACATTCCTATTGAAAGTTAAGATATTGATGTCTTTGTGTCGTGCTCAAGCTGCTTTTACACAAGAAAAGCAAAGTCTACACGGTGGCCCTTACTCCACGACATCAATAGTTCTTCTTCGCTCCCTCACATCACTCTAATGAAGCCATTTATATTAGTCACAAATGTGATCATCCTCCTCTCCTTCTTCTTGTCTCTTTATCAACTCCACTTGCAGCTGGTGTTCAGTGTGTGTGTGTGTGTGTGTGTGTGTGTGTGTGTGTGTGTGTGTGTGTGAGACCATCATTAAAAATGTATGGCATCTCTCCAAACAGTGTCCTGACAAGCCACTCATGCTCATTGGATATCAGTCATTAAAATTTAGAGAGCAAAGCGTGGCCTACGGAGGTATCAGGTTTCTCATTCAGGCTGAGGATGAATTTTTCAAAGTCCTATTACCTCTACGGGCTTCACTGCTGATGTCTCAAGGCTGCGCGCTCTGACACTGCCGTTGTTTGTCTCTGCTGGTATTGTAGCTAAGGCGTGACAAAAGCCGAATCAACAATAACAACATGAGTCTCAGGGTGGCTATACTGACTCATTTACTACTGCTTGTTGACAAGGCTGATTCTAAAAAAGGTGAGTTGCAATTTGTTATCTTGATGGAGCAAAGCTTAAATTTGATGGAAGTGCTTTATCTTGCAGGTACTGTATATACAGGGAAAGTTGGGCCTCGATTGTTCAATGTCAGCTTGTAATGCACTTTCAGAGGTTGTATCAGGTGGCTGGAAAAAATAAATAAGTAAGCAAGGAAAGAGCCATGAATCGTACTCAGTATGTTTTCCTCTTGTGCTGAAATTAAACTTGTTTTGTTGTTATAAGGTGTCAAATGTGGAGGAATACTCTCTGCTCCATCTGGCAATATCTCCAGCCCAAACTTCCCTGGCCTGTATCCCTACAACATTGACTGTTCCTGGCTAATAGTGGTGGCAGAGGGCTCCTCCGTCCTCCTCACCTTCCACCACTTTGAGCTGGAGTACCACGCCAACTGCGCCTATGACTACATCAAGATCTACAATGGCGTATCTGAGGATGAGGGGAACCTCCTCGGGACATTTTGTGGTGACATCTCCCCTCCGCAGTTCACCTCTTCTTGGAATGTCATGTCCGTCATCTTCCATTCAGACCGCCATGTGGCCTACAGGGGCTTCAGTGTCGGATACAGAAAAGGTAAATCCTTATATTTGATGCAATCTAATGAGGATCAGTGGGCTAACTGCCCAAAACGTGGGTTGATTTTTTTCTGGCAATACCATAGTTCACGGCTTTTTAATAAATCTTCTTGACCTTAAAGGAACAGTGCATAGCATTTCAGGGGATCTACTAGCAAAAACGGAATATAATATTTCATTACAGTATAATCACCTGAAACTAAAAATGTTTGTGTTTTCGTTCGCTTAGAATGAGCCCTTCATATCTACATAGGGATATCCTCATCACGGAGTCCGCCATGTTGCTCCGCCATGTTTCTACAGTAGCCCAGGACGGACAAATCAACCACTGGCTCAGGAGGGAACCATTTACATTTTTTTGTTACCTTAAGGCCACGCTTATGAAACTGCGGGAATGTGAGCTGCTGAGTGCAAAACTGTGGTACCACCAGCCGCCGTCTGACTTTGGCAGCATCTAGTGGTGAGGTTGCATATCGCAACTAATGGCAACCAGCTTCTCCCATGTGCCAAGCGTGTAGGAGAACTATGGTGGCACTGCAAAAACATGAAAACGAGAAAGGCTCTATCTAGAGCCAGTGTTTGGTTTGTCCGTTCTGGGCTCCTGTAGAAACATGGCAGCAGGCTCCATGAAGACTGGACCCGCCCCATATGTATTATATAAACGGCTCATTCTAAGGTAACGAAAACACGCCGATTCTTATTTTGAGGTGATTATACACTAAAGAAAACATACTTATTTATATCATATTCCATTTCTGCCAATAAAATCCCCCTAAATGTGACACACCGCTCCTTTAACTGTCATCTGTGGTGTCACTCTTTTTCAAAACAAAAAATGTAAGGATGAATGT
Source organism: Sebastes fasciatus (assembly GCF_043250625.1). Classification (NCBI taxonomy): domain Eukaryota; kingdom Metazoa; phylum Chordata; class Actinopteri; order Perciformes; family Sebastidae; genus Sebastes; species Sebastes fasciatus. The sequence goes on from NC_133805.1 coordinate 25,885,083, forward strand.
GAGTTTTCCTTCTATCCTTGCTAGATATGTGCGGTGGAGTTCTAACTGGCCTCTCAGGTGTGATCTCCAGTCCAGGCTACCCTCAGGAGTACAGCAACAAGGCCGACTGCTCTTGGTCCATCCACGTGTCCAACACCAGTGTGGTCACCTTCGTCTTCTTGGACTTCCAGCTGGAAAACAACGAGGGATGTAATTTTGACTTTGTCGCCCTGTTTGACGGCCCGACAGTCACCCATCGCCATCTGGGCAAATTCTGCGGGGCGGATAAACCCCCCAACATAGTCACCACCTCCAACCATCTCCTGGTAATATTCAAGTCTGACTTCAACATCGGTGGGCGTGGGTTCAAGGCCTACTATTACTCAGGTAGGAAAGTTTCATGTGATTAGTTGTATTCAAAAAATAAACTTTTCACACCAGTATGCAACATTAAGTGCTTTCGGTATAGACCTTGCCTTTTAGTGTTGTTTGGTGTAACTGCAGGAATTGGAAATTAAAAGAGGACAATTATCAACTTGACATACTATTACTCTGTCAGACTTTGGGTTTTACATAAAGCAACCATCATTCACAGTAATCCTATTCATTCGCCTATTCACTGCAGAAAAGCTGCCATGAAATCCAAGGAAGAAGGGGGAAAAAGCGCATTACATCATACTGGAAGTTTGAAACAAGGCACATGAAAGACCTCGAACATGACACAAAAGATCCTGTCATCTGATGAAATGAAAATTGAACACCTCTGCTACACTGAAAGCTGAATAGAGCAGAGCTCATCACCCATCTCACACCATCCCTACCACGAACAAGAACAAAAGTCCCAAAAGTAAAAGTCCTTGAGTGTTCTAGCCAAAGCCCAGACTTGAATCCAATTGAAACACTGCAGTATAACTTTTGGACAGCTCCTCGCAGACTGTCTATATTTGACCTTGTTGGGCACAAACCAATTGGCAAGAGAGTGAAAATCCTAAAGTCCTTGACACGTATTTAAATTCCCTGTAATCATTAATCTTTACTTGAAGGTTGCCTATAAGTATGGAGGATGGAACCTGCCAAAATTTAAAATGATAATATATCAAAGAAATATATAAAAAATAAATGTAGGCATTAAATGACTGATAACATGTGTCTACCTTTGTATTAATTCACCTATCTATCTACTCTTCTATTAAATTTATTCATTCATTTTTTATTTTGACAGGGTCCGTCCCCCATACAGAAGCGTTTAAAAAATCTAAAATGCCATGCTTTTAAATAAATAGTTTGACTTCTTGGGAAAAATGCGTAGTTTCTTTTTTTTTTGCAAGAGTTATATAAGAAGATTGATACCACTTTCATGTCTGAGAGGTATTGATCTTTACATCCAACTCTTAACAAGAAAATTAATAAGCATTTTTCCTATTCCCTTAAGCTGAAGGAGATATCTTTTTTGCCAGTAAAATACTTCTAGAAACATAAACTTTTACTTTTGTAAAAAAAAAGAAACAGAAACCAGAGCACAAAGACCAAAGCACATAGCCAAAAACCAGCATGCAGCTGGATCAAATCACCAAATCAGCTGCACAATCAACTCAAAACTAAATTTTGTTTTTACCAAATAAACCTTAATGGGCAAACCCCTATTTGTTGAGACACACCATGATGAAATGTTAACAAAAGATGCTTTATATGACAAATTAAAGAGAAAACTGAATATTTAAAGTATGGGTTGTGGAAGTCAGTGGTGTCAGTAGTGTACTGTATGTACAGCAACATGACCTAAAACCAAACCAAAACAGGAGTCTAGAGGGGAGAAGCAGAGAGACAACCAGAGAAAGGGGTTGCGTTTCATTTTGCTAACATGTCTCCTCGATTCCTGTCCTCGCCTCCTGCGAGTGGAGGAGTCGAGAAAACAGCATGAAAAGTACTGTAAAAATAAAGAGTGACATATATCGATTCAGAGGTATATATCATATACACACAAACACACTCCTGTCTATCTATATGACAACATCAAATACAACTAATTAGTGCTGAATACAAAATAATTTTCTTATTGATCATTAAAGGATGTGGTTAGAACAGCGCCTTGTGAGGCACTACACAAACGGTGAAGGGCAGAAAGTTTGATCAGCTTAAAGAAATACAACTTTTACATTTGTAGAGTGCCATGGTTTGAGATTATTCCAGCCGTGGGTCACGTCTCTTTTACGTTGCGGGTGCCAAAAAGACTTCTGCAAAGGATACACCAGTGTTTCCTCACTCTCAGCTCCTCCAGAAGCCTCCTTTCTCCTCTCTCCTCGTCTCCTCTGGTTGGATTTAAGGGATTGGAAGATCCTCTATGATGGCAGAGGGGGAACAATTTCCAAGTCAAGCGAGAAGAGAGGATGTGAGGAAGCATAAATTAACGTATTGAAAACCATCCGGGGACTGAAAGAGCTGCAGCTGTGCCCATGCTTTAAATAATCTAGATACACCGGACCTAGGTGTTCCATATTACACCACTCACTCAGCTGCAGGGCAAAGAGAAACACAGGTTAATAATGGAGAAACCCAAGATCTCACCAGGGGTCATCACAGAGAGTCACTTGTATCAAACAGAGGATGCAGCATCCTAAAACTCCAATGCTAAACTACACAGAGGTGGAAGAAGCATTAAGAATTTTACTTAAGTAAAAGTAGCAAAATTAGAGTGTAAAAATACTTTGATACAAGTAAAAGTAAAAGTTCATACGTAAAAGCACAAAAGTATTAGCATCAAAATATACTTTAAGTTCCAAAAGTACAAGTACTCATTATGCAGAATGGCCCATTTCAGAATAACATAATTTATATTATATTACTGAATTATAATTAGCATGTATACATCACTTTAATGTTGTAGCTGGTAAACGTGTAGCTATACTTTATATACTGCTAATAAATCATAATGTATTAGTTGATTTTTTTATTTTTATTTTCAATATATTATATATTATATAATAGGTTATATATTATAATATATATCATATTATATATATTATAATATATATTATATAACATATTATATTATAATATATAATATCTAAATCTGAGGCCATGGTTCTCAGCAGGAAACCGGTGGTTTGCCTACTCCGGGTAGGGAATGAGTCCTTACCCCAAGTGAAGGAGTTTAAGTATCTCGGGGTCTTGTTCGCGAGTGAGGGGACGATGGAACGTGAGATTGGTCGGAGAATCGGAGCAGCAGGGGCGGTATTGCATTCGCTTTACCGCACCGTTGTGACGAAAAGAGAGCTGAGCCGGAAGGCAAAGCTCTCGATCTACCGTTCAATCTTCGTTCCTACTCTCACCTATGGTCATGAGGGTTGGGTCATGACCGAAAGAACGAGGTCGCGGGTGCAAGCGGCCGAAATGGGTTTCCTCAGGAGGGTGGCTGGCGTCTCCCTTAGAGATAGGGTAAGAAGCTCAGTCATCCGTGAGGGACTCGGAGTAGAGTCCTTGCTCCTTTGCGTCGAAAGGAGCCAGTTGAGGTGGTTCGGGCATCTAGCACGGATGCCTCCTGGGCGCCTCCCTTGGGAGGTGTTCCAGGCACGACCAGCTGGGAGGAGACCACGGGGAAGACCCAGGACTAGATGGAGAGATTATATCTCTACTCTGGCCTGGGAACGCCTCGGGATCCCCCAGTCAGAGCTGGTTAATGTGGCCCGGGAAAGGGAAGTTTGGGGTCCCCTGCTGGAGCTGTTGCCCCCGCGACCCGATCCCGGATAAGCGGTTGAAGATGGATGGATGGATTATATTATAATATATATTATATATTATAATATATGGAAAACAATGAGGGATGTAATATATTATAATTATATATTATATATTATGTATTATATTATATATTATATTTGCTTTCAAAATGGATTGGAGTAAAAGTAGAAAGTAACATAAAATGTAAATACTCAAGTAAAGTGCGAGTACCTCATGACTTAAGTACAGCACTTGAGTAAATATACTTAGTTACATTCCACTGCTGGAACTACTGTACATTCACTGTAGTAATAAATATTACTATATTATTTATAATATTACTTTAGTTAATTAAGTTGACCAACTTATCTACCAACTGTACTTTAACAGGTGAATGTCAGCAGATCCTGTCAGCTGTAAACGCCAACTTCAGCAGCCCTCATTTCCCAAACATCTACCCAAACAACATCAACTGCCACTGGAGCATCACTCTAGCAGCCGGGTACCGCATCAAGCTCTTCTTCCCCGTCATGGACTTGGAAGACCGCAACAGCCTGTCAGATGAGTGCGACTACGACTCGGTTGCGGTTTACGACGGGGACAGTCAGACAGACGCCCTGTTGGGACGGTGGTGTGGCAGGGAGCAACCGCCCTTTCTCGTCTCCAAGGGCAACAAGCTGCTGGTGGTCCTCAGCACAGACAGAAACGAGGCTCACAGAGGGTTCACTGCTTCCTATCTTGGAGGTAAATGTTCCTTATGTAGTTAATTCTACTTAGACGTGTGGGTGCTGTAGGTTTAAAGCTGCAGTGGGTAGAAATGATGGGCAAATATGATTTTAAAAAAGTTTTTTTATAAAACGGTCACTATATCCCAACAGTGGTGTCATTTTACAGCTAAACAGTACACCACAAGATGTTTCTGAAAACATTTGAGGTGAGAAATAGGCATTACGGTAACAGAATATTGATTAATATTTGATCAGCGCTGCCTAGTTTGATCGGAGTTTGTAAATGATTGACAGCTGCCTCCGTTGAATGAACAGCCAATAGGAACGCTCTCTCTCTGAAATGACCTGTGATTGGCCATAGTCCCCTGTCACGTGTTTTAAAGCCTGAAAACAGAGCCATGAGGAGGTGCAGAAGTCTAGTTATCTCTCTGAACGCTTGAATTACAATATGCTGAAAGGTTATTAAGGAATTTTTGCCCAATGATGCCAACTGCCTACTGCAGGTTTAAGTCACACACCCTCTACTGCTTACAGTGTTCACAGTTTAAATCTCAGCTAAATGTAAGACTCTCAATACCTAAAATGCAAAATATCTATCTTGAGAAACAACTTGCCATTCAAAAGAAGTGTTAACTGTGTCTTTTTCCCCCCCCTTCAATCCAAGTGGTACCTGTAAACATTAGCTGCACAAGATCAGAATTCACCATATTGATACCACAGCAGTCCTTACCTCAGCTGGACCGTGAGAGCATCTACCTGGGAGACCCAACCTGTGCAGCCCAGTTGACTGCCACCTCATATAAGATTCTTGCTCAGTTTGTCAACTGTGGTACTGCTGGCCAGGTGACTAGTTTCATATCACTTACTGGTACATCATAATATGATGATTTACCATAATTCAGCTGTTAAAGACACTGACTTGCTTCTCCTGATCCCTTACAGAAATATCGGAACATCACCGTGCTGGTAAACAAACTCTACATTGATTTCTCTGATGGGGAGCATCAGATCGTACAAGAATATAAAGTGCAGTGTGACGCCCTGCGGAAGATAGCGTCCATATCCATCATTACAGCAGAGGAGCGTCGTCTGGAGGAGCAGGCCCAGCAAACTGACAACGACAGTAAAGACACAGCAGGGGATCCAGAAGTTGTGCCTCATGACCTGAGCGATATTGTCTTCATTAGCATCTGTGTTCTGGCTGTTATTCTCATGGTGATAGCTATTGTTTGGCTGGTGCTGCTTTAGTAATATATATATATAAACATATGGTCTTATGCAACAAAGAAAGGACTCAAATGCTGAAGTTGTCATATTTTAAATCATATTTTGTATAAAAATGTTCAGTAAAAACAGTATAAAAACAGATCATCAACAAAAGACTTCATGATTCTACAACAAAAGGGACAGCATTATCATCACCACCAACGATAAATTACATATTCTTGACTGTGATTTACATGCATTTATAAAACAGTTTAAGGATGCTGATGTGCCACAAAGTGTAAAAGTATTTTATAACTCCTTTACAGAAAATAAAGAAATTAATAAAATGTGTATGCATCAAAAGCACCATTGCAAATTTCAAGTAAAAAAACGACCAGAGGTCTTCAACACCAGTTATTTCTTGTATTTAGAAACCAGCTGGTTGACTGATGTCGTGTTGTCCTTAACTTGAGTTCTGATATCAGGGTTGTGTTTGAAGGCAAATACCAGGGCTCTTACAGTCCGTCTGTATGAACTGCTGACTAACCGGGAGCTCTGGTGAAACACTTCTCTCTCAATGTTGTCTATAAGAGCAGAATCCTCCTGTGGGTCGGATGAGAAAAGAAAAACAACACACATACATAAGCAAACAGATATACAAAAATATGTCAATGGACTTGCAGCAAACATACTGTTTTTCTTGTAACGACTAACACAGTTTTTCTACATTTTTTTGTGGAATGTATATAAGATTCTCCATCAATTTATATTCCTAAAATAACACAACCAACAACTTCACTGAGACGCTCTTCCTCACCTTGACCTCCAGGGCCTCAGACATCAGTCTTCTAGCGTTGCTCCGAAGTCCTTCAGATTGTTTGTCGGAGCGCACTTCAATAGACGGCTTATTGGAATTCTCCTCAATGAACGTCCTCCAGTCAGTGTAAACCTTTGCTGCCATTGAACTCACCTCAGGGTCCAGATGCTTCCGCATTTTGTTGACAGTGTGACCTTAGAAGAGAGAGAGAGAGGTTTTCATAATGAGTTGAACTAATTTGTGTTATGTGAATTTGCATGTAAGAGGTAAACAAAATGTTGATAGGTGTTTGCTCTTTTGAGTAATAATGCTGCTGTAACAATGCAAAAGGTAGACAACTCAGGATTTGTAACCATGCAGTATATTCAACCAATGAGCTGTTCATTCAATTGAGTGGTTGTTCTACAGTCTGTGTTACATCCTGAGCAGAAAGATAATACAATTTACAATTTTACTTTACAGTGCATGTTTGTTCATGCTTTTCCACATCAATAGTTGTGCCGTTATGCCGTTGTTTACCTTTTCCCTGTTGTTTTTTGGTTGAATTGCTGAGTGATTTGAGGATTGTTCAGTTCAACTGTTGCGCAGGGTGTGAGGACTGGCTCTTAAATGATAGTTGAGAGCAACTTGGTGCGCAAACAAACAACACAAAAAACAGACAGCTTCGAAAGGTGACTTTATATGTGATGATCCAGTGACCCTGTTAGTTGACACAGACTGTATTTTGCTTCCCCCTCTACTGAAAGTATTCTCTTTTGTCACATTTTGTTTAGACACAATAATGAAATCAGCACAACATAGAAAACCTTATTGAGGTCTACAAAAATCTTTCTTTGTAACCAAAGTATTATACACAAAAGAGGAGGGAAACTGCACACCCAGTGTCATTCTGATCTCTCCTTGACTAAATGCTGGTTTGGCTGACTTGTTGTCAGCCAAACCAGAAACTCTGGTCTGTTTTAGGCCCTTTTGAGATTCTGTGCTCTTTGTGTTTTACTTATTGAGAGTGTGGACCGTCCTAGTTGGGGAAACAAAATATTATTATATTAATATATATTATTATAATAATTAGGACGTTAGGTGCTATTTGTGCAAGGATCTGGCTTACCTCACGATAACCTAGCGCCTCCAGGCTTTATTTTGTTCTTCTATTCATTTGTTGATTTTCACTGAAACCCTTTATACCCATTTCTTTTAGCCTATTTCATTTGGGGAAACTTTAAAGGTGGGTAAAACGAAAAATAAAAACAATATTTCAGTTTCCTTAATTGTTTGTTATTGTAGAGGCATTTGTTCATTATTATTATTATTATTATTATTAAGGAGGCATTTTATTTTATATTATTATGTGGATGGGAACTGGTTTTCAGTCTTCTGCCTGATCAACTAAAGTCTGGGGGACTCAGTATCGCCACATACCTATTTTAGTGGACTTGAGCACCTCCCTGGATGGGATCTTCTTGCTCAGCTCTGTCAGGGCAGTCAGCAGGTTGTCTTTGGTCTGTCTTGGCAGCTCCAACATGGACTTGTAGCGCCAGATGTCCTCAATCACAACCACCCTCTGGAACAAACACAAGGGCGATGAATGACAGGTCACACACACACTAACATTGACTTTGCCTGATCATTCACACAGAGCTAGACAGAGTGATCAGGAAGAACAGCTCTGTCCTGGGATGCCGCCTCGACACAGTGGAGGTGGTGGGAGAGAGGAGGATGATGGCTAAGCTGTCATCCATGATGGAGAATGACTCCCACCCCATGCAGGACACCATCTCAGCACTGGAGAGCTCCTTCAGCGACAGGCTGCTCCACCCAAAGTGTGTGAAGGAGCTCTATCACAGGTCCTTCCTTCCTGCAGCTGTCAGACTCCACAACCAGCACTGCTCCCAGTAGACCACAACCAGCACTGCTCCCAGTAGACCACGTACACACCAAAAAACTGACAATAACCTGATATGTTCAGGTGGAATTTCATTCATTCATTCATTGTCACTGTGCAATATCATTTTCCACTTGTGCAATTGTGTTAATAGTCTGTTTATTGTCAATACTGTATATACTGCTCCTATTTTTATACTTTCTTCTATTTAAATGGTTCATATTTTGTTTCACTTTGTTTAGCTCTTTTTTTACTGTGTTAGCTGATGCATCTTGTTTTTTGCAGTATCCCCTTTGCTGCTGTACACTGCAAATGTGTCCACTGCTGGACTAATAAAGGAATCTCTTATCTTATGAAGGACTGATAACTCACCCTTAAAGACTCAATTGTTGCCTGTTTGTAAACCTTTTCGTTGCTTTTCGATGTAGTAGGTGTTCCCCCCTTGGGAAGCTGCACTAAGAACTTGTCCATCTTCAAACACAAAGTAAGAAGCCACCTAGTAGACTGGCTGATTTTGACAAACTAAATAAACAGTTTAAGCCTTTATAACTTTATAACTGTGACAGATGTGTTTGGTAATGCGAGCTAGCTGCAGCAGAATGGCTATGGTAAACAGTGGCTATCAATGATGCTTTTAGGTGCCATCGGAAATAACACACCCGACCCAACACGGTGGGAAATAAGGAAATAGTTTGGAGCCTAGTACACATGGTACAAAATTAAATTAATTAAATTAATAAATTAATAAATACAGCAAACATAATAATAATAATAATAATAATAATAATAATAATAATAATGATAATGATAATGATAATAATAAATATAATAATAATAATAAAAATAATAATAATAATAAAAATAATAATAATAATAATAATTATGTGCTAATTTGCACGATTTTCCAGAACAGAAATCTGAACATTGGATAAAGCCAGGTTAAAGTTCTTGTTTCATTTTGTTGACATATTGGAGTCAAAGGTTTGTACAGAGCGGATTTTGGAAATCTCTTTTTATCACTCCATAAATCAGAAAATACAGCCATAAAAAGATCCATTTTGGCCATTTTCTTAGGAATACAAAATCTTACATAAATCAGGCTATGAATGTGTTGTTTTTGTTATTATCTACTTCTAAACTGGAAGAATCGAGTAATTTACGAGGAGATCTTGAACACAGCAAAACCTTCAGGATCGTCTAGTTCTCGCGTGAAGCAGCAGAGTTATCGCGATACCACAGGCCGATTAAGGAGGAGGAAGAAGAGCGTGTTGAGTTGTTTGTTTAGATTCTCGCAGACAAAATGGGGACTCTTTCCTCCTTTGTTTGTATGTTGGGACTCTCCGTCCTGCTTGCGTGCACATCAGCGTCCACAGATGTGTTTGACAGCGTGTTGGGAAACACAGCATCTTGCCATAAGTCGTGTGAAATGACATACAGTTTGCACACGTATCCGCGGGTGAGTAGTCACTGCTGCTCTCGATGAGGAACTAATGTCTAGCTATTAGCTAACGTTTTGGTAACTTAGGGACTAACCTAGTGATATATTCACTTTGTCACGACGTCTTCAGCTGAATCAAATGTTGTCTGTTGAAGGAGAGCTTTATGACTTGAAGTTGCATCATATCTCACGGTTATTATTGTTGTGTGTTTTGCAGGAGGAGGAACTGTATGCCTGTCAGAGAGGCTGTCGTCTCTTCTCCATTTGCCAGTTCGTTCGTGACAGTGAAGATCTGAACCAGACCAAATCTGAGTGTGAATCAAGTAAGCTATGCACTGAGCCTTTGGCCTATTTAATTCACCAATGCACAGTCCAATACCAGGCCTCTGATATCTGCTGTTATCACCTACTGTAAAGCTATAAAACACTGGTTCCTGCATATCATATAATCAGCCTCCATGGTTACACACTCAGTTTCAATTCTGTGCAATATATCCTTGATGCAATACCCTCCTGGGAACCCAGTTAAACACTTCCAAATCTTTTTTTGTGTGATTTCCTTCCTATTTAGGGTTAAAAAGAAAATCTTAACAATTTAGGCTTGTTAAACTTTATTTTTAGTGGACTACAGGACTATTTCAGTGTGAAAAGACTAAAACAAATGACCAGATTATGGCTGTAGAGTGATATTAAACCAAGAATACATTCAAATTGATTTTTAAAAAATGCCATATCACTGGAAAGCCCATGATGTCATCTTTACAATACACCAGGGGTTGATAGAGTAAGAGGATATGCATGTGGACAAAATGTCCATTACAGAGGACACATGTCAATGGGCTGGTTAAACACCTCAAGTGCAACTACCTTTGTTTACATTTTATTTATTACACCTACCCTACCTATTTTACAAGTTTAATTACCTCTGTTTACATTACATCTATTTTTTTATATTTTATACCTCTAGTGTAACACTTCTGTTTATATTTATTTATTACATCTACTTTACCTGTTTTATTTGCTTTATATACTGTGTGTGTGTTTTATCTGCCTCATTTAGTCTTGTCAAGTATTTGTTTTAAAGCACTGACCAGAAGTGGCAACTGTGAATCTCGTTGTATTCAATACGATGACAATAAAGCTTTTTATTCTATTCTAATTTCATAATGTGTGGACTTCTTCCACTCCTTTGTCTGTAATCCTGTTTCAGAATCAGAATCAGAAAGGTGTTTATTGCCAGGTGTAAGGGGTATACACGAGGAATTTTCTTTGGCTTTTTGGTGTGAGACAAACAGTATAATAACAAAGAATATACCATCTGTTCCCTCTCTCACCACCATCAAAACTTCCGCAGCCTGTCGTGAAGCCTACAGCCACTCTGATGAGCAGTATGCCTGCAACCTTGGCTGTCAGAATCAGCTTCCCTTTGCTGAGAAACGGCTTGAGCAGGTACAAGTATGTAACAATCACTCAGTTGGTCTGTGTGGATATACAAATCCCCTCAATAAAGAACAGTGTTCTCATTATTGCTTGTTTTTTTTGTTTTTTTCCAGTTGGAGGCTATGATGCCAAGGATTCACCTGCTGCACCCCCTGACTCTGGTCAGAGGGTTTTGGGAGGATGTAATGAATCAGGCCCACAGCTTCATCACCTCCACGTGGACGTTCTACCTCCAGGCTGATGATGGCAGAGTTGTCATTTTCCAGGTATTGTGCGGAGTAGGAGGGGAAACCTAGGCCATCAAATCTAGAGTTGTTCTGATACCGATACCATGCATCTGATACTGCCCAAAATTCAGAATATATCGGGCGAGTATTCCAGTCTATGCACCGATCCAATGCTATAATTGTTAAAAACTTGTTAAACCGGAAATCAATTCTTCTTTGCTGTGCTTTCGCCCTGGATGTATCATGGCTGCCACTGGCAACTACTTGTGCGTTTTAGAGCAGCGAAGAAGAACTGATTGCAGGTAGTTTGTCGCAGCTTTTAAATAATAATAATAACTATATATTTTTATCACGCTGGAATCGGATTGGTACTCGGTATTGGCCGATACCGCAAGTTCAGGTATCAGAATCAGTATTGGAAAGGAAGAAATGGTATCAGAACATCTCTAATCTAATTCAACATTCTGTGTGCAAACAACACAGTTCATGCTATTACTGTGCAAATGTAATTTAAAAACACTGTTTTTGTCTTCTGTTCACAGACTGAACCACAAGTCAAGTTCTTCTCCCAATTTGAAGTGGAAAAAGATGTTAAAGAGGAGCCACAGAGGACCTGTAAGTCCTCCACTCAATTTAAAAAAAAAATCCACTTAATGGATAAAGTTGATGACATTGTCAAGAAATCTTACGATAAAAACAAAACCAACAATGAATGTATCTTTCCAAGTATTTCCTGTATAGTCAGAAACTGATTCGGTGTATTCCTCTGTGCCATAGACCTCTATTGTTGTCCCAGAAAATACATAAATGAGCTTCATGAGTGACATGTTCCATCATTATGATTGATTGATGATTTAAAAATGCCTACCTCGAGGCTATATTTCACACACAATCCATCAGTCTTGTAATACACGGAGGGAAATAAAACCGACTGAATTTGTGTGCATGTCAAGTAACTTTCATTTTTCATTTTCAAGTCCCCATGTTGAGCCCAGTTTACAAAGAATACCATCGCACTTTAATCCAGGAGAGGGACAGAGATTTGACGGGGGACCGCAGCTACGATGATGAATACAACCTCTTCAGTTGTCTTTCAAGGTTGGTTAGCGCACATTTATCTACATCGTCATGGGAGTTAAAGTGTTTCACTTGCTTCGTAGAGTATGACATTAACGGCACCAGACGAACAAGCTTAATATTTGTGCTTTTCTCCTCAGGAACCCTTGGCTACCAGGGTGGATCCTAACCACAACTCTGATCCTGTCTGTGCTGGTCCTGATCTGGATCTGTTGTGCCACTGTGGCAACCGCTGTAGACCAATATGTACCTGCTGAGGTAAGTCCTATGCTTCCTGGTACTTAGTTTAACATAAAAGCTCAATCCAGGCATGTAAATGGTTGTTAAAGTGTAATTTCAAGGTGTCATAGTTTTGTTTTTTGTACTCCCTCTGGTTGATTGCTTATAATGTTCGTGTGTATGAAGTTAAAAGAATAGTTAAACATTTTGGGAAATTCACTTATCCACTTTCTTGCTGAGAGTTAGATGTAAAAATAGATGCATGTATGTTGCTGGAGCATGCAACTGGTAAAGGGTTTGTGCTCGCCGTAGTGTCTTCAGGATGAGGATGCGTGAGCCAAAAATGACATCATCACATACTGTATGACAAACAGGCTCCGCAAGCTGTCGCAGCGCTTTGTCATGCACCTCTGAATTTTTTGTATCTAGGCGCCTGCTGCACTCTCTATGTCTCAAACATGACTGACACAATAAGATAAAAGCAAATAACTTAAATTAAAGTAAAATAATGAGATAGAAAGATGGACAATTTGTTTTAAAATGCTTTAAAAGCAGGATATCTCTATTTTGCCAGCCAAATCAAATTGTTTACAGGATATTAAACTTTTCAACCTTCATTTCATTATAATACATCTAATTCTTTCCTTACAGGGATTGTACAGTATAAAGGTGATAAAGTATGTCCATGAATATGATATATGAGTTTACAGTTAATTACTAAGTCCTCCCCGGCATTGAGGAGGAGTCACACTCGTTAACCTCTTGTTTCTTCACAGAACATTTTGTCCGTATGCCCTCTGGCATTTTGGAGAATACTGAAACAAACAACTCGTTGAGCAGAAACGCCCTTTTGTGTGCACGTTGTGTGTGTGTGTCTGCGTGCGTGCCATCTGTGGAGGTACGCACCACAGTGCCCTGCGCGAGCATAAACAAAGCTTTAGCTTAGCATGGAAAAGACAGGAAACGGGGAAACGGATAGCCTGCCTCTGTCCAAAGGTATCAAATCTATATACCAGCACCTCTAAAGCTCACCAATAAACACATTATATCTTGTTTGTTTAATCTGCACATAAACGGAGGTGTCAAAACAATTATCAGACCATATCTTGTCTAGGATCAGTAACTCTCTTAGAGTCTCCGCTGGTCGCCTAGTGTTTTTACACTTGTACAAATTAAACAAGATATAAAATTGTTGCCTTTGGACAGACCCAGGCTAGCTCTTTCCAGTCTTTGTGCTAAGCTAACTGGCTGCTGAATATAGCTTCATATTTACTGTAGCGAGTCACGACTGCTAGCAAGGGCTAGAGGCTAAATACTAGGCTCTTTACTGTGATGCGTAAAACAGATTTGTACTTAAATCCAGATGCGTTTGACTGTTAATTAAATGAAAAGAATGACAAGCCACAACTGCTATGGATAAATTAGAGTACTGTAGGACCTGACGGTCAACAGAAAAATGTCCAAGCCTAATTCACCCTCTTTGTCTAAATCCAAGTGCACAGGTAATATAAGTGAAACCAAACCCCTTTGCCAATTACTAGAAGTGATACTAACCGAAAGAACGTGTGCAGTCTAAACAAATAATAATAATAATAATAATAAAAAAGACAGGCTAAATGCACACATTGGTTCCAAATTTATCATACAGATGTGAAAGTAGCATTGATTTTCTCATCCAACTCTCAGCAAGAGAGCAAATAGACTTATTAACTTATTTCCCAAAATGTCAAACTATTCTTAAGGAATAAGTGAAACACCTTTTAATGTGAAGCAGACTGCTGGAAACACAGAACATCTTCTTCCCATATCTACCATTAAACACATACAATAACGTTGATGATTGTGCTTATATTCAAGGTTGTGATTATCTTTACTTTTGAGTGCTATTTATGTTTGCAATGCCAAAACAATAGTTTTACTTTTTTGTCTTTCAGAAATTGAGCATCTATGGTGACCGGGATTACGTAAAGGAACAGAAACTGACTCCGTATCCAGCATCCTCCCTAGTGATCATTACCTCTAAGGGGTCAGAGGAGGAGGCCGGGCCGCTCCCTTCCAAAGTCAACCTGAGCCAGTCCAACATCTAGAAGCCAAAGCTGTAGCAGAGAAGGGATTTTCCTCTTTTATGAATAATATTTAGTTGATTTTTATCCTCTGGCACCAGACCTGTGCTTCTTTTAGGCTAAAGAGAAGTAACTACTTGCAGAAGGTTTTGTATTACTGATATAATGTCTCGTCTCCTTTTTGATGCTTTTAAAATTGGAGTGGTGAAAAGGTATTTTTTCTGTATATTTGGTATAATTGAGGCATTATAGTATATGGCAGTACAAGTAAAATATGGTTTGGGATTTTTTTCTTCAATTTCGATGTGTTCATTGGCTCCCTGTTGGTGTGCTTATTTTATTGAATAATGGTGAAATGAACTATTTGTGACTTGAAGTGATGCAGGTTTCAACCCAGACCCTCAACTTTTGGTAAGCTAGATTGTGCTAATATTGCAGACTCTCCCTCATGTTTCTACTGCAGTAATTTACAGATGATTTTGAATTTTACAATAAAATTCTATGCTCTTAATCTTAATTAATAATGACGGCACACGCAGTAGGTCTTTCCTGCTTCACTGTTGTCTGTTCTCAGAATGATGGATCAGAATTAAATGCAATGGAGTTAAGTTGACATGGGTGTGACTTTTTTCAATCAGTATATACTGTAGCTAACTTGGAATCTACCTGAAGGATTAAAGTAACCAGTGCAATACTTTTCAAGGGGAGAAATTCAGAAAAGAACCCTTACCTTAAATCTTAAACTAAAATGTTAAACTACACTACAGTATGATATTATGTTTCTTGTTCAGGTTACAATGCTGTGAAGGTCTTATTTGCATCTCCAGAATTACATTACAGTGGGCGTAGTGCTTCCTTTTTTAACATCCTGCAGGACGTTTAAAGCTCAGGTGACCATTTATTGTTAAAATGATTTAAACTTAGTCATTTAGTGTTTTTTCTCTCCTATTGGGAGTTTATGCGAGACTGCGGCGAATAGCACTATTTTCCTGTGTCATGACGATAGTAACTGTTTAATCTCTAATAATAGGGTAGTGAACTGCCTGAGCGCCTGCATGTGCAGTAATGAATCATCACACAACTTGCTTACCACTAGAATTGAAAGGTGTAATCTAAAAATCCACAGCTACATATTCCTACCCAGCCATTTCATGTTGTTTTGGTGTAAATATCCTCAATATGTGTTCACTTAAATGACTGTGTGGACCGCTCTAAGGTGACATTTCAAGAGATGCAACAATTACACAGTACATAAAAGATTTAATTAATGCATGAATTAACCTGCTAGGGTGCTCAAGGGCAAAAATGAGCTGTTAGATTGCCTATTAACACCATTTTTTTCTCCCACTCTATGTGCAATGTAGAGGAAAACTACCTAACCTTCAGGTTTGCTGTGTGGTAATTGGATTTACAGCAGAACTGCACTGATTTTACACATCAATGTCTGTGTACAGGCCTTGGGGAGTACTATTGCACATGTAGAAAAAAAAATTTGTGTCTTTAGTGGAAGCTGTGCAAAGTGTGACATCACTTTCATCAGTTGTGGCTGAGGACTACAAGTTTGAAAATGAAAGGTCTGGGGTTGTGGAGTTAGAAAGACCTGAGCTTAACCAGACCTCTGTAGTGGGCTGAGACTACAATAGCTGCTACAAGCATAACTCTAGCCCTTTTGGTGCCCTAGGTGAAATCTGGATTTGGACAGTAAGCATGAAGCTGCTCCAGGGCAATTAACCGCTTTTCCCAGTTAGTAATCCATCCCATTGATGATATTGGCCGACAACACTGCCATATTTGGTCTGATGAACACACTTTGTTTCCAAACAACAAAATGTCAGGCAAAGAAGTGGACACATACAAAATACTAAACTTTATTTATAAAAATACATAAACATCGCCACCTGTATCCAGGAAAAAAAGTGTTTACAGTTCACCAGTGTGATCATCTTGAACCTAAATGTTACCGGTTAAGCGACATACTCAAGCTCCGCTCTTTGTAGAATGCTGCATGGACGCATACCTCAGTAGCTGTTCAGCAAGTCAATGTCCTCTACAGTGAGAGGAGCCGATGAGGACAAACGTTTCATTGGAGGACTTTGACGTGAACTGTCACAACTTTCTGACTGACGCTGCCTTTTTTTGACTTTGTGCCAGGAAGGCTTCGCTTGCTGCTTTGTTGTGGAAGGAGTCTGTTTGTCAGGTATGTGACTGTTTGCTGCAGGTCTGAAGAAATGCAGTCTCTCTCTCTTGTCCTCTTCCTCGCTCTCACGTACCAAAGGTGCTGCTTTCAGTACTTCTCTGACAAACTTCTGCCTGCCGACTAGAGACCAAAAACACGTTCAATCTGTCATAATCATAACTTTTAAAAATAGCCTCTTACAATGTAAATGCAATGTAAAATTAACTTACAAAAGCGAAGTGCTGATGTTCTGGATTCATCAATTTTCTTCTGTTTTGGCATTTGTGAGTTATTTGTTTCCCACTGGTTTACAACCTGAAAATGAAACAATACATGTATTTATGAGATGTCAAACAGCCCTACAACTGCAACATTTAACCTATAAATAAGGAAACGTATGTTTACTATTATCAATGTCTGAAAACATTTACCTGCTCAGCCCAACCTTCTGTTTTACATCTGGAGTGATCAAAGGTGTCCAGTGGTTTCTCAGAATAAATGAGTCCCAACAGGTCCCATATGGTTGTCTTCAACCCTGTGTCAAGCTGGAGGTATAATATAAATGACATTTATAGATCATCACAATAAGCTGCAGCACACACGACCGTTACTGTCGTACCTTCAAACTGGTCCCAGATACATCAAGATTTTCCAGTTTGGGGAGGCATGTGAGGTATCTTAGAGTCCTCACTGAGATAGGGTTATCTGTACAAGAAACAAAATTACTGATCAACATTTGGAGGTGATGGTATTTGCAATGCCACTACAATGTGAAAGCAGATCATATTTTGATTACTAACGGGAAACATCAAGTAACTGAAGGCAGTCCAGTCCCTTCCTCAGCATCCGGATGGGTGCAGTTAATCTTTGTAGGCCGACATCTGACAGGCTGTTACCACCAATGAAAAGCTGGATTAGGCTGCTGAAGAAGAAAGGCAGAAGTGTTACGTAAATTTAATGTACGTTACGTTAAGTAACATCGCTTCTTAAATTCTCCACTTCATTCAAGAAGATTAAAGATTCAAGCCCTTTATTGTCATTGTGTAGTACAACGAAATTAGATTGTGACAATCCCATAGGTGCGAATGAAAAGATAATACAATAAAAAAAGATATAGTGCAATATAAATATAAAAAATATAAAAGACAATACAATATAAAATATAAAAATACAATATGTATATTGATGAGATGACAGTTTTGCCAGATTATTGCACAAAGTGTCTGTCAGAAAATCATATAATTATTGCACAGTATCATATAATTATTGCACAGAGTGATCAGCATGTTATTGCACATATCCGTAACAGTAGATTTACAGTATTTACATTACAAAAGTGACCAACGTGTTATTGCACATTAACATTGCACATGTTCAACTCAGACAGAGGAGACGTCAGAGTTCAGGAGTTCATGTCTTTGGGACTGAGAAATCAGGTATTACCTTGCCAGTGAGCTGGATGTTAGATGCTGAAATATCTCATGCTCATCACCCAGTCTGCAGCCAAACAGATCCAGAGACTTCAAACTATGAAATGTTTTTATTTCATCCATCCTCTCATGCAAGAGTGGGAATCTGCAGAAATGAAAGGGGACAAGAAGATGCTGCTGTCTCTGGCAAATCAAACTGGAAGGCTGGGAGATTTGTTACTGCACTATAACTCACCTATTTCTCAGACAGAGGGATCCAAGCACCATGTCCCCATATGCATCACTGAATAACTGCAGGGCTTTTGGAGAGATGTCTGCGTTTAGAAAGACACGATTCTCCTCTGCTGCTGCAAAAAGCCTGTCTCCTATTTGCTCAGGAAAGCCCACCAGGGAATCCACATGGTGAATGTTGTCAGCCACGAATAGCAGAGTGATGTCAAAGAGAGATTTGGTGGTGTATCTCAGGCTCCCCTCTGCATTGTAGGTGAATATGAAGTGCTCTTTTCTCAGCACAAAGGGATTTGTCCTTCTGCATGATGAGGACACTGGCTTTGGCTGAGCCAGGACTATGTCACTGACACGACGAAGGTTGCCTCTTTCTCGCACATAAATGTTGCTATTGTCCATACTGAGGTCACACTTTTTTTATTTTCCTGTGAGAAGGACAAAACTCTCAACTCATGCACAAACACTCAAGGTAGCTGGCTAGTTAGCTAATCCATGGTCGTTTGCAGAGCTAAAACCAAGACCAAAAGGACCAATACTTCTCAAGAAAGTCTCTTTTAGTATCTGCTATCGTTTCCCATATTATTTCGCTAATAACACCAAGTTATTTAACACTTTAACTACAAGTATTTAGAGTTCCTTGTTGCAGCCTCCTACCGTGCAAGTTACAGCAGTTGTGTGTCTTTGCTTCCTAACTTCAAAATAAAAGTCCACTACTAAAAGAAACTCGTTTCATGACACCAAATACATAATAAGTAGCAAAAATATCACGTAACTAAACTTCTAAAAACATAATATGCAACCCCATCATGACACAATTGATTATATGTTAATTTCAAAAACTTCAAACCCTTACTTTGATTTTTTTTAGTAACAGGAAGCCGTGTTGTTTACATGTCTAGGATATCCGGTTCCAGCCGAAGTTAAGCTAGCTGAGAGAAGTGGCATGATTTATAAAGGTTTGGGTTGATAATTTGGTAAACATGCATTGTTTTTAAAGAGAATAAACAAAACTATGTTGTAGACTTTTA
Source organism: Sebastes fasciatus (assembly GCF_043250625.1). Taxonomy (NCBI): domain Eukaryota; kingdom Metazoa; phylum Chordata; class Actinopteri; order Perciformes; family Sebastidae; genus Sebastes; species Sebastes fasciatus. The sequence continues at coordinate 25,904,738 of NC_133805.1, forward strand.
AATACAACTGAGGCTGTTGCTATTCTTCCCAATCCTAAAGGTACGTTAGGTAGATATCTAATGTTAGTTTTCCTGTATTGCTTCATAGTTTACAACGAGTTGATTTAAACCAACAAACGGGGAATGAATAATTAGATCTAGGAGCTTAAAATGTTATGTTTCTGTCTTCTACAGCTTTCTAAACATTAAGTTTGTGCAACATTAACTCGAAGATAAGTTCCTGTGCGACGATCCACGTCACTGAGACTGAATCCGGGTAAATGGCGTCGACGAATGATCCATTCCAGTTTCAAGGTAACAACACATTATCCTGTTTCATTAAGATAAGGTAAGATCAACCTTTATTAATCCCCGGAGGGAAATTCAGGTGTCAAAGCAGCAACATCAGCAAACAGAGTGAAACACAGGAGAGGTAAAGGTATACAGACATTATAAAAACAATAATAGAGATATAAAGGATACAGAGTGAATGGGTGAACATAGTGTGTGCAGTCCGTCAATAAATACATGTAGTATGTACTTTAAATACATGTAATATGTGCATATGTGCAGTCTATAAAGTGGTATATAGGATGTATAGTGTAAAGTAAGTGTAAAGTGCACCAGTGGTTTATAATAATTAATAGTTAATAATAATAATAATAATAATAATTATTATTATTATCATTATGTTTGCTGTATTTATTAATGTGATTTATACTTATTTATTTAATTTTGTACAATGTGTACTAGGCTCCAAACTATTTCCTTATTTCCCACCTTGTTGGGTCGGGTGTGTTATTTCCCATGTCACCTAAAAGCATCATTGGTAGCTACTGTTTACCATAGCCATATGTGCAGTCTTTAAAGTGGTATATAGGATGTGTAGTGTAAAGTAAGTGTAAAGTGCGCCAGTGGTTAGAGTCCAAGATGGTTGCAGATAGTGAATTAGGAAATGAAGTTGCTTCTTTGATGATTTGCTACAGTTTACTTTATGCTCTTTCCCAGTCTCTCTATGGCATCTGTAAACACCACATCTCACTCTATCCATGTATTTGTTTTTATATTTTTTATTTTTTCCCACTCACAATGTTGTTTGGTTATGATTACCCAGAACTTTTTTATAGATATTTAAATCAATATCCTCCTCACAAACACTAACCATACGCTTCCATACACACACACGCACACACTTGTCTTTTTTTAAAATATATTTACTGTATTGTTATTGTTGTTATTATATACATCTTGTCCTAATTGTTTGTTATCACTATTATGTAGTCATATTATTTCTTTATATTAATCTTGTCTCTAGTGGAGGCTTCAGATAATAAGCCCAGTGGGTTTTTTGCCTCTTCCTGCACTTTATATTATTCATTCATTTATTATTTTGTTGTTATGTTGTATAGTCTTAAATTGTGCAAAATAAATAAAAATAAAAATAAATAAATAAATAAATATCCCTGTGCTGCACACACATTGGTATCAACAATGCATAGTTCACTCAAAAACTGTCCAAATTTTAGATTAATATTTTTTTTATTTATCCGTGCTATGAAATTAGAATTTGAAGAAGCTGGCAATCTGTTGGAAGCCAACAGAGATGCAACCACCATTAGCATTGAAGATGACGAAATCCAACCTGAGAAGCAGCGAAAAGGTGCTGGTTTCATTCCTGATGGTGATGACGAGGACCCACTTGCCAGTGATGACAAGGCAGAGGTCTGCACAAGACTGGCACTTTTTTTCACCCATTTCTGTGAACTATTGAATGTTGTTGCATCAGATTAATTTAGCTTTTCTACATTCTTTGTTTTTTTTTCAATTGAAGCTTCTCTCTGGGCAAAAGAAAAGTGTCCCCTTCTGGACGTTTGAGTACTACCAGAAATTCTTTGACATCGAGACCCATCACGTAATATATATTTACAACTCATTTTATTGACTTTTAAGCACTGTGACAATTTGTCTTGTAATGTGTAATGGTTCAGAGCAAATAGCTAGCTTTGATTAGCTTACACTTGTAATGGTTATTAACATTTTTTTCAGGTGAGGGAAAGAATCATTGGATCAATGCTGCCATGGCCTGGAAAGAACTTCATTCATGTCCACCTTCGTAGAAATCCTGATCTCTATGGTTAGCACTTAAACAGTCAACATCAATCTCATCATGGTTTGGAAAATAAGAGGAGTCCCTGTTCTGTAGCATCAATTTTGTAATTGTGGTTTGTCATTTGTAACAAATGTTGTTTAAAGAAACCACATGGGCACGCAAACTGAAGTTCTAATGCTTGATATTTGTGCTTTCAGGACCATTCTGGATTTGCACCACCCTTGTGTTTGCTATTGCCATCAGTGGAAACATATCCAACTTTCTGGTGCACTTAGGCAAACCAAACTATAGGTATACCCCAGAGTTTCAAAAAGGTAAGCACTGTTATTCTTTGGTATTCATGGCTCACTTGTTCAGGTTGAATGTTGAAGGAAACTGGCCATTTTGCTTAATTTATTTTTGAATTTGCTGTGTTTTCTAGTGACAATAGCTGCAACAGCGATCTTCTGCTACGCTTGGTTTGTGCCACTTGCCCTGTGGGGTTTCCTGCTATGGAGAAACAACAAGATCATGAACTTAGTTTCATACTCCTTTATGGAGATCGTCTGTGTGTATGGATATTCCCTCGCGATTTACATTCCAGCAGTGGTAAGACCTCCAATATGTTATCTCAGAATATCAGGTGTAAAGGTTTCAGTCTGTGGCACTCAGCCCCAAGCCCATTGATTCCTATTGAATGTGTAATTTCTAAAAAAACCAAAAACAGATAGGTAATGAAATTATAGTTTCATCTTTTAAAAAGGCTCAGTAATTTTCTAAACCAGTTTAGCACTAGTTTTTAGCAAACATTACTCAAACAAGCAAATATTGTATTTTTTTAGGAATATTTTTAGCTGTGGATTAATACACATTTGGTGCCCTAATGAATACTTAAAGGGATAGTTTGGATGTTTTTAAGTGGAGCTGTATGAGGTACTTATCCATAGTCACATACCTTAAGGTCAGAGGTCAAGGGACCCCTTTAAAAATGACCGTGCCAGTTTTTCCTTGCCAAAATTCAGCGCAAGTTAGAACGTTATTTAGCCTCCTTCACGACAAGCTAGTATGACATGGTCGGTACCAATGGATTCCTTAGGTTTTTCTAGATTCATGTGATGCCTTATGCCTTCACTCTAGCTTTAAAACTGAGTTCGCTACAACCTCCAAAATATCAATTGCATTAATGCGTTAAAGAAATTAGTGGCGTTAAAACGAATTTGCGTTAACACGTTATTATCGCTTTACCTTCGACAGCCCTAATTGTTACCTTTCATTACAAATCTTGACAGTTGATCAACACTTATTTCCCCCTGTATCATGAATATATTTAGAGCATTGATTGTTGCTAATAATTCTCATGTTTCCTACATAAGGTCCTCTGGATTATACAATATGAATGGCTGAGGTGGTGCTCCATCTTGGTGGCTCTCTGCCTCTCTGGCTCAGTTCTGGTGATGACTTTCTGGCCCGCAGTCAGGGACGACCACCCCAAAGTTATCATAGCAGTCATGTCGGCCATTGTTGTGCTCAACGTCCTGCTTGCCGTTGGCTGTAAGGTAATTGTGCTCGTTGTAGTTCTGATGCTGTTTTTACATCCCTGTTAGGGTTAATTACAAATTTGGGAGATATGGAAAATAAATCTGTTCTGGGAAATAAGATACAACATCCATTGTCCTGCTTTGGCAAACTACATCTTCATTAATCCAGTCGGTTCAAGCTGCCTGTCCATCTTGGTGTAGATAACAATAATGATTGACTCACTCTCATTTGTCCTCAGTGATCTCAGTAAGCCAAGCTTTGATCCAACTTGTCTATGTCAATCACAGACACTACACTACATTACACTACACAGATATTTTTTGCGTGTCTCTTGCTGTGTGTTTCTGGGAAATGACGATACCTGATAGTGTCAAGTTCACTCCCTCTTGGGAGACTCTCTTCATTGGAAACTGTGACCGCATTGGCTAACTGGTGTGAGAACGGGTCGTTAGTGCAAGACAGGCACATGCACAGAGGTATCATATGTCTGGTCACATTCATGTAATTAGTCTACAAAGTAAGCCCATGTCTGAAGGCTGACCAAGATGAATGGATTGCAGGAATTCTCCTTACTCACAGACAGACTTTAGTTCTTGATTGGTCATTCATTTCTTTTAATACTGTATTTGCTTCTTTGCCTTCTTTGTCTTTACTCTCCTCTCATTGTTTTGGTTTTTCAGACCTATTTCTTCAGCGTACCAGAAAAACTAGCTGACATTTCTGCTGCAACAAATGTGACCAAGTCTTCGACATGAAAGCCTCTCATTGTCTAAAGGTAAACAATAGTTACCCAGAAGCTTTTTATGCCATGATCCCATTGTGCAAATACACCAATAACCGGATACATGTGAGTCATATTCCTCCACTTTGTACTTTCTCTCGGCTGTTTTTACATGCACATTCAATTGTATCAAGAATAATGACCTCCTACTTCAGTAGCAGCTACACGATGTTGGCCTATTTTAGTGGCTTTGGCTTGAGCGTGTGTTTTTTGACCTGCTAGAGCAGAACATCTGATACCGGATTTCCTTTACATGATTTCTCCTTCCCAAAGTAAGACTTATTCTTTTTTAAATTGCAGGTTCTCCTGTTGCCTTATTAGAGAGAATCGGGTTGCTGTGGCGATGAAGTCATGAGTCGTCTGGATTTCACCTGCACTCGGACATTCTGGCTCAAGACCTTTAAACAGTGTGCATGCTCGGTTCAACTGCATGACCTCTGAAAATGAACACTGGTTCCAAGTATGTTATTTCTAATGGGATGGGGTCTAAATTTCCTCAAAGATAATTGGGGTATGGTGTTACACAGCAACATGCAGTAAAATCTCTTGTAGTATTCCGCTTTATAGTTCTTATGTTGAAATATTTAGATAACCAGTCTGTGCAGAAATATTGGTGCATCGAAGGCATTTTGTATATGCATTTTTTTAATATTCAGTTAATGGGGACTGGCTTGTATACTTTGTGTAAATAATATTGTGTATGAACAGCACAACAAATATAGGTGTTGGTAAGATATTGAAGGGTGGGACTCATGTACAAATAGTCATTGTATTTTCCTCCGACTGATATAACCGCAAGTGCCCTGAACAAATGCCAAAGACCCATTCGAAATGGCCAAGGCATTTAAAACTTGTGTAACTATTTTATTAATTAATTTGTTTTTACTGTGACAAACTACATTTGATAAATGTATAAAATTGAATATGTCCGTTGTCAATGAACAAGGTGTTTATTAATGAAACCATCATTAATAAAGGGGTTATGACAATGATTTACAGTCAACCCGGAGCCTATTTTCAAGCACAAATTAAACTCTGAACAGATTATTCGCGTACTGTCTTTACCCCTTGTTGCTTATCGAGCTTTAGAGGTGCTGGTAGGTGGATTACCTTCAGATATAACCAGGATAGCAGTTTCCCCTGTTTCCAGTCTTTATGCTAAGCTATTATGCTGCTAGCTGTAGTCTTATAATTAATTGACAGACATGAGTGTGGTATCAATCTTCTCATCTAACTCTCGGCAAGACAATAAATAAGCCCATTTCCCAAAATGTCAAGACTATACCTTTAAATCCTTGGTTCCCAACCTGTGGTCTGGGCTCCCCTTAGGGGGGCGCCAAAAATCATAGGGGCAAGTGCGCCAGGATTTGTCTTCTCTGAAGTTGTCAAAATTAGATTTGAACACGTATAACTAAAAATGTAAAAACACACTGGCTAATTCATACAAAATTCTGAATATAAAATGATTTACAAATATATATTTCTTTGCTACTTAGTAGGCTACATTCTGTTTAAACCTGGTATTTCTGCACAGTTGCAGGTAAAGATCAGGCTACACTAATATAATTAGTATTTTATACACTTGGGAGGGCTTTGTGGAAAATAGGTTGGGAACCACTGCTTTAAATAACACTGAAATTGTTTTGTCAACATTTTTTCCATTAAAATCTAAAACTTGGAAAACCTAGGCTTAACACCAACAAACAATCAAACACTAAATCTTATCACAGGGGTGTTTGTACATTTAGTCTCCTAAATCTCTAGATTCAGTTTTTATCATCTGTAAAAACAGCGTGTCTACTTCAAATGTCCAGTGACTCTGGATAGTTGCATCATATACAGTAAATACATTAAATGTCAGTCAACAATATTTATTCACCCTTTTCTTTCAGTTTTTAGGTAAGACAGCCTTAAATCACCCGAGCTCCCTCACGTGTAGGCAACGTGACTCTTTTCTACCAGCTCCTGACAGCATTAAAGACTGCCACTACATTTCAACAGTTGCACATTTTAAATATTTAAAGGGAGAGATCGTAACCAATTGGTGTAACTTCAACATTTCAAAGAGAACGTCTAACTTTAAAAGTGGACATTTGGCTGCTGGTACTGTATTTCCAACTCATCCATCTTAACTGTCGTGTGGTAGATCAAACTGATAGAATCTACTGTGTCACTGTTTGGATCACCTGCAGTGGAAAATGTTACTTATGTATGTAAAGCCTCTTTCTACATGCACGCAGCATGTGGTCAGCACCTTCCACGCAGGGGACCTCTGTTAAGTCTGTGTTTCACATTTGGATTGATTAACAACGGCAAAATCCTCAGATTAATTAACAAAATAGAAAAGAAAATTGTGTCACTTGAAACGGTGTCACAGGGATGGTGGCGCCCTAATTAATGGTCATTCTAGCCCCAGCTTTGAGTTACACAGAGGCTGCCTGTCAAACAGATAACCCTGTGAGAGGAATGTCACCTGCCTCAGTCTCAGACATGCATTTAGCTGCTCGTGCTTGTTAAGGAGATTTACCAACACGATGCTGAAGGATTTGAGTAGCGTGTGAGTAATATTTTATTTAAAGAAATGCCTTTTTAATATTGACTCTTTTTCAATATTGCGATTTGGAAATCTTACCATAGGATGGCCACTTCAAATGGGAAAGGTGAAAAAGTGTCCAAATTTGAGACACTGAAACTTTTGGAGAAATGCAGAAAGGAGAGAGATGATGCCATGCACAGAGAAAGTGTTCTCAGAGAGAAACTCAGACAGAACGAGTCAAGGATGCGTTCAACTGAGGCTGTGAAACAGAAACTGAAGACCTTGACTATGGACAACAAGGACTTGAGGAAACAAGTGAAGACTCTTCGTATGGAGATTGGACTCGAGTGCAGCCCCAAGTTCAATGGAAAGACCACAAAGGACATAATCAATGACTTTCATGAAAAGGCGCGTGAGTGCAGTTCCCTGGTGGAGAAGGCTGGGAAACTGAGTCTGACCATTGATGATTTGACTTCAGAGTTGGCAAATGCAGTCACCTCTAAAACACTTTTAGAGGATCAAGTGCAGTCATTGCAGCAAAATCTCAAGGACATGACAAATAATCAACGCCGCCTGCTGAAGTTGTGGGACGACAAGAAGGTCCAGAGGGAGCAGCTCGCCCTCCCTGCAATCGCTCAGAAACCTGCACAGAAACCATTCGTTCACAGAGCAGTTCAAACCGAGATGTCCGTCGGTTCATCCCAAAAGCTCCCAGTCAATGCTTTTGAGACCAAGCCATTCTCTCGGGACCATGACAGAAAGACAGTTTTGGATAAACACAGTTTTCCAACGTATGGAAATGGCTATCATCATGACAAGAAGGCTTTCATGCATGATGAAACTAAAGGAATTAAGAATTGAATTGACTCATTATTGTGACAGCCACTAACACTCTGCAATAAGAAAGTAAAGTTAGAGATATAGCAAATAAATATTGTGTGATTATATCTGTAAATAACAAACAAATGAGTAAAAGAGATTTTTAAATAATGTAAAGCTGATTTCTGGCTTGTTTTTGGTACCTTGTGTAATTTAATTCCATGAAAATGTAGATATTTATATCACTCAAACCTAACTTTATAACCGTTTAAGTCAACATTTAACTGAAGCAGCTTTTAAAAGCTATTATTCCATTTATCCAAGCTTGTATTGGACAGGCTGTCTGAATTTATACTTTTTTTTGTTTGTTGAACAAGCACAGTATTGTGTGATATATCTGTAAATAACAAACAAATGAGATACTTTTAATAATGTAAAGCTGATTTCTGGCTTGTTTTGGTACCTTATTGTATTTTAATTCTATGAAAATGTAGATAGTACAATATTTATATCACTCAAACCTAACTTTATAACTGTTTCAGTCAACATTTAACTGAAGCAGCTTTTAAAAAGCTATTTTTGTTCCATTTATCCAAGCTTGTATCGGCCAGGCTGTCATGAATTTACACATATGTTTTGTTGTTGTTGAACAAGCTCATTTAACTAAATTGGTGTAATACTGGCAGCAGGCAGAAACAAGGACAGCTTCTTTTTTAATCGGGGTCCTTCAGGGGTCCTTTGAATGCATGTGGCGCGGGATATGGTAACCAGAGGAGAATAGTGACAGCAGCAGGAGAAGAGATTATTATTATCTCCGTCTGGCTCTCTGTTTATACAAACAACATGTTCTCTGCAGAGCAAAGTAGTTGGTTTGTCCGCAAGGTGAGTCTCTGAACTGAACTCTTCATTCATAAAAGTGTGTGAAGTGTATAAAGTGTGTGCCGGTGTGCTAACTTCAACTAGCCTGTTGTGTGTTTGTGCTAACTTCTGAGAGCAGAGCTAACATCTGATCAAGCTTCTATTAAGAGACACAAAAAACACGTTAAAGAACAAGAAAGGAAAGTTCAATGAAGATGAAAAATTGTGGCACAATATATGATTATATACTAACGTTATACAGGTAAAAAGAACATGAGCAAGTATATAAATAAATAGGATTATCAAGAGCAACACAGCTATGTTTTTAAAAGTTAACTCAACTAGAAGAGAATTAAAGTACAATGTATCAAGACATGTCATTGTACAGTTATAGTTTTACCATCAGCCTTTGATATCATTTTGACATTTATGTTAAAAGAAATCCAGCAGAAATCAACTTTAAAAGGACACACAATACACAATGATCAAATTAATAAGATCCATCAAGTGAATATGCAATTATTTAAAAAAACTATAAATGACTTTGTCAACATGTTTAAATGCATTGTCAATTTAAAACAACGATTTTCAAAGAACTTTCCAGATCTGCATGTCTATTCAATTTCAATTCAATTTGCTTTATTGGCATGACTGTCAGGTGAACAATATTGCCAAAGCGTCAATTCAATAATATATAAAAATAAAAACAAAAACATATATATATATATATATATATATATATATATATATATACAATTCATTAAGCAAATTACAATATATAGATATTTAAAAAGAACATCCATGTAAATGGAAGAAAACAATAAAGAAGTAATTATTGTTTGTTGTGTCAATAAAACAAACAAACAAATAAAAAACAATTAATAACAATATATTGCAATATCAAAGGATAAATGTAAAAAAGAAAAACACGAAGTAATACTCTGACATGTTTAATTTTCTTCACATTTTTATGTATTTGATGTAATTTTTTAGCTGCTAATGTGACGTTTGAGTGTCTTTCACACACTAAAAGAGCAGATGCTCAACAGTTTCTACTGCAGAAAAACAGAAAATAATAGGACCCTCTCATTATAAATGAATGTGCTGATTATTGTCTTGATTAGTCAAATAACCGTTAAGCCTCTGAGATATCAGGAAATAATTAAAAATCACAATTTCTGGATGTAAAAAGCACTCACTGGATAAACTTTACATACAATCTGGGACCTTGTTTTTACCTTTTCAGCAACAGGGTATTCAATTCACTCATTTATTTTTCTCATTCATACCATAACACCATAGAAAACAAAGGGGTGAAACTATGACTTTTTAAAACTCTTTACAGATGAGTCTGCTACTACATTTCCTTTCTCTCAGGTTTACATCTCAGATCTTGGGAATAGGCAATGGTTTTGAGGAGAAATGATAACCCAGTAAGGCCTTTTGAAATCACCTAATATACCTTTTTATAATATAAATACCTTTTCAAACTTGACTACATAAATATTCTAAATAGGTCCCTTTGTATTTCCTGTTGCAATGTTCGTTAATGCAGTAGCTGACAGGAAGTAAACTTGGACCAAAGCTGTTGCCCTAACAACAGAATGTCAATAAAAAAGGTCTATTGACAGCTACGCAGAATACTTTGTCAGTTTTAATAATGATTGTGTGTTTATTATGTCTTTAATAATGACTGACTGCCCCGTTCAGGTGATTTGCTGGAGAGCTGTGGCCAGCATTGCTTGGGCTGTCCTGTTGTTGCCACCCATCACAGCAGTTTTTGTAACCCTCAGCAGGTTCAGTCTCCTCCACCCCATCCAGACGATATCAGGTCAGTCACCACGTTCACTGTGAGATTTGAGTCATAGCTACCTGAAGTTGTGACGCTCACTGTGGACCGCTTCTTACACGCAGAATGCCTGTCCTTCTTAACGAGTGCAAGTGCCATCTTCTCCTTCATCCTGCTGTGTGGAGTGATCATCATGGTGGGGTTCCTGAACCTGGAGTATTATACAGGTGAGTGGAAGGACACTGCAAATATACAGGATATTGAATATTCCTTGAGGTCGTTATTGTTTACCTTCTTGTGATTGACAGGGTCCTCCAGTTACTCAACTGGTTTATTAGGTTTTCAGTTTATTAGAGCAAAGACACATAAATAAATCAGCTCATCAGAGTTTATGTACAGAAGATGGACCAAACTGATATATGGAGTGAATTAATCAGAAGTGACAACTTTGTCTTTGCGTTCATCTCTTCGGCTTAACTCCTGTGCTTGTTTTATGCATGTTAGTGCCCTAGATGATAGAGTGTACTGTGCTAGACCTCTAACAATTTATCATTATTTATGATTTATATATTTTATTTTAATTTAATTTAATTTAATTTAATTTATTTATTTTTTAAAAGTTTTTTTACTATGACTATTTTATTTTATTTGTATATTTGTGTGTATTTATTTATATTTATTAACAAAATTCAGAAATAAACTCTAAAAAAAAGTGACAACTAACCGTAATAGGAAATAAAGTGTCTGCATATGATACAATTTACATAGGACTAAATCATTTGATAGATTGTATCATTGTTACCACTTTATTCATTGATAGAATAATCAACACATTATTTAAAATAATTACAAATGTATTCTATGAGTTATCACAAACCCAAGTAATGTTAAAAACCTCCTCACTTATTTCATTCACCAGTAAAAGTAACAGTTTGAGTTTATTTATAATATTAACAAATAAAAAAACAAGAAACTCAACATTTGTGAAAGTGTAATGAGGTCATTTTTTGTATTTTATCTTGATAAATGACTAAAATAATTTGTCTTTAATCAGTCTTTTTTGGCACTGCTTTACACACTGTATAATCTTAGCCAAATCAATCAGTATGACGTATACATTGCTAAAATTGCACTCCTCGTCACTGAGTCTAACCCCTGCAAATTTATATAATGCCGTGTTGGGAATATATGTTAGTCTTTGGTTGTAACTGTTGTTTTTTCTGTTTCTCTTCAGTCATCCCAACTATTGCGTGCTCAAAAATTGCCCTGTTGGGTCAGCTGCTCCATCCACGTCAGTTTGTCAACTCCCTGGCCCACTGCATCATGGGAATAATCGTAGCTTGGTGTTGTGCCGTCACTATCGGGGGCAGATATGAGACAATCGGCTACCCTTGCATACAGGGTGACGGGTAAGCGGCAGCTACCACATAAAACTATCGTGTCGATGAGCTGTACATGCTCCATCCATAGTCTAATTTTCTCAGTTTGTTTTCAGCACTGAAAGTTCCACTCGGATGTGTCTGAACGAGTATCACCTCTTCCTTCTGCTGGCTGGAGCCTTCGTTGGATTCTCTCACAGTCTGCTGGGTGTGATCTACAACATGAATTATGTCTCCTTTCACACTGTTCAGGTATGTGATGTGAGTTTACTCATTTATCTGACTGATGGTGATGTAAAGATTGAGTATTAAGATCTATATTTGCCTGAATGGCTCAGTCTCAAATGCAAAGACCATGTCTTTTGTTTCATTTAGAGTCGGCCTCTGTTTAAATCTGGTTTACAATTCTGCCAATAAACATGCATGCACGAAGTGTTTAAAGCCCTGTTATCTCCAGCGACACAGGCTGACCCAAACTTTAGAAAAACAAATGAACTGGCATTGTAAATAGTTGATGGTGAGTGTTGTTGTTAACCCACTGATATCCCCCCCCCAGCGATACAAATACCTTCGCTTTAAGGGATCCCTTCCTTTGGTGGTGAAGTGCAGCGCCTCTCAAGCCCTTTACTCTGTCAGGAACTACATCGTTGTGTATTTCTTTTTGGGTGAGTGATCTCTGTTTACAAATGGAACTTCAATAGCACAGAGCTCTGAGAACAAACTGTTTGAGGAGTTTAAACTTTCATGATCTTCGCTTTTATAGACATGCTTTAATTTATTTATTTATGTTCAGTTATTGTACCTGAGCACTGTTTTTATTTTGCTCTTTTCCACCCAACGTTTTTAGAAGTGATAGACAAAACATTTCAATTTATCATTTAACAGGATACATTCCAAAGGCATGGATTTGTAAAACACTGAATCTTCATTTGAACAGGTCAGTATGGATTCTGTGTGATGCTGTATATCAAGTCAATATCACAAATCACAATTTGCCTCAAGGGGCTTTACAATCTGTACAAACAAACACACTTGCAGCCACGCGGTGCTGCTTCCTGGACTGCATTAATGTATTTGTCTGTGATCTCCACCTCCAGCTCTATCCACCCTCTTGACAGCATAGCTGGACTGCTGGACCTCTCCCTGCTCTACCACCTGTGGATCAGTGCCAGTTTCCTCCTCTTCACATGGCACATCACTCTGCTGCTCTTCAGGATCTTTGTCACTGAGGTATGTGTACCAATAAAAAGACAACATTTATACAATCCCTAATATTGCAAAACATTCTGATAGTAACATCTGATTGTTAATTTGTATATGGCTTCAAAGTGGAGTGTTGTGTTGCAGAGACGACTTCTGTTTGCCGTTTGAATTATTTAGAGACACTAGGGGGCAATGTTGTCATTGCTTTGAGTGCTCAAGTATCTGAAGAGCACCAGACTTGATTATAATATTCATTGTGAACACATCCCAGATTTCATCTCACACAATCACTAAAGGTAATATGTTGTCTAATATATTTCCTGATATCCACAGGTGTACAGTTTTCCTGTGCAGTCATCTTTTACTGAGGATACCCACCAGTGTCTTCCTAAAGTCCTTACCGACAAGCAGCCAATGATAGTGAAGGTACATAAAAACACACAATTTTCCTCTTCTTTGTGCTTACTGATAATCAAATTTGGGTGTTGTAACTTGTCTTTTTCCCACATTTTAGTTTCTAGCTCTGCAGGACTTGGCTCTGCTGTCTCAACACTCCCCATCAAGACGCTGTGAGGTCTTCAGTCTGAGTCAGCCAGGTCTGTTATGTTGTCTACACAGACAGGAGGTCCTTGCTTGAGCTGTCATTGATTTTTTCTTGTGTAAAATACATATTGACACTCCACAAAATTCAGATTGTATTTGTAGATAAGTACAGTTGCAACAAAAAGCTAAATGTATTGATCTTTTCATTCTCGTCTTTCCCAGGTGGCCATGCTCATAACTGGAACGCCATCAGTAAGGAGTGTCTGTCTCTACTGGCTGATCTGACTCAGAGACTCATCACCTATCATGACACCGTAGCAACCAACGGCAGGGCCAAGTCACTGTCTACTGGGAGTGAAAGGAAGACTTCATCTGAGTCATCAGGTAAGTTGCCATAAAACATAAATAAACGTAATTGTTTACAACCAGTCCCCTTCATCTTTTCCCTCCCACTTTTTTTTCTTCTTGAAAGTAACCTCTGGTACAGAAGACCTGATGAGCCCGAGGCCCACTTTACTGATGAAAACTCCAGCCTCGGTCTTCGCACGCTCCATCGTCGGCGGCCCACACAGCCCTCTGACGGTACCGTTCACTCCTGACCTGGACAGCCCTTTTGCTTCTCCCGCCCTGCGGCGTCTTACTGCTCCCGTGGACCAATGCTCGCCGTGGTTCGGCACAGTGCAGAGCCCGCACATCATGAGGAGAGTCCCGAAACTCTGGTCCACCTCCACAGGTGAGAGGAAGCTAATGGAAGACATCAGCTAACTCCACTTAAACGGACACTTTAACGTCCAATTTTAGCCAGGAAGTGAAACAGTTTCACCTTTTTTGATCTGTTCTTTATAGCTCTGAAACTAATGTTAAGTAAATTTTGAGGTGTCATTTTTTGCCTTTTCTGTATACTACTTTTTGTATATATTCACCTCAAATGACTGAACTCATCAGCTAACTTCAGCTATTGCCAGAGGTTTTGGAACTTCTGGTCAGTATGTCAACTCGTCCGTGGGTCAGAGTAACATAAGTTTAGCAGTAGATAGATGAATGATAGATATCTGAGCTTTGTAGCTGGTTCCCTTTTGTGATTTAGCGTCTCTCTCTGTTCAGATTCACAGGCCAACGGCAGTCCCCCGGCATCCCCCGCCTCAGTTCCCAGTCCCAAGCAGGAACCGTCCAAACCAAGTCGCCTGGCTCAGTTCCTCCAGAACAGAAGAGAACAGGTGCTTCAGTCTTGTTGATACGATATAGAATTATAATATAGATGTTAGTATATTCATACAGCATTGACAAAAGGCTTTTCATACATAACATTTATTAACCTCGGCCTAACAATAGTAGCCATACAGAGGCGTCTCTCGTCTGATTTTTTGCTCACATCATCTGCCTTTGTTCTGACGGAGTGTACATCCATCTTAAGAGTGGGAATATCCCAGATTTGAAGTTGCTGTGGTGGTCTTAGCGAAGTGTTGAGTCTGAAAAGCCATTAGGCTCGTTCGAGATGAACTGCGCCTCGTCTGGAAAGTAGACGAGATCAGGCAGCGGCAGCAGCAGCACGGGGCGGTGACAAAAAGCTGCGGACAAGTTGGACGGCTTCCAGCAGCCTTCAAAGAATTTACAGGAAGTCACACAAATGGTTACATCCTGTTAGATCTCATCTGTAGGCTACTTGTAGTTTGCAATTACATATGTGGAAATGTGTGTGTATTTGTGCTTATAAATAACCATTATTATTATTAACCACACAAGATATATTTAACAGATTAAACCTTCATTGCACAAAATTAGACTAGAAGCCTACAATTTATCGTTAAATATTACAATTATACAGAATATCAGAATTTTCTGCAAATCCTGGTGCTTGTTGTCAAAGCTAAGAGTCAATCAGCTCTTTGATCAGGCGATCAGAGCAAGTCGGGACCAAGTCGGACACAGATCTAACCGCCGTGCATTGCGCGGCGATCACAGGTGATGGATTCTGCGCAGGCCTGGCTCATCTCGAACGAGCCTAATATTTTTTTTACATTTGTGTTACTTTTGGTTGTGTAGTTTTGAAAGCAAAACAACTTTATACTTAATTGTCCCATCCAGGTTAAAAATTTCTTGGCAAAGCGCGTGCTGATAATGTATTTGTTTAACAAGGTAAGGATGTGTGGCATGTGCATGCTGTCTTCTGTAGTCGTCTGAACGGTGTGAGGGGCTCCCTGCATGCTCTCGTCTGACACAGTAGATTTCCATTTAGTTTTAACTGAATCTAACAACCTCACCCTGCAGGCCTCCCTAGTTTCACTTCTCGGTCTGGGTCTTAATTGTAAACACTTTGCTGATGTAGCTCTTTTCCATCCACCTAGCTGTTTCTACTAATTACTTTGAAAGCTTGATTTGTGTAACTCATGTCTTGTATTTCACTTCACTACCATAATACCGTGTTGTTTGTACCAATCAAATGTTGAGAAATCATGTCCTTGCAATCCTATCAGAAGTGTGAGGTACTGATAAGCTTATCACAGCCAAACACTACTTGCATTGCACAATTTCCTCTTTGTAGAAACTAGTTTGGTTAGTCTGCTTTGCTTTCGGAGGTTTCTGTATCTTCCACTGATCCTGCATGCATGTTGTAGTGTAGTCTCACTAAAACCTGTCCATCCATCCTGATTCATCAGTCTACTGTAAATATGCATCTATCTGTTCAGCAGAGAGCTCGTACTAGTTAACATTGTCTCTTCCAGGTTCCAGAGGCCTCCAGTCAAGCTCTGTTTGCAGACGGCCAGGCTCACATCTGGGCTTTAGAAGGTGGGAGGAGATGGTGGATCTTTATTTTCATTTGATATGGATGCGACCTGTCCTGTTGATACAACATCTGCATTACGGTGTCCTCTTAATATCCTCCTTCAGGTCTGTCTTACCTTGTTCAAGCCTCCTTCTCAGAAGACCAGTTTGGGGTTGTACAGACTACATTACCCAGCATTCTCGGTTGCCTGCTGGTCTTACAAGAGGTAAGCTGTCGTGGTTTACTGGAGGTTATCGAATGAAATCTTTCATTATATCGATCAACACACATTAAATTCCAGTGTTTTTCTAAGAACCAAACTCAAGTGGGTCAGTCGGGTGAGAGTTTCTCTGTATCTGTGACACAGACACAAGATCATTGTCAATCAATCAATCAAACTTTATATGTATATAGCACCTTTCATACAGGTGAGTGCAGCTCAAAGTGCTTCACAGATGACTAACAAGCCTGGCTGAATTGGTCATTTTGAAAGATTTCAACACTTCCAGCAGCTCTCAGATCCTCAGGAAGACTGTTCCAGCGGCTTGGAGCATAATGTCTGAAAGCTGCCTCACCAAAGGTTTTAGTCCTGCACTAACAGCAGTTGTCCTTCTTGTCTCCAGGCAGTAGATCGCCACTTCAAGCTGCCTCATGCCTCCAGTAAGCCCGTCAGGTCGGCCAGCAGCCTGGGAGACTCTACTCACAAAACCCTGCGCTTTGCTCTCAGGGCCACTCTCAAGACTGCCATCTACAGGATAACAACCACTTTTGGAAATCACTTAAAGTAAGGCCCGTTAAAACTGACTGTCTCTAAATTATAAAAAAAATAAAAAATAATACCTAGTAAACTAATTTTGAATGTATATTTTTCTTTTAAATCCTCAGTGCTGTTCAGATGTCTGCAGAGCACCGGAAAAGATTGCAGCAGTTTCTGGAGTACAAGGAATAACACACCTGACATTGTGCCTTCAGATTCTTATCAGTGTGATGTGTGCGTGCGTGCGTGTGCGTGTGCGTGTGCGTGTGCGTGTGCGTGTGTGTGTGCGTGCACACATTAGTGAGGCAACAAGTGAAAGCCCATGATAGTGCCTCTTTTAATATTTATGTCTGCACTATGTCATGGCAGATTGTATTTGATAGGCTAGATCACATCTCCTACATGCACGAGGCAGCGTGGGCTTCCTGCCCAGCTATCACCTGCTGTGTTTGAGACATTTCATTTAGCTCACTGTAAAGATCAAATTAACTCATTCCAAAGATTTTCTTACGGTTTTCTTAATTGGGATGAGTTGTAAAGGGCTGATTGCGCTGCATTTGTACTAAATTATCCACATGTTTTTTTTGGTTTCAAACTTCAGCAGCTGTCTTTCCTTGTGGTTTCACATTATTTTGCATTTGTTGCGAGGAGTGAGTGAGTGAGATAGTATGATAATGTCAGAGTGATGAGAAAGAAGCTCTTTAGTTTCACAGGTGTCTGAAATGTGTTCTGGAAAAATGTTTTAGATCTGGTTTTGTTCTAAACACCAGCCTGGAGAACGAGTTTACTGTCAGCTGTGCACATCAGTTCAGGTTCTCTAACTAGAGAACACACCGTAATCAGATTCACAGATCGGACACGCCTGTTTGTACATTTGTGTTTGTCAGTTTTGTTCATGTGAAATAAGTCGAGTCAGAGAAAGGATGGAGAGTTGGTGTGACTGGTATCAGGTGTGATTGTCACTGCCAACAAGTATTGAGTTTAAATTCCCACTCTGAGACCTGTTGAATAAAAACAATATGTAACGATCATTTGTCAGGTTGTTTTTTTAATTTCTCGGCTGAAACTTGCCGATCATTAGCCATCAACTGCTACCCGAAATTTCAATTCTCTATATAGACCAAGTTTTAATTGAAAAAAATATAATGGAAGATGTCAAAGGTTGCATTTTGCACTGAAAATCTGAAATAAATAGAATATAGTACATAAACAGCAAAACCATTTGTGGAGACAGAAAAAAAAACATAAATTACAATTTCTTTCAATTGCTAACACATTTTTGTAAACCAGTCTCTTGCTGCTGTGTTTGCTTTCATTGTTGTAAACAGGACCTCACCTGTGGTCTTATTATAGTGTTTATATCCTGATTGATGACAATCAAGCAATTAGGTGTTCAGCAAGGTGTGTATTGGTCTGTGGGTGTGTTTTACGTCAGATTCCTGTGTCTTATGTAGAGAACTGTGTTCTGTGTTGCAAAAAGTGAATTGCAAATTGAGTGCAGAGCAGAAAATGTGTTTGAAGTTTTGGAGACTTGAGCTGAGGTTTTGCTCTCTGAGTGTCAGTTTCAATAATTGTGCTTTGTGTCATTTAGTGTGTTAGCAATTGAAAAAAACCCTGTAAAAGTCCCTTGTTGCAAACTGAAAACAGCCAGGAGTAAGAAGGAAGTGAAACATCCATTCATACAGTCAGCCTTTTCCACAGCAGTGACTTGTCCGGAGGAACAACACCGGTGCTATTAATGACTTGTTTTATTCAAGTAGTCCCAGTAAGCTGTGACCGTGAGCCCTCATGCACTGTACCATTCAGCCATCATTCATTTTTATTATTTACTAATGTGCTTTTCCGACTGTGATGTCAAAAGTTTTGATTTAAAAAAAAGTCCTGCCATACAAATTATTTTGTTTTATATGCTTGAAATAAAGAAATGTTGGAATAGAGTAAAAACTGTTGTAAATCTACATTTTTGTAATAAAAAGCCTGTATTACAAACTTGGGCAGTGGAGTTTGATGCACAGAGATGAGCCTCAACTACACAGGGATGGTTTAACAAGACACTACTGAGTTGCATTATGGGAAATGTAGGATCCAGTGTTTTGGGGGCTTAACCTGGCCTTACTTGAGATCATTAGTCAGGACATCTTGGACTCTGCTGCACAGATTTTGACTATTCTTTTTTAAATCTTTCTCTGAACAGAATATCATTTGCATTAATCTAAAGTAGGGCTGTCAAAATTAATGTGATAACGCAAATTAATTTTAACGCCACTAATTTCTTTAACACAACTTGCGTTAGGTTGTAGCGGGCTCAGTTTTAAAGTTACCAGTGTACCAACCATGTCATACTAGCTTGTCAGGAAGGAGGTTAAATAACGCTGCAAACTTGTGCTAAATTTTGGCGAGGAAAAACTGTCATGGCCATTTTCAAAGGGGTCCCTTGACGTCTGACTTCAAGATATGTGAATGTAAATGGGTTCTATGGGTACCCACGAGTCTCCCCTTTACAGACATGCCCACAATGATAATCACATGCAGTTTGGGGCAAGTCATAGTCAAGTCAGCACACTGACACACTGACAGCTGTTGTCTGTTGGGCTGCAGTTTGCCATGTTATGATTTGAGCATGTTTTTTATACTAAATGCAGTACCTGTGAGGGTTTCTGGACAATATTTGCCATTGTTTTGTGTTGTTAATTGATTTCCAATAATAAATATATACATACATTTGCATAAATCAAGCATATTTGTCCACTCCCATGTTGATAAGAGTATTAAATACTTGACAAATCTCCCCTTTAAGGAACAGATAAAAAATGTGCGATTCTTTTGCGATTAACTATGGACAATCATGCGATTAAATATTTTAATCAATTGACAGCCCAAATCTGAATACATCACTATTAGTGTGAGCTGTCAGAAACCCATGTTGCTCAAACTCTGCAAAGTACATGTGAATGTTTCGGGCAGCCTGCAAAAACTGGTGACAAAAGTGAAAAGTCTCCAGCAGCTAAAGAATAGGACCTCTTGTGTCAATCAATAAATCAAATGAATACATACAGTATGTTACAACAATACAACACAGAACGAGAACATAAAATGACAACATCATCAAGAGCACTGTCTTTTTGTTTATTGCACGAATCGTACATATTTCCAACTTAACTGGTAGAACGCATTAGGCAGCGGTGGACAAAAAAATTGTTCATCAAACGCCTTATTATGTATACAAGATGCCAAAAATAGCCAGTGGGAAAATCTGGATTTAACTGTCTCAAATGATGGATTAAGATCTAGAAAGGAAATACTTTTTATTTTTATTTTCTTGAACAAGAAAGAGAATCCTTACTTTTAATACTTGAGATGACAGCTGTTCTGTTCATAACAGAGGGATGTCATTCATAAAAAGGAAAAACTGAAGAAAAATGGTGCCTCAAGTCAACTTTTTTTTTTCTCTGGATTTTAAAAGTACGTTGTCCTCATATAGAATATAAACCTCTGCATCAATACCAATCAAATGTTTTGACATCTTTTTTTTTTCTTCTTTTTTTTTTAAGTCAAACAGCATTTGCTAAAGTTGATTTTTTTTTTTTTTTTTTTTACAGTTTTAATATATATTTATATATGTACATATAAATTCAACTAACTAGAGTTCTCATAGAAAATGAGAAAAGCTGGACTTTATCGCTCTCACACAACAAATGACTGGCAAGCATATTGACCCCAACCCCCCTCCCCCCGTCCTCCTCTTTGAGCCGCTGTTAACAAACCACAGACTGAAGTCTCATCAAGCGGTGAGCTGGCTGCAAACACACGACCTGGTTCAAATGTTTGTCTGACAAAAATGTCATTCAGCAATTACATCACGGAGGGATTTTCAGGAACCCATGTGGGTAGAACTCCAATCTCAATTGGCACTTAGGCAGTGTTTCAATTGGGATTTGATCCAGGTCGGTTCTGTCTCTTTCAAATTAGTCCGCCAACAGAGCCCCACATCAGTCCTTTATCCTATGCGCATGCTGATCACCATCTACGATTTCCTGTCAAAGATGGAGAGAGAGTGAGGGAGGAAGAAGAAGAGGAAGGAAGGCGGAAAGGCTGGTGGAAGCAAAAGAAACCTCCTCTTCCTTAGTCAAAAAAGCTCAAGTGCAAAACATCTCCCCACTCAAAACAAATCAATAGAAATAAAACTAAACTTCACTGTGGGGTTTCCAATGAAGGATACAAGACAACAGCTCTTCCCCCCCCAAAATCACACACTCAGTGCACATTTTGTCTGTTTCTCAAACTAAAGCATCCCTGATTCAAAGTGCACTCAGTAGTGAGGGAGGGGGAGTGAGATGGAAAGAGGAAGGGAGAGGGAGTAGCTTGAGGGCAGCATGTCGAGGTGATGCAGCATGTAGGGATTTAGTAGTCCTCGGGTAGAGAGAAAAACGTGTGAAAAATGCAACTAGCTGCACAAGCTTGGGGCAAGAAATCAATACGAGACTGAGGGCGATGCAGTGAGGGGGCACTGGGGTTTCCTTCTATGAGTTCAAATCAGAAAGGAAGTCACATTCAGGGGATGGGTTTGAGGGTATGATTCTGATGCTGACACTCCCAGGGAGCTCGAGAGCAAGAGGTGCGTTACTAAGAG
Source organism: Sebastes fasciatus (assembly GCF_043250625.1). Lineage (NCBI taxonomy): Eukaryota > Metazoa > Chordata > Actinopteri > Perciformes > Sebastidae > Sebastes > Sebastes fasciatus. Next base: position 25,926,404 of record NC_133805.1, read on the forward strand.
AGGGGTGGGGGGGGGGGATTGTGTGCTGGTGATGTATAGCTTCCTACAGCGTACCTAAAGAGGAGGTTGCTTGTTGCCATACACACACAGTACATTGTTCTGGGGCTAGACAGAGCATATAGATAATGTGTGGACAAGCAGGGGGCCTCCAAGTGGTTTATAGGGATGTAAGCACTCACTAAAACCTCTTTGTACAAATCTCAAAAAAATTCTGGAAGTGTGTATGAAGTCTGTAGCCGTCATTTTGCACACTCACTACTGCTGGGAAACCAGGCGTTAAGCATCTCTGTCAAACTCTGCTTCAAAAGGATGTTTAAGTAAATGTTTTTTTTTTCTGTATGTGTGTGTGTGTGTGTGTGTGTGTGTGTGTAAAAGAACGAAAACAAGTCTGTGGCTCGTCAGTGTGTCGAGTGTGCCAGTGTGTCAATAGTGCTTGCCTATGTGCATCAATTCAAGGGCAATAAAGTGTGTATATATGTACTGTATGTGTGTATGCATGTGTGTGTGTCTAAGTATATGTGTATGTGTGTGGCTCAGGAGGACATGCATTGGACGTGGTCCGGACCTCCTTCCTCTTCATCGGAGGAATCCGGAGAGCTCCAGGACTCATCTGTGTCTGCGTCTGCGCCCTCACGACGGGCCTGTGTTGAGACAAAAAAAAAAAAGGAGAACAGAGAAAAGAAAGAATGAGACTATTTTTGGGCTGAAATAGTATGTAAACATGTTGCCAATCTATTCATGTTAGAAATTGCACTCTACATTTTCAGTGCTAAACTACCAGTATCCACACTGGAATATACATCTTTTCTACATTTCCTTCCAAAAGACCCACAAGTCAATAATTCAAGTGTAACATCAGCTGCTTCCAACATATTATTTAAGCAGCACTCCAGCAATACGGTATTACCTTTCCATAAAATTGAGAGACTCACAAGAAACAGATTAAAAACAAAAAAAATCAGTGTAGCAGAGGCCAAAATATCGTTACCCTTAAGGCCTTTGCACAGCGAGTCTGTATTTTTTGTCCGAAATTGTCGCACGTTTAAAAATAAATACGACCTCACGTGTGTCAATCACGTTTTATACACCAAGTCTGAAACTTTCAGACTGACTGTCACTGAAGTTTTCGGAGCAGGTTTCATTTTTTGTGTTTTTCTGCATCCGTCAAAAAGCAAAAGAGGGTTGTTTGACCACTCAGTGCCACTGTCCGTGCAAACGTCATCATCCGAACTGGCATCTGATAAACATTCCTCGTCTCCCAGCGCAAAACGCTTTACAATAAAGAAATAAAAGATTACAGAGATGCAGGATTTAAAGACGGATTGGAGCAGGTGATGACAGACCAGCTTGTAATCAGGGATGGTCACAAAACAAAGGATGTAGGAAACACTAGACGGTAGTGATTGTGCTCCAAGCGGCTAAACGATAGCTTCTCGCTAATGTCATTCATTCATTAGCCCTGTTTGGTTTAGTGCTATCCATTGCACCCATGTAAATAATTCAGTTTTGTCTAGTATTGCAAATTTGCATGACGTATAGAATAATAAAACGCATCAGAGTCAGTGTGCCATGTCTCTGTGTGTAACGCTTTTTAATCGGAAGACGGATTTAAAAAAATGCACACGAATAATATGGACGCGCTTTTGGTCAAGCTCTAAACACTCTGGGTCCTACATTTCCCATAATGCAAACCAATAGGATGTTTTTGTTCGTCCATACCTGCCTGGTAAATGCTCACGTCTTTTCAACTCCACACCCCAAAACACATCTAACGCTTGTTGCTTTTGGTTTGTTGTGGTGTTTGAAAGCTCACCCTCGGAGGCCGTCTGTTCCTCATGTGTCTCATCAGGAACCACAGCAGCTGGGTGTCGTACTGGTCGCCGTGGCGCACGCTGTCCTCGTCACGCTCCCGCTTGTTTTTCTTCATCACCTTGACAAACACAACAAACAGGTGTGAATGTGGGGCATGCATGCAGAGCAAACATGTCCTTAATACAAATTCCATTACTGGGAACAAGGACAGAGTTTTTACAAACTTAAAGAGAGGCACTCTCACCAAAATATATTAAATATACATAAGACATGCATTACTTAAGAAAATGTTATTTGTTTTACATCTTGGATCTTATTTTTTTTTGCAGTTTCTGCCAACTTTCCTACTAAATTATAACATTTTACTCAGCAGCATGAGGATTAAAATTACCCCTAATAGCCTTTGTAAACATCTATTGCAATACAGAGCTACTGTAGCTGTTTTGCAGTGCAATGGGCAATTATAATAACAGTTCAGGCACATTCACCTTCAATTTCACTTTCAAATAAGCCGTTTAGACAAAGAAGTTCAACTGGATTTGCTAAATATCTGTCCGTTCCACCTATGTTGTGATCGCACAGACTCTGTTATGAAGCTGTTTTCAGTGGCGTCACTATGAAGTGAAATTAGTCTCAAAATGGTCACAAATGTTACATGTTTTAATTACATGCTCTACAAATGAAAAATAAGATTTACAAATGTGTACAACGATTTGTGCGTAATTTTGGGTGCTTGCAAATGCGTGTTCCAATCTACACACAAATAGCAATGAACTTGAACACATGTGTAACGGTTTTACAAATGCACACATCACAACCTGAATAAATACTCATATTTTACGTACAGATTTTTTAACTTGATCTGATCACAGATCGGATCATTTTCGCTTTTGAAAAGCTTCCTGTGTGCGCACGGATTGCTTGATACGCATGGATCAGGTTACACTTACGTGTGGAGTTTTGAGACTATTTTCGCCAGCTCAAACAGATCCACAAATGCATGCTGTGTTTAAGTACTGCTGGAAAACTGGGACATCTGGGCTTTCTGTGAAATCGTGTCTAATTTCAAAGTGGGAAAGACGTTTTTTCTAAATAGACAGAATAGCTTGTCGCCCCTCTATTAGAACACATACATTTACCATGCTATAGTCAATACAGTAGCCTATAAATGTAAATATATGGTTTAAATAAGCTACTGCTTGGTGGTGGACTTCTTCTGCAGACAGGAGCAAATGCCGAACATCCCGGTGGCTCATCGTCTGAAGTGAGTATAAGCTAAACCGCCCTATGAAATGAGACAAATTTCACTCCATATATCACGGCATCCCTATGTCTCTACAAAGAAGTGTTACCACAACCAACAGAAATGATGGCAAAAACTATAAAAAGCAGAATAGAATACCTCTTTTAGACCCTTGAGTCCTGTGGGGCTTTCAGCTGTGGGAGCCCACAGTTTGATGTCGTGGTCCAGCCCACTGGTGGCAATACCGGGCAGATGGGGATGTGGCTCCAAACAGTTCACCTGTAGTTGTTGAGGGTAGAGAAAATGACTGAGATCACAATATGAAGATGACGTAAGTTTTAAAGAGAATATTCTGGGGAACGGATGTCTCTGCAGCAAAAAGCTAACTCTCCTGTGAAAGAAAATATACAACCAGTACATAGTGAAAGTATATTTTTATCACAATACAATCATGAGTAAATACTGGGTACTCAACACTAAGACCAAGAGATTACAGAAGCACTACCGACCACCAGTGTGTTTGTACCTTCCCTAAGGCCCCAATCAGACAGTGTTTTTTGCAGGTGGAAAACGTAAGGCGCACGGCTCTGCCTTTTTTTTGCCCGATCAGACAGAGCGTTTTTTGCAGATGCGGCGTCTTTTTTTCTTCATATGTTGCTCCGAAACCACCAAATGAGTGCTAACATTACCCTATTCAAAAACAATGAACTGTACGCGACCCAAATAGTTAATAGTACAGTTCAAGTTAATGAAAACAACTTACCCGAAATCTCGAGTAACGCACTAATTTGTCTCCATAGTCACCTTAATGAGAAAAAATGATAAATGACATCAGGCGCTTTTCTGCTCTGAATTGATTTTTTTTCAACTCGAGGAGTTCAGGGTGCTCCTGTAGAAACGCGAGGCGCACAGAGCGGATAAACGTGAGCTGCTCCGCAATTCAAAAGCAGCACGCGAAACGCTTCAATCTCATTGAAAACAATTACAAAAAGCCACACCAGGCTGCTAAAACGCACTCCGTCTGATCGGGGCCTAAGTCATCTTTGAACCCAATATAAACATAATATTATTCTCTCTCGCTCTTTGACTCACCACTCCTCCCCTGTCTCCCTCCATAAACTGGACGATGCGAGCAGAGTACTTGTCCCACAGGTAGATGTGTCCGCAGTCACTGCCGCTGACCACAAACTCGCTGCATGGCCCGTAGAAGTTCACCCCCTTCACTGTGAGAAACATTTGAAGATGAGAGAGGATGATACAGCGTCAGTCTTTGCAATAACTAGAGTCTCTTTACAGTCCTGCAGTACCAATTGGGAGCTGAATATAACACCTGTAGCATTATTGCGGTGTCCCTTGTATCTCCTGCGATAGTCGGCCCCATCACTGTGGTTGGAGTCAAACAGGTAGATGTCCTCGTCATTGTAACTGACCAGGAGCTCTGCACAAAACAAAAACAGTCTTTTGATTAATTCCCTTTATTCCATAACGGCAGAAGAAGGTCTGGGCTTTTTTTGTCATGCAGAAATATTCAGACAAGTTTGACTAAGTTGTTGATTTACAGGTGTTCTGCAAAGATGAGAGCACACTAATGCTTTTTAGAATAGACCTTGTTCTGTTTGTCACTGATATTGCATTGGTGTTGCATCAGGAAAGCTAATGCTGTGTTCACACTACAGCGTCAACCAATCATATGTTTTTCCTTTCTGTCTAAAAAAAAATGTCACGAGTTCCCAGTGCTATTTAACGACATAACTAACTGATGGCTGACAATGTAGCTGGCCGTTTTGTTGCTTTTGTCGGTTGTAATGTGAACACAGCATCATGTGTTGGGCTCATTATTTTTAATATTTCTAAAACATGTTCATAACAGAATGAGAAATTGAAATTAGGTAAGGATAATCTTAATTAATTCAAATATAAATAAGAAACAGGATTATAGCAATTGCATGAAAATTAAATCATGCCACGGGATATTAAATTATTTCCATTCACACTGCATGCAAGCTGTTGCATGTCTTTATTTTTGCTGCTCTCTCAGATAACTGTTTTTCAGTTTAAACACTACATGTTTACCTGCGCCATCGTGGCTGTACACCAGGCAGGTTATGTTGGTTTTGGACTCGCTGGATACCAGATGTGAAGGACAAAACTTTTTCAGAACACCATTGTTATCGTTCTCATTGATCTTCCTCTGGTCATAGATCCTAAAAGAGGGTGAGTAGAGGAGGAAGTGAGAAAAAGAAGACAGAGACAGAAAGCAAAACTATAAAAATAATATTGTTCTATTTCCATTGCATCCCATTTTTCATTATTAGTGAAATAATCAGCATTAGAGCAACAACCTGCTTCATACCTCACATACTGATCTCTTCCGCCCACGGCAAAGTGTTGTGTCTTGGCTGGGTTCACAAAGATGGTGTACAGCCCCACTTTTTTATCACCTTCCTTTACAACCACCAGTTTACTGCCACACACATTTAAGGAGACACAAAGAAGAAACTGGAATATGATCTCTGGCAAGGGGAAAAAAAGTTTTAAATAGCATATGGCAAACACAGGAAAACTGGCAAAGAGGAACGTGTATCAAAGTGGGTGTCAGCCAACACACTGACTGAAAGACAGGATATTTGCGTAACAACACCACAAACTTCCTAAAAAGGACAGGGTGGTGACCTGTGACTGCCTTCACAGAAATCAATCATTAGGTGTGTATTGTGTTACATTTCATGACATGACAATTCCTCAGGTGACTAAATTGAAAACTATGATGAACTTTAATATTGGTATCACTCACTTGGCGGGACGGTCGAGACGCAGGTCGATGCCAAACACAACGGCGTCCTCTCCAGCGGACAGAAAGGAGCAGGGGGAGTCTGGCTCGAGGGCCAGCTGGAACAAAAATAGGTAGAAACTAGAATTACCACCTCGCAGCTGTATATGTTCCCCAACCAGTCAAGTTGCAGTTTACATCCATGTCAATCTCGGAACCCATCTGTTATCGGTCTGACAAACAGATAAGCCTTTGGGGGCAAGGGCCAATATTGTTGGGATTCCGGTGTAGCCGGTGGATATCCTGGCCAAGACTTCCTCTTTTGTGCGCTGCTCATTGTTTAAAGTCCGATTAACAACTTCAGATGTGAGACCGGAGTTGGAGTTGAGAGACTACATGTACGACCAGATTGAAGCTAATTTAAACCAATAAAAAGCTAAATCATCATCAGTCGATAGCCGCTGGGTTCCCAGACTGCATTGCAATGCGTTCTGCCTCTTTTGCTCTCCACTCAGACTGTTTACCTGCATTCAACCAAAGCCTGCTCTTTCATGATTGGTCAAAACTACTTGGACTAAAAATGGAAACCAGAACGCTTGCGATACCAGAATCGTGCGCCGTTGCCTACAGATTCTACATGTGATCGTGTTTATAGCGATTATCCATCCATGTCTGTCCAAAATGTCATCGCTTCATCATTTTATCCTGTCAGACATTTGCGTGAACTTGTCATAATCAACATATTAATTGTTGAGTTACGGCCAAAAATCTGTTTGTGAGGTCACAGTGACCTTGACCAAAATCGGATCGGTTCATCCTTGAGTCCAAATTTTGTGCGCCAAATTTGAAGAAATTCCCTCCAGAGGTTTCTGCGATATCGCGGGACGGACAACTGGAAAATATAATGCCTCCGGTCGTACACACTGTACAAACACTCACCTTGTGTGCTGCCCCTTTATGCTGTGCTACCCGCTTGGTGTTCTTGCAGCGCTGTGTGGCGGAGAGCTCAGCCACTCTGATCTGACCATCTCGAGCACACATGGCCAAGGTGGAGTCGCCACTGTGAGGCAGGAACTTTGCCTGTGTACATTAACGGCAGGGAGAAGACTCATTATAAGCTTCTGACCACAATGGTCTCTTGGATTAGTCATTCACTCAGTCACTTCAACCTGCATCTACTCTCTTGTCTTACAAGTTTTATCATTGACTATTGATTAATATGAAGCAATCACTAACCCTAATCGTTAAATAAAAGTGTACAATTGTTTTTCTTTCCTTAATCCATCTGCGTCTTTGCTCATAAAGAGACAAAGATTTTTGTTTTCCCTTACCTGAAACACATTGCTCTTGTGGCCACTGTCAAACTCCAGCTCAGCACGGCGGACCGCCCAGTCCCAGATCACCACTCGCAGGTCATCGCTGCCTGAAGCCAGGCGTGTGCCCGAGGGGTTGAAGTGCAGCGTGTTGACGCAGCCCGTGTGTCTCTCCAGTCGGCCCTGGAGCTCCAGCCTCTGCACGAGACCGCGGGCTCCACACACACGCCTCACAAACTGGTGCGAGTCCCTGCCGATCTCCCTGGAGCGCAGTGAGGGTATCGACCGCCATATAGGGCCACGCATGTCACGGAGCTCTGCTCCCAGCCACGCCTCCATAGCCTCGTCGTCGTCTTCATCGTCTTTCGGTTCATCTTCGTCGTCCTCGTCGTCATCCTCATCTGAGCTGGTGGAGTGATTGGTGCCGCCGCCGGGTCTATTCCTCTTTCTAGCTGCCCTTTTCCCACCATCTTTATCCTTCACTCTCTCCCGTCTGCCTCCCTCGCTCTCTCTTTCACCGTCCTCAGTCAGGGAGTAAAGACCGCTGCCATCCATGCTGTCTGTGTCTTCTTCCTCCTCTCCCTCTCCGTTTGCCCCCACCTCTCCTCCTTCCACATCTGGCATAGGCTTGTCTCCAGACGCCTCTGCTGCTTCTTTGGGAGCTACAAAAATAGGGAAAGCCATGGAGAATGAGGTTAAGAAGACATCGCTGTCTCACTGGGAGGTTCAACGAAAGGTGTACAACTTGGAAACTGTATCAAAGTTAAATATTAGGCTGCAAAAAGAGTATCCCAGCAGTTAAGATAAACTGGGGGGGAAAAGTTTGGAAACCGTCTTCCTGATGGTGTATTAAATGAATAAAGTGTAAAATAGCCAATATGTCTTGTTTGTTCCTTGTTACTGATAGAGAGTTCAATCATCCAATCAACCAAACAACTCAAAACAAGAGTCAGTACCAACAGGAGAATACACTGTTTACCATTGGCAGAGCATTTTGGCAAATTTTTCTTGGGCGCTACCCACATAATCAGCTGTGCTGCTCATCCCACAAATGCATGATCCTTACAAGTTGGACATCATTGTGAAGGTAAATAAACAGGCTTTCCAACCATGTAAAATACAATGCCAATTAGCATTGTAACAACAGAGAAATAATCCACCAAACACAAGTTTCCAAACCTTTTTTTCCCCAGTTTATATGCATTTAAATAAGAACATAAATATATTCAAGCATATTCTCGCTTTTTAAGGAAAATGGGGTTATACCATCTTGAGATTGCGCTTGTTCCTCTTTGCTTCCAGAGGCATCTGCCTCCTTGTGTTGATCTTCTCCTGGTTCTTTTTCTTCACCTAGTAAAACCCAAACATGTTTCTGATTAAAGGTCTGTGCTAAGGAGCATGACGTCCTTCCTTCCTTCCTTCCTGCAGCTGTCAGAGTCCACAACCAGCATGCTCCCAGTGGACCACTTACACATCAAAAAACTGACAATAACCTGATACCTTCAGGTGGAATTTCTTTCATTCATTCATTCTCACTGTGCAATATCATTTTTCACTTGTGCAATTGTATTATTAATGGTCTGTTTATTGTCAATACTGTATATACTGCTCCTGTTGTTATACTTCCTTCTATTTAAATGGTTCATATTGTGTTACACTTTGTTTAGCTCTGTTTTACTGTGTTAGCTGATGCAATATTGCTTTTTGCACAATCCCCTTTGCTGCTGTACACTGCACATGTGTCCACTGCGGGACTAATAAAGGAATATCTTCTTATCTTATCTCTCACTCAGCATAAATAAAGTTATTTTCTTTGCACTGGTCCTTTACCATTAAGGGGGGTGGATTTGCCGTCAGCCTCAGACATTGTGTCTCCTTTTGTCCTGCGTCGACCCGAGGGAGAACCTTTGGGACATAAAGAATATTTAAAGTGGTTTATTAATAAACAAAATAACAAGGGGCTCAAATGAACAAACCATACTAACTTGCAGCAGACCCCGTTGCATTACACTAGCTGAACTGTTGTCTACTGCACTGTAAGTTACCTGAAACTACCAAGCAGGCTGATCATCTACCGCTGCATATCACGACATAAACAAACTAACTCGCTTGGTAGCTCAGCTGGCTCCTCACAGGCCCGACTAATGCCCTGATTTTGCTTCTTTGTGATGCTTAAAAGTGCAGTATCCTCTGCAGAGCTCGAGTATCTGACACTGTTATTAACTGCTAACGAATATAGACACTATAAATCCTGTCACAGTCCTGCTTAACAACCAAACCGCTGCTTGTCAGAGAGCCAGCCTTGCAGTGGCTAACTAGCACGTAGCTGGTGTTCACGTTACCTCTACTGGAAGGCCCGCCGAGGCGCACTTCTTAGTTTAGTCCTATAATCTTTATTGCAGATTGATCTTCTCCACCGCACTACTACAGCTGCAGAGCCTAAGAGCCTCGACTGAGAGTCCTCTGGTGGTAAATACACGACATTAGGTCTGCGTGCATGAAGCTTTAGCGTGCCTAAAGACAGACAATAGAGAGAGCTAACTGCGTTCACACCAGGCTGGCTGGCTGCTCGATGCTCTGTTTATGTTTTGACGGTTCAGCTGCTTTTTTTTTTTTAGCTTCCATTTCCGGTGTCGTGCTCGACTCGGGGTTTTTTTCTCCGGAAGTTTACAGAGAAGATACGTAAGGCCATGTAATAATAATAACAATAATAATATTAATATTTAATAACGATATTATTATTATTATTATTATTATTATTATTACTATTACCACCACCACTAATAATTATATTTAATAACGATATTATTATTATTATTATTATTATTATTATTATTATTATTATTATTATTATTATTATTATTATTACCACCACCACTAATAATTATATTTAATAACGATATTATTATTATTATTATTATTATTATTATTATTATTATTATTACCACCACCACTAATAATTATATTTAATAACGATATTATTATTATTATTATTATTATTATTATTATTATTATTATTACCACCACCACTAATAATAATATTTAATAACGATATTATTATTATTATTATTATTACTACTACTACTACGACTACTGCCACCACCACTACTACTACTACAACTACTACTACTAATAATAATAATAATAATATTTAATAACGACATTATTATTATTTTTTACTACTACTACTAATAATAATAATAATGTTTAATAACGCTATTGTTATTATTATTATTACTACTACTACTACTACCACTGGTACTACTACTACTAATACTACTACTATTATTATTATCATAATAATACTACTACTAATAATAATAATGACAGTTTTTATTATATTATATTATATATATTATATTATATTATTTATATTATATTATATATTATATTATATTTTTTATTATTACGATATTGTTATCATTATTATTATTATTATTATTATTACTACTACCACCACCACTACTAATAATATTTAATAACGATATTATTATTATTATTACTACTACTACGACTACTGCCACCACCACTACTACTACTACTAATAATAATGTTTAATAACAAGATTATTATTATTTTTACTACTACTACTAATAATAATAATAATATTTAATAACGATATTATTATTATTATTATTACTACTACTACTACTACTACCACTAGTACTAGTACTACTACTACTACTACTATTATAATAATAATAATAATAATAATAATAATAATAATAATAATAATATATACCTTCTGAAATATATCACCAATTTAAAGTGGAGATTAAAGCGTGACTTATTTTATATAGTTGTTCAACTAATTCTACAACAATTCATCTTTTAATGTATCACTTGATTTTCTTAATGGACTATTTTCTTTCTTTATTTTTCTAATGGCTCAGTAGCCCCTGGGGATAAAAATGAGCTGCTGGGAATCGCCTCCCATTCTCTCTGAGCATGTGTACAGTGATTAAGTAATATAGCCTATGCAACATATAAGCACAAAAATCAATAAGGATGATCTTAAAACTAGATCTTCACACCTTCTCCAAGACAAGGCAGCTGATTAGGCAATAAAACCGGAATCATATATTATATAAAATGATTTGAAATTCTCATTACATCCAATCAATAAATCAAATGCTCTGACAAAAAAAGAAAAAAATGCATCAGTGACTTCATTCAGCCAATGAATGGCCTACCTACCTGTCTGTCTACCTACCTGCCTGCGTCATTGCACGTCACCAGAGTCGTCCACAAGCAGCCAGCTGGACAGTTGTGAGTACTAACAATAGCCATGTTCACTAACAATAGCCATGTTCACCGTTCACAATGATGATTTTGGGGGAGTGGCTTTGGAAAGAGGCCTGAATAGACTGGCAGTCAATGTTGCCGACTTGGCGACTTTCTGGCTAGATTTAGGGACTTTTGAAGCTAGTTAGGAGCTAGTGCTGTTAAGTTAGCTTTTTTCATTGGAAATCATTTGGCAACACTGGGCTCAGTTTTGGGTTGAATACTTTTTAAAATCTAGTGTAGCCTCTTCTCTTCGTTTCTCAGCATTAAAGCTGTAGTAGGCAGTATATTTTTGGCATCATTGGGCAAAAATTCCATAATAACCTTTCATCATATTGTAATTCAAGTGTTCTGAGAGATAACTAGACTTCTGCACCTCCTCATGGCTCTGTTTTCAGGGTTTAAAGGGAGACTTTGACCAATCACTGGTCATTTCAGAGAGAGAGCGTTCCTATTGGCTGTGCTCGGGCTGGTGGGCAGTGGACAATGGCGGCCTCGTCACAAACTTTCTCATTTTACGGCTAAACAGTACACTACAAGCTGATTCTGAAAACATTTGAGGCGAGAAATAGGCATTAACGTAACAGGATATTGATTCATATTTGATCAGCGCTGCTTAGTTTGACCGTTTGGTCGGAGCTCGCGAGTGATTGACAGCCGGCTCTCATAGACAGCAGCTGGACAGCGGACCTCAGATCAGCTCTTACTGCTTGTTTTCCTCCGGTCTTCCGGTGAAATCTTGCAGTTATCATTAGGAGCACCGGAGGACACTGGAGGACACAGAGGCACATGACTTTTTTCAGATTACCTGTTTCATGTACCACTGTCACGATATAGCGACCATTCATAAAAATAACTTTTAAAAATCATATTTGCTCCAATCTCGCCTACTTCAGCTTTAATGACCCGACCTTTAAAATGTATTTTTAGCCACTTGAGCTGTAACAGCATTGTAACATATATTATCACCTTATCAAGCCACCTTTTTTCTTTCTTTTTTTCCACCTGTGGATGAGCAACTGAATTATTATTTATTATATTATATTTGAATAACTTTTCAGGGCTGCTGTGGTCCTCACACTTTCCCTCTGACTTCAACTGTGCAGGTACCATAGACTAGTTCATATAAAACTAACCACCAGACGGCGCATTTTCCACAAAAACATACCTTGTGGGCAGATATAAATAATATATGAAGCTACCCAAACTGTTAAATTTTCATCCACTGTAAATTACGCATATTGGAGAGATCTGAGTGTGTGTCAATGCCAAAGGGTAAAAACAAAAAAACAAAAACTATCATAACCAAGTCACATCCACTCCTCTCCAATAAGATCCTCTACCACTGGTGGGACAACATTTTTCACGCCTGATTATTTATAGATTAATGGATGATTGATTGAGTTATTCCACCACTGTATCTGGAAGGAGCATAGTTGGAAACAAGTGGTATATGTGTCTTTTTTCTTGAGGATATACATAGGCTAACTACTGTCAGCATATGTTATTTTAAATAACTCTCTTTATTATGTGATACAATTGGCCACAACGTCTGACTATTATCCCTATAATTGTAGGCAGATTCTGGATCCTTACGTCACCTTCAGGAACAGAAATGGGTAATTTATTTATGTTTGTTTTATTTTCCTAGGAAAAAAATATTTTAAAACAAGTTTTTGTGTTTTATTTTTTTAACAACAATGGAAAATCAGGTTGAAAACTAGACTCAGGAGGATTCATGTGAAAAACTAAACAAGTCAAAATAAATAAAAATTTTAATTTATCATTACAAATATCCACTTTTCATACATGATTGGTTAAACTTTAAATTAATGCAACTCCAAATTCTGATGACCTTATTTTGTATTTCAGCGTATAGACAGTTGCAGGTGGACAGGTGTTTACACGGTCCGTGGGAACTATGGAAGTCTTCAGGTTTGTCTTTGTCATTTTATTCATGAACATTATGCAGTTCTCCACTTTCCAGTGTTAATGCTAACTATAAATACAACTATAAATTCTATAAAAGTGTATTATTGTTGTATGATTTTCCAGCAGACTGGATGGAGTTGAGGACATCAAGGCGAGGAGAGGTGAACCTGAAAAACATTACTGTCTGTACACAGCTGGAAACGGCAACAGTCAAATTACATGATTTTTATGTTTGAATGATTGTGTGTCTGTAATGTTTTTTTTTTTCTGTCTCTGTCCTCCAGAAAACGCTGGAGGAGCAGCTGGAAAACCCCTGGGTGGCTCATCAGAAGCAGTTCAGCTGCCTCCAAGACGAGATCTAGCAGAGGATGCTGGACGAACTCACTGAGTAAGAAAACGCCAGTTAAGCAAAATATTCTCTTGATAGTGATTATTATCAATATTTATTGATTATTATTGTTTTTTAAGCCTCTGAAACCCACGGGATCGCCAGCATTCCCGACCGACTTCATTGTCTTTCAGAGGCCTCAGTTTTAGAGCTATGTAAAGGTCCTGGTATGAAACTAGAAAACCTAAGGAATCCATTGGTACCAACCATGTCATGTTAGCTTGCTCCAAAGTTAGACTAAATTTTGGAAAGGAAAAACTGTCCATGTCCATTTTCAAATGGGTCCCCTGACCTCTGACCTCAACATATATGAATGAGAATGTAACGACCCCCAATTTGGAGTAACAATAACTTAAAACCCAGGGAAAGAGTGACATGAAATGTAACAATTTACTAACAATAAAACACAACGAAACAAATGGTACTAATAGAAAACTTCTTCCCGAGGAAAGCAGCACTAGTCATCTCAGAAAACTTCAGCATAAACGAATACACGCGCTCCTTTCAGAATGGAGCTATCGACCCCGTCAAACACGTCAGCCGCTGACGTCAACCTCACACACACAGCTCACAAATGTTATAAAAGAATGGTTGTTGTATAGTATGCCATAAAAAACATAATGTAGTGAATTAAATTTAATAAATGTAATAAAATAGTCATAGTATAGTATGTCACAAAAAATGTCATGCAAAAAGGTCATAATATAATATGCCATAAAAAGGTCACAACATATCAAAGTATAGTGTGCCTTAAGAAATGTATAGTATAGTATATCATAAAAAATGTCAGGTATATCATGTCATAAAAAGTAAAAAGATGAAGATATAGTGTGGTTTAAAAAATGTCCTAAGACATGTCATAGTATAGTATGTCATAAAAAAAGCAATATAGTGTAATAAAAATAAGACATAGAAAAATGTTATAGTATAGTTTGTCATAAAAAATTTAATTAAAAGAGCCATAGTATACTATCATAACTCATAATATGCCATAAAAAAATCATCATAAAATAATAAAATGAATGGGAAAATTTTTTACAGTATAGTTTGTCATATAGATGTCATAAAAAAGTCATAGTGTAGTATAGTCTGTCGAAGAAAGTCATAGTATAGCATGTTGAAAGAAAGTTAGTAAAAGTCATACTATAGTATGTAAAAAAAAGTCAGAAAATTCATAGTATAATATGTTGGAAATAAGTAAAAAAAAGTCACTGTAGTATGTCGAAAAAAGTAAAAGAAAATCAGTATAGTATGTCGAAAAACAGTTAAAGAAGTAAAATAAAAAGTCATAGTAGTATATCGAAAAAAGTCATCGTATATTATGTCTAAAATAGCCATAAAAAGTCATAGTATAGTTTGTCGAAAAATACATTAAAAAGCCATTGTATATTATGTCAAAAAAGTCATAAAAAAGTCTTATAGTATATCTAAAAAGTCATTGTATGTCGAAAAAGTCAAAGAATGGTGTGTCTAAAATAGTCATAAAAAGTCATAGTATAGTTTGTTGAAAGAAGCCATAAAAAAGGAATAGTATAGTATGTCGAAAAAAGTAAAAAGTCATAGTATAGTACTGTATGTTGAAAAAATTCATACTATAGTATGTCAAATAAAATCATAAAATTTCATATTATAGTATGTCAAAAAAAAAGTCCAGAAAAGTTACTATTCTTTATGGCGAAAAAAGTAATGAAAAGTTATAATAATACTAATAATACATTTTATTTATAGAGCGCCTTTCATAGTACTCAAGACACTTTACTCAACTTAAAATGATCATAGAAAACAACACACTAAAAATATACAACACGCTACATTAATCACACACACACACATTAAAAGTAGTTCTAAAAAGGTGAGTTTTGATTTGTGATTTGAATGTGGACAGATTGGTACATTCTCGGATGTGTTTAGGGAGTGAGGTCCAGAGGGAGGAGACAGCTGTGGAGAATGCTTTGTCGTCTCAGGTCCGGTGCTTTTGAGTGGTGGAGACAGGAGTTTGGCATTAGAGGAGCGGTCGCTGCGAGAAGAAATGTACATAATATACAGACAGTATAGGATGTGTGCTATCGGGTTGGTATTTGCATTGTATTATAGTGATTTTTAATACTTAAGTTATCAAGCAAGTTTTCCTTACTGATGTTACTCTTGTACAAGTTGAAGTTTACGAGCCTGCTCAATGTCTGAGGAAACATCTGGCTCCCTCACTCAGGGTGAAACAAGATGGGATACATCCAGCTTCCTTCCTGTGTTTATATAATGAGCTTAATGACAGTGATCTACAGTAAATCTCATGGCAGGAGGAGGATGTCCTTCTCCTTGTCTCTGTTAGATCCCTTGATTCTTTACAATCTTAATTATAGAAACAAAAACTCTATGATAATTGAAACAGAAATCAAAACTTCCCAGCATACATGCCACAAAGAACTCAGATTAGTCACCTGTCAAGGCTGTTTAATCCACAAGGAATGTCAGCTGAGCGTGAGAGACTGTGAGGGGAAAGGATCACTCTGCAACACACACAATGTTTCATAGAATAAATAGAGATACTCTGTATTGTTAATGATGAAATAAATGACAAAACACTGCAAAAACTGCCAACAACTTTAATAATCAGTTGATCACTTGAGTCATTTATCAAGCAAATTGTCAATTGCTGGTTACAGCTTCCTAAATGTGAGGATCAGCTAATTTGATCTTTTTTATATTACTTTAAATGTCCTATTTTGGGGATTTGGGATTGTTGGTCAGACAATACAAATAGTTTGAAGACGGATGGAACATGTGATGGGCATTTATAGAGTTTATAAAGCAATCATTGATAAATAATTGAAAAAAAATAATCTACAGATTAAAGATAGTGTGTAGGATTTGGTGGCATCTAGTGGTGTGTTTGCAGATTGCAACCAACTGACTGCCCCTCCGCTCACTCCTCCCTTTCCAAGACCGCGGTAACGTGAGCCGCCAAGTGCAAATCTGTGGTAACGCCGTTTGCCATCCTTAACATAATAACACTACTTTAGGAGCAACGGAAGTCAGACGGCGGCTGGCGTTACCACGGTGGCCTTCAGGTAACGTAAAAAAAATGCGAAAGGCTCTCGCTAGAGCCAGTGTTTATTGTTATTTGGTTTGTCCGTTCTGGGCTACTGTAGAAACGTGACAGAGCAACATGGCGGACTCCGTGAAGAGGACCCACTCCCTACGTAGGTCATGGATGTATAAAAAGAACTGGATACCGGACCCCAAGATGGCTCCTATTCATTTCAATGAGAATTGCTCGACTGGTGCATACCCTCAAAAAGTTTTCTAGCTTCCAGGTTTACTTCCGTGGTATGCAGCCCACTGAATATACGCAGTAGTGTTTCTCCATCTGGCCCCGACCACGAGGTCTTGCTCGGTCTATACAAGCCCCCAAGGCCTATGGAAAGGAGGCTGGGTCACGGGCGGACATGGCTCTTGGGGTATGCGGTATGACACATGCGCAGTGTAACTGAAGCTGCGGTGGTGCGTTGCGATTGGCTCAATTTTGGCAAGTGCAGGCCAGACTCTACTGCGCATGTGTTATACCCCCAAAGATATGACGCGTTAATGTGTGACCCAGCGTGACCCAGCTTCCTTTCTATAGGCCTTGCAAGCCCCCAGGAAGAGTGCCGGTCATCGATGCCAATTTTCGGTACTCCAACTTCCGTGTGCGTCACGTGATGCCATTGGGCCCAAAAATACTTTTTTCCCTTAGCCTTACATTGGGAAAGAGACGTCTGTAACTCAGCGGATATTCTTTTTTGAGTTGAATCATCTTCTCAGTATGAACACTTGAATAGCCCTTATTTAAATCATTAAGTCCTAAAAGTTGTAAAATGCACTAATAGCTGAATCCAGAGTTATTCCCCCTTCCTCCGTTCATGTGAATGAGACCCAGACCGAGGCTGGACCGAGGGCTACATAAAATGTATTTATGGTGTTGTTACTATGGCACACCGAAGACAATAGTTAGTGTTTATTTACAGTTAAAATGAAAATGATTTTTGCTGATACTCTAAATATCATAATTCCAAAACAATTGTACTTTTGAATAATAATAATAATAATAATAAATTGGAATTATATATTGCCTTTCAGAAACCCAAGGACGCTTTACAAAGGGGTCACACAAAACCATACTAATAATTAAAACAGAGGAGAAACTATTTTTTTTAACAAATAAATATTTAAGAGACCCATGCCAATTTATAAAAAATATCATTAGATCTCATGCATAGCTTTATTTGATGGTCTTATAAATAATTTACCAAAAAATTGGCACATATTGAACCTTGAAATCGGGTTAACATTTGCATGCATATAAAAGGTGGAAATAACTTACATAACTAACAAAAAAAGAGAAGTTTCACAAAGACAGGGTTATTTTGTTCTGCAGGGCTGTTTTCATTGCATCCCGCAGGTGCAGCTATATAGACTGCATTGGCAACTCATTTCGTGCAAAAAGGTCATAGTATAATATGATATAAAAAGGTCATAAAATATCATAGTATTTAAAAAAAGTCATAGTGTAGTATAGTATGTCGAAGAAAGTCATAGTATAGCATGTTGAAAGAAAGTTAATACAAGTCATACAAAGTATGTAAAAAAAAAAGTCCCAAAAAAGTCATAGTATAGTATGTCGGAAAAAGACATTAAAAAGCCATTGTATATTATGTAAAAAAAGTCATAAAAATAGTCTTAGTATAGTATATCTAAAAAGTCATTGTATGTCAAAAAAAGTCATAGAATGGTGTGTCTAAAATAGTCATAAAAAGTAATAGTATAGTTTGTTGAAAAAAGTCATAAAAAAAGAAATAGTATAGTATGTCGAAAAAAGTAAAAAGTCATAATATTGTATGTCTAAAAAGTCATAGTATAGTATGTCGACAGAAGTAAAATATGAAGTTATAGTATAGTATAGTACTGTATGTCGAAAAATTCATACTATAGTATGTCAAAAAAAGTCCAGAAAAGTTATAATATTTTATGGCGAAAAAAGTAATAAAAAGTTATAATAATATGAATAATATATTTTATTTATAGAGCGCCTTTCATAGTACTCAAATTTACCAAAAAAAGTGGCACATTGAAATCGGGTTAACATTTGCATGCATATAAAAGTTGGAAATAACCTGCGTTGATTAAAAACACCTTCTGTCATGTCAAAAGAAGAGAAGTTTCCCATAGACAGCGTTTTGTTCTGCAGGGCTTGTTTTCATTGTATCCTGCAGGTGCAGCTATATAGGCTGCATTGGCAACTCATTTCAGAAGAAGTAGGGGGAAGTATAACGATTATTTTACGACCACCTCTGTGGAAATCTGACAGCAGAAGGAAGGGGAAGTTGACAGTAAGGGCAGAGAGAGGGGGTTTCTCATATAAGCTGCAGCAGCTCAGTGCGTCCTCCAGAGGCGATGCAGGAGTCTGGAGAGACGAGCGCTGCTGCCATCATGCCGTGCACAGCAGGCTTAAAACAGGGACAAAGTTTATACATTGAGCATTAACCTGCTGTTTGTTTATCCACCGCTCTTCAGACAGTAACATGGAGTACTGGAGGCAGTGTGCGATGTGGCTGATCAGCTGCAACGTGCTGCCGGAGAAGCACCGTGTGACCGCGGACACGTCGCAGGTGTTCGACCTGGCTCAGACTCTGCGGGACGGGGTGCTGCTCTGCCAGCTGCTCAACAACCTGAGACCTCTCACCATCAACCTGAAGGAGATCAACCTCAGGCCACAGATGTCACAGGTATATACACTCAGCATTGCTGCTGCTGCTTTCAAGAGCAACTTGTGCACTGTTAAGAATTTCCCAGTAAAATAACAGTAAAGAACTGGCAGCAGGGTTGCCTTTATGTTACTGTAAAATTAACATTATTATACTGTCGCTGAAATTTCCAGCTTTGTACTGTTAATGAAAAATACAGTTTTTTAAAAAAAAATTATTTCACAGTATTTTACAGTTAATTTACTGTTCAAAGATACATTATATAGCTGTGTTTCACCTTTTTTTTTGTTTACATTCTCTTACTGATTTGTTTTAATGCACTATTTAGGTTGTATTTTTTACATACATTTTAATAAACATTATTTGCCTAGATGAATAGACTTAGCAGGTAACAGACATAGGAATAGTCACACTAAATACAATTAAAGGCACTTGTTAGGAAAAAGGCTATAATAGACTTGTTGACACTTTTCCCAAAAATGTCTGTCTATAGCTGGCTACAAGCACAGAATGCAAACCATAACAACATGTGAGTGAAGAGCTAATTCACTGATTTTACAATCATGTACAATGTACAAGCCTCACATGAGCAGATCAGGTCCCAGAATTAAAAAACATACTGCATGAAACTGTTACTGATGATACTTTAGACAGTTGATCAGCAGTAAAGTGCTGTTATTTAAGAATGCATTATAGTTCAGTTAAAAAACGGCCTATGAGCGTAATTTAACAGGTTTTCTTTTGTATTAAAAGTAAAGCACTGTTTTTAGCAATAACAGGTTAATACTGTTGAAATCCTGCTGTAAATTAACAGCAATTGTTTACAGTGTGGTCGTATAACGTGTGCAAAACTGCTGTCAAATCCAAATGAATGGGATTAAAAGCATGCCATATTAGCAAAACCTGTAGTTAGATGGTAGATATAAGTTATTTTTTTTACTTCATAATCAGGCACTACAGAATCAATTTAGTTAGTGAAAGAAGCCAAATCACTGTCACTTATGCTTATGAACACTGACTGTAAAATGTGTTATAAATCAGGGTAGCATAAGGTCTTTAAACACACCACCACAGAAAGAAGTAGAATCTATGTTGGCATACAATTCAAAACACCTGCAGGCAATAACACTAATCTGCATGAAGAAGCTTTATTCCAGGTCCCTTAAAAGTTTGATGCAGAGGTGTGTAAGGGGAGTTTTATTCCCTTTTAGGTTACTCCATGCATAATAGTGAGGATTTGCAGCACAAGGCAAGCTTTTGCTCATTTTCAATCTGTCACCCATTTCATTAAAGTCCAGAATTTGGGAACATGTCTCGTCTGTGTCAAACTGACAAGTAAACATTTTAGAAAATAAGGCCACAGAGTGACCCTCTGAAAGGTCTCATTTGAACATGTCTTCAGCAGTGTTGCTTCTTCTAAATATGTACGATTTCTACTGTCTCCCATGGAAAGTAATAAGATTGTGTTTACATGAGTCAAAGGTCAAATTATAAATGTATACGAGTCCTTTCGTGTTCAGATCTTCAGTGTTGAAGGCTCCACATGAGCTGTGAGCCGGCGTTTTTAGTCTGACGGAGGTGACACCTGTCACAGTCACAGTCTTTCAGTTAAAGGACCAACACAGTGTGTGTGTGTGTGTGTGTGTGTTTTTTAAATCTTACTTTAAGCAATTGAATAGTACTAAATGTCCCACAGCCTGTGACAGCCAGAGGGATAGTCCAAGTCTGGACCTCTCTTTACCCGTAATTCTTCCCTCTGTAACTGGAGATGTCTGATAAAACCCTGGCTTTGATCCACCCATTAGTTAAGGAACTTTTACTATGTGTGCAGCAGCTCGTACTTTGTTTGCAACAGAGTTTGAAGTTAGGCATTAGGATTTCTTACAGTTATTGAATAGTAAAATCTCAAAACTACACATTTTTATTCAACTACAGATCACTATTTTGGCCAGCACGGTGATTGAATTTAATAAAAGAAAATAATATAAAATCGTAATGTGGTGAAAAGCTTATTTCACTTGATATAGCTTAACTGAGACAGGCGTCTGTAGGAGATCAGCAGTATATCTCCTTATAGGAGCAAATAAACTCAACTTAAATCGGTTGTGGTTACCTAAATACTCACTAATAATTTTCATGCCTTCTTGTAATATTCCACTATAAGAGCATGACTTCCTGTGCAACAACTTGTGCTCACTTCATTCAACAACGTGGCAGGTGATTAAATCTTTATCGGGTCTTCTTAAAAGTTGTATGTCAAATGTGTCATCTAGTCAGAATCTGAACACTTTTGATTCCAAGTAATTGGCATCATCTTGGCATTTTAACCTTATTCAGGTCAAAGGACCCTTTACTAAAGAAAGACTATGATATGAAGCATACGCACAACAAAGCTTAAACATAAGAAGGTCTGATAATTTGTTACTGGACGGTTATTTTTCGAGAGATGAGCAAATTTTTTTTTAGTTGTTGTCATACATGTATATTGAAGTGCCACGTCAACACAGATTGCTTAAAAATGATTTAATCAAAGAAACAGTTTTTAATTTTAACCTCCACAAACTGCCATGAATAAATGTGCAATCTTTTTGGATCAAAAATCTTTGCTACCGAAATAAATAAAAGCCAGTTACTGAGCCGGCGTTAGATCGTGCTCTGTCGTATAAACTGCAGTGTTGTGTATGTGCTCTGTCAGTTCACGTCCACTCATTTTTTATCTTCTTGCTAGACAGTAAAAGCAAACCCAGGGCATAACAACAATGGATATTCAGAGCCTGCAGCTGTAGGCCATCTGAATATGGTCGAGAAAGCCATGTGTGTCAGTGGGCTCCAGATTTTAAATGGACCTTTCTTTGTGCCCCGCTGACCTACGATCTTGGAAATGGAAACAAGGGCCTGAAGGTAGTGGACTGGAGGACCAGAGTGTGCCCAGGAGTGCTATTTTTATCATATTGTATGTTCGGCTTTGGCGCAAATGCAAAAACATGGAGTGTGACAGTGAAATTCTTATGTATGAATCATAAATATATAGGCACTCAATGTCATCTCTGCTTTTGTTATTTAATATTTTCATAGAGAAAGTGATATTCAAAGAAATCTTTCAAGAGAGACTTCAGCATCAGACAAACCAATGCTGCTAAACATCAATATATATGAGCACAAGCGAGATAATAAATAATGTAAAAGGTTACAAATAAAAGCTCAATAGTTAGTACGACATACTGCACCAAGAAAGACCTGCACTTTACAGTTTTTCATCTGTGAAGCCACGGATGTAGTTTTATTCTTTATTCTGTGAAGAAAGTGAATATGCACCGGGGCTGTGAGTGTAATCAGGAGTGGTGCAAAGCCATCATGTTTATGCACTTCCTCCTCAGACAAACAGGGCCCCATGGGGGGGCGGTGGAGTGATTACAGGCGTCTCCACGATGAGCTGATGTGATAAAAAGGAGCCTATCTAGTCTCTAGAATCAGCTCAGTTTCTAGTTTAATCATCACTTAATAATGTGCTAAATTATGCCGGTGCAGCTGTTTACTGCTTGTTTACTGTTTGAATGCTTCACATGGTGTTTTTTTTACAACGCTATTTTGTGTAGATGAATTTTTAGTGGCCCAAGCTTGAACGCATAACTATAAGCACAATGTCTTTAAAAGTTGTTTTGACTGCACTCTTCCCACTGTGACTCAGATCATAATAGGAAGTGACACCGAAAGAGCACATTCTTAGTGGTTTCATTTCGCACTGATATCACTTTCAGTTTGCTGTGTGTGTGAGTGTGTGGTTCACCTTCACTTTTATAAAAGCAACTTCAAGATCTCTGCACTCACATTATAGTGTTAATGTAGATTTATTAAGGTTAAACAGAATGAAAGGGTTGGCTCTTCCAAATGACAGAAAAAAAAACCCCACACTTCTCAGTTTACGTCAGTGGTATCTTACCATGCAGCCTGTCATGCATCTGCCTGAGGCTGCTGCAATTGAGGCACATAAGTCTGTGCTTATTTGTGACGCTTAAAGCATTAAAACTTATATTTAAAACATTAAACAACAACATTTCTTTCCAGAAACAATGCCGCTTTTACTCTGGATAAGCCTGCCAAACAGCATGATCAAAGGGATTATTTATTCAGTAAAAAAAATACTTTGAATGAAAACTGTTGTGGGACACTGTTTCTGTGAAGAAATGTCAATTTTGCAATGTATTATTGCAACGCTGAAAAATGTGAGACACGGACCTCTCAAAACCTGGGCAGTTATAAATTGGTTGACCCTTTAATTTAGCATCTGTTTCAGGTAGTCAAACAATACTATTTTGGGGTAAATAATGTATAGAAATGTCTCACATTCTCATTTATAGCAAAAAGGAAAAAATATTGGCATGGCTAGGTATTACTAAAATGTGTTTTTAAAGGTCTTTTTGTGATTTAGAGGAGCTGACCTATTCATGATATTCCTAGAATTATGAACAATTCAATGAACATTTTGTCCCTTACATTTTAGCAAATGAAAAAATTCACAGATTTCTGTAAGGATGTATAGAGACGAGGGATGCTAAATTGATAAGTGTACATTTTTGCTCTATGCAGTTCCTATGCTTGAAGAACATCCGCACCTTCCTGACGTCTTGCTATGAGGTGTTTGGGATGAAGAAAAAGGACTTATTTGAAGCCTTCGACCTCTTCGATGTTCGAGACTTTGGAAAGGTAACACCCTCATCCATCATTCTGCTTTTCTGTCACAACACCATGAAACTCTCCTGTGTTTTCATATACCATATTCTCCAACAATGCACACATTTTCTGTTCTATTCTGTTTTCCTGCCCTCTTTCAGCTGCCTTCTTCTCTAGTTGCAATGATTTATGAAAGTCTTTAAGCTTTTCCGGATATAGCACTTGACTTTTACAAGCTGTTTTACGAGGAAATGAGTTTGAGTGAGCACATGAGTGATGGTGATGATTGTGCTGGCTGTCTAACCGATAGTGCATTTTACAGTTTTCCTCCGTTGTTCAGATGTTATAGTTAGAAACAACAGAGTGAAATTGCAAACAGCGAATGAGTATTGTATAAAAAACATAATGGTGTCTAAAAAGAAAAACTCCTCAAAGACAGCAACATCTTTTTTTTATCATAGTACATAAAATCCTTGTTTTGCAGCTGCAATTATTCAGAGGTGATAAAAAAAACAACTGCGTTATAAAATATTTAAACAAGTACTTTATTTTAAAAATGTTTTCAATGAGAATATTTACATGCAAACTGCATCTGAACATTGTTGGAAAATGGTAATACATCTGACTGCCTACATCCAGTCACACATTCATTCATTCACATTCATGCAGTGTGAAATAATTAGTCCCTTGCGATATATAGAGCCAGTCAGCTGTGTGTGTGTGTGTGTGTGTATGTGAGTGTCAATATGTGTCCACCCATTGCCTGGTTATGCATTTTTCTTATGCACTTCTGAAGGCATTGGTTGTCTTCTTTTTACTGCTGCGTTAATGTGGGAGCTGATTTCAGTGTGTGTACACGGTGTTACCAGGTCAGTGGGTTTGTAGTGCGCTCCTCTGAGCTACTCAGTGGACTCTCGCTCGCAGCTCCGGAGCCGGATTTAACTGAAGAAAGCACACTCACCCTCAACTGAACCTGCCTTATTCTCACAATTCCTTAGTTCAGTGCATTTGGTGCATAACTTTGCCTCGGAGCAGTACGAGTTGTCTCAGCATCTCTGGGTTATCCATGGGGAAGTATAATATGAATGTATTTTATTTGTACTTATCTGTACTGAATCTATTTAGTTTATAATTTAGTACTTCTGATAAAAGAGATATCCGTCCACTAGTCAATTAGTTGACTAATCAGTCGACTAAGATTTCTTTAGTCGATTAGTCGTTTTTTATGCTTTTTTCATGCTGAATGACTTATTATAAGAAACATATCTGGTAAAAACAAGATTTAAAGTGGTGCTTTTGTGTGATTCTTTGTGGAGAAACTCAGTTTTACAGATCTGACGATTAAATCAACTATTGATTAGTCAATAGAATCGTATGAGTGTTAGTCGACTGAGAATTTCTTTGGTCGAGGACAGCCCTACATTAAGTCTGTAAAAATGTTATCATCGTTTCAAAAGAGTGTAATTTGTCTTATCCCTTATGTTACTTCTTATAAATTCAAATATTTTGTCAGAGCAGATATTGCAACTGTTTTAAATAACGTATAAAGTATCGCAGGAGGTTTGAGAACTCCAGGTATATTTTATTAATGTGCAAGCAAATTTGGATTAAAAGAAATGTTCTTCAGGTAAAAGGTCTATCCAAAATCCTTTAGTGAGGCATATTATACATGATTAATAGGTGTAATTCACGTCCCTGCAGAGGATAGACAGTGGTCATTGGTTCTCTCTATACTGTAAGTGTGAGGGGTTGCATATTGAGCTTTGCGTGCAGTTTCCCCACACAGACTCTCTTTTCTTTCAGTTGTGTTCTAAAGGAGCTTCCAGTTAATCTGGCGTCTGATAATCCCGCAGGGGAGGTGGTGCTGCCTGTAAATATGTACAGTACATCCAAGCCGGGCTGCATAATCTCAATCATGTTCAAGAGTTGTTCATCAAACAAACAAGCTTCCGGAGGGGGCATCATTACTTCTTCTTTTTTTTCATCACTAGTTAAAAATCCGGGTGTCTGCAGGTTCAGCGATTGGGCTGGATCGGCTCCAGGAAGGGTTTTACAGCCGAACAAGAAATACTCCATCAGAAAACATCCGAAAGAGAACATCTCAAATCTCAGCCAGTCTAATCCACTGGGGTTGAGTTGTGCCAACTCGGCCCGTAGACTGAGCATTAGTCCACTGAATATCTAATGAGAGCTCTCTAACCTACATTCCTCTGCTGAGTTACTACAGGCTTCACCCCGGGCAGCATGCAGCAGACTGGAGGCCAGAAACATCTTTATTTCTTCCCTCAATATAAAATTATCTCAACCTGGACTGTAAAAGCAAAATGTTTTGCTTATTAAATTCAAGTGAATAGAGAAGGGCATTTTACGTGTTTTTTTTTGTTTTTTTCTTAAATAGATAGTTCAATGTTTCGGTAAATTCGCTTATTTGCTGTCTTGCTGAGAGTTAGATGAGAAGATTGATACCACTCTTGTGTCTGTACAGTAAATATTAAGCTACTGTGAGAGGGGTGATTATCTTAGCTTAGCATAAAGACTGGAAACAGGGGGAAACAGCTAGCCTGGCTCTGTCTGAAGGTAACAAAATCCACCTATCCTCTAAAGCTCACTAATTAAAACATTATGTTTTTTTTGTTTTGATTTTATCTCCTGGAGACTCCAGGCCATCCATAATGGGAGTATTCAAAAACAGAACAGAGAAAAGGAAAAAGAAAAGAAAACAATCAATACATAAATACAAATGCTGTCAAACTGATTCCAAATGTTGCAGAAAGGGCCCCCAAGGTTCTTCACATTCATGTTGACATTTTAAATTATTAGTTTGCAATTTCTCCATGTGAATAACTGAAACCAGTTCATGCAACCAGTTTCTGAAGCACGGTGGAGTTGGTGTCTGCCAGTCTTTTTTTTGCTAATACTATGCCCATCAATACAGCTGTTTGAATGTGTGAAAGGAGAATTGAGGAGTCCTCTGAGGAGCCAAAAAGAGCCAGGGCTCTGTCAGGAGAGAGAGTCTTTTGATAAACCTCAGAAACATTTAAAAAAAAATGATTGACCAGAACTGATAAATGAATGGACAGTCCCAACATAAATGCAGCAATGTACCATCATTTGATTTACATTTATCACAAATAAAATGTATGTATCATGACTTTAGAATAATGAAAACGGGGAATCAATTTGAATGCCTGCTCGATTTTTGTACGAATTAAACAAACAAGATACCTTTAATTTGCCGTGCGATAATAAAGTAATTAAAAATTAGACCCTATGAGATTTAGTTGATTGTTAATAAGGAAAGGAAGAGTAAGAAAATATCGAAAATAGCAATCATTGCGATATTATGTTTTGTGATACTGTATTGATCCTCAAAATACACTGATTTTTAATGAATAGTTTACATGCAATGCAACTCAGTCAATACTTTATTTTATCCGTAAAAGAGATGCGCCCTCTCAGTGTATATTCCCTCTCAAAATAGTGCGATGATGTTGGATGTTACAGCGATTGTGATAAATGCAAATGCATGTCCCACTGTTTTGATTGCATAAAAAAGTATTTTTTTTACTCAGATTTAATGCATATGGTAGTGTGTTCTTTATACTATGACAGTTTTCCTGAAATGAGATTTTAAAAAATTGCAATATATTGCCTGCTTACAGTATCGCAATACATTGAATCGTTACCCCTGTATCATGATACGTATTGTATCGGCAGATTCTCGCCAACACACAGCCCTAATTGTTTACATGTGTAAATGAATACTACTGCTTTTATAATTTAGATAGCAAAATAACAGAGTCAGACATGCACACTTAATTTATTATGATTTGATTTCAACGTTCATTCCTTTATTTCATGGTGCTCTGGGGAATTATGCTACACTTTGTGTACAGGCCACAGTCCCCATGGTGGTTGGACTTCAGCTCAGCTTGTGGCTTTGTTTCTCAAGTCTCATGTGGCTTCAACTAACATCAGACACATCAGCCGTGAGAAAAACTTGTTTTTAAGACTAGAAGGATTCACGATTCAATACACAAAGTAAACAAATGTTCTCTTTTTCCAGTGAGGTTATATGGGTTCTTCCATCTCTCTCGACAAACTCATATTCTGCTTTTTCCTCTTACGTTATTCTTCCTATACTTAGCACTACATATCTTTGAAAAAAGAAAAAACGGATTAGTCCTGCACAGCATCAGCTATCACTAGTGTTAAATCAGTTATGACGGGTGTGATGTGTGTGACAGGATGACATTCACACTGATAGTAACAAAGTTCTTCCTTTTTCTGAAATACCACAGAAATCAAATCATTCATGTAATTTGTTCTCAGTAAATGCTGTCAAAACAAGAGCCGATGGCAATTCTAATGTGGATCATTTTCTTAAAATCAACTGACTGAATGTGACCTTTGTGGAATAAATGATACACAACTAAATATCAGGGCTTCAAGCACATAATGCCACATTTCAAACAAGTGAAATCATCTCACTTCAAAGGCAGAATATTTGTTTTGTTGCAGGAAAGATAAAGTTTCGAATGCTCTAAATAACTTGTGAACACGCAGGGGGCCCATTTTTACAGTTTTAAAGCTGGTCTCTCACACAACAAACATGACACATCTTTCAAGTCACAAGAACACCTGGGTTTAGCCAAAGCCACAGCACTCACTCACACAGGAAGAGGAGATCAACTGCAGATAGACAAGGCTGTTATAGTTAACCCCATCATCTATCTCTCTTAACCATGCCTGCAAATTCAAATCCTGAGCAGAGAGTAAATTTGCAGCATTGTTACTTGAAACTTCTTCGCAATCTTCTTAATGCAAACATGATTTCTACTTCTAAGAACTTGGCATCCTCATCAAAGACATTACAGCTTTTCTCTATTCCTCTACTGACTGCACTGTGTGAACTGTCCACACTGTACGTCCCAACATCCTGTGGTTCATCTTTTTGGTCAGTAATAATCTCGTATCTGAGGGGATAGAAATTGATGAAGGAACAACACTAAGGATTATTATAGCACAGATTCAAACCAATTCTGCTCTCCAGTTTCATTTGTGTTAGCAGACTTCAGACACGTAAATGTACAGCTGTATGTTTTTAAGGTGCTTTGTCACATGCAGAATTTTAATGTATTTATCTACTTAAAATGCGACTGCGAAAGAAATGACTTTCTATTCAGGAAAAGGAGAACATTTTGATATAATTTCATATTGGCAGAGGAAGCAGCATGTAGTCAAACTTCGCTCACTTTTTTAAAAATCGTTCTCTTTCCTTCTCACGTATAAACACCCCCACCACCGCACACACATACACACAAACAGTCAGATGCAAGGGTGTGAGTGGCTGAGGTAGCATGACCATTTCCTCTAGACCATGCATGACCTTCTCCGTCTCTCTCTGGTTGCCTGCAGTCCGTCTCTTGCTATGGATTCAATTTGAATTTAATTTATTGCCATAATAGTAATTATTGGCATAATAGTAATAATTATAATAATGATTAAGTGAAGTTTTGCCAAACAGATTGTACAACATGTACAATTTAAGTACAATGAAATGTTTTGTAAAAACATAAAAAAATAAAAAATACTGAATTTCATTGTCTGAAAGTGAATTATTGCTACTTAAGTCTTATTTTGGTAAAGGAATGTGTTGTTGTTAGTTTGTTGTGCACACGTTAGCTGCCACCACCACTACAGCTACTACCACATTGCATGTTTCTTTTTCTTTTTTATGATTCTTTGACCATTTTATGGCTTTATAAGATAAAGAGATTATCAAATTGTGATAGCAGAGAGATGAAATGAGGCAGCGAGCAATGCAGCAAAGGTCTCCAGCTGGATTTGAACTGGCACTGTTGCAGTTCATGGTCTTTATAAGCGACAGAGGAGCCCCAACTTTGCGTTTTCATAGTGGTAGCTGGTGTGTTGCTACCTGTTGAGACATTGGTTATTTAACTTACACTAGCAGAGCATACTTTGTCTGTCTCTCCTCTCCAGTCTCTCTACGTGTCTGTCTCTCTCTGAGCCATTCAAAAACATGAATTCACTTTTAACCTTTTTTCACCAGGTTATGGACACTCTATCCAAGCTCTCCTACACAGCTATTGCACAGCAAGGAGGATTCAAGTAAGTCACCCAAATATTAAAAAAACAAACAAACCGACTTTGATGTCAGTAGACGTTTCATAAAATTGTCTAAAGGTGTGCTTAAAAAAATATGCTTACACAATTATTTTAGAAAATGTGCCCTCCAAGCTCCAACCCCTGAGTAGCTACCTGTACTTAAACTTTACCTCCACCGCCATAGAGTTTATTTTCTGCAATAATCCAAAACCCAATGGAAAACTCCCATTGGCTTTTATTTGAGGGAACCCAGCGCGATGCTAACTTCCTGGGTGGCCTACAAAAAATACGTCATCCCTGGAGTGCTCTATCATGTGTAATTGTTTTAATGTGGTCCGTGTTTTTTTTATGTTGGCATCTTTAATAATTTTTTGGCATCCACCGAATGTGAGAATGAGGGAGCTGCAGATCTCCATCTCAATAAAATTTAGTTTGTGGCCCCAATTTGTAGACTTGTCCAAACTAGTTGTAACCAATTTGTGTCATTTTTCTGCTGTACCAAAGCATATTAGGCTGTTATGGATGTTTGAATACATTTGAATACATCAAAAGTTGTCACTCATTGATTATATTTTCTTCATAGTGATTTTTCTGTTAAAAAATGAGCCTCACGCTGCTTCACTGTCATTTCCAGGCCATTTCCAACAGAGGAGAGCCTACAAGACGAGGACATTTACAATAATCTGGAAGACTTGATTGAGTATGTATGAGGCGCCTCTCTGCGGGGCCGTTACTGGTGTTGATAGAACATGATTATTTCGCTCTGTAGCACAACCAGCTCTGCTCATCATCCATGCTCTCCAGGGGTCTGGACACCCACATGTTTTGGTAAAAGGCTTGGCTCCGTTTCTCTGTTACCGTCAGAGGGAACGAATGAGTAATGCTGCATGTTTTTGCTGAGTGCTTGCATACCACCCACATCAATCACTTACGATTGATTGATAAAGATGAATAAGGGCAATCAAATGTGTATAGAACAGCTCTAATATTTGTATTATTTTTATTCAGAGCATGTTTTCTTTGAATTGTGCATTATGCCTTTCTAAAGTATTATCTAATACATGCAGTGATTAGTAGTTAAAGAGCAGCCCAAGTCTTGATTCTTCTTGTATTACTGCTATTGTTTACTATTTGTAATTACTTATACGCTGGACAGAAAGTGTGTTGCCTTTTCTTCATATCTGTGTATATTTCTTAACTTTTAACATTGCATTTAACCATTAACATACCGTTACCATTATCCACAAACTGGTGCCCCATGGCTTTCCCATTGCAGGAAGTCATTTGTGACTGAAAATCAACACATTTGAGAGATATTAATGTGTGTGTGTGTGTGTGTGTGTGTGTGTGTATGTATGTGTGTGTGTGTGTGTGTGTGTGTGTGTGTGTGTGTGTGTGTGTGTGTGTGTGTGTGTGTGTGTGTGTGTGATAGTGAGAATGCTCTTCAGGACGAGGACGACTTGTATGCAGCGGTCTATGGGCTGGAAGAAGACTACGCAGGAGGAGAGATCTATGAAGACCTCATGAGGACTGAGCAGCATCCCCCATTGGTACCGCAATGAGTCACCCTCACACACACACACACACACACACACACACACACACACACACACACACACACACACACACACACACACACACACACACACACTCACACGCACACACACTCACACACACTCACACACACTCACGCTTCAGGAGATGGACGCTGTTGGACTATAACTCACAATATCCTAATAGCTAAAATGTCACTCTTCAACTTATCGCCTGGTACAATTAAGTGAATTAAATCCTCTTCTGTAACTCAACATCAGGATATCTTTAAGTACGGAGAGTATTTACTTAAGTCAAAGTATCAAAGTACCAATACACAGAGGTAGAAGAAGTACTTAGAAACGCTTTGCTTAAGTAAAAGCAGAAATACCCCAGTCTAAAAATACTCAACAACAAGTAAAAGCTCTGAATTCAAAATGTTTCGGAAGTAAAAGTACAGAAGTATTATCAGCAAAATGTATTTAAAGTATCATAAAAGTACAGTATAGTAATATGCACAGTGTTATATTATTATAGAATAGGCTATTATTCTGTTTTATCACTAACAAGTACATGTAAGAGTATTTTAATGTTGTTAATTATTAATTTTAGATACTTTGTGTACTACTGTGTAGGTTAGTAGTATTATACTGCATCTTAAGGCAGAATTAACAGCCGACAGTAACGTACACATCATCTGTTTGTGATATCTTGAGCTAAAGTTTAAGTTACGTCATAACTAAGGTCCGTCCTATTTACTGGAGCAGTGAACAAAGTTTCCATTGCATAGGGACCTTATGGGATGGTAATGATTGTTCCAGGTATTAGCAGACTCTCAGATGTTGCTAGGAAAACGGAGTTATGGCTTGTGAAAAACTTAGGATTTTGGCTGCAAAACGCAAGTGACCATGGTACAAGTAGGATAGTGTGCTTCAAGGTGTCCTTAATCAGTTCTGCAAGTGTATGCTGATGATGCAGTCATGTAACAAAGTACATGAAAAACGTATATGGTTTAAATAAATGTTTTTATCTATTTTATTAACATCAGTCTTCCCAGGGGCTGCAGATGAAACTGGCCAATTGACCATTTGCCTGATCCCTAATAAATATAAAACAAAGTATAGTAATGAGTTTTTAATGATTAATATGTCAGCGTAATTTCCCTGAGCAAGAATTCACAGTTATGGACTGAGCAAGTATACATGAAAGACCAAATCCCTGAAAATATATAAACCATCTTATTTTCTTCCATAGTTATCTATGAAGAAATTAGATAGTAACAGATGCAAAACTAGGATAATACTACCAACACATACTTCAAATTCTAGTATAATTAAAAGTATGCTATAATAATTTTCAACAGTTCACATGTAATAATTGTGAGAATTTTACACATGGGTTATACATGTATATTGAAGCAAAAAATAAACAATTACTCAACCAATACTGCTACACCTACTCATGTTTACAAAAGTAAGGAACAATAAGTTATTTAAGACAAAAAAATATAGATGCAAGAAGAAATTCTCCCCATTCCCTGATTTATGTTTGAAATGAAATGATTTTGTTGATATTGCCACTAGGACCTGCAGGGGTGGAACTCAGCTGTGTTCTCAGACTGATGTGGACCATCTATCCATCAGCCTCCTGCTGCACCTTATTGCTGTGTGTGATGCACGCAGGAGGAAGTGTGCACATGCTGCTTTAAAAATACTGTCGCTTGTAAATAATTTGTTTTAGAAAAATTAAAATGAAAGAAAACTTATCAGTGTTTCGAAATTTGGGGATGTGATCTGAATACAGATATTTAATTTCACTATTCTGAGAGCATATTCTGAATATACTGACTCACTAGGTATGTCTACAGATAAACAAAAGTAAAGATGGTAATGTTAAAAGCAACATTTTCTAAGATGTGCGTGTTTCTAGAAGCAGGCAGAGGTGGATGTCCGCAGCTGCTGCCTCACAGAGATCAAACAGACGGAGGAGAAATACACAGAGACCCTGGAGTCCATCGAGAAGGTACATAAACTTCCTGCTGTTCTATAGAGCACTGAGATCATACAGTATATTGTTACATGACAAACCAAATGGTGTCAAATTCATAAATCTGATACCATTTTTTGTACAACTTTGGTGTAGATCATTGATTTGTGATCAGTGGGCAATATCACAGACTCATTTTTCATCACTCGCATTTCTACGATGGCGTATTAGGGCCATTGTAGGTAAAAAAAAACACTCTAATTATTGTGTTTATTTATTTATTTTTTTTTTTTTTTTAAAGTTATTTTTTTGGGGACATTTTCCATTTTATTGAGAGGACAGTGGATAGAGTCTTGGAAAGGGGGGAGAGAGAGAGAGTGGATGCGGAAAGGGCCACAGGCCAGATTCGAACCCGGGCCGCCGCGGTCAGGACCAAGCCTTGATACATGGACGCCCGCTCTACCAACTGAGCTAACCCAGGCGCCCTAATTATTGTGTTTATTGATTCCAGTTCAATAATCAGTCAGTGAAAGAATCTGAGGAGAGGAGCTGAGATGTTTCATTCAGGTGTTCAATTGTTTCTTTCTCCAGTATTTCCTGAATCCTCTGAGGAATTTTTTCTCTGCGGCTGAAATCGACAAAGTTTTTGTCAATATTCCAGTAAGTCCTACAAATTTCCCTTCTCGTCACTTGACATGGAAATAAAATGTTTAAGTCCAGATACCGATGTCTTCTCTCTCTAACGCAGGACCTGGTTAAAGTTCACAAGAGCCTGATGGTCGATGTGCAGGACTCCATCTTAAACAAAAATGCGTTAGATCTCTACCAGATTTTCATCAGCTACAAAGAGAGGTATTCATGAACACCGTCCATTTACAGTTAGTGTGAGTTTGCAAGGAAAGTATGTAAGTTGCAAGTACAATGGCATCTCCCAAAATGTATGTGTAATGTCTCAGTAATCAGCTTTACGTGTACAGGAGGTTTCAGTTTAGGTTCACTAGATCAGTGGTTTTCAAAGTGGGGTCTGGGGACCCCCAGGGGTCATTGAGGGAGTTCCAGGGGGTCCCCAGCAAAAAGGGGAATCATGGTGCCTTCAAATGGGGTCGTGTTTACCGTGTTCACGAGAAGAGTCCTTATGAACACCCCTCTCTTGTGGTATTCACAACCTCGTAAGTGGAACGTTTCTGAAAATTCAGAGTTCACGAGTTGTGACGTGTTTGTTAACGTTGTCAGAAATGGCGGAGGACATGGAAGTTAATTTTTCGGTGCATAATAAGTTAATATATCGTAATCTTGTATTGTTTTTCTTCATAATTTTATAATAGGTCTGAGGAAAATGTTGATATTCCCAACGGCCTCATCTTTTTCCTCTGTCATTACGCCTTTGCATTTACTGCATTATGTTACCCACTTGGTAGTTTGCTAAATTGCTAGCTTCTGTGGCTCCTAGACGCCACAACTTAACCACTTGAACGCCAAGCATATTGTGTACATGACTTCCCATTTTGTAAACATGAGTTGTAAACATGAGCTCACGAGTTTCATTTGAAGGCACCATCATTTGGCGGCTGTGGCACAGAGGGTAGAGCAGGTCGTCCACCAATCGGAAGGTCGGTGGTTCGATCCCCGGCTCCGCCGTCACATGTCGATGGATGTGTCCTTGAGCAAGACACTTAACCCCAAATTGCCAATTAGCCATTTGTGTGTGAATGAGAATTTGGATTAGATCCAATGGGCAAAGTTGGCACCTTGCATAGCAGCGTCTGTCATCAATGTATGGAATGTGTGCGTGAATGGGTAAATGCTGACATGTAGTGTAAAGCGCTTTGAGAGGTCGGAAGACCCTAATTTCACTATAATTCCATCCATAAGTAACACAATGGCAGAATGTATGACTATTTTGGTCATGGATTTCATACACCTTCTGTAATAAAACATCTAAAAGCAAAAAACCTATCAGATAGGGGACCCTGGGACCAAATCTACTCTAATTTGTGTCAGTGTAAGGGTCCTTGACATGAAAAAGTTTGGGAACCAATGCAAACAGACTGTTAGCTATTTGCCAGTTTTACATTTGAATTATATGACGATCATCTGCATGTTGTGTGTGTGTGTTAAAAAGGTTCAGTTGATGTAGTTCTATTCAGGGTCAAACTGAAAGGACTACAAAATGATCTTTACATGCTAGAGGAAGGATTTCCTTCTCAGTCATACCATGATGCAGTGTAGATGACTGTCTTGCAACAGATTCTGTATCAGAGAATCACTTGAAAGTGTCTTTATCGCGAGCCACAGGATTGCAACATATCACGAGTTACACTCTCTAATTACGAGAAAGCACCGCATCACTAACTGGCTCTCTACACACACACTCACTGTCCTTTTCTCCAAATCACCACTCATTAACGGCTCCACTGTCTCTCCTCTGAATTGCAGACTGCTCATTTATGGGATTTACTGCAGTCGGGTGGAGATTGCCATCGCTGTGTTAGACCTCATTTGCAAAGAGAAAGAGGACGTCCGTCTAAAGCTGGAGGTGAGACACCTGAGTAACACACATATTCCCACACAAACCCCCACATTTTACACAACTCCAGTTTTCCAGCGGCCCCTAGTGTTTATTTTGTGCACTACACATACATTACATTTATTGTTTCATTATGTATCTTGTCCTCTCCAGCTTTAACAAATTATTCTATACTGGTATAAAATAATTAGAATATATGATAGATTTTAAATACAAGTAAATTAAAGATAATAGATAATATTGGTTTAAAATGTGTGTTATATATAATTTCTTTATAAACTGTGAGCTTGGTGCATGCTCTCTAGCACAGAATAGGATACAAAAAATATTACATAATTTATTACCACAAGACGGAAATTACAGATAGTATTGACAAGATTGATTGACTCAATAATGGCTGTGTAAAACTGAAGAAGGAGGCTTTGTTTTACTTTGAATTTTTTTGATCTACCTTAGGAAAAAGCATCCCTTAGTCATCTGTGTTAATGATGCATTGTCGCTCACGCTGTTGTGTGTATTGTATTTGTTGCAGGAGTGCTCAAAGAGAGCCAACAATGGGAAGTTTACACTGAGGGACCTTCTGGTTGTCCCGATGCAGAGAGTCCTCAAGTACCATCTACTTCTTCAGGTAGGGAGGTCTGACTCCACTCATTTAAAGCAAGTGTTTCAAACCACATGTCTCCACAGAGTCTGCTCAGATTTTAAAGGAAATCAGAGATCAGCCCTCCCTGACTAGATCTGAAATCATCTGACTCTGTCCTGATACGCCTGAGTTAGATTTTGAATGGATTTGCTGAATCTTAATGCTTGTTTTCAGCAATCCACCTTATTTTATTTTTTTTACTTTATTATTACTTTATACATCTAATGCTTTTAATTAGCAGCCAGCTACATTGGGACATTTGGAGCTTACTGCCTTATTCAGGACACCACTAGCTGTTGAGGCAGGAATAAGTATCAACATTGCCCAGATTTGACCTGTTGTTGAAGGGATTCAAACATACAGCCTTCTCTAAGGATATCATATACATGCCAATTTTATTGTATTAGTATTATAAGTAGCCACTTGAGGGCGACATCCTCCACAACTTTGCTTCTCGTTGGCCTCCCCTCACAGCGTCCCAGCAGATTCACACTGTAAAAAAAAATAAAAAATCTTTTAGGTGTTAGGTATTTACACGTTGTATCTCACATCTCTCAAAGAAAGTACAGTGAATGAATAATAACCCATCATTTCAATCTGACTCAATACATTTCAGTTTACAGATTTCTCCTTAAGCTTTTGATTATACATGATGGTATCTATGTCTTGCAGAGTGGTTGCACTCTTGCTTACTGTAGAAACCAGACATGCTGCCTTTCAAAATCCCCCAATTTGTCTACCAGCTGATAACTGCGTGACACCGTCTCCGCTGGATAGTATGAATCAGAGGTCAGACTATAGCTGGCAGGGCAGACGAGGACAATGACTAGAGAGCTGTTTTAAGTTGTTGTGGAGGGTAAAGGCCTCCGTGGTAAATAGTGGTGATCCTGGGTGGTCTCAGCCGCCGCCTCCTGAGGAGAGACGTTGGGGCAGAAAGATGGAAAGGGAAGAGGAAGGGGAAAGGAAGTGAGAGAGGATACAGCTCAGCAAGGCAGCAGTACTGTGGAGGGATCTCTCCATTTAGTAATGTTATTAGAGAGGTAATGAAGGGCAAACATGCTTAAAGTGAGTGCACACCTACCTTTTATATTATCAGATATAATGTACATGTTGCTGTAATCTGATTAAGTCTTCATATCATTCTCTACTACAGCAAATACAGTATTGGCAGCAAGCTACAATAACAAAAGAAGCATGATGCCGCGATATGCTATCCTGGTAAAATGGTAGAACTCGTAGGAAAAAATATCAATTAACTGCCACAGTGTTATGTTACAATTTGTAATGATATTTGCTGTGGAAATGTCTCAGTCTGGACTAGTATCAGGTTATTTCGTCTCCTGTCTTCTTTGCTGTTCGACTGGTGTTATGACGGTAATGAAACCAAAGTCGTCCACAGGAGGTTTCACGGTGCCTCTGTGCAGCTTACACTCCCAACAATGACTGCCATGTGTTGATTAATAAAACAGACATATGGGTGGGTGTTGGCAGGATGATGTGGTCAGAACATCCCCAGTTTTTATTCCTATTCCTGGCAGTAAAATGACATTTATTTTGACAGTATTTGTATAAAGCTGTCCAGCATGTCATGAAAATGGTGTTTGTACATGTTTTGCTAATTGTTCTGGGCTTTCAGACGACAGATGAATCCTATTTATCTGTCGTCTGAAAGCACATCTGTCTATTTAGCTTTGTTTTTCAGTTTATTCAAAAATTAATGATTCTACTACTGAAGCATGTGTGCCAATATTTGCCAAAAACTCAATTTTCTGCCCTGAAAAAAATAGCTCTGTTGTGCTTTTTTGTCATAAGAACTACATGAAGGCACTCAGCGCCGGTGGAAGAAGTATTCAGATCCTTTACTTAAAAGTAAAAGCAGCAATACCACATTGTAAAAAACATCACAAACATCAAACATCAGTGTTTTACTATGGTTTATTATATTATGTATTATTATTACTGATCCACTAATGCGTAAGCAGCATTTTCATGATGTAGCTGGTGGATCCAATTTTACCTACAGATCATATGTAATCTTAAACTGCAAAGTAACTAGTAAGTATAGCTGTCAAATAATGTAGTGAGGCAAAACGTATGCCGTTTGTTTGTATGTAGTGGAGTAGAAGTATAAAGTAGCATAAAATAGAAATACTCAAGTAAAGTACAATTCAAATTTGTATAAGTAATAAGTGTAAGTACTATACTTGAGTAACAATTCTTTGTCCTATTCCATCACAGCTCGTTTTCTGCCCTGAAATAAAATTGATATAAGAAAATTGTTTATCTTCCGATTACTTGAGCATGCAAATGCTTCTTTTGTTATAAAACTATATGGTGGCATTTAAAAGTAACCTTCATAATGAAATCAATAACCCAGCTACTCAAACTAAATGTGTTTCCATCAGTGTGAGTTTTGTGTGTGAAAATCTTTTTTCTTTCTGTCCTCCTCTAACAGGAGCTCGTCAAACACACTCACGATGCTGCTGACAAGAGCAACTTGAAGATCGCTCTTGATGCCATGAAAGTAAGTGCGGTGCTTAAATGGTAAATGGTCTGTAATCATTGTGATTTCAGCTTGTTACCAACAGCGTGCTGATTTAATGGCAACAGTCTCTCTGCCATTCAACTATCAACTTTTATTAGATGACAAAAGAAGAAGTCACAAATGGGCGTGAATTGATACATTTCTTTTATTTATTTTTTTTACATCTACACTTCACTTTTCCAGTCTTGAAGGGAGCTGGAGCTTGATAGGCAGCTGATTTGAGGACTTAGCAACAAAAAGGCAGGCAACACATAGCTTTAGACAACTTGAACGCTTGATTCATATTTAGAATATTTACATGGCGTGCTCGCTTAGCTCACGGAAGCACAACAAGTACCAACATACAACATAAACATCCAGTATAAAGGTCGACATTTTATGAAGTGCACTTTTTCTCTTTCTTGCCAAGAGTTTGATGAGAAGATCTCATGTCTGTAAGTTAAATATGAAGCCGCGGCCGCTTAGCTTAGCATAAAGACTGGAAATGGAGAAACGACTATCTTGGCTCTGTCCAAATGTAACAAATTCCGCCTACGAGCACCTCTAAAGCGAACTAATTAACACGTTATATCTTGTTTTTTGAAATCGGTACCAAAGATTAAGTTGCAGTTTTATGGGGGGTTATGTTCTTGACTATTCCCCTTAAAAAAACACAATTTGTCATTTTTACACTTTGGTTTGAACCAGTTGGCTACCTTAGTTTCTAGTCTTTATGCTAAGCTAAGTCAGCCTAACGCTCTCCTGGCTTCAGCTTCATATAGAACGGTCAGATACGAGAGTGATATCGATGTTCTTATCTAACTCTCAGAAAGTGAATAGGCGTGTTTTGAATAATATTTCCCAAAATGTACAACATATTTCACTACCTCCAGACTGAACTAACCCAACAAAATAATGTGTGTGTTTGTGTCTGTGTATGTGTGTGTGTGTGTGTGTGTGTGTGTGTGTGTTGCCCAGGACCTGGCTCAGTTTGTCAACGAGGTGAAGAGAGATAATGAGACTCTAAGGGAGATCGACCAGTACCAGAGGTCCATTGAAAACCTGGTAAATCAAAATATTTTTCTACACTTATCAGCAGCTGTTTGTGTACACTTTATATAAGTACGAAATATCAGGATGTCATGTTGTTTCCTTTTTTTAGACAGTCGGCTTTGCGCGTCAAGTTTCACCCAACATGGACAGTCAAATGTGGCACAGTGTGAGGGAATCAGCCAATGATACAGGATCTAACTCAGACACCTGCTCTAACTCTAGACTTAAAGGGTTAATGCAGGTGAAAGCTAAAATACTTAACTGACTTCACCTGGATTAACCTAATCATTGTTAATGTCGGGCCACTGTGCATTTCTGCAAATTTCTGTGATTTATATTTATAGATTTTTTTTCCTTTTTCATAATTTTTTTTCTCAAGCATTAATAAATTCGTTAAATTAATCTCCAACAATTTTGATAATTGGTTAATAGTTTTTTTTATGCAAAAATGTAAAATATTCCCTTGTTTCAATTTCTCAATGTAGGGATTTGTTCCTTCTCTTTATCATATATGATAATGATTATCTTTTTAGACTGCTAGCCAGGCAAAAACAAGACATTTGAATAGGTCACCTTAGGGTTTGGGACATTTTAAAGGGCATTTTTCACTATTTTCTGACATTTTATGGAAAACTATTAATTTAGAAATGAATCAGCAAAAGAATCAATAATTAAAATAAATGTTAGCTGCAGCCTTAAACCAGTTAAAGGAGTCATTCATAGCAGCCACATCTCAATAAGGAATTATTACTATCATCAAAATATCAAATTAAACAGCTTTTATATCTCTGTGAGAGACTCTCTGAAAATGAGGGTTTCAGCGTAGAATGCAATACCATAAATCTCCCTCAAGGATATCATATGTAAGGTGAAATATATGGAATACACCTCATACATAAGGCAAGAGATGTCATCACACAGTGTGGTAATAAGAAAGTGGAACAGGATGAGATGAGATGAGGTGGTGTAGCAGGATGGAAAAAGTGTAACCAGCATCATCATTATGAGTGAGAGAGCTTGTCGGGTTATAAAGACCTCTCCTTGTCTTGATTGAACCAAATTGGTGATTTGAGTGAATGTCATTGGTGATAACAAGAGTCTGCCGATACTGATCAGCTGATGGTGCCAGAGCTTACATGATGTTTTTACTGGGAATACCTCAGTATGTATCAGTTTGGAGGAAAGAACGAAATATGTTATGTTGGATATCTGGGTTGGGTTGCACTGATTGTGCAAAAGATGGTTACACATTTTAAAGATTTTACTATTATGCTTTTGAC
This sequence comes from Sebastes fasciatus, assembly GCF_043250625.1. NCBI lineage: Eukaryota > Metazoa > Chordata > Actinopteri > Perciformes > Sebastidae > Sebastes > Sebastes fasciatus. The sequence goes on from NC_133805.1 coordinate 25,968,233, forward strand.
TAGAATGGATTACTTATTTATGCATTTATTTCATATATTTCATACATAATCAGCCCTGTCTCCTAAAAATAACGCTCCCAGACAGCTAAATTGCATTCTCAATTACGTTTGGAAGGAAATGTATTTAGTCGCAGATTACGTTTCTCTTTGACGTATCACAAATATGTTTGTAAGTCCGCGGACAGCAGCAGCAAGTGACATAGTATAACGTTGTATTTCGAGCGACCATGAATGAAAGTTACGTTAAATAATAACGTTTTTGATAATAATGATTATAACAAGCGAGAAAGTCTACTACTGGTGGGTGGGATTGGAGTTGGATGGGTCCGACAAACACTGGACTTTCCCCCAGGAGACCACTGTTTGTGTCCTGTGTGAAACATAATCATTTTAATTCACACCATGATGTTATTTAATAAACCCAGTAGTTTTGTTGCCTGAAACCTAACTAAATAGTTTTGTTGCGTTTTCTTTTTGTTTTGTTTGAGGTTTTCCTCAAAACGTATTTTGGTTATGCAGTTTAGTTGTATGGGAACTAGGGCTGTCAATTGATTAAAATATTTAATCGTGATAAATCGCATGAATGTCCATAGTTAATCGTGTTCACAAATTAATTAAAAAAATTTGTATCTGCTCAAAATGTACCTTAAAGGGAAATTTGTCAAGTGGGAGTGGGCAAATATGCTAGCGTTATGCAAATGCATGTATTTTTTTATTACCGGAAATCAATTAACAAATATTGTCCAGAAACCCTCACAGATACTGCATTTAGCATAAAAAATATGCTCAAATCATAAAACAGGCAACAGCTTGCAGTGTGTCAGTGTGCTGACTTGACTATGACTTGCCCTAAACTGCATGTGATTATCATAAAGTGGGCATGTCTGTAAAGGGGAGACTCGTGGGTACCCATAGAACCCATTTTCATTCACATATCTTGAGGTCAGAGGTCAAGGGACCCCTTTGAAAATGGTTAAGCCAGTTTTTCCTCGCCAAAGTTTAGCACAAGTTTGGAGCGTTATTTGGCGTCCTTCACGACAAGCTAGTATGACCTGGTTGGCATCAATAGGAACGTATTTTTTTTAATCTTAACTCTCTATTATTTTACTTTCAGAATCAGCCTCTAATCAGCTTCGGTCGACCAAAAGGTGACGGAGAGGTGCGCATAATCTCCAGTGTTGACAAGAGGAAACAGGACAGGTTGTTCTGCTTCAACTTCATTATTTTGAAAATGAAATTAGGATTACAGAAACACACATGAAATGTCTGATGAAGTTCGCTTTATTGCTATTGGATACATTTACCATAAGGGTCGACAGTGTGCAAGAGCTCATTTTTATATACTATATAACATTCTGTCTTCTTATTTTACAGGCACATCTTTCTATTTGATGTGGCTGTCATTGTTTGCAAGAGGAGAGGAGACAACTATGAGATGAAGGACATACTTGACCTCAACAACTTCAAGATCACAAACAACCCCACCTCGGACAGAGAGAGTAAAAAGGTCAGTTGGATGCGACACACAATATACCCTCTATCTATACATATAATTACACAGATGCTGCATATATTGCTGCATTGAATATCGTCTCTCTATCTGTATCCCCCTCCCATTTTGATTACTTTCACGGCTCATACCAATAAACTATGGAAACGTTGCTATTCAACATCTGTTTGGCTGCAGATGTTATTGCTAAAATAAATGTTGGATGCCTCATAAGAGTAATCTAGATTGATAGTCTCTCCCTTTCTGGTGTTGGGTCAGCCACCCCTCACAGTTTACACAGTGTGCTATTTTTCACCTCGTGGGAACGTTCGCAGGCCGTATCGTAGTGGAGGGGACTTGTTGATGTCTTGTTGATGTATGCCCACAGATGGTGTCTTCTCACTCCGGTGCTGATTGCTAATGTGAAACTGACAGCTTGCCAGAATGGGATGGTTCTGTGGTTTTTATCAAAGGGACTCCATTATCATCCTCATTTACTCTATTGTGCAGTGATTGGTATTTAACAAGTATGGTCATGGTCTTGATGTGTTTTTGTGGATTATGTGTGTGGTTGTCATTATTCAGGGTTGTATCTACCATTATGTCTAAATTAACATGTATGCAATTTTGCCCGGATGTGACATTATTTTCTATCCCGTTCACCTTCCAACATTTTGCTGCACAAAAGGACACCGACACGTGTAAGAATTAATTTGTAGCGAGACACAGACACACAGAAAAAGACAAATATCCCCCGACATACAGATACTGTGTAACTACATTTAAGCTATATAAGCTACACTCACCTCAACACACACTCACAAACACACACATACACACACACCGCAGGACAGAGATGCTAATATCAGGTGATGAATGTGTGCAGTCCTCCAAGGCTGCTTATAGCTATATATCATTTTCTGCTAAATGAAACTTCAGAGTGTGAATGTGGTGCCACTGAGCACCCACACAGTCATCAATGATTTAACACTCAGCAGAGCTCTAAAACACTCAGGACTTTGCAGGGCTGGCCAATCACTGACGGGTAAACCCTACCACTTTTCCTGTTATTAGATATGACACAACACGCTAGAACAGATTAGGGTGGCAAAAACCGAGAGGTTTGGGAATTGATTGAAAATCGTTCCCAAATATGCCCCTGGGTAACGCATTTAACGTGTTAAGTGCTGCAGTGGTAGGAGATATTTGGTGGTCAGCGGTTGCCAAGCTGTGAATGTATTGCTGAAGAGAAAACAAGCAAGCAATAGTAGTATTTTACACCCAGAATTTTGTAAGATTGATGAAACACCGTAGTGGACTTTTGCAACTGTGGTTTAAAAGTTTTGATGGTGTTTCTAAATTTAGGATGTATTTGGAAAAGATAGATCGAAGGGCGTCTTTGGTTCCTCTGAGGCAGATTAGCAGACTCTGCCTCACTGTCATCGCAGTTTAAGTCCTCTTAGGGCAGAACTTTGCACTGTAAAATATTTGACTGTACATTTATTTATATTTGACTGTACTAGTTGCCTTACTTTCACTTTCAAGTCATCATTTTTACAGTAAATTATTGTGAAATAACAGCTGTATACTGTGATCTCACAATAGCTATGCCAGTATATTACTGATTCAGTAGTATGCAACTTCACAGATAATGTCCAGATTATTGTGATTTAGCAGTATGCTGCTGTAGAAGTATTGTGTTTCACTGTAACTTCACAGTAAATGCCCATCAAATGACTGTGATTTAGCAGTATGCTGCTATAGAATTACTGGATTTAACTATAGCTTCACAGTTTATGTCCAGATTACTGTGATTTAGCAGTATGCTGCTGTAGCATTACAGCGTAATCTGTATTAAACTCCTATTGCTGCTGCTCTCTTGATGTTGATAAACCCCCCCCCCCCCCCCCCCAAAAAAAAAACAGCGCCCAACTCACTCTTGGTTGATCTGGTGGCCTAGTGGCACCAATCTTTGCACGTGGCACATGATTGATGACGGCATTAATGGTGGTACATCAGACCGTTTAATCAACATGAATTACACATGGATTTCTTGGGTATATTGTATTTTCTTTCCAGTTTTTACACAATTGGCTTTTTTTTGTAACAGCCACATCACAAGTAGCATTTAGCTCGGTAGGCATCCTCCGTTATTTGAAACAGTGCACCTATTTATGTAACCTCCAGTTACAGAGTATCATGCACTGTATACCTACAAATACATCATAACAACCTGCCTGGGTATCTGAGATTTATGACACAAATGAAAAGAAAAACATGCAAACTCTAAAAAGTGAGACGGTGCAGCTTTAACTCAGATTGCACTTGCTGTAAACTAGCTGCTACTGTGACCACCCACCATTTAACGTGTATATTCTGTGACATAACCATTACAGTAGAAGTGTAGCCATGGTAGTTTCCCTTCTTTATGCACATTAATATGCAAATGTACATATGCATTCGTGAGAAATGCGATTCCTGACTTCTTCTTGACCTCCACAGTGGTGCTACGGGTTCTACGTGACTCACCAGCAGGGGCACGCAGGCTTTGAGCTCTTTTTTAAGACCAGAGAGCTGAAGAAGAAGTGGCTGGATCAGTTTGAAATGGCCATGTAAGTACACGGAGACATGAACACACCACAGTTTGTAACCAACACAGAAGACCAGTGTGTGTATCACACTGTGAACTTGTATGTGTATTTGTGTGCGTGTTGTTTTTTGCCTTTGTTTGCATGCATGTTATTCCAAGGCCGAGAGAGGTGTTGACTCTTTCATGTGCACTGTTTGATCAGGTCTTTGCCGTAATCAAGCACACACTGCTGACAACAGTACGATAACACACACACACAGACTCACGCATACCCACACAGTACACATAAACTGTTCCAAAGAGCTGCAAAACTACAAAGAAGTCACTTCGCTTCGGCGGTTCTTCAAATCAGTGCTTTATGGAGGTATATTTTTGTATTATTTTGTAACAGTGTGAGGTTTTTCTCAGGCAGATATCCTGTCTGCATCCTTTTGTTATGTTGATTCAAGAGTGTACAGTGTTGTTTTGACATTACGCTCTGATTGACTGAACAAATGCGTTTGTGTTTGGGGTGGATATGTATGAAAACAATCTTCCTGATATGCATGCTGACTATCCGCTATGGCCTTCCTGAATACAATTTCCCTTCCCATAGTGTTCTGGATTGTACTTTATGTATGCACTGTAGCAAAACAATGCGGTAAGGTAGGGATGCACATTAATCAATGCGCTTCTCTTTCTCTAAGTTGAACTGAAAGTAGTCACGCATGAGTTCATAAACCTACATGACCACTAGACCGTGACACCTGCTCAAAACCTCATGTGTAATTTCCACAATTTAAAGAGGAAATAACCATTTTCCAACCCCTTCTTCTTCAAAAACTATTTTTTTTTGCACAAACACAGGGTTTGTGTCTGAAAACAGCTATGTGTGCCTCTGTGCATTGGGTAACCACACCAGAAGGGGTCCATTCAGAAAGTGAGAATTGTACCTGTAAAGAGGATGTGGGCTCCTCATGAAGGACTCACTTATGGGAGCACTCAGTTTAAGTGGCTTCTGGATGGTGTGTTCAACACAAAAAGGTGTTTTTTGTGTCAGTCGTATTTGTTCACATTCCAGATAGCCTGCTTATTTCTGCTGTGCATGTTGCCCCTCTCACATTTGAACACATGCGGCTCAAAATTGGATTCGTCTGGACTCATTCAAGCCCTTTTCATTTACACGTACACATGCACCGGGGGTAAAATTGCTTTTACTTCAGCCAGAAGTAGGAAGGAATGAGCAGGAATGAAGTAAACAAATTGCAGATTATCTTTGACACAGCAAAGTAGTTTTATTCAGTTGATAAAGGAATGATTAAGAACGTTTTGTAGATTGAGCAAATTGAAAGAAAATTGTTCCCACTGCTGACTGAAATATCTCAACAATCATCAGATGGGTTGCCATAACATTTTGCACAGACACTCATGGTCTCCAGAGGATGAATCTTAATGACTTTGGTGATCCCCTGATTGTTCCTCTAGCGCCACCATGAGGTTGACATTTGTGGTTTTAATCCCCTGACTTTTCATTTAACTATTTCTGTTTGTCCAATACTTGAATTAATGACATTCCCATTAGCCTCAGCTTTACTTTGTGTTTAGTGCTAATTACCAAATGTAAGCATGCTAACACGCTAAACTAAGATTGTTAACATGGTAAACAGTATACCACAATCACAAGGTAGCCACGCTCTAAAGCATCCCCTGCTTTATGGTCTATTTGACTCTAAATGGGACCATAATCTACTAACTGAACATCATGCTGTATTGAAGAAGACTTGAAACTAGCAATTGAGACCATAAACTCATGTTTACAATGTTTACTGAGGTAATAAATCAAGAGAGAAGTAGGCTCATTTTCTCATAGACTTCTATACAATCAGACTTCTTTTTGCAACTAGATGAGTCGCCCCCTGCTGGCTGTTAGAGAGAATGCAAGTTTAAGGCACTTCAGCATTGACTTCACTGTTCAGACCTGGAGGTTGTCGCCAGCAGTAGATTCTCATTTAATGTTCATTTAACAATTCTTTTGTTCTTTTCCCCTGTCTCAGATCAAATATCCGACCGGAGAAAGCCAACCACAACACCCACCAGTTCATTATGCACACCTTTGAAAGGATCACTTCCTGTAGTCACTGTCACCTGTTGCTCAGGTAATATTCAGGCATTATGAACCGACTCTTCTGTTTTTGGATAATTATTTAGACCTGATGAAGCCCCTGTAGACCAAGAGTGAGACAGGGTGAACAGGAACTGTAACTGCACACATTGTTCTAGGATGGCAAATCATCATGTGTTATTGCACTGAAAATACACTTTCAAAATATTTTTCACAGTGAAGGTATGAAAGGAACATCATGACATTTTTACATTTCAGTCTTAAGTCAGTTTTCCTCAGGCACTTTATTTTAAATTAAGCCTCTCACTTAACTGGAAATGGCTTATTAATACTGGGTTTAATTGAAATAACTAGGGACAACAGACTGTTAGCTGTCTCAGTTCTCACAGCAGACAATATCAGTTTTATGGTTTTGGAAAGCTGAAGGACATTTCCTGTGCCATTTTTTTTCTTATCTTGACTGTGACAGGAGCCTGAGATTTCAAAATGTCAAGGTATTTGTCGTAAGGACGCTGTTATACATGAAATATATCCTGTGGTTTATTGTGTCCAGGGGCATCTTTAACCAGGGTTATCTCTGTCTAAAATGTGGACTGGGGGCTCATAAGGAGTGTCTTGGTCGACTGGGAATCTGTGGGAGAACAGGTGAGATCCTCCAGAACTGATTGTGTTTCACTTTTTGAACACTGTGGTCCGTAACATCTTATCGTTAAAACTAATGGCATCATTTCCATAATATTTGCATCCCTCAGAGAACATTTTGGTGACCTTTCCGCTAGCGCCACCATCAGGCCACGATTTCCACCCAAAATATACACCCAAAATATCAAAATCTAAAAGGCAGATTGCCATGAAATTTACTGAGCGCATTCATGCTCCCTAAAGGCGGACCTCTTTACATTTTGGGCACTCTGTGAGCTTTCGTCTAGCACCACACACACACACACGTTCCAGATTGCCCACCTTGTACATAAGATATCTAACAGCTGGCATACTGTGGAAACTGTTGTAAAAAACACGTATCTCTCTGGATGACGTGACCTTCCGTTACTTTGCCACCCTCAGGCTCCAATTTCCACTTACCTTTATTTCCCCCTTCAAAAATCACAATTCTGTAAAAACAAACCTGCAAATTACACATGAAGTTTAGCAGTTAAAGCTGAATAATGTCGTAAATATATTCAGCAGTTGTTGCATCTTATTCCTGTGTCAAGCTTTAGCTCTTTGTCACCAGTCTGGGGCTGTGGTCCAGGTACATTCTCCTCCCTGAATGCACAGACAGCTAAAGGCAGCTCAGGCCGTTGACAAGCCCTCTCAGCAGAAGCGCTGTGGTCTTTATGCATTCTGAGGCGTGATGAGGGCCAGCAGAGGTTGACAGTTGAGGTTGTATGTCAGGAAGCCACCACACACTCATATTGTATTCTTCTCACTGTGTCTGTCTCTCACCTGACTGCAGATTCTGCCAAGCCGAAGCCCAAGGTAAGACCCGGACTGTTTCTCCTCTTTGACTTAGACACCAGCATAATACGTGAAGCATAACAGATAAGATAATATGACACACATGAGGAGTTCTGATTGGCCAGATTCCTGTCAACACATACCAGCTGGCCAATGAGATCTCCTGCTGCGTCTTTAAATGCAATCGATAATGTAACCAGGGCCGTAGTCAGGGTTTAGAAATTAGTGAGGTCCACAATTTTTTCTTTTAATGGAGCTTATTTACTGCATTTCTGGTCGACACCTTTGTTGAGGTGGTGAATTGAAGCCAGATTGTAGAAATTATATTATATTATTATTATCATTATATGTATAACGATGCCTCTCACACATTTAATTTCACTCAAGGGCGTAGGTTTCGTTTCAACATTGAGGGGAAGACACAAGTTTTGAGCGTCAAAGCTTCATTTTAAGATTCAAGGTTCTTTATTTGTCACATTTCAATTCCAGCAAAGCGGTCATTGGCAATGCAAATCTTTGGTCTCAGGTTCCTTCAACAATGCTCATAATATATGTATATCTATATAAAAGGGGAAATCCCAGAAGTAAATGTGAAAGCAAAATGATAATGTAAGGCCTAAAATAGTGCAGATAAAAGAAATATAAACATAAGTAAATATTAAATAGTAATGTAGATGTAAATTTGCAATTTAGTTGATGACAGTATTTCAGATGGGAAAACTGAATGTAAACAGGATGTAGTATGTAATAATGAGAAGTACTAAAAATATATATATAGAGATGTAGACAAGAATGTAGTATATTTCCTGCATTCTGGTGAATTTGAATCATCAATTTATGGTGGAAATGTCTTTATTTATGTAAAGAAAAACAGAAAACACAAAATTCAGGCGGCAGGTTACAAAAATAAATAAATAAATATATACAGTATATGTATATATATATACACATACACATACATGCTGTATATATATACAGTATATATATATATATATTTAATAAAGTTAAAATATATAAAAAATATATAATTTAAAAAAATCTACCTGCCTTATTTATTCTGCGGTGCATTACATTATTGCTCTGCTGATATGGTGGTATCTTCTTCAGACTATCTGACAAACTGAGAACCCCGTTTGGGACTCTGGCGTTGATCTTCTTCGGAGGTGGAAAAATAAAACTATCTGAAAATACTTCTGATCAGGCATAAATCTCACCAATATGTGACTTATTGTCCATACAAATGTTAACTTCACCACCTCCAATAAAGTGCAGCTGACGGCCAATCCCTCAGCTTTTCATTTGGAAGCATCCTGGAGTCTGGTTACAGTCCCAAACAGAGCAAAGGTGTCTGTAAGCGAGATGGAAGCAGAAACAGTGACACAGAGCTACCGGTCAGAGGAAAGACGCCACACTGCAGTCCAAACTTTTTACAACTCAATAACTGTAGGCTACAGTAACCTATATAATGCAGGATTATCCCATCAATCACATGCAGAGAGGCAATGTTTTTTTTAGGAAATAATTACCAAGGTAGAAACACAAGTCATAATAAAACTATAACCTATAATTGAACATTTACGAAGTCTATATATTCTTATTCCTGTGGTACACTTAAAGCTCCATATAAGTTATCTGTGAGGTATGAGGGCTTTTACTTTTGAGACCCTAGATAGAGAAAATGAGTTCTTCCACTTCGCAACAAACGTAAGAAATTCAAGTTTGCCTCCCAGACATTTCCTGTTTCTTCCATTTGTGATAGCTAAACTAAAAAGTGAACACTCAATGATACCCAGGTTGGTTGTGGACAAAATGAGGATAATAATTTATTAGATTTTTTTTCCCAAAAAGACAAAACGCCTAGAAACAGAACTACATTTTTTATGTCTGTCTTTCACTTTTAAAATGGTTCGACAACACGTCTAAAGAGTATAACACTCATAGATGATTGTGAAGACTCATTCTTCAGGTCAAGCTGATCCTCCACAAGGAGTAAGAATGACCTCTCCATATTCTCTTTCTCTGTCAATAATTCTGCTTTCTTTTCTCTGTCTTACTTACTTTCTCTCTCCATCCACAGGAGATCACCACACCACCAGATCCAGGTCAGTATAGCTTGACCACCTCAACACTCATGTGAACCCGCTAAGAGCGTCTTTACGTGGTACCTCTTAAACTGCTTTCATCTCGGCCCTGTAACAAAACAGAAACACAGACAGGATGAAAAGGAGACGGTTAGTCAGAGGCCAGAGTGAGACCTGGAGGAGAAGGATGGTGGTTTAAAGCTAACCCTCAGATGTTATCATACCCCTCCCGCACATTTATGATCAAATATTACTCAACTCTTTCTTTTTTTTTCCTTTCCAAAGAACCCTGAATATGTTTTCTTAGAAATGCACTGACATGAATCTTCCCTGCTCACACAGAGTTCAAATGAGCAACAACAGACAAATATATTTGAGTATGAATAACAAATGAATAATAGGACGCAGAAGCAATCCTTAACCAATGCACAAAAAAAGCCCTTTTCGCACTGCATGCCGCGATGCCTAAACCCAAGACGGCATTGAGATGAATTGGAGTGGGTGGAATCATTATGAGGACTATACGGCAGGAGAAATGCTGGCAAAAAAGCACTTCCAGCAGTCTATATGCCTCGGCCTCAACCGCTGAGCTGTGCCTTTTGTGATAAATCAATTTCCATAAGGGGCTTTATGAGAAAGACAGCCACAGCCGCGCTTATTGTTCTTATTAAATAAAAACATGAATGTGAGATATTCCATTCATCAGAGGTCACCGTCAGCTAATAGTTTCCTCGGGCTGGTTTGCAGGGGAGCCATGGCTGCGAGGGAGAAGTGTCTGACGGGGCTAGATGTGTGAGTCTGTGGAGAGTAAGTGGCTGTGTCTTTTAAGTTGGCAGGGGTGTTTAGTCTTAGCCTTAGCCGGATGCTTGTGGCGGTGTTTGTCTGCCATGCGGAGGAAAGATTGGAGCTAGCACCGTACAGGAATCAAAGAGATTAATTTCCTGTGAGTGTAAATTGCTGCTTTTTAGGATTGGTGATGCCGTTCTTGTGGTTTAGACCTCAATCATATTTATGCACATGTTGGAGATAAATTGTGCTGAAACCTTTAGGACAATGACAGAGAGAATTTGCTTTTATGTACATGATTGGTGCAAGAAATACAAATAATTAACAAACAAACACCACCTCCTATTGATGTTTAGTCATGCAGATGTTGTGACATGTCTGGCTCAACCCAGTACAAAGCAGTCGTGATAGAGAATTTTGTTTATCGTGCTTAGAGCATTGAAAAAATAACAGAAAATGCATCAAATATATCGTTTCATTGTGTATTTAGGCTAGGTTACAGTTTGCTCTAATGAGAATAAGAGGTGCCTGTAGACTTAAAAGCATTAGAATCACAATTTCAGTTAAAGTAAATATCAAAGAGGAGCTGTTATGCTCATTTTCCAGCCAGTTCTCCCAGGGCGTCAAATACAGATGCTTTGTCACGGCCGTAGCTGTTCGATACCGCCGCACAAGACACCTTTTAGTGCCTGTATGAGATGCACTGGGCAGTCCATTAAAGCTGCAGTGGGTAGACATGGAACAAATATGATTTCAAAAAGTTATTTTTATAAAACGGTCACTATATCCTGACAGTAGTGCATGAGACAGGTAATCTGACAAAACTCATGTGCCTCTGTGTCCTCCGGTGCTCCTAATGGCGTCTGCAAGATTTCACAGACCGGAGGAAAACAACCAATCAGAGGCGAGTCCAGCCGTCCAACTGCCGTCTTTGAGAGCCGGCTGTCAATCATTTGCGAACTCCGACCAAACGGTCAAACTAGGCAGCGCTGATCAAATATGAATCAATATTCTGTTTCTGTATATGCCCATTTCTCACCTCAAATGTTTTCAGAATCATCTTGTAGTGTACTGTTTCGCTGTAAAATGAGAAAGTTTGTGACCCGGCAGCCATGTTGAGATCATTTGAAGACATACCAAGCACCGCCCACCAGCTGACGCACAGCCAATAGGAACGCTCTCTTTGAAATGACCTTTGATTGGCTAAAGTCTCCCGACACGGGCTAGATTTTTTAAAGCCTGAAAGCAGAGCCATAAGGGGGGGCAGAAGTCTAGTTATCTCTCAGAACACTTGAATTACAATATGCTGAAAGGTTATTATGGAATTTCTGCCCAATGATGCCGAAAATATACTGCGTACTGCCACTTTAACTACAATATAAACCCATCCGCGGCAACAGTAAACGCTCAGAGAAAATGCGCCATGGGTGTGGTGACGTAGTTTAAAGAGCGAAAAGACACACACAGGGCGGAGGGGTGGAAGATGGGTCCAACAAGCACAAGGCTTTCATCCAGGAGACCGGTGTTCGTGTCCTGCATGTTAACTTTCATTTTTACGTTACAATCAGCTGTTCGTTTGTGTCCCGTGTTTACAAAGTTCAGTTTCATTTTCACTTTACAAACGTAGTCATTTTAAGACCAACCTGTTTTTTCCTAAACCTAACTAAGTGGCTTTGATGCCAAAACCTAAAGTGCTGCCAAGGGGACGTGACAAAGCGGCAGTATGTGACGAGTTGGGATAAGAACGTGTTGCGTTTTCAGGTGCATACTGTACTTGTATTTTGTAGAACATGTTTACATGCTTTAATATTCAAAAATGCTTTATTTTTCTCATACCGGCTGTGCTGCAGCTCCTCTTTTCACCCTCCCTCAGCTCCTGCTCAAACAGAGCGTTACACAGTATATATTAATGCTTAAACTCATTTCACCTGTGTGTACAGCCAGGTGTTTGTCATCATATTATTTCGACTGAACTTCTTCCCGCACACTGTGCATGTGTAGGGTTTCTCTCCCATATGGATTCTCGTACGTACACACAATATACCACATTAAAGCAAAGAGAAAAAGCACATAGGCATGATAGGGCCTCTTTAACATCTAGTGTAACTCAACACGTCTAGCAGAATACTTAATATATCTGAGCTTTCCATTTTAGTCATAGTCTGCGCAACATAGCACTCTGTGTCCCTCCTAGATCTCATTCATCAGTGCTCTCGTCCTTATGTCAATTTTCAAAGAATCTCTGTCATACATGGTTGCAGTATTTTTGATCTGTTACCTAAAAGTAATGATGAATCGAGCTACACTCTTGCACCTGCTGCATGTTGCTCTGTATAAGACTCTCTGATAAATGTGAGTATAAATGTGTTTGTATTCCCTGTCTGCTAGGTTTACCCAGGATGGTTGTGATCAGAGACTACAGTGGCATCCCCAATCCCCAGTGCGGGCCCCCACTAAGCATTCATGCGGGGGATGTCATTGAACTGATGTTTGCTGACCTGCACAGCTCCTGGTGGCAGGTGCGTGTCACTCAGCTCATCCTCGTTTTATCTCGACATCTGTGACTCTATGAAAAAATAACATGTTACGGCTCACCGGCTTGGCTCGGTGCACGCAACGTCTCTGCAATCGTGCTGCGTGTCACCTCTTCTTTTTTTCCACCTGCATGTCCCGCTATCTGAAAAAGCTTTCAAAAGTATATTAATGGGGTGACATCAACAATTTATCTCCCTTTGGCCATTATTGTTAGTAAATCACAAATTACATTGCGGTTGTTTTATCACATTCTGTGTCCTGTCAGGTGAGCCATAAATATGACATTATTATGAGGTCAGCGTTAATTAGAAGTATCAGTCGAAGATCTGTATGAACTCCACAGAACCCCAGTTACATTACAAATAGGCTATATGTCTGTTCTTTCACTCCTTGGATTGAATCACAGCCTACAACAGATGATCTAACCAATTAGTGGCTTCAGTTGATGAATTGAGCGCCACAGTGAGACAATAAAACAGCAGACACTGGAGCCTCTGGAGGGTGTTATAATGGTTGGTGCACAACCTCATGTACAGGCACATTTAGCAACCATCTCACGAGGTCAGCCAAAGGTTGACAGCGTTTGACCTTATCTATTTTTGAAAGGATGGGCGATTTATCTGGGGTCTTCCGGCAGCCTCCCTAGCTGTTTCTCACTCTGCTTTATGGCGGCATTAAAGCCTCATCCTCCTGTTGGTGCCGCTCCAATCAGACTGCGGTCTTTGCCAACGGCACGGCTGGGAGTTGGCGGTTAGCCTGATTTCCTATGCTCCATGTTTCTCTCTGTTGTGACAGAGCACAAGGTGGAGGGTGAGGACACGAATGCCAGGAGACTTCTTGTAAGCCGATAGAACGGCTAGCAGAATGTCATGCTGCAGACCTGATGGCACTGCATTGTTTGCTACCATGGTAACCATGCAAGCTGGGAGGGTATAATTAAAGGAATTAAATGATAATACACATTTGTGTCTATCACTGTCTTGTGCATAATGATACTGCAACAAGGCTATTCGCCAAAACGAGTTAGCCTATTTTTTTTGGCTCTTGCATGGCAGTGAATGAGTGCAATTATGCTCACATCACCGGTGCAAAGCTTTTGTACAACAGTGTTAATAAAAAGTACAAACTCTGACTCCAAACCACAATGTATTATCAATCATGATAAAACGTTTTCTGTATGAATTAAGGCTGTCAAAGTTAACACAATGATAACACGTTAACGCAAATCTGTTTTAACGCCACAAATTTCTTTAACGCAACTGTGTGAAATAATTCGGATTGCATCCAATGACTGCACACGAAGTGCCTTTGAGAGCCACCACCGTATCAAAGATCAGAAAGCAAAAGTAGCGGTAGACTTGGGACAGACTACGACGGTGCTCACCAGAGACTATTGGGCTCCACTCAGCTATCACAGTCTCCTTGGGGTGACAGCGCATTATTATGACCAGCAGTGGGAACTTTGGCCGCATGTATTGACTGTTATGGAGACAGTGGAGACTTCATTTTGCTGAAGCCTATGCCAAGCACTTTATGCTAATAGCAAAACAGCGGAAAATTGAACTGTACTGAATAGGTCGAAGCTTCATTCATAACTTTGACATTCAGATTATTATTATTAATAACTTACAGAAACATTGCGGGCAAAGTCCACAGGTCTTCTCTCTCTCAAAAAACACAAAAGGGAGGCACCTGTATTAAAGGGGCTGTCTAGCGGCAATCTAACAGCACCATAAATTATATATTATATTATATTTATATAACCACAATAACACAATTTTTTTAGGGTGATGACATCATAAAATATGATGACACAGCCCTACTGATTGAACATAGCCAAGTCAACACACTGACAGCTGTTGTTGTCTGTTGGGCTTGAGTTTGCCATGTTATGATTTGAGCATATTTTTTATGCTAAATGCAGTACCTGTGAGGGTTTCTGGACAATATTTGTCATTGTTTTGTGTTGTTAATTGATTTCCAATAAGAAATATATACATAACATTTGCATAAAGCAGCATATTTGGCGCTTTCCCATGTTGATAAGAGTATTAAATACTTGACAAAACTCCTTTTAAGGTGCATTTTGATCAGTTCAAAAATATGTGATTAATTTGCGATTCATTGTGATTAACGATGGACAATTATGCAATTTTTTGCAATTAAATGTTTTAATCAATTGACAGCCCTAGCTTAAACATATTTA
This sequence comes from Sebastes fasciatus, assembly GCF_043250625.1. Lineage (NCBI taxonomy): Eukaryota > Metazoa > Chordata > Actinopteri > Perciformes > Sebastidae > Sebastes > Sebastes fasciatus. The sequence continues at coordinate 25,983,479 of NC_133805.1, forward strand.
TGGTTTGGAGTCTTTCTTTTTTTCACATTTCTGCGAAAATTCTGCAAAAGCATATCAACAGCTTGTGGTAGTAATGAGCTGAAAAATGTAGGATGCAGTTATAAAAGAGAAGACGATTAAGAAGACTCCAATCTCATATAAACAATACATGTTTTAAAACATGCAAAAAAAAAAAAGACTTTGCAAATGTTCTCAACAAGTTTGTTAGGTCTTACGGTCACACACAATGCGTTTTGGTGGGCAACACTGAATCTAAAGAAAACCCTGTTTGCTTGCAATGAAACCTCCACAGGGTACCTTTAATCTTCAGCGTCCCCAGTGGCGCCAGAGGATGGAATTACAGAACATTGAGAATTCATATCCCCTGTTACCCAGGAGGCAATTATCCCCCATCCCACTGGCAGAACAATACAATCAATCACTGTAATTTCATTTGATCCTTTGGCTGCTGCCTGTTTATGCCAACAGAGTAATAAGTTTAATCTTTATCATACGCTTATCGAGGGCATAACAAATAGAGAGGGGCTCTCAAAAAACCTTTGATGAAATGTTATTACACAGAATGAATCATAGAGATGGGTAAAGATTCGCTTTCCAATCTAGTTACTGCCGGGGCTTGCACGGTCCCAAAAAGCATTTCATACTCTAATAAAGAGGAGTGAGGAGGAAAGCATAAACAGGGCAGGAAGCTGAATGAGGAGCTCCACATGCCCTCAACACTCACTGTCTCCTCAGATTCACTCAATGGACTTCAAATTGACCTCAAACTCAGAACTGGAAATCATGTGATCTTAATGTTGATATATATTACTGCCGACAAGATAATGTACATGACAGAGGATTAAGGTTATGAAATAAACTGTACGTAGGAGCAAGTTTGTATGAAAATAGAGTAATTTGTTTAACCAAAGTGGTTTTATTTAGAAGGAGAAAAAAAGTCTGTCTACACTATGTTTGCTGAAGGAATTAGTGATTTTCATATAAAGCTTGTGTTGTGCTTGAGGCGGGTTCGCTAAAATGCAATTGTTAGTCTTTAGTGCAAGCCAGAGAGCTCATGCTGTTTGGATATTCAAAGACCAGAATAAGATCCATTATTTAGTGTTAAACGAGGCTCTTGTTTTGATGCAGTACAAATCTAACTGCCGGCAGAGTTTGAACCATAATTAACTTGGGCTGCAAATTAGATGCACTGCTTGTTGTGTGCTAATTGCTGAGGATTTATTGAAGCGAGTGTGGGAGGGGAAGAGAAGAAGAGAAAGAGAGAGAGAGAGAGAGAGAGAGAGAGGTGTGTTTGCTTCCAGACAAATATAATGCGATTAACAGCTAGTTGCCATTGCAGGGAAAAATTCTGGCGACAAGCAAGATTGGCTTCTTTCCAAGTGACGCTGTGAGGCCTTGCCCATGTGTAAGTGTGCATATTTTTCGCAATCAATAAGACACATTTAGTATGATTACAATGCATTCAGTGGATAATGGCTACTATTGATGTCTTGGCAGAGAAATGTAGTGCTTTTCAATCGCACTTTTTCGCTGTAGAAGAGCGATTTTAGCCATTAGATGTGGCTTGAATATCACATTACCGCAAATGACCTCCACCCCTCTGTATCGACTCCATAAAAAAACAGAAAATAACCACAATTCTTCTCTTTGCCAGGTTCCAAAACCTGTCGATTACTCTGCCCAGCTCTGGTAAGCGATGAAAACAAATGACTGTAGATTGCTAACAATAACCACAAGTCGTTCTTGCTCTATTTTATTGATTGTATTGGCATCCTCATGTTCAGAATGATTGATTGCAGTGTAAAGTGCAGTAGTTGTTCATTGGTGGTTCAGGTTTGCAGGGCCGATGGAGAGATACCAGGCTGAGGTGGAGCTTCTGGACCGAGGACACAGCACCTATCTGATTCGACACAGGAGCAAAGAGTGCACCGAATACGCCATTAGTATAAAGTAAGTGACATGATGGCTTGTTTCCATACTAAATCTACAATTTTCACTCACAACGGTTTACCAAGAATGGTGGAATAAACAAAACACACACAGTCAGCAGCAGCCTTGTGGGCAAAAACACCTTATTGTGAGAGCAGAGAGGAGAGTGGCGAGAATCATTCAAGCAAACAAAATGCCCACATGCAAATAATAGCTCCGCACAACAATGGTGCCTGGTGTCTGAAAACAAGCAGCTCATCAAATGTTAAAAGTGGACGGGGCCGCAGCAGAAAGAGGTCATGCTGTGTTCATGAAAAACAAGAAGTTATAGTGACTATATAATCTTGAAGAATGGAAAAAGTTTGCCTGGTCTGATGAATCGCAGTTGGTCTTAAAATGCAGATGGTGGGGGACAGAATTAAGTTTAAAGGGTTGTTTTTTGTTGTTCGTTAAAGTCAGGGCCCATGAAATTCACGACTTTGTAGTAATCATGGTATTACTTTCATCATTTAGCTATAGACATTGAGAAATGGCATTTGGATTTGTTAAAGAAGGTGGAGTATTTAGGATTTCCTAACCTGAGATAAGACAGGGTGAAGTAAGATAAGATAGGATTCCTAAAGTCAGTTGGAATTTGCTTTCATAATAACAAATTGGGGAAAAACTCTATCTTAGACTCTTCCTATCCTAATTTAAGACTTAAAGGGACTGTTTGTAACTTTTTACAGGTATAAATCTACCGGGTCGGGATAGCATATGCCCGCTCACATGTGGCCGGAGTTGCTCCTCTGCCTGCTTGCCTTCACTCACACCGCGCGCATTCTCGCTGTCTCGCTCCACTTCTACACATGAACGCGCGCACACTCCACACTGCAGAAGAGTTAGTAGCTCTGAGAATATCTAGTGAATGTACAGTGGACGTTTGTGCAGAAATAAATGCTGCAGCTCCTCCAGATCAACAGAGGTTGATCTGGAGTAATGAGTAACGTTATCGTCTCCGACCGGGTGCTGGTGTCTCCCTGCGGGCGCAGTCGGGAGGCGATAACGTTTCTCTTCCTGCTTCAGCCTCGGCACCGACCTGCTTTTCCTGCTTCAGCCCCGGAGCCCCGGAGGCTGAGGCAGAAGCAGGATGAAGCAGGAAAAGCCAACACTAGGATCAGCATTGATTCATATAGAGACCTTCGTCTGGTCAGCTAACATTACGGCCAAGCAGCTGAAATATAGAGTGATATTGTGGTTTTAGCTGACGTGTGTCGCCTCACTGTTTTGAGCAATCCTCGTTCATGTCTATGTAGAGCGAGCAAGCGCGAGCTCGATGCTGACTTTCGTTGACTTAACGGTCACAGGTATCGCTGTTAACAAGCACTTCTGAAAGTTACAAATAGTCCCTTTAAGAAATAAGTTTCTGTAACACGGGCAGTTCACTAACATTATACCCCAGCTGTTGCTAAAGTTTAGCCGAGGTTGCCTGTGATTAAAATCTTCTATTTTTTAGGCATGTAAACACCTGGAAAGAGACAGTTTAAGCATGTATTTCAATTATTTTGGTGGTCAAAGAGGGAAAACCATGAAAACTATGAATCAGAAGTTATTGTTTATGGACCCACATTGCTTCCACCCCTCAATATTGCACTTGAAAATTGATTTCCAGTTACTATTTGTTACATTGTTTTGAACTGTTTTCATTTGAACTACTCAGGTACAGAAGAAATAGTCCCTATGAAAACTGCTGAGAGCAAGGTCTGTTTCTAGAAAGAGATGTTGCTGTTGTCTTTTTCAAGGCTCTGAGCATCAAACATGAAATTCTGCCTCATTTATATTGATGTACAGGTAGATAACTATACCTTGACCTGGGCAACTTTCTGCATGGCTAGACACTAAAGGTATAACGGTGTTTCTAATATGAGTATTCACCCTTCTTGTGTCAGTGCCACAGGGTTCGTTTGAACTTCACATCATACCTAAACATTATTCCAGTTATTTAAGTTAACCCTGACCGTCTCAGTCCACACATCTCAGCTGAATGCAGCGTGGGGAATGAGATGGAATTGGATGATCTATTTTACCATCTATCTATTGTCTGTCTCTTCTGCTCAGACATATGCTCAAGGAGAGGCTGATAGCTTTGCATCATACTGTTTGCTGCTCTTTGCCTATCAGTCTTAGAAATGTATTTCAAAAGAAGGCCAGCGACGCACTTGCATTGTAGATAAAACATCCATCCCTTTAGGCCTCAATAAATGGCTGCTTTATCTGCAAGTTGAGTGCCTCGGTAGCCTTCTTTTGAAATACAACACTGGCCATTTAACTAGCGAATATCTTTCAGGCTACATCAAAGCTTGTTCAGTCTTTAAAAAGGACTATCGAGTCCTCCCGACCTGACATGACGGCTCCGAGAGATTATAACGATTGAGGGTGCGCTCTGAAATAGTGTTTGGACGTTAAGACTATTTAGCCAGTGACACACCATTCCAGCCCATTTGGTTTCGGTGGACTCATACCGTCCCTCATTCAAAGCTTTGATGTACAGGGCCAGTTTGTGAACACTCCAATCCTAATTGCCTGTCTCACTGCTTAAGATCATTATCAGGATGGCCGTTTGAGATAATGGAGCTTTATACAGAGAGTGGCTACTAATCAACTGGAACTGTCTAGTGTCACTAGACACTACAGTCTGTGTGTGTGTGTGTGTTGAACAATGTTTGTGTGTATGTGTGTTCAGCCTTGGGAGCCTATATAGGACTCACCAAACAGGGCTCATCTGTCTCCATGTGTTATGCACAATATAACTCAACACACATCAATAATGTATGACTCGCCATATATTCATAATATATCTGTCAATTTGCAACATGATCATATGCTCCTTCTTATCCGTTATACAATGCATGGGAGGAGATTTACAATGCGAATCTTCATCCATTGTATCTTGCACATCACAATGTGGGAGTCATGTAATATACAGCACTGTGCTTGACAGCACTCCCCCACTGGTGCCTACAGTATGTATGTACTGAACAGCGTGTATGTGTTTTCAAGGTTGGACCACACTATACTGTTCAACAAAGAAGTCAGCCTGAGCTAAGATTCTCACAGGACATATAAGTATTTGACATTTTTTTCATTATTTAATCAGGCCTATAGCATACACTCTCACAAACTGTAGAGGAAGTTTTGCAGTTATTTGTGATACCGTTTTCTATCATGGATTAAAGCAGCAGTTGGTAGAATTGGAGCAAATATGAAAACGTTTTTTTTTTTAAATGGTCACTATATCCTGACAGTAGTGCATGAGACAGGTAATCTGAAAAAAATTATGTCCCTCTGTGTCCCCCGGTGTCCTCTGGTGCTCCTAATGGCATCTGCAAGATTTCACAGACCGGAGGAAAACAACCAGTCAGAGCCGAGCTGGAGCCTTGCCGTCTCTGAGCAGCTGTCAATCATTCGCGAACTCCGATCAAACGGTCAAACTAGGCAGCGCTGATCAAATATGAATCAATATTCTGTTACTGTAATGCCTATTTCCCTCCTCAAATGTTTTCAGAAACATCTTGTAGTGTACTGTTTAGCTGTAAAATGAGAAATTTTGTGACCCAGCAGCCATGTTGAGATCAGTTGAGGAAATACCAAGCACCGCCCACCAGCAAAAACAAACAAAGAAATACTTTTAATTATGTTTTTTTTTCTTGCTTCTCTTGTTAATTACTTGATACTTTTAGCTCTTAATGCCTCTAAAAATATTTCAGATGAAAGATCAGAGAAGGAAAAACACTGTATGGTATAACTGCTCACAACTCCTGTCCACTATAAGGCATTATGACCTTCGATGAAGGGTCACAAGTAGACTCTGGTATGAATTCCTCGTACAGGGTAAGTAATCCTATGGTGCTTCTATTATTATCTGATTTGAGTGAATTGGATCTGATTTCCACAGCAGGGATAACCCAAGGTGTTCATGTCAAACAAAGTTGCTTGGCTCAGCTCAGCGTGGTAGCCGACAGTCAGCTGAGACAGACCTTCGTGATGGTTCACCATAGAGACCGGATTGATGTGGAAGCATGTATAGTTGATTAGCAGCCCATGTCTTATTCATTCTCCACAGGTTCAACGATAAAGTCAAGCACATTAAGATTCTGACCAAGGACGGCTGCTTTTACATCGCTGAGAGTCGGCTGTTCAAGACCGTGCTGGTAAAGGTTTTAACTTTGTATGGATTGAAGCTACTGTAGCATTAATGAGTATAATCATTTTGACATATTTGCTTTTGCAGCACTCTCTGGAGATAAACACCAGCATGCCAATGAAAGATTTACTTTTGTTTATGTACAATGATAAAATATGTCTACTAAGTGGTTTATTTCTATATTTGTGTTCACACTCAAAGCTACAAGGGGATGTTGTAAGCAACTGCCTGTATCAAATATTAGCTTGTTTCCAATACTTACATTTGAAATGGGTAGAAAGAAAGATATATTGCGTTTAATTGCCTTTCTTAGGAGGGTGTTTCTGCAACTACGGTCACTTTTTCCCCTTCCAAATTATATAATTTTAACCATCAGAGTATGTAATACATATAAACAATCTGTAACATGTTTATTTTTTATGGTTTTTATCACTTGTTCTTACTAAGTGTCCTTACCGAGTCATTAAAATAATTTTCATTTTATATTTTAGTTCATTTAAATTTCCTTTTTTAATTCCTATAACATTTTTAAGAAATTTAAATTCATGTTCATCAAGCTTTGTGCATCATTGTAAATATTGATATAAAAACATTTTTTAGAAATAGAAAATTTCAAGATTTTTTGTACACCCTGAAAAATATAGACAGTAACCATAGATGTCAGTCTTCATACACAAAAAAATATAAAATATGTTGTGTTTTATGACAATAGATAGATATTGCAATTCCAATGTCTTTACCTGAACACCTAAAGCTGTTTCAGTAATATTAATTTATTTTTTAAGTGTAGTTCAAAATACACAATCACTTAGCTGTATGGTAATGACACACAATAAATACTACAGAAAAAAAGGTGATCTTAACCGTGTTTTTCTTAATCTTGAGGGTCACCTATGTGGGTGACCTTTTAGTATGGCATTCGTTCAGTGTCGCGGTAAGGATTCTGAAAAAAATATAGTTGCGGAAACACCCAGGAACACTTCTTCAGTACTGGCTGCTGTTATATTATCAAGATCAAACAAGCAGCTCCTCCATACCCAACCTGCCCACATGCCTTTGCTTTCATTTCTGTACATTTGTTTTTCTTTTATTGTGCTTGTTTTACACAGGACTTGGTGGAATACTACAAGCAGCACTCTCTGAAGGAGGGTTTCAGCAGCCTTGACACCACTCTGCAGGTCCCCTATAGGGAGCTGTCCAATGGAAACATGCCCAAGGCCATTACCAAGGCTGGCAGTGGTGAGTCCGCTTCACAAACATCCAGGTTTCCTCCCTGACACTGTCTGACAGAGGGAAATACTACCAGATCACATCTCGATCCGGTTACAGCTGAACAGTAATTCTAAGCATTTGTTTGACCTGTTTGGAGTACTGGAGGGGTGAGTTGTGCTACAACAGTCCAGTTCAGAAAGAGTAAGGTGAGTTGTTTTCCCCTGGGAAGTTGACCTGCCTGTAAAGCCTCTCTGTGTGACCCAAACAGTCAGTGGAAACTGATATTTCCCAGATCATCAAGTAGAAGCAACCAAACAAGCTGAGGGCAGAAACAGTATCTCACTTGCTTTATTTTGTTACTACAGACCAGCTAATGTACCGTGTGCCCTCACCTTTAAGAGCTGTAAAAAAAAAAAAGTCCCACCTTATGTTGCAAAATCATGGTGTCAGAGCAATTGCTTTGTTATTAAGTTAAAATTAAGTTTCATCCTATCTCTGACGTGTGAGGCATGCTAGAAATATTTAGCGCAGCATAATTGTGATGGAATAATTGATATACAAGTTATCTTTGGAAGGAAGAGGTCCGGAGCTGATGATGTCTTACAAAAGAAGGTTTATTGAAGCTTGGCCAAGGAGAATTGACAGGTCTCCACAATAGATGCTCTCTGCGTGAAGGCCTCACAACTCTGCCCTTCCTCCCCGGTGCTCAGTGTCTTACCCATTATCATGTTATGACTTACTTCGTTCCTCTGGCATCTCTGACCCTGGTTGCCCTAGCGACTGGCTCTACGGTCTCCACTACAGGCACAGCTGTACAGATAACGGTGGCTCCTCTAGACAGGACTCCAACCCAAGAATGTCAACAGAGGGACACTCTGACAAACACTTTGACCTTTCTACCAATAAGAGAGGAATCGATGGAAAATTCCATCACAATAATGAGGGATTCCCTGTGGGACAGCTCAGGGAGAAAGACAGCAGCTTGACATTTTTAGCTTACAGTATGTATGATGTCATCTAGATTCAACTACATACACAAGACCTTGGTCTGACTGAGTATGGATATGAAATGTTTGATAAATAAACTAGCAAATAGTGCTTTGTTTAGTTCAGTGATGTAAAATGTCAAACTGAAAAATAAATATATTGTCAAAATATTTTATATAAATTGGCTTTAGAATAATTCAATGACAATGAGTTTTATACTTTTGTGTGCTATATAACATTTTTCAATATGCTTCTATTTATTCATGCTAAATGTTTTGATAAATGGAAAGGTGTTGAAATTCACACCATCAAACAATCCATTACTATCAATATACATTCAACCTTTTTTATCTAGTTGTCGGGGAATTGTAGATGTTACAATTCCCTTTTTTTTATGACAAAAAGAAATGAAAATAATTTAAATATAAAAATATAAATAGATACAAAAAAGAATGGTGTCGTCTCAGTGGATTTTGACTTTTGCTAAAAGTGAACTTGAATAGAGCATAACAAAACAATTGTACAGGTAACACTTACATTTTACAAAAGTCAATTAATTAAAGAAGGAAATAGACAAATGATTTATCCAGTATTGACCCTTTGTGTAATTATCTGATAGATGTTATGCATGTTATGTGGCAGACCCCATCTATTAGGGTCAAACTAACATTAAATGATAAATGGAAATAATGAGAAGCTTTCACAGGGTCAGAATGAAACTGCTGAAGTACGTCACCGCGCGGTGAAGAGGTAATTATTGACTGTGAGATGTAAAGCATCATCTTAGATGTCAACCTGCTGGCATTAACAGGCATGTATAAAATGTATAAATGCACACGTGTGCTTAAGTTCAACAAGTCCAGTCCCTGCGTCATTACTGGCCCTCGGAGACAGAAGCAGATGCTCGTTCGCTCTGAGGCGGCATGTGAAGGAGGAGAGTAGGTGAAGAGGCATGTTAGGAATGGAGAGTCTGAGAGAGCGAGGCAGAGAATGTGGATAGAATGAAATGGACAGAAGGAGGGTAAGAGCTGGAGAGAGAGGTGGGAAGTCGGGGGAGCAGGAAGAGGTGGAAATGGCAAAAAAAAAGTGTAGGAAGAGAAGGGAGGGGAGAGGGAGAGAGACAAAAATGAGGCACACAGTGAGAAAGACATGGATGTAAGAAAGGGAAAGAGTGAGATAAATGTGAGGTAGGGGAAGTGTAAAGGAAAGGAAAGGGGTAGAAATGGAAGTAAAAAAAAAGACTCCATTTAGGAAAGGGTCACCGTTAGCTGTTTGTAGTGGACAACAAAACAAAACAAGCGTTAGATGAGAAGATTGATGAGACAATTAAAATATAGCTATTTATGCTATCTTAGATTAGTGTAAAGACTAGAAACAGGGAAACAGCTAGCCAGGTTCTGCACCCCTAAAGCTCACTAATTAATACATTTACATTTTTAGATTTTATTATTATTAAATTTATATTACATAAACAACAACACGTGATGGAGAGGTGCAAAAACCCCTCAGAGGGGCTCGATCATGGCACTCTTCGGTGCATACCTTTTATCAATTATAAAAAAAGAATAAAATATTAAAAAGGATGGTTAAGAGAGCGAGAGAGAAGAAGAAAAAAAGAAAAAGATAAGATTACACACACTAAGAGACATCCATATATGCGAGTAGACAAAGTAATAGAATAGAATTAGATTAAGAATTAAGATGCTCATCATTAAAAATTCATTATTAGTAAGCAATTTACAGAGATTGTCCATAAGGAAATCATTGGGGAGATAAAAACAAACCTTTAACGTCTTTCTTAATTTGTTCTGGTGCAAACTTTAAAATATGAGATGGCAGAGCGTTCCATATCGCTGAACCTCGGTAAATTAAACCAAACTGTAACTGAGATGTTCGACACATAGGAGGTCTGAATTTGTAGTTATTTCGAGTCGAATAATTGTAGAATTGTTGATTAACTTGATAAACACTGAGGATGACGGACTAGAAAAACAAAGGTTGAGATGAATGAATTTGATGTACACAGTTAATAATTCTTAATGCTCATTATTATATCTCATTTATTTAAAGTGTGAAAACTTTTTTCAATTATTTCTTGGCTGTAGACTCCAGCAAGCTGAGGAACCACCTCCTGTTTCTAATTTCATATTTTACTTACCGATACAAGAGTGGTATCAATCAGTCCTGGCAAGAAAGCAAGAATATTTCCCCAAAATGTTGAGTCTTTAAAAATGCAGCCAAACTGTACAGATTACATTTAGAGTGATCCAATGGAAGTGCATTAAACCTGCATTCCTTCTAACAGCCAGCAGGGGGCGACTCCTCTGGTTGCAAAAAGAAGTCTGATTGTATAGAAGTCTATGAGAAAATGAGCCTACTTCTCACTTGATTTATTACCTCAGTAAACATTATAAACATGAGTTTATGGTCTCAATCGCTAGTTTCACGTCTTCTTCAATACAGCATGATGTTCATTTAGTAAATTATGGTCCCATTTAGAGTCAAATAGACCAATAAGCAAATGTTTTTGTCTTGACAACTTTAACCCTTTCACAGTGTGTTTTCAGCTCATGAAAGTTAGTTAATTTTAAGCATTTTGGTATCCTAAAAATGTCTTATTGATCGTTCGGTTGTGCTTAGCTCCACCCTCTCCTGTCACTTTTGGTTGCAAAAAACCAAATGAACCAAAATGCTGAACTCGAGGCTACAAAACTGCAGTCCACAAACCAATGGGTGACGTCACGGTTATATATACAGTCTGTGGATCGAGCTGGTACAATCCTGTTCAGATTGCAATGTAATCCACGTGCGTTTGCGCCTTGAATTAACACGTTTTGCCTTACCCAGATAAGACATCCAAATACAGATGGCACGTTAATACCAAGTGTGAATGGGGTAAAAGAGAGACACAGGTTACAAAGGGGAGGCATGGGGCGAGAGAGATAGCGGGAGAGCAAAAGACAAAGGAGGGAGTGAGAGAGACAGTGAGTGAAGGAAATAGAAAGGAGCTTCGGCAGCTCACCAGGCTTAGCAGAGAGGTCCCAGTTAGGGCCCAATGCCCCAGGCAAGCACCAGGAGCTTGCTACTCCAAACGTCACACTCCGCACGCTGTTCAGCTCCGAGATGGCTTCACAATTTTCCTGACAGGACATGACATTTCACTTGGGCTGGCAGCAGAGAAAACTGTGTGACAGCCGCCTGCCGCTGACACACACCTGGGGGATACCCCTGGTCCAACCGAGGGACTGCTGCCTGTTTCCACAAAACTGGGAAAAGTTTGCAAATATGATCTGATGTAAAAGAGCAGAAAGCAGCTGGAGGTAAACTGTCTTAACTTAAAGAGAGGCGTACGTGTAAACAACCACAGCCGCTGCAGCAGAGGCAAGCAGACGAACGCGTGGAACAAAGTCAAAGTTAGCCCTTTGTGTCTGTTCGGATGTAAAATTCTGCTACATCCTTGTCCCTCTGCCTCCTTTGGCAGCGTCGGTCTCCCAGCGCATCAGGCTTCAAAGCAGCTCTGCGAGAGGTGTGTTTGTGCATAGCTGCCATTCACCGCGCTTCCTTCAGTGAGAAAGCCTTGACAGACCCTCAGTGCATTCTGGGATAGATTATTATTGCCTTAAGTCGTCCACCCCCATAGACAGACTTAGTGTGGGCACCGCGTTCTCTGTCTGGTAAACAGCCTCCGTGGAAAGACAGATGTCATGCCAAAACAAAAAACACACACACACAAAATGGTTTGAATCTCAAAACAGACACCTCATAGCAAAGAAAACAGAAGGCAAGGCTGAGCAAACAATCACAAGATGCAGAACTATTGAAAAACCATCAAAACTTTGGAGTAATTTGTTGGGAGAAACCCCAGCTAGCATCTTTAATTAAGTCTGACTGAGTGCTTGTCGTCTGTGTATGTGTGGGAATGTTAGGGATGGGAAATAATTAAAAATAATTTTGTAGTCAGTGTTATCGAGGATATTCTATTCTGTTGTCTTTAATTAATGATTGTAAGTGAATATTATAAAAAATCTGTCAAAATGAGATCTGAAAATTAGGGCTTGCAGCGGACTCAGTTTAAAAGCTAAAGTGAAGATACTGGCATCATATGAGACTAGAAAACCTAAGGAATCCATTGGTACCAATGTCATAATAGCTTGTCGCAAAGGAGGTTAAATAATACTCCAAACATATGCTAAATTTTGTAATAAATATAAACATACTAGGGCTGTAAATCGATTAAAATGTTTAATCACGATTCGTCCTATGATTGTTCATGACTAATCGCGATTAATCGCAAATTATTCACACATTTGTATTTGTTCAAAATGTACCTTAAAGGGAGATTTGTCAAGTATTTAATACTCTTATCAACATGGGAGTGGGCAAATAGGCTTGCTTTATGCAAATGCATGTATATAATCATTATTGAAAATCAATCAACAACACAAAACAATGACAAATATTGTCCAGAAACCCTCACAGGTACTGCATTTAACATAAAAAATATGCTCAAATCATAACATGGCAAACTGCAGCCCAACAGACAACAACAGCTGTCAGTGTGTCAGTGTGCTGACTTGACTAGGATTTGCTCCAAACTGCATGTGATTATCATAAAGTGGGCATGTCTGTAAAGGGGAGACTCGTGGGTACCCATACAACCTATTTTCATTCACATATCTTGAGGTCAGAGGTCAAGGGACCACTTTGAAAATAGCCATGCCAGTTTTTCCTCGCCAAAATTTAGCACATTTGAGTCCGCTACAACCTCTGAAAGATCAGTTGTGTTAATGTGTTCAAAAAATTAGTGGCGTTAAAACAAATTTGCATTTACGCGTTATTATCACATTAACTTTCACTTTTCCCAAATACATACATTTGCATAAAGCAGCATATTTGCCCACTCCCATGATGATAAGAGTATTAAATACTTGACAAATCTCCCTTTAAGGGAATGTGTGATTAATCATGATAACTATGGACAATCATGCGATTAATTGCGATTAAATATTTGAATTGGTTGACTTCCTTATATAATTTAAATATTAAATAATTATGGTTGTATGTACAGTCAACGTTTATTTATATCTGTACACATAAAGTATGTGTTTACGCTGTATCTACTTCCTGCAGGTTTGTGTCTGCTCTGGTCAGACCAACAGTTGACACGTATTGGCCTGTGTTTACTTATCCCTGTGGGGGAGAGGAAGAAGGCACGGAGCCATATTGTTCTGATGACAGCAGGTGGTTTTCAGAGTGCGAGGGTCCGCTGGCTCAGATGGGATTTTATATGAGAACAGAAGCTGTTGGTTCTGCGGCGTGGATTGCCTTGTCAGGGCGCCGTGCTGTGCTCAGACGTATACTTACCCCCATACTGCTGCTTTTGCTCACTCAAAAGGTTGCTATTGCTGTGTTATGCAGTATGACCTGGGGATGATTATAGAAGCTGCACTACATAGCCAAAGTAGACCGTTGAACACCTGATCTTTAAAAACCATGGGCATCAATTTGCTACTAAATACAGACGTAGGCAAAGTTGTTGGTAACGTTCCGTTAAAGAGAGAAAAACCCACAATGGTCACTGAAATAACTTGAAACTGACAAAAGTAATAATAAATAAAAATTCACTGAAAATTAACTAATGAAAATCAGATATTGTTTTTGAATTATGGTTCAGCAGAATCATTTAAAAAAACAAACTAATGAAACTGGCCTAGACAAAAATTATGGTAACATTAACTTAATATTTAGTTGCACAACCTTTTGAGGCAATCACTGCAATCAAGTGATTTCTGTAACTATCAATGAGACTTCTGCACCTGTCGACAGGTATGTTGGCCCACTCCTCGTGAGCAAACTGCTCCAGCTGTCTCAGGTTTGAAGGGTGCCTTCTCCAGACAGCATGTTTCAGCTCCTTCCACAGATGTTCAATAGGATTTAGATCAGGGCTCATAGAAGGCCACTTCAGAATAGTCCAATGTTTTGTTCTTAGTCATTCTTGGGTGTTTTTAGCTGTGTTTTGGGTCATTATCCTGTTTGAGGACCCATGACCTGCAACTGAGACCAAGCTTTCTGACACTGGGCAGCACATTTCGCTCCAGAATGCCTTGATAGTCTTGAGATTTCATTGCACCCTGCACAGATTCAAGACACCCTGTGCCAGATGCAACAAAGCAGCCCCATAACATAACCGAGCCCCCTCCATGTTTCACATTAGGTACAGTGTTCTTTTCTTTGGATGCTTCATCTCTTCGTCTGTGAACATAGAGCTGATGTGACTTGCCAAAAAGCTCCAGTTTTGTCTCATCTGTCCAAAGGACATTCTCCCAGAAGCTTTGTGGCTTGTCAATATGCATTTTGGAAAATTCCAGTCTCGCTTTTTTATGATTTGGTGTCCTCCTCGGTTGTCTTCCATTAAGTCCACTTTGGCTCAAACAGTGACAGATGGTGCGATCTGACACTGATGTACCTTGACCTTGGAGTTCACCTCTAATCTCTTTGGAAGTTGTTCTGGGCTCTTTGGTTACCATTCGTATTATCCGTCTCTTCAATATGTCATCAATTTTCCCCTTGCGGCCACGTCCAGGGAGGTTGGCTACAGTCCCATGGACCTTAAACTTCTGAATAATATGAGCAGCTGTAGTCACAGGAACATCAAGCTGCTTGGAGATGGTCTTATAGCCTTTACCTTTAACATGAAGGTCTATAATGTTCTTTCTGATCTCCTGAGACAACTCTCTCCTTAGCTTTCTGTGGTCCATGTTCAGTGTGGTACACACCATGACACCAAACAGCACAGTGACTACTTTTCACCCTTTAAATAGGCAGACTGACTGATTACAAGTTTGAAGACACATGTGATGCTAATTACAGGACACACCTTAGTTTAATATGTCCCTATGGTCAAATTATTTTCAATCTTTTCTAGGGCTACCATCATTTTTGTCTAGGCCAGTTTCATCAGTTTGTTTTTTAAAATGATTCTGTTGAACCACAATTCAAAAACAATATCTGATTTTTATTAGTTAATTTTCAGTAAATTTTTATTTATTATTACTTTTGTCAGTTTCAAGTTATTTCAGTGACCATTGTGGGTTTTTCTCTCTTTAACGGAACGTTACCAACAACTTTGCCTACGTCTGTATGCTGCTGCAACAGCCTCAACTCTTCTAGGGAGGCTCTCCACAAGATTTTGAAACCTGACTGCAGGGATTTGTTCCCATTCAGCCACAAGAGCATCAGTGAGGTCAGCTACTGCTGTTGGGCAATAAGTGGATGTTCAGACCGAAAACAGCCATGTGTTAACTCAAAGGAACAGTGTGTAACATTTAGGGGGATCGTTTGGCAGCAATAGTATACAGCATAATATTAATAAGTATGTTTTCTTTAGTGTTAAATCACCTGAAAATATTTTTTTTTGTGTTTTCGTTACCTGAAAATGAGCCGTTTATATCTACATAGGGAGCGGGTCCTAATCACGGAGCCGGCCACCATGTTTCTACAGTAGCCCAGAACAGACAAACCAAACACTGGCTTTAGATAGGGACATTCGCGTTTTCACAGAAGGTTATGATACTCTGAGAAAGGATTTTACAACTGTGGAAAGTTATCACAGCGGCAATTATTTCATCTTTCATCGTAATAATCGCGCGGCCAACAGTAACACAAACAAACAGTAAGTAAACAGTAAGAAATATACTGTTCACATTTGATTGGCCACTGCAGAGCCCTGCTGGGTGACATTGTGTTGCATTGTGGCAAAAGTTGAGCCCGCTTCAGGTTTTTTTGCTGGACGACCCTCCATTTTTTTGTCGGAGCCCTCTGCTTTGGCACCCTAACCAAAGATATTGCTAAGAAGTGACAGCCAATTGTTCGTTCCATTGCAACATCAGCGCCCAGCAGGAGAGCTATTCCCATTATGAACTGACTCTATTGTCGTATTTAATGTCTCTACTGAAATGGCCTGTGTTGAACAATAAAAATATTATAAATATGCACAATATTATAACTATTTACTTACTTACAAATTTATTTATTCAACTTTTTTCACAGATTTTGAGAGCAATCTCAAACGTTTTCATGTCAAGGACCTCCAAAATACAGTAGATGTCCAATAGACCACAGACCATGGACGTATAAGAGGTTGTGTCCTGTGCTTTTGCCCTGCATGTTAGTAAATAGCCTACAACTCCATTACATTAGTCATGCTACTAGCACTACTAGCTACTGGCTGATAACCGGTTGTTTGGGAAAAGAGGCGTTAATACATCCACCACGGTACAGGCTTACAGCATACAGCCCATGGGTGTATTATAAGATCATAAAAGTGATGAATTACAGACAATATATCCATTATTACAGCCGTATACAGCTAGCAGGAAGCCGGCAGAACCGGATATGTCATATGAGCGTACGGGGTGGTGCAGTCCCGTGGGTCTGATGTTTATTATGCCGAGGAAAATAACTCTGGATTTGGCATTATACAACTTTTAGGACATAACGATTTAAATGAGGGCTATTTAAGTTTTCGTACTGGGAGGTTGATTTACCTAAAAAAAAATTATGCTGTGATTTACAGACGCCTCTTTATACATTCATGGCTATGGACTCATTGGTGTTTTCAGTCCAAAATGGCGGCATCTAGCACCTGTTGTCAAAAAAGCACCAGAGTTTCATCTCTTTGCTTCTATACTCTCTGGCCGCGCTGCGTTGCTGGACTGGCCTCCTTCAAAGGAATGAGGAGGCTGTGGATCAGGCCTGGGTCACAGCAGTTCACCTGGGTCACAGCAGTTCAGATCATCCCAAAGGTGTTTTGGATGGGCCTGAGGTCAGGGCTCTGTGCATGCCACTCAGGTTCTCCCACACCGAACCATTTCTTTATGGACCTGGTTTTGTGCAGGTTTGTATTGTCATTTCAAAACAGGAAAGGGTCCTCTCCAAACTGTTACCAAAAAGTTGGAAGCACGCTATTGTTTGAAACATCTTTGTGTGTTGAAGCATTAAGATTTAATTGAAACTAGGAGGGCATAGCCCAAATAATAAAAAAACAGCCCCAGACCAAAGTATGTGAACATTTCTGCATACTTGTGGACATGTCAAGTTAAGTGTACTGTATGTAAGTTAACTACTCAACCTTTTATTGGTCAGTATTACACAAACATCATGTGCCAGGTGAAATGACAAATTGTCTGATGCTTTCACTGTTTTGCCCTCCTCTCTCACTCTTCTCTCTCACCCATCCTTGCTTTTTGCTTGTTGTTTGACTTTCCCAACTCCCCCCTCCTCTCTGTCTGTCTCTCCTTTACCCTCTCTCATACGTTCTTTCTGTCAAACTTATGTTTACTTTGCTTATGTTCTCTCTTTGCTCCCACTACGGCCCGCTCCGTTTCTCTGTAGTTCCTCTTGGCGGCTGCAGCTTTGTTCCTCCTTCCTCCTCGCCTTTCTGGTCAGGTACAGGTACATCTTTTCTACTCTCTTTGTCTCTCCCTTGCTGTATGCCCACATTTCCAGGTTTCCAAAGACACACCGTCTTGTTTTCCCTTGTCTCTGTTAAATAATGTAGTCTAATGATGCCGCTTTTTACGTCACATCGCCCAAATCGTACGAGTTGTCGTGTGGGGAAAAAAACATTCACGTCAGTCTCCTGTAATTCCATTTCTGACAGCTCTGATATCTCCCACTAGGTGCAAACAACTGCAGAATTGTCAGCAAACAAGTGGCAAAGAGCTATAAAGCTGCCATTGCTGGCATTTACATTTTACTAAAATGCAACGGTAACATTATCAATTCTATTATAATATTATCTGATTGAAAGGGGACATGCACTTTCGTTTAAATCGAACCGAAACAAATATGTAACAAAATAAAAATAGCTAATTTACTTAAAGCTTGACTGGTTTCAAATCTGTGGCCGGGTCATAAACTTTCTCATTTTACAGCGAAACAGTACACTACAAGATGTTTCTGAAAACGTTTGAGGTGAGAAATAGGCATTACAGTAACAGAATATTGATTCATATTTGATCAGCGCTGCTTAGTTTGACCGTTTGATCGGAGTTTACAAGCTCCGTGAGCAGGGATTGACAGCTGAATACTCGGCTCTGATTGGTTGTTTTTCTTCAAACTTGGTACAATCTTGCAAATGCCATGCACTGGGAGCACTAAAAGGAGGCAGAGGAAATAATTGTTTTCATCTGCCTTATGTACTACTGTCAGGATATTGTTACAAGTTGAGCAAATATGACAAAAAGTTATCTTTTTTTTATTATTTTATTATTTTTTAGGGCTTTTATTGCCCTTATTAGAGCAGCTGGAGATTGACAGGAAATGGGGAGAGAGAGGGGACGACACGCAGCAAAGGGCCGCAGGTCGGAACCACACCCGGGCCGCTGCCAGAAACTCCTCCGGGCAAGCCATAGGTCGCCCCCAGACAAAAAGTTATTCTTATTAAAGGTACCAACTCCAGCTTTAATATTAACTTTTAGGTGTGACTACAAGGCTAGCAATGGTAGTAACCATCCTGGGATAAAGAGAAAATGCTCACAAGTTGGAATAGAGGGAGGTTTTCCCAGCAGCATAATAGTCCATTAAGATTACTCTGTTTGTCCATATATGCATGCATGCATGTGTGTGTG
This sequence comes from Sebastes fasciatus, assembly GCF_043250625.1. NCBI lineage: Eukaryota > Metazoa > Chordata > Actinopteri > Perciformes > Sebastidae > Sebastes > Sebastes fasciatus. The sequence continues at coordinate 26,002,421 of NC_133805.1, forward strand.
GGCTCGAGCTTCTGTGTTGGTATGATGTGCCTGTGTGTGCATTGGGGGGAGTAGATGTATTCCTTTCATCCAGCATATCTTCCCTGTTGTGTCACCTGTATTTCCACAGATAAGGTAAACAAACCTGTGCACACCTGTGTTCACAAGTGATGAGCCCTGACCTGCATGTGTGGCTATAACCTTGTATAATCTGATAAGTGTTGTGTTGAACATTAACTTTTAATGAGATCAACACATGACTTTGATATCCCATGACCTGTCATCTCTACTGTGTTTGTCACCGCCAAGCTGGGCGTCTCTATATATTTCTCCCCTCATCTGTGGCTTTTACACAAGTCAAGGCTCTTTGCTGCCTCATCCTTACAAGATATCCATAGATATTTTATTGTGAGGAATGTGTTTCATACCGTTGTAATGTTAACCTTGTACAAACTACGTATAATGATAATATACCACTCTATATTAAAGGTAGAGGAACCGTTTTGTTGAGTTTGCTCTGTGATTGTCCTTGGAGTCCCAAAAGGCACCTGTTTGGAGTGAACCTTGAGTTAATATTTTTTGTTGTCAAAGTTTTATTAGAATTTAAAAATAAGATAAAATAAGTCCTCTTCACCCCCTTTGCCATCATCCCTGATGGAGGATATGATGTTGTTCCATAAACTGGAAAAAATTTAATTTTACAGATCAGCCCAGTAATTTGACTTTACCTGGCAGCCCCTCTTTATCCTTATTTTGACCGACGGACTGTGCTTCCGTATGATTAAGACCACTTGTATTTTTTGTAGTATATGTTTTAATTTTAATTGGACGTGGTGTATTTGTGCAGACTAATAGACTTATGGCATATGAGATGTATTTCTCTCCATCAGCTAAAATGTATGACATCATGAAGTTTGAATTATGTAAATAGAAATGACCACTAATAGTTCATTTGTCCATTTGTACATGGTGCTTTGTACTTGATGTCACTGAGCTTGGTACTTACTGTATGAGACGACTCAACGCATCTTGATTGAAGCATTGAGTATTTGATGTAAAGTCTATCAGCCTATTTTATCTGTAGTTTTGGATTTATCCTTTAATTATTATTACTGTCAATGTATAAGTTATTTATTATTATTTATTATATTTTTTAAATCTTATTTTCCTTTCATTTTTTTTTCCTCTTCCTTTTTAAAAAATGTAAAAATTCAAGGTTAAATTTCACCAAGCATCCTTGTATCTCGATATATGATTTAATCATGCTTTGTTTCTATTGAAAGATGATAAATTATGATATTGAATTATCGCCCAGCCCCAATCCCAAGGTGACAAACCTAAGAACACCTATAAACTATGCTTTTAGATTCTGGTTAAATGGTTGTATGGAGCGTGACTCTCTGATTTTTGTGAGTGTAAAGGTTATTGGTGGACCAATGAGAGGAGAGAGACACATAACCACAGCACCAGAGATAATATAGTTCTTGTCCATTTGTAGTCCAATAGTTGCTCTAAGAAGTTCATTAAATCACTGAGAGTGTTCTCAGAATATTTGTGAAATGTAGCAGAGATGTCTCTCAATAATAAGACGAGATCTCTTTGTCTCAGTGTTTTCTCCCAGGGTGGTCGGTATCGCAGTGGCACGCTATGACTTCTGCTCCAGAGACACACGGGAGCTGTCCCTGCTGCAGGGAGACATCATCAAGATCTATACCAAGATGTCCAATGGGTGGTGGAAGGGAGAGGTCGACGGCAGGGTAGGTCTGCTAGAGGATGCTGTCATTTGATTCCATCTTTACCTTGGTGTTTCTGCACCATCTATGCTGTTATCATACACAGTGGTAGCTATTGTAGAATTTCTTTACACATATTCTACATATTCATACAGTATTATTACACATCCAATTGACTGGACAGTTCGCTCTTAAATATCATGCATTAAAATTGCGGTATCATGGCATCATGTTAGGCTGTCAGTTAATTTGAATAATAGTTATGAATGTCTACCCTTTTAGGGCTTAACGGGGAATACACTTTTTTAAATAAGTCTTCTTGTCTGAGCAGTAGAGTTTCAGTGTATGTACTGACCTAAATAGTCAATATATATTTTATTGTTTAAAGCAGGGCCTGAATTGGACCAAAAAAGGTGCCAGTACCCTAATTCAGCAGTTTCGTGACATAATCTTTGCACGCATCTTGAATATATTTATCTTTATACGCATATCTTTAAACGTATTTTTGTATGCATTTCATTACAAACAACATACATTTCCACAGTTTGTCCATACATTTATTTGGTAATTTTTTTTATGTAGCTATTCATACAAATCAAATTATGCACAAATATAATAAAACCAACTAAAAATATGATATCTTTTGGCCTACCAATTAAATTGGATAATGAGAAGGAATAGCAAAGGCAAGTCCATGATGAATGGGCTTTAATTTAGCTCCAATGATGCAGTCACATCAAATGTCACCTTGAAGTAGGCTGCGGTGTGTCAATCAACATAAATTGAGTATAACTGAAAACATATTATTTAAATGTCTTCCTTTATTGTCTGGTAAACAACATTTATCCCCGCCTGCCATAATGTTAAATACATAGCATGACGGAACAAAAAAGGAGAAAATAGAGAGTATGAGAATAAGAATAGTATTTAACTTATTTACATTGTTGCATTGGATCAGGCCTGAAAACATTTCAGCACTGGTTTAAAGTAATTAAAGTTCATTCAGTAAGTTTTTGACCGTACAAATACTTGATATGTTGGTGCCTATAGTGATGCAGGGGTTAAAAGAATTGTTGGACATAATTGAAGGTGTTTTGTGGAAAACTGGAGAGGGTTCATGGCACCTGCATGGAGGACGGTTTGATCTTGGCAGGGTGGGAAGCGGTAGTTGGAAACTCTCTGTATGTGTGTGCATTACGTAACCTCTGTGAAGCTCCTCACAGTTAGCGCCCTGTGTAGGCACAAGGACTGCAGCGTGAGGACAATTCACCATTCAAAATTGAGAGAAAATGGGGAAATACAAAAAAGTACATGAAAAATATATATCCTGTCAAATGTGCTGCTGCCTGAATTGTATCCTGCTTTGTTGCTTCTCAGATGGGCTGGTTCCCCTCGACCTACGTGGAAGAGGAGGAGTGACTTTGCGGGCTGAATGACATTTAATTTGGCGTCCATTCAAAGCCAACCACCTCCAGCGAGCGCCGTGCTGCTCGGCCACTCTCTGTGCCCCGCGAGTCAGATCTCTTTGATAAAAACCCAGAGACTCGGACTAAAGAGGAAGTGGCGGTGCCCCTCGAAAACCTTCTCCTGCCCTCTGACAGACTCTCACACGGAGCAGATGTCAAATCACAGATTCCAGGAGCGTCACACCATATCTCGCCTCTCTGCGGCCCTGTCTGGCCCCGCGGCCCACTGGGAAGTGCATGTGCTGTACCCAGATAACCCTCCCCCTCCTGCTCACCTTGTCTTATTATTGATGGCTCCATTGGCTGGTGTGAGACTTGCCTTCACTGTCATCATGTTTCAATACCAAGGAAAGGCTCAGTCACCCAACTGGAACACAGATTCTGCTGACAGCGCACCGCCCAGGTACCGCACCAAATTGAAATGCAGGAGCGGAGGAGCTTCGACTGTTGGAACACCATAGCTCTCTTGGCTGTTCAGACTTTTGTGTTCAACTTTCTGTCCAAGACTTTTATTTTTAACAGTTTAAATCACTGGACTGATATAAACTTTGTGATATTTAATACAATCGCTGAATTGTGATTTGATGATGTTTTTAAAAAAAGGATGGAAAGCTTTCAGTACCACAGCGTGAAGGATTGATCCGTCATGCACGTGTGGCTTGTTTGCCATCTTAAGTGAAGTGATTTGGTCATATCATTACAGCACAACACGTCCGAAGACGAAATAGTAGATAATGTTGTTGTGGAAAGTGTTGAAATCCACCGCTGATAAAGCTATGTCTCCAAGATTTGATTTCTATTCTGTCATTTCTTTTAAATCATTGTTTAGTTTTGAATCACCACCTCAACTTTAAGAAGCATTTCCATGAGACAATGGATTGGTGTCAAAATTAAAAAACTAGTTCACGATGCAATAGTTCAACATTTTGGAGAATACACTTATTTGCTCTCTTGCCAAAAGTTAGACGAGAAGATAGATACCACTGTCTGTTCAATATGAAGCTACAGCCAGCAGCTGATTGGCTTAGCTTATCATAGAGACTGCAAACAGGGAAACTGCTAACCTGGCTCTGTCTGAAGGTAACACCATCTGTCTACCAGCACCTCTAAAGCTCACTAATTAACATGTTTGTGTAATCCACACAAAAAACAAATTGTTGGTCTTTTGAGGGGTTGTGTGAGGGACTATTTCGGTGACTTTCTGGAGACTCGCTGGTTTTCTGGCAACCTCACAGCGACGACAAGACTCCAGGAATTAGTGAGCTTTAGGGATGCTGGTAGGTCTGTATGTTAAGCTAAACCAGGGATGGAGGTAATGAATTACATTTACTGTTGTTACTGTAACAAAGTAATCTTTTGTGCCCTTGTGTACTTTTTGAGTAGCCTATTTAAAAGACAACAAAACATTAATTTTACTTTACTTAAAGGGGCGGTTTGTAAGAACCAGAAATGCTTGTTAACAGCGACACCTGTAGCCGTGAAGTCAACGAAAGTCAGCGTTGGAGACACCGGCACCCGGTCGGAGACGATAACGTTTCTCGCTGCAGAGCCCCGTCACTTCACAAGACACGGAAAACATCTGTTGGTCTGGAGGAGCTGCAGCAGTTATTTCTGTACAAACTTCCACTCTACATTTACTAGATATTCTCAGAGCTAAACTAACTCTTCTGCAGTGTGGAGTGTGCGCGCATGCATGTGAGGTGGAGTGAGCTGAGTGAAAGCAGGCAGGCAGAGGAGCAGAGGAGCAGAGGAGCAGAGGAGCAGAGTACAGCAGAGACTTCGGCCTTTGAGACCAAAGCTACGGTCTCCCCCGCGTCCTCCGACCGCGGCCAACACTGTTTTGCAAGACGGGCTTCACTAGATATAACTTTGGGGTTTTGGTGCTTCCATGTAGTTTGTGTTGGAGTCTGAGTCTGAACAGCGTAGCCACGCGCGAACGCGCATATGCGAGCGCGCATGGGACACCGACCCGTGTGATTTATACATGTAAGAAGTTACAAACAGTCCCTTTAAGTATTCTTCATCTCAAGTTCTGTACTTTATTACATTTCAAGTCCCATCCGTTACAAAGTGAAAACCAAACTCATAAAAAATCCTGATGAACCATGGGAGAATGGCACAAAAGATGCTGATGAGGATGAAATAGCAGCTGCAGCAGAGAAGAAGCTGCTGGTGTGTCTTATGGTTTGTTCACCTGTCTGTCTTAAGCTGCTGGTGTGTCTGCGGCCACTAGAGGGCAGAGCAGAGCTGACACGCTGTAGCAGGTACGTGTTGAATGTGTGTACCTTGACTGTCCGGGGTTTGGAGGTGCAGTAGCAACTGGGCCGGGCTTAGCAGTTTGTGAACAGTATAACAATGCAGTAAAATAAAGAATGATGTCATTAAGGTTAAGGTTAGCATTATTGTAAAAAAAAAGTTCGCATCCTTAATCAGTCACTAGTTGCTCCACCCGGCCAGCACGCAAAGTGACAGAAATCAAACACACCTAAGTTGATGCCTGAACAACAGGTGCGTTCTGGATCCGGCTAGTATGCTAAATGATAAACCATGGTGGTGGCTCTTCCAGCGGTGACTTCAGATTGTGGAGGACTTCGCGGTACAAAAGACTCACACAAAGCCGTCCAGACAGGTGTGTTCAACAACTAACTCACTGTGAATGTTGTATACCTGTCCATAGAAACGCTGAGGACAATGCCAGCATGTGTCACTCTGCTTGCTGTAATATGTGTGTGTGGCTGCTGCAGCTGTGGAGTTATGTTGTTTACATGTGCGTGTTGTTTCTGTCTTCATAATGTTAAATCCTTCCTGCCATTATTATATTATATTATATTATATTACACTACACTACAATACAATTACTGACCAAAGGATTGGTTTACACACATAAGATGCATTAGTCACAAAACAATTACAGTTTATTATACATGTATGTTATAAACTCATAATATACTTACTAGAAAATAGACATTATATTATATATTATATAGATATAAATGGATGACATGGTAATATATATTTTTTTCAGATCATATCTGCCTGTTTTACACTCTTTGGCCACCAGGTGGTTTCATGCACATGAAGCCTGGAGAAATGAACCCTTTTCCGAACCAATTTGCTGGAAAGCTTCAATGCTTCATGAAGCTTCAGCTCGCCATCACTAGTCCTTAGCTCTTTTCATGTATTTTCGTCCATTTTTGTTGACTTGTCTGAGATTTGTCCTCTTTTCTGGTTAGGCTAAGTCCAGCGAGGCTCCACTGAATAAGCTGGTTGTGTTGATAATCAGTTGTATGCATGACCAGGCTGCAAAGTGCTGTCTTTGGTTTGGCTATAAGGGCTCTGTGGTGTGATATTTAGCCTGTATGATGCCATGTCAATGCACTGTATTGTATAGCCTAAATGTGTTGTGTAATGTAGGCCTAATATGTCTTTGATCATAGGCTTACACTTTGTCCCCCCATCGCTCCCTCTTTAAAAATGTAAAGCAGTTCAACTCAGAGTCCATTAAGTGACCTACTTTTTTACTTTTATCGGAATACATTTCTACACAAGTGATTTTACTTATACTTCAGTAAAATATCAGTAAAAGTGCTCTTAGGCTACTTGAGTATAATATTTTTTAAAGTAAAAGTGCTTGTCTACTTGAGTAAAATACTCTTGTACTCTATCTCTGACCTGAACTAACCGTCTGCTGGCTGTGGCTTCATATTTAATGGACAGACATAGTGGTATCTTCTCATGTAACTGATGCGTGTAAAAGAAAGCGAATAAGTATAATTCACAAAATAATCAAAGGATGCATTTAAACCAAAATGGACAACAGTTTCAGCTGAGCCCCATGAGACCCAAGCTGGGGACACATCAAGCCACCAGTTGAGTCGCCTCACGTTGCCTTTATCTTGGCTGTCAAGTTGCACTCAAACACACTGCAAAGACTACAGCCGGCGGCCAACTACAACGTATGTTCTGCGCCTGCGTGAGATGAACATGCTGCCGCCGATGCAACATGCTGAATCGGTGGGAAAAAACGCAGACAAGGGCAGACTAGAGCCGGTGGTGGGGGACACACAGCAAAAACTAGGCCGACAGACGCTCGCCAATGGCCCCAAACAGTCCGACGTCCGATCGTCGGCTTGGTGTGTCAGGGCCTTAAGGCTACGCTTCAAATCGAGTACTATTACTTTTTACTTTTAGTACATACTGCAGCTGCCTTTACGTACTGTTGCGTGCTGTGTGCATACAATTGGGACATACTTCGTCATAACATTGCGCCTTGAACTTTGACCCTCTTGGTCATACAGTATATCTGCTGCACAAAGGATTGTGGGTCAGCACAGCCAAAAAAGCATGCTGGATGTAGTAGAACATCCTGGTATTTTTGGCATACTGCATTTGACATACTATGTATTTTAGTATGTCCGAGACCTTAGTATGAAACCATTAGTATGCAAATTGCATATTATTTCCAGTGGCATAAATATCCCACAATGCAATGCAGTAGTGACGACAACGTTCAAAACAGACGTTGACGGACAGCTCTGTAACGTCAATAACACTTCAAGTTAACTGTAAGTATAAGATTTCACTTCACTAGGCATACTATTTATTTTAAATTAATTCAGACTATCTTTGATTATCACAAACCCATCATTTTGATCACATGAGGTTGGCACTGGTTACCATGGTTACACGTCTCCAACCGACAAGGAGGCTCTCAGGAAATAACGACGTAAAATACTGCTCAGTGTGTCCGAAAAGATACATACCACTGTTTAGTCACACGATAGTACAACTATTGAGTATGTAGTGCAGAGTATGCGATTTCGGACGAAGCCACAGTATGTGAATATAGTGAATCATCAAAAAGAGGAAGGAACCCACACTTGGTTAATATTTCACATTGTTCCCATTTAATGGCAAGGAAAACAGGGATGCCCAGTTCTCATGTTTGTCTTCATACATGTGAAATAATCAAAGAGAAAACATACTGTATGCACATAAGGAATTACAAAGCCAAATACGTTTTAAGAGGGCATGTGTGTATGGGGTAGATTTTGTAATAATAATAATAATAATATCTTGGATTTATATAGCGCCTTTCATGAAACCCAAGGACGCTTAACAAAGACATAACTAAATACAACAAATGTAACAGTAGCTAGAGGCCATAGGCCTTGGTGAAGAGGTGGGTTTTGAGGAGTCTTTTGAAGGTGTCCAGAGATGGTGCATTGCGGAGCTCTATGGGGAGAGAGTTCCAGAGGGTGGGGGCTGTCACACTGAAGGCTCTGTCCCCAAAAGTTCTCATTCTTGTGTGAGGGATGGAGAGCTGACCCGTGCCTGAGGATCTAAGGTTCCGGGGCTGTGTGTAAGGGTGGAGGAGGTCAGATAGGTACTGAGGAGCCAGGGCGTTGAGGGATTTGTAGGTGAGGAGGAGGATTTTGTAGGTGATGCGGGACTTGACCGGGAGCCAGTGGAGGTGGATGAGGGTGGGGGTGATGTGCTGCCAGGGCTTGGTGCGGGTGAGAACCCTGGCAGCCGAGTTTTGCACATACTGGAGCCTGTCCAGGGCTTTGCTGGGAACCCCGGACAGAACTCCATTGCAGTAGTCCAAACGGGAGGTGACGAAAGCGTGGATGAGGGTTTCTGCCACAGAGTCAGAGAGTGATTGCCGGAGACGTGAGATGTTTTTGAGGTGGAAGAAGGCGGATTTGGTGATGAACCTGATATGAGATTGGAATGATAGTGTTGGGTCCAGGATGACACCCAGGTTGCGGACTTCCGAGGATGGGGAGAAGGAACAGCCATCAACATCCAGGTGGAGATCTCCAACCTTCCGGAGCAGGGCCTTGGGAGCCACAACCATGAGCTCGGTTTTGTTGCTGTTGAGTTTTAAGAAGTTAGATGACATCCAGATTTTTATTGCATGTAGGCAGTTTACAAGTGACTGTGGGGGTAGCTGGGTGGATGGTTTGGTGCTGAGATATAGTTGTGTGTCGTCAGCATATGAATGAAAGCTGAGACCGTGGTGGCGGATGATCTGACCAAGGGGGAGCATGTAGATGGTGAAGAGGAGGGGTCCCAGCACAGAGCCTTGAGGTACGCCATGGTTGACTGGGGCCGGGGTGGAACTGGAGTCTCTGATGGTGACAAACTGTTTTCTGTTTGTGAGGTAGGACTGAAACCAAGAGAGAGCTGAACCGGTGAGGCCAAGGTAGTCAGATAGGCGGGTGAGGAGGATGGTGTGGGAGACTGTGTCGAAGGCAGCTGAGAGGTCAAGGAGGATGAGGATGCTGATGTGACCAGAATCTGCAGCGATGAGGAGGTCATTTGTGATTTTGATGAGGGTGGTCTCTGTGCTGTGGTGTGGTCTGAAGCCAGATTGAAACGTTTCGTAGAGCTCATGGTTGGCCATATGTTGATGGAGTTGGGCGGCCACTGCTCTTTCCAGAATTTTGCTCAGGAAAGGAAGGTTGGAGATCGGTCGGTAGTTGTTGCTGTCATCCCGGTCCAGACCTGGCTTTTTGAGGATGGGAGTGACTGATGCCATCTTGAGGCTGTCGGGTACAAGACCAGATGCCAAGGAGGAGTTGATGATGTTCACCATAATGGGGCACAGGGCAGGTAGGCACGCCTTGACCAAGGCTGTGGGCATGGGGTCCAGAGAACAGGTGGAGGCTTTGGCCTTAGTGACCAACTTTGCGACCTGAGGAGCACATACAGGGGAGAAGAAGGAGAGGGAGCACTGAGGCAGGCGAACATCCAAGGGAGCCACGCCCAGTGGCTGAGGTGTGTGTGGAGGGAGGTGGGCAGGCACCAGGAGCTGCTGATGGATGGACTCGACTTTGTCCTGGAAAAAGTCCAGGAACTTAGTGCAGAGGTCGGGGGCACCTGAGGGGAGGGGGGGGTCGAGGGGGCGAAGGAGCCGGTTGATGGTGGAGAACAGCAGTCTGGGGTGGTTTTGTTGGTTGGTAATGAGGGTGGAGTAGTACTGTGTTTTGGCCTGGGAGAGAGCTACTTTGTAGGCCCTCACATGCTCTTTATAAGCCTCAAGGTATAGGTATAGGTAGTTACTTCACTGCGAGCTGCTTCATCTTTTGATCATTTACTGTAGACACCGGCGAGCCCTTTTACATTCCACAGATTTAGTGTTTACCTCAACTCTTTTTGGTTTCAGAGTGAATGATTCAAGGGTGATGTAACAGCTGTTCACTGTAGAGTAAGGTAGCACAAGGGCGTTAAGTGATGCTGTTTTCCTTCAAACGTTAACATCCCGCTAACCATGTGTGTGACATCAATATTTAATAAAAAGCACACTCTTTGAATTGTACTTTTGAAATTTGATAGGCTATTTTTCCCCTCAGACACATGTTGCATTGCAGGAGCCAAGGCTATGTGGTTGCATCACAAATCATAGCTGTGTCTGACACAGTGGTGGAGGTGCAGTGGAGGACTGCCAGTGCTCAGATAATGGCTAAACAAACAGAAGAACAGAAAAGACAGACAGTTGTGGTATATGAACATACTGTAAAAAGCTCAGGGAAGCTTTACGTTCTTTTTTTAAATTTGGATCACTAAAATTGGAAACAATTTTGGGCCCTTTCACCAAATTTGCAACATGCAAGCTGCTTTTTGCAACATGAGATCATTCCTCTGGTGAATTCTGACACATTTCACTAAATTAAACTATTATTATTACTTATTTTTTTTACAATACTGATATTCATTCTTTAATGCCAGAATTGATATATTTGCTTCATTTGAGTCTATGCGGAGGTAGAAGGAAGTTACCGCTTTTATTGTTGTAGTCTGAGTAACGTGACGTCATATCCGTTCCGTACCGTCAACCAAAACAAACCGCTACTGCCCGCAACGAGGAAATACAAAAAGGAGGGTTTGCGTGGATACGACTTGAACCCTCCCATGTTAAATCCAAAGTGGTAAACACTACACATACAGTAAAGTATGGAAACACTTTGGGTTTCACACATTGCCAGGAAAAGCAGAGCTAGACATCACGGCTAAAGCTGCATGCTAACTCTGTCATGGACAGGAAACGTTATCGTATTGCGGTAACGTGCAGTGAAGCCAGCCGTCACTCTCATCTCCGTGGTCAAATCGGCCGATGCTACAACTGTAGAGCACCCATATACTTACATTTATAGTAAATACAGTCAAATGGAGCTGACCATGGATGTATAAAGAGAACGGTCAAAGCTAGCGACGCACTTGGCAAAGTTAGCGGAAGTATACACGTGTGACTATATCTGGTTTTCAAAACAAGGTGTTAACAAAGGGAACTGTATATACAAAATACATATATAGAAATAAGATTGATTGGATTATATTATCCAGAAGTATAAAACATTACATGTGCCTTATAAATGAAAAAGAAAATACCACTAATGTGTGAGGAAAATGTCTTTATTCTTTGATTTTAAGGGTTGCTGGAAAAAGTAATGTAATAATTTCTGACAATGACTGATATATTTGACAATCAAACATTCTTACTGTATTAATTTAGATATTTTCCAAAGTAAATGTCCCTAGAAGTGTAGGATTCAACTTTTTCCCATGGTCTAGTGTTAAAAAGGGTAACAATAATTGTAATAAATTGTAATATCGAATCACAATACTTGTAGAATCGCAATACATATCGAATCGGCCCCCAAGTATCGTGATAGTATCAAATCGGGAGATAGGTGAATCATCCCAGCCCTACCAGAGAGCAGTTGTTGTATAGGAACATGTAAGTTCAGTGAAGGTCTATGTTTTCTTTCTAAATTTGGTTCACTAAAATTGTAAACAATTTTGGGCCCCTTTCACCAAATTTGCAAGATGCTATTTTCATTCCTCTCTCGTTAATTCTGACACATTTCACTAATTAAAACAAACCCCACACCTGTGACCCATGCATGAGCATTAGAGAGCCCTTTAGGACTCCCATATGTATCTCTTATTTGCTGCCACCATTTCCACCCTGCATGTAAGAACCACTTGCTTTTGTGAAACAAGCTCATTTTCTCGTTGATCCTCTTCTCTTGCTTGAGCAGAACAGCTCATCTAAAGTTAAAAAAAGTAGTTCAAATGAAGTTCAAATCTCACCTCATGTCAAATATCTAGATGTTATTTTTCTCTGAATGAAGTAAATGAGTTTTTTGATGCATTTATTGCATGTGTGTTCACTCTCATGTAGAAATAAAGAATAATGGCTTGAAGTATGGTGTGAGGGGAGATTTGAACTTCTACAATAGTGATTTGTCCTGTTCTGTATGGAAGGAATCTTCTCAGCTGTTGAGGAGTAAATCAACTCTTATAGCAATAATAGAGCTATTACTTTTTCAAAAAATCTGGTTTAATTACATTAGAATTAACGCATAATTTGTTCTCGGCCTGTTCATTTGTGACAACATTGTGTCCAGCCTCCCCAACAACGTTAGCTAGTGCACTGTTTTCTACCTCATTCTGCATGCCAATGTGTGAGACAAGATATGTGTCTGTGGTCATAGACAAAAAGGAGATATCACGGAAAGCAAGCTAACATTTTTAGCTTTACCAACTCAATCTATCGCTCCATGGCATGTTTTAAATAAAACAAATATTCGCTGTGTCCAAATAAGTTTTTATTAACATATATAAATATAGTTAATATACAAACAGGGACGTCCTTAGGGGAAGAATAGGCTTGTTTGTTGCCCATGTGTGCATGACGTCAGAGCAAGTCAGGATCAAGTCGGAGTTGAATCTAACTGGCATGCATTGCGCGCTTGGCTCATCTCAAATGAGCCTAATGTCATGGTTGGCGGTATTGCCTCAAGGGGCTACCCCCAGTTCTGAAAAGTGAAGCCAATGCGGAAGTGACTTAAACTTGCATTCTTTCTAAAAGCCAGCAGGGGGCGACTCCTCTGGTTGCAAAAAGAAGTCTGATTGTTTAGAAGTCTATGAGAAAATGACCCAACTTCTCACCTGATTTATTACCTCAGTAGACATTGTAAACATGAGTTTATGGTCTCAATCGCTTGTTTCAAGTCTTCTTCAATACAGCATGATGTTCATTTAGTAAATTATGGTCCCATTTAGACTAAAAGAGACGATAAAGCAGGGTATGCTTTAGGGCGTAGCTACCTTGTGGTTGACAAGTCGCTGCAGTGGCGTTTGGTTGTACTAAAGACACTCTAAGGGGTTGTCTGTTAATTTTTTTCCGGTAGTGCATTTTGTTTTAAGCATGTTTTTTCCCCTCGCTCCTCACCAGTTCCACCCTCTCGTCCAAATATGGTCACTTCTGGCTCGAAAAACCCAAGATGGGGATGGCAAAAATGCCAAACTCGAGGCTTCAAAACGGTACTCCACAAACCAATGGGTGACATCACGGTGGCTACGTCCACTTCTTTTATACAGTCGACACATTGCCTTCAGCAATTATGTTTTATCATGATGTTTTCCAATTGATTGGAAGTTTGTTGGAATACAGCTTTGGATCCTTTGAGCCCTTTGAACTCTTAGCATGCAGCTACAGGTAGTTGTTGTCAAATTATGTCTCTAACCACGTCTCTGTACTGGTATTTGGCACATTTCCCTGCAGTGTTGTGATGCTTTGAAACTATTTTCTTCATTATAGTGCTGTTTATCAGGTGATGTGCTCTGTCTACTGTTTTAATATACTTAATAATTTAATTAAGCCTATTACCTTTTGTATTTTATGGATTTTGAATTATAGGATTAAACAGAAATACGTGCATTTACACAACTAGTGTCTCACAATATCAGTATTCCAGTAATGTAAACACTCCCTCAGGCTTACTTTCCCCCCACTGCTCTGCAGCCTCTCTAATGACCAAACTCAGCAGAGGGAGGGCTCCGCTGCGCTAACAGTAACCCTCCCGTCACAAAGAGGCAGAAAGAATGGCTCCCTTAATACTCTTCCTCTCCTTAATCTGCCTGTTCCTGTCTTAGCCAAAGAGATGAAAGACGACGACAGAGAAGTTGGACAGCAGCCAGAGAGCGAGAGAGAGAAATGGGTGTACAAGGTTGCATGGAGTAGATAAAGTGCAGGGAGAAAGAGGATGGTGTGTAGGGGTATGTGTGCGGATGTGAGCGAGAAACAAAAGGCAGACAGAGAGAGCGAAGGAAGCCATGCATCATCTTCATCTGTCTGAATGATCTCCTTAACTCCCAGTCTTTGCCAGTCAGCCCCTCTGGATCTCTATATGGGGTTTAAACAGGGATTTAGCAAAAGCTGGAGCTGCCCTCAAATACGGTGAGCTCTCAGTTCCTCTCAAAAGGGCTCGACTCTCCAAAAGACTTTAAGATTTATATTCAACTGCTGACTTGTGACCATCAACCCACCTTACAAAAATCATAAAACTACTACCAGAGTTTTTCTGTATTCAGACAAGGTGCATAAAAACCTGCCATGCGAGAGAAAAGAGAAGTGTAGGAAAAAAGAAGCTGTTGTAGCTGACATCTACTATTTAATGGATTAAATCAGGATTTGACATGACGAAGGGGAACTCAACCAAATACTATGTTATTATTTATACTAATAAATAAAACAATCCTATTGATTAAAATCCGCAGAACCTTTCTGATTCTTGTCACCTCATCTCACATTTATAGTGGATGGTCACGCCCTGCTCCCGTCAACAGTCAACGTTGATATCTTTTAACCATGAAGACAATCTTTTTTTAACCATAACCACGTTGTGATCTCAATCCTAATCAAGCATTTTATCAATGAGGAGTGATCATTTAGAAATATATACAGTATTTCTTAAGATGGCAACAGAGAACGTTTTTGGTGATTTAGACTCTAATCAAAGTGAAGCACCTTCATAAAATGCTGACTCATAAATATCCCCTAAAGGGTAGACACCGCCAGTGGTGGTGGTGGGGGAGATATGGGTTGATATCTTAAGAGCAGAATCCTCTAATTGATTGGTTCGTGAAATATGGGAAGGATGATGATTGGCCAGATTTGAGAATGTCCAATGAGAGGAAGCTGGAAAATGTTGGAGGAGTCTTAAAAAGCAGAAATTCGTTGAAAGAAAAGATCTTCATCACTGAACTTCAAAGCCTCATTAGCTGACAAATGTTAACCGCTTCTCAACCAGGGTTATTATAGTAAACTAAAACAAAAATAAGCAGTGAAAAATATTTTTTGTAAAATGAAACTAAATAAAAAATATATCCTTTTAAGAAAAACTGAACTGAAACGATATTGCCTGGGTAAAAAAGAATTAAAAATAAAATAAAAATGAACGTAAATTACTTTTTCTTTTAGCAATAATATATCACAACCGAAAAAAGGATAGGTCATAAATATCCGTAAACTCTCGTGACATTGATGCATAGAAATTGAGCGGACTTGACATTCCAGGAGATGGCGCTATGCTGCATTTGCTTCACTAAAGCAGATTAAACATGAAGGTCAGCCATGTATTTGTTTGTGCTGTATGTAGCTACATACTTCTGAGACAGTCTACCTGGCCCTGAGAAAAACAAACTAAAACTACTGTAAAACTAAATATATAAAAACTAAAATTAAACCTTTCTGAAAAACTGAAACTAAACTAAAACTAGCAAACACTCTGAAAACAAACTAAAAGTAAACTAAAATGAAATCGAAAAGTCAAAACTATCATAACCTCGATCTCAACGATGTAGGTGGCAGATCAGAAAACATTCATGAGGTGTTTTTTGGAAGAGAAACATTCTGCAACCAGCTGTGTTGTTTAGGTATAAGTGCTTTCATATAGTGCAACCAGCAGGCCAAATAAATCACTTATCCAGTGAAATATATATCCATATCTGCTAGATGGATAGGACAACTTTTCCTTTGCCATCATTATTAGGTCAATATTTCATTTTTTCCAATACTTTGGTTTACAGTAGCCTATAAATATCTGCAAAACAGCCTCAATTGCACTTAGGGTTTAGTAAATATTAGCAAGCTAAACAATAAACTAAAGGCTGGCCTACACTAAAAGATATTTCAAATCTTAACAGATGTTGACAATGTGAGAGACCCCACATATAACGACATGTTATGTTAAATCTAACAGTTTTGTTCTTATAGTGTGTGGAGAGCAACGATTTGGCCAAAACAGCAGAACACACACTAACACATTCCATTCATGAACAACAAGAACATCTCGCAAAATCTCTCATGATCAAATGTGCCTTTGGTGTAAACAAACATGGTTCCCCACAGGACATTTGATCATAAATATTGAACATGTTTAATATTTATGATTTGAGATCCGTGCGGCCAGGATGGACTTCTGAGCAGATCGGGGAGATGTAAAAAACACACTTAACATACCTCACGCCACAGGAATATCTGGAAAGATAATCTTTAGAACCATCAAAAAAATCTGCTCTTTGCTGACGATGGAGGAACAGGGCCCAAAAAATCATCTTGATTCTCGTGTACCTGGCATAAGATGGTGAACATTACCTGCTAAATATCATCATTTAGCAGGCTATACTATTTTAGTGTTTCACTCAAAGCACCGCTGTGCCAAAGTAAAACCTCCCGGAGCTTCCAGAATAGCTGTAGACGTTTATTACTTCTAATCATTAATAGAAAATACAATTAAATAATACCGTCTAGGAATTGAGATGAGTTTATCCAGAGAAAGAAAAGGAGTGAGGCAGAGAAGGTATAAGGACAAGACCACCCTCCTCGCCTGGATAGTGTTGCTAAGTCGCTGTGAGGACTCTATCAGTGCTACCCGGCAATTAAGATCTCACAGATCAAAGCAGTCTAAATGAGCTAATCCTCAGAGAACCGCTGCTTTCTCCTCCTCCGTCTAGCTCTCTCTCCCCCCCCCCCACCCTGGTTACTTCCTCTTGACTCGTGGCTCCATGTGCTGACTGTGCTTTGATGCTTGACAGCGGTGGGTCTGCTAAATGTAAAACGGTGAATAAATGTGCATTAATGGGTAACACTTTCATATCCTTAATGCCAATTTGCACAGGCTGGGGAGCATGTTTTCAAAGGTCTTAAGACATAATTGGTGATCATGAATCTTTAGCTAGTCTATCTGATGCCCACATGCAGAGCGCAGAAGCCTAACACAAACTTATGAGGGCCACATCGGCCAGAAAAGGCATTTTTTGCACAACATTTGGTAACAAGCAATATTCATACATCTAGGCCCGCATTAAAACTTATGGTGCAACAAGCCCCTTGTGAGGGTGGCGAGTCGGAACCGGCGCTGGCGTGAAACCGAGTGACAGCTTTGAGGTCAATAGTTGTTCAAAGGAGCGTGACGCCGCTAGCTGCTTAGCAGCTCGGCCATTATCATAGAAAAAGCAGAGCATCTGCCTGTGACTCCTGTGGACAGGTTTAACGAGGTGGCGCCGCTCGTCATGGGGGCCGCTTTGGCAGGGCCTGTCTGTCTCTCACCCCTCCTGCTCCTTCTCTCTCGCCCCCCCCCCTCAGTCTCCCTCTTTTTCTCCGTTCCCTTCCTCCAGGTCTGCCAAACAGGGGTGTTTACTGCTGCCGCTTTCCATCAGGGAACCATTGTTTCATGGCGGGCGTTTGTGATGAAGGCTTCTGTCTTCCCTCCTTTATTTCTCCCCACTGTAACTTGAATCTCTTTGTCTTATTGTGCCCGTCGTCTGCCTAAACAACCTCTTCTCGTGTCCCTGTCAGTCGGTCTCTCCGACTATCTTTTCTGTGTCTGTTTCTTCTCTAACCGCTTCTTTGTACCAGATCTTTGTTTTAGGATTTTCTGCTACCATCACCACCTGTGCCTCTCTTCCTTCCAATACACGAGACAACAGTCGCTGGATTAACCAATACCATCATCAACACTGGTTCGCAACAAATGTGGAACAAATACTATTTGTTAAAATAACGTCAGAAGTTTGCACATTTGCAGCAATAACAGCAATCGTGTAGTTTTTTTTTCCATTTTGAGATATCCATTTCTGCTGCCGCCCTAATACAATGGAGGGGACTCGGTTTTACAGAGGAAATAGTCCCTATGAAAACTGAGTTCTGTGAATTATGAACCGGACATTGCTTCTGCTTTGCTTTTTGTGTAGAGGGCAGTGTAAAGGGTAACACACACTGACGCACATCACAACACTTGCAGCCATTGTTATCTGTGCAAGCCTGCAAAGTGACAACATCTCGACCCGCGTCACTGTAGGATGACGCGAGTCAACACATCGGGATACATCATTGTCCTATTTTCCAGCTTCAGTGCATGTCGACTCCTCAGAAAAGCAGCAAAGTGTATCACATTTCCTTTTTCCAATCAGTGCATTCTGTCTGCTGTTCCTTGACAACTCCTTCTGTTGCCTTTTGGTGTGTGCTACGGGCGTCAATTGACTTGTATCATCCTACAGTGTCTTGTACAGTGTGCAGACTTGCATACATAGATAACAATGGGTGCAGGTATTTCGATGCATGTCACAGTGTGCTGCCCTTTACAAATCATGCTACACTTTGCTGTGCTGGCAATGCATGTTGCACTTGATTTTTTTAATGTTGTTAGCACCGCTAATGAAATGCATGCATGGTTAGATAATAGGACTAGATAATTGAGAAAATTCTCTTTTTTTGTATTTGGGTAAACCCACTGGTTTGGGGCTGCGAAGTGAGGTAAAGAGCTTCCTAAAACTAATAAGCCATTTCATTTTAAGACTAAGACTGAATCTAAAATAGCTGCCAAATTGAACTAGGAGTCTAATACTTATACACTATCCTTTCTGCTACTCAGGGTCTTATCAGACCGGTGCCTACTTAGAGAGCAAAAATACTATCCCGTATATAACTGTTCAAATTGGCCCAGGTGTGATTTTTGGGACTCGTTCTGTAGAGAAACTGACTGTGCTTTGGAGCAGGTGATAATCTTTTATACATTCTACAGGTATGTTATTTTTGGTTTCCCAGTCAGAGGTGTTTATGCTGCGACCCAGGGGCCAACACAAACCCCACATCCCTCTCAGCACGTGAAGAAATGAGGGATAAACCGTTTTCTTCCAAGCTCCTGGAACTCTGGAGCAGACTGTGAATGGTATCTTTTATTTATGGACGCCGTCGGTGTGATACATAAATAATTTCTTCAACAGGGTGTCGGGGGCTTGCGGTGCCAATCCCAGCCGTGGCTGATTTGCAATTTAGGTGTGGCACTGAAGGCCACAAGTGCTGGATTTGGCATTGAGAAAAAATAGACAAGAGCTGTGATCGTGTGTGACACTGAATAGGATTACCATCTGTATCCGAAGAGCCGATTGCTGCCCTAGATTGTATTAAAATGAGGGGACATCAGATTGGTTTGTGGTCGTGACAAGAAAGCTGATTTCTTTTTTTATAGCTGTAGCTTAGTGCCTCTAAACAGTTCTGCTTAAAGATGCCTATGCATTTCAGATAAATAATTTCAATTTCATGTTTTTTGCAATAATTGTTGCAACCCACATCGACATCGAAACTTTATAGTATAGTCCTCAGCGATAATAGAATAGTTTCAAATGAAATAGATGTCTTGTACCTTATGAAATAGTGTTTTTCACATCATTCTTGAGCTAATGTATGGTGGAAGAGCGTAAGCATTGCTTCCAGTTAAGTCCGTTTCAAGACCTCTGAAAGAGCGATATAGGGAGAAAGGTATTTCCATTATGTTCCAGCGGAGGCAGCTTAACTTCCTCTTTGTTCTGTATATTGATTCTAGTGTACTCTGGCTCTGTGTGCCAAGCCGACGAACCACCCACTAGCTGTCCCTGCGATGTCAGGGATGTGAATAGGAGTTTGATAAAGCCACAGATGGCATGCTGCTCCCACCCCTCCATAACTGCCATTCCTGATGTGTTGCCACATAAATGGAGTCGATACAATTTCTGCTGCTGGAGCTGACGAATTGATTAAGACGGAGCGGGCAGAAGGTCCTATAGATGTTGGTAAATTAGTGGGCCTGTATTGTGCACATACAAGCACATGTGTGTTTGTGTGTGTGTGTGTGTGCTTCAGGGTGTCTCATATGATGTCCAACCTCTTTTAATTTAATACAATCTGATAAAAGTTTAATCCCTATTCTCTGCACAAAAGTATCATCGTTGCCATCATTTCTAGCTCTGTCCTTTTTTGTAAATTTTGTAAAAAATAGTGTACTTAGAATGTGATATATGCGGTGATATATAATAGGAGGATACATTTTACAGTGATGGAAATACTACCCTGTATCACTGATTTCTCCCTGTGGAGCTTCTTTGCACTTATGCTCCTTTTCAATATAACCTTGCTGTATCTACTGTAACGGGAAGAAATCAGAAACCCCTGCTCATATGCAAGTTATTGACTAAAGTTTAATGTAAGGCCTGGTCACATCAGCATTTAAAAGGACAACATTATGCAGAACAATCTGTTAATTTCAATGATATTGCTACGATCAGTCGATTCGGACGTGGGGATAATGTACATCTGGACACGTTTTATTGGCTCAAATGTGTGCCATTGATCAATAGTAAGCAGACGGTGCTGCCATTTGATTGAACAGAGAGGTGGCGGGGAAGCTATCGTATCATATTTGTTGTTTTGCTGCTCCATCCACTTTTCTTTAACCATCCTCTGTTAGTGTATACTGCTCCAGAAAAGGAAGGGTTTGCAAACAGTTATGAGACGGGAGCTAATGGTACAAATACATATTTTGAATAGACTGAAACACCAAAATATCCACTGCTACTGTTCTAATTATAATTTTTTTTTTTTTTTAAATATGTACATATCTGTCACTGCCAAGATAAATCCTACACAATGTACATACAGTATATAGACATGTATGCATGTACATTCTGTACATAATCCAGCCCGTGTATATCCATTCAGCATTTATTATTTGCACTATTTTTATTTTTTACACTAAAAGATAATGTGACTTGACTATATAGACATTTTTTATTTTATTTTTGGGCATTGATGCTTTATACATATATTTATATGCACACCTATTTCTTTCACTTTCTGTGTACATACAAATTCTGTCTATTCCTCACCTTTATTTGTCCAGCTTTGTTGTTGTTGTCCCAAGCTGTTTTTCTGTAACGCTTAGAGACATAAACAAAAAGTTGGAGTCAAATTCCTTATATGTACGTACGTGGCAAATAAAACTGATTCTGATTGTGAACTGAATTTATTGTTCCAATCAGCTAATGAGCTTGCTAACGTGGAGAGTTTTCCTCTTCAATAACTTAATTGAATGAAATGAATGTCAGGGTAGACTAAACAAACTAGCATAGAGCAAATAGATGCCTGGAGAGCGATGTGACTGACTGACTATCTCTAGCATGTTCCCAGCTGGCTAGCATGCCTTTTCCCAAAGACTGGGTCGTGACCCACAGGTGGGTCGCAGGAGATTTTATCAGGGTCGCCAAATAAATTTGCAGAATTTCTTCCGTAGTGTTTTATTTAAGATTTATATCTGCAGTACATCTTTGAGCCACATGAGGGAGCCTGTATGTTCGTATTATTCTGATAATTGTAGCCTAGTTATAACATTGACTCTAATATTAAAGGCTAGCGTACATTCTGTTTGTTTTACTGATTTATTTGGCCTCATTTATGAAGTATTTAATATATGAATATGTTTTCAATAACGTTTATAAAACAAAGTTATGATTTATCACACGTATATCTCTTCAAAATGGCTGGTTTACCTATTCAAGATAATATAATGTGATGTGGAAATGGCAGTAAAAAATGGTCAGTAACGTTCATTTATGCACAAATCTGCTCTTCTCCTGATTTCTAGATAAGGCCTATTATGAATTGGGTCGTGATGGTTTGATATTTTTAAAAAGTGGGTCCACAGGGAAACACTATGCTAGAGTTTATCTGGATTGCTACAGCCTTGTGAGTACGCTAATCCCTACACAAGCAAGCTCACCAAAGAGTATACAAGCAAAGAGAGGAAACTGGTGTTTTTTTTTACAACAGCCGCTGCCGCCATTTTGGACTGAAACCGCTTATTATATTTATAGTATTTTATTGTTCAACACAGGCAATTTCGGTAGAAGATGACAATAGAATAGAAATCATTTTGTTTTACTTTTGTACGTTGACGTTTTACTGGCGTCCGGTAATCGCTTTCAGTCTAAAATACCGGAAGCGTAGCTTGGCTGCTGGGCGTTGATGTTGCAATGGAACAAACAATTGACTTTCACTTCTTGGCAATATTCGTTCTTTGAGCTAACCACACATTTCACCACATATGGTGTGACCAGACCTTCATAGTTGAAGGAGTTCATGTTGTACGTACATATAGATTAGAGACTGTAACAATAATATAAAAAAAATTCAATTCAGCTTCTCGGTCTGTTCTGTACATGCAGCACGTATGTACTGTATGTACCTTACAGTAATTAGTTTTTCATTTAGTTCTCGCTATCATTTTGCAAAACTAGGTGTAACTTTTCTTCAAATGGTGGATATCTTCTGCAACAAAACTTTCTGAACAAACAAACAAACAAACAAACAAACTGACAAGAAAATAAATAAATAAAGTAACTTCCATTGTCAGGCAGCAGGCAGCTATCGCTCTATGAGAATAGCGCTGCTGCTCAAAGGAAGAGAAGGTCTTTGTGGAAACGGCAACTCTCCATATGGAGCCACACTTTCACATAGTTTCATTTCTTTTGTTACCGTGGCAGTCGGGCCAGCAGCTGTAGCTTGCTCAGTGACGGGTCAAGGACAACTTATTGTTAGAAACACAGTACTATATTTGAAAAGTAAAAGAACGTGTGACCTCTAACTTGGATTCCGAGCTGTAAATCATAGCACTGTATATATTCTACACATGATTTAAACAGAAGCTGTACTTTTTTTGCGTAAATGCATGCAATAGTATTACTTACATTGTTGACTGGCAGAAAAGTTTAGCTTTCTGTCCCTGAGCATCACTAGTTTGTGTTTTGAGTGTCATTGATGAGCTGAATATAGATATTGGATTGCTAATAAGCTGAGTGCTCCAGTCATGTTGCTGAGCCTCTTCTTTCCTAGATACTGAATACCCCTTGTCTTATGTTATGTAACTTTCTGTTGGTGCCACCAGTGCTGACAGTGGCAGAACACAAGGACTGCGCTGCTCATGTCTAAAAATGTCCTCCTAATACCCCCTCCTGAGTCTTAGAAGTGAAAGGAAGAAGGACAAGGCGTTGCTGTGACACGGAACAGTGGGGAACATAACTAGCGAACAAAATCCTCAGGTCTTTTCTTAGTGCATTGAATTCTGACCCCTGAATAAAAAAGCCTCATGCTGCACTCCAGAAATGTACCAAAAAAAATCATTATCATGAAATGTTCCACTGCTGCCATACGTAGATTTGAATGTCAGCATTTTTGTTTAACTATTTATGATAGCATTAGAAGATATACGCATGCATATGTTCATTCACAAGTTGGGGTTGCCGCAACTTTCTCTGTCTTTAAATCGGGTGTGGAAGAAGAGAGAGTTTCCTTAAATATCCCCATGCCAATACTCCAGCAGCAAGCGAGCCATGCAGAGGAGTTATGGCGCTCATTTTCCCTCCGTGGCTAAGAATGTCGGCGTTGGCAGTGTGTTGCATTTGCTCTAGAGGCAGAGTAATGGTCTCAGTCCAGTTGTTCATCAACCTTTTGTGCCATAATCTGCATTTAAGTGCAAAAGACTTGGGTTTAACCTTAAAACTTTTTTGTGCTAATAGCTAAATGCAGCCCAAAGCCAGGAGCAAGTGTCATAAAACACCAGTTTATTGCACTAACATGTCATAAAGGTAATTGTCTTTCACACACACACACTCGGGCCCTTAAACACTGCTCTAAAGCTTTGTTTCCTCCAACTGTCACCACAAACAGTCTCAAGAGTGCCACTTCACATCCTGCAGAGCCAGTTCAGAGACAGGAACCTTGAGCAAAACTGTTAAATCACAGAAGGCGATATAATTGCAATGCTGGATAGAAATGATGTTATTACTGTATTTGGGGTAAGAGCGTAGTTATTTGTCAGTTTTAGTCGCATCTACAAGCTTGAAAGAGCAATTGACCTTTTGGTAAGCCCCCGTCCCCCTTAGTTACTGTCAGTACGCCTATCAAGCTTTCTGCTCTGGCGTGGCACATATGCGGTTCACAATGAAACAGATTTACCATGGTGATTCTTGGTAATTCTTGAAACAATGGGTCCTTGAGTTCAGACAGGTGGGCATATGCAGACTTTTATTTATGGCAATATTGGTGACTTTAGACATTTAGCAACTTTTCAGACCCTCTTAGCGCCTTTTATTTCTAAAAAGCGGCCAGCGACAAATTTAGCGACTTATCCACATCAGTGAAAAAGAGAGAAATATATTATATTGTAATTCATTCTCTTGCATGCTGCTCAGCGTAATCGCAGTCCACGGCTCTTCTGCCAAGGTCTTTTCCTCTCCTCATGCGCGGAGCACCATGCCGCGCACAGGCAGGTGGTCAGCCGACACAACCACTAAGCTTTATGCAAATGATGCGTGATGATGTCGCAATATGCAAAAGAGCATTTGATGTCATCTGGCAACATTTAGCGACTTTTGGAGCTAGTGCTAGCTACTTTAATTGGAAAAGAGTTGGCAACACTGTCCATGAGTTTGTTGAAAATGCTTTCTACAGTTTCCAACTGACGCGTTTTAAAAAGAAAAACCTATAAAAGGGTTTTAATTAGGGCTGCCAATCAATTAAAATATTTAATCGCGATTAATCGCAAATTAATTGCACATTTTTTTATCTATTCAAAATGTACCTGAAAGGGAGATTTGTCAACATGGTAATGGGCAAATATGCTTGCTTTACGCGAATGTATGTATATATTTATTATTGGAAATCAATTAACAACACAAAACAATGACAATTATTGTCCAGAAACCTTCACAGGTACTGCATTTAGCATAAAAAATATGCTCAAATAGTAAGATAACTCAAGCCCAACAGGCAACAACAGCTGTCAGTGTGTCAGTGTGCTGACTTGACTATAACTTGCATGTGTTTATCATAAAGTGGGCATGTCTGTAAAGGGGAGACTCATGGGTCCCCATAGAACCCATTTTCATTCACATATCTTGAGGTCAGAAGTCAAGGGACGCCTTTGAAAATGTCCATGCCAGTTTTTCTTCGCCAAAATTTAGCGCAAGTTCGGAGCGTTATATGGCCTCCTTCCTGAAAAGATAGTATGACATGGTTGGTACCAATCGATTCTTCTTTCTTATAATACCAGTATTTTCACTCTTGCTTTAAAACTGAGCCTGCTTCAACCTCCAAAATATCTATTGCGTTGATGCGTTAAAGAAATTAGTGGCGTTAAAACTTTGTGATAACATGTTATTCTCGCATTAACTTTGACAACTCTAGTTTTAATAGAACTTTTGATGGCTACTTGCAGTACTTGTACTTCTTTTCGTATTGCAGTGTAGTGCTATAGTCCTTGCATTAGAAGTATGATAAGCTGTTTGGCTGCTTAGCTTACAGTACGGACTTTGGATTAGGGATGCCCATTATGAAACATTTTCTTAACAAATAACCGACCCTCTTTAACCCATTATTAACCGTTAACCAACAAGATCTGTGCCTCGCATGCAGCGGTGTACCAGCTGCAGGAGCACAACAGATATTCGTTGACGGGAGTCCCCAGTTCACCCGTCCGGGAGCGTTAACTTAACAGCCACGATGCTGCGTGTAGTGTCGCGAGCCACTTTAACAGTAAAAGTCTCCACCACTTTGTCTGCCCGGCATAACTTTAGCGAGAGGCCAACAGTGTGTGTATTTGTGCTACGTTAGCAGCTCTAGCATTGCCGGATGCTCGCCGCCGCACACGTAGTCTGCGTAACTTTAGCGAGTTTCCAACAGACCGTGTGTTTGTGTATGTGTTGGCGGTGAGTGTGAGGTTGTGGGTGGCGTTATAGCTGTGAACGTAGGTGTAGCAGTGTGTGTACAGTTTATTTGTCGGTGAATAAATGCTACGAAACTACAACTCCTCCGCTCCACTCAAGCGAGCCAGAGACCGGAGCCAACTTCCTGGATCCTGCAACTCCGGCTCTGCCTCTTAAGGTGGGCTGTTAAGGTGGACCGGCTTTTCTCCTTAAAGAGACGAGCCGCTCCTCTGAGCCGCTCAGCTTTTGAGTTAATCATTAACATTTCTTTTAACCGTTTTAACCGATAGCGTTAATCAGTTAAAATGCTTAATGTCGGTTAACGGTTAAACGGTTAATTATGAACATCCCTACTTTGGATGCTCTACTTTTTGTATTTTGTGTTTCACTACAAAAGAAAAGGCTTTTAGGATAAGGACGAGGCCTAACAATGCTTAAATTATAACATATATATTGCGGCAAATATAACATTATCTTAGATAACAATCTTGGTTAGGTAAACTTCCCCAAATCCAATAAAGAACAGGACAGAGGTGTATTATGATATAATAACATTTAGGACTTCCACATACAGTAGTGGATGTGCTACCATAAACAGATATTTTTTACCTTAGGTTAGTCAGCTAATTAGATGGACCTGCTAATGTTTGCAGTTTACATTAGAGCAAATAAACAAATTTTTTTACCATTCCTTAGACTTTTGCTCTTGTATTTTTGGTTTGGAAAGCCTAAAAAAGCTCTTTATAACCACTGTTAATACAGCCCAATGCTCACCACTTCAACATGTGTAGGAATTTAAAAAAGCTTGACAGGCCCGCTGTGCGTGTGATTAAAAAAAACAAGTGCTGTTTTGGGGAGATGTTTAGCAAATGTTCAATTCTTCAAGGATGTTGTTGATTTATTTTTTTTAACTTTAATGAATTGACCATGCCATAGTTGTTTTTTCTCCAGCAAATTTACGCTTTTCTTTTTTCTTCCACAAAATGTAACATTTACTCTGCTAAATAAATAACACCCATATCTCTCCACACACTGTTTTAACCCATTTCAAGTAGCTCATCTTAGTTTCCAAAAGTTGCTTCCCAAAAAAGGCATTCGCTCCTCTTTTTCATCGACAGTGTCATTTAATGAGAGGCACTTACAGTAGACTCTAACACAATTAGGTGTTTCATGACAACCCCGGTAAGAAAATTAATCTCTCAAATGAAATTGCTCTCAGTGCTCAGTATGTCACCCAGTGGGATGCGACTTCATTTCGATTCATTGACCCTCCATGAATTAAAGCTCATTTCCTGAACGTGTCGCGTCTCTGAGGCTCCCGCAGCAGGATGCAGGCTTTCAACCGTACCAGCTCAGGAAACCTTCCCCTCTTTCCATTTGATTCAAGGATTAGATTTGATTACAGATTTGAGCTGGACAACCTCTGCGACAGCCGTGCAATCTCCTTTTTTTTTTTCTCCCAAAGTCTTCTTGTTAAATTTACATAAAGCAGATGGGATTTTGGCTCGAGATTCTTCTGATTCTCCCATGTTTCATGAGCACAACAAGGATGGTTACAACACGTTAGAAAAAAAACAGCTGTAGTCATAGAACGAGGAATTCATTTGTTGACTGATATATTGCTACCAGCAACTGTTGCTTCAGTGAATAGGTCAACGATTGGCATTGATAGCTTTCATAAAAATCCTTTAAAATGACATTCAGCTATTGTCAGTGGCTTGTACCTATCTACAAACAATACACCGTTAAACTCTACACATCTGGTCTCAAATGTCATGTTACTACTTAATAAAATTACTACTGTTCAACAACAAGACAAAGACATGTTTTTTCTTTTTCCCTTTGGTGGAAGTGTATTGTGTAAGTGTGTACTGTAAACATAGTTTGGACAGCAGCTCTCAAATGAAGAGAACCCATGTGCCACACAAGCAAAGAAATAATACAACCAAACTCTTTGCGCACTCATGAGTCCACATCTAGGACACGTCGGCAGCAATAGAAAACAAGTAATACATCTTTTAGTTTTGCGTAGTCATGAAAATATCTGTTTTATACAAAAATTAAATACAGTTACAGTATGTTACAACTTTTTTTTTTTTCCCGTACAGGTGAGCTCAAGCATGACTACAAAGCCTCTGAAAAAGAAAAAAGGAAGAGATTGGTACTTGTCAAGGGGCTTGATAATAATACATGTGCAGCATTTGGCAAAACAACAGACACCCTTCAGCAAAGTAAAATCACCAGAGTCACCAAAGCACAGGGAGGAGAAGGTGAAGGGGTGAGGGAAGGAGAGAAGAAGAAGGTAGCAAGTAAGGAAGGAGGCAGTGAGGCAAGATGTTTTAAGATGTCCCCGTCCACATTATTATTTTTCAATAACTTCAGATGATACTTAGAAATCATGTGTCTAGTTTTGTACAGTTTTGCTCTCAGAGTGTGGGTAGCTCTATCTGAGTCTCCAGTCTGCCGTTAACGAAGCCGATGACATAATCACAAAGCGAGGGCTCCAACCGCTTCCTCTGTGACATTAAAAGACAGCAGTGACTTCACCAAGCCTTTCATAAATCCATCTAGCATTCGGTATAACAGATCAGTGCACAATCTGTCGCACTAGCAACGCTGTCTGTCACCCACCTCTGTGGCCTTGGATATACAAAAGAGTTGCTTATATTGTATGCTGAGCACATTGTCCACACATCCTTTTGTCCTTTTACGTCCTTAAGGTTGAGAGTTCAGCCTCAACATATGTGGTTTTAGGGTTTTGGTTGAGGATGAGAGGCCGTTCAGGTCTCTCAGCAAAGGGAAACAATCAATAGCGGGAGCACTACAAGGGTAAGAGCGAGCTGGCGGCTGATGGGGGGATGATGGAAGGAGGCCCGTCCAGACAATTGGTCATCACACTCCCCGGGGCCTTGGCAGCGAGCTCTCTCGCACAGGACGCCCGTGAAGCCAGGGGAACAATGGCACCGCTGATGGTGGTGGCAAGTGCCACCGTTCTGACAGCGCAGCATCGCGTTGTCACACACACGAGCTGCGGAGACAAAGCAAAAAGGGCAGGGGAGACAGGAAGGGGCGATTAATAGATCACTCAGTGATAGGGCGGCAGAGAACATCAACAGGCAAGTTCACAGGGCACAAGCTGCCTCTTCTTGTCCTGTCTGCAGCGCTCTGTGTCCTTAGAGCGCAGCTGACACATTAGGGAGGGTGAAGCCAAGGACTTTTGTGGAGGAGTGCGCAGAGGAAGAGGAGAGACAGATAACCAGGCCACATATATACTGTATGAATACTAGGATGCAGCCCACAGCCTGTGTGACAACCCTTTTCCACGAATGATTGTTTATGACAAAAGAACACAGACAGACATTATATGGATTTATGGATATTTGTAGGTGCACCAAAGGGACTTTAGAGCAAATAATCCTGGCAAAACAAAAGAGCAAACAAACCATGGCAGTGATGATGTGAAATTAATGATGAGTGAATCAAAGGATGCCAGAGTATTGTGAAACAGCCCCCCTTGTGCAGGTATTACATTTTTGCTTCCCTGTGGCACGACGACACACGAAGAAGAACAGAAAGAGGAGAAGACATGGGATAGATACCTGGCTCCAACTGCACCACCATTACCTTTTGATATGCAAATAAGCATTTTCAGTAATTCACCAATTGCTGTTATATTCCTCTCTGTGGTTAACCTTTCAACAAACAATACAACCCTGTTAGAGGAACATTATATAACATCCAGGACTGCATTGTTCTAGTGGCCACCAAACATGTCTTTGTTTTGATATGGATTGATTAGAACTACATAAGCTAATATTCACATTTGCAGACAAAAACCTCACGACTCAATTATCCCAGGAAGCCTCTCTGCTGGCAGAGGTGAAATCCTGGAAGAGGTAATATTTGCCAAGAGATTTCAGTGTAATTGGATATCTCCTTGCATAAATACTAATCACATTTTTTGGTTTTCAGTAATGTGGCTCATGCATCAGCATAAACTCAACAAATAATCATTACTCCTGCCAAAACTGATTAGAAAGGCATTTAACTTAATAATATCTCCGGCCCCTTCACACAGACGCCGCTGCTGTTATGTGCTTTAAATGGAAAAAGTCCACCTGTGAACGATCATCAAGATGGGATTTTCAATAATTCTGTGATGAAGTGTTGTAAAATACTCTTTTGGTGAACCCACATTCCTCGCATCGTCTGCCTCTACTTTCGAGAGTTTTGTTGTGACAGCCTTGTTGTGTTCAACAGTTTTTTATGTATTTATAGACAGGCTGATAATGATAGCATTATAAGAGCAAATATAGCAGCTCTTCCAGTCAGTCAAACTCCTTACTTAAAATGCAGCAGGTCTTGGGGCTGCGTAGCATGATAGATTTTTCCCTGCATGATTGTTGAACGCCGGTGCAAAAATAATGAGTCTGGCAAGAAACAACTGCTCTTTGATTCAGAGACTGACAACAAAACCTGACATTTACAATTGATGTTTTTAGATAGATTACAGATTTTTGTCTACAAAACTTGAGTCGATGCTGGAAAATATGACATCATAATGTTTCTGTTTAGATGAAACGCAAAAACAACAGACCCTGATCTGCAAATCATATATCATGAATAAACTGTTTGTTTACATTCAGGTTAATTTAAAGGGCAAATCAATATCGAACAAGACAAATAATGATACAAATTATAAAAATGATATATGATCATTTTCATAATTAGAGGCAGTAGTGCAGCTTTGAAAGGGGTTGGATTAGAATTATGATATTATTAGTAGAGACTGGCATGTCATGACCACTGACAGTTTCTGTACTGCAGATTTTGCAGCACCACGCAATATTTTAGTCGATTAGTCAACTAATCGGTCGTTTTGGTCGTAGTTGACTAAGATTTATTTAGTCGATAAGTGATTTTTATGCTTTTTTCATGCTGAATGACTTATTTCCAAGAAACTTATGAGCATATTTCTGCTAAAAATAAGATTTAAAGTGTGTGATTCTTTGTGGAGAAACTCAGTTTTACAGATCTGTCGATTAATTCAACTAATCGATTAGTCACCAAAATCGAAGAACGTCTTTGGTCGAGAACAGCCCTAATTTTTTGTACATATTTTGCAATTAACCAGTGATGTAAAGCAAGGATTTAATAATTAAAGGGCCTACAATAATTTTTTTTTTTTTATAGCAACATATCAAATTGCTATACGTAAGATGAATTATTTAGTACCCTCAGCTCTACGGTGATTTTAGTGACTTTCAGCTCATATCTAACGTGCTAATGCTAATGTTACACTTTCGGACTTGCACGGATGAGGAGCACACCTGTGCAAGCGTCAGACTGGTTATGCGGAAGTTAGGGATGTCACAGTGAGGCAATTTTCCCACCGGTTAATAAACTTCTGACAACACTGGTGTTACCGATTACACCGGACATTTTACAAGAAAAGATGACGCTCAATATCTGTAGAACGTTGATCTTTACCGTCGGATGGCTGTGTGTCTGGCTTCTCCGGTCGAGCTTATGCTGCGGTAATATAATGTAATAGGTGTGTGCCCGAATCGGTGTGTGCCTGAACACCGTGTAACACAGGTAACACCGACTACCGCGGCAAACCTAGCGGAAGTGTTTTAAATAGTAAGGTTTTAGTGGAGATGCATGTGTTTGGGAAGTAGTGAGCATACGACTGGATAAATGAGACTTTGATTATACTGCACAAGTTGTGTGAGAGTTTGTGAACGGATGTTTTGATGTAGTTTTGCTGTTTTTAAACGTTGCCCCGTTTTTACTTCAATTTATTAAGACTTTTCTCTGTTTTTTGATTCTCAGTTCACCATGGAGGCATGTGAGAAAAACAAAGTTTTCTTCAAGAATTCAAGGTAACATGGGGGCTATTGATATGCAAATGGTTGTTTTGTGGGTGAAGTATTCCTTTAAGCCCTGCTGAATTATGCCTCAGGCCTTGACAGTCTTGGTCCAAGTCTTCCAGTCAGTCTATTCATGCCCCACAAATTAACAACTTAAAATAGTGCAGAAGTGTCTGTAGTTGAACTATGCATTAAAATGGACTCCTGAGTGCTGCTCTCCTGTCCTCAGTGGGTTCAAACATTAATGGCCTTCTGGCTACACCCCAATCAGTAATGTCAAAGCAGCTTTCTCATTTTACAACTAATGGAAAACACCTGCTCTGTGTGTTTTGGTAAAAATTATCATGGGATCAGCTGAGTCTCCATTGTCTAGTCTGCACATTAACTTTGTTTCCTGTGGCCGAAGGATAATCTCTGAGTCCTCCAGCAGACCCTCAGGACCGTTGTCTTTCTAAAAGCATCTTTAGCCCAATTAGTTTGCTGATGGCGAGGCTTAAGCCTGCGGTGTCTTCGTGGAGCAACAGGGCCCTGCTGTCATGACAAAAAACGGAGAAAAATAACTCAATTATTATGTGTCGCTCAAAAAAAATCTCACATAGTGACAGGGTATGTGTGAAATAATAAAAAAAATGTTGAGTTGGTATCTTCAGTTATTATCTATGATGTCAGTGAAACTGTCTGGTCTGTGTTAAAACAACACAGTGAGACAAATTTGGGATTTTGGGCTATATTTTGCTCACAACAAGATGCACTACACACGCCTAGTAATCCTCAATCTAACTAATTTAAACAATTACATTTAAATGTATACATTTTATAATTTAGATATGAAATGTAAAATGTGATTATTATCTCATGAAAGCCAAAAATGTATACCCGGCCTCACAGGAAGGCATATAAATAGCACGGCATTTCAAGGACATTTTGAGTGTCATGAGGACGCATTTTAGCCTTTTCACGTGTCATTTGTACGCTACGCAACAAAACTACGGCAACGTCCGCAGTTAGGTTGAGGAAACAAAGCCACTTATTTAGGTTTAGGAAAAACATCATGGTTGGGCTTAAAATAAGTAAGTAAACTAAGTCAAATATTTACAGAAACAACGTTACATAACTACGGAAAACACGTCACCAAACATCAGGCGACACACTACTCAAATGTAACTTGCAAAACAAAACTCCCTTAAGTCCTGTGTTTGTTAGACCAATCTACCTCCCCTCCCGCCCGCCATAAGCAGTCTTTCTCGCATTTTATTTTACATCACTAGGTCCGAGCCATATTTACACGGATGCGTTTATATTGGATTCAGTACAGACTACATGGCGTACAATCGACACATCAAAAGCAAGAAAGAACTCAGGCTTTCTGCTTAAAAATTGTAGTCTCCAAGCCCAAGCCAAAATAACCCTGATGACATCATTAGGGGGTGATTTTTCAGACTTTGGAAAGCTCCCCTGAGAGCCACAAAAAACACGATACAACTATTTCACAGCCTGAGTAGTACTCTCTGTGACAAGTCCACTACACTTGATTAGTAAAGTCGGTGGAGTGCCTCCTTAATAATAGATAATAAAATACAATATCATGCTTTTTGAATGATTTTCTACATACAACTGTATCTTTATATAGGGATACCGACATCACTCACTCTTAGACTTGTGTTGGAAGCAAGTGAGAACACAGCAATTTGAGTCCCAGCTAAGCACCGGCGCACTCTCTCTTGAGACATATGTGCACCTCACACCTCCGACAGATGTGTGACATTTTAGCAGTATAACTGTTATGACAGATCCATACTTGGGCCTTGGTGTTGCACGACGCAACATGGAGTAAAATCACCACAGCAACAGCAATGCAACGGTTATAGACAGGAAGGACAAAGAGCTGAATTAGATTTCATATTACCGCTTGTGTGACTGGAAGCATGATGCAATGGAAAGGTGTGTTTTTTTTAAATGTGATTTTTGTCTGGTCGTGAGTTATAGTATTAAAGAGCTCCCTTTTTTCTGGTGTTTTCTGACCCACCCATCCGCCCTGACCTCCCCTCTATGCGGCGTTTGACGCTGTTTATACTTCCTGGTCTACGATTACATGGATTATATACATATTCATTTCGTGGGATATACTTTATACACATTTCAGTGCATTACTTTTCATAGGTCGAGCTACGAACGGTGTATGAGTACAGCCTAAACCATGGATACTCAACTTGCTTTGCCTGGGGGCGACTTTTGCAAAGTGACATGAGGCCATGTGCCAGTTAATAAACACAACAGACATTTTTGGCCTCGGTCGGGGTGAGATCCTCCACTGGCATTTTTTTTGATAAACAACCTAGTCTATTAGTCTATTTTGATAATTTGATCATTTTTGATGCACTCTGGCACCTAATTTACATTCACAGTACAAAAACAATCTCATTGTGAATCAATTTATTTCCATTATGAATTATATAATGTTCAGCGTGTCACGTGGCGCCCTATCTGGCCCGTGGGCCATAAGGTGAGCATCACTGTCCTAAACATACCTAGACAGTTCTTTAATCCTCTCATCTCAGTGAACTCTTGATGTCCTCAGTACTCTACGACTGAAATCTCTGAGATACAACTTTTTGTGGAAGATCTACTTCGTATATGGCAGAAATAATTCTATTGAATAGCCAACCTTTTTTAAATACGTCAATTCATATCAACAGATCTAATATTACACGAATCACTGAGTTTTGTTAGTCATGTGAAACCTGTTATAGTATTAAAGATAATTACATACAGGGGAATATATAGTGGTTATTTATACTAAAGTTATTAATTTAAGATTTTAAAAAGCCTTTCTAACTCTAGATTCACCAGTGCAATTAACTATAGCTGGAGACAGTTTTCAGATACAGGATCTTCTAATTATATGCTTTGAGACAGAATAGTGTTGCTTCAATTACATTGGATCAATATCTTTTGCCATGGTGTCAGGGTAAACTGAAACCCACATTCAGCCGTGCCTCCTGTTATCATATTAACATGAAGGCTTCGTCATTAGTCATGACTCGAGGCTCTGAAGTTCAATATAAAGTGTCAGCTGCATACTGTAGTAGCACTTGACAGTGGCAGTACAATACTGCATCTGAAGACAGAAAGTGTCTGATTTTCCTTTCACTCAAGTCCTATGTTGTCAGAATTGGAAGATTAGAAAGTTACATTAAAGGAATAGTTAAAAAAAGCGAAAATATTCTCTTTCTTGCTTAGTTAGATGAGAAGATTGATACCATACTAAATGGTAAGCTACCACCAGCAGCCTGTTAGCTTAGTTTAGCTTAGTACAAAGTGGAAGCAAAAAAAAATGTTGTTGAAAAATACTGCTACCAGCACCAGTGATCAATAGACTGTATATAAAGATGGACGACATGACAGCTCCACATAGTCTGGAGCTAAAACATCTGGATCGCCCCGTGGTGGCTGGCTTCAGTAGAGGTCATAAATCCATGTTAGCGTGTGGCTCACGCTGGCAAGCTACGGCTGTGCTCTGCTTGTGATTGGCTTTAGCGGGTGTGTGGGCGGGGCCATCGATACCGCGGCTCCAGCCCCCCCGATCACTACCGCGCAGACTCTGGCTCCAAATGATGTCAAGATCTCAAGATGGCAGCTCCTGTGTCCAAGATATTTTGGCTTCACTTTTGTACAGTGGGAGGAAGTGGAGAGGCGTCATCCATCTATATATACAGTCTATAGTCTACAGTCTTCACGGACAGAAAGGAAAAAATGAGTAATAAAAAGCTGTGGTTTTATGATGAGTTGAAGGTTGTAACTGTTTCTTGGAAAAAAGCAGCCGGACGCAGTGACTCCCTGGAGTGTCCGCTGCTTCTTCGTGGCCATTTCTCGTCAAGAAATAGATACAACATGTAACAAGATACATGTTTATTAGTAAGCTTTAGAGGTGCTGGTAGGCATATTTGTGAACAGTCAGGCTAACTGTTTGCCCCTGCGTCCAGTCTTATGCTAAGCTGAGCTAGGCAAGAAAGCAAATTAACATATTTCCCAAAATTCCCAAAAACTAACTATTCATGTAAAATATTGGAACTTTTTAGGGTCATTGAAAAAAAAACTGGATAAGAATGTCCATTATAGAAGTCCACACTGTTACACGTTAACGCAAGAGGTGACGTATGTAATGATTACTTTTTCATTTTTACAAAATCAAAACAAGACATTTAAAGATAACTTCCTTGTGTTTATTTCAGAGACACTGCTGTTGCAATATGAAATGTCACCTCTCCTTGCACTAATGGGATTTTTCCTATGAAAACACCTACTGTCATAGGGCATTTAGAACTGCAAAAGTAAGTGCAGAAAATGCAGTACACCTACATGTACCTGTACATATAAAAGCTTTTCATTGAAATTGTTATAGGTTAGATTGGAATGCTGTGTTCTGACACTTTATATGGAAAGGATGCAGGATAGCAGAGTTGTTTTTAAGCAAAGTTTGTAAACCACTCCAGTGCAGTAACTAGTTTCTTTTCACCTCTGACTGCAGCACTGGATTATTTTCATAGGTGCATTTCATTCCCAGCCTTGTGAGTCCAGAGCAGAGAAGGAAAGACCCTCTCTTAATCGTGGAAATCCTGAAAGTCCTCTTTTAATTTTTTTTCCCCCTCTCCTGGCTGTGAGAGCAGTGGTGCAGATGCAACTTAACACTCACTACACAGGATATCTGGGCCCGAGGATTAGCTGGAGATAGCTGCAGATCAATCTACATAAACCCCCCTGAAGCCTCTTCTCTCCTTCCCTCTCCTTCTCCTCTTTCCTTTTTTTCCCCACTTTGTGAACATGGCAGAAAGGGTGCATCCCCAGAGAGCATTCTGGGTAATTAAAAAGAGGGCATGATCAAAGGGGTTAGGAGGCTATGGACTTTGTGATCATGAGGCATGTGGTCCGTTCCCTGCAGTGTTCTCACAACAAAAGGTCTGCCTTGTAAGGACCAGCGTGTGTTGTGTGCATGCAGGATGAAAGCATCTGGGCTTTGGGAGAACAACCTACTGCATACCTCTATTTGAATATTCTACATTACACTTTTTTTTTTTCTTTTTTTTTCAAATTGCCAATCAATAAGCAATCAGTTCTTTCTATAATGTCATGCTGAAGTTACAAAGCCTATAAGCCTACCTTGGTTACGATTTGCAACACCAAGAGATGAAGCATTTGCTCGATCTGTGTAAAGATGGGAAAGGTTATATATTACACTGAGTTGTCATATATTTCATGCTGTTATGTAGTTAAAGCACAGGGACAGCATGCATAGATTCTGATAGATAATCTGTGAGTTATCTGGGCTGCTTTGCCTCAGAATTATTGGAAAGTTTCTGCCCCCTGTTTTGGAGTAGTAAATGGACTGATGTAGAATCGTGTGCATGCAGCTTAAATGAGTGAATCTTCCACAAGACAGAGGCAGAGACATGTACATATGGCAGCTGCTTTTGTTATCCAGTATGAGTCGTCGCCTTCAGGCATGCGTACGGATGCATGGTGGGAGCCATGTCTTCATAAAAAATGTTCTTTTTTTTCTCTGGCTTTGGGCAAATATCTGTCTGTGCGCTTAGAGCAAATATTCTAGTGTGGAAGGGAGATAATGATTCTCAGTAGTGCCTGCTGATACACTGGCCCAAACAAACAGGACTCCTACAGTATTTTATTAACTAGCTGCTAGCAAGTCTTAAATCATACTAGTGTTTCTCCAAGTTTTTGGTTATCTACAAATTATACACACTATTACTGCTGACCATTTTGCAAAGCATGCTGCAGAGTTTTATAGTATTTCCTCCCTTAAAACAGCGGATGCCTGGAAGGCATCCATCGTTTTCCATTCATTTCTGTACAATATGAAAATCTAAAAGCCTCTTAAAACCAGCCTGTGTTGTGTAATTCAACAGAAAGTTTGCAAAGCTCCATGGCCATTAAGTTAACTGTTCATTGATTTTAATTAGGGCTGTCAAAGTTAACGCAATAGGTCTTTCGGAGGTTGTAGCAGGCTCAGTTTTTTAAAGCTAGAGTGACGATACTGCTGTCATATGAAACTAGAAAACCTAAAGAATCTATTGGTACCATGTCATACTAAGTTGTCGGGGAAGGAGGTTAAATAACGCTCCAAACTTGCGCTGAATTTTGGTGAGGAAAAACTGGCATGGCCATTTTCAAACGGGTCCCTTGACCTCTGACCTCAAGATATGTGAATGAAAATGGGTTCTATGGGTACCCACGATTAACTATGTACAATCATGCGATTAATCACGATTAAATATTTTAATCGATTGACAGCCCTAATTTTAATGCTACCTGGAAATATATGGAAATCAGCCATTTGTTTTCATTCATTTCCCAGAAAGGCAGGAAACAACATTTCTAAAATATGAAACAGGAGAGCATGATTTGCAAAACTGTTAGCAGGAATGTGAAGTATACTGTATATGATTTGGAATAAAATATAGTCATTTTAAAATTTTTTTTTCTTAAAACAAGATAGAAATCTTGTCAATACGATGAGAAAATTGCACTTGTTTCAGATGCAGTTTCTTTTATTTAAAACTGCATTGGAGAAAGTATAGTTTTCTCGCACCATGCATGGGTTCACTTCCATTCAGAAAGGTAGGATATTTAGATGTAATTCTACATTAATGCCTCGTTAGGATGGATTCTTTTTTTCACTGTGGGAAACATACTGATGAATGATAATGGTAATGCTCAGCACAACTTCTCACACCAACATCATCAGTCAAACAAGAGTTAGTCATCACTGAGGGAGGAAACCATTAGTCAGCATGCCAATTTAAAAAGGTTGATCAACTTACGCACTGGTCCGTGATTACTGGGAATACCTGCGGAAAGAGCAAAGAAACAGTGATTCGTGAAAGCATGGATTCATGTTCATTTTAGTCTTGAAACTTTAGTCATGAAACTACAAGAGAAAACATTATTGTTTGCTTTGAATAATTCAAAGCCCACCAACACTTATCAAATTGGTCTCCACTGTGTGCGCTGATTAACATGGCTCTGCAGAGAACCTGACCACTGCTTAGTCCAACACCCGCCTACCTCTGATGATAATAACAGGTCTGTCAATGACAAAATGTCAACAGAATCAAAACTCTAAATGTGGAAAAAAAAGTCTTTTCATCAACGTTTTCATTTATGTTTCAAATGCCAACAGTTTGCTTTCCTTATCTTCACTTGGCTTGTCTTAAAAGGTAGATACTGGTCATCATCTTTGAATCAATGAATCTCCGAATCAAATCAGTCAACCAGCATGTGCAAATAATTCATAGTTTGTTGTAATCTTCTCCGGTTGTTAGGTGAGTGTGATTTCCAGTAGAAAACGGAGAAAAATCCAATCAAAGAAAGGGAAGAATAACAAAAAAAGCTTTCAAACTAGAGGTGTGGAAATTTCTCGATTCTAAGAGGCATCGAAATGCGAACGTGAATGATTCTGCATCGATGCAGTGACAGAACATAATCTGGAGTTTGGTTTCATTTCTGTCTTGCTGTGTTTTGCTCTCATTTACGGTCGCGCTTATTTCTCTCCTCTTTCTCTCTCCTCTGATCGCTGTGTTTCAGCGAGGGCAGAGCTTACACACACTCTGTGGGTCATGTCTAGAAGGTAACCCGCAAATAATTATGAACACTTGCAAAAAAACTAGGAAAAAGTTCTTATGAGACTCTGCCCGACAACCAACATTAACCATTCGAGGTCAGTGCCTAATCATAACCATCTTTCGAGAATTTCTCAATTTGCGTGTTACCCTCTAGCCACGACCTACTCCGTGTGCGCATAGCGGAGAGACGGCACTCGGTAGCCCGCTAGCATGTTGCTCTAGCTACCAATATTAGATGCTCTCATTCAACAATGTTGGTCTGAAAAAAAAGTGCATACAGACTGAAATTCGTCTGTGGTGTTGTTCTGTCGGGAGATGCAGTGACTTAAACCAAGTAAGAGTAGAAGAGCTATGAGTAAGGGAAAAGTAACTATTAAACTTTCTAAAGTCCACTAGCCGCTAGGTCACATCACGGAGTGTAAAATGCCACAGGCATGCAGGATGTGCCCTGTTTTAGAGCTGCTATGTGAAAACCTTACAGCACACTTTTAATGCACTGCAGAAGGATTTATGTTTTGTTTTTGTAATGATACAGCAATTAAAAAAATAATGAAGCCAAGAACCAGGTGTGGATGGGCCTACTAAGGCGGGTCACACAGATACTGATATTGAAAAGATACGGCTTTATATTGTAGAATGTTTTAGTCTGATCTTTTGAAAGCACTTCAGATTTATCTGACTGCTAGCCATGTGCAGTACTATAGATAGGATGTGATACATATGGGATGCATCAAGAATCGTTGTGCATTCGAATCGTTATCAAATCGTGAGGCCAGTGAAGATTCACACCTCTATTTCAAACATTCACCTACTATTGATTGTAAATTGAAGACAAAAGGCTTAAAAAAAGAATCAGGTTTCCGAGCACTAAAATTGGCCTCGTCTGTGAGCTGACTTTGGCAACCCTGTTGCAGCCTTTGTCTGAAACTTATGTTTTATCAGTATGTGGCTGTGGATTCACCATCTTTGTGTTACGTTAATGTAATCAGCGGGGAAACCCTACCCCACAATTAGTGCAATTTCTGATAATTTTCTCATGCTTTATCACTTATGTCGTTCTGTGGTTATGTTTCAGTGGGGGTTTCATATTGTTTTCACACCATTCATCACTTCATTACCAGTTTGGGGCTGTCACAGCAACTGTTGGCAAGTGCACAACACTGCAGCAGCAGGAAAAGCACCGATTTTATGCCCCTATTTGCAAGAAAGCGTGCGAGCCGCAATTCGTAACCAATAGTTGTTCTGTGTGAGAAATGGAGGGCAAACAGTATTGGCCTTTGAAGCCAAAGCACATTCTACAGTCTGATCAAACTCTCAGCCCCAACCCCTCTTAACCTGTGAACCTGCATTGGAACACAAGATGAGTTGACGCTCCCTGCAAAGTGGACTGTCAACATAATTCTCAAAGTGATTCCTCTTCTGCTCCGTGGGCAACTTTACAGATTTTTCTCCTCCTTTTAGGGTTTCCTTGGATTTGAATCACTCTCAGTCACTCTCTGCTGCTGACAGCTATTGCCCATAGCAACGCAGGGCTCCATTTTTGGCCTCTAATTTATTAGATGAAGGGTCACGTATGTCCATATATCTGCATGTGCAGGGATTTGAATGTGTAATAGACCTCGCTCTGTTCCTACCTGTGAGATAAATGACTTCCATGATTAAAGAGGAAGACGTGATGACAGATGAAAGCTATTAAACCATAATTACATTTTGCACGTTCAGCATATTTGTCTTGATACGAAGGGCCTGTATGTTTAATATCCTCATCGGAAATATGAGCTTCACATAATGGATAAAGGCATGTTACGGGGCCTGGGCTTTACTTATGAGAGAAATAAGAATAATTCACGACACAAAAGTGTGTTCATTCAACACCTGGGGGACCAATATTGTTACATCACTTCCATGTGTGACATTATTGCGTTTTATGCCACTGCCAAACAAGCGCTAATATTGCTTTTGATATGGCTAGACCTCGGTTTCATCAGTTCGGTGCAGATGCGGCCAAGTGTTGGATTTTTTAATAACGGCCTGTCAATCTGACAGCGAGCACCACATTGCAGGGAGACTCATAAGGCAGGAGAGGTGTGGGGGTAAATCCAACAATATCTCCGTAGAGTTCACAGACGTTCCCAAAAACAAACTCCCACTCACAATCAGATGTGTTGTATGTGCAATGCACCCACATCCACATAAATTTGTGCACATACATGCATATACAACCACGACTCATAACACACATAACCCATACAAATGACTTGTAATCCTCCAATTCATCATTAACAAATAGCCCAAAGAAAGAGCAAGACTGTTACTGACTGCACAAATGTACTAACGCTAAATCAGTGGATCAATAGCAATATCACATCTCTGTACAAATCTAATCAGAGCACCATGTCTGAGAATCCAAGTCAGACAATCAAACTGAGCATCTGATAAACCTGCTGTCAATCCCGGCAGACGGCTGCCTTGAGAGTTTCTGACTGCAAGGCTGAATCGGTGTGAACGGAGGACCAGAGGGCTAGATCTTCCACCATCTGGCCTCGCCTGGCCGTCCACCACCACATCCCTGAGTGGCTGTATTAGATTTATTGAGGCAATGAGCCCCCCGCCTCAGGCATGGGATTTGATAAATGTGACTCAACTCCCGTCCAAGATTATAATGGGGATAATGCAAAAGAGCACCTTCTGCCTCATGTGAACAGGCAGAGAAATATCTAGCATTAGTTCACACTTGTCATGGAGTTGAGGTAGGAATACTAAATTCAATGTTAAAGCATTGGAAGGAAGTTGTGTTCACCTAATACTGAATGAATAAAACACGCCATGACTTATGAATTATTAAGTCCCCACAAAACAAACCCAACATACTCAACAAGTGCTCATATCTAAATAACAATAAAGGTCATTTGTCTTCACTGCCTTCCAAGATGACCCATATGACTGTTCTAAAAAAATGACTTTTATCAGGGTTTTCTGATCAGCCACACCTCCGGTTCAAATATAGGGTACGTTTAAATAACTAAAACTACCTGTTTGACAAAATAATCATAGCTCAAGGTCGGCTTATAAGCCTTTTGTGAAGCTTCCGTCTGTATCTTACTGTCAAACTGAAAACCCTGTGCCTGTTCAAGGATGGGCTTTGGATGTGAAGGGATGAAAGGGGTCAAAATGATCAACGAGGAGTCAGTGAGCGGTCGGACAAAGATCAAGGAGGCCACTCACATCCAACACCAAAGACAGTCTTTGAATAGAGACAGGTGTTTCAATCTGTACAACAAAATGACAGACAGAACTGGAGTTTCTGGTGAGTTCAGTCAGAGGCTGAGCTGAACACAGACATGATCTGTGTGTCTGCTGCTAGCTATCTTACAGATAACATCTGTACAGTTTGTAAATTGGCTGTTTTGGGCACAATGCAAATAATGTGGTCAAATCCATGCCAATAATGCAGGGCTAAAATTCACTTCCCTTTCTGTCTTAGCAGACTTTAAAGGTTCTCTATATGATATCCAGAGCATTAATGTACAGTAGCAGCAACCAACTATTTGCTATGTAAAGAAATGGAGAAGTAATGTCTACCTGAGCAGAGAAAGAAGTCACTCTGACTCTGTGTGTGTTGTAGGCCGGCCGCATGTACCTTTCAGTGCATATTAGTATGTGAGCATGCCCCACTGGCTAGCTCTCGACTGACGGCGTTGTTGCAGAAACGTAGCACCCACCCCCCGGTTCCACCCCAGGTTAACACTGTTTGCTCCGTTAGCACCGTCGTCGCCATGCTGAGAGCCGGGCAGAGGCAATAGAAATGCTCCCAATCTCGCATTTAGCACCTTGAAGAGATTTTGATAGTAGAATCATGTCCCACTACTTTTTGACCTCCGTTTTTGATCCTCAAATCTCAGTCTTTTATCAGTCCCCCACTTCAACTGCAAAACAAAAGGTGATCACGCCCTTTGCCGTTTTAGCCCCAATCGTCTGGAATCATCTTCACCAGATTTGCTGAATCTTTGGACTGTTTTAAGCGGCTTCCAAAAACCTTTTTATAGATCTCATCCATGTCATATGTTTCGGTCGTTCTAGTTTGGTCTGTCTCTCATTGTTATTGTAATCAATCTTTACCTAATTCATTTATATTTTCCGTGTGTGTGTGTAAAGCGCTTTGTAAGGGTGTGTTTTTAAAAAAAAAAAATATGCTATATGAATAAAGCTTAACTTACTTACTTCCATCTTTGCTTCTGAGTTAGTGCAGCCATTATTTACATGATAAAAGAGGGAGTTTAATGTCACTCTAAGAGTTTGAACGACCAGTCACTTTACTGTCTGATATACATTAGAATGCAAATTTACTCTTTGTACTGTTGGAAGATTGCTAAGTCCACCACCCAAAAGAAAACAAACTACATATATAGCAGTATCCGTTTAGAACAAATCAGAAACGATGTGGAGAGGTGCAGCCCAGAAGCAAAGAAATAATATGATAAGGAGGTGCAACAATCTCAAGAGCAAAGAGAACTGCTTAAAAGGTAGGATGTTTCATTATTGCATCAGATACCAGGGTCTGCTGTAGTGTTGCTACCAGCACCAACAGTCTTACTAGTAAATTGGCTGCATGACCACTCACTCTATATCTAGCAAATATAAGAAATACTGATATACTTACATATATTTGCCGTTCCTTTGGGTATAGGGAGGTAGGAGCCCACACTCCAGGCTCTTCCGTGGTAGTGCCTCTTACAGCGGCTGCAGTCTGGCCCTGTGGTGTTGTGTTCACACTCACAGCCCAGCTTCCCCTTGTCAAACACACAGCTGTTGGCATGCAGGTTACACTTGCACCTGAGACGGAAAGATAACAACAAAAGACGGACACATGAATAAGCATAATTCAGCAGCCATTAAATCAATACCCTCTGGGGGGGAGTACACAAAGTCTGCCCCTGCTGCGGCATGTATTTGTGCTTTTCAGATTTTTTGACAGGGGTGAATTGAAATCCTGGTGGGTTATCTGACTTGGATTGTGCCTCCACAAAGCTTCATTATGCTCTCCTTTTAAAAAAAGAAAAAAACAAAGCCTCATTTGTCTCTGTGGAGAGAACAGCGATGCAAATAAGTCACTTTTGCCACTCGGAGAGCCAAATGAAAGGCACTCTGTGAGATTCGCTAATTGAGCACAAAACAGGGATCTGATAGAGAGATGATAGCACAAAGACAAGCTGCGTAGCCTGAGAATTCTCCTTTTTTCTTTCTCTTCAAAGTAACTGTTATTTTGTCGAGGGAGCCTTCAGGCAGGAAACCCTGCCGACCGACAGAGCTGGTTTATTAGACAGAACTGTGGCAGAACTGACAGACGCTCCTGACCGGAGAGGAAAGAAGGCCTGATGATTTTCAACATT
This sequence comes from Sebastes fasciatus, assembly GCF_043250625.1. Taxonomy (NCBI): domain Eukaryota; kingdom Metazoa; phylum Chordata; class Actinopteri; order Perciformes; family Sebastidae; genus Sebastes; species Sebastes fasciatus. The sequence goes on from NC_133805.1 coordinate 26,047,368, forward strand.
CAACCACCCCATCTTCTGACCACATGAGCTCGCTTGTATTTCTAAGCTTGTGGAAAAAGAAAACAAGTTGGTTGCTGTCTCCCATGTGTGTTTCTAACAACCTGAATGAGCAGAGAGTATATTATTAGGGGTGTCAAATTTAAAGTGATAACGTGTTAACGCAAATTCATTTTAACGCCACTAATTGCTTTAACGCATTAACGCAACTTGTGATTTTTAGGCTGTAGCGGGCTCAGTTTTAAAGCTAGAGTGAAGACATTCTGGCATCATATGAAACTAGAAAACCCAAAGAATCCATTGGTACCAACCATGTCATACTAGCTTTTCAGAAAGAAGGTTAAATAACGCTCCAAACTTGCACTACATTTTGGCGAGGAAAAACTGTCATGCTATTTATTTTTTTTTTTTTTAAAGTTATTTTTTGGGGGCATTTTTTGCATTTTATTGACAAGACAGTGGATAGAGTCTTGGAAAGGGGGGAGAGAGAGAGTGGTTGACATGCGGAAAGGGCCACAGGCCGGATTCGAACCCTGGCCGGCGCGGTTAGGACTGAGCCTTGTTACATGGGCGCCCGCTCTACCAACTTAGCTAACTAGGCGCCCTGTCATGGCCATTTTCAAAGGGGTCTGTTGACCTCTGACCTCAAGATATGTGAATGAAAATGGGTTCTATGGGTACCCACGAGTCTCCCCTTTACATACATGCCCACTTTATGATAATCACTTGCAATTTGGGGCAAGTCGTAATCAAGTCAGCACACTGACAGCTGTTGTTGCCTGTTGGGCTTGAGTTTGCCATGTTATGATTTGAGCATATTTTTATGCTAAATGCAGTACCTGTGAGGGTTTCTGGACAATATTTGTCATTGTTTTGTGTTGTTAATGGATTTCCAATAATAAATATATACATACATTTGCATAAAGCAAGCATATTTGCCCACTCTTATGTTGATAAGAGTATTAAATACTTGACAAATCTCCCTTTAAGGTACATTTTAATTGTAGTGAGAGTTGTGTTTACTCCCAGTGAAGAGCTCTATCAGCGGCAGAACCGGCCTTGTTTGTGGTCACATGAGATATTAGTTTCATATTCCATGTGTATTCCAAATATAATTCTCCGTATTTGATTTTACTCCTAAGAGGGTAAAAGGTTACAACTAGTGACCTCAACGTCTTGGGAGATTGGGGGGTGATACAGAAACAGTTGGAGGGCGGGGAGACCATCGATGGATCTGACACACTACCCGTCCCCAGGGGTTTGGGCGGCTCATGATTTCACATCATTCCTATGTTTGTGTTTACAAAGTGCTTCCGAGGGAAGATTTCTCCCGTTTGAGACCGAGGAGCCGGGTATCTGTTGCCTACAATCGCCAGCGAACATGAGACAGAGAAATGACAGCAGCAGTCAGAAATACATCCATTCTAATTGACTTCCTGGCCTTACTGTGACATCTCACATTAATGATAGATAACTGCGGGAAACAAGGAAACTGTAGCCTGTTCTGTATTGCTGATAAGCAGCAGTAAAACGCCAGTGAATATGGTCTGAGGTAATGTGAATGTCTGGTAACATCCACCCATGGGTAACACCTTATTTTAACCCCATCATTTAGCATTTAATAAGCATCATACACACACTAAACCCATACTGAATATTAATAACACTATTGTATTGTAAAAAATACTTACTGAAAGGTGCTTCAATAGGGTTTGAATTGTATTTGAATGAAAGCTTAGTTGATTTGATAATAAACATTTACTAAATGATTATGCACAAATGCATGCATGCACAAATCCTTTGTATGTTAACATACAGTAACAACAAGGTATTGATATACTCTATTGACTTATAATGCTTTTACAGTGTGTTTATAAAGCATGTATTACCTGTTTGTGTACGTAAAACTACAGTACAGTATTTAAAACTACTGAAAACAACATATTCAAATGTGTTATACGTAGTTATCTATCATTCATTAACTTGTTTATACACAAGTTATGGATGTGTAATGTAAAAATTCATATAGGAAAAAGTCTGTATATCTGTTTATAACTATGTAACAGTGTGTTATTATAAACATTTATCTACTGACTGGTACCGCTTATAAATGCTACTGTAGATAGAGGAGTTTAAAAAGTGTTAAAGGGGACATATCATGTTCATTTCCAGATACATAGTTGTATTTTGAGTTTCTACTAGAACATGTTTAGATGCTTTAATGTTAAAAAAACATTATTTTTCTCATACCGTCTGTCTGAATATACCTATATTCACCCTCCGTCTGAGACGCTCTGTTTTAGCGCCTGTCTTTAAGACCCCCACCTGAAAAAGCCCAGTCTGCTCTGATTGGCTGGCGAGGAAAATATGGTGCACCTTTACAAAGGTAGTTCTCAAGCTGTGGGCGATATATTCTAATTAGCCTGCAAGTGACATAGGAAGGGGAGACAAATCTGAATGGCTTGGTGAATTACGTTTTCTGATCTAGGCGGCCCACAAAAAACTGACTGGGTTGTCTTATTTCAAAGTTTGTGGGTTGGTAGGTACTCCAGATACCCAAAATGTATGTGCACAAGCAATGAAAATGTGAGTTTTTCATGATATATCCCCTTTAATTGGGAATGTAAGTTAAAAAAATCCTTATTTTTGAAGGGGCAATATACTTATGAAATATCTTATATATATATATTATAATATATCTGATGAGAGGAGCTCAGTTGGAAACAGAAAAGGCAAAATCATCAGTAACACAGGAATCAGTGTCTGAAAGCCTCATTGCAATTTTAGAAATTCTACAGAAGTATTTTGACTTTTTTCAATGCCTCAAAGTACACGAAACTTACTAAAATCTTACGTGAACATGCAGGAATTCATATAAACCTTAGATGACCATGCAAACCTTTAAATTCAAACCAGAAAAAAAGTAATTGCAGTTGCATGGATTTCCACAGCTACAGCCACATTAAAGTTGCAAACAACTTCTTAAGTTTATCCGTAAAAGAAAATCCCCATCTTTCCTCAGGTTAATGCCAATGTTGTCTCACAACATTGGCAGCCATAATGAATGTGACTGAATACCAGCTCACATTCACAGCAACGAGATGCTCGTGCCTCTTACCCCGCATTCCCCATAGTCCTTAACTTTTTAATCAATTAAAGTCCCTGCTCCATAAAATTAATGACTGGGTGTAGCTCTTCTGCCATGCAGACAGCAGCAGCTCCCTGAAGTCAAGAGCGATGAGATTTGACCTTCCACTTAATTAAAAACCAGCAAAATCTGGATCATCGAGCCCAACCGGTGCACGTAGCACGCTGATGGAGCACAGGATGTGCACCCGGGGGAGCTCTGGGATGTGATGCTTTTGCCGCTGGCATTGTCATATTGAAATCAGAGAGTTTTACTGTCAACGGTTTGGGCCACAAGAGGGAAGATATCCCCTGTATGTCCGGCCTTTGTCAACCGGCACCATTACAAAAACACATTTTATAAAGTTTTAATGACCTTTTATCCATTGTATAGCCCAATAACAATTATTATTATCCATTATCCAAACAAGTGACCCTCCCTTAGGAGATCATCAAGCGTCTTTGTCCCTTCTTTATCAATTGCATTTCTTCAGCTGGGGATCAAAATGCTCTTAGAAGGATGAAATTACACTGTTATGGATGTCTGTTATTGTTCAGGTGAATGTGTATGCAAGAAAGGTGTAATGGGAGTCATTACTAGATACTACATAAAGGATCAGTTCATCAGAAATCACAAAAAAACATATTTTCCTTCCTCTATCTAAGATTTTATTTGTTCAGCAACATCTTTCAACTGTTGTTATTTCTTTGATATCAAGTAGTTTCAATGAAAACGGTTCACAGGGAGGTCTGTAAATTGTCCAGAGTGACTAGGACATTGCCTCTGGAAAGATATACTGTATTGCTGTTGAATTTTATAAATCAAATTTATCATTGCTGTGGACACCACAAATTAAATTCCCTTCACCTTCTTTGAACTGGCTTGGAGGAAGACATATCAGAGAGAGAAACATGGGCAAATATAATCAAAAACTATCTGTGGGGTTAAATCCCATTCTAGAAAATATATGTGACTTTTTTTGTAATCTACATTCAACATGGTAGACTTGAGGCTTCATCTAATTAGGAGTGTTGTCATGACCTTCTGAGTTATAAATTACCTTCTTTAATCCTCACATTGAAAAAAGAAGACATTATAATGTTCTGTGTCTGATTTATACTGCACCTGGTGAATAATGTGATACGGATTCTGGACTGAATTGTGGCCCGTGAATGAGCATGCCAAATTTAACAAAGAACAAATGTCTACAGTGAAGTGAAGGTGAGGACGAGGGGCTAGTTTACGTTGATATTCTGGAGTAGACAGCAGCAGTGCCCTGCGTCTGCTGCCTAACCTTGGCTTCTCCTGGCTGCTTGGCACTGTGTTGACAGGCTCACTATGTCTAACACGGCTTTTCTTCCTCGTGACAGCTTCTACTGTAGCATCTCTGATTCAAGACAAGAGAGGAGCACAGAACTCGTTAAATGAGAACCTCGAAGTAGAAGAGCCCCCCACTGACAGGTAGGGAAACTTTCATTTTTTCGCTAATTTTCAAGTTTAACCTGACAGTGACTTCCAAGAAAAATCTGTAGTCACATTTTCAAAAATCAAACAGTTTAAACAGGTGCTTCTATCCAAGGGGCACAGCGACAGATGATATAGGATGTGATGTGGACGAGAACATGTGGCTATGTTTTGTGTTTTTCCCCCCATCTGTGCCTTGTTTACTGTACTGTGTGCTTTATTCTTACACATTTGGAACCAAAGGCCATGTGTGTTGGATTTTTTTTTGAGCACTGGCAGCAATTTCATGTTGCTAATAAAGCTTCTTACAATTGTTTTCTACTCTACATTCTATAAAGTAGAAATGACTCATTCACTTTTAATTAGTATGTTTCCAGAAATGCACACATTCAAAACTAGTGGTGGTTTGAGGCCTATTTTTTCAAACTATTGTGTTTTGTTGCAGGTACTTTCACACAGAATGCAAATATTACACAGCAAAAATGTTTTCAGAACAAGGTCTATTTTTCTGAGCTTTCTCACCGCGAATAAAAGCATCAACCAATCACTTTGTGCGGAACGGTTTGAGTTGCTCCTATATCTATGAAACAACAACACAAAGGATCCGTAGTCCGAAACCAAGACGCCGAATTCTATTACTCCTTTCAACCTTGACAAAGCCAACGCATAGCAGATCCACAACTTCCATTCATACCTTTCACAATAAACATATAATATTTGCAAGCAAGTATTCTGCATTTTTGTGTTGTTTATTCGTCACGTCCCCACGGTGTAAAGGCCTAGTAAAAGGAAGCTGAATTAAAAAAACAACAATGGATTTCATTTTGTCTATTATGTATGCAGGTCTACTGAAAACATGAAAAGTAATGCAGTTTTTATAATGCCATCAGCTGTTTTCAAGTATTTTGAAAGTCGTTGTGCGGATTGACTTCATGTTCCTCTTGGATAGAAAACGTGCTTGTGTTTTGAAAGAATGATTTGATATTGAGTCAGGTTTGCCGTGTTTTAAAAGTATATGCACAGAAAGTTTTCTTGAAACGTAGAGTTGGATGAACAAAACGTGGTTTTGAACAGAACATTATCTATTTGGCTAATTGTGTGATGTAGGTGTTAAGGTTGCAAGGACTATGGCTGTTGGTAGTTGTTGTTGATTTTGTTTAAATATGTCAAATTGTTATTCTCAGAGCTACCATGTGACACCAACTTTGTTATACTATTGGCTCACAAACCTTGAACCAAACGTTATCTTCCACAGAGATAAACAAAACATTCATTTTAGACCCGTCAATTTTTTTTTAAATGATTAGTTCACAGTCATAATTTCATGAATGGAGAAGCGATACTGAAATATTATTCATCTAAATAAAAATGTCATCAATAAGACCTTTTAAAGAAAAAGAATATAAACCTTTTCATGCTTGACAACATAAACGTTTGTATTTCCTGTTGCAAGGTTTGTTAATGCAGTAGCTGACAGGAAGTCAACTTGGACCAAAGCTGTTGCCCTAGCAACAGAATGGCAATGAAAAGTTCTATAAGCATAGTCCTTTTTTCACGGCAGACGTTTCGACACGTCATAGCTGGAAAAGCAGAAATGTATTCAATAACATTAATAGCATCCCACTCAGAGGAGGCGCTGGTATGTTTCAGTTATAACTGGGCTAACTTTAAGATGAAAAGTTGTTTTGACAACTTGGTTGTATATAACCATCACTCTAACAGCGTTTCAGTGTAGCAGGTTCTAACTACACATTGAAATGTAGTCTTTAAAATGCTACATTGATGCCCCCCCCCCAACAGTTTGCTTTAATCAATATTAGTCCTGACGTCTTTTGACCTGCACATCGCCACACCATGAGATAAGGTCTGCACTCTCTATATTTCACACTTCAATTCATGGCTTCCTTGCTGCTATAAATCTATATTCTATGTGAACAATTGCTGATGCTGACTAACAGACAGTACTATATGTGCCTGGTGTTTCATGTTGTTCCCTATGGTTCAACTGAGGTTCTCTCTCTTTGTGGGGGCAATGATGTGGTTGACCTAATTGATTGTTAGCACCCGTGGTAGGGTATAAATCCTGAGGCTCACAGCGCCAGGTCATACACTGATGAAAGGTCGGTAGCTAAAATGTCTGTGAATTATTCCCCACTGCTATGAAGATACGGAAAATGAAGATAATAAGAATTGCATATTATCTACTTTTGGAAAAATAGTGCCAGCAGCTCCTACAAAAGGTTTTCTTCTCCTAAGACCATTGCCCTTAAAGCGGCAGATTATTTTTTGCATCGTTGGGCAATAACTCCATAATAACCTGTGAATGTTTGCTCCGGCTGGTGGGCGGTGCTTGGTTTTTCCTCAACTGATCTCAACATGACTGCCGGGTCACAAACTCTCATTTTACAGCTAAACCGTACACTACAAGATGTTTCTGAAAACATTTTGATATAACATATTGATTCATATTTGATCAGCGCTGCCTAGTTTGACCGTTTGATCGGAGTTCGCGAGTGATTGACAGCCGGCTCATAGACAGCAGGCTCTTGCTCGGCTGTGATTGGTTGTTTTCCTCCGGTCTGTGAAATCTTACAGATGCCATTAGGAGCACCGGGGGACTCAGGAGGACACAAAGGCACACCATTTTTTTTAGATTACCTGTCTCATGCACTGCTGTCAGGATATAGTGACTGTTTTTTGAAATATAAATTTTTCTTAAATCATATTTGCTCCAATCTGCCTACTCCAGCTTTAAACCTACAAATGTGTATACAGACATTACTGAGAATTTTATAAACTAGCTATTTTAGACTGGAAAGCCTCTTTTCTGTCTTTTTTGGTCATTAGAGATTTAACCCATGACTGCCACTCTGACTGCTAAGACTGACTGAGCAAACCAGCCTCCCTCAGCTCTATATCTCACCTGTTCCCTCGCACAAGTCGCCCATGGTCAGAACCTTAATGCGCCTCCATGCTGTATAAATACATACTGAAGTTTCCTGAAACTTTCCTCGACAAGACACTTTGAGAGCCTCCATATCCCGACCAGCGATAGCTCTGACAGATATGGAGAGATCAAGGCTGAAACTTTGGCCTTGCTGAAAGTTTTAGATGAATGTCAATGTGTTACCTGAACAAACCAGAACAAGCTGGCAACACCTTACAGGGAAAGAGAGGCTGTTTGATGTCTTTTACATGAGAGGAAGGAATGCTGTGAATCATGCGAACATGGAGGAAATGGTGAAATTGCCTCCAGCTAAACAAAGATAAAACAGAACTAATTGTTTTTGGAGCCAAAGACGAATGATTATCAGTGGTCAGCTGCTGTGTTATGAACATCCAGACCTCTCAGATCTTCTGAGAACGGAGGCTTAAACCCTTTCTGTTTGCCGCCGCCTTTTATTAAATTAAATTTGGGACTATTCACTCATACTCTATCTCGCACTGCACCGTAATTATTTTCCTGTTAAATCTGTTTATTCAATTTATGCTTCTTTTTATCCTGTATTTGATTTTGCTCTTTTTAAGTCTTGCTTATTGTCTTCTGTAGAACACTTTGTGTTTTTTTTGCCAGTACACAATTTGAAAAAAACACATTTTGTTTATTTAAAGGCTGTTCCCAGTGTTTTTTGTCTCAAAATATTGAAATTTGACTACTTTTAGGACCACAAAGGTTCGTTTTTTCATTCAGAGATGACTTTCTTTTCCCGTCAAGGTATCTATGTGCACGCAGCATCAGCCTCAGGCATCCAGCCGGAAAGCAGATAGTCCGCGAGGCGAAGTAAGGGAGTAAAATAAAAAATAATAATAATTATATTAACGTTAGTCTTACGTAGTTTTTGAATTTTTTTCTATATGTTGTCATTTATGAAAAGACCCAAAATGAACACGATAAGCAGACTACTTGATTACTGTAAGCAAATAATTTAAACAGCGTATGTATAGGACTGATTCTGTCCCAAGCTTTTTGATCCTTATAAGCGGTTGATCACTGTCTAATAAGTACGTTTTCTTTAGCATATCATCACCTAAAATTAAGAATCGTTGTGTTTTCGTTACCCTAGAATGAGCCGTTTATATCTACATAGGGAGCGGCTCCTCTTTACAGAGCACACGGGTGAAGTTTCAGTTGGTTGCAATCTGCAACCTCACCGCTAGATGCTGCCAGATCCTACACACTGCACCTTTAAGTTTGGATAAGGTTTTGGAAACAGCATTCAGACCTTTAATGTTTTTTACATTACATTTACAGAAACTACAATATAACAGTCAACTGAATGAATTAAATATTAATGCTGGAGGGATTTGGACTCATGACCTCAGTATTTCCTAAATCCCGTGGTCCTGTTGTTGAAAGGTGCTAAACAAATAAACTGGATACTTTCATGTGGAAAAATATGTTAAATGTTATCTGGTTTGTTAAACTGTGTTTACTCTTGTGGAATAAAATGATTCATGTATATTCAAATTAATAATACAGCGTTGCATAATGTGATTTAAAAATAAATATGCAGTTAACACAGTGAAATGTTTATAAAAATAGCCCTAAAGGTAAAAAAGGCACGTTTGCTGTAACTTGATTTGAATTTGAAGGTTCATAACAGTGAATTGAAAACAGTATCTATCCAGTTTCATAACTAGCACGAGGCAAAAACTGAATTGTTAACATCCAGGCTTCTCTTTAGAAAACTCAAACACATAGTTGCAAGAATAGGGAAAGAAAAGTCAACAACAATACTTTGAGCAGGAACAAGACAAATCCAGCCAACATAATGAGTTCGACAGCGTTACATTTACATTGACTGCTCTTACATTTTTGGATGGCATTGAACTCTCTCACAAGGAGAGGAGGGGAGACACAGAGTCACCTCATTACACCAGGCTGTGTCACCGTGAAATTGAAGAGTCCGATTAGGCTTGTTTTCGTCGCTGTGTGCTGTGGCCAATTTTGTCATTCTTCGGGGTGTAATGTAATACATCTCAAGCAAATTGTTTGCGTCCCCCGTCGAAATATAAAGTAGCCACGCCAGGGCTCCCCAAATTGTTGGAGAAATATTAGGAATGGATCACAAGTTAATTCCCCCTGCTTCAATTTTCTGCCGAGGCGAAATGAAATTTGAATTTACGTGGCTTGGGCCACCGCCACTGAAAGCCTGTGATTTGTTTCAATGACAGGGCCTATTATTGAGGTTGTGCATTGATGTAGGCATACAGTATGGTAATGTCTACCCACCTCAGCCCTAGGAGGGCCGCCTCATTCATGTGATGTAAGCCACTGAGACAAGGAGGAAGCCGTGAAGAAATCGGCAATGGGAAGACATATTAATATGGAAATCAGAGGCTGGCTGCATGCTCTGTGTTTGTGTGCGTGTGTGAGAGCACAGAAGCATGCAAGTGGTGCTTACTGCATGTATTCACCTACTCCAGTGTGAAGGGTGAAAGTACAAATCTGTAGTGTTAATACTTTTATGTAATGAGAAAGAAGAAACATGCTTTAACGTTCATCTTAAACGTATGCACACATGTATACACCATTTGAACTCGTGAAGCCACCACAACCTTGTCTGTTCCAGTACTAGTCAAGCTTGATCATACAGTAAGTGTAGCAAAAAGGACATGTTGATGATTTTACTATTCATGGTTGCCGGCCCACCAGAGACAGCTTATGTTGATGTACTTTCCCTCCATATATTATTTACAAAGAAAGCCTGAGCCTTAATGAGCACTAATTAAACGCTGGAGACGGCGAGATGACTGGCAGAAAACATCGCAGCATGTGACAGACATCTGGTGGAAGATAAGTGAGCAGGCATTGGCAGAGCCGGAGAGAGCCTTACGGTGGTAGCGGAGTAACGCTGGGGGTCGTGTGAACCTGCACTTGAACCTGACTTTCAAACTCTGTCAATCAAGCTGGCTACAGCTGTCATGGTTCACAGGGCACGGGCTTGGAGGATTGGAGGCATATGTGTGTGTGTGCATACTGTATGTGAGAGGCTGGATAAGAGCCAGAGAGTTTGTGTGTGTGTGTGGTTTGTGTTGTGCTGGTGTGGTTATGTGAAGGGCAAGACTGCGATGTAGCCATTTACAGGAAGATTCCAGTCCAGTGCTAAAAAATGAGTGTCCTGTGTTTGATCGGCTTGGCTCGCTGTTTACTTTGGCTGTGGGCCATATCGATGTATCCTGTGTTCCTAGCCTTCCAGGGTGTACCCCCGCCTTCGCCCAATGTCAGCTGGGATTCGGCTCCAGCCCCCCCGGCGACCCTGAATAGGATAAGCGGTTACGGATAATGAATGAATGAATGTTCCTAGCCTTTCATGTCTTTCAAGTCTAAGTCTTTCAACTGCTAAATAATGGACAATGTAAGATACCCTCTTCAGTAAATGATTCCGTTGGATCTCTGCTCCTGTTGACAGGGTTGTAGGCGTTATTTAGAAATGCTTAGGTCATGTTAAGGTCAATTTATCCAATGTAACCACATAAGCACTTTTTTATGCCTCTGCGCCAGTGACAGCCGTGGCCAGAGGCATTATGTTTTTGAGGTTGTCGTCCGTCCGTACATCCGACTATTCTCTTGCAATATATCTCAGGAACGCCTGGAGGGAATTTCTTCAAATTTGAGACAAATGTCCACCTGGACTCAAGGGTGAACTGATTAAATTTTGATGGTCAAAGGTCAAGGTCACTGTGACCTCACGTCTGTCCCATTCTCTTGAATGCGATATCTCAGGAACACTTTGAGGGAATTTCTTCAAATTTGGTACAAACGTCCACTTGGACTCGAGGTTGAACTGCTTAGATTGCAGTGGTCAAAGGTCACTACGACCTCACGTCCGTCCTAGGGCTGACCCGAATGCTTTGAAGCTTCAACAGTTGCCATGGTTATCAACCTTCAAATCAGTATTTGAATTGTTGTTTTTTTTGTTTTTTTTATAAACAAGTATGTAATAATAATGTATAAATCCCAAAGTAGAATAATCCCACATTAGTCATTATTCATATTCAACATGAATTCTTATTATTAGTTATTCTCAGACGGATATCACTGTTTGTTATGTTTAGAAGTGAGTGTATTTACAGTAGTGTGGCAGTGATACTGTCCCGAAGCTTCGAATACCTTCAAATATTTCTCACCAAAGCTTCGAAGACCAAAAAATGGCAATTTCACACAAATGTCTAACAGGATAAAATGATGAAGTGATGACATTTTGGACAGACATGGACGTAAACTGCAACTTGACTGGTTGGCGGAGGAATACAACAACGAGGCAGTAATTCTAGGTTCACGTTTTCTTTATGTATTTACCAGTGCAATCACATTTTCTGTGAATCTTAGCTCACTAAATGGTGGCCTCAAAGGAGTGTCAAAGGCCGTAAATCTTGTGGAGAAACATTAAATCCATTTAAAGTTAAATTAGAGAGATTTAATTAAAAAAATATCAAAGCAGCCTTAAAAATCTTGCATGCACATTTGTAGAATGTAAACTCCTCTGGTCTTTAAAACAGACATTTCCATAAACTATACCTTGTGTCTTAAAGATAGTAACCACGCTGCTCATTAGCTATTTAGAGATCTCTGAAATTTTGAATTTGAGTTACAGTCTGATGTAACTCCAGAGGAATAGATGCATATCTTTTCGTCACCTATAGAGGTTGATAAAGGTAAAAGATGTCTTAACTGCTACTTAACCATGTAGTATGTATGCTGTTAACTGTCCGGGGATGATTTAAATTGCAAATAATGGTATCAACAATTGAACGTTGGCAATAGGTGATTCAACAGCACACTTTGACACAGTCTTCACACTAGACATGAAATGAAAAAGCATCTGTCGGAGGCAGCAAACATCTTTAAAGGAAGGGAAACAGAAATTGCTTAAAGATGAGGGTGGATCTGGGTTCAAAAACCTTTTTGAATGTGAAAATATTGAATGAGGAAAAAGTATAAAAACTTGGGCTGGGTTAAAAACTACACACACTGTGCAACTGTGCATGCTCTGCCGTCTTTGCAGAAGTGTACTTTGCAACAGTCAAAAATTATGAAATCATTTGAACCCACTGAGCTAAAAAATCAACGCCAAATTCCATCTAGCTACTCAACAACATCCTTTACTCAAACACTCCAGAGGAATTTATTTCCTCCCGCTGCATCCTGTCCTGCCTTATAAATGTACAGAGAGAAAGAGGGAGAGAGACATGCAAACATACTGTAGTAGGGATAGAAGTATTCAAATGTCAGAAGTTTAAATGAATGAGGGAGGGAAATATCCCAGCACATTATACAGTCGATGATATGGTGCAATATCATGACACTTTTTTCTTGAATTTCTATACGCAACCGTTGGAAGGCATACCTTGTTTAGATCTTCTATATGTGGTTCAGCTGGGTGCGATGCCCGTCCTGTGAGTGCACTGTGGAGGAGCTACATTTGGATAGACTCCTTTTTAAGTGCAAGATACAGTTGAAGTGTGTGATACGGTACTTTTATGAGCTCAAGATTCCCACCGGGAGAGAGGGATACGGAGTTTGTCTATAGCTCGAGGGGAACATTGGGGAGCATATAATAATACTAAAATGTTTCATATCTTATCTAAAACTATATTTCTTTTGTATCTAAATTGCCTTTGAATAATTCTTGTACAGTTTATCTCAGAGGGAAGAATCAGGATATGTTTTGTCTTTGACATTTGCTTTTGTTTAATATTTGTCATTATAGAAAGTCAGAAGGGAATAAAACATCTCTCTTTTTAATTTCTACAAGCCTGCAGTCGTGTTAACATTAGATATTCTAACTTCCTGATGTGTTACAGAGCAGCGTTTCACTGGGTATTGAATTGCACAACACTAGTATCAAAAATGGCATATTTTCCGAAATGAAAAATGATTAAATGTTCTATGATCAATAAGTCTTTGAGAAACATCAACGTGTCTTTGCGTACAGTAATCCTGGAGCTGCACCAACTGTCTTAAACTCAAACTTAGCATATTCATAATAATGTTAACTGGAGATTTATGCATCACAAGTTGCGCTACACAAATTAGTTCTTAAGTAGATATACGTCGTTAGTTAATATATACAAAATACAAAATGTATACAAAATATATACAAAATGTTATGCCAGTAATAGAAGAGTAAATGGCCACACTGACCAACTGTAATTGCTGCATGTTTCATACTGTTCAAACTGTATATATATCTTAGCGTATTCTTGTTGACTTTGTCGAATACACAATTCTGATTGGTCAATCATGGCGTTCTACTGACTGTCCGTTGCTATGGAGGCAGTTCTGATGTTGGACCCTTACGGACAGTTTTTGTGTCAAATTATTGATTTCTAAAGTAAGTAGCCGTGTAATAAGCGGGATAATGTACAGCTAGTGGGTCATTGTTGTGAAATAAACCCCCTTCAGGGCGATGCAAGACCCTTTCAGAGTATATTTCACATGCTGTACATTATCCCTTACATATCTACCCCTGACACCTCTTCCTAACTGGATGTGATGTGAACGAGCGAACATCAGATTGTTTCAGTTTTTCCCAATGAAGATGCCCTAACCTGCTCCGTGCGTCAGCGAACAGGCTGTCGCTTGTTTGAAAAAACGCTCGCCCTGGCTCTATTATGCACATTACTCTGCACTTAACTGCTTTCCGCACTCTGTTTAGATACTAAACTACATTTCATTGTCTCAGTGCCAGCACTCTGTGCAATGACAATAAAGTTTAATCTAATTTAATATAATAACATTGCCTAATTACACATAATTCCCACTCATTCTAAACTGCATGAACTTGGAAATACATGTCTCTGTATGTGTGTATATATATAGTGATAGCTTTGTATCTTGACATAAGACCTGTGGCCGTGTTAAAAAGTTATTTTATGGTTGCTTTGACAATGTTTGAAAACTAGGTAAAAAAAAAAGGAAAAGAGAAAGAAACAGTGAGGTAAGTAAAAAAAAGAAAAACGAGAGAAGCGGTTAGGGAAAAATAGAGAATGACATGGGGGGGATGAGAAAAATAGCACATTAGCACTTATGGATTAGCTGCCTCTCATTCCCAGGCCCCGCTGCAGCCCTGCAGATGTGCAGCTCTGACCGCGCAGCCAGCCGGCAGCGGTCACGTCTTAATTAACGAGCAGACATCTGATCAATAAGTGAGGAACGATGGAGAGGGAGACGTGAAAGGTGGGACAGCCTGCACGGTTCAAGGTTTTTGTTTTCCGTTGATGTGGAATAACATTAGAAATCAATAGCACGGCTACCCCCGCCACACACGACTCTCTGCTCAGGAGAGGTGAACAAAAATAATCCCCCTACTAGCTTTTCCTCATGTCTTCTTTTACCCACAACTTTTTCTATCATACAAGACCTCTATTGTACAGGAAGATTTGTCACAGTATTTTGAGCAATGTGATTCTGAGCCTTGTAAAGCCACTTTTATAAACTTGTGCTCTGCAACAATTCTTCGATTATTAAAGGAGAAATCTACTCTGGTTCTTTTGTGTTACCGTGTGTGGCGTCTCGAGCTTCTACGGATTTATTTCTGAATGAAATGTTATTTACTTTTATTGGCGTGCCTGCTTTGCTTCAACCTGCCTCGGGCACTTAAGTTTGGGATTTCATTATGTTTTTCTCGCAATGGCTTCCAAGAGCCTGCAGGTAATGAGCCTCAGTCTTTAAAGATTTGTACGCTCAACTTGCACAAATGAACCATGTTGAGGATGCTGTTTTATTTACTTTTGTGTGGATTCATTGTGTTACCAGAGTAATCAGTTCTGAGCATGATATCTATAGTACGACTAGGTACGGTAAGGGTTGAGCTGGATGTAAGGGGTTACCTACAGCATTAGGTTTTATTGCTCAGGGTCGGCTTTCTCCCCGCTGATATTGAAACACTACTAGATAGATGCAACATATGTGATCGCTCACCATATTTCATACTTCTTTCACTGTGAAAGAGAGCGGGGGTGGCAGCGAGCTGAAGGTTTGCAGTGCATGGCTTTGCAAGATGTGTGTTACTGAAAGGGAGAAATGTGGAGGTTCACATACTCCGGTCTCTTGACTGAAATTCCACCACCCTGACCTCCACACCCTTTCTTTCTGCCTGAAGGGCTCACTACTTCCTTTACTGGTACTGACTTGGCATTGGACATAAATCATGAGGTGCAGAATCATCCAGTGCGAGTGTAATTCCTTGCGATGTTTTAAGTTGCTGACGGTTTTCTGATGCAACTCTATTGTATCTATAAGTATTTAAAGGTGACAACAAACTAATTATTAGGGCTATCAAAGTTAATGTCATAGTAAGGCATTAGCGCAAATTTGTTTTAACGCCACTAATATCTTTGATGCATAAATGCATCTTGCAATTTTTAGGTTGTAGCGGGTTCAGTTTTAAAGCCGTGAAGATTCTGGCATCATATGAAACTAAAAAACCTAAGGAATCCATTGGTACCAGCCATGTCATAAAAGATTGTCGCAGAGGTTAAATAACGCTCCAAACTTAAGCTAAATTTTGGTGAGGAAAAACTGGCATGGCCTTTTTCAAAGGTGTCCCATGACCTCTGACCTTAAGATATGTGAATGAAAATGGGTTCTATGGGTACCCACGAGTCTCCCCCTTTACAGACATGCCCACTTTATGATAATCACATGCAGTTTTAGGCAAGTAATAGTCGAGTCAGCACACTGACACACTGACAGCTGTTGTTGCCTGTTGGGCTTGAGTTTGCCATGTTATGATTTGAGCATATTTTTTATGCTAAATGTAGTACCTGTGAGGGTTTCTGGACAATATTTGTAATTTTTTTGTGTTGTTAATCGATTTCCAATAATAAATATATACATATATTTGCATAAAGCAAGCATTTTTGCCCACTCCCATGTTGATAAGACTATTAAATACTTGACAAATCTCCCTTTTAAGGTACATTTCAAACAGATGAAAAATGTGATTAATTTGCGATTAATCGTGATTAACTATAGACAATCATGCGATTAATCACGATTAAATATTTTAATCGATTGACAGCCCTGGTTTAAATATGAAACGTTGTGACCTTGTGTGACAAAATGATCCTCAAGAAAAACAGGGTGTGGGTGAGTTCAATTGTTCTATGATTGATTTTTTTCTAACATTTTCACCAATTTAAATGACTTATTCATTTTTGACTAATTTTTATATTATCTTTTCATATTTGCAAACTTCTTGTGAACTTTACGCAAACAAGGTGAATTCATATTACTTTTGTCATTTCTGAAATTTAAGTGTGAAATGAGGCAAAAGCATTCACAGATCATTGTGGAAATATAATTTGACATTTATTTAGGCATCCATCCATTCAGAGCTGTGACATTCACAAACATATCCGCAGGTCACCTGACACTGCACATATTCAGCGGTATATGAGTGAAAGTTAATCAGCATTTGTGGAGTATTCTGGGAATTCTCGGACAGGATGGTCATTCTGTGATAAGGCTTTCACATTTGGTTGTAGCCAGGAGGCTGCTGAGTCTGGTCGGAACTCTAATCAGTCTCTCCCCACCCGTCTCCAACGCCCTCTTTCAAGTGAGTTACTGATCCACCTCTGGACAGAAATCGTATGTTTATTTTCTTTTCTTTCTCACTGCAAACTTTTGGTGGAAAATTGAATTTGATACCCGGGGGCAGGATGGAAAATTGGGCAAAATAGCTTATTTTCCTCCCATCTAACCTTTTACTCTTTCTAATGAATAGCAAAATAAGATATCTGTGGGAGATGCTATTCTCTGCTTGGTGGCAAGCCCTGCAATGTAGAACTCATCAATTCATGTTTACAGTATGAGTGAGAATATTGGAAGAGTGTGTCTGACTGCATAGCTTTTATATCGCTCTGATAGATGAATTGCGAATACCACTTGCCACCATTATGAAAAAGTTGTTGTGGCATGTGATCAAAGTCATCAAACATCATAAAGTGTTGTCAGATGTTTTGCCAGTTATGACAGCTCATGTTCAGTGACTGACTGCTGGTTGCAAAAATCTGAACAAATCAAAGATGATTAAAACGTACTAGAGATGTTTGAAAATGTGTGTTATTTAAAGCGTAAACTACAGCTTGCTCAAAAAGGAAACCTCATAGATTAAGCCATAAATCTACTCATTATTAAACAGGGCAAGGCTAAATTTGGAACCACGGCCTGGCAATTCTGAATGTCTCCACGTTTCACTGATGTGTCTCCGATGATTACCATTTAATCAGCTGCAAATGCTCTTAATTACAAGATTAGTCTCCTACCAATTAGCCAACGTGCTAATGGTTCTAATCTGCCATTGAAGTCGACTGAATTCTAATTAGGGACTAACTGTTTCAATTCACCGAGGGCCCATCTGATGGGTCATTACCAACCTAGTTATCCTCATATAAACCAACTGCAGCAAGCAACACAGTTCCCATTTGGAGAGCAGCTGTAGAGGCTTTACGACCATCATGTGGGCCATTTCCATGCATCATGAAACGACAATGTTTCCATTCCCTGAAAATCACAGAGGCATTCTGATGACTCACTGATGGATATATTATACGTCGCAACATTGCAGGCTGTGTTAACGACATGCCGGTAAGCAGACGGAATAATTCTACTGAAAATGTAGGTTTTAAAATGGGGAAAATAGGAAAACCTTTACACTTTTTTAAGTGGAGACGGAGGAATATCTAAATTCAAAGAGGTGGAATAGAATTGGCTCTCTTAAAAGCTGCGCTAATCAATATTTTTTATATTAACAATGGATCAAATTATTGTGTTTGATGTGAAGGGGGATGCTTTTAGTGACAAACCCACACAAATCACCTAACTCTGCAGTTCTACAAATCTTTTTAATATATTTTTGGACTGTTTTTGTTTGTTTTTGGGCCAGCAGACGCATGCTTTTATCATCCTTGTTTCCAGCGATAAAAACTAATAAATGCACTGTACACTACCTGCTCAGCACCAAATGGCATACAGACAAAGTAAGCGACTATCTGCTGAACAAAGTGGAGCAATTAGCAGCTATAAAGTCAGATTTGTCCCTCAGGAGTTGGTGGAGACCCAGTCCGGTCGCACAAAATGGCATTTCAATGACACGAAAATGAGCAAGGCATTTAGCTTGCAATAGCTTTCGGCGTGTCATTTGTATGTCATGTAGTCTGTACTGACTACAATATAAACGCATCCGCATAAATATGCTACGCTCAGAGCTAGTGAAATAGAATAAAAAGCGAGAAAGGCCGCTTATGGCGAGCAGTTGGGGAGGAGGATGGGTCCAACAAACACACGACTTTTGACCAGGAGACCAGTGTTCGTGACCGGTGTTTTGTTTTGTAAGTTACATTAGTGACGTTTGTCACGTGTTTTTTTTAGCGACGTTTGTCACGTGCTTTCTGCACTTATGCTACGTTGTTTCTGTACATATTCTACTTAGTTTACGTACTTAATTCAAGCCCAACCATGACGTTTTTCCTAATCCTAACTAAGTGGTTTTGTTGCCTAAACCTAACTGCGGACAAATGACGTGTGGAAAGCATAAAATGGGTCCTCATGACAAGTGGAATGTCTGTGTGATGTTGTGCTATTTATACGCCTTCCCGTGAGACCGGGTTGAGCAACCAGACCACAGCTAAAAGGAGATTGAATATTGGACTTCCATTAATCAGGTGGCCAAATGAATGGACTCCAAATGAATGCTAATATTGCTATGTGTCTGGTGGAATAAGCAACTGTTTGCTACCAAGTTTGCCATAAGGACTGGGCTGATGAAATGTCCATATTCAGCTGCCCCCAAGTGGCCAAAAATCATTTAATGCAGCTTTAATAAAATGAAAGTTATACTTCATGTACTATAATTTTATCATATTTATTTATTTATTATAATATGAACATAACTTCTTACATTACTTTGCAAAAAAGAACTTTGTCTCCTCACCCGAGCTATAGAAATAATAATCGCCAAACAAAATGTTCCCTTCCTAAAATACAGCTCACGTTTCTTATGGTCATTCATCCAGGAAAACTCAGAAATTAAGGGCATTTCACTTAAAGAGCCCTTAAATCATCATATAATGAGCAATAAAACTTGAAAACGACTTTGTCTCCAGTCTCACCTAAATCACATGAAGTCTTTTCTCCTCAGGGAGGCCAGTAAAACTGCCTGTTTCTATAGCTAATGGTAATGTACCTGAACGTAACTGTGCACACGGAGATCTTTGACTTTTGGCTAAATTCTGCTTCACATAAGACTCTACACTTAAGTTGTTTTTCATCAGAATATAAAAACACTTTTAGATGTCTTTTCTCTCCCGTCTTGTGGCATCTGTCCCCACTATTGTGTGAAAGTAAATAATAAACTAAATTGAACTGGTTTAATTGGAATAAAAAAACACAGTTAATAAACATTTAGTCATACAGTATATTATTCTGTTTACAGCCTTAGCAGCTGACTTCTGCTTGTATAATGGCAATGAGAAATGTGGATGGTGATATCTGTGGGTGTAATTAAAAAAGTGAATTAATTACAATAAGAACATTTGTGTAATTATATAGAGATTAGTAACGGTGTAAAAATGTTCGTATTCATCAAAAGTTGTGGTAATCAACAGGAAAGCTCTCGGTAATGTTGTTATTTAATTAAACTGACAACAATGTTTTAAAACTAAAAAATGTAACCAAAGTAAGTTCGGCTCTCCGGAATTTATGTTCGACCTGACCCAATAATCGTAATATCACATTATGGGGTTATGAGATGTCTCCGGAATCTTGATGTGTGTCCGCAATAAAAAATGCAGAGACATGCATTAAAACTCTTCTCCTCGCCACGGCTCACAGGAGGAAATCTCAGCCCTCTGTCCTTGTCAAGTTAGGGTTATAATAAGTAATTTAGGAGAGTAGGGTTCAGCGTCTGCTCAGGCGGATCCTTTTTTTGCCTGATTCAGACTAATTTTAGAAACAGACTTTTGGACTGGGTTGAATTCAGGTGTCTGGGCCACCTGAACACTTTGACTGCTACAAGTCTACAAGTGCAAATTGTGCAAGACTTAGGCCTTTGCATTTTGAAGCTTTAATCTGTAATATAATGTATTTATTCACTTAGGAATCCTCCTTATAAAACTGCTTTCATAGACCCAATCCCAATGTCCACACTCACAGACTCGCGGCCTTGGAGCCGCGTTCCCGCAAAGGCCGTGAGGGTTTAAGGGCTGTCCAACTGTCAATTTGAGCCCTTATATGCACACTTTCCGTAAGATCGCATTATTGCAGATTTTGCTTGAGGGAATAACCCACAATTCACAGCTTTGTGATGTTAAGCAGGGTTACCAGGGAAAGCCCAGAGGCGTTAAAAAAAAAAAGAAAGGTAAACAGAGGACGGCACATGGGTATTCAGCCTGGCATTTTAAATTTACACAGAAACACTAAATTACCATTAAGCATTTAAAATGGTACATAAAAAATCCATGAAATCAGAGTATATTCATCAACTTTTCTTTTAAATTTGCTTAATGATATTGTTTTGACAAACACGAATCAATTGATTATTTGACGATTACCTCTTGTCTCGTAAGGCAAGAGCCTGGCAGACGTTCAAATCAGGCAGTAAAAAAAGTAAAATAAAATCCCACAATTGTACATAACATGCAAAGTGCTGTCACGTTCGTACTGATACCATTTTGAGCCCTTGCAGCCTCTCACACTCAGGCATTTACCAGGTGACGTCAGTAAGTCCCTGAGGGTTTAGGGCGTAAAGGGATGGTTCAGGTGTTTTGAACTGGGGTTGTATGAGATATTTATCCATAGTAGGTGTATTATTTACAGTAGATGACGGTCAGCGTGCCCCCAGTTTGGAGAAACAGACAGGAGTACCAACACAGGAGCAAAGCATTTCAGTGCTGTAAACGGGGACAGCAGAAAAACATATTTTAGCCACCTAGAACAAAGGCTCACCTTAAAAAATCAATATCTGTTAAAGTGTACGCTATATTAGAATATTTTCGCATCTTTATCTTGCCGTCAGACAGCCCTTTCCTTCTCCCTTCTGATGGGGAACTGAACTGAAAGTGAAACTTATCAATGCTCTCTCTAAAGCCAGCAGGCTCAGATGACAAAAACAGTATTTCACTTTCAGTTCAGTTCAACGTTGGAAATATTATAAATATAGCGTACACTTAAACAGATATAAAACATTTTTAGGTGAGCCTTTTTTTTAGGTGGTTAAAATATATTTTTCTGCCGTCCCCGTTCACAGCACTGTATTTCTTTGCTCCAGTGCCTGTGCTCCTGTCCGTTTATCGATGCTGGGGGCATGCCGAGTAATACACCTACTATGGATAAATACCTCATACAATCCCACTTCAAAACACCCAAACTATCCCTTTAAGGCATTAGGGGGGACATTGGGATTGACTTGCATTCATGTTTAGACTGTGGTAGTTAACCTTTCTGGTCAGTTGATGGTGATTTCTAAAATCATAATTAGCAACATATCTGATGTCCCTTTGTGGAAATGAGATATGTTGGATTTTGTTATGCCAAAACTGGACCACCCCAACAACAACAAGAAGAGGCAACTTCTACACAGAAGACAGAAAAACCAGGTTGGTCTACACCGGGGGTGGTGCCATGTACCACGGAGAAGCCACCGTCTGTAGGTTGTCATTCCAGCTGATCACCTCAGCAGGTGAGCTCACTGATGAGCTCTCTTAAAGTAGTGCTAATCAGTGTGTGGTGTTATGGTTTGAAATTAACCTGCAAACTGTTGGAACTCAATAGCGCATGGTCGGCCACTACGGTTGGGCGATATGTAAAATTTTTCCAACTGGCCATCGTCAGCCCAATAACCGGTGTTTGCCGATGTATTCGCACAGATGCCTATGTGTGTGTGTAGGCGGCATGGCGCGCAGCCTTAGTTTCAGCTCGGAGATCAGCTGTCGTAAAACACTAAAAACAAAATAAAACTCACCAAAACCATCTTTGTTAGTTTTCCAACAATCACCAACTCTGGTTTGGTCGAAATAAACCCTCTCTTTGGCCCACTGAGCAGCGGCTGAGAGGCTCTTGTTCTTCGGAGGCAGACCATTAAATTACCAAAAATAAAATCGCCCAAAATATTGCCCAAAAAAACCAAAACGATGAGCCAATCGCCAATAGCCTATATATTTGTCTAATCGACCACCCCAGGTAATACTGATGTTCTGTGAAAATGATAATAATATAATTCCTATCAATCCCTCCACAACATCCATCATTATTGATCTGGCTTCATCCACTGCTGAGGACTACAGGAATTTGAGGAGTATTGATATCATCACAGAACTCCTACTGTTTGAAAAAATAACTCCCCCGACAAAGGTCAGTTTTAGTTAACAGAAAATTGGAGGCTCTTTTTGTGAAAGACCTCCACTTCGGTGTTTAGGTTTTGTTGACAGCTGTGCAAAGAGGTGCAGCAATGCACCAATAAAGGCAGTGAAGAAAAAAGACTGCAAACAAGTAAACTCGGATGTAACCCATGCACGATTTAAAATATTGACAAATCAGCTCTGTAAATGATTTATGAGGAAGGATTTGAACTCAACATGTTTGTTTAGACCTTAAGGATACACACAGTGTTTTTTGGCGAAAAACATCGCATGTAAACATAACTTTGGTTTGTTTGTCTTTTTATTAATTTATAACCCCAATCTATAAACTGAAGCTGCTTTAAAAGACCAGTAAGAATTATAAAAGAGTCTTACCTGCCCTGCACCTTGATGTCAGAGATGGCGTAGAAGTATCTGGACAGGTTATTCTCATCCACCATGGTGGCTCCAGTGGCTGGCTTCAGCAGCTTAATCCTCAGATCAGTGATGGTGAAGAAGTCCCTCAGGTTCTTGGTGGTATCCAGCTGGCCGTACAGCGAGGCCATGTTGTGTAGCCGAGGCCCGGCAAAGAAGGCAAAGCGGTCCTTTATCTCAAAACGTACCGTCTTGTCGTTCTTCCACACGTAGCCTCGGGAGTAGTCCTCAGTGCAGATGATATCCAGCAGGGTGCGCTGGGTGAGGTCGTTGACTGTCTTGGGCTCCATGGTGAAGGCGTCCAGGCAGTCGGTGGCATAGAACTGGTACGGGGTCCAGGTCCGGCCGTAGTCGAGCGACTTTTCCAGGACCATCTGCTCCGGTCGGCCTGACTCAAAGGTCAGCACGATGTCGTCGGTCAGCTCGATGGTTTTGTTCCACGACAGCGTGATGTTAACCTGGAGGGGCTTTGGGTATTTCTTCCATGAGGTGGACTGCCAAAACGTCGTAGGGTTGCGACCCTCAAAGTCAAACATCAACTCTGGAGGATGAGCCAGCTCCTCAGTGGTGGCGTCACATTCATTGTTGCACATATAAGGATTCTCCTGTGATAGAATGAGATAGATACACACACATGTAAGTGTGCATTGCAAGCAGGGTATGAAAATGCGTATGGTGCAACTCTTGAGATATTGTATAGTATAGAATGAGTTGTTACAAAATACAGTATTTTCAAAGTGCAATGCCCAAGATAAAAAAAATTAAGTAGTTTAAATTTGGGGTTGAATTCAGGGACACTAGCCTATACAATATGAAGAGGAATGTGGACCCAGTGAGGTAGTACTTTATTCTAAAAGTATATGTCTTCACAACATTGCAATGCATTACTTGTTGAACTCTGGGGGTGTGATTCAGTGCAGCTTATTTCATATAAAAAGGCATCAATAACCAAACATGTAACACGTTATTGTACGTAATGTTGTAGGCATCATATAAAACTAGAAAACCTAAAGAATCCTTTGGTAACAACCAATATCATACTAGCTTGTCGTGAAAGAAGGCTAAATAATGTTCCGAACTTGCGCTAAATTTTGGCGAGGAAAAACTGGCATGGCCATTTACAAAGGGGTTCTATGACCTCTGACCTCAAGATATGTTAATGAAAATGGGTTCTATTGGTACCCACGAGTCTCCCCTTTACAGACATGCCCACTTTATGATAATCACATGCAGTTTGGGGCAAGTCATAGTCAAATTCAGCACACTGACACACTGACAGCTGTTGTTGCCTGTTGGGCTGCAGTTTGCCATGTTATGATTTGAGCATATTTTTTTATAGTAAATTTACACAAAAACACATTTTGCATATATATATATATATATATGCATATACAGCATACATGCAAAATCATGGCAGTATCTGTAACGATTCAAGAAATACACAAAAGCCAGACCCCTTGACAATACAACAAAACAAAACATTACACCTACAGTAATTATACCAGAGCCAGGTCATAAAATTAATCTTTCTCAATTTGCTGACAAGTGGTCTAGAGCATGATTTAATTGATTTCTGTGTTAGACTGCTTGACTTCCCTTTTGAGACCTTTGGATTGTATCAGAAAGTAGCTCTCCCTGCTAGTTTAGGAGTAGATAACTCTACAGCAAACTAACGAGTTTGATTAATGGTGAAAAGATTAGAAATCAAAGCCCATGCTGAAAATATCTGAAATTATAGCCAGTTTACCGTTGTGCAGGAAAGGTTTTACACAATAAAAATGATTAATGATGAAGAAAAATAGGGATAAACTGCTCTCAAATATTTAGTTTTGCATAAACTATTCAGAGGAAAAGTAGAATCCTAGATCACTTATTATTTTAAAGCAGCCCGCGTTAATAACAGTCTCACCCTCATGATTACAAAACCTAAAGCCTCTCCCAGGTCGGCTGTTGGTCCACTTCGCCGTGAAAGGTCATTTGCTTTTCCAGTGCCTCGTTGGCTCGTCATCTTATCGTGATTCCACCACCGTACTCAACAGCACTTCTCTCACATTCAAGCCGACGTGTATGTTATAATGTGCGCAAGCAATGCCGGCCTTAGAGCTGCAGGAGACGGTGACCCTCTCATTACGATGACACCGTGGATCCCATATTCTCGTTCAGCGCCATTCCCTGCCTACAACCGCCACCCAAATTGCCAGTGTAATTGATATTCCTGTGTGGTGTTTCAGCTGAGATGGGAATGGAATCCCGATGAGTGTTTCTTATGAAACACGCAAAGGGACATGCATTTTTCATGGGCCTGTGTCTGCTCTATAGACATGCAGCGAGTCTGGGTGTTAGTGTGAGCGTGTTAGCGGGGAGAAAGAGGAGCTCTTGATGCGTTCGTGTTTGTTTGTGAGACGGATAGAGGGGCTCTGAATGTGTTTGCTTGTGTGTGCACATGCAGCATGTATCCCTGTGTGTGTGTGTGAATGGCAAAGAGAGAGAGAGCTGAAACAGAGCCAGAGAGCACACAAGACACACTCCAATTGACATTCCTCTCACCTCTGCTCCAGGAACAATGAGGTTAAGTGCAGATGAGATTCAGATCAACTGTAAAGCGGTTCGATAATCAGCAATCATCTGACACTCTACACGCAAAATTATCTAAAGGTGAGAACAGTGCTATCTGCAGCATTACTCGCTTATCTCTCCGGCATTGCAGTGCGTTCAGCGGAGACTGCCACTTTGTCGGGTGAAGATCACTGGCAGGAATACTGATAAGCACACGCCATTATATTTTATCTACAAAGACCAATGGCTGCTTTTTTGTCTTTGAGTAAAAAACCCTGAATTCCTCTCGCACCAAACAGAAAATGTATTTGATGCTTTATCATCTTCACAGTACGATGTGTGTATGACTTCCCTGTTTTTAAGATACAGATCTTCTCAGTTTCATTATATTTCCTGCGGGACTTTGATATGCTATCAGCTCCTCAGCTACAGTAGAAGTGATAACTATGGGGCGAGGTAGAACAAGACTGAGGGATTGCGGGTCACTTGGCCTGCTCCACCGACTCAAAGGAGCGTTGCATGATCCAATTAGGAGGGTAATAAGGGTTATGCTGGTAAGACAGAGAGTGAGAGCATAAGAGAGAGTGGAAGGGAGAGAGAGTGTTAAACAAGTACACCTTTTTGCGTTTTGTTTTTTTTGAAGGAAGATCTCAGTAGCTAAAAGTATTCTCCACTCACGTCCATGTACACCTACGCACACAAAGCCGACGAAGCTTGAAAGGCCGCGCTGAAAGCATAAACGCAGAGAAAAGGGAGATCTGAAAGAGAGAGTTAAAGGGGTAATAGGGAGGACGTTGACAATAAATTGTACTAGTGTCAACTGTTTTCCAATGATGTGTGCTGAGGCTCGTTATATTCCCCGCTTGTGCTTGAACAGCCTTGGAGGTCCGCTCGGCGCTCAGACCTCGACGCTACATGGAGAGCGAGTGAAGGGAGAGAGAGAGACGCAGACGGTGTAAGAGAGAGTGATTTCCCTGTTGTCGTTCAAGAGCATGAATTTTCACTTATATTTGTTTCATTTGTTGTCACGGTTAGGTTCGGGGCAGCAGCGGGGTGGCCGCCTTTGCATCTTCCTGAAATGGGAGCCTTATTCACAGACGATATAAAGCACTCAGACCGCGGCGTCCGTGGCTAATGAGAAAAACTATTTCCTGACTGAACAGTGAGAAGCAGAGTAAATAGAAGTTTTAAAAAGAGAGAAATTTGCTTCATCACGCCAGCAGAAGACGTGTTCGGAGACCAGTGGAAAGCAAGTCATAAATTCAATCCATAATCATTCTCTCGTTGCCTGCCTCGACTTCAGGCCTTCAGGGAAGTGATCATTCTACCCGTTCACATGTGGGAGCTGGCTGGGGACAAACCTTTCATAAAAGCCCCTTCCGTCATTAATAACACTCAGTAATGTGAACGCACTTTCCCAATCTAACATTAAGTGGCATGCACAGTATTTACTCTCTCCCAGTAAAGCCCACCATACTGGAATGCTTTCCAGGTGAAGGTTGACCGATAGAGACTCAGACAAAGGTGAGGTTCTTTCATCAGATTTCCTGTGGTGTTTATTTAACAACGAAAACAGTGCCTTATGAAGATCAATACCTTCTGTGGTCATTTAAGACCCAGGGCTTCAGTACTGTGCCGCGGGGCAGCTATTGGAAAACAATAAGCCCTCTCAGCTTGATCCTTTACCTGTGATCATGGCTGTGGGAGAGGGAAATAGTCTGCAGAGAATTACAAAGAAACAAGAGTTTTGTACCAAAATGAGATATCGACCGATTGAAAAATGTGACTCACCCTTACAAAAGAATTGCTGCCATGAAAGTATAATTTAGCATGGATTAGTATTGAAGTTATAGGCTTTTACCAAAATGTAATATGTTGATGATGTAATTACATTATTGAGAAATACATTTATTTTTATTTTTTTAAATATTGTAAATCTGTGTGAAATGAATTCATTTTATTATAATTATTAATGCTGGTAGAATATCATATTACAGAATTACTTCACTTATCTAACTTTATAATAATAATAATATAGGTATGGCTTATGATTCAATGCTACTTTTTTCAGTTATTATGTTATGATATACAGTATATGCGTATTATATGAATCATATGAATCATATAAAATATGCTGCATATCAAATGGGCACAATTTTATGCATAAAGACTTGTTTACTTGTTATGATGAGTCCCACTCAGGGGGGGCTTTCTAAAGTAAGAAAAATAACCCTGGTGATGTCATGCTGATGTCATCAGGGTTATCGCAACTAGGGTAGTAACCGCAATATTGCAGTACCGCGCTACTAACAAGCAAACCGCAGGGGATGGCAAGCAACCGCTGCAACCGCTGCAACCGCTACTGTACACGTTTCTTCTTTTTTTAATTCATTGCAATGGGAGCGCCGCATATTTACACTATGCTACAAACGGCAGCAGCGTGATAAGTAGCTGAGCGTCTATTCTGCTCTGAGCGCTGCACGTTTGGTGTTTTTATCTGATCGTCGAGAGTTGAAAAATGTTCAACTTTCAGTAAAACACTGCCCTCGTCACTGTGACTCTTTTACCCAGCTGTCCAATCACAATGGAGGAGGGGCGGGACAAATACCACAGAGACCAACCGTCACATCCTACATGTACAAGTGGTGAATAACAACAACAAAAACAATAGAGGAGAAATGAATACACATAAACCGGCGGGTCTGTCCTCTCTCCCTACGTGCTTCAGCCCTCTCTTCATCCAGAGCAAGTTCTCCTCCTTGTGCTGATATTTTTTATTTCTGCAGATATTCCTTATCATAGCAACCAGATGCAAGCAAAGCGTCTAAGCTGAAAATAAAAAACGCTGCGCCTCATTGCTCTTCTGTATTCTGTATTTAACAATAAACAAGTATTTAATCATCTTTTGTCATTTAAAAAGCAACAATATACCTAATAATGGCCTAACAATAAAGCTTATTTACATAGCACTAAAATTTGGATAAATCAAGTAATTTGCAAAACAAAAAGGCAATAATACTGCATATCACGCTGTTGAGTCAGTCATTATCACCGCACAGGAAATTAGTTACTCTTCTCAACCTGAGCTACAAAATGTATAACAGAGAGTTACAAACTGGGAACGTGTAGAAATGATCTTTCACTGTATTTCATGTGTTGCCTCTAGAGCTGTCATAATAATCGCAAGCAACCACCACAACCGCTATGTTCACGTTTTTCCTTTTTAATTCTTTGCAATAGGAGCGCTGTGTATTTACATTATGCTACACTATTTAAAAAGCAACAATATACCTTATAATAGCCTAACAATAAATCTTATATAAAGTTGCAATATTACCACATATCCCGCTGTTGAGCCAATCATTATCATCGCAGGGGAAATTCCTTCACCACGTCAGCCCTAGTCGCCTCTCTAATAACCTTTTATTCAACAAGATGTTTCTATGCTACATATTTAACTTACATTGTAGGTTCGTAAGTTAAAAGGATCCCCCATTAGGTCATATCATAGAAGTCAGATTAACCCACACCTATTGACATTACATACAGTGCTGCAAGGGCTTCTAATGGCCTGCCTCTTCTTGCTGACATCTCTATTGCCACCATGGCTGCTGTGTAACGGAGAGCACAGCTGGGTTCTATCAGCGCTATATGATCTGTCCGGGGGCAGTGGCTTAGTGCAGGAGGCCTGAGCAGCAAGTCTGCGGCTGGTCGCAGCTAATGATGTCCCGATCTCTGCAGCCTATGAGGTCAATCCAATATCAGGGTGTCACGCAGCAGGAGAGCAAGAGAACAAGGAAGAGAGACAGAGGCTGGAGCTGGGAAATGTGCATCCAAATGTCATTGAGTGGAATATAAAGCATTCAGGACACTCAGGCCTTCAGATTGTCATGAAGGCTCAGTGGATGTTTAGATGTAATTTCATGGTTGTGTTCGATAGTTTAAGGTTTCTATTATAGGAATCAATGAACCGTGACAGAACAAACAACACAGAATATATCTGTTGCACACCGATTATATCAATAAAATCGTAACTACTCCATACAAACAGTAGCATGCACACGCGTGCACACGCGTGCACACGCGTGCACACGACGACGCGATGTGAGGCAGATGTTTAAATGAGTGACATATGGCCTGTGAGATTGACAAAGCGTAACCTCTCGATGTGCCTTTTGACACAAGATGTGGCTCGCCAGATAAATCCTCTGGCCAACGACGGCTCCGGCTGAAGGATGGGCGCAGGCAATCCAACCAATCAGTTTAGTTGACAGATTTCTGGACTTGAAGCTCAGATAGCAGATTGAACTCACCGCAGTTTTCTACTTGAGCCATCTCCTCTAGGGCAAGCTTGTTATTTCACCATTGTGACATTTTAAAGTTTGATATGTGCTCACTTCTTTGTTTCTCTGTAAATCACACTGGGCCACACATTTTTTTTGCTTAGTGAACGCTTTTTAAAATTAATTCGGCTTGACTGATGCACCCTTTTTCAGGAAAAAAAAAAAGAAATATTGTGCTATCAGCAACCAAACAGTCCTGGGGGAAATTTATTTTGGGTGTACACAGAGGCCCACAGCATGTAAAGAGTTCATTCAGTACATAAACTGATAAGCAGTTTAGTCAGAAGCCACAACACTGGAAGGGTATAATAATGAAAATTATACAGCACAGTTTGTCAGCAAGTAATGGGTCAATCAGATAATGACTCATTCAATTTTGATTAGTTCTTTATTCGTCAGAGTTTCCACCAACCCTCCCGCCTATATAAAAACAGCACATACACAGACTGCACTCCTGCATTGAGACTGTAGATGCATGCATACATTCAGTGGAAACTGTATAGAAGGATGAGATGTTTGTTTCAGATTAGAATTAATGTTATTGCCCTATCCTCTGTTACTCTTGCCATATACAACTCCGTAGCCTTGCATGAATTGCATTTTCTTACCAACGTAATGCTCTTATAATATGTTTTTATATTACAACACATTACTTTATTGCACTAGATACAATTCTAGAAACTTTTTAAAATGACAAGTATGATTTGAATTATTAAAGATCATAGTCTTTGAAGGATAATCTCATTTTAGTATGACTTGGGTACGATCATTGTGACGCGCTATTCTCACCAGAGCCATTGCTTAGTGGTCACACGATCAGAAATGTTGAACACAAGCCCAATGTGAAAGCCCCGAAATGCTGATCACAATCCCTTAAAGGAACTGTTTGTAGCTTTTATGGAGAACTGTTGGCAGAAATGGAATATAATATTAATAAGTATGTTTTCTTTAGTGTATAATTACCAGAAAATATGGAGCAGGTCATATTCACGGAGAGCCGGCCGCCATGTTTCTACAGTAGCCCAGAATGGACAAACCAAACACTGGCTCTAGATAGGGACATTGGCGTTTTCACGTCGGCCACCGTAGTTCTCCAAGAGAAGTTTCAGTTGGTTGCAATCTGCAACCTCACCGCTAGATGCCACCAAATCCTACACACTGCACCTTTAAGGCACAGGAACTCGGATGATTTCACAGGTCAAAATTGAAATTAGGAAGTTGGTCTGTTAACTGTGATTTCAATTTACAACGGACGGTGTGGGTAGTTATTTTACCATTCACCTCCACTCTCTCTTTCAAATAAGTTTGGGTGGGTTTGTTCAAAGCCTACAGTACACCATCATCTGACTCCTCGGTCCGTTAATTTTGTTGTAGCATTATCACCATATTCCCCAATCTCAGCAATTATCTTGGTGAGTACAGTGTTACCAACAGTGATGATGGCCAAAATAAGAAAAAAACTGTAACAAACGAGAATTTCCCTTTAAACTTGAATCTTTTGAAGCTTTACTTACCTTTATACACAGTATGTGTGGTAAATCTACAATGTGAAACCTACAGTAATATTACATTAATGAGTCTGTGACCTGTGTGTACTTTACAAGTTTGTGCTGAGTAACTTCCTCGCTACAGATCCTCTGTGGCTGCGTGAGAGAACTCTCTCCCACTGGACCCGAGGTGTTGCTGGATTAATCAGCCCATCATCCTGCTCGGCCTTACACCTCCTAACCTGCCGCATGACACCTGCAGACCTGTCGCTGGCCCAAACCCCCTCTATCACACCTCCGGATGCCCATCCTCATTCACGGCGTGCACCGGAGGAGGAGAATTTTTGACAAATGACAGCTTGGTGATATCACTCGTCTGTGATTCAGTGTTCAGGGAGTTGATCCAGGACCACAAAAATGATGATTTGAGCTGAAGCACCACTGGACAAAATCACAAGATGCCCATTTTGAGACAACAAAAAAATCTCAACTTTCCATCAGCACGAAAAGGCAAGCCCTCTATGCCCTGCACTCACATGGTACTTCGATATAACTGAGGTTGATACGTTTGTGGTGATACACAGAAGCCAGGCCAAAAAGGATGATATCAAGGTAGATCTCGGCCGGCTTTTTCGAAGAGGGAATGCTCAAGTGTACAGCGAACACAGGGACTGGGTGTTGATCCTTTCAGGGCTCGGTATAAGCCCTGACGGAAGAGACAGCTGAGATGAGCCATGGTGAGATATTGGGAGAGTCAGAGCTTTGGCAGAAACTCAATAGAGCTTTAATGACCTGCAGTCAGGGCCAGCAGTGGCTCAACACAGAGCCAGGCTTTTCATTCTTCTGACCTTCAGAGGAATGAAGGACAGGAGGATTGCTCATCTGACCTGTAAGTGCACCATCATATCACATCTGAGGTTGGAGGGTTATGAACGTCTCAGACCTGACAACAGATAATGGCAATTCAATATCATGTTTGTACAGCACAAAAGCACTATTATATACTTTTTCTACCATACCGGTCAACCATTGGCTTACATTCATTTCTCTATAGTATAAAAATCAATTAGCCAAAACTTGCTTGAGTAATGTAATCCAGCAGGCTGTTCTCATACACTGTTCGTACCTGCAAAAAGACATGCGCTTTAATTCGTATATAACCCAGGACAAACGACGTAGAATAAAGAGTGCTAGAGTCCGCGAAGGGAGGAGGTTGGGATGGACGGGTGGGCCAAAAAACACAGGACTTTCACCCAGGAGCTAGCTGTTTGTGACCCGTGTGAAACCAGAGGTCTCCGACTTATGTGTCACGTAACTACCGTACTTACGTAACGCCACTTCCGTAGTTATTTTAACCCAAACCAAAATCTTTTCCTAACCCTAACCAAGTATTTTTTTTTGCCTAAACTTAACCAAGTATTTCAAACGTACTTATTTTAACCCAAATCATGATATTTTTCGAAACCTAACAAGTATTTTTTTTTGCCTAAATTTGACCAAGTATTCCAAACGTACTTATTTTAAACCAAACTACGATCTTTTCCTAAACTTAACCAAGTCGTTTTTTTGCCTAAAACCCACAGGGGCTTGCGCAAGCACATTGATCGCTCGTGTTGCTGGACATCCGTAGGCAAATGCATGAAAAATAACAAAATAACTTTTTTGTAAGTTATCATGTGAACCGTTGTATAAGGATACGTTGAATCCAGTGAGTGTCAACTTGGGAGTCCTAGGATCATTTTAAAGGGTCACAACAAGGAATACGAAATAAAACGAAATAAAAGAATTAAACACAGAATTATGTTTCCATTGTTTTCTGAGAAATTGGATATATTAAGCTCCCTGAGCCTCTGAAAATGAAAACAACCAGAGAATGAAAAAATAAAAAACTGCTCATAAACGGCCGTAACCTGTGATGATATTTCACAGGCAATTAAACAAAAAAGAGATCTCTAATATGGGGCAAACTTTGATCCTGTAGAGATACACCACAATACCAATAATGCCAAGGTTGTGATTTGTAGGTAAAACTCACGTCATGTGTGAGGCTGCACACAGCAAACCAAATGAAAACATATGCAACAGGTGGTTCAGTAAACTGCACATCAGAGGGTACAGAGGTGATGGCTGTAACTTGCCATCGGCGCCGACGTCTGATCAAAACCAAAACACAAACTTCTCCCGGCGCTCGTGTTTCGAATTTGCCACATGCCAAGTACTCCGCCCTTTGGAACGTAGCCCTCGCCAAAGCAGTCCCTTTGAGGACTGCAGTACAGCCAGTCTGGGCTTTTGAAGTAGACTGCTTGGCAAATCAACCGCGCCGCGATCCAGCATTGATTGGGATTCACGGGGCGTCGGTAGACGAGGGGAAACGCACTCCACATTAATTAACACCTGGCCTCATTATCTGTCCCATGTGGCAGAGTCCCACTGGGGTAAATTTAACACCGCCTTATTATCATGGGGGATGGTGGCGCGCTTTCATCAGTGTGCATTTGCTTGCATGTGTGGAAATCTCAGAGAACCGAATCAAAGTCATTTCTACATGTGTATTTGTTGCATTTGTGTGTATGTTTATCTGCATGTAGGGATACCTGCATATTTTTACTGTGTATTAGTGTGTGTATGGCTGCGTGTCTGCGTGTGTGTGAGCTTGGTTGTGTGTGGGATTAGATTCCCTCTGATGTCAGGATTCAATAAAACGCTTTCACATTGCTATAATGAGAGGATGTTTAATTCTCTTTGCTAGATCTCTCCCTCTCTTTGCGGCGCTCTGTATTCCAAAGCAGCCTCTGGATGAAACGCTGCCTGCTTGTGTGGTGAAAAATTATATCTCTCTCTTGTCAAGATACTTTAGAGAGAATACTTGACACGGGCAGATATTTGTGTGTAAAATAAACACATCAGATACATTTTACAAGCATCTCTTTTGATCCTGACGAGATCGAGCATGACACTAACAATGCCGGGGTCGTAGGTTTGTGTCTCATTTAGTGCTAGAAGTATTTGTTCTTTATGGTTTGATAAAGATGGCCTCGCCCATTTGACAAGATTCATATGTTGTATTTTGATTTGA
Organism: Sebastes fasciatus; assembly: GCF_043250625.1. NCBI lineage: Eukaryota > Metazoa > Chordata > Actinopteri > Perciformes > Sebastidae > Sebastes > Sebastes fasciatus. Next base: position 26,082,198 of record NC_133805.1, read on the forward strand.
TCATACTGCACAGTCTGTCAGTATTTTGTCTAAGATGATTACACATATTTCAAACAGTATTATACTCGTGCTTTGTGTTAATGAGTTTATTCCAGCCCCGTCTTTCGCAGGGCGTCAAATACCGTCGCTTTGTCACGCTCCTCAGCGTGTGATACCGTCGCACAAGGCACCCTTTACTGTCTGAATTACACCAGGATTTCAAGTAACTACAATGCAAACCCATCCACGTCAATATTAATCACTCAGAGATAGTGGTCAGGGAGTGTGGTGACGTAGTTTAATGAGCAAAAAGACACACATAGCGTGGGTGGGAGGGGTGGTGGATAGGTCCAACAAACAAGGCTTTCATCCAGGAGGCCGCTGTTGGTGTCCCAAACAACGTGTAATCTGTCTTTGTGTTCACAATGTTAAGTTTCACTTTCACTTTACAAACGTAGTAATTTTAAGCCAAACCATGATATTTTTCCATAAACCTAACTAAAGCTGGGTTTCCACAAAAAGATCCTAGGACTTTTCGTCCCTGGATTTACCTTTCAAGGAACAAAGCGGTTCCTTCAGCACACTGTTGTCTGCGTTTCCACCGAGGTCTAAAGACCTACGAAAATTACTCAAATTAGTCCGCTGACGTCTGAAAAAGCAACATGACATGAGACGAGGGCTGCTGGTGGTCACAGCGGTGAACACTCTGCAGCCTGCAGTTCAGTCTGACTACATGTTTCATCTAAAAAACACGCTGGAAAAAATATGTTTTGTCTCACTGCGACGATATTTACTGCTGCATATATTTACTGATGCACGTTGGATGTAATGAATGAAATGCAGAGGAGGAAAATGAAACCCTGAGAGTCTGTCTCCACAGTAAATCATCTGTTGAGTGTTTGAGGGTTATTTATTTGTGCTTTAGAACGTGAAACAATCAGAAAATAACCTTTCATTCCCACATGCACAGCACTGCCGCGCTACATCTGTTTCTTCTACCGCTCGCCCGCTCAGCTCGCTCGCACGATCTCTCTCTCTTTTTCTCTATTTTTTTTTTTTTCTTTTAAATCAGTCAGGAAGCCGACAGCAGAGCCTAACTTTAACTTTAATGTTATAAAAAAAAGACATTAAAGTCTCTCCCCTCGTCCTAAAATGGTCTCAAAATCGATACTAGAGTACTTCCTTGTTTTATGAATGAAGCGGTACAGTTGAAGCAGCAGTGCTGTGTGTGTGTGTGTTCCATCAATCAGCAACGGTCATCCATAAAAAACTCCACCCGGAAAGTTCCGGTACTTTCAGAAAGTACTACCCCCCGACCAGGGCTTTTTTGGGCGGTAAAAGGTAGACATTTCCCAGTGCGTTATAAAGTGACGCCAAGGGGTCCTGACAAAGCGCCAGTATGTGACGAGTTGGGATGAGAAAATGTTGATTCCCCCATTTATATTGGCATGCCATGTGTTTGTCATACGCACAATTTGAGGTACTAAATATGTTACAATGAATGCACTTATACAAAGAGTACTAAACTAGATATAAACATGACATAATACAAAACACTACTTGTATGTTCATTAGAGCTGACAAAGTTAACGCGACTATAACGAGTTAACGCAAATTTGTTTTAACACAACTAATTTCTTTAACGCAATAACACAACTTGCAATTTTTAGGTTGTAGCTTAATCAGTTTTAAAGCTTGAGTGAAGATACTGGCATCATATGAAACTAGAAAACCTAAGTATTGGTACCAGACATGTCATACTAGCTCGCGAAGGAGGCTACATAACGCTCCAAACTTACGCTAAATTTTGGTGAGGAAAAACTGCCATGATCTTTTGCAAAGGGGTCCCTTGACCTCTGACCTCAAGATATGTGAATGAAAATGGTTTCTATGGGTACCCTGGCGTCTCTCCTTTACAGACATGCCCAATTTATGATAATCACATGCAGTTTGGGACAAGTCATAGTCAAGTCAGCACACTGACACACTGACAGCTGTTGTTGCCTGTTGGGCTGCAGTTTGCCATGTTATGATTTGAGCATATTTTTTATGCTAAATGCAGTACCTGTGAGGGTTTCTGGACAATATTTGTCATTGTTTTGTGTTGTTTATTGATTTCCAATAATAAATATATATATACATTTGCATAAAGCAGCATATTTGCCCACTTCCATATTGTTAAGAGTATTAAATACTTGACAAATCTCCCTTTAAGGTACATTTGAACAGATAAAAATGTCTGATTAATTTGCCATTAATGGTGATTAACTATGGAAAGTCATACGATTAATCGCGATTAAATATTTTAATCGATTGACAGCCTTAGTATTAGTCTTATTGGTTATATTTACTCATTCGCACCAGTCTCGTGAACACGATATCTCAGGAACGCCCGGAGGGAATTTCTTCAAATTTGGCACAAACGTCCAGACTGATTAGATTTTGGTGGTCAAAGGTCACTGTGACATCACAAAACACATTTTTGGCTTAACTCAAGAATTAATATGCTAATTATGAAAATTTCACACCAATGTCTAATAGGACAAAATGATGAAGTGATGACATTTTGGACAGACATGGATGTAAACTGCTACTTGATTGGTTGGTGGAGGCATAAAACCGTGAGGCGGTAATTCTAGTTTTTTCATCATGGCCAAATGTCATATGTAAAAGCCTCAATCTTTGCTGATGTAAATGGCCACGTCCTTAGGAAGGGGTAGCTGACCTTTGCTAAGCCACCAGACTTCTGTGTGTTCTAAATCTTGATTGTCATTGATCACATCAAGTGTAACTATGCAACCCAGAATTGTTTACACAAACCCAAATTTCTCGATCTACTCTATTTCACTCCTATTAGGCCATACAGAAAGTGTAATCCATTTGTTACCCTAGAGTGCCTACGCCCTAACAATACACTGATAAACTATTCTAAAATCATTGCATTATTGATTTTGACTCTTGCTAGTTTCATATAAGCGGCTTTAAAACACATCAATGTGCCGCTGAAGGATTCTAAGTGCTCTCTCATTGAGAAGAAAGTCAGAGGACACAGACTCAGCCTTTTACAATGAGATGCAGGGGTCAGCACTGAGAAATTGATGGAAACTGGGATGAAATTGAGAGAGCGAAAGAAAGAACGAGAGACAGTGAGAGTGAAATTGCGGCATTGTTCATCAGTGTGTTAGCTCATAGTGTGTCAACTCGTCCTCCATCTTTTCAATCTGCATAGTTATTAGAGGCTTTTATTAATTTGAAATGCCAAAGTGAGGAATAAAGCATTACTGAAATGTCACCCTTTCACTGAGCATGATAAAATCACACCAGTCACTTTTGGAAACGGGCATTCTTCCCTCCTGCACTTTCATGCCTACCCCTCTCCCTCTCTACAGCACAGTCTCTTACACTCTTTCTCAGAGATCGATATGGCCTGACAACATGATGGCTGGGTTTCCTAAGGGGAGGTGGGTCGCAACAGTAGCCTGTCATCTTGCCATTATTTCTCTCTTTCAAGTCTTGCCCCTTCGACTCGGTACATGTTTTCTGGAAATAAAAAAATCAAAAATGAATACAAAAATTCTGCCGTGTAATGCTTGACCTTTTCAAAAGGTCAAAACGCTGCCAGCTTCTAGGGGATTTTAGAGGGGACAAAGTTCAAAGTTGATGTGCTGCACACATTACAGTAACGCCTTTAAGGCATTGTTTTAGGAAATACAGTTATCAGTTATCTTTCCAAGAGTAAGATGAGAAGATCAATATCAATCTCTTGTCTGTGTTAAGTATAGAGCTGCAGATGGGATGTCTTTAGCCTTGCTTAGCATAAAGACAGGAAACAGAGGGAAAGAGATAACTTGGTTCTGTCCAAAGACATTCACACATTGAATATTTCTTTCTTCGGCCTTTCTGAAAAAATAAAATGTGTTCCTGTGGTTTACTCTCCATATTCTGAGATAAATTATCATCTACTGTAGATCTGAAAATGAAACCTTTGTGATTCCAAGAAAGTTATACAGTGATTGATTTTTTTAACATACAAAAAAACTACAGCTCCCAGGAAAATTCACTGGCTCAGCGCGGGTACTTGGTCATCGTAATTTGTTTCATACATACCCATAATATTCATCAACACTCTCCGGTAAGGACCAACAGACATGTCTGAACTAGCTTCTGCCCCTTAGAACATTTGCTGAGTTGTGACGTTTAACCTGTAGTTTGTAAAATGGTATTCAGCTGCTAAAAACAAGAGTTCAATCAACAACAGTATTAGACATACAAAAAACAGAGCAAAGGGAAATAGCTCCAATATGTAACTCCCCTAAAATCACTAATCGTCTTTTTAACATATCTATTCATGTAAAGGTTAAACCGACCCGATCTCATGGGAAGGTGTATGAAGTGTAAAATCTTGACCCGAGGAAATATTTTAGACTTTTCGCATGTCATTTATAAGCCACAAGCTTAGTGTTGGCTTTTCGTGTGTCGTTTACTGTAACGACACGTCGGTACTGTAAAACGGTCGCTGTTATGTTTAGGCAACAAAACTACGGTAACGTAACGTAACGTAAAATACATACGTGAACAATGTAACATGGAAAAAACACGGAAAACACGCCATAAATGTCACTAAGGTCTCTAACGTAACGTCAAAATAACTCAACAACACTTTGGGACACAAACACTTGTCTCCTGGTTAAAAGTCCTGTGTTTGTTGGACCCATCCACCATAATCAGTCTACCTCACTTGTTATCCTAGCTCACTAGCTCTGAGCGTAGCATATAGTACGCGGATGCATTTGCATTGCAGTCAGTACAGACTACATGGCGTACACATGACACGCCAAAAGCAGAAAAAGACGTTATTATTGCACGCAAAATGACTTACAAAGTATAGGGTCATTCATACGCTATTTGTTGCAACCAAGCTGGTAAACAAACAAGACATATTTAAATAGATAAGAGTGCTTTAGAGGTGTGGATATGCACATTGATGCCATCCTTAATATGGGTCGCGGAAATTAATTTTTTTTCTGCTTCTAGAGCCTGCAATTTCACTACGCGTCTCTAAGCCACTTCAAGAGACACTACACATTTGTGTTACTACTGTATCATAGTCAGTCATATCCTAGCTCCTATATTCCATTCAGGAGGAGGTTATCTGCTGTGTTTTCATGTTAAATAGGTGAAAGTGGCCTTTTTAAAAAGGCTGTCGTTGTAACAAAGCCGTGTTCCCACCAACACAGACTTTTGAGGTTAAAGCTTTCAAAGCGTTCCTCTCCCTTGAGAGAACTACTTGATTGCTTGACACTTCTCAGTCTCGCCAAAATTATAGACGGTGTCTTGCGGGAGGGGAAGTCCTTCACATGTACTTCCCTGCTATGAAAGAATCTTAAAAAAAAACGTTGGCACATGGGTGAGCCAAGTTGAGTTTTTTTGTGCAGCAACAAAGAACCCGCCTGCCAAATAGCTTTGGAGTAATTCAATTACTGTATCTTTTACAAGAATCCCATTCAGCTTGTCAGGCATAAAAAGGATGCTGAATGGGTGTACAAGCACCGAAGGCTGGGAGAACACAAAGAATTCTATTCAGTGGTGAAGGAATTCCTTTTTATTTTTAAAATTACAGTGTGGACAGTCTTGTTACCTTCTTATTACTTTATAGAAAAGGTAGCAGGGCTGAGATGGACATGACAAAATGACAGAGACAGGAAGCTCTCTGAGCGGGGGGAGTCAATCTCAAACTAGCTGAAGCCCAAGGGTCACAACTACAACGTCATCACTAGAAAAGTACTTAATTCAAAGCTCTGAAATACTGTCACTCTCTAAGAACTATTGACAGACACCACACACGTTGAAATAGCGAATTGTTTCCTGTGTACTGAAGTGTAAGACAAACACGCTGATTCACAGATGAAACATTCATGCTTGTATATTATAGTATGCCTTTGCCAGGCAAGCAGCAAAAATGTGTTTGCATGTGAGTCTAGAGCAAATTAGTTAAATGTGGCTGGACTACTGGAAGAAAGGAAACTGAGTCATATCGGGAGGCAAGAGGATTTCCTTTGAATCATTCCAAAATATCATCTTATCTCCTGCAATTTGGGTCCCAGGGGAGTAAATGCTAATGAGTTGTCATCCTGTTTTAAAATTCAAACCTAAAGGGAAAAAAAAAGATTTAATATCTTGTGCAAAGTTTGTTGATCTAGAATTTATAGAGAGGCGAGAAGTAGGGATGTAATCGTTTCACTTTCAGTTGGCCGATTCTCACATGTAAACTTAAAACTATCAAACTTTGTGGGTAAAAATAATACTGTCAAAATAACATACGAAGAGAGGACGTTTTTTTTGTATTGTAAGTAGGGCTGTCAATCGATTAAAATATTTAATCACATTAATCGCATCATTGTCCATGATTAATCGCAATTAATCAAAAATTAATTGAAATTTTTTTTTCTTTTCAAAATGTACCTTAAAGGGAGATTTGTCAAATATTCAATACTCTTATCAACATAGGAGTGGACAAATATGCTTGCTTTATACAAATGTATGTATATATTTATGATTGGAAATCAATTAACAACATAAAACAATGACAAATATTGTTCATAAACCCTCACAGGTACTGCATTTAGCATAAAAAATATGCTCAAATCATAACGTGGCAAACTGCAGCCCAACAGGCAACATCAGCTGTCAGTGTGTCAGTTTGCTGACTTGACTATGGCTTGCCCCAAACTGCATGTGGTTCTCATAAAGTGGGCATGTCTGTAAAGGGGAGACTCGTGGGTACCCATAGAACCCATTTTCATTCACATACCTTGAGGACAGAGTTCAAGGAACACCTATGAAAATGGCCATGCAAGTTTGGAGCATTTTTTAGCCTCCTTCTCAACAAGCTAGTATGACATGGTTGGTACCGATGGATTCCTTAGGTTTTATTATTTCATATGATGCCATGTATCTTCATTTCACCTTTAAAACTGAACCCGCTACAACCTCAGAAAGATTGGTTGCATTAATGCGTCAAAGGAATTAGTGGCATTAAAATTAATTTGCGTTAACGCTTTATTATCACTTTAACTTTGACAGACCTAGTAAATATTAATATGTGGCCTTTGCTATGTGTTGTAGCAAGCTTAAAAGAACCTAATATTATATTCCCTAAAAATCAAATAATTTCTACTGACGTTAGGGGAGGTGCTACTGCTCTAAAACACTGTGGGGAAACAAGACTTAAAATAGATTGATGTTTGTTTTACCATGTCATAACGATAAAATGTGTTCTGATATTTCCGCATCGCTTGAATTAAATGTGCTTCGACCCCAGCTGTGTTAAATGGAAACATATGTCACAGTTTCACTACATCATATTGAACACAGTGGGCAAACAGAACATCAAAGTCCATAAAGGTTTGACAGTCTGCCACTCCTCGCAGCTTGGTTTCATCATACGTCAGTGAAAGTGGCAGAGTGTAAAATACAATATACAACTGTACAATCTGTTTCACAGAATAAGTTTATAAAACGGCTTTGTGCTTTATGGATATAGGAGAACTTGAATAGGTAAGAGAATGTATATGGATATCGGACAACATTTGTATTAGTGAAAGACAATCTGTTATTGTAAGGAAACCTACTGTTATTAGCATTTGTGCTGACAAAGCAATAGTCCTGCATACACCTGCAAAAAAATATTCCAAACTGGCTATTCATGTAATATGTAATTTAGTTTTTAAAGAATGAATGCATATAGGCACTCTATTTCAGACAGCAAACATGCATTCAAATGTTAAGCTGCTCAGGAAGACTGTCTAGTCGAACCACAAAGCCCATCACTTTCTTTTGTATCTCCATGCATAATTCATCTGTGTTTGTATTTACAACCCTCTAAGAATTAACCTGTCAAAGATCCCAGCGTATAATGCAGACATATCTCTATCTGTCAGGTGTTCACCTCATATGGAGCATCCAACCTCCACATGTTCAAACAAGGCATGGATATTATGCATCATCAGCTGACAGAAAACAAGGGACAGGGAAATTAAAAAGCCAGGAGACAAAAGAGGTGGCAGGCGAGTGAAGGAATAAATGATGACTCCCCACTCTCCTGGAGTCAGGGGACATGTTGCATGTCATCTCGGTGTCTTGGTACGCAGTGGTGCGGCGATGATGTGCTGGGCAGGGCCAGTTCAGAACAGAGTCAAGGGCGCAAGGTTGACGGCAAGCTCAACGCTCCAACTGTTTCTTGTCCCCAAACAAATATATGGATGACTGAATCCCCCCCCTCTCCCCAAGACGGAAGGGCACTTTCAGGTATGACCTCTGAACTGCTCGGTCATTTAAGCAACTAGAGATGCCCAAACTGGTTTGCCACAGACATAGACACTTCCTATTTCCTATTACTCTCCGCCACTTTACTTGAGTGTCAGAATTCTATGTGGAATTTTATGTGCTGTATCATACAATAAAGTAGTGTCTATGGCATGTACACTACTTTTCTGGATTGAAAACTGCCATTTAACTTCATTCAGGCTGCAATTACGTTTCCTCCAAAATGTAACTGGCAAAGCAAATTAGTATTATATAAATAGGGTTGCACCGATACCGATACCAGTATAGGGTATTGGGTCAGATACTGTGCTCATGTACTCGTACTTGCAAAACGGCTCCGATACAACGGCACCGATACCACTTTACGGCAGCGTGACGTTAACCTTTCGTCACCATCTTTCGGGTCCTATCGCACGCGCTCACGCTCCACCTCCCCGACGGTGCGGGCAAGACGGGCCGGTGGTGCGCCCGATCCCTCGGGGCCAGGATCCGACCTCGCGCCGGCCCTCACTTTCATCGCGCCACGGGGTTTTGCTTGCACCCTCTGGCTCAAGCGTGCGCTAGACTCCTTTGTCCGTGTTTCAAGACGGGTCTGGTGGGTTGCAGACATCGCCGCAGACCCCTGGCGCCTTTTACGTGGGCCGAGCCTCGCCTTGGCTGAGGACAGTCCGCCCCGGTTGACAGTTGCACCGGGAGCAGGGAACCCCGTCTACTTTGTCCACGGCCCCGGGAAGCACCTTCGCCCCGAGCCTTTCCAAGCTGACCTAGAGCCGGTTGCGGCGCACTGCCTCGTATGCGGTATTCCCCAGCCTGCCGTGTGTTGCTCACACCCTCCAGCTGTCTGTAAACGAGGGTCTTTTGGAACAGAAAAGTACTTGTATCGGTACTCGTATCGGTACTCGGTATCGGCGGGTACCCAAATGTAAGTACTTGTACTCGGTCTGAAAAGAAGTGGTATCGGTGCATCCCTATATATAAACATATTGTAGGAGATAGAGTTGATGCAGTAGCCATTCTGCAGATTCACTATTTCTGTCAATGGCCTCACACCGTTTGTAGCAACGGTTACTTCCCTTTCTCTCATCTGTAATCGATTTATTTCTAAAGTCTATTACGTCAATTCTTGTGGGCATGTAAGACACAGATTGAAAGTTCACAATGACTCCCGTCATTGCATGCAAAGATAAGTCTGCTGCATTGACTGTCAATAACGCGGCAGTCTCCAAGCAGCTTAGTGGGAGCTCTCGTCTCGTCTTTCCTTCCTAAGCCTCCGAGGGGGCCGTGTGGTGAACTGGCAGCCGCAACTCCTTTCATCCATTCTGAGAGAACTGAATAAAGTTCAGAGGAATTACAAGAATCTACCCAGTTAGACTCGGAGTAGCAGGAATAAGCACCATTACTGAATCAGTCTCACAAATGTTTATACAATTGCCAACGTGACGCGGATGAATCAGCGTGGCTGCCGATACTGTGGAGCATGTGGGCCGATGACACCTTACTCAAAGCTCACGTTCATTCATTGAGATCTACTGCCAGATCACTGTAGATGTTGTTGGAGGAACAGAGTGTCTCTCAACTTCTTCCTTTCACTGCCACATTTCAAACCACTGGGCGAAACGTTCTGTAATGAGCAGGGTACTAATCCAAACACTACTCCACCATGGCAGTCTCAGTTAGAAATGCCTGACAGGGTGGTCTGTTTAACAAAACAGAATGTATTTACCCAGCAGTTTCAGATTGTGAAAATTTTAAGACGCTGTGGCAGCCATCTGCCAAACGCTTATTTATGTTTTGTGGAATAAACTCGTCCATGCCCATTACTTGGCAACTACAAATGATTTGGTTTAACTCTGAATTGCAGGAAAATTAAACCTCCTTTCTCAATGAAGTCGTTGTAATGGGCTGCCACTTTTGCAAACTGCCATTAAATCCACCAAAGCCAACCTGATTTGGACTTAAGAGAGGGAGAGAAGTGCTGTAATTAAATACACTCTCATGTCTGTTAACCAGATCAAAAATGATTATGAGAGGTTTTAGATGCAGATGACGTTCAGCGGGCGTTCTTCTGCATTAACAGCCATTGTTCATTAGGGGGCATATGGTGCAATAGTGTAATAACTGTCTCGCCTACAACCATTCAAATGGGTTTAATTGGATAATTTGTATTAATCTGTGAACATGCTGAGTATCAAAAATGTCTTTCTCTTCATTAGCTATAACAGAATGCATGAAATATTAGAGAAATAATATGCAAATTTGGAGTGGTAATGACATAAATGACAGCATATGTGTGAAATGTTTTAGCTTGCACACTGCCTCTTAGTTGAAAAAGACCTTAAACCATGTTGTTGAATGATAGTGAGTGACAGTGCCACAATGCACCACGGGAGAACAGCCTTAATACCAACACATTTTGAAGAACCCCTGAAGGTCTGCAGCTAAAAATAAAAACAGGGCTAACTCCCTGATGCAGAACACCTGTCCTAGACACTGTTTATCCTGGACTCTCTTTGATACTTGTCCTAAACATCCAAGAAAAAGCAGGCCTGGTATTAGAGCCAACACCAAAAGGGTATCTTTACCATCTCATCGAAAAAGTAAACAACCTCAAACCTTAACATATAAAAGATCCCCTCTTGAATGATTAATGCCCTTTTGATGAGCAAAAGACTCGGTGATAACTATATTCAGCAGAGCTTAGTTTGGACAAAAAAACATCCTTAAGCGACGGAGATGGAAATCATAAGCACAAGACAGAGGGAAGGGAGGGGGGAACGAGACATCCAGGATTCTTTGACCATCCGCTATGAGGGAAAGCAACTCCTGGGGAAAGTGATTAGACTAGGCTCACTGCAGGCAACTTGGTGATTGGCTAAAAGAGCTCATTTGCATGCTGCTCTCATCTCCAACAAACTCTCGGGAAGCACCGGTGGATAAGGTCACCGGTGTCAGTCTGCCTCTGTGCCAGCCGAGAATGTAAACAGATCAAACGCACAACAGCCGTTTAAGCGAGTGCAGGAGGAGCCTGTGTTCTTGATCATCTAGACAATGATGACCTCAAATTCATGTCAGAGGTGATCCTGGCATCCTGACAGTCAGATGTAGGGACGTCTCTGAGCAGTCGCATAACAAAAGCTTTTAGTCAAGTAGAAGGTACAGCTTGAATATTCACGTGTCGGGGAATGTGGGGATTGAAAATGCTATTGCTCACTTATGTCTTGTTACGGCAGGTCGGTAATCTTTGTTTTCCTTGACCTGCCGTGATTACATCAATGTCTAAAACACCAATCATTAATTTATTTAATACGGGGATTAAACTGCTTCTACTTATGATTAGAATTTGACTTTTTTTGTTGTCCATTAAACTATATGATGCGTTAGTTAAGTGTTTTTCCATTCAGACGTTGCTGTCTGGTGAAAATGTATCTATAAAATTCTAACTTTTCAGGGGGTAAAATAAAGGTTTTTCATTTTTTGGATTTAAAATAGCATTTCATCATTTGATAAGGCTCGGCTAGTCCAGGAGGTGAGAGAATTTTATCCAACCCACTAAAAACAAAACTTGGTCAAAACTGAGGATATGGCTTGACCGTGTTGGTCAGTCTGTGAATTTGTGGCTAAATTGTTACACAAATAGTTAGTGGTCATGTCTATAATGTTAAATCCAGCCGTACATGTCCACCAGGTCTGGCGAGTACACTAGGGGACACGCTGCTCCACTCAACTGGCCATTCAAGCGGTGACGTACCCTATCATGGTCCCTGGTTTCAAACAGTCAAACATGGCAGCCTGCTCGTAATCTTTCTGTTATCTGTCTAAAATATACTTCTGAAAATATTTTAAGCAAGAAATAGTCTATACCACTGCTGAATCTTGTTTCATTTTAGAACTACATCACCTAGTTTGACAGCTTGGTCCAAGTTTCATGAGCCGGACGCGCTGCGCTGGACAGGCTCATTTGCATACAAGACCTTTTCATTTTGAAAGAGCAACGGCCAACAAGGAGAAAACTCCAACACTCGGTCGACCAGTCGTGTAACTCCATCACTCACTCAGTGACAGACTTTTACGTTTGTAAGGCTGGCCCTTTGCGGTCCAGCCAAAAACTAAGACCAGTATAATTAAAAATAATGTAACAAGACTAAGAATCTATAGCCATGTAGCTCATTTTTTAGGCTGAATTGAGGCACTGCTTTGCTGTGAGCAAAATTCTAATGTCAGTATGGTAACATGCTGACCCTGGCAATGTTAGCATTTAACAGATAATGTTTAACAAGTTCACCATCTTGTTTAAGCTTATAGCCATGCTAAAATTTAAACTAATTAACAATAAATTTACAGCTGAGGCTGATGGGAATGTCATTAGTTTGGCAAGCATTTGGTCATAAACCAAAGTATTGGACACACCTGATGATTTGACCTGATGATGGCGCTAGATGAAATTCAGGCAATCACCAAAGTGAATACTATTCATCCTAAGGGGAGCATGAATGTCTCTACCAAATTTCATGGCAATTCATCCAATCAAGACATTTCACTTAGAATTACAAATGTTAACCTCATGGAAATGCAAGAGGATAAGTAAAAGGATCACCAAAGTCATTGGGATTCATCGTCTGGGAACCATGAATGTCTGTACAAAATTTTGTCCCAATCCATCCAGTAGATATTGATATATTTCACTGGATACAGTAAGTAAAGATTCTGACCGCTCTAATGGCCCTAGAGGAAAAGGAGCAGATCACCTAAGTCAGTAGGACTCTGGGAAACATGAATGTCTTTACAAAATGTCATGGCGATCCATCCATCCAATAGTTGTTCAGACATTTCAGTCTGGACCAAAGTGGTGGACTTACTGACTGATCGACCCTCTGAGCGACGGACTGTTATCCCTAAATCCAGGCTGCTAGGGTTGGCTAAAAGCATTATTCAATAAAAAGTGACCAATGTCTCCTTCAACAGCTTACCTACAATACTGGTAAGTAATAAGGCCTTAAAATTCACTGGTAGTAGTTTTATCTACAAATGTATAAATCAACTTTATAAATTGCGTAACAATTACTACACAACATATCCTGACAAAGAAATGTAAAAAGGAAATATACAACTTATGAAAATAATGATGCAATATGTATGCAGTATACGGAATATGAAATTATTAGGGGTGTTAATCGGTTGAAATATTTAACCGCAATTAATCGCATGATTGTACATAGTTAATTGCGATTAATCGCAAATGAATCACACATTTTTCTGTTCAAAATGTAGCTTAAAGGGAGATTTTTCAAGTATTTAATACTCTTATCAACATGGGAGTGGACAATATGCTTGCTTTATGCAAATATGTGTGTATATATTTATGATTGGAAATCAATTAACAACACAAAACAATGACAAATATTGTCCCGAAACCTTCACAGGTACGGCATTTAGCATAAAAAATATGCTCAGTGTGTCAGTGTGCTGACTTGACTATGACTTGCCCCAAACTGCATGTGATTATCATAAAGTGGGCATGTTTGTAAAGGGGAGACTCGTGGGTACACGTAGAACCCAATTTCATTCACATATCTTGAGGTCAGAGGTCGAGGGACCCCTTTGAAAATGGCCATGCCAGTTTTTCCTCGCCAAAATTTAGCATAAATTTGGAGAGTTATTTAGTCTCCTTTGCGACAAGCTTGTATGACATGGTTGGTACAAATGGATTCCTTAGGTTTTTCTTGTATCATACGATGCCAGTATCTTCACTCTAGCTTCAACCTAGTCAAAGACCTACCCACCCAAAAATTGCCAATTGCGTTAAAGACATTAGTGGTATTAAAACAAATTTGCGTTAAGGCGTTATTATCGCGTTAACTTTGACAGCCCTAATACTAATGCTTTGTCAGACCCTTCTGCATCACTTTTTGGTTGAAAAAGAGATACAATCCAAAGAAATTAAAAGGGAAACATGGACAAAGTTGTGACAAAGCATTTTTAACTACTGTACCAACAGTCACTGTAGTGAAATATAGTATCAGTCTTACCAATTTGACTCTCTCTGTCTCTATTTGCTCTTTATTCTCCCTGTGTTATGTGTGTTATGTGTGTTATGTTGCGTATTCAGGATAATCTACTGTGCTGATAAAGATTTCACTGTTCGCTTTGATATAAAGCTTCACAGAACGTCACACATGACTGGCGGCCGGCTCCTTTTTGATCCTACAGCGGCATTAAATGTCTCAATGCCATCTGGAGCTGCGAGAATAAAAACTCTCCTTTTTAAAGATGCCCATTTTAATTGGTAAATATTTACTTGCAGGAGCTCTCTGCGGGCTCACACACGGTTTCTAATGAAGCACTTTAAAGCCTATGGGCTCTCGTTGCTTACTTTGAGTGTGATTCTAAACAAGTGCAACCTGGGGTTGAACTGTAGATAATGGTTGATATGGGCCAATGAAACACAACGCTGAACAATGAGGTGAGCTTGTAGTGCATAATAACTGCGCCAGTACAATTACCCTGTTACTGTTAACGCTGATCCTCCCTCTGTGTGTGTGTGGTTTGACTATACAGTATGTGCAGTCACATGTACGTCATATGTGTGTCTGGGTGTGCTTTTTTTAATGTAGGGTTGGTTGCCAAAATCCATATCACAATATTTTTGACCAAATACCTTCATATGTTTAAACAGTATGCTGTATAGTTATACAATTATTTGAGGAGGAAAATAAAATAACATTAAAGTTCTACAATTGCATGCAGCGTTTTCAGGGTCCGAAATGAACTCCTGCCAAGCGCCTAATGCTGGTAGATTTTCCGTTTGGCAAGTAATCTGATAAGGCTGTCTACCACACCGGTGGGTATACTGGTGGTTTAACGTTAGTACCAAAATAGTCCTTTAATAAAAAACGATGCTTGGTTACACTGAGAGTCTGTACCGTGTTTTGATGCCATTTCGGGCGCGCTGCTTCTGTCCTCTGCTCTCTGTGTCGGAGTTTGACACACGCACAAATTCGCGCCGTGTGCTTAACGTTAGAGATTGATTGAACGGAGATTGTGTTTGTTTACGAGAAAGTTCATGTGTATTTTGGGGTGACGATGAGACAAGAAAGGTTTCTGCCAGCTAGTGTAGTGCACTAGTGGCCCGTAATGTTAACGAGTGTCCAGTCGAGAGACAGAGAGACAGAGAGAGAGAGAGAGAGAGAGAGAGAGAGTGTCTGACGGTGATGACGACGTTAGCAGTAACACTGTGAACATAGCAGCACAGTGATTGTACAGTTCAGACTGTCAGTGAATAAATGCTACAACTCCTCAAGACACAAACCAAGTTCCCGTGTCTTGCATGCCACCTGCTGATTAAAGCGAAGGAGGTTAGCCCTAAAGCTAGCGACAACAACGACCCATGTGGGCTGAAAGGCTTACCTTTAAGGTGGACCAGCTATTCTCATTTTAGTGATAAGCTACTTCTCTGAGTTTTGTTTAGCTTTTTTTGTCTTTTTTTTTTTTTTACACAAATACCGTCATAATCCGTATAGTAGCCTATACCCAGTGAAATGCCAGGAGTTTATGAAAAAATAGATACCGCCCAAGCCTAGTATTCAGGCTTGAATTGATTAACTGTCAAAATATTTAGATTATTTTGACGGTTAATCAATTCAAGCCTGTATACTAGGCTTGGGCGGTTTATCAATTCATATTTATATTCAACATATAGCCTTATTATTTCAATGAAATGTACCGAAACAAATGTATATGTGACACAAAAAGGCAATTTATTATTTTGGACGATAACAGATATGCCTGGCTGGTGGTTTTTTCATCTACCAGTCCCCCTTGGCTGGTGAGTCAAACAGTTAATTTCGGACACTGAGCGTTTTGCAAGAGCACAAAATCTATCAAGGGAACGCAAAGAGATTGCAAAAGGTTTTTCTCCCATCTATTAAATTGTCCCCTCGATGACTCTGTAGAATTTTTGAGACATACAAACAAACAAGAAGACATTTGTGATCTTGTGTTAAGATAAACCACAGTATCGTTGAAAAAATTACACTTTTCATTTAACTCCGCTAGACCAGTCAGATGAGCTCAGAAATGTTTGCAATTTGACTGTTATTCATGACCTGTTGTGTGTATGTACTGTACTGTATGTCTTCCTGTATGCTTGTGCATGTCTGTGTGAATATGAGTCCTTGTGCGGTACTTGTTTTAGTGTGTGCTGATATGCATCTGTGTATCTTCACACCTGCTTCTCCAGGATTTGTGCATATATATTCACGTGAGTCCATCTGCGTGTGTCTAGATTGTGACTCTGCTGCTGCATGTTAGCACTTGTATCCTAATGCACAAAACCCGGTGTGCACATTAATCTCTGCCGCAGCGGCAGCACGTTGCCTTGTATGCACTGCTCTCTATCCCTGACCCAGTATGCTGTGTGATCCTGCCTACAGCCTCATTTGTCTCCATCACGGGACAGCCGAGGTTACGACTCACCAAAGCGCAGTAGGTTTCTGGCGGATCTCCACACGTGATATTTGGGGGGTCGAGGGCCACTCGCAGGTACTTTGTCATGTCGGTGGCTTCTGGCTGACAGGCCATGTAGTCCCACGCCAGGCCCTCCTCTGTATAGATCTGGGACTTGCACACGTCATAGTGTCCCCAAGCCGCCGGGTAATGTTGCATGGCATGTGACACGCTGGTGCACACGGCTTGCAGAGTGAACAATACGGGCCAAAGCATCGCTGATCTCATTCTGTATGGTTTTCTGTGGAACTTCTTTTTTTTTTTTTGTCTTTACAGCTGCTGCTTTGTCACAGAAATGACAATATCGCTGAGGATTTTCTAAATTAACTGCAGCTTCGAACGGTGCAATGGTGCATTTGGGAACTGTGGCAGCATGTTGCTTTCTGTTGTGTGAGTGGCTTCAGGCAAAGATTAGCCCCCATTCACTTATTTTGCCTTTGATTGTTGCCACTTCTGCCTGGTTGATGAGGTGTGTCAACAAGGGGAGCTTCTTCACAAGTGTCGGGCGTTGATGAAAGGGTCAACGAACGGTCAGATGTGATGTGCAGAGAGGAGTGACACTCCTCATAAGTCAGTGGCTGTCAGATGTGTTAGCTTGATCTCCTGTCGATGGTGGTTTTTGCAGCAGGCAGCATCCTATAAGACAGAAGAAGAAGACCGTTTGGTGAATTAAACGGACCACATAAAACATTTGAAACACTATTACTTTTATTACAGTTATATTAACAGAGGCTGTGCATGGTTTAAGGGCACTGAGGTGGATAAGTAGCGCGTCTCACTGTCTACTACCACACACACACACACATAATGTATACACAAACACAATGCATTCCACTGTTTATGTTTATACGTATCCCTCAATAATAACCATGGCAAAATCACTGTACACAATTCAAATCGAGCTTGCTCTGCGGATCTAATCTCCATTTGATTTTCATACAAAAAGGCTTATTTCCATGTGTCAAGTCACTGCATTTAAGTTACTGCTTTTTCCGATTCTCTCGCTCCTTTAGAGCCGAATGTGGAGTCGCATTTTTCCCAGTGCCTTTCAGAGGCATTTGGGAAATATTAAAGTAAAATTGGGAGACAGAAATGGTCTATTTGAGGGATTGTGCGTTCCTCTGAGCTATCACAAGCCATCAGTCAGATGGCCTAACTCATCAGGTAATGGTGCCTGGCAGCAGTCAGTGGAGACCCACACCATCTCAATGTCTCAGGTACAACGTGTGTGTGTGTGCGGTAGTGGAGAAAATAAAATTGAGCAGCTATATACGGCTGCCTGCAACAGAGTAATGACACTGTAAATAGTTACGGTTGCCTGTCAATGTGCTCGGATGGCCTGAGGTTTTTATCATAGTGAAAAGAAGTCCATGTTCCAGTGAGTGAAAAATGTACTTACATTTCAATTGAACCTTTGCCTACTTAGGGCACAATTCCAACAAGCATGTACGGTTATCCTCTTTAAAAGCCTATTACAAATGTGCAATGTCACATCACATTTATTCTAACACAAATCCAGGCCTAAAAAAATATTCGGCACAAC
This sequence comes from Sebastes fasciatus, assembly GCF_043250625.1. NCBI lineage: Eukaryota > Metazoa > Chordata > Actinopteri > Perciformes > Sebastidae > Sebastes > Sebastes fasciatus. The sequence continues at coordinate 26,100,547 of NC_133805.1, forward strand.
CAGCTGATATATACAGTTGAGCCAGTAACTTTCCAGTCAGCAGCTTTACTCTGAACCCTTCAGGCTCCAGCTGTGACTGACAGCTGTCACTGCTGAAATAAATAGTTTCAGGTAAAATGTGATTTGAAGCATGTGGAGTCTTTTATTTTCAGTGGAAAAGAGCTACTTTTGGATTTTCTGTCACGAGATTACAGCTTTTATCAAGTCAAATCACATTAATTAACGGAAGGATTTTAATAAAAAGGTTTATCGTGTGAAAGGAGAAAGATTCCGATCAGATTTGGGAAACAGAAAATCATCTTAATGAGCTGTTGCGGCTCACACATGCAGGCTGGTTTCTGTGCTCCCTGCTGACATACGGAGGCATTAGCATTCAGTATTTTAACTTGGCCATCTTGTCTTGGACTGAAAATTGTGCCAATTTGAATGGTTTCTGACCACATCTAAGGCAATTACTGCTTCCCTTCTCCCAACCTAATGCCCCTTTAACAAAATGACTACAGGCTTGAATACATTCCAACTGTAATGCCAGATGTTCGTGTGAGCCAGACAAAATTATCCGCGCTGCCATTCAGACTCGGCAGACCCTTCAAAGTGAGCCGTGTCAGGAGGTATGGATGGCAGGTTTCATTTGACAGACCTCTGGTTGGGGCTGAGGGGAAGAATCTGATGGGGGGGGGAAAGAAAACGTACGGGGAAAGAATTTTGGCTCTTTAAACGTGCTCATGTCAATCAACAAGACTCCTCAGAAGAGGCCAATTACAAATTTGATAACACGGCTGGAGCTCCGAGTGATGAATAAGCCATTTCTTTCATGCGTGTATCAAAATTCATAAATATAAATGTCAGTCCCTGATCAGAGATGTGTCACAGGATAGACTCCTCTCAACTCACACACACCTAGATGTACCCTTTCATAATACTGACGTTGACTTTCATTATAAAGACAGTTAAATTAGGCAGCAGCTGCAGTGTCGAGGAGGGCTCGCTCATCTTATTTTTATTTAATAGGGAACATTGAAAGTTAATAAGCGACCGCCAATGGAGCTGACCACGGGAATGTTGGATTTAATTCATAGGCACTTGGAGTAATGAAATCTATACAGATGAAAGGAAGGTGTCAGAGTGAACAGATACTATTCTGCATCAGAGAACTACTAAGGTGACAGGAAACGGGGGAAAAAAGCGTACAATATAAAATCTTTCAAATCTGTATTTTGCCTAATAAATTATTTCTAAGTGTTCTGACACCAGATAATTCATCTCCTATAAAGACTATAGAGTAGGAAGGCACCGATTCGACTTTTTCAGTCCCGATACCGATACCTGGGCTTTGTATATCGGCCGATACCGAGTACCGATCTGATGCCAGTGTTTAATTAATAAGTTGTATGGAAGTGACTGGGATCATTCTTTTATGTGTAAGCTAACATCAGACTTGACTTAAACATCGCTTTTTTAACTTTGTAAAACAAAATGTAACAAATAAATACATAGATACACAATTACTGAATTTTTATTTATTTTTAAAATAATAAATCATACACCAGAAACTTGGTCAAATATAAGTGTAAACCTTTATAATGCAGCAACAAATTGGTCAAAACTTAAACAGGAATTAAAATTCCAGTATATAATATATGTAGTATATAAACATAGAATTTAATTTAATAGATCGGCCCCATCGTCACCGATATCCGATCCAGTTATTTGAGTCAGTATATCCGATCCGGTATCGTTGCATCCCGACTAATAAGCGACAGCAAAATGAAGCTGACCATGGGAATTTAATTCATAGACATTTGGAGTAATGAAATCTATACAGATGTAAGTAAGGTGTCAGGGTGAACCTCTGTGGACAGATACCATTCAACATCAGAGCTTTAATGTGAGAGGAAATGGGGGGGAAAAGCGTACAATATAAAATGCTTCAAATCTGTTTTTTTGCTCTAACACCATTTAGAAAGCTAATTCATCTCCTATAGAGAGGTCAAAACATCAAAACAACATCAACATCTTTACTTAAAATTACACATAAAATCTATAAATGCAATATACTGTACAACAAAATTAGAATCTTCTACCCTTGTTTCCCCCGCCCCTGCATCTATACCTCATACCTCATACCCAGTGGCACTCAAAATGCACAGAGAAGCTCATAGGAATGTCATAATTTCACTGAGAAAAATATGAGGTCAGACTCTATATTAAAAGTCATCAATATTTGAGCAGCTCTCTGTATGCAGTGAGAGAGAGAGAGAAATAGAGAGAGAGAGAGAGAGCCTAGAGCTTAGGGTGACCACCTCACCTCTCTCTACCCCCCCACCCTCCTCTTTCTCTCGCTGACTCTTTCCTTCACTTGTTTTCGAAGCCTCTGAAACACCCCCTTGTGTCCGCTTGCATTCCATCCCCTGGGCAGCTCAAGCATGGCAGAGTGTTTTAAAAGTCAGCAGGCAGCCGAGCCCTGTGGCTTATATTGGTTACAAACTCCCAGCCAGACTCTTAAAAAACCATGGCGGGTGTGTGTTCCATTCATTTTATAGTAATCCCCGCTAAAGTGAGGCTTTGCTTTCTGTCTCTGAGTGTGGCTTTTCTGATCGCCTCTTGGCTCCCATACAGGGCAAAGTTGAGGAGGGAGCTGTCCACGGTGCTGAAATACCGGACATCAACATCTGCTCCTGTGCTCCGCACTGGACAAGCCAGAGCCTTAAACGCTGACATCAGTGATTTCAAGATGACACTTTTATTGATTTTTTAGAACAACAACAAAAAAAAAAGCCCTCTGACAGCCAAACTGATGCTCCCACTGTGGTTTATCCTCCCGCAACAATTGCTATTTTGTTGCCTTTGCCTTTCTGTATCGAGCACCTGGTCAGGATTTTGGATGTGCACGCACACAATACCGCCTTGTTGTGTTTTTATTGATTCCGCTGACTTCCAACCAATAACTTCTGATCCATAGCCAGTTTGAGCAGACTGATGCTTTGTGGCTGGCTGATGAGTGCAACAATAAACGGGTTAATGCATCCAACGTTCTCCGAGCCAAGAACCAACCCTTTCCATATGAGTCACAGTGGGATCGACTGGCAGGCAGAAGCATGTCTGTACTGGCACGCATTTGTCTTCTTATTGTCTTTCAATCCTTCTCTCTCTCTCTCTTGGTATCTCAGTCAATCTCTCAGTCCTGCTCCTTCTCTCTTCCAACCCTCTTCATTTCTTTGTCTCTCAACAGCACCCTTGCTGCACTACATCCGTAAGCACATACAATTAAATGCCCAAGGGCTGCACCTTTAAACCTCTGCAATTGGTGTCACTTTTTTTATTTACAACAATGACTGGCTGTGCTTTCATGCAAAGGTTTTTTTTTTCCCTGAGAAGATGTATGTAGTTGAGACAATGTGAGGGATCCCTCAACATGGAGCCCAGCCAGAGATAGACACACAGCCACACACATGAAATGTGATGCCATACATTATTCAAAGTTCTCCTCCTGAACCACTAACATGCAAAAACGCAAAACATGTAGCAAACATTTTTAAAATCCAGGACATGTAACATTCATGCAATCAGAAAAAAAAACACAGGACAGAGACTATAAGGAGAAAAAAAAGTCCAATAATTTTTTTTTTTTTTTTATACAATTTAAATTAAGATGTAAATAATGCAACCATTTATCACAACTTAAGATATTCATCAGAAGCTGTGCTCTGTCTGTTCTGGGTCAGATGTTTTTGCGCAGAGGCGAGGCACACCTAGATCTGACTTTACTGACCTGCTGCGCAACAGGTTAAAGTCACATTAGTCCTTTTATTAAACCACTGAGGAGAATGGGGATCTATTTAGAATAACAGCAGCTTTAAATGAAGCGTATACGATGCAAATCCACATTTATAAGCAAGAAGAAAAACCTCCTCAAGACAGTAAAACTTAATGGTAAAAACACTGTGGAATTATATCTCATGTGCCTCTCATTCCTTATTCATTTAAGTCACATTAGTCCATGTATTAAACCACTGAGGATAATGAGGATATGTTTAGAATAACAGCAGCTTCAGATGAAGTGTATACGATGCAAATCCACATTTATAAGCAAGAAGAAAAACCTCCTCAAGACACTAAAACTGAATTCTATTTCATGTGCCTCTCATTCCTTATTCATTTAAGCCACTTCAAACCTGATTACACTTAACGTTCCGCCCATGAAGCAGCCCTCCTGTAATTACCCTATAATTGCCCATTTAGTCACGATTGTCATCATCATGCAAAAGAGAAAATGAACAATCTGAATGCTCCAAAACACAATACTCACATTTTAAATGCGCTCCTCATGGGACGAGCTGCTCATTCAACAAGTTCTTTAGTAGTTGGAGAAAGATATCTTCACACGATTCCTCTCTTTTCTAATTTATTCTAATTTCAAGCAGATGGATGAATGAATAAAAAGCGATGTATGCGCAGAAAGCGCGCATTCACATGGAGAGCACAACGGGTTTCTCTTTTCCTCCTCAACTTTTTCTTTCAACTTTTGCGTCTCTCTAAAAGCAGCCTTGTCCTTCCAAATAACGTTTACAGAGGCTACTCGCTCACATTCACAGCTTTTCTTTCGCGCTTACAGACGTCGCCGAGTCTCGACTGATGGTGTCCATACACACAGAGCTGTTTGTCTTTATGCAGCGCTGCTCTTTTGGCGCAGCAGCGTTCATCGGAATGAGCACACGCAGAAAACAAAGTAGCCTGTTCAGGGGATTCAAAGATTCATTAAAAGTCCATCAAGACGCATTAAAACACAAATCCCGACGGAGAGCAACAACTCTTGGAGAGATCTGTCAGCTCCAGCCGAGTTGTGAGGAGGAGAGAGATAAGCGATCTGCCTCAGATGGAGCCGCTATGTCCAGTTACATACGAGCGCTCCGCCGGGTCCTAAAGATAATAACACTGCCTCGCTTGTTAAAATCTCAACTTCAACCGTTTGTTTTTTACGCGGTTTTAAATTCGAGCAACTGCGCAAAAAAACGCTCTCTGGAGTCATTTATTCTAACAGGCGGATCTTAGTGTTTTTTGACATGTTTAAAATGGAACTCCATCACTAAAATTAAACAAAGCAAGTGACGTTATCTCACTGTGATGCTTTTGAAAAAATCCTGAATTGATTTTCTCCCGTTTATTCATATGAAAGAAATGTGTCCAAACTCTTAAGCATGATGATAGGAGTCGTTTTCGTAAACAAGAGACACAAACATCTGCAGTGGCACTAAAGTGGAATCTTCTATTTTAAAGTTGCCCGATGATTACTGAGCTGCATCGCTTCACAGCAACCAACTAAAACGCACTGATGTCATGTGGAAAACAGTTCAACCATTGTCGACTACATCATATACAGTAATAATAAGAATGACAATCTTCATGTGTGATCAGGCGCATCACATATAAGCTACTTAACGCCGTGCATTATTAGTGTACTCATTGAGTTTTATTACCACATTTCAGGACGCGTGTTGGAGAGCAAAATCCACCCAAACTTAACAGAAGCAAGTCCTCGGGGCAGAAATCCAAAGTGCAACACACATTAAAAATGCAGCCGAAGTTTGCAAGAATCGCATCGCCGAAGAAATAAAAAACAACAAAAAAAAAATACAATATCATTTGGTTGTTTGTCTGTGTCACCGCCCGGAGGTCACATATTACGCATATCATCTCCACTATACAACATCACCGCTTCAGGGGCTCGAAAACAAAAAAGATAATCTTACCTTCCATGTAAGGATGTGTGAGATTGGAGCTGCGCTTTGCCAACAAAAAAAAGAAAGAAAAAGGAAACGGGGAGAAACTCCTCTTGGCCGGAGTTGTTGTTGTTGTTGCTGTAATTATTATTGGTTGAATTTTCTAAGGCAGAGAGCTGAGAGAATAACTGGAGTGAGGTGCGTCTAGCGGGCTCCCTTGGCGAGGAGTCCTAGATGTCACCCTCTCCACTACAGGGTGCCAAGCAGCCGCCACGGTGACAGCTCGCTTTCAACACGCATTTTAATTGTGCTGTAATGCCAACTGGTGGAGATGGCACGATAAGAACAACCGCACCCATCTGAAGGTCACTACAGTCATTGAGTGGATTACAACATAACATGTCGGTGCAATAAAAGGCTCAAAAACTGCTGAGTTGTACAATCAGTAACTCTAGCCTTTTATATTCTCCATTCATATTTTTTAGAGGTAGACACAGAGCAAACTGGGGCGTTTTTGTTCTGTTGTTTGTAAAAACAAGAAATGCAAAAAGGTGCTGGAAAGCTTTTCTTTCTGTTTTTACTGTAATCTACTTGCATGCATTGTTCAGCACCCTGGACAGCTCCTAGGCAACTTCACCACATGCTGGAGTTAAATTTTCAATGAATAAAGTCACATATTATTCATTAAGCTGATGCTTTAAATCACTTTTTAACAGTTGTTTTGTAAAGAAGTTGATGAATGCAGTTTATTATAGTTAAAAACTCCTCTATCCTCCTTTTTCTTACATTTAATCATCCTTTTTTCCTCCCCTCCTTACATCCATTCATCCATTTTATCTCAGAATATAAGAATAAACCCCACTGGAATGAACCATTTCCCTTTTAAAGGGGTCCATTTGACCTTCTTTGTTTCTTTCTTTCCATCTCTTCCTTTTCATAAATCAGAATATACAAGCCTAATTTCCAAACCCTAGCTCTTCATCATTCTTTTCCCCAGAATGTACACTAAGCAGCTAAATGTTTAAAATGCCCCCAAATGGACCCACGGCCCGTATTGATTTCTGGCAAATTAATATGCAATGAAAGAGCTGTAATCCCATTAAAAAAGTGACAATGCCATTTCTGTTCTGATAAAGGCAGATTTTGGTCGGGGACCGGAGCTGAATGACAACAAGTCTCTCATCCCCACCGAGGTAAAGTGGCTCACATTGTATCAGAGGGTTCAGCCTTTGCTCGGAGCGACTGCTGCTCTTGACATTTCCATTAAATCATTCCTCCTGGAAATACTACCATGCCGCCCTGACAGTCACACACATGACTGTGCTCGGTCATTTTGATTATAAGCAGTGCAGATAGATAGATAGATAGATAGATAGATATATGCATCTGTATGTACCAATTTCTTAAAAAATGTAGTGAACTATGAAGATAATGCTACAAGACAAAGAGTTTACAGCCATGACAGTGTCTCTTAGGCAAAACATTGACATGCTAACATGGTTCAATAGTGACAATGCTAGCATGCCAAGCTTTAGTTGAGCTTGTCAGCATGCTGATATTCATGATAATATGCTTTAGGCATGTCATTTTCACACCATGTAGTCTGTACTGACTGCAATGTAATGACGTAGAATAAAAGGAGAGAAAGAATGCTAAAGGTGGGAGGGAGGGAGGGAGGGGTCAACACAGGACTTCCAACCAGGAGTCCAGTATTCAAGACCAGTGTTTTGTTTTGTAAGTTACGTTAGTGACGTTTGTCAAATGTTTTTCGTAGTGAGGTTACATTGTTTCCATACGTATTTTACTTAGGTTAGGTCCTTATTGTAAGGCCAATCATGACGTTTTTCCAAAACCTGACTTAGTGGTTTTGTTGCCCCCTGCTGGTTAGGGATGCACCGATCCGACTTTTTGAGTCTCAATACCGATAGTGATACCTGCCTGGGTTTTGGGTATTGACCAATAACGACTACCGATCCGATACCAGTGTTTAATTAATAAGCTGTATGCCTCACTGTGTGTGACAGTGACTGGGATCATTCTTTTATTACCTCCGCCAAGGCCGAAGGCCTAGGAAGGAGGTTATGTTTTCACCGGCGTTGGTTTGTTTGTTGGTTTGTTTGTTGGTTTGTCCGTTTGGAGGATTACTCCAAAAATTCGTGATGGATTTGAATGAACCTTTTTAGAGGGATTGGGTGTGGCACAATGTACAATCCATTAGATTTTGGTGGCGATCCGGATCATGATCCGGCTTTGGGAATTTTTTTAATAACTCCACTCGCATGTCTTAAAGCCTGTGCATTATGCGCAGTGTAACTGATGACGCGTTCATGATGCGTCACCCTGCCTCTTTCCTTCTGCCTGCAGAGAGAGGGACAGAGAGAGAGCGGGGGTAGAGGGAGGGGGGGACACCTGTAAATTCAGCGTTTTTCACATTAAACTCTGTGAAATTACAGTTGAGTTCGACCAAAGCACACTTGGTGATAGTTGGAAAGAGTAACAACGACGGTTTAGGTGAGCTTTATTTTGTTGCTGTCCAGTTTGAATGAAGTGTTTTACGATGCTCCGCTGCGTTCAGCTGATCTCATCATAAACAAAAATACACGAGGATGATGGCGCAAGCTGAATGTAGAGGGGGGCGGAGGTCTGTGCTCTCCGAGTGCCATTCTAGTTCTTGTTTGTAAGGCAACATCAGGCTTGACTTAAACATTGCTTTCCTAACTTTGTAAAACAAAATGTAACAAATCAATACATAGATTACACAACATAAATTTAGTGAATTGTTATTTATTATTAAAATGCATCGTACACCAACAACTTGGCAAAAAAATCTTCAAAATTAACAGGAATTACAATTCAAGTGTAAACATTTTTAATGCAGAAACAAATTGGTCAAAACTTAAACAGGAATTAGAATTTCAGTATATAATGTATATAGAATGTAAACATAGAATTTAATTGAATAGATCGGCCCCATTGTCACCGATATCCGATCCAACTATTTGAGTCAGTATCGGCCCGATATCCGATCCGGTATCGGTGCATCCCTACTGCTGGTACTGCACCTTCATACACACATGTAATATTCATGCCTTGACGAGGCAAAACTTGACACTGACAGTAATATTTGGTAATTAGCATTACACACAAAGTACATCTGAGGCTGTTGGGAGTGTTATTAGTTTTACAGTTATTTGATCATAAACCAAAATATTGGACAAATGAAAATTCTGACCGGATGATGGCACTGGTTAAAAAGCCAGAGTATCACCAAAGTGATTACAACTACTTTTACCAAATTTCATGGTAATCCATCCAACAGTTTTTTTTATCATTTCACTCAAAACCAGAAATGTCAATGTCTCATGGTGGCGCTATAGGAAAACTTCAGAGGATCACCAGAGTCAGTGGGAGTCATCCATCTGGGGACCATAAATGACCATGGTAATCCATCCAATAGTTGTTGAGTTATTTCAGTCTGTACCAAAGCGGTGGACCGACTCACTGACTACCACTACCATCCCTACAGCCAAGTAGCTTGGCTAAAAATAAATGTCCAAAGCCCCAATGTTAAAAACACTCCACATGAGTCTTTGCTTTCCTTATTTTTATTCCATAAACAGTAGAGCAACAACTATTAGACCACAGTTCATTGAATTTCAATGTTTGCAAACTACTTCAGTGTAGTAGGAATAAAAAATGCTGCAGAAGATGGCTCCCCTCACTCCCTCGTAGCCACCACAGGTCAAAGGCAGCGGGGTCATCTGAATGAATCCACAAAGCCTGCTTGAAATCACATCAGAGAGTCAGGAATTCCTCCATAACTGCTCGGCGTGTTTTTCAGCAGCGTGCTACGGTGTACGATGAGGATACAGAGGCGGAGTCTGCCCTCTCACCCTCTGCATGTCCTCTCCCTCGGTGCCACCGAGAGCTCGCGCTGACAGAGATGGAGGGTTTGCTGTTTGATTCAGCTCTCGGGGGTCTATTGATAGTTTCAAAGTGGAGTCCACCTGCCACTGCTTTAATCATCCGTGACCCCAGCTGCATGTTGGAAGACCGCAGAGGGGGACGGGATCAGCAGGCCTGTACGTGTGTGTTTGTGTGTGAGCAGTCAAGAGAAAGAGTAAAAAAGAAGAAGAGACAGATATGGAGAGAGGATGAAGAAACATGCAGACCTAAAGAGATAAGATGGGGAGAATGAATGAGTCTGTGTCCAGCCACTTTTCAACCCTGTTGTCATCATGTGTGGGTTGAGATTTTCTCTCTTGGAATAACACTGTTTTGATTCCAAACCAGCTCCAGGCTTCTTTTTTTTCTCATGAAGCATTTCTATCTGGTTTAAATGTATTATTAGTGTATTTAATCAGATTTTTCTCCAGAGGTGGAGCAGAGTGAATCAGCATGCAGGCACAACTTATGGCTGCCAAATTAATTCAATTTATTCCAAAGCCTTTCTTAAGGCCAAGGTTGTAATTATGGCATGCAATTAGAGGGGGTATAAATATTAGATCACTTCCCAATTCCCAGTGAAAGTTAACCCAAAAGTTATTTTTTTTCAGGTATTGGTGATTTACATAAAGATCTCACAGTGCTCCGGGCTATAATTAGAGCTAAATTCACATACTGCTGACAAACATCACTCATCTATTGTAAAGCTTGGGTGAGACGGCTGTTATAGCTGTTTACTTTGCTGATTGCGTCACCTGACATCTGCTAATAATTGGAGTGAAACTTCACCTTTAAAGTGACAAGCTGAGCGACCGTGCGGTGGCATATGACAGTGTATCTTTTCACCAAGTGAGACATAGTTGTGAATTTCAGTGGGTTGTTACCTCACATAAAAGTCTCTGTGTACAAGGAATATGTGACACTTTTCTGGAGAGTATGCCAAAGCCACTGCAGTGCAGCTTAGAACAGGAAGTGATCAGGGTAAGGAAGGAGGTGGGAGAGTCAAGAAACACTCTTTGGAATTAGTTCAAGCACTGCAGTCTGTCCGTGTGTGTGTGTGTGTGTGTGTGTGTGTGTGTGTGTGTGTGTGTGTGTGTGTGTGTGCTGGGGAAAGTTATGCTGATTTGAGACACTAAGCATAAAATTAAGCTTGTAAACATCCTTATTTACTTTTGTGGTGAAATGTAACCGATAAAACGTACTGCAATTACTTCTGTCTTAAAATCCTTACCTCTTTTGGTTACCAGTATAATGAGCCAGCTCTGTTAACACAACACAATCATCATAAACAAATCAAACCACGCTGATGAGGATTGATAGTCTCGTCCCATTTCCGATTTGTTCATCGATTCAAATAGGTCTGGTGTTGCACTCATTGACGCCAGTTTCTTCAGCTTGGAGAAACAATCGACCGATTGGAGCTTTGTACGCGGTAGGGATGTTAATAATTAACCGCTCAGTTAAACGGTTAAAAGAAATATTAAAAATTACACAAAAAATTGAGCAAAACTCAGAGGAGCGGCTCGACACTTAAAGGAGAAAAGCTGGTCCAGCTTAAGTGAGCCTGAGCCAGATGTGTTGCTAGGTTAATCAGCAGGTGGCTGCCAAGACACAGACGATTGGCTTGGGTCTTGAGGAGTTGTAGCATTTATTCATCGACAAATAAACTGTACACTCACTGCACTGCTAAGTTCACAGCTATAACTTTACTGATAACTTAATACTCACACACAGTCTGTCGGACACTCGCTAACGTTGCGCCGGGCTGACAAGAGTATGGCAGGCAGAAACATTGCTGACAACTTTGCAGCTAAACTAATTGATGTGGTGGAGACTTTTACTGGGAAAGTGGCTGCATGTGTCCACAACAATACACGCAGCATCGTGGATGCTAGCAGAAATACGGCCACAAAATTGGCAACAAGTATGAATGGGACCAAAAAAGAGAGAAGTTAGCGTTGTGATCATAAAGCTTTGATTATACTTATATACTATACACAAGGACGGTCGCACGGACATGAGCTGACAAGTGCGGAAAGGCAATAACCTGCTGCACGAAACCTAGTCCCTCTAGTCCCTCCGTCACAATGAATATATAGTATGAATGGGATCGACACGGCTGTACGGCAATAACAACCTTTAAATCAGCATCGTTATTTGACCCCCTCATAATCGTAACACTGGTTAAGCATATGCTTACTACCATCTGTATACCTTTGGAACTATTTGTATTCTAAAACTTTTCAACTTAATTATTTAAGACATGTTTTTTAGTGAAACACATTTCAATTTGAATCATGTTAAGATAAGATAAGATGAGTTAATCCTTTATTAGTAACACAGCGAGGACATTTGCAATGTCATTGAATGTTAATACCACTTATACCTTTAAGCAGAGGGGGATTTTATTCAAATTGCATTTGAACTCAACTTGACAGCATTTATAGCCTTCATTTCAAGTAATTGATCTTAAAGGCAGTAGCAAGACTGGCATCGTCCTAATAAATCCAGATATTTTGTAATGACCAGTCGAAAGCTGACTTTCAGTAAGTGCTTCAATTTAAAAAAATGAACTTATTGCTGTGTGTCACAATCATATCACAGTTTCTATTGGTCCAAGGCTAATGTGGTTAGGAGTAATGAACACAATATGCTTGTTTTATTGGAGCAAATGTTACAGCAAATCATTCCACAGACCCCCTGACAGAGTGCCAAGGACCCCTAGGGGGTCCCCGGACCCCACTTTGTCCTAGAAACCACTGCCGCAACTTCCCGCAAGTGTATTCGTCAAAACTGATACTTGCTCTGTACAATGTCGCACCTGCGTTTTTTGGTTCGGAAAGCCCAGAAACATGAGCACAAGGTGAATTCAGTTTGATTATCAGGCTAACACTAGTGGTGTTGCTAGAACACTCACAGCTTTTCCAATCACACCAGCCCTCATTAGCATGCACTGATGCTACCTGGACTTGGCTTTGTTGCAAAGAAGGCAAAAGAAAACCATTGATGGAACCAAATCCAATTTGAAGACAAAGTCTGAGTAAAGTAGAATATTGAGTAGAGTATTACTGAAACATTTTACACATGGGAATGAATTTAGTAATTGGTATAAAGCATCGTAGTTCTATTATTACATTCATCTATAATAGATAGATAGATAGATAGATATATAGATAACCAAGACTGTACTCTTTGCACTCCTGGAATCTTGAATTAAAGTCTTGTTGCTTGTTGAGTGGGTGGCTCACTTCCTTGCCAGGTGTGAGAGAGGCAAGCGGGTGGCACCTCAGTTGCACCAAAACCAGGGCATGTAAGCAGCTGGATCCCGGCATCTCTTGCTTTGAGAGAAGCGGGCAACGCGCCAACCTCTCTGGGAGCTGTGCTACATTTCACCACATGATGGATGACACGAGTCATTTTTAACCGTAACAACAAATCAGTTCATCAACATTCCCCTCCTTAATATTTGAGAGGAGATAAAAAGCGTTCTTTTAGAATAAAGGCTGAAATTTTAACTCTAATGAGGTGATAAATGTGAACTATTCCCATCTGAAACGATAGGCCAATTGACACATTCAGATTATGTCCTGCCCTTTTACTTCAATAGACAGATGAGATGATGCTAGCGAGTGTTTAATTGGGGCTGTATGTAGTGTAGATGGCTCATACTCGCCACAGGCTTATTCAAATTTTCATGACTTTGAATAGAAATTGCATTCATAATGGTACAATCAGAGTGCTCAACATGTCATAAAACAAGCTTGGATGCAACGAAACATATCATTGCTGGTTTTGGAGGTGAAAAAGAACATCTTACTAGGTAATAGACTGGAGGAGGCTTTGCATGCTTTTTTCTTTTGCGGTAAAGCGTTGATTCTGGCAGCTCTAAGTTTTGATTCACATGTCTACAAACCCATGTGAGCCTCTTGACATTTATTAGGTACGGCATGCCAAAAAGTCCACATATTCCCTGAGGTTCTTTTGCTTTGTCTTGACAAGGTTTAGACTTTTTATGTGGTGCAGAGGAGAGCTGAGATTTCCTTGCAAGATTTCCGGTGGATTGACATGCCGATAAACACTCTCCAGGCTACAGTAGGGTGGCTTTATAGTGCAGATTACAAATGTGTAATAGCTGACCATAACATGTTAATTGCTCTGTGGCTTCATCTTTGCCAGGGTGACATTTGGTGTGGTTTAAAGCCTCATTTACTGGGAAACTGTGGCGTCGGTTGTTGGAGCATATTGTAAAGTTTATTAAATCACATCTCTTTGTCAGGGGGAATGAAAAAAGAAAATCATTAGAATGAATCAGACCAAGATAGTGTTTCTTGGCTCGACATTAATGTCTCGAAGCTTTTCAGTAGTTGTGTGACCACTGGTCTACTTCCCAGAAGGCAGACTTAGATGGAATATATCCCAGAATCAATTATCTATAAATTGGATTGTATTACAGAGCGCTGAATACGTCTAGTAGAAGCACTCATGAGACAGACAACAGAGTGTAACCACCCAACGCCGGGCGCATGTTAACACGCTTTAGCACAGACAAACGTCACCACTGTCATTAATTAAAATTCCATGCAGCCATTCATTATTCTTTGTCGCTACTACATACATCTCGCTGTTCTACAGACAGTGCCGTGAGGGTGTTGTCCCGCAAACATGAAACTATTAATGGATTGGAGTTTTCTTGTGTTCCGCCTTATTAATCACCTGACTATCAATTAAGCCTGTGCAGCCTGTGCTGAGCGTGTTACTCTCATATATCATGCTATTTGTGTCTGTCATGTTCTGAGCGGTTCATTATTTCCAACATGGGCCATTGGCAGCCGACAAGGTAGTCATTGACCTCTGCCTAATCTACTTTTGATTGAGGGTAACACATTTTGATGTGGAGACTGCTCGCTAATGTTTAGGTGCACTTAGAGAATATTGATTCAGAAGGTTAGCGTACACTCTAAAATAAAGTCCACTATCTTGATTTGTGTGTGTAAATGCTTGGCTAAGCATTCACTCGCCCATGTCTAATCTACTTTTCATTGAGGTTAACCTGTTGGGATGTTAAAAAACCACAGGGACTTGTGCTGCTCATAAAGTGAACTCAACTGCTGAAGCTGCTGTAGTATCAGGAGGAAAGAGATCACATCTTCAAAAACTCCAGCCAGCTCAACGAATAACAAAGCTCTCGCTCCCACCGGCTCCCCTAAACTGCACGCATTTCACTTTGAAATAAGAATAGAAGAAAACCTGGCTCACTGCTATTTCTGAGATTATTATCTTGCTTGTGTTTAGCCACTAAACATGGCAGGATATTAGTATTTCTAAATAAATGTGAACCAAGAAGCATCACCTACTGCATGTTATATAATGGTCAGGGTTACCCAGCATGGCTTCTGTAGCCTCGGGGACAGAGGCCAGACAACCTTAGTTGTCAAGTCAATTCTCAGAGCAAATCCAGTTGAGTTTGAGGTGAGACCAGAGGCGACATTAGTTAGCGAGGTATGTTGAGTTTTCAATGTCTCTCTTTTAACCTGGCTAGATCGCCATGGCAACTTATGCTGCAGACCTAACCTGGTCCGGACCAGTTTATGTTCAGAGTTTCAGATTGAAACCTTTCAATAATCAACTCCTTTGCAAACTCTTGTCAATACTCATCTATGAGCGGTACAGATTCTCATCTGAGAATATGTTATATATGCAATCTTTTTGAGCCAAAACGTTACGTTAGTAATGCCACAAAGTGCAATTACAGTAGCACAAACTGTATGCATTGCGTTTTGTTTTGTTTTGCTGCGAGAACATATGTCAGCAGATGCAGAAAATACTGTTTTCTTTTAATCACAAGGTTCATCTTGCCCTCGCTGAGCTGCTGAATATGTCTGTAGTGTTCTCTGGTCATTCGCCAACGCTGGCTCTAAAGGAAGCCTTCTATAAAATCGCAGGTAGCATACATTAATGGTTCGCTATACAGTATTTTTAATCAATACGACATTTATTTCCATATATAGTATGTATAATTCTTTTAAACCATGCCATAACATTACCTTATTATTATGATTTTTTTATGCTGATTTATGCTGATTTATGCTTGGTCCTGATTTTTACACTGCTGGTATTGCAGCTAATACAACACCAGTTGCAACATTTATGAGTCTATTGGTATTTATCACAGATGATATTCAATCAATAAAGTTCATTTCAGTGATTTCCACATATCCTTCATTATGGGACCGTGTCAGACCGAAATGCAACTCTTGAGTATAATGTTTAAATATGCTGCATCAAGCTTAAAGTTTAAGAGCTGTAGAATGTGCATTTGTGACATTAGAAATAAACAGTGGGCATTGAGAGTGCAGCGAGTGGTAAAATGAATATTAACTTATGAATTTATTAGGGCTGTCAATCAATTAAAATATTTATTCGCCATTAATTGCATGATTGCCCATAGTTAACTGCGATTAATCACAAATGAATCACACATTTTTATCTGTTCAAAATGTACCTTAAGTGAGATTTGTCAAGTATTTAATACTCTTATCAACATGGGACTGTTCAAATATGCTGCTTTATGAAAATGTATGTATATATTTTTTGTTGGAAATCAATCAACAACACAAAACAATGACAAATATTGTTCAGAAACCCTCACAGGTACTGCATTTAGCATAAAAATATGCTTAAATCATAACATGGCAAACTGAAGCCCAACAGGCAACAACAGCTGTCAGTGTGTCAGTGTGCTGACTTGACTATGACTTGCTCCAAACTGCATGGGATTATCATAAAGTGGGCATGTCTGTAAAGGGGAGACTCGTGGGTACCCATAAGACCCATTTTCATTCACATATCTTGAGGTCAGAGGTCAAGGGACCCCTTTGAAAATGGCCATGACAGTTTCTCCTCGCCAAAATTTGGCGTAAGTTTGGAGCGTTATTTATCCTCTTCCATGACAAGCTAGTATGACATTTGTATCAATGGATTCCTTACGTTTTCTAGTTTCATACGATACCAGCATCTTCACTGTAGCTTTAAAACTGAGCCCTCTACCACCTAAAAATCGCAAGTTGCATTACTGTGTTAAAACAAATTCATATTTATGCCATTTCTTTTAATCCACATTCCAAATCTTGGCCCAT